>NC_138091.1:47615951-48859701 GCF_964212035.1 Myotis nattereri
CAACCCAGCAGTTCCTTGGTTACCCGCTCCCGGGCTTTCTGATTGGCTGGCTGTGGTGTATGGAGGGGTGGGGTAAAGTAAGCTGCTGATGGAATTGCAGCATCCCTTAGTCTCCGGCCCTGGAAGGGGGAGGGGGGAAACGAGGGCTGAGCAGTGGAGGGAGGAGGGAGCCATTTCTCTCCACTGACGGCAACCTCCGCGCTCACAGCTCACATTTCCCTGCAATCCAGAGGCCTCCTCGGCCAAGGCCTCCACCATGCTGGATATTTTCATTCTGATGCTCTTTGCCATCATAGGCCTGGTCATTCTCTCCTACATCATCTACCTGCTCTAGAGCCTGCCGCTGCGGAGCCACAGGAGCACGGCGCGGGAGGAGGATGAAGCTGACCGGCCGAGCATCCTGCTTGCTGACGCACCGCTGGATTTTTGCTTCTGGTCATTATTTCGGGTATTGATTCAAAAACAGAATTAAAAGGGATCTTGTTTTTGTATTTTCCCCCCTCGGATGCATTGAGGTAGCATTTCTCAGACCACTCTGAGAAGAATAGGAAATGCCAACTTCTTTCTTTGCGACCTCATTTAAAATAGGATGTAAAAAAAAAAAAAAAATGAAACCCACTCGGTGAAGGATTTTTAGGTAGAATGAGCTGGGAGTGGTGTGCCTGGTGGGAGGGACTATCATTTTGTAGTTTTTTTCTTCAAGTTGCTCAAACTCCAAGCTGTCCGTTCTCTTCCGGGAATTAAAGGTTAAAAACACATCATCATATGCCAGCAGAGCGGTTTACAATTATGCTTGCACAACTGCATTAATGAGCGACTCATTCTCACTTGAGGATGAGATAGGAAATGAAATTCACTGAGGAGTGGGGTTTGGAGGGAAAGGAGAGAGGAACTCCTATTTCCTTTCTTAGTCCCCAAAGACTAAGTACGAGGAACTGAGAGCTTTGCTGCCATTCCCATCTGAACCGTGTTGTGTCTGGGTTTCCCACAGTTCCTGGTCTCCAGTCCAACAAGAGGCGTCTTATCAACAGCAGCTGTCCTGCCGCCCAGCAGACCTCCTCCCGAGCCTTCCGGATATGGCGGACCCGTCAAGCAAGGGACTTCTTGAGTTCAGAGTCTGAGGCACTCGGCTGGGACCGTAGGAATTCACGGCATGGCTGGCAGGTGTGCGTGCTTTTGAGCTATAAACTGAAAAGGACACAGTTGGCTGACATGTAGACGTACTAAAGTGCTCATGGAGAACTTCTCAAAATCCATTTTGATAGGATAGCCTTTCCTTCGGCCTTTTCTTCCCCTCACAGGAAAGGTGTTCCTTTGTTAAGTCCAAGACCACATTGTCCCTGGTGACCCAGTCACTTTATCACTGTCTGTAGACGGTACAATCCGGGGTTGTGCGGTTTCCTTTGACTTCGTCTCTAGCCAGAAGGAACTTGTCATTTGAGCTTTTAAGATTTACTTTCCCCACTCCCTGCCCTACCACTTGTGCTCCAGCTTCCCATTTAAAGAGAGAAACAGTTGGTTCTATAGTTCTCATTCTTTGTGCTTGGCTGAGTCATAAATTATTGAAACAAGATGGCTATGCTTGGTATTTGGGAGAAATCTCTCTCTTACTGCAAAGTAAATGCTTTTTTTAAGTTGTCAAATGTTCCTTTTCTGGAAAAAAACCTTTCAATGTATTTTCTGTCCAATTAAGGTTGAAGAAACCATATATTTTGGGGTCCAGAAAAGACTCTGAAAAATCCATCATAATTGTTTTACATTTGATTTTTTAGCTTAAAAATAAACAAGAAAGATGAACTTAATAGTTTTTACCCATGACATTGTGTTCCATTTCCATGTTTTAAAAAGAAATAAAATTGAGGCAGTATACTATAATGTCAATTAAAATGAAAAACTTGCATTTTAGAACTCTGGCCAAGAAAAAACACTGTTCTAGAAGCTTTTTGTCTTGGCAACAAATTATGTGACTTTCAATAAGTCATTGAACCTTTCAGGGTTTCATTTTTTTCCTACAAATGGAAGCAATGGACTAGAAAATCGTTAATATCCACTTTAAAGTTTTACAATTCTAGGATGCATTATCTTTGAAAACTACATCTTCGAGAACAGAAATCCCATGAAAAAAACTCTTAATAGTTACCAGTAGTCCACTTTACTGCTCTCCCCAAATGACATTTTATGATGAAAACTCAACTACAAGACTTTTTTGGCACACTGTGAGGGAAAAAATGACTATTTTTTACCCCAAACATATATCAGTGATACTTTGCCTAAGGAGTTTACATACTACATGGTGGTATGTAACAAAAATAGGTAATCTGACACACACCAATGCAAAAGCCTGGCTCTGAACATTAATATATTCAGGGGTGATCTTCAGTTATCTGTGGAGTCCTTGACATGACATTTCCCAGTAAAACATTCCTCTGACTCTTTGGCATAGCTTTTCTTCTTCAAGTCAAGATAGCAGCTCTATGTCCTTACCTAGGTAATTGGGGAAGTGTCAGTATTTTGGAGGGCTCCAAGTAATACAGTTAATTATTGTGGTCTAATCTTCATGGTATAGTCTCTAACCAAGCTCGCTCTGAAGTTTATGAGGTCAAGGCTCTTCAGTCTGTATCCATACAAAGTTGAAGTGACTAATCAATTCAGTGAAAACAATCAGCCAATTTTCAGTTATACACCAGTGATATATACCACTGGCACTGGGCACAATATAAGGACAGAAAGATTATCCATATTTTCAGTTATTTGTGAAATAATTGCATTTTGGAAGAAATTTTATGACTTTGTGCTTATATCCATCCTATAATAATGCCAGTTTATAACAGTGTTTTATAGTGTTCATCATTTTGATAATTTTTTTAAATTTCATATTTAAACTTTTTGTATATAAAACACTGGAAAACATTACTTCTGTAATATAAGGTTTTGTTTTAATCCTCATCCGAGGATATTCTTCCATTGAATTTTTAGAATGAGTGGAAGAGAGAGGGAAAGACAGAGAGAAATACTGATATTAGAGAAACACACTGATTGGTTGCCTCCTGCTTGAGGCCCTACCAGGGCCCTGGCTGGGGAGAAGCCTGCAACCAAAGTACATGCCCTTGACCAGAATCAAACCTGGGACCCTTTGGTCCACAGGCTGATGCTCTATCCACTGAGCCAAACCAGCTAGAGCTGTAATATAAGGTTTTGGATAAATTTACAAATCTGTGTCATAGGGCAATCAAGTCCTATGAAATGGGGATTATACTTGGCCCACACCAATGCAATAAAAACATCTCTAAATAATTGTAGATTACTTAGAAAAAAATTAATGTGGCATAATGCTAAGAATTATTATACTAATACCTGCTTTCTTGATTAAAAATAAGGGGTTTGTATGGACAAGGGATGTATTTTATTTCAGGAGAAAGAGGATATATTTTGGGAAACAAATAATGGAAAGATAGATGTTACTAAGCTAGAATCACCTAAGACTCACTGCTCTGGGTATATGGAATCAAACCCAAACTTTCAGAGTTTGAAGCTTAGCATGACATTAATTTATTAACTTTCAGAAAATGTTTGCTTTTAAGAGGCTTAATATTGGCATTATTCAAACTTCAAAATCCCTTGAGTATCATTTTAATTTAAATTATTTAAAAATAATGGGAATTTCCCTTAATAGAATACTAAAGAATAGTTGAAAGGAAAAATTATCTTTGTAAATTACATACTTTGCCTTTATCAACCTCTAAATGTTTGTTACAATGGCCTCTTCTAAGTTAGTTTTGCTCTCATCTATTTTAAACAAAAATAAAAGCAAAGTCATATATAAAGGGGGAAACTGAAAAAGTCATTGACACAACTTCCATTAGCAACTCAAACATACTAAGGAAGACATTTAGAAATAGTTAACAACTTTTTGTTCTTAGAAAAACACTGCAAGATCTTGTAGTCATGGGAAATAACAGGTAATACACAATACTTAATTACATATTTTGTTTTTTGAAATTAGTATTAAACTGATAATTGTAGCATATCTATTTTAGCAGCAATTGAAATATTAATTGGTTGGGAATTTGGTATCTGAATTAGATAACAGAATAGTATAGAATACTGTAGTTACAGATTATTATACAATTTATGAATTGCTACTAGCAAATGAAATTATTTAATTTATATACTATAATATTAAGCATAAATATACATAAATATATATAGCTAATTAAACATTATTTTATGTTAAGACATTTATATTTTGATCATGGTAGAGCTTTAACAGCTTCAATAAAAACAAGTTCCTCCACAAGAAATAATTTAAAGGAATTTATACATTCAATGACTTGCATAATGACAAACTCTGGACAACTTAGAAATGTTTCTAATTTTCTTTTTATTTTATTAATATAAATAAATAACAAATTAAATAAAAATGAACAAATATTAAATATTTACGTATCAAAGACATTTTACCATAAACACAATTCTTTAAAAATAACAATCATACTTTTTAGTTTGTGCACCTTGAAGCAATGATCTTAGAATACCTATAAGCATTTGTTTTGTTTTTAAAAGGCTTTCAAGGGTTAAACTAAGTTTGTTTTTTTAAAGTCTCTAATTACTTAAAGAGTTTTCTGAAGTTATATTTGCTTTCTTGATTAAAAAAAAAGTATTCTTAGTCAGTCCTTTGGCACTTTTTTTTTTAACCTAGAGAAGACTGTCCAAAACAACTATATTTGAGATCATCTTTCCTATTCTAGTAATGTTTCAATAAACCAAGGAGCCTATGTCCACAGCCTGATTTCTTACAGGGTTCACAGCTGCCTGCTAATGGAATTGGTAAAGAAGTTACATTGCTAGTAAAGTATCCAATGACATATGAGGCTTTTATAGCAGCTTTGTGTTTTAATCCTTCACAATATTTATTGACATAAATATTTGTAATCATAGAATTCAGTACTATTCACTTAAAGAGGTTAACTCAGATAATAACCACACAAAGGGATTCATGTTTGTTTTTTGCTGACATAAGATGGTTCCTCCACTTGTACCTTCTGCTGGGCACATCACACTTGCTCTAATTTCCAAAGGTGAATAATTATCATGGCAATAAAATCTTTGTTATTAACAAAACAACTGGAAGCATGAACTAAGTTTTCAGAGGATGGGAAAGGTGTGAAATAGGTGCCTATTGTTCATGCTATGGAGAGCAGCCTTGAACTCTTAAATGCCTGAAAGGCTTCCCAGGTACAGTAATTTACTGCTGGGATTGTGAAAACAATAAAGTTGAGGAGTCAGAAGGGCATGAGAAAGAATTCTCCAAAAAAGTGTTAAGAACAGATGTTTTAGCCAGCCTGGTATGGCTCAGGGGTTGAGCATCAACCCAGGAACCAAGTAGTCGCTGGTCACATGCCTGGGTTGCTGGACTTGATCCCCAGTGGGGTGCATGCAGGAGGCAGCTGATTGATGATGTTCCTCGCTCATCTATGTTTCTATCTCTCTATCCTTCTCCCTTCCTCTTTCTCTCTCTCTCTCAAAACAAAATCAATAAAGACATATTAAAATAAAAGAATAGATGTTTTATGGTTTCATAAGGTACAGAGTATTTATCACAAGAAATAAACTTTAGTGTCTAAGAAATGTGGCATCATTAGTTTGTTATTAGTACTATTATGGTGTCCTCTGTGTGTGTGTGTGTTTAGAAACAATAGTAAAGTTAAATGTAATGCTGTCATTGAGCTTTTTGGGCTTGCCTTCTAGTGGAAGTAAAAATCATCCTACAAATAGAAGTCAAATAATTCTGAGGAAATCACTACCAAAAGGAAAAAAAGAGCTAGAAGCCCAGGTTAATCTTCTAATTCAGAAAAAGGTACAGGATAAATGAATGATTTGAATTGCTAGTATTGTTATGTTATTATGACTGTTCTAGAGTCAGCTAGAAGTGAACAATCTCCTAACATCTTTAAGCTATTCATTTTGCACATGCTCATTTTTTGTGGCAATATGATTGCATATACCATCACTTAAACATCAATATTAATGATAATACATACATATATGCTTTCACAATTTAGCCTCCCACTTCAAAATTTGATATCACACTTTATTCCTAATGACAAATATATTCAGCAAAAAACTGGATTGCTGTCCAGCTGGGCTCGGGCTTCATTCACCCTCTGGAAAGATAACCACCATCTACCTTAATCGTGTAGACTTACTGCAGCCTGGTTTCTCTGTTACAATAAAATTACTGTCGACCCAAAAAGTGAAGAAACAAAACAAAACACAATAAAAAAAAAAACAACTGGATTGAATTGAGGAAACTGCAAATTTTGTCTCAAAAGTTTTTTTTATCCATTGATAATTGAATGAAGAATTTTTTTATTTACTTTTTATTGGTAGCAAGATGATATCATTTATCTACTGTACCCAAAGAATGAATCAGATTTTTTATGTCCCAAATTTCTGGGGACGGTGAGATAATGATCTCACAATTATTGAGAATAATGCAATAATGTGTTTTTCAAATTTTACAGCAGCAGTCATGTCAAGTGTGTGATGAGATTCAAAATCCAGGTCAAAATCTTTTAAATTAAGCCATTCTTCTTTTGTAAACTTCTGAAAATAACTGCTGTAGAGACTTAGGTAATTCAAGGAACACAAGGGAACTTCACAATGCAAAATTGCTTCTCTAAGAGAATGAAACTTAACATCTATGTAGTAAACTATTTAAAATATTCACTATTTATATTAAAATTTTTACTTTCTTTCCTTCATTTTTCTTCTCCCCCCCCCCCCAAATAATCTAATGGAGTATATTCTCAACTTGGAATTACTAATATTTTGATAAATAAATGGGTTAGGTTTTCCAAAGCATGTAAGAGAAAAAGAGTGAGAGAGAAACAAAAAGCTAATTAGAATGTTTTGTACTCTGGTATCTGCCAACTTTTAATCTTCATAATTTAGTGGTGAACTGGAAGGAAGAAAACGAAATTAGAGGAAGAAAATGAAACTAGGATAAAAGCAAGGACTTGTTTTTTTGCATAAATATGTAAATGCTAAACTCTGGAGAAATAATTCCTGCAACCGATGGAATTGCAGTCGAACAATCCATCAAAGAAAGGCAGTTAGTTTCTGACCATCCATAAAAGAAGGTCAAGTGCTTATGCTACTGAAATACAGTAAAACCTTGTTATCAAAATTTATATTTTCTCCACAAATTTCACTCTTCCTCAATCTTATTAAATCTCTTATTGAACCCCACTTGCCAAATACTTGAGAATTTTCCACAATTTCTATTCTACTTCTGCAGGTAATTTCTATATCGTCTAGTTATTTCTCCCCTTTATCAGCTCAAGAGGTGAGTTAAATCAAGGGCTTAGAAAAAGAAAGCCAGTGTATGAAAAGTCGAGTGGGAAAAGTTGTGTGTTCAACAGAAGTAAAATGATCAAACCCAAGGAGAAGAAAATGGAAAATCCAGGAGAGTTCCAGCATTATTTCAGCCTCAGTAGGTGCTATTGTTTTCTACTTTAATAGTAAAAGTGATGCTAGTCAGCCTGAAATAGTCCTGGAGCTTCTTAGGATTCATTTACTTGAGTGAAGAAAAACCCCACTCCTGGGCTGCTTTAACATCCATGCTTCCAGTTTCTTCAAGTTCTACTTTTCAAGATAGGGAGAAAAGCTTTAGGACTAAGTGCAAATTATTTGTGCGTATTGTGCTGGCATCAGAATAGGTACTTTTCTTTCATTTTATATTTTCCCTTATTTGTAACATTTTACTCTAATCCCCAGGAAATAAAATATGATTTGTATTAAAATACTATATACCCCTCTCTCTTTATAGACTTTTTGTATGATTTGTCTTAAAGAAACATATATATTTGTGTATCTGTACATATATACATATTTATGGATATGTATATACATATACACACATACTTCCTTTGGTTTTTGATCTGTTAGTTCATACAAAACATGAACAAAATATAATGTTCTTTGTAACTATATGCCAACAAGGTCGTTTAAAATGTGATTTATATCTGCACATTCCAAAACATCATATTGCAAACCTTCACAAAACACTCTAGGCTAGGTCTACACAGTCTAAGCACAGTGTACAGATACATACAGAAGTTGGGTCTGCTCAACTATAAAACAAAATTTTCTCTTGCTTCAAAGACCCATACATACAGGCTGGCTGGCCCAGACTCTTGGAGACTAAATTTTGGTGTGAGGTTATAAATTCTGGAGAGGCACAGCTTGTTTTCCAGAGAAATCTCAATATATTCTTGGGTTTGCCTATAATTTTTATATTAATAATGATATAAGCAGTTGCCACTAAAATTCTGTGCAACTTTAGAATTACTCGGGTGAAAAAAAGTTCTTTGGGTGCTATTTTTTGATTGTGGAAAGTAGCATTCTTCTCATTGTTAGTTCAGTGAGGTAGTCTCTAAATGCACAGCTTTCTGAGTATTTAGGTACAGATAGAATTGATGGTCAAATACAGGACCTCCTTATGGAAGTTAGCTTGAGCATGCACAAGATGGAACAAATTCAAAAAGACTCTGTCCTCTTCATCTCGGTCTCCTATATGCCATACACAGGAATGGACAGTGGGGGGAAAAATGACAGTTAAGTTTTAAAATATATGACCTATTTAAAACATAAGATGTCCCAATTTTTTCTAGCAATATGTAACAGAAGACTAGTTATTGATCTTTATTTAATCAGATGTTAACCACTGAGATCATGGAATTCTGTAACAGCACTGAATTAGAAGTCAGAAGAAAAGGATGCTGGTCCATGTTACTTTTAACTTTATGACCGATGGTAAGTCAGTTATTCTCTAAGCTTTAGTTTTTTCATCTGTAAAATAGGGTTAATTATCATGTTGGTTAATTATCATGTTGGCTACCTAATAAAACTGTAAAAAATATACATTAAAACTATATAAATACAGGATATTATGATGAGTATGATAGTTGATTAGTGAGCAAGTTAAAATTTTTTGTTGTGTAGAATAGAAATTGGATCCTTTCAGAGCAGATTCTTTGACTTTGTTTTCCATTAAAACTAATATCAGATTTAAAAAGTGACAAAACCAGAAACTAAATATATCTCATGGAAAAACAAACAAAATTATCTACTCCTTCTATTCTTGGTTTAGAACAGCGGTTCTCAACCTGTGGGTCGCAACCCCTTTGGTGGTCAAACGACCCTTTCACAGGGGTCGCCTAAGACCATCCTGCATATCAGATATTTACATTACGATTCATAACAGTAGCAACATTACAGTTATGAAGTAGCAACGAAAATAAATTTATGGTTGGGTCACAACAGGAGGAACTGTATTTAAATGGCCAGAACGTTGAGAACCACTGGTTTAGAAATAAAAGTCTATACAGAATTATCCCTGTCTCAAGTGGAGACTAGAATGCATTTTATTCACACCTGTGCACCATCTACATGCATACTCACCAGACATAACTGACTGCAGCATTTCCATTATAATACATGCAAATGCATTTGCCACATTCTGCAGGAAGTTGTTTTTTTCAATTGAGGTACTAAAGACTTTACAGACTTTTTGCATCATTTTAACTGCCCAGTCCATGCAGTATAGTTCTTTCTCGCACACCTGATTTAGACATACAAAGCATTATGGAATATCTTCATTTAAAGAAAGCTATATACGCCCTAACCGGTTTGGCTCAGTGGATAGAGTGTTGGCCTGCGAACTGAAAGGTTCCAGGTTCGATTCCGGTCAAGGGCATGTACCTGGGTTGCGGGCACATCCCCAGTGGAGGGTGTGCAGGAGGCAACTGATTGATGTTTCTGACTCTCTCTCTCTCTCCCTTCCTCTCTGTAAAAACTCAATAAAATATATTTAAAAAAAAATAAAGCTATACAATTTGAAAATTGTATTAACTATGATGGTATGATGGTTTATGATTTTATATAATTTATTACACATGGCATTATATTGTTTCTATAAGTGAGAAATGTTTCTATATCTAACATTCCTTTGCTTTCAAATGAAAACTCTGGTTCAAGATTATCATAGAATATATTTAAAAATTTATATATATATATATATATATATATATATATATATATATATAGAGAGAGAGAGAGAGAGAGAGAGAGAGAGAGAGAGTGTTAGTCCTCATCCAAGGATATTTTTCCATTGATTTTTAGGGAGACTGGGAGAGAGAGAGAAAGCAGAGAGAACCATCGATGTGAGAGGAACACATTAATTGGTTGCCTCCTGCATGCCTGATCAGGGCCTGGGTCAGGGAGGAGCCTGCAACAAAGGTACATGGCCTTGATCAGAATCAAACCCAGGACCCTTTGGTCCACAGGCCAATGTCTATCCACTGAGCCAAAATGGCTAGGGCAATTTACTTTTCAATTACAGTTTACATTTAATATTATTCGGTATTAGTTTCATATGTACAGAATAGTAGTTAGAAAATCATGTACTCACTGGTCCCATACATAGTTATATTATTAATAGACTATATACTCTATGTTGTAGTCTACATATCTGTGACTATTCTGTAACTACCAATTTGTACTTATGAATCCCTTCAATCATTTTTACACAGACCAACTGTCAGTCTGTTCTCTGTATCTTATCATAGAATATTATTAATGTAAGAACTAATATTGAAAACAATTATTATTATTATTATTATTAATATTTTTCTCGTGCATCAGAGATCTGGGTGGTTCGGACGTCCTCACCATTGCTCAGATAGCAAAACAATTATTATTTTTATGGAATATAAGACTTCTGCCCATTCACTCATGCAATAGATATTGATTGAGCACATGCTAAAAGGTGGAAATACTATGATAAGCCATAAAGACAGGGCTTCTATTTTGAAGGAGTCTAATCAGGGTGACAAACAAGAAATTTCAATAGGCAAGAGAACTTTATAGTATTATCAACTTTCCATCTTGAAAGTTATAGGAACTATTTATCTCTCTATTGTTTAAAAGATAAATATTTAAAGAAAAGACTACATGTTAATAGTTAAAACTGAAAAGAAAAAGGTTTACTTACTAACATTCTAAATGGCCATATTTACACATAGCCAAATAATATACAGCATGGAAATAAACTTTATAGTAGTGTCACTAAATAATATTAATCTGACAGGAAAGATGTATTGCTTACTTATGTATAAGGAATGGTACAAAGCACTATGAAAAGCATGTGACATAATCCTGGTTTTCAAAGAACTTGCAATCTGTTTTGGGAGATAACTTACTACTCACATAAAAAGGCTTAAGAACACTATGTAAATGAAGATAAAGAGAAGACAAATCTGAGGCAATTTAGGGAAAATTAATGATCAGAGTTGAGATGGTAATTAGGAAGGCTTTCTGGAGAAGGCTTCTTCACCCAGTGACTTCCTCTCCATTCTGTTTGCTATGGTGCTGTCAAAGTGACCTTTTAAAAACTTGAAACTGATCAGATCACTCTCCTTCCTAAAACTTTTCAGCAGCTCCCTGTTAGAGGATGTGTTCAAGCTCCACAGAAAGTCTACCAGGCCCTTCATTACCTAGCCTTTCCCTTTGTCTAATCACGCTTCCTCCTCTTCCTCTTCTTTACATTTTACCCTTCAGAAATACTACTGAGCTACTTACAGTCCTGTGAATATAGCCATGCAATTCTCTTTCTCGTCCTCTCTCTTTTGGAGAGAATCTGTTTAATTATTAAAATAAATATTTATATTGAAATTACAATTAATTTAGTAGCTTTATTCACATTTTTAAAAGAGCCACAGAGGTTTCATACATGTTTTAAGTAGTTGAATTGGTAATGACCCTGTCTCCATTTCCTAGGAAATGAATTATATTCAATTATTCCTCACAACAGCCAACTTGAGATTACTCCATTGCTTTTGAAGCATTGGTTCAGCTGGCATCTGCGATGGTAGCCAAATAAGTGATTTGCCCTCTCTATCTGCCTTGTGAACTTCTATTCATTTTTTAAAATAAATTTGGCTTGAGAAAGCCCTCACTGTGCTCTACTTTCATCCATATCGGCTCCTCTTTGCTACCTCTGATTGTATCTTTCTGCATATATAGTTTTGCACTTATCTCACTGAATTTATTTACATATACCTTAATATCACTTAAAACACTAAAAGCAGTTTTCTGTCAGATAACTGTTTTATGAATTTCCATAGTCCTAGAATCTCACATAATGTATGGTCTATAGTAAAAACTCAATTTTTGTTAATTGAATATTAAATATATTTTTAAATGTTTTGAAAAACATTTTAACTATAGAAAGTAGAGAGCATAGTATAATGAACCCCGTGTATCCACTTTCCAGCTTGCCAATCTTGTTTCACCTTTACCTCCATTCACTACCACATCCTCTCCCTGCTGCCCATTGATTATTCTGAAGCAAATCAAATAGAGTACTTTATTTTTTATTTATTTAATTTTATTGATTTCAGAGAGGAAGGGAGAGGGAGAGAAAAAGAGAGAGAGAGAGAGGGAGAGAGAGGGAGAGAGAGGGAGAGGGAGAGGGAGAGGGAGAGGGAGGGAGACATCAATGAGGAGAGAGAATAATGGATCGGCTGCCTCCTGCATGCCACCCACGGGGGATCGAGCCACAACCTAGGCATGTGCCCTGACCAGGAATTGAACCCACGACCCCTCAGAATATGAGAATGAGAATGAGAATGAGATATATGAGAGAGATACATCGATCCGATCGGTTGCCTCTAGCCTTCACCCCGACTAGAGCCTGGGATCAACCTGCAATCCAGGTACTTGCCCTTGATGAGGAGAATGGAACCTGAGACCCTTTGGTACATGGGACGATGTTCTACCACTGAGCCACACTGGCCAGGGCTATTACATATATTTTACAATTTTATAAGTATATATTATAAGATATATATTTATATACTTATTCTTTCAAAATATTTTGTACATATTTCAGTTCCTTCAGGGCAGCTTCCTGGCAGGTCAACTATGATGTTAAACAACTTGTTAGAGAAAACTTCTTTTTTACTTACCAAAGCCAAAAAGACTATCAGTCTTGCCAGTTCAGCGGTCCGTCCATTCACAGCTTTACTAGCCATGAAAGTGAAACAGATGTCGTTCCCACTTAGGATTAGGAGACGTGCATTATTTTCTAGAAGCCACTCACGAGGAACCACTTTCATTAGAGGAAGAACAGTTACTTAATGAGAAATTGCACAATAGCTATAGTAAACATCATTAATTACATGCAATATTACATCACTTCATTGGAAATATGATTATTGCCAAGGGAAAAGCTCAGAAAAAAAATGCTTTAGTTTTTTAATTACAGCATTTAACTGGAGACAGAGATTACTGCCATGGCAGCTCTTATACATGTACTAGTAATACAGTCAAAGCATTTTTCCTACAGATAGATCAACAAGCAAGGTGGTCTAATCCTGTGAAAGGAAAGAAATCTTGAAAACTTCAGAATCTAAAGAATTTTGCATAAATGGGAAGAATTGTTTCACCTCTGCCATACCATTAAGAGAGGGTTTCTTCTTATACAACCAAGGAAGGTGTTTTTGAGAACTTGCAAAATGGGATTAATTATGAAGCTTTCAAATAATAATGGTAATAAAAATATACCTATAACATTCACAATTAAAGAAAAGTAAGTTGATTATATCCAGTCTCTTCAAACAATGCCTAATTCTTTAAATATTTTAAAGCATTTAATGGTAGGCAAGTCATTTGTTACCTGTAGAATTACTATTATAATATTTAAAAAAATAAATTTTATTGATTTTTACAGAGAGGAAGGGAGAGGGATAGAGAGTTAGAAACATTGATGAGAGAGAAACATCGATCAGCTGCCTCCTACACACTCCCCATCAGGGATGTGCCCGCAACCAAGGTACATGCCCTTGACCGGAATCGAACCTGGGACCCTTGAGTCTGCAGGCCGACGCTCTATCTGCTGAGCCAAACCAGTCAGGGCTACTATTATAATTTTATAACTGTATTCTAATAATAAATTATGTTACTCTGTGTGATAAATATGTTCTTTTACCTGATAGTTCATCTATAAGACTGATAACATCATCTGCTGTCCACTCTTTGATGCCTGTGTCATATAGTAATTTAATGGCATCAGCCAGACCTTTCAGACTAGATTCATCTGTAGGTTCTTCTATCATTTTCTGCCAAACCACTTGTCCTGAATGATAATTGAAACAAAAATTAGGTTATGACAGAATAGTTGACTTTGGGATAAAGACTTCATGGATTATTTAAAAAGCAAATTGGATTGCATAATGGAATTTATTACTTATATGTGCTACTTTCATAATGAAAGTCAATTCTGATAACAGTATAAATTTGAATGTCTCTGACTGATGTGATGAAGCACAGCCATAATAGCTAAATGAAGTAAAGAAAAGGTAGTTTCACCAAGCAGAATAGTACTTTTAGTTAGAAGATAATGCTATTCTGGTAACAAAAATTGGAATAAACAATGTAATTTTACTGAAATAAAATAAAATCTGAAAAAGAGAACATGCTATATTTGAGGATCTCCCAAACACTTATATCAAAACAGAGTAATCCAGTTGATTTTTTATTATTTACCTACTAGAGGCCCGGTGCACAAAAATTTGTGCACTCAGGGGGGTCCCTCAGCCCGGCCTGTGCCCTCTTGCAGTCTGGGACCCCTCACGGGCGATAACGACCTGCTGGCTTAGGCCTGCTCCCGGGTGGCAGAGGGCAGGCCCAATCCCTAGGTGCAGTCCATGGTGGGGCTCAGAGCAGGGCCGATTGGGGAGTTGGGGCGCTGCCCCCTGTCATACACAGAGCAGGGCGATCGGGAGGTTGTGATTCCACCCTCAGTCACGCTCAGGGTAGGGCCGATTGGGGGGTTGGGGCACCATTCCCTGTCACACTCAAGGCAGGGTCGATGGGAAGGTTGCGGCGCCACCCCCTGTCATACACAGAGCAGGGCCAATCAGGGGGTTGGGGCACAGCCCCCTGTCACGCACAGAGCAGGGCCAATCAGGGGGTTGGGGCACAGCCCCCTGTCACGCACAGAGCAGGGCCCATCAGGGGTTTGGGGTGCCACCCTCTATCAGCCACAGAGCAGGGCCGATCAGGGGGTTGGGGTGCCGCCACTCTCACACTCAGGGCAGGGCCGATGGGGAGGTTATGGCTCTACCCCATCACACACAGAGCAGGGCCTGTGTGTGTGTGTGTGTGTGTGTGTGGGGGGGGGGGGGGTTGGGGCGCCGCACCCTGTCACACACAGAGCAGGGCCGATCAGGGGGTTGGGGCGCCGCACCCTGTCACACACAGAGCCGCAGGGCGATCAGGGGGTTTGGGCGCTGCCCCCTGTCATGTTGATCCCGGTGCTGGGAGGCATATTACCCTTTTACTATATAGGGTAGAGGCCTGGTGCATGGGTGGGTGCCGGCTGGTTTGCCCTGAAGGGTGTCCTGGATCAGGGTGGGGGTCCCCACTGGGGTGCCTGGCCAGCCTGGGTGAGGGGATGATGGCTGTTTGCAGCTGGTCACACACCCTTCAGGGTGGGGCTCCCCACTGGGGTGCCTGGCCAGTCTGGGTGAGGAGCTGAGGGCTGTTTTCAGGCTGGGGGTGACTGAAGCTCCCAACTGCTCCTTTTTTTCTTTTTTATTCTGGGCCACCTTTAGCTTTGAGGCTTGGCTCCAGCTCTTAGGCCTCTGCTGCTGAAAGTAGGTTTCTGGCCTTTGCTTACAATGTTGCGATCCTGCTGGGTTTCTGGGGTTTTGTTTAGCTTCTATGTTTGTTACATAGTTGCTTGCAGCTCAGAGGCCTGCAGGGGCAGGCAGGGAACGTTAGAGTCCTCTGTCACTGAAGCAAGCAAGCCTCATGTTAGTTTCAAGCTGCCTGGCTGCCGGCCGCCATCTTGGCTGACAGTTAATTTGCATATTGCCCTGATTAGCCAATGGGAAGGGTAGCGGTCATACGCCAATTACCATGTTTCTCTTTTATTAGATAGGATGACCAATTCTCTTTGTGAATTATGCACCAAAATTACAGATTGGCTTCTTGCTGCTATTCAACATAATTTAAACTAGTTACCTCCTGATATAAGGCAATGTGAACTAAAGAACTGCATGCTAATTTTAATATTAATCTAAATTTAATTAGAAAGGCAAAAAAATTTTAAAAAATCATATGCACCCAAAATTAAGTAAAGCATCAATATCAATATACTACTTTGATTTACTGGCACATGGCCCCCTCAGCAGCAAACATAATCTTGAATTAAGATAATGTTTAAAAATGAAAAGCAGCTATATCCTATCCAGAGATGATAGGAAAATATTTGGTAGTGGCCTGCAGGGAACAATTTCCATCTTGAAGCTTAAGTTACGCACAAGTTAATGTAGTATAAACTCATGAAATCATGAAACATTTTAGTCATTAGGAATGATGAAACTGAGCGGGTACAAAAAGATATGCTTCCTAAAGTAAAAGTAATTAACCAGTTTTATAACATATATTGCTAAAAAATAGATGCTCACCATCTTGAGGAGATATTGGTCCAAAGATGATATATAGTAATCTTGCCTGATTCACCATTGGCCATGGTTTTAATATACGTGTCAACCAAAAAGCAGAATCACTTCTATGTGTCCAATGATCAAACAGGACATTCCTACAGAACAGTCTGATCCTTAACTCTAGTTTTCGGGAATTTCCTATGAACACAAAAGGCTTGTAAACCATTTTTCCTAGAAAGGTTGATGTGCATAATAAATAAGTCAAATTTATTATTATACAATTGTTAATATACTAAAAGCATTAATTCACTTTCCTCTGTAAAATTTTTAGATTATTAAGGGATTGTTTTTTGTTTTTTAAATATATTTTATTGATTTTTTTACAGAGAGGAAGGGAGAGGGACAGAGAGCTAGAAACATTGATGAGAGAGAAACATCAATCAGCTGCCTCCTGCACACCCTCTGCTGGGGATGTGCCCACAACCAAGATACATGCCCTTGACTGGAATTGAACCTGGGACCCTTCAGTCCGCAGGCCGACGCTCTATCCACTGAGACAAACCAGTCAGGGCTAAGGGATTGTTTTAAAAAAGCTTTATTGAGATATGATTTACATAGCATACAATTTGCCCATTTAAAGTGTACAATTCAATGGTTTTTAGTATATTCCCAGATATGTGCAGCTATCATCAAGTGAATTTTAGAATATTTGAGCATCTCAAAAAAGAAATTCTGCTCTTTCAGTTACCACTCCCAGCCCTAAGCAACCAATAATTTATTATTTGTCTCTATAAATTTTCCCCTTCTGGGATTTCATATGAATGAAGTCATACAGTATGTGGTCTTTTGTGACTAGATCCTTTCACTTAGCATAATGATTTGAAGGTTCATTCATATTATGGCATGTACCCAGCTTAAGTTGAAGCCCTCTGAGTACTTCTCTTTCTCTACTCACATGCCACTTGAGCCTCACTATCCAATTCAGTGTTTATTATTCTCTTATATTTCTTTGTTGTTTTACTATAAACAGATACCACAATTTATTTTTATATATCCTTTTGAACTGTGCTTTTTTTCTATTTTAACTTCTGTATGTTATTTCTGAATTTTGGTTCTTTACCTGGTTTGCTGAAGACAATGGTCTGCATTTTGCGGGAGAGATCAGTCAGCTCACATAAAAAGTTAAAAACACGATGGCACTCAAGTTCATCCCAACCTGCTGTTAAGGTCTGAGGATAATAAAATAAATGGAACATTGCAGATGTTTAGACCTCAAATCATAACGTAAGTCACTATTGCCTTATGAGCACACAACTGTCATAGCACGTGACCCAGGTGATTTGTAATTTTTATCCACTATGGAACTATTGACATTAATAAGATATTTTACATAAAATATAGGAATGCTCCAAATCCAGTTTCTTTTTCATTGTAAAGGGAGGATGTTTTCAGAGAACTTCTAAATGATACTGAATCTTGAACTCCGTCAGTATGAGGAAAATAACAAAGTCCCAAACCCTCAAACACAGCTTTAGACGTCTGACTCACAAGCATACTGTGGCTGCTTTAGACTACAGTAGAACCCCTTTAACCCCCTCCAGCTATCATTATGATATTGCTTACAAAGGATAATGATTTCATTTTAATGTGACAATTATGAGCATTTATGACATTTGGATGTGAACAAGCAAAAAAAATTTCTTAGAGCAAAATTTAATAATTATTTTTGAGCAAATCCAAATGTATAAACATCTATGGAAAGGAAATTCAAATGGTATATCACTATACAGTTGACCCTTGAACAACACAGGCTTATAATGCGCAGGTCTTTTATGCAGATTTTTTTCAGCAAATACCTGTAGTGTTTTCAATGTGAGGTTGGGAGCACACAGATATGGAGAGCTGACTGAATGCGTTGATCTATGTCATTTTATATAGGGGACTTGAGCATCCATGGCTTTTGGTATCTGTGTGGAGTCCTGGAACCAATCTCCCTAGAATGCCAAGAGACAACTTACATTTTGGGGGAGTCAAAAGCTATACACAGATTTTCAACTGTGTGTAGGTTGGTGCCCCTAATGCCCGTGTTGTTCCAGGGTCAACTGTAATTGGATTTTGAAGATTTCTTAAAATAGTTGACCTGGATTTCAGAAGTGTATAAATTAATCTGTTATCTCTGGAAGGACATACAAGAAACTGCTAATATTGGTTAATTCTACTGAAGGGCACTCAGTGGACAAGGGACAGGTCTTGGAGGGAGACTTACTTTTCACTTTACACCTTTTTTATTTTATATAAATACACGTGCTTACATTACCTGCCCTTTAAAAGAAGAAAGAAAGAAAGGGAAACAATCTATCTTGAAAGAAGACCGGCAGAAGGGCCTACCCTGGGATCAGAAGGTGGCTACCAGGCTGGGACATAAGCATGATTGTTGTAAGACTGTTGTAAACCTCATAAGGTTGTTGTAAGTTTTAAAAGTTAGTACATGTAAATTACTTAGGATTGTATAATATATTATCAATATTGAATAACATTATATTATGTTATTATCTTCTTTGTTTATAATAAAAGTTTAATTAAGCCCGGGGAGTGTGGCTCAAGCAATTGAGTGTCGACAAAATATTCTTAAAATCATACAACTGATTTTTTTCTTTTTTCCTAGCTCTACTACGATATTACTGACATGTAAATTAAAGACATACAATGTAGTAATTTTATATATGTTCATATTGCAAAATGGTTACCACATGGGGGTTAGTTACATCTATCACCTTAGTTACAATTTTTTCATACAGTTTATTTCTAAAATCACATCTCAAATAACTAGCCCAAGACTTAAAACTCATTACATACACATACACACACACCTCACCTCACACTATTTCTAGTCTTTACAACAGTGGCTAGAAATGTTGAGAACATTGGTACAGAGCAGGTAAATGTTAAACATCTCTTACCAGTGAGAAACCCAAGAAGAAAATTTGAGGTGGCAAACATTACTAGACTTAACACGTCAAATTTTTACAATTTTATTTTGTTTTTAACATTTTTAGAAATATACTTTTATTGATTTCAGAGAGGAAGAGAGAGGGGAGAGAGAAACATCAATGATGAGAGAGAATCATTGGTCGGATGCCTACTGGGGATCCCTTGACTGGAATCAACCCCGGGACCCTTCAGTCCACAGGCTGATGCTCTCTATCCACTGAACCAAACCAGCTAGGGCTATTTTGCTCTTTTTTTAGATTATTATTACCTTTATTTTCCCATGGAACAATGGATTACATGCTCTACTTGTCAACAATTCAAAAACATTTTCTTCTTTCATTAAAAAAAAAGTACCGCCCTAGCCAGTATAGCTCAGTGGACAGAGCATCAGCCTGTGGACTCAAGGGTCTCAGGTTCAATTCCGGTCAAGGGCATGTACCTTGGTTGCGGGCACATCCCCAGTGGAGAGTGTGCAGGAGGCAGCTGATCGATGTTTCTCTCTCATCAATGTTTCTAACTCTCATTCCCTCTCCCTTCCTCTCTGTAAAAAATCAATAAAATATATTTAAAAAAAATAATAAAAAAGTACCTGTAAAAGCATGCCATAACATGATAATCCTGAACACTGCATAGGAGCTGCACAGCCATTGAATTTAAAACAGGGAACCTGTAAAGAGAACAACTATTCATTCCTTCTTTTCAGTGGAACTGTACAATGATTTGACGTTTGACATTCGAATTCAGTGGAAATGTAAACGTTTTTTCAGTATTAACTGAAAATAATGTTAATAACATTAAATAACATTGATTAGCATTGTTATATAGGTGGGGATTATGAAAGAAATATAAAGCAAAGGCTGCCTTCAAGGAGCTCACAATTTATTTAGGAGAATAAGATATACACATGTGAAGTTACTTTGATGATTTAAGGTTAGAATATGTATAAATGGCAAAATGACCAAAAAGTACATCAGTAATTATGAAAGCAAGGAAATGATAAAAAAAAGCTTATGAAGGATGTGAAACAAGCAATGTCTAAAGTAGGATTCAGACATAACAAATGGAAAAGATTGGTGAGGGAAACAATAAGTGCAAAATTGTATAGAGGTAGGAATAAAAAAACTTTATTTGGGAATAAAAATATGATCAACTTAACTAGACTCAAAGTAATAGGAAGAACAGTTGCATGTCAGGGAGAACCTTAAATACCAACTATGGACTCTGGACCTTATCTTGCTAAAATTGAGTAGCCACTGAAAGATTTTTAAGCAAGAAAGTTAACTTGATGAAAGTGATGCTTTAGGAAGAATAACCTTGATTCATTGTCTTGGGGACTGAAGAAATGGATGGCAGAAAGGTCATCTGGGAAGCTGCTATAATAATATAGACCTGAATTCAATGCAAATATTGACATGAAAAAAGCTAGTGCATGAGAAATAGTTTGCATACTACTGAGTATAGAACTGAACCATCAGTATTTGTATGTATGTTTGGGTTTGAATAGTAAAACTCATTTTCTTACATAGAGATTATAATACATTGATACACATTTCCAAGTCATAAATTATCATAAAAGGGTTATTTTATATATTAAAATACTTTCCTATGTTTTTTGTATATTTTAACATTCAGAAATTACTTCATTTTAATAAAATATCTAAATCACCAGTTTAAAACATCCTCATGATTCTCATGTGGCATAAAAATACTTCTATACTCTGATAAACCTAATAACCTTAAGTGATGTATTTAGTTATATAAAAATTTTTTTACAATAAGTAAAAGATTACTATACTACATTTTGGTGTTTTATAATCTTTGAGTGCTTGGTAAAGTATTAGATTATCATCAATTAATTTTTCAGTACTAATTCATGAAGTTTTACTAATTAAGAATAGAACTTAAATGAGTATAAGACAATCTTACTGGAAATCAAGATTGCGAACTAATTCAGAAGTATAATCTTACTTCTGCGAGTATCTTGTGAATGTACTTTAGTCTTTCTTTTGTGGGTAGCAACAATGTACATCTTTTAAACAGTAAACCTGAGAAAGTAAAACAAACACACGTAAAAACAGTGACAACAATTAAAAAATATCTATAAAGTGCAATCAATTAAAAAATATATATAAAGCACTGCATAACGTTTCCTGAAAGTTAAGTATAGTATACCACAGTGAACTGTGAGCTGATAGATTTTTTTAAAGAGGAATTTCGGGAGGAAGGGTATAACATATGTTGAATACCAAGTGACTCTGATGTCTACCTAAGAGGCACTGATATAAAATCTTATAAAATCTTATGAAATTGATACTATAGGACAGATATGGAAACGTTTAAAATTATTTAGATTTTAAAAGATACAAGACAAAAAATACACTAGGAAACTTTATATTGTCTTTATTCCACAGAAAACATATTCCAATATCTCTTGAAATCAGACTCATGTCCACAAACGAAAATGTTTTGAATTGCAAAACATGGAAAAATGGGAAAAGAGATTTTGTATTCCTTTTGGAAAAAAAATTAAAGTCATAAGTCCTTGACATTTCAGAGGCTTGAAGTCATTTTTGCTCACAGAAAATATCCAGTTTGGATGAAATATCTATTTCTTCCTTCAAAGATATCCTTTTATGGTGTTTGCATGTTAAGAATGTATAGAATTTTGTGTTCAGATATTTAAAAATGAAAGAAAGCTCTTCAATTTCCCAGAGAGATCTGTTACTTCAACTACAGTGACAGGAAGTGACTGATTTGTTTCCTCGAACTTTAAGTGGTCTGTTTTCCTAAAATGGCAATACATTGTTAACATTCCTATGAGGGCAAATATCCTCAAATTAAAAATAAGATATATGGAAGGAAAATATATGCCTGAATATCATGGCTCTTATTCAGTTTTTATTTTCTCTGCATTTACTTTTTTTAAACATAATATAATTACTACTTCACATAATTCTGTAGACTATATGAGAATCTAATTTATTTTTAGAAGTTGCTATGTTTGGATAACACATGACCAGAATTGACTTTTAAACATAAACCCTCCCTATTTTTGTACATAAAAAGACATTTTCAGTGTTTGGTTTTCTTTTCCTTTCATGTTTTGGCATTCAGTCCCATGGTATATCATAGCTAGGGAATTGCAAGCTATAATTAATGGTTGCCTTTTCTAATGTAAAACTCCTCTATTTTTAAGGGTTGCAATTCACCATATAAACCAATACAGGCTGACATTTTTTTTTTTTTAAACACAAGTGCTCTGCTATATCCTTTGGAGACCAACTTCTTTAATTTCTTCTCACTAAAATAGTCAGATGTAATGTTCTTTCCCCACTGGCCATCTGCTCTGTTTTGTATGAAGAAGCAAATTAAAATTTATAATATTCAAAGAGCAGGAATCTGAAAATGTTACATTAAAGTCTGAAAATAAGAACAGATCAGATAGGAATAGCAACATGAGAAAATGTAAGTACATCAAACATTTACCTAAAGAATCAGTCATAAGCCAGATATCTGCATCAAAATTAAAATAAGGTTACAATCATTACATGACTAAAACTGTTTTAAAAATGTAGCTATTAAGATCAATACACATTTGTGTTTTTTAAAAATATACTTTTATTGATTTCAAAGAGGAAGGGAGAGGGGAGAGAGAGAGAGAAAGATCAATGATAAGAGTGAATCATTGATCAGCTGCCTCCTGCACGTCCTCTACTGGGGATCCAGCCCACAGCCCACACATGTACCCTTGACTGGAATCAAACCCAGGACCCTTCAGTCCGCAGGCAGACACTCTATCCACTGAGACAAACCAGCTAGGACACACATTTGTATTTTTAACTGACTTATCCATATAATTGTCTTAATGCTTTGTTTGTTTGTTTAAGCAATTGAGCCTTGGTCAGGGGAAAAAAACTTTTTCAGATCAAAACCAAGAATAAGCTCATTACCTAACCAAGTACCACTTTCTCTGCAACTACTGATGCTTGAAAAAAGATATTTACAATAACAAGTAGCAAAAAGTAACTGCATATTCTGTTACAGACTTTATTAAGCCTACTCATAAAAGCTGAAGCCAATAACACTATAATCAAATTATATACCTTTCATTTAGTCATGTTAAATATACCTGTCAAATACAGTTTTATATATTTACACATCTATATAGTCTTATTTTATTACCTTAAAGCTAGGCATCCTTGGGCTACTAAAACATAATATTCATTAACTCACCTGTATACCTTTATTTAAATCTTAAGATCACGTTGATATTTGGTTTTATTGTCATGCTTTGGTTAATTATAAAGTGATTTCATCATTAAATTGTTGTCATTAATTAAGTAAAAATAGAATTTTATTTTAGCACTCTTAGGAAAAATAAAATCGATAAATGGAGTGAAAGACGAATACAAATCAAGGGAAAAAAGATTATGTAAATTTCCTTTGGTAATATTAATTTAATCATAACATAATGACTTATTAGTAAACTGTACAATGCTTTAAAAAAGCCATTGGTTCTGATAAAAGAATAAAAGAATAAGTGATCTTCCACAATAAAGTGTTTAAATTTCTTTTCTATTTTAAGGACCAGATTATGGTTGAAAGGGAAAAGAGGTATAAAGATAAACACAGTAGATCCACAGGAAATAAAATACAATATACATCAATTTCCTAAACTGGTAAGCCACCTAGAAAAAAAGCATAGGTGACACTGTATCCACATGAAATCACAAGGGCTGACACTTTACATTAAAGGGCATTCTCTTGTCTTTAAAGATAAGTGTAAGAGACTGCTGTTAAGGGAAAGTCCTCACATTGAAGACAAAAGCATCATAGAAATCGGCACATATTAGGAAATATTTCATTTCCCATGAGTCTCACAGAAATGTATAATAAAATCCCATTAAGTATAGTTCTTTGCTTGTTACAATTCTTATTACACAAATTACCTAGAGATCTGTAGTGTTCCAATACAGCAGAGTCTTGTCTCTTGCCAGGCAGCTCAAGGTTATGAAAGTCCTGTAGTAAAAGTCTTTTGCTTCCTGATGCAGTTGAGATATAATTAATAATGTGCTGGCTGACTGTTTTGGACACCATGCTCAGCATGCTGACATCCTTCACTACCAAAGGAAAAATATACACATATATATGAACGGCTCAAAGACAAGAACGTCACTGTTAGGACAGTGTAATAATTGATAAGTTTGCTCATTAATAATGATACTAAATAATAGTAAAAATAAAGAGGAAAATCTTAAAATTGTTTTAAATCCAGTGCTCAATAAATTAGGAACATTTTGGGATGTAACAGTCAAGTTACCATGTCATTATAATTAGAAGCATGCTTAGAGAGTTTGAGAATTGTACTTTCTCATTGTATCTCTTACCTACCAATGATGAAACTTTGGAAAATAATCTTACGGTGAACACCATTAATTCTAGCATGGCCAAAGATGACAAACTAGTTCTTGGGAAAAACAAAAATATAGTCCCCAACCCTCACCTGATAAATATCTTAAGATTATTTGGAATATTTCCAATGGCAAGGCTCTAAAATGTCCAAGTGCTGATAAGGGCTGAGAATCTGAGTCCAGGGTGTTGGAAACATGGCTGGATCGACGACTACTACGTCTGTATTTCTGGTTGGGAATCAAAGTGAAACTGGTATTTACTCTAGATGCCATCCTTTTTCTTATCTTGTGAACTTATCCTGGTTAGAAAAAACAACGTAGAAGAGACAAAGAAGAAAGGAAATTATACTGATGAAGAACTGTTTTTTTTTTTTAAATGAAGAGGTTGATATTTTGATGGGAAATAGTGGCCTCTCTAGATATTTACAAAGCTTTTTAATATGGTGTCCAATTTATGGAGTCCCCACCAGTACAGTCATTACGGGATGATATGAAATATTTAAAAATATTTCTCTTAGCAAAATATTCTAAAGAGTTTTAGTAGAAAACGAGAATGTATTTGGATGAAATCTAGTCTAATATGCAAACATTTTATTTTTTTATTTTTTAAAATATATTTTACTGATTTTTTACAGAGAGGAAGGGAGAGGGACAGAGTTGGAAACATCAATCAGCTGCCTCCTGCAAACTCCCTACTGGGGATGTGCCCGCAACCAAGGTACATGCCCTGGACCGAATTCGAACCCGGGACCCTTCAGTCCCCAGGCCGACGCCCCATCCACTGAGCCAAACCGGTTCGGGCTAATATGCAAACATGTTAAAAAGAAAGACTTAACACAAAAGAAAACAATATAACAAATTCAACACATTCAATTTCCGTCAGTTACTATGTTGCTTTTATAACCTTTACATTAAAAAGTCAAAATATGGATGTAGCTTTAAATTTCTGCAGTCACGTTTTTTCTCTTTCTTTAAAACCGGGCACTGACATCTTTTGCCAGAAATAATAAAAACAAAGAGATAAAAAATAGAGACAAAGTTTCGAGCTTTTAAAGTCGTACTCGCGCTACGAGACTGAGAAGGTTGCCTCGCCAGGAGCAGCGCCATGCTGTGTGAATCTACAAATAAGCAGCGAAATGAAAGTCTTGGGACATGAATAAGACAAACCAATCAACGCGTAACAATGTCCCCTCGATTTCACTTGCGGTGACTCACAGCCACCGATCGATCGGTCTCCGGAAGGGCCTACACCAACCTGATTTCAAAATGAACACTTCTTAGGGGGAACGAAAAACCACCGATATTTACCGATACGAAATAATCATTAACAAACAAACACACCACCGCGTGACACGGCCACGCGCGCGCTCCGGTTCGGAGAAACACGGTCTTTCTCAGACGGACGCGCAGCCTCAGCTCCGGGCCGGGGCCGGGCTCCGGGGGACACCCGAGGCCTCGCTCCGCCCGCCGCAAACTCTCGGGCCAAAGGGCACTTCCTCCCTTTGCCAGAAACACTGCCGAAGCCACATGGTTACTCCTGCGACCTGGAAGGCGACAGAGCGACCTCGGAGCAGTTACACACCCGCACCCGCGGGGAAGCCCGGGCCTCGCGCCGAGCAGAGACCGCCCGGGCCGGGCCGGCCGCCATCGGGCCGCGCATGGCGACACGCGCACACCGCGCGGCGAGGCAACACTGGGGAGGTTCAGTCTGCTCCTCAACGCGTTGGTTTGTATCATCCCAGGACCTCACGTATATATTTCTTTATAAAAAAAAAAGGGGGGGGGGTCACTCTTCATACTGTTTTGTAATCTTTTTTAAATTGTCATTACAATGGTCATTTCTTCCACAGGGAACAGATCTAAGGGCTGCCTGTGACCCACCCAGGGGAAGAGCCAGTTCCTTCACCCCGAGGGGGTGGTGGTGGTGGTGTTCCCTCCCGGGGGGCATTTTAAAGCCTTTTCGCTCATTATCCAGACAAATCGGGCCGGGGGTCGCTTCTCTGCGGGCCTTGGGAGGAGGTGGGCCTGTGGGCGCCTCGGATTCACGATGTTGGGTAATAAACATCGCGCCTCCCGGGACATCGGGGCGTCGGCGGGAGGAAGCACCGCGCCCGGGGCCTTCTGAAGCCAAAGCCCCTCCTCACCCCCGGGTCTCCTCTCACTCAGACCTGGACGGGTAAGACTTTTCTGAAAAAGCTACAAGGTGTCCCCCCCCAGATTGCTGCTGGGTTCCTCTGGCCCCTCTGGGGAGCGAGAGCCACACCCCGAAACAAGAGCAGCACCGCTTCCCCTGCCCTCCGCCCAGCCCGACTGTGTGCCGAAGGCTTGGAGCGCCCTCTTGGCGGAACTTTTTCCTGCCTTTCAGGGAAAGTCGTCCCACAGCGATTCGCCGGGCTTTCGATTTTGTTCGACCCTCAGAAAACCTTCTGAAGAGACGCACCCCGTCTCCCCGGGGATGAGCCCCGAACACCTCCAACGCGGCCAACTAGAGGCCACGCGAGAGAAACCGGCGGCCCACGGGCCGCGCCGCACCGGGTGCATCTCTCACCCGCTTCAGTCCAGCAGGAGAGGGAAACTACCTCAAGAAAAGACGGGGGAAACAAATCTCTTTTTACCACAGAATGTGACCGTTTTCCGGCTAGAGAATCACAGGAAGATGGGAGTTAGTCGTTGTGCCCCACCATCCTCAAATTTCTTAAAGTTTTTTAAGAAAAATCTCCTCGAGGTTTTCCGGCCGGGAAGAGAGGTCCGGCTCGGATCCGCGCCGGCGCTGCGGTCGCGCCTCCCAGGAGCCCTAGTGGCCTCGAGAAGACTTTAGAATCCTCCCAGGAGCCCCAGCGGGAGGGAGGCCCCGCCCCTCATGAATATTAATAAGAGCGCCTCTCCTAGTGTCCTCCTCCATCTTGAATAATTAACGAGGATGAGGGCCCTGGCGCTGGAACCCGGAACCCGGAACCCGTGGCACAAGCCATTCCTGGCTCCCAGCGGAAGACAGGAAGGGGTGGAGCCGTTAGAATCCGGGGGCGGGGCGGGGACAAAGGAAGTGCCCCAACCTGGGGAGTCATCCCCCTGCCTTCAACCACTTCCTTCCCTTTCAAACTAGTTTTGAGTCCATTTTTTAATTTCCCCTAGCCCCACCCCAATAGGGTAAGTTACAGGAGCTTTCATCAGAACTTCTGCGGGGGAAAAACCTCCACACGTTCCTTTTGAAACCCATCTGGGGGCCTAGGATCAGAGGAAGAAGAGTGCCTCCAGCCTCCCAAGATGGAGTCCACGGCAAATCTTTCCGGCTTGGCCCTCCTCCCTCGAAGATGAAGTTCTCCTTCATTATTCACAAATTCAGCGGCTGTTCATTGAGGCCTGCTCTGCACCAGTCACTAGAGTAGGTCCTAAGGATACAACAGAGAACAAGACGAAGTTTCTCACCTTCATGGAGCTTTTTAGTGTCATGGGAAGATACAATAAACAGACAAAATAAACTACAGATGGAGAGCAAGGTTATGGAGGAAAGAAGGCCACAGAACAGGCCGTTGGGGGGGCACCTGTGCCTACTTTAGATGGACAGGTCAGGGGGGTCCCCGCGAGGAGGTTACTAAGTGGAAAACGAGTAGGTGGGAAGGAGCCTGTCAGGATGAGTGTTGGTTGGCGGGAGGAGGGAACACGGGGAAGGGTTTTGGTGCAGCTTAGGAATTTGCCAGGCTGGCTGGCTGAGTTTAGCGAGCAGGTAGGAGAGTGGCATCATGGAGATCATGGAGAGGCAGGCACAGATGGGCACATGCAGGACCTTAAAGGCCTAAAAGGGTCATTTTAGAACCCCTGTCGGCCTCCTGTAGTCCTGTTTGGGAGGACCTCCTCCACATTATATTCAACAAAATACCATGTACCCACATCCCTCATTAAAATAAAATATACAAGTAACTGCAGAAAGGTTGATTTGAAATTTAGGATTAGTTGACATATTGTTATATTATGTAGTCACACACATTTATTAATTTTGATGTTGTAGTTTTTTGGAGTCTGTTTCCCCTCCTCCACCCCCTCCTGTCTCAAATACTTGTTATAGGCCCTTGACAAGACCTCAGCCCCTAGGGCCAGCGGTTCCCAACCTGGGGGTCGCGACCATTGGAAAACACATATAGCATATCAGATATTTACATTACGATTCATAACAGTAGCAAAATTACAGTGATGAAGTAGCAACGAAAATAATTTTATGGTTGGAGTCACCACAACATGAGGAACTGTATGAAAGGGTCGCGGCATTAGGAAGGTTGAGAACCACTGCGGGCCTCGGCAGTAGGCGATGAATGAAATGCCTAGTGGATACAAAGAGCCTGAGTGTTGAGAAGTTTAGATTTCATCCAAAGTGCCTTAGAAAGTCATAGAAAAGTTTTAGCAAAGAGTGATATGAATCAGAGTTACATCATTTAAAGATTTCATGGCTTTTATGCGGAGAATGAACGAAGCAGGTAGGAGAGGAGATGAGATCTGCTAGGATGTTTTTGCAGGACTAGCGTGTTGGTCCTGGAGACATAGGTTTGAAATGTTTTGGGCACAGAAGTAACTGAATTTGCTGATGAGTTAGATGGGGTGGGGGAGGGAATGGAAGGAGCTAGGGATACATTTAAGAGGTTGGGTTTTTTTTTCATTTGAGGGATATTGACATTCAGAAATTGGGAAAAGGAGGACAAGGTCTCAAAAGAGATTGAAAAGGAGTGTTTAGTGGAGCAGCCTGGAGAAAAACAGGAGAGTAGGGAGTCACATAAGCCTGAAATGAAGTGCTTCCAGCATGAGTTGTCAGCTGTGACAAATGCTGCTGGGTTCAGCAATGTGTCCGTGAGAAGTACGGCGGGTCCACTGTGTCGTTTCCCATCTCAGGAACCTGTGGTGATTTTGCCTTGCCAGCTACATCAAACTCAAATCCCTCTGACATTTCTTCAACGTCCTCTATTCTCTGTTCCTCCTCTATGTGTTCACTCATTTGTTACATTTGTCTGATGCCTATTTTCTGCCAAACTCAGTGTTAGCTGCAGGACATGCGTAGTTTCTGCCTTCTAGTGGCTCGTGGTCACAAGCACCGCCACCCCTGGACTAGCAGGTATTCCGTTTCTTCTTAAGGAAACACACCTGCTACTTCAGCGGGACCGAGGGGAAGAAAGGGAGGAGGTGGGGAAGTGTCTCCTTCTTAGCAGACTTACCCCTACCTCTTTGGGCTGAAGCGTCCATCAGAAATGACTTTCCTCCTCTACAAATCCTGCACCAGCTCCTTAACGGTTTTCACACGCCATAAAGCTTGTTTCTCCTTTAAGCATGCTCTCTCTCCTAAAGGCCGAAGTAAACTCCGTGAGATACTTTGTATCTCTTTCGTATCTTTTACATACAGAAGAGCAACAGATACAGAGATGGATCTACCAGGAGGCTATGGAAGCTTAAGCTTTAGGGCCTTCGATTTGCATAGCCCCCTTCCAATTCTGTATTCAGCAACAGCAGGTGGAAATTGAAGACATTTTCTGATAGACTCTAAATTAACTAACTTAAAATATTTGTCGATTTATTAAGCTTGTTTTACTTGTAAGGGTTTACATGAGAATTCTAGTTATTGATTGTATCATTGCCTTGCCCAAAAGCTAAGTGCCTTAGTCTTTTTACAGAGAGACTTCACTTTTTAGAGTAGTTTTAGGTTCACAGCCCCACTTCAGGGGAACCAGGATCAGCAGCACCCATGGAACCCCAGGAGCTCCTTCAACGTCATGCCGCTGAGGGGCCAGGGACCAGGGACCAGGAACAGACAGGTTGCGACTCCGGCCCAAACTCTGGCTCATGTCTTTTATATAATTGACAAGAATTAAAGCCACTTCTAACTTCCCTTCTTTAGACAAAGTAATTTACTTTCTAGTTTGCTTTCCTCAGAGTTTCCAACTCCTATTCCATCCTTCTGAGATATTTCTTATCTTGTATTGATGTTGCTTTATTTTGGTTCCCTACATTTGTTACTTTTTCTTCCTACTAAATCATAATGATTTGAATTGAATGGAAATATAGCGATTTCTTTGCTACACTTTTATGCATTTATGTATTTGAATACTTAGAGTAAAGCCCAACCATAGATGATTTTTAACTTCTCTTTTGTCCTTTTTTTTTTTTTTGTGAAGAAATGGAAAAGGAGTGTTTAGTGGAGCGGCCTGGAGAAAAACAGGAGAGTATGAGGTCACATAAGCTTGAAATGTTTTCTTTTTCTTCTTTACTTTTAAAGACTAGTCAGCTAAATCACAAAAATTGCTAGCAAAAAATAAAGTGATTTGCATAGGGCAGTTGGAAAAGCATATACTAACACAAACATTTAAAAGGGTATGCAGAACTAAGAGCTGTTACATAGAGTCCTTAGGATGCAACATGGTGACAAGATTTCATCCAAAAATTGGCTTTGCAGGGGAATAGCAAGAAATGCTTCACTTTTTAGACAAGGACACCAGGGTCCCAGGAGTAAGCGTCTTTCCCAAGGTTTTCAGCTCCAGCATCTTAGCATGAAGCCAGTTTGAGAAATTACATTTAGGTCATGCAAATTTTGTCTGAAAAAAAGTGCTACATTAAAAAGCCTACTATGAAATAATATGTACAGTCTTATACTATTTTAAAAGAAACCTGTATACAGGAGCATGTTAACTACTAGAAGGAATGGCACTGCTCACATGACAGCACGGCAATATTGTTTTTCTTTTGTATTATTCAAAAAACGTTTAAAATATACAATGTTGCATATTAATGTACCACTAATGAAAGAGAGGGAGAAGGTTGGAAAGTAGTTTTGGATGTTTTTAAATGAGCCTCATCATACACTGAAAGATGGTAATGGATAAATGTACTCAAATGTTGAAGCCAGTTAGTTCATAGGCCTGGCTGGGACATCCCGAGGCAGAAGGAACCAACAGCACAGCAGTGAGTGGGTGTCACCTCCTCTCACAATCTTTCGCCAGAAGAAGTCCTACCCCAGGATTAGTGTTTAGAAAGGTGTAGGGTCCTGATTTTGTTACCCTTTAGCATCAGGCTCCAGGCAGCTCTACCAGAAAACCCTGAGAAAATGTGATTCAGATATAAAGGGCCTGGCTATTGGCTTCCACCCTCTGGAGCCAGCTCAACCCCAACTAGCAATACATTTAATCCCATATTTTATATTTTGTGATTGAAATATTTGGGCTTAACTTTTAGCTTTATGCTGGGAACTCTGGAAAGTAATTTTATTTTATATTTTTTGAAAGTGATTTTAATTGTTTTAAAAATTCAGGCCAATGACTGGGAGCAAATACCTGCAAAAAAACAAAAACAAAACACACACACACACAAAAAACAACAAACAAACAAACAAAAACCCCAAACACCTATATCTGATAAAGGGATGTAATCTAAAATATATTTTTAAAAAACCTCTTAAAACACAACTATAAGAAAATGAACAACCTACTTAAACAATAAGCAAAAGACCTGAACAGATACCACACCAAAGAAAACACACAGATGGCAAAGAAGCATCTGAAAAGATGCTCCACATGATGTCATCAGGGAAATGCAAATTTCAGTGAGATCCCATTACACACCTATCACACCAAATGCTAGGGAGGACGTGGAGCAATAGGAACGGTCATTTATTGCTGGTGGGAATGCAAAATAGTCCAGCCATTTGGGAAGACAGTTTGGCGATGTTCACAAAACATTTACCCAAAGGAGTTGAAAACATGTCCACACAAAAACCTGCACATGGATATTTACAGCAGCTGTCTTCATCATTGCCAAAATTTGAAAGCAACCAAGATGTCTGTCAGTAGGTGATTCGCTAAATGAACTGTGGTACATCCAGACAGTGGAATATTATTCAATGCCAACAAGAAACGACCTATGAAGCCGTGAAAAGACATGGAGGAACTTTAAATGCATATTACTAAGTGAAAGAAGCCCGTCTGAAAAGGCTGCATTCTGTTATGGTTTCAACTACATGATGTGTGAAAAAGGCAACGCTATGGAGACAGTAAGAAGCTCAGTGGTTGCCAGGAGCTTTGGCGGAAGGAGGAATGCACAGGCCGACTCTAGCGCACAGAGGATTTTTAAGGCAGTGAAACGATTTTGTAAGATACTCTAATGCTGGCTACATCTCATTATATTTTTGTCAGAACCCATAGAATGTACACCAAAAGTGAACCCGAATGTTAACTATGGACTTTGGGTGACAATGATGTATCTATATAGGTTCATCATACTCTGGTGGGGTATGTTAATGCTGGGGAGGTTGTGCATGTGTCTGGGGGGGGAAGGGGTGATGGGGGGGGAACCTATGTACCTTCCAGTCAGTTTTGCTGTGAACCTAAAACTGCTCTAAAAAGTAAAGACTATATGTAAAAACAGTAAGGCCAACACTTAGCCTTTAATTTAGAAAAAATGTTTTCCAGTTAAAAATCTAGACTCTCTAGGCATAAAGCAGTCAGATTTTTTTAAAAAAATGTGTTCATTCATACGAGGTTGTGTGTGTGTGTGTGTGTGTGTGTGTGTGAAAGATGAGCCATTGTATCCTTGTCTTCTCGAAACACAAAAATGAAATGTTTCAAAATCTTGAAAAGATACTTTAAGAAAAAGAAATGTTTTGTTCTGTTAAATAATTCTTATCAGACCTCATGACTGTGACACTCACAGCAATTAAATGAAATTCCGTGTGAGTAGTTTGGCAGGTCATTGCAAAACACGGGACAAGTATGACTAATACTCACCCGTGGGATAAGCTGCTAAAAATTTAATTTCCAGATGGTCAAAGTGAAGGCTTGACTTATTTGGAATTCTTTACAAACTGAAAACACAGAAAACCCAGAAAACGACAATTTTTGTTAATTGACTGAAATTACTAAGCAAATGAGCCACAGGATCAAGGGGACTGACCGGGGTTCCTCAATAGAACTCGGTGCTGTAATTTTTCCAGCAGGTGGCAGCAGAAAGCTGTATAAGATAAAATCTGTTTTCTCTAAAGAGGGGCGGAAACCCTAAAGGTGGAGAGAACCGGTCAGCACTTTAGCTGTCTCAGAACACCCTCAGGTTCTGGATGAAGACACTGTAAACCCAAAGAGATTCCCTGAGCTTCCAAAGGCAAAACACTTAAATTTCTTGAAACATGTCTGGCCATGCAAATTTCACGTACAATTACATGACACTCAAGGCAAACAGATTTAGATACAAAAAAATACAGGATTTCATATAAAATATTATTATGATAGAAAAGCCTTTGAAGTATCTCCAGAAATCTTCTCCCTTTTTATTAATACCTTTATTGTAAGTCCATCTGGATGTTTTCCGATGGGATGTGCACTCCTAGGAGAAAAGTACACATTTGGGAAGCAAACCTGAATTTGATTCTTCATCTCATGTCTGCCGTCTCACCTTACATATATTATTCAAGCTTTGCGTTCACTGTCAACGGCAACAATAATGTACACCCCACAGGGTTGTTGCAAAGTTTAAATGAGACCACACCTGTAATGTTCTTGGCTCTTGCATAACAGGCACTCAATAAATGCTGTTTCCTTTTCCCACTCACTCTGGGAAACACAGAGGTGTGCAAGTCAGGTATGTCCATTAACAGAGCTACCAAATAAAACGCAGGACACCAAGTTAAATCTTAATTTCAGGTAAACGACTAACTCTTGTTTTGTGTGCAAGTATGTTCCAAATTTTGTAGGGAGATACACTAAAAAATGATAATTAAAACTTAATTGACTGTCTTGCATTTTTCTTTGCTAAATCTGGCAACCCTCATTTTTTTTAAAAAAATATATTTTATTGATTTTTTACAGAGAGAGGAAGGGAGAGGGATAGAGAGTTAGAAACACCGATGAGAGAGAAACATCAATCAGCTGCCTTCTGCACACCCCCTACTGGGGATGTCCCCGCAACCAAGGTACATGTCCTTGACCGGAATCGAACCTGGGACCCTTCAGTCCGCAGGCTGACGCTCTATCCACTGAGCCAACCCAGTTAGGGCAACCCTCATTTTTTAAAAAAATATTTTTATTGATTTTTTACAGAGAGGAAGGGAGAGGGGTAAAGAGTTAGAAACATCGATGGGAGAGAAACATCCATCAGCTGCCTCCTGCACACTCCTCACTGGGTATGCGCCCGCAACCAAGGCACATGCCCCTGACCGGAATCGAACCTGGGACCCTTGAGTCCGCAGGCCGACGCTCTATCCACTGAGCCAAACCAGCTAAGGTCAACCCTCATTTTTTAAAGTTCCTGATTTATTACAGAATGAAGAAACCCCAGAGCATTTAAAAAAATTAGTGATAAAATTTTAAATATTTATACTTAATAAGTTAGAATGCCAAACTAAGAAATACATTGCAATATAACTGCCGGTCACAAATAATGACAATAACAAATACTAACTCACAGGGCACTATAGGAAGTGTGGTCTGGTATTGGAACATATGCTTAACGCTGCACAACAAACGTCTTCATGGAATCTTGTTTATGTGTCTTTGTGACTGTTACCTCATTTGGAGACAAGGCCAAGGACCTAAACTTGAAGACCTTTGAAACTTGAGGGCTCAGCCAAATGGCCCTCAGCCCCTGTGATAAGCCCTGTCCAATGTTCTAATATAATAGTAGAGACACCTCGTACTTTATCCTAGAAAAATATTTCCTTTGTCAACTATGACAGGATCATTCCGTTGGTTGGATATGTGCATTCTTCCTTTATTGGTGTTGGGCAAGGCAAAGGAAGCTAGTGGTCTGAAAGCAACCACAGGACCTAGTGGCCCAGTTTCTACCCTGTAAGGAGCCGGAGGAGCTGCAGCAAAACCTTAATATACCCCCAGGCAGGGCACGTTCTCCTGGTATCGACTTGCATAAAGGAGCGCTGTGGTGTATTATGTGCTAAAGTTGTCTGTTCATCACATCACAAGTACTTTTCCGACCACTGTGGTCATCTGATGGCACCACACGGCATCAGGAAAGAAGTGGCCTCGACAAGTCTAATTAAGTATCTGTCCGCAGTGTTTGTCACGGGGCCAGATTTACAAACAGAGCCAAAACTTTAAAACATGTATCGCTAGGGTTTTCTTTTAAATTACATCTTATTAAATATGGAATAAATAAAAAGAATATTTGCAAAGTATATGTAAGAAATAAGGGATCATGATGTATTGAACTCTTGTGTATATCCACCACTCAATTTTTAAAATATATATTTTTATTGATTTCAGAGAGGAAGGGAGAGGGTGAGAGAGAGAGATAGAAACATCATTGATGAGAGAGAATCATTTATCAGCTGCCTCCTGCTATCCCCCACGCTGGGGATCAAGCCCACAACATGGGAATTGAACTGTGACCTCCTGGTTCATAGGTTGACGCTCAACCATTAAGCCATGCCTGCCGAGCCATCACTCAGTTTTAGAAGGGAAAAAAAAAATCATCATGATCTCTGAAGTCCTCTGGGATCCCCTCCCAGAGGTAACCATTATCCTGATTTTGTGTTTATAAATCCCCATGTTTTTCATTATAGTTTTACCATGTATGTTTATATTCCTAATATTTATATATATATTCATGCTTGAAATTTTAAGAGAAATACATCACCCATGAAAACATGTATGTTTAGTTTTTTAAAAAATATATATTTTATTGATTTTTACAGAGAGGAAGGGAGAGGGATAGAGAGTTAGAAACATCAATGAGAGAGAAGCATCGATCAGCTGACTCCTGCACACCCCCTACTGGGGATGTGCCCGCAACCAAGGTACATGCCCTTGACGGGAATCGAACCCGGGACCCTTCAGTCCCCAGGCTGACGCTCTATCCAGTGGGCCAAACCAGCCAGGGCATATATGTTTAGTTTTTAAAAATAATGGTAAAATGAACACTTCTGAATCTATTACCAGGCCATGAAAGAACATTACCAAGACCCCTGTGAGTATCTCTTCAATTGTATCTCCTTTCTTCATCCCAGAAATGAATATTATCTGGAATTTTGTATTAACTACTTTTCATAGGTGTCAACTGTGCCTAACACGTACCATTTAACCGTTGTTAGGCATACCGTTCAGTGGCATTCAGCACATTCGCACTGCTGTGCAGCTGTCACCCATCCAGCGTTAGGGCCTCACCTGTCCGGGAGAGCATCCAGTCAGACTCTCCGCCTGGGCTCTGCCTCTGTCCTTGGAGCTCTGTAAGTCCTTGAAAACTGAGAGCTCACTGGTTTGGCAATTGCTCCATTTATCTCTCTGGGATCCTACTGTCATTTGGTTTTGGCGGATGTGGGAGCCCTGCCAGGTCCTCGGACAGTCAAGGCCGGTGGGAGCACCAATGCCTTGTTATCAATACACCAGAATGGCCAAGGGCCGCTCTGGGCATGTGCCGGAATGGGAATCCTAACCAGGCCAACACACCAGGAGCGGGTGCAAGGACACAAGGCACACGGCGCCCTTCTGTGGCAAATATGATTGGTGTCACCGCTGGCACGAAGCCTTCTTTGTCTAAATGGTATAAAAGTAGGTTACTGACAGCTGGTTGGCTGGACTAGGCTGGAGTAGGCTGGGGTCGGCTGAGGATGGAGTGTGTGAAGTCTGCTAGAGAGAGCAGCTGGGCAGGAGAGACAGGAGAAGCTGCTGAGCCAGAGAGTTCAGGTGCCGCTGCCATGTGAGGCGGTGAGTCCAGGAGGCGGTGTGCGGCTGCTCAGATAATAGCTGTGGGTACAGAGATGGATGCTGCTTTATGGGAAAGATATGCATTCGCCATCCAGTGTCCGGCTGCCCGCCTGTATGGACCTCGCTGTGAGGACTGCTCTTGTTTAATGGCTATATGGCCACTGGCTTCAGCAATAAAGACTCATTTTTACACACCTACACCTTCTCTATCTCCTTCTCCGTCTCCCAAGACACTCTGCCAAGCTCGGCCCAGACTCAGGACAGCTCAGAGCAGCAGCCCTCGTGCAGAGCTCCTGCTGTGTGCTTCGACAGCTGGCCCTTCCTCACTTTAATTCACGTACTTAGAAGCAGATATTTGTAATATTTTATCCATAACTTTTAGTTGTGTTCAGCAGGAGAGTCGGGTAAGGTGCCTAAGCTCATTATATCATCCAAAATGGAAGACTGTGTCACTTATTTTTTAATAATATTCTTAAACTTTTTCAAACAAATACTCAGGCCTTTATATGCATTGCTTCCCAAGTTATGTGTGTTGCTTCTCTTGATGTCATTCTCTCCTCTCAATTCCCTGTCCTTTAAGTATGACACATACTGAATTCTAGCATGTGAAATTGATATCGTTGGCTGGTGAAGAATTATGTAATGTTAGGCAGAGAGAAAGAATTTAAGGGCAGCTGAGGTCTGCAATGTTCATCCAGGTTTGGATTATTTTTGTTTCTTGTTTTCTCTTAGGGTTTCCACTTCACTTTGGAAATGCTCCTAAATAGCCCTATTGTTTGTTTTCCTCATTAACATTTCTGGTAGACAGAACAGTTTAATGTTTATCAAAGGATCATTTTTAAGGACAGCATGATCACACTGGATGGTCTCCCTTGTCAGCACGTCTGGTCCTGAAGCACAGAATAGACACATTTTGAACATCTGATTCTCCACATTTCATCACGTGACATGCTTTATTTCCTATGAATGCACTTGATTATTGCAGCAAGAGTCAAGAACACACAGCAAAGAGCAGATGGACTCACTCTCCATTTCTTATCTTGCAGGCCTTTTCTTTTTCTCCCTTTCCTTCTATTTCCTAAAGCCTCCTCTGACCAGCCTGGAGGAGGCCATCCGCCCTCTGTCTGAAAGACAATGAAAATAGCCCCCTTCCTAGTCCTCCGGCATCCTCTCAGGTGACCTGCTTCATCTCAGTCTTCCGGAACATCGTTTTCCACTTTTTCTCTCTCTTAGCTCTCTGACATCTCCGCGCCTCCTTCTCAGGTCTATACTCTGGACCAACTTCTTAAATGCCACTGCTCCTTAAGGCTGTGTGAAAGGCCATTTTCTTCTCCAAATACCTCCACCCTTGACTCCAACCATAATATATATACATATCCCAAAGATGTATCTCCAGGTCAGCATCCCCGTGAGCTCCTGCTGGGCACCTGTGCCTGGATGTCCCCTGGGCTTCTTAGCCCACTATGTCCTGAACTCATTTGTCTACTCAACTCCCCACCTCCACCAACATCTGCTTCACTTCCTGCCTCTGTTTATCCCAGAACCTGCAATCAGCCTTCTGTTTCCTTATCTCCTTTTCCCTCTAAGGCTGGCCAGTTCTCTCTTCATACGTACATACATACACACACACACATATACTTATACACATATTGATATGCATACATGTATAATATAAATATAATATTACACTGTTACATTATATATTCATTCTCTATTCCATTATAAATGCTACTGCCCTCATCTTTTCTTGCCTAAACCGCTACATTTGCATCTTAACTGGTCTCCCTCCTTCCCATGACATTCTCCCTCTAACGCATCCTTTACACTGCCTCCCGGGGTCCTCCAGGGTGGTCACTCTGATGGTATCGTCCCCTCACTTAAAATCTGTCACTTAAGCACTCAATCGAGTTCCTCAGAGCGGCATGCCACACTCCCCCACGTCCCTCTTGGCACATGCCGTGCCTGTACCTTGCCACGCCCGCCATGTGCTCCAGCAGAGCGAGTGGCTCACAGCTCCCGAAGGCCCCACACTCTTGCACACAAATCTCCTTTGCTGGGAAGGCCTTGTTGCTCACTTCTCATCCATCTCATTCTTGTTGATCCTTCCAGGCTCAACCCAACATCCCCTCCTCTCGAAAGCCTCCCTTGGATCTAACTCATCTCTCTTCCTTAGTCTGAATCAGTGTCCTCTGATGAATACATTCAGGTCCTGGAGCGTATCTGTCAGCAGCGTGGAGCTCAGTCTAGTGGATTGTTTTGGGGGATCTTTGGCGCCTAATACTCTACCGCAGTGGTTCTCAACCTTCCTAATGCCGCGACCCTTTAATACAGCTCCTCATGTGGTGGTGACCCCCAATTTCATTGTTACAAGTTGAACATAATTAAAGCATAGTGATGAATCACAAAAACAATATGTAATTATATATGTGTTTTCCGATGGTCTTAGGCGACCCCTGTGAAAGGGTTGTTCGACCCCCAAAGGGGTCTCGACCCACAGGTTGAGAACCACTGCTTCTCCCGGCATAGCAGGCATTTCATCAATGAACATTTCTTTTTTTTTTTTTTAAATATATTTTATTGATTTTTTACAGAGAGGAAGGGAGAGAGATAGAGAGTTAGAAACATCGATGGGAGAGAAACATCGATCAGCCGCCTCCTGCACATCTCCCACTGGGGATGTGCCCGCAACCCAGGTACATGCCCTTGACCGGAATCGAACCTGGGACCCCTCAGTCCGCAGGCCGACGCTCCATCCACTGAGCCAAACCGGTTTCGGCAGTGAACATTTCTTGATGGACTTTTTGATCCCAGATTCTGTTTATTAGATGTGTGATCTTGGGTGAGTCATTTAACTTCCTGCGTTTTTGTAAAAATAATAATGTGCCCATCACAAGAACTGAATGAGATAAAGCCTATAAAAATGCTTTGTCGATTGCATCCTACTGCTTTTCAAATGGAAGGACTCAGGACTGCCACCACGCGTGTACTTCTTTGGTCTGTAGGCTTTCAAAACGCGTCCTCTCTCGGTTTCCCCCCCTTCTCTGGGCCCGTGCTCTGCTCCCCTAGTGTCCCCTGTCTCCTTCCTTTTCCACCTCACTGCTTCCTTCTCTTCTGCCTGCAAATCTGTTCTCATCCCATGCGTTCTGAAAGCCCGTCTTCCTCCAACCCTACCTCCCCCTCAAGCCGTGGCCCTTCCTTTCTGCTCTCCACGGCTGCCAAAGCCCTTCAAAGCGAGTCTTGGCTGGCCGCCTGCTGCCTCTCACCACCCACTCCTTTCTTACCGGACGCCCTCTCAGAGCATCGCAGTCCTTGTGCCCTCGGAGGGCGCTTGTGACCCCCTGTTGCCTAATCCAGCGGGCTGCTTGTCAGCCCTCCTCCCACGGGGCCTCTGGAGCATCTGGCCCAGCAGCTCCCCACCCCCTGCTTGACACCTCCTCCTCACCATCCCCATCCAGCACTTTCTCAGTTCTCCTGTTCCCTTGCTCTCTTCCCATAAGTGCTGGCTTTCCTCGAGGCGCTGCCCTCCAGCTTCTTGTTTTCTCTCTTCTCTGTTGGGTGATCTCACAAACCCCCCCCATTGCCACTGGGGCCTCTTTGCAGATGCATGCCTCCTTCAGTCAGTCCGCAGTCTAGAGCAAGTGCCTCTGGGCTCCCGTGGCCTGCTGCTGGCTGGACAGCTACCTTTGGTGGCCCTATCAGGACCTAAAGCTCCAAACGTCCAAAATGGAGATTATTATTTTTCTTTCTTTCTTTTTTTTTTTTAAATATATTTTATTGATTTTTTACAGAGAGGAAGGGAGAGGGATAGAGAGTCAGAAACATCGATGGGAGAGATACATCAATCAGCTGCCTCCTGCACATCCCCCAGTGGGGATGTGCCCGCAACCCAGGTACATGCCCTTGACCGGAATCGAACCTGGGACCTTTCAGTACGCAGGACGACGCTCTATCCACTGAGCCAAACCGGTTTCGGCGGAAATTATTATTTTTCTTTCCTCCTGCTTTATTTCTATTAATGGCCCCATCATTCTCCCAGCCACCCTAGATTCCTCACTCTTGCTTTCCTTCCACCTCCAGTCACTTGCCAAGTCCTAGAGAGGCTCTAATGGACATATCTGAGGCTCCCCCACCTTACCATTCCCCCCCCCCCCGCCCTACAGAAAGGCCTTTGTTACCCCCCAACAAACCATCTCCCTAGCCTATCACATCTGGCTTTTTCTCTTCCTTCCGTCCGTCCCTCCCTCCATCCTTACCTCTTTTTCTTTTTCTCAACAAATGTTTCTTGAGCACCTGCTATATATCAGGCAATAGGGGAACAAAAAATTAATGCAGGGCAGGCCCATTCCTCAAGATGGTTAGAGCCCGAGGAAGGCTTATTTCTAGAGGCCCGCATTCCAACGGGGGGCGGGGGGGGGATCAGGAAGCAGCTGATTATTAAGTGTCCCCTTCTAGCGGGTCCCCTGGCCTCCTTTCCCCGCTCCACCCCAGTCCGTATGACGTGCCGTGCCAGGTGCACACGTTCCTAGGGCGCGGGGACATGCTGCCAGGTCTTTCCTTAGCACCCTGCTGCCCGCTGGTCCACAGCATGTTTTCACGGGTTTTCACAAAATGCCCCAGGCTGCTTCTCCAGGTGCCCCTCCACCTTCTCCCACCCCCCTTGCTCTCCACCTCCGTCCGGCCTCCAGCTGGAGTTCTCGGAAAACACTCTGTTCCCGCCTCTCCTTTCTTCTTATCGTTCCCTCCACCACACCTCCGCCTGTAAAAATCCCAACCCCGAGTCCGTTTCCAGCCCTGACCCCGGAAGGTATAGCTCTTTGTTCCCACGGGGCTTCAGGTCCCTGTTATCCTCACGGTGCCCAGAAAGCGGGTGACGGGGTGAGCGAGCCCATCTGCGGGAGACGCGGGGAGCTGCAGCAGCACCCAGCCTCCCCCGGTGAGCGAGCCAGCCCCCAGGGCCATCGCCACCAGCGAGGAAGCACAGAGGGCACAGCGCAGTTAGGGGACACCTTGGACCGATGGAAGAAGAATGCAGACGGGATCACAGCCAGCTACCTTCGGTAAGGCCATCCCCACCGTCAGGGTGGGGAGGAGCTGGAGGGTAGAGCCCCGTGTGTGGCCTCTGTCGCCTCCTGTGCCCGACCTGGAGAGCCTGGGAAACAGGCGACAGCCCCAGTGCCACCAACCCAACCGCCCTTCTGGTTCCCCCTCCACAATCGAGTTACTGCTTCTGCTTTCAACCCCCATGACACCTGCTTCTTACAGGAGTGGCAGCCGTTGGCCTGTTGCTCCTGTGAGTTCACTTATTTGTGTGATTTGTCTGAGCCACTCTCCCAGGCTCCCAAGCTCCAAGGACGGGAGGCACCCTGGGGCTGGGAAAAGGAGATTGCTACTAGCAGACGTGAGTCCAGAGACTCTTCTCCCACTGGAGCAGAAGGCAGGCGCGCTGTTCTAGTCTTGGTACCCTCCAGGGTGACCTGCAGGTGGCTTACACACCACACCACACCTCTCTCTCTCTCTCTCTCTCTCTCTCTCTCTCTCTCTCTCTCTCTCCTGCTGCTGATTGGTGGGTTCAAGCCCTTGCAGGGAATCCATAGAATCTTTTCCATAATATTGCAATGTGGGATGGAATTCCAAACCAAATGGAAATTCAAACCACAAAAATCAATGCAAATTTTTTTTTTTTTTAAATCAGGTTCCTCGTACACATGGAAACCTCTAGGTCAGTGTCTGACACATAGCAGGCGTGTTGAGTGAATGTTAACATTATTCCATGCACACACGACAGCCAACGAGGTAACAAGTTCCCAGGCAGCCCATTGGAAAGTAGGTCACATTTTCTTTTTTTTTTTCCTTTTAAATATATTTTGTTGATTTTTTACAGAGAGGAAGGGAGAGGGATAGAGAGTTAGAAACATCGATGGGAGAGAATCGTCGATTCAGCTGCCTCCTGCACATACACCCCCTACTGGGGAGGTGCCTGCAACCCAGGTACATTCCCTTGACTGGGATCGAACCTGGGACCCTTCGGTCCGCAGGCTGACACTCTATCCACTGAGCCAAACCAGTCAGGGCAAGGTCAGGTTTTCTGTAGGTAGACATGACTCAGAGGTAATAGGCAGGAATGGGGTGTCTGTGTGGCTAGCGGGGCAGGGCCCCGAGAGGTTGGGCTGCCAGATGGGCATTCCTGGACTTAGCAGAAAAGGACTACACTGTCCCCACTTTATGCTGAAATGCCATAGGCCAGTGGTCGGCAAACTGCGGCCCCTTGAATGTGGCTCTTCCACAAAATACCACGTGCAGGCGCGCACGTACAGTGCGATTGAAACTTCGTGGCCACACTCAAGGGGCCAAACAGCCGCATGTGGCTCTCAAGCCGCAGGTAAGTCGCTTAATGTCTTTATTTAAAATAAATCATATAAACATATTTTATTTTTTTGGTAATGATGATCATTGTTAAAAATCAATTTATTTTGGACACTTTCCATCACAATACATATAGTTTTAATTCATTAACTCCTTTAAACCATTGCTTCTTCAGCTGAAAAGTGGGATAATTATGAAATCATGAAGGTGATGCAAAGATTAAATAAGAAAATGCTCACGAAGTGCTTAGCATGTAGTTAGGCATCTAAAACAAGTTGGTGACTGACCATTATTCCAAACCAGCACTGTCCACTAGAAATATAATGTAAGTCACATATGTAACTTAAAATTTTCTAGTATCTACATTTAAAAAAATAACAATAAACAAGTGACATTTCTTTTAATAATTCATTTAACTCAGCACATCCAAAACATTATAATTTCAACATGTAATCAATATAACAATCTCTCTCTCTCTCTCTATATATATATATTTATAAAAGCCTAATATGCAAATTGTCCCCTTGGGAGTTCGACTGGGCAACCAGGAGTTTGATCACTAGCTATGATGTGTGCTGACCACCAGGAGGTGGTGTAGAACGAAGGGAGGCCCCAGCCGGCAGCTGGAAGGCCCCGATTGGCCCTGATCGCTGGCCAGGCCTAGGACCCTACCCGTGCAAGAATTTCATGCACCGGGCTTCTAGTTATTAATAAGATGCATTGGTGACCTTTTCTTTGTACTAAGTTTTAAAAATCTGGAGTGTGTGTGACACTTGTAGCACAGCTCAGTTTGGACCAGCTACGTTGTAAGTGCTCCATAGTCTCACGCACTAGCATGAATCTCCCACCTTACTTCTCCTTTGCGCTACCATAGCCCTGAGAGCTTCATCTGTTTGCCAAGCTGGGCCATACATATGGCTTAGCTTGTATTATTCTCTGTGTCACATGATTTCATCTTGTCTCACTTCTTTACAGGGCTCAGGGAAGGTGCCCAAGAAGAGCCTTTTTGACTGACATCCTTGGGAATCCAAAAGCCAGTGAAGGTCACCGGCTTCCTTCCTACCTCCTGGTTGAAATGCCTAAGAGATGCTTTGCACCGCCTGGACCACAAAAGACGCTCCGTAAACATCAGCTGTCATTGTGACGCTGGGTGGCATTAGGTTCTGATGCCACCTTCCGGTCAGAGGCCCAGGAAAGTCAGCCTGTGCTCTGAGCTTGCGTTTCCTTTATCCTGAAAATGGGATGCTAGCTCCCACCCTAGAGACCGCCCAGGAGAATGACAGTGGTCAGGTGAGATGCTCTATGGAGAAAGTGCTTTTGAAAACAGATCTATCAACATCGAGAATGGGTTCTACTGGTACTCAACTCAGCAGCACGCCTGGGCTGGGCTGGGGCGGGATGGCCGCGGGTGTGCCCATGGCTGTGGCACGGAGCCCGGCTTGTCCTGCCTCAGACGTGAACGTATGAAAGTGTTTTGAAAGCTGTAAAGCCCTATGGAAGGATCCTTTTATCATAAGTGAGAGTGGAGGCGGCAGAGGGAGCCCGGTATATGCCAAACGGATGGGGAGCTTTGTTGTATCCGGGGGGTGCGAGAGACCCAGGCTCACGTAGGTTCCTGTAATTGCTAGTTGTCAAATCTGCACGGTTGCCTGAAAAGAAGGAACTCAGACGGAAATAACAGGAACCACGGGGATGGGCATTTCTTTAACCATCCAATCCGAGCAGAAGAACCGGGTGAAACCTGGGAGAAGGCCCTGGGGGAGCTTTCCTGCTGCTCACAGGGCCTTTTGGGTACGTCTTCACAAGCAAAGGAAAGAAGTTCCTGTGTAGCCTTGTCTAGGTGCTTGTCTCAGACCCGCCCTGGGCCGCGATCCCCTGCCTCCCACTCTCCTCTGGTGTTGATGTTGCAGAGGGGGATCTGCCTCCAGGAACGGAGACGGGACCAGGAAGGAATTCGTTCCAGAAATGCTCGCTGCGCTGCTGGCACTTTGCTCTTTATTTCTTCATTGTGTGTCCTCTTTGCAGAGGGCTGCCTATGAGTCATATAATTGGGTGTTGAGGACTGAGAGTTAATTTGTGCTTTTTTGCCTAATAACCAGAAACCGGCAGACCCAGCCCTGGGCCCCGGGTGAGTGGGAAAGGCTTCATGTCTATGACCTGTGGTCTCCCTTGGGGGGGGGAAAGGGGGCTGTCGGGACATGGGCCTTCCTGCCCGGAGGAGAGGAAGCAGGCAAGGGAGCAGTGAGGAGTCGAAATGTGGGTTTTCTGGTTACTCGGTGGATTAGGGGGTGAGAGGCTCTCTCCAGCCAGGCCTGGAGGCTGACCCTGCCCTCCCAGGGCTCTGCCAGCTGGGAGCCCACCCCAACACAAGCGCCATACCTGGGTCCTCTCGGCCTCACGGGCCTTTGACAGAACACGAAGCCTTTTTGCCTTTTTTCTTCCCATCAAACTCCCCGCGAGAGGGATTTCTCAGTCGAGAAAAAGAGGCGTTGCTGTTTGGGTTAAGAGGCACACCTCTTGCTCCAAACTCGTTCTTTCTGCAAATATGCCAAGTGTGCAAGTTAGGTACCAGATCTCATCGTAGGTGCTTTATTAGCCTAGCCTGCTTTTAAAAAGGAATTGCAACAACTCGTCGAATTTAAAAGGAACTAGAAGAGTGAGCCCTGTGCCTCATTGATGGCACAGCCGGCCGTGGGTACGAGATCCCCCTTCCAGGTGACGCACTCAGGCAAGGTCCCAGGGTTTGACTTCCGTGGGCTGAAGGCTGCAATGTTGTCTCCTCATTTTCCCTCCCCCCCATCCCCCGCCAAAGAACATGGAAATGAGTTAGTGTTTTGAAGGTAAATGCAGTAAGCTAAGAGTGAAGAGTGATGAGATGTATGGTGCCTGTTTCCTTGAGGACGTCCTTGAGTAATGAGAGTCTCCTCTCCACCCGCACCCCCCACCCTCGCTCTCCACCCCCCCCCCCCCCCACACACACACACAGGGGCACAAGGGTTGGTGACTTATCTCCATTCTGGGTGAATGGGAGGCTTTCTGAGAGGGAGATGCTAACTGGCTGCTGAGCAGAGCACCCTCTTCTGGTGGAACAATGTCTAAACATGAAGACAGCAGAAAGCGCCAGAAAATCCATTCACTGCCCTGAATCGCAGGTCGTGCTGCGTTCGGTCATTAGCAAGGGGAAAGGAAGCCAAGCCGTCTGCAGCACTCTGAGTGCATTGCTTGGCTCCAGGCACCAGATGTTTGATCTTCACAAAGACTGACGGGGAGGGTGCTAGTGTTGTCATGGCTCCCACTTAACCAACGCTGAGGGGGAGCAGGGACAGCGGGTAAGTAACTCACTCGGGTGAGGCCGCAGAGGCGGGTGTGGCATCACCAGCATTCCACTCGGGCTGGTGGCAGCTGGGCCCACGTCACCACCGGCCACCCACACACGCTGGCCCCGAGAGCCAGCAGCTGGGCTCGCCCGTGGTCTGTGTGGTCATGGGCAGGTTGATCTCGACGTTTCCTGAGCCTTGTTTTTCTCTCTGTAAAATTAAGGGGCTGGAGGACTGGACAAGAGAGCCATTCTTGTAGACTGAGATAATCGACAAGAAAACAGGGAACACCCTCTAAGATGTGTAGCCCAAAGGACTCAGGGAGCACTTGCTAAATGGGAGCTGCCACCGCCACCGCCGCTGCTGTCATCGGCATCTCTGAGAACACAGGTAATAGACCAGGCCTCTGTCAGTAACTCTGCGAAGCCCCGGTTTTATTAGTTTTGGTTCCTTCTTCCCAGTGAAGAGGCCCGAGTGCTTGTCTCTGGAGGCAGAAGGGGACATTTTGCTCAGTCCATGGAGGGCTTGGGAGAGAAGAGCCCCCAGGAAAGGCGGCTCTGGAGAAAGTAGAGGGTGGGCCCTGGGCGTGATGCCTTTGGCATGGAGGAGGGACCCTTGGAGTTATGTATGGTTCCCCGAGAGAGGGGGTCAAGGCAGAAGGTGCCTGACCCACTGCATCTGAGTCTATTGGGAGCAACGTCACTGTGAATTCAAACTGGGATCTAACCTGAGGGGACTGGAGGGCAGATCAATGGAGGAAAACTATCTGTTCTTTTTTTGAGGACTAGAGGCCTGGTGCACAAAATTTGTGCACTCGGGTGTGTGTGTGTGGGGGGGTGGGGTCCCTCAGCCCGATTGCGAGAGAGTGCAGGCCAGGCCAAGGGACCCCACCGGTGCACAGTCGGGGCCGGAGAGGGACGCAGGAGGTTGCCAGCCAGAGTGGGATGGTGGGAGGGCTCCAGGGCATGTCTGGCCCATCTTGCTCTGTCCCAATCGGCTGGACCCCAGCAGCAAGCTAACCTACCGGTCAGAGCGTCTGCCCCCTGGTGGTCAGTGCACATCATAGCGACTGGTCATCCAGTCAACTGTCTGTCCCCCAGTGGTCAGTGCACATCATAGCGACTGGTCATCCAGTCAACTGTCTGTCCCCCGGTGGTCAGTGCAGGTCATAGCGAGCGGTTGAGTGGCCTTAGCATATCATTAACATATTACACTTTGATTGGTTGAACGGATGACAGGACGACCTGACACTTAGCATATTAGGCTTTTATTATACAGGGTATCCAGACTTTTCTCAGCTGGACATGGCGAGTCTTATATTATACCTTTTAGACATTCCACCTGATCCCCTGGTGGTGACAATATCTGGGGAGGCGGGGGTGGGTGGTGGTCAACAAAACTTTGAAGAGGAGAGACTGAAGCAGGCGGGAAGGTTCTAACCCAGGGCTGGGACTGTGTGAGGAAATGTTATTGGCCTATATTCAGATGTTTCTTCTCTGGCGCTTTCGCTTTATGGGAAACTATGGGCATGGTTTCGCTATCTCTAGAGACCAAATGTAACAATGTTTGAAGAACATCAGAAAAATCGTCCCCCAAAGAAGTTCTCTTTGGTTTTTGCAACTCAGATGAGCATCCTCTCCCTTCCCATTTCCCTCCTCTCCCCCTGGCTAAGGAAGTAATTAATTGTCCTCTTTCTATTCAAGAAGGTAAATAGCTCAGAGTCCTGGTCTTGGTGTTCTGTGAAGGCTTACGGAGAGTGCTTCCAAATCCACTGGGGCGGTGGGGAGGGGGCGGGGGCGCTGTGAAGGCTTATGGAGAGTGCTTCCAAATCCACGGGGGCGGTGGGGAGGGGGCGGGGGCGCTGTGAAGGCTTACGGAGAGTGCTTCCAAATCCACGGGGGGCGGCGGGGAGGGGGCGCTGTGAAGGAGGCAGCAACAATGAGGACATTTTCAAGCTCCTGGGGTGTGGAAATAAATAGATGATAAGCTCACAGTTTCAAGAGCCAAGAGTGTGTATCTGAAGTCATCGCTGTGCGTACTGAGGCTCTCCACAGGCCTGGGTGGCCCCTCTTTAATCTACAGCCTGCGTCCATGTTAAACTGTGGCCGTGTGGTCCTGGCGCGGCCCCATGGTCCACCGGGCATAACAGCAGATGGCAACTCGAACACCTGGGTTTGGGGGGTTGTCTGGACTGTGCTTCCCACTGTGCGCATTGGGCAAGTCCCTTAATGCTGCCCGGCACACAGTAGGTGTTCAATGAGTATGGGCCAAAATCAGTAAGTAAGGCAGCAAACCACCTGTGTGACCCTCAGTGTCCTCATCGGGGAAATGGGGGCCTAATATTCCCCAACGGGCTGCGGTCGTGTCGGTAAAACTGCTTCCTAGCAGTGCCTCTCCCGCCTGCTCTCATTTCACGGTGGGCCCCCCGGGGCGCTGCTCCAATGCAGATTCTCGCTCCAGGCATCTGGGTAGGAGCTCTGCCTTCCCAGCGACCCCAGGGGGTCCCTGTATGGGTCACGCTTTGAAGAGCGAGGTCCAAGACTCTAAAATGCTCGGAATTAGTAACATTATCTCTTCAGCCAGTGGGTCAGGATAGACTCACTGTGCCAGTGTCCCCCCATGGAGGGGTTTCCTGGGACCCAGGCTGCTCGGCGGTAGAACTAGAACGCGTCGGTCGCCCTATGAAGATACTGGAAAAGAAAGGGATGCTTTGGTCTGAGCTGCTGTGGGAGCTGAAAACCAAACCAAACCAAACCAAACGAAAGATAAACCGGAGCGGCTGTTTGCGAAGGAGAGGAGTATATTCCCACCTCAGGTCAATTTGTTTTCTCACCCCCTTCTTTCTCAGAGGCCCAGAGAGGTTGGGTGACTTGGCTCACACCACACAGCGCCTCGGGGGACAGGGCTGGGGCTACAGCTCCTGCCTCTGACTCCCCACAGAGCCGGGCGCTCTTCCGACCAGGACCAGTCCACGTTGCCGTCTCCAACACACTCCTCTTTATTGGGCAAACACGGCCTGTTTATTTATAAATTGGCTTGTTTGGAGACTGAAATTTGGCTTAGCTGATGTTGGCTGTGAGGAGTTCACATTTTTCCTCTTTGTTTCGGGTTGCTTAACCATGTCTGTGAGCAAAAAACAAAACACAAACACAAAAATGAAAGCACAGTGAGGCTGCTAACGTGGTTTGAACGCAAACCTTCCGGAATGCGGCCCTTCAGCTTACGAGGGTTTAATTTGTAACTCTAGAGGGCAGGTTGGAAACCCAGGAGGTTCACCTTCAGGGGCTTACAAACCCCCAGTGAATCAATGGCTGGGTCTGTCTCTGTCCAGGCTGCTTCTCCCCACCCCTGTCCCGGGGTGGGACCGAGAGGCTGGGAACCCCCCTGCTGGGCAGGTTGCTGGAGGCTGCTCCCAGGCTCCTTAGCGAAGGTCCTTAGAGAAGAGGTCTGACATCAGGACTCAGGTCTGTGTGGCAGTTTGCAGAATGTCATTCAAAATCTTGTAGTTTATCTTGCACACAGCAGAAATCGTAAAAGATTTTATTATTAACACTTGAGCATCCATGCATAGAATTCACACTAAGCACGTGAGTACATTGCATTTAGGAGAGCTAGGTGCCCTCAGTAGCTCTCCAGATCCTCCTTTGAATTGTGCTGTACATTCAGGTTGGTTTTTGTTGAGAGGGTGGAGGAGAAGAAGGGGGTGGAGAGAGGGAGAGAGAGAGAGAGGAAGAGAGAGAGAGACGCTACATTTTATCTGTGAGTCTGCCCTCTGCCTGGGGTGGCTTCTCCAGGCCGGGAAGTCTGGGTGTAGCCCTATTAATACTCTGAGCAAATCTGTTATCTGTTCCAGGACACAGAGGAGAGCGTCTTAGCTCTTCTCACCCTGCTCACAACCAGAGGAGAGATTGGCTCAAGCGGTGAGCACTCTGCTTTTAAATGGTGTGGTTGGCTGGCGGCTTTGCCACCGTCTTAATTTCACAAGCCCAGCTACAGGCTGAGCACACCGCAATTTCATCCTAAAATATGCACACACGGGGTACATCACACAGGGGAGCTCTGGTAAAACACAAACATTGAAAAACTTGGTTCCATGGGTCCATCAATCACCTCTAATAGTGACAGAGGGACATTTCAACTTCAGGCTTCAGGCGGAGACCTGAAGAAGTGGCCCCCAGAGCCAGGGGTCTGCTAGGCTGAGTGGGTGATGCCTGATCATGGCGAGAGGGAGGCGGGCAGTCAGTCACACTTGGAAATGCTGTCGGCTGCCTGGGGCATTCCTGGGTGCTGCGCTCAGATGCACTCTGGTTCTGGGCGCAGAGCCCCCTGGGACCTCACTGGACGGACCTAAGAGCAGCGGATTAAAGACGAATGAGGTTGTTCTCAGAGCCTGGTCCAGGGTCCCCTCTCACACTGGCCTCTTCACTCCTCTTCTTCTTCCCACGTTCTTGTTGGCTCTCTTAAGACGTGTGTAAAACAGAGCCTCCCTGAGATCTCTGGTTTCGGGGTCCAACGCAGACAGCTCCCCAGGGCCCTAGGTCACAGGGTTAACACTTCCCATCACAGTGATGAACTCTCACGGACGCTGCCCTGCCACCTCCTGGGTGGGGATGCCCAGGAACACCTTGTGGAGAAGGTACCTGCCAACCCCCTGCTTTCCTCGGAGATTGCTTAAGCCTGTGGGGTGGAGGGACGGAAGCTACGAGCTCTCTGTGGTTGATCATACACAGTACATGAAGTGCTACTCTAACACACACACATATATATATATATATATATATATATATATATATATATATGCCTAAAAATATACATAAATGGGGTTCATTACACAGGGTAGCTCTGGTAAAACACAAACATTTTAAAACTTGGTTCCATGGTGTGGAAAGCCATCCATTGTCAACATTATCATGAGAGTGCATCAAGGAACTCGGAAGGCTGATGAACCTTGAGCTTTAGCAGGGCTAAAAGCTATGCACCGATTGTCAGCCAAACCTGGAGGGTTGACCATGAGACCCCAATGTCTCCTCCTGGTCACTCCCCACAGCTCCCCAGCCAACCTGCACTAAGCCTCAGAGTAAAAGCCCAAGGTCCTAAGCGTAGCTGGGACCCAGCCTTAACCCCGTGAGTGCCTAGCTCTCTTTTCTGGGGCTACATGTTCTGGCTGGAGACATCCAGAGGCTCTTAATGCCCGGAGGCCTCTCTTAATGACAGATCTTTAGTTCTTTTTGCTGTCAACAAATGAGGCCGCCTGCTGCCAGACAGCTCCACGGCCCTGTGCACTGTCCTCCCAAGGGCTCGCCAGGCTTCTCTGACCCACTGCCAAGGGCCGGGCACTTTTTCTCCACCTGCAGTGGTTACGACAGCGGCCTGGGCGCATCGCCGCCCCTTTCTCCAGTCTCCCTGTTCTTTCCGTTGGGGAATCCAGAGCGGCTGGCGGAGCTCCCACGGGGAAGAGCGTGCTGGATTGGGAGTGGGACACTGTGCACTGCATCTGGCCACCCCAGAAACCGCCTCACGGGCAATTTAGACACATAACGTTGTGTCCAGATGCTTTGCTGGTCAGGCAAGGGCAACACTCACCCTCCTGCTGGCCAGGGCCCCCGGCGGGGAGCCCAGATCATTTCAGGGCCCGGCTGGGCTGTGCGTCTCTCACTGAGGGCTGTTCCGGACCTTTCTGTCCCCAGAAGCTTGGAAAGAGCCGGTTCTCCTTGTGGCGCTGTCTTTTTTCTTTCTCAGATTCTGACCTCCCATTTCTCTCCCTGGTCTGGCTTATGGAGGAATATATATACCCGAGGGCCAGCTGTTTCCTACTCTGCTTGTCATCAGCATCCTCAGTGAGGACAAACTATGGAGCGGCTGGATGACCACCGTCAAGTGTTTGGATGTGTCTGGTCATTTGTGGACTCCCGGCCCCTGATCTCAGGAGGCCAAGCACTTAAACTACTTTCTTTTGCAGGTTCCCCAATGACAATGCATGCAAGGGCGTGACCAAGTGGAGACTGATTTACCATTTATTTACTGCCAATATTGCTTACTTTGGATGAGGGTGAGCTATAGATTTCCATTTTATTTGTGTGTGTTTTTTTAAACATATTTTTCTATTGATTTTTAGAGAGAGAGGGAGAGGGAGAGAGAGAGAAATATCAATGTGAGAGAGAAACGTTGATCGATTGCTTCCGGCACACTCCCCAGCCAGGGATTGGACCTGCAACCTGGGCATGAACTGAACTAGCGGCCTTCTGATGCACAGGATGGCACTCAACCCACTGAGCCCCATGGGCCAGGGCGATAGATTTTTGTTTCAAATGCTCTTCAGAAACAGCCTCAACTCATCTCTGGAATGGAATTCCCTTAGAACCAGCTTACGTTTGGGAGCTCAAACTCTCTGACCCCCAAAACATTCAGCAGAGCTGAGGCGGTGGAGGCATCTCTCCAGGTCACGATTTTCCGTAGGAAGTCCCTCCTTCCCCTGGGAGTGTCCTGTGTCCCGTGTCCCTACCGTGCCGGTGGCTTTGCTGCTCAACAGCGGAAGTTCTCTGCTGGATAGGTCTCCATAAAACCACCCTTCAATGGCCACCCACATCCAGCTTGGAGGAGGAAAAAGAGCAATCAGGAAAGCTGTGCCCCGACAGAGGACAAGGCCAGTGAACACAATGGGCACGCCGGGTGCCGCTGGAATAAAGAGCCCTCAGGGCCCGCCCGGCCGAGGCGGGGCCACAGCTGGGCTACACGGGCTGCACACACGTCCGGTCCGACACAGAAGTACCGGCTCCCAGCAGAAAGGGCGCGTCAAGGGAGCGAAGCCTAAAGATGCAGCTTTCCCCGGAGGTTCTCTTCTCCCCTCCCCTCCGGCTCTCCTCCATGCGGCTTGGCGAAGGGCGTAGAGCTGCTGAACCTGTGTTCACGGATGGAGAGAACGCCTTCTCCAGACTCCCACAGCCACAGGAGCAGGGGCGGGATGCGCCGGATCCATAGCCATGAGGACCAGCTCGAGTCTATGGACCCGGGTTGTGGCGGCCCCAGGCAAGAGCTCAGTTCTCTCGTGTCCTGTGCAGGGGCAGGAGGTGACCGGGAGCCGGGCGTCTGGTCCTCTCCAGGTGGGACGGGGTCTCCGGGGCAGCTACAGAGTAGACCACTGACAGCCCCACAAGGGGAGACCCCTGGCATCGAGAGAGGACGAAAGTGGGTTATTGTTCCTTAAAAACTCAATTGCTTTCCTGCCCCTGCTTCCATAGTGGGGTGTGAGGGCCAAACGGTAGCTCTGGCACCACAGACCACCACTGTCCCAGCGTCCCAGCCAGCGTCTGCTCGGAGGAGGCCAACAAAAATCACTTCTCCGCTTCCTTTCTCCGCTTCCAAGGTGCCACGTGGCCTCAGCACTGCTCCGCCTCCACGAAGCCCTCCTTCTCGTGGCCGGAGGGCTCCACCTCCGTGTAGGTGGAGTGGTTGGGGTGGTTGCGGAATCTCATGGCCGGCCAGTGGTGAGGTCTCCTCTGCGGGGAACGGAGTAGAGTCAGCAGGTATGAGCTCACCCACTGGGGACCACCCGCTCCTGCCCGCCCCAGGGACAGTGGGGAGCACCGAGACTCTCTTTACAAGGACACGGGGGGCCTCCTGAGAGCTGGGTGAAGGTCAGGGCCCTCCCTCCGCTGCGGGGAAACCTGCTGGGAGGTGAGGGCTGCCGGGCTCAAGGTGAAAGCTTTAGGGACACACGGAGTGGAGCCCTGAGACGGCGGGAAGTGAGGACGTAGGTGAGAGAGGGAATGGTCAGGGAGGCTCTGGAAATGCCGAGAGAACGGGTCCTACAACAGAGTCAGCTGCGGAGCTTATGAAAATGCAGATTCTTGGGCCTGTCTCAGACCTGCCACGTCAGCACCCCTGTGGCTGGGGATGCCAGGCAGGCTGAGGCTTACCAATGACTGGTTAGGATTCACAAGAAACAGGGGGCGTCTGACAAAAAGGAGGGAGCCCCCTGGGCCTCTGGGTAATGAGGTCAGAGGGTTTGTGCTCCCCGGGAAGGAGGCTGTGGCCACAGAGGTGCCACCGCTGTGCCAGGAGGGGAGCCAGTGAGAAGCCAAGCGTGGGGCTGGGACAGGAGCTGCGGAGCTCTGTGGCCCAGTGTGAAGAGGGCTGGGCCTCACTCCCAGGCTGCACCGCGGGCTGGCTCTTCCAGGCTCTGAGACATGCAAAACTGGCGCATCCTCAGCGAAAGCTCCCAGAGAAAGCCACTCACTGTGACTGTGGTTTGTGGAGTCTGATCTAAAAACCCAGACAGCAGTGCGCTCTCCCTCCTGGGGGCAGCCCACGCCTTTCTTCCCTCGCGGGCGTTCATCTCCTAAACTCTCAGGGTCCCCGGAGACTTGCAACCCGGGGAGCAATGGGCAGCAGCAGCTCGTCCTGGCCTAACCCCCTGGACCTGTCTCCAGGCCGCCTTTTCTCTGACTTTCCAGTGAGTCAAGCAGCCCTGCCTCAGCTCATTTCTTTCCTGTGACATTTCTTTTTTTTTTTTTTTAATATATTTTATTGATTTTTTACAGAGAGGAAGGGAGAGGGATAGAGAGTTAGAAACATCGATGAGAGAGAAACATCGATCAGCTGCTTCCTGCACACCACCTACTGGGGATGAGCCCGCAGCCAAGGTACATGCCCTTGACCGGAATCGAACCTGGGACCCTTCAGTCCGCAGGCCGACGCTCTATCCACTGAGCCAAACCGGTTAGGGCTCCTGTGACATTTCTAGAGAGCAAAAGCAGCCCCGCCTAGACGCTCTCCAGTTGCTGCTTCTGTCCTACACCCTTCCTTGTTTCACTGTCCCCACCTTTAGTAAACCTACTCTCAAAAAAAATTAAATTAAATTAAAAATTAAAAAATTAAAAAACAAAACCCTCACAGCAAAGAGGCAGAGACCTCAGTTCCATTATGGCTTTGATTAAACACCGGGCCTGGAGTCGGGCCATGAGGGGCCATAGATCATTAGGGACTGGCTGCACCGCACCCAATGGCCATGTGTGGTGCTTCTGGCCTCATTTCTTTTCTTTGGGGCCTGATTTCACGGGGGGTGGGGTGGGGGTGGGGTGGGGGTGGGGGTGGGAGGTGGGGGGGGAGGAGAGCAAAAGCAGACAGGACCGGAAGCCTGGAGGAGCTCCCTGGGGTTTGGGGACTAAAGGGCACTAGCCAGTGTGCGATGGGCCTGGATGGAGTCGGTGAAGGTTCCTGGGGGGGGGGGGGGGGGGGAAGAGGCGCCAGGCGTGTGGAGGGGGAGGGATGAGCTGGGGAGGGGCAGGTACTGAATGGCCAGGGAGACACAGATGCAGAAGCAGAGCGGGGAGCCGACCTCGATGAAGAAGAGCGCAGCGTTGGAAGTGGGGTGGCCGCTGATGTAAACCCCCGCCAGGATGATGGCCGCCACGACGAGGACTGCCAGCACGATGCCCACGATGGTGCCCAGGTGCACCGGGGGGCCCTTGGTCTTGGGGGACAGGTTGTCCTGAAGGCCTGTGGGGAGACGTTAGGGCAGGGCTGCTGCAGGGAGCCGGGAAGGTGGGGCCATGGCGTCCTGGGTGCTGACAAAGCCCCAGAGACGGCAGCTGACAACACCTTCCATCTATTTATCAAATACACACAAAGCGGGGGCTGGAGTGGGTGGAGTCCTGAGCAGGGCGTTCTCATTCTGGGCGTGGTTCAGGTGGCTTTTCAAAATCGCTTCATGTTGCCCAAATGTCGATGGAATAAGGATCTCAAGAGAAGTTCTCTCTGATCCCCAGGCCACATCAGTACTTTTGGGGACTTCACACCGGGCCTGTGATGGTGAAGAATTTGGGAGCTGGAATCTGGCTGCCTGGACTCAAACCCAGACTCTGCCCCTTACCAGCCGTGTGGCCTGGGGCACATTATTTAACCTCTCAGTGTCTCAATGATCGTTTATGCAGAACAAGGGTAATTATTGTGACCTGCTGGGGTTATTGTGAGGGTTAAAGCAAAATAATGCTTGTCAAGTACTGAGGACCATGGCTGGTACCTCAATAAGCGCCAGGTATTATGACAGCAAAATGGCCACGTTTTTACCTGTCACTGTCCATTCCACCAGACTGTGACCCCGTGAAGGGCAGAGACCGTGCCTTACTCCTCTCTATGTTCTCAGCGCTTAGGGGAAAAAAGGCCAACCCATCCTAGGAGCTCAATAAAAGAGGTGAGCGAGGTCGCCTGAAGGCCCATAAACCAGCAGCCGCTCTCTGAGAACACCCCAAGCATTTGCAATATATTCCGTGGAGGAAACGGAGTATTTCCATAGACTACGGAGCTGGACGCTCAAGTCCCACCCTTCCCGAGTGGCTGAGGTCATGGAAATACAGAGAGGCGGAGGGATTTGTCCAAGGACAGAGCCAGTGCCAGCTAACTTCCCGATACCACCTGGCTGTGTGCGCCTCCTCCCGACCCTAAAGGGATGTGGAGATAATGAAACAGACACAGACGGGCGTGCGTACGGCGGGAATATCTGATCTTATTTACTCGGCTAGTGGGTGGGATGGGATTGTTCAAAGGCTGTGACATGCATCCAGAATCATTGCCCTCCCCAAGCCCTCTTCTCTGCAAGCAGGGGAAACCGGGGAGAGAAATGCCCCTGGGGCACTTGGCAGCAGGGTTTGTGCATCTGTCACCAGCAAGTGGGGGAGTTGAGGGGAGATGCCCCCAAGCTGGCCTCCCCTGACCTGGCCAGCAGCCGGCCAGCAGCCTGCAGGGACCCTGGGGATCTGATGGTCAGGACTTGGGCTGATGAGCACATGGTGTAGAGAGGGGATGTGGCTCAGCGGTGCCCCTCCACCCTGCGCCCTCCCCCCCAACACACATGCACGCTCACACCTGCTGCCCACAGAAGAAGAACAGCTCCGTCTCTGGTGGGAGCCACCATCAAACTGTGCTGCGTTAATAGCCTCTTCTCTCCTGCTGGACCCCGACCTCCCAGGCCCTGGAGTTAGGGGCACGTCCACCACCCCTTTGCAGTGTTGGCAGCAAAGGCCCGAGCTGGGTCAGGGCAAAAGCAGGAAAGGTGGGGCCACCTCACCTCATCAGCGAGACTGGCCTCCCAGGTAACCCTGGGGGAGGGGACCCCACCTTCCGGCACCCTATAAAAATTGTGGTGAACAATGTTGGTGTACTTTCTGCCAGCCTAGGTGGGGGGTCAAAGGAAAGTTGACGTGAGAGAAGGTGCTGAGGCCCATGGGGGCAAGAGGCCGATGGCCACAGGCCACACCCCACCACGCTGCCCTGGTGCAGCCCCGTCGCCTCCTCTCTCTCATTTTAGGGGGGTATAGTCAAGAGCAGAGAACCACAGGAGGTTCCTAAGATGGGAAATTCTAATGGAGACACATGTTCCTTCCATCTAGGGGGCCTGTGACCAGAAGCCCCGGCCTCCCCGCCCCGCAGGAGGTCTAGGAAGCGCAGGCTGCTGTCCCTCCCCAACTGGGGATGCAAGCCCAGGCCAGGCACTGCTGCCCCCTCCTCTGGGGCGGGTCCAAGAGGCTGGGCTCTGAAGAGGAGGGCAGGCAGCTCTGTACTCACCGTCTCCTCCCGCATAGGGATTCAGCTTAGTGTCATCTTCCAAAAGAAAGGAGAGAAGGCGGGAGATTAGTGGAATCATTACGGCCTTTGCCACTCTAGGTCCGGATGGGACTGTAGGGAGGTCCAGTCCAACCCTTCATTTCAGAGGCAAGGAAACTGAAGCACAGAGAGGGGAGGTGACTTGCTCAAAGTCACACAGCAGTGCAATGGTAGAAGGCCGTGAACAAGCCAGCTTTTCCTAGTCTCGTGTTCGTTCGTTCATTCATTCATTCAACAAGTACTCATTGAGTGTCAGCTCTGAATTGAGCACTGGGAGTAGGCACTGAGGATAGACTTGGTCTCCGCCCTCAGGGAGTTAACAGGTTGGATGGAGGGAGGGAGGGACAATTAAGATCCAGCCTAATGAAGCTCTGACTGGGGGCCTCAACGGACACAGGGAGATAAGGAGGAGGGCTGAGGAAAGGGTTCCCGACGGAGGGAAGAGCATGGGCAAAGGCCCAGCGTCAGCAAGAACTTGCCCAGTTGAGAAATAAAAAGCAGCCCGTGCAGCTGGAGGGCGGTGAGGATGGGGCAGGGGGTGGAGAGTGAGGCTGGGGTGGAGAGTGAGGCTGGGGTGGCACCACCTTGAGGACCTTTCACGTTCTCCTAAGGGACAGAGGGAGCTGAGGAAGGACCTGAGGAGCGGGGGAATGGGTCACAAGATCAGATTTGCCGCCCGGCAGGCGTGCCTCAGAGCATCGACCTATGAACCAGGAGGTTTAATACCTGCACTGGGAGCCTCACTTGCCCTGTATCTACAAAATGGGCCTGTGGCCGAATAGTGTTGTAACGTTCACTTCTTCTCTCCTTTCCATTTGCCCCTTTCTTTTTCTTTTTTTTTTTTTTTAAAAATATTTTTTAATAATATCAGAGAGGGAGAAAGAGATAGAAACTTCAATGTAGAGAGAGAATCATTGATTGGCTGCCTCCTGCACGCCCCCTACTGGGGATCAAGCCCACAACCCGGGCATGTGCCCTGACCAGAATCGAACCTTGAACTCCTGGTTCATGGGTCAACACTCAACTACTGGGCCATTGGGCCCTTTCTTTTTCTTTTTTAATATATATCTATTGATTTCAGAGAGAGGAAGGGAGAGGGAGAGAGAGAAACATCAATGAGGAGAATCCTTGATCAGCTGCCTCCTGCACACCCCTTCCTGGGGATCAAGCCTGCAACCTGGGCAGGTGCCCTGGCCGGGAACTGAACCATGACCTCCTGGTTCCTAGGTCGACGCTCAACCACTGAGCCACCGTGACCCGGCTAGAGTGAGTCTATTCTTTCCACAGGGATGATAAGACCTCAGGGTTCTATGAGGATGGCTAGTATGATGAACTGAAATATGGTATAAAATACCTGGCCCTGGGCTGGACAATCATGTCCCCCCTCACAGCCCTGACGGGGGCCAGCACAGCGCTAGAGCCTGGGTTGGAGTCCCCTCATTCTAAACTTGGTTCCACATCTCACCAGGAGGTGACCCTAATGGGGGTCTCTGAGTCTCAGGCCCCGCGTCTGGGAAAGGACAGGGCAGTTCTTATTCCGAGATAATCCCTGTCAGAGAGGGGGGTACTCCGGTGCAGTCGCCCTTCCCCGGGGCGTCTCCTCCTCCTCCCCCCACGTTACCTTCCGTGGTGAGGCTGTCCAAGGAGAGGAAGGAGGAGGTGGTGCTGTGGTCTCCGTCCAAAGGGCTGAAGGAGCTGCCAGGGGAAGACGAGTAGTGGCCCTCGTCCTGGAAGTCCTCGCACGTCTTGCCCTCTGCCTGTAAGAGAGACCCGGCTGCCTGGACAGAGGCCTCGCTGATGGGCATGCCAACAAATGGGGATGGGGGCGGTGGGGGGGCACTTTCATCCCTGGGTGGTCAGAAAATGTAAGGTTCCATGCATGGTCCAAGCATGGCAATCTAACCAACGCTGTGCCCTGCATACCTTTAAGCTTCCCGCTTTATCCTGAAAGCAGCTTGTCTTTTTTTAAAATATGTTTCTATTGATTTCAGAGAAGAAGAAAGAGGGAGAGAGAAACATCAATGATGAGAGAGGATCATTGATCAGCTGCCTCCTGCACGCCCCCTATTGGGGATCAAGCCTACAACCCGGGCATGTGCCCTGACAGGGAATGAAACTGTGACTTCCTGGTTCATGGGTCAACGTTCAACCACTGAATCACACCGGCCAGACCTGAAAGCATCTCATCTTACAGGGCAACTTATCTGTCTACTGTTTTGAATCCTTCCTCAAGGAAGGAGCCGAGATGCCAGCTTTAAATAAACAGAGCGAATCTGTATATTCACCAATGGCCGACGGCAGAAGTAGGCCGCTGGACAAGATTCTTGTAAGGCCAGGAAAAGACTGCTCGCCCAGCTTTCCTCATAAAACAGACGGTGACGCATGCCCGGCAGTGGGGCCTGGGGGTTTACGTTTAAATGCCGGGCCCGGCACCTTCGCCTTCTCACCAACTGTGAGATGCAGGCCAAGTCTCTAAACCGCTCTGAGCCTCGGTCTCCCATTCTGGCCAGTGGGGCACCAGCCCCAGCTCCCGGGGCCAGGTGAGGAGTAAATCAGAGCACACGTGGGCAGCCAGCAGGGGCGTGTGCTTGCACTGCAAGAGGAGATGGAGAGGAAGGGAGGAGAAAGGACACACAGATGACCCACATGACAGTATAAGGGGTGACAACAGGACCTCCCCACCCAGGATCAAAGTGCGGAGCATTCTGGGAAATCCCACTAGTGAGAAAGAACAGGTATGGGATTCTAAATGGGAGGAGCCTGGAATAGCTCTTCTCACTCCCAGAATGACTGCCACCCCCTGGAGCCACAGTTGCTTCACGAATGTCACCAGGGGCACAGCCTTCCAGAGGATCCGAGTCCCAGGGGGAGGGAACAATTTCACGGAGAACCAAAGACACCTTGAGAGAGCTACCAGGCGAGGGCCTGCTGACAGCCCTCCTGCTCCCCACAGCCTGGCTCAGGTAAGCCTCTCACCTCCTGGGCACAGCCGTAGGCCAGCCACTCCTGGCGGTAGCGGTCAAAGCCACTGGAGCATCTGCAGGGGGAACCAGAGGTCAGAGCTCTCCCCTTCCTTTCCCCCCATTCAGCAACAGCTCCCCCCGGGCTCAGGCGGTCAAGCTCCCCGAGACCACTGGGCAGCTGCCCTCAGCACCAGGCGGCTGTGGAATCAGGAGTCAGACCCTCCTGGACCCTCTATTCCTTTCCCAGGAGGAGGGGGAGGCATTGGTGAAACCCTCACTTTCTTTCTGACCCAGCTCCCGAGGACCAAGCCCTCCTCTGCCCAGACCAGTGTGTGGGGGGCCATGACCTCTAATGACCTTTCAGATCCCCTTGACTTGGGGCTGCCAGGAAATCGCTAACAGGGAATTCACACGCGTGTTCTCATCTGGGGAAGTCTTGTTCATTCCTCGAGACCCCTTTTTGGTGTGGAAGGGCCTGCACTTGGCAGGGAGAGGCTGGGCGAAGCTGGACATCAGCAGGTTGAGCCAACACCCCCCTGTGTGACATGAAAGGGCAGACAGGAGGGTCCCGCCACAGGCTGGGAGAGATGAAAACGGGCCGACCAGGGCTCCCGGGGAGGACACGGTGCAGCTCAGCTGGGCTGCAAGGCGCCGGGCACTTCTCTAGGGAAGGGGTGGAGGCGTGAGGATAAACGAGAGAATGTTCTCCATGGCCTGGTGCTCAAATTTCCGATCTCCACTCTTCGGTGCCAGGGGAATCCATCAAGCGCTACTCAAGTACGGGGACATCTGCATGGGAAAATAACATCACGCGCCACCCGTGCTAAGAAGGAATTCATGGCTGGTTCACGTCCTGCACCAGCAACTGCCTGCCCATCTGCCCGAGACCTGGGAGACTGCGGGCCGAGGCTCCCCGGGGAGCCGGCAGCCGCTCCTGCTGAAGATGACTCTGAGCTGCTCCACCTGCTGCCCCAGCCACCCACCCTCCTCTCTCGCAGGTCCTCTGTGCCCCTGCTGTGGGGGATGGAGGATTAGGGGCACTACTCGGGGGGTGGGAACTAACGTTTCTTTTAGGCCACAGTGATTCCTTCAAGGACTGAGCCTTAATATAGGTCTAAGAGCATCACACTCTAAGCCAGGGGTGGGCAAACTTTTTGACTCGAGGACCACAATGGGTTCTTAAACTGGACCGGAGGGCCGGAACAAAAGCATGGATGGAGTGTTTGTGTGAACTAATATAAATTCAAAGTAAACATCATTACATAAAAGGGTACGGTCTTTTTTTTTTCAATAGTTTTATTCATTTCAAACGGGCCGGATCGCGGGCCGTAGTTTGCCCACGGCTGGTCTAAGCCCTGAGCCAACCAACCCCGATTCAAAGAAGGGCATCAGTTAATTGAGTGCCTCCTGAATGCCAGGTGCTGCCCCAGCCGCATGCTGCTCCTGCACCATCTCCGGGGACCCTCCCAATGGTGAGGGAAGGCTCATTTCCTGAGCCAAATCCTGGAGTTAAGGTCACCCTTAGACTCCAGAATGGGCCACCGGGGGGGCAATGTGGGATGACAGGAAAACGCCAAGGTCCGTGAAATTGTCTAAATCAGCTCCAGGCTCAGGGCAGGGAGGGGGAGTCCTGGGAGCCTGCAGAGGGTGGAGGGTGGAGGGTGGAGGGGAGAGGGTTAGCCACGAGTCCACGTGGTGATTGCAAGCAGCTGTTGGTGGGAGCGGCCACGGTGGCCGGCCCCAGTGCACCAGCCCTGCCCTCTGACCTTTTAGGGGCTGGAGAGAGCTCTTAGTTGGAGCTGAGGCTCCAGGGAGCTGGCTGGCAGTGGCTGAGCCCAGGCCCACGGGCACCTGAGGACAAGAGGTTTCCAGAACCTCCCCCACCCTGACCAACCCTCATGAAACTGGCATGGTCCCTGGCACCAGAGCGAAGATCTGGGGTTGGGCGTGTGCGCTCTGCGGGGCTGTCCGGGAGAGGTTCGCTTCCCTCTGACCTGTTTTGCAGTTCTCACGGCTCAGCTGTCGCTGGATGCCGAGTCACGTCACGCGGTGGCAGCCAGCCCCAGGGTTCCAGGGCTCATCTCGGCTCCTCTGGGTTATCGGCCCACGCCGCCCGCCCAGATGGCGGCTCTCGAGCTTGAACGTGCACAAGATGGGCCACGCGCGGCTCCACTCGCAAAAGAACCAGCCTGGGGCCCACGCTCTGTATTCTCTCTGAGGCTCTGTGCCTTTCAGGCGAAGGGGCCTGAACACTTTGCAAAAACGCTGTTTGGTGTTTGAGGAGTTAAAACAACAGCGCATTCCTCACTCCTGTTTCTCTGACCACACAGCCCCAGCCCCTCTTACAGGGAAAACAAACAGTGAATAAAAGCTGTGGGAGCCGAAACCGGTTTGGCTCAGTGGATAGAGCGTCGGCCTGCGGACTGAAGGGTCCCGGGTTCGATTCCGGTCAAGGGCATGTACCTGGGTTGCGGGCACATTCCCAGTGGGGGATGTGCAGGAGGCAGCTGATCGATGTTTCTCTCTCATCGATGTTTCTAACTCTCTATCTCTCTCCCTTCCTCTCTGTAAAAAAATCAATAAAATATATTTAAAAAAAAAAAAAAGCTGTGGGGGGAACACCTGGGAGGCCTGAGGGGGGTGGGGGGCGGGGGCTCTCTCTCCTCCCAGCCGGACCTGTGTCCTGTGGGCTCGGCAAAGGCGATGGCTTCTCTTTCTCTGCCGGGATATTGGAAAGGAGCAAAGGAAAGGCTGACAGATGTATCTTGGCTGTAGGGGGCTCGGGGGCTCTGTAATTTGCAATTTTCAAGATTGCCTTAAAGGCTCTCGGAGCTCATGGGGCGTCCCCCTCTCAGGAGAGGCCTAGGGCCCCTCTGCCGTTTACTTCTCTCGGACAGCAGAGCAGGGCTCAGCTGCTGAGCCTCATCTGTGGGGAAATGATTTCAGGACCAGGAGGGGACGACGAGCTGATTGAAGAACTTTATCCCTGAACCCGCCTCTCATCCTAAAGCCAAGCACACACCGCTTTGTTTGCCCAGCTTCCCACAGATGCCTGGCATTTCCGTGCCCCTGGTTTTCAGGAAACCCTGCTGCAGCCCGAGGAAGACCTGCTGGGGTCCTGGAGCTCTCAACCCAGCAGCAATGGGTCTTTGGGTCACCCCGTCTCTGAGCCGGCAGGCCTCAGGCGTGTGTGCACATGAGGCACCGAGCTGACATGCAGGCCCCGGGCTTCTCTCCCAGAGATGCGGATGCAGGGCCTGGGGCACGTCCCGGGGACCCACGAGCCTTAGCGCTCGGATTCTGGAACGCTGGAGGCTGCAGGCCTCTCGGAAAAGCCCGGCCCCAGGGCCAACCAACCCTTTCCAGGTGTGAGGAGGGGGCGGCAGGAGCTGGGATTTCTAGGGGCCCAATGTCATCAGAGGGACCCTGCCACACAGGCACCTTAATTGGGCACAAGCCTCAGGGAGAAGCTCACTCCTGTGACCTTCTTGACCTCAGGGTCAGCGTGGACTAGCCAGAGACCCCGTCACCTTGGCAATGAGGCCTGAGGCGAGGAGCCGGCCATGCTCCCTCTGCCCGTCCCCCACAGGCTGCCTGCGGGGACCAGAGGTCAGTCCGGCACCAACCTCTGGAGGACGTGGCACCAGCTGCAGTTGAAGGTCAGGTCCGAGGACATGCAGGCGTCGCAGCTCCGATGCTCCAGGCAGGCTGCAGAGAGAAGGCGGCGGCCCCTCAGCACAGGCCCCCAACGGGCCCCCCACAGGCCCCCCAAAGTACAACTTTCCTGAGTGCAGAGTCCTCACTGAACTGTGCAGTCTCCGACTAACAGGAACCCTGGAGTTCATTAACGCCTCCCTCACTTGAGTCCCTTCCTCTTTCCCTCCCTCCTTCCCTCCCTTCTTTCTGTCTCCGGGGACGGGTGGTGGTGGTGGGGGGGGGGGCAAGGAGGAAGGTCCGGCCCTGAGCTGGTGCTACCGCAAAGCCCAGCACTTTTATAAGGAGAGACAGGCCCCCACCCAGAAAAGCTGCCATCGAAGGCGCATCTGATGAGCAGCTGAACAGAACACGATGACAGAAGCAAGACGTGACAACCAGCCACAGAAAAGCGACCCCTCGTTCGCTAAACATCGCATGCGTTTCTTCGCTGTGTGAGTTTTCATGGGACTCTCCACAATCCGTCAATCAGAGAATCCATTTGCATTCCATGCCCCCCCCCCCCCCCCAGATGGAAGCTGGGAACCAGCCCTTGGGAGAAAAGCCGTCCTGGGCACAGAGTAGACACCATTAGGAGCTTTGAGGGAGGGACTGACTGTAGGGAGCACCTCGTCCGTCCGTTTGTCTGCCAGGTCCTTGCAGGCCTGGAAGGGTGGGTGGAGAGCCACGGGCAGGAAATAGGCAGAAACTGGCCTGGCCAGAGAGTGAGAGCCCTGGCGGGTTCGCGCCCTTGCGCATCCAGGGGGCCTGGAGCAGTGCCTGGCATGTGGGAGGCAGTGAACGTGTTTACCCTTCTCTAGGTGTTGTTTCCCTCATCGTACAGAAGAGGGAGCTGAGGCTTGGGGAGAGTCACTGAGCTGAGAGCGGCAGGTCTGGGTGTGAATGAAGATCTCTCTGAGCAGAGGGTCTGAGCACTGAGCCTCTGTGGGGTCCCTCTGCCCCAGCACCTGCCCTCACCCCACACCACCTTTCCATGAGCCTCTTCTAGAAGAGGGACCAGCCGAGACGGGCAGGGGCTTGGAGATGGCCCGTCCACACCTCTGGAAGAATCATGGATTACCCTCCCCTCCCCCCGCATAGGTAAGGAAGGGAGCCTGAACTGGGGGGGATGCAGTCTTCGGAAGGCAAAGCTAATTGGCCTCCCGGGGGCTCCAATCACAGCCTCCGGAACACTGTCCCCTCCCCCACCAGCTGCACCCACGGGGAACCCATGTCCTGGCCATTCCCAGGGACTCTGCAGGCCCCTAAATGGCCCTCGTTAAACTGAAAACAAACCCTGGTGCCTCCTGGGTGCTGATAAGACCCACTGACCTTCATTTCTCATCTGCATGTCGGACGTCCTGCGTGCTAGCCAGGGCTCACCACATCCACGGGAGGGTGGGACGCAGCTCACACGTACGAACAGTGTCCCAGAAACTCATTCCCAGGACAGTGCGCGTCCTCCGCCCGCCCCGCCCGGGCAGTCAGCCCTGTCCTCGGATGTCCCTGCTCCTACATGAAGTGTGATTCGAGTCCTAGGAGCGGAGATCTGCTCTCACCAGCTCTTGAGAAACCACCGGTTCTCAGGCCCCAGGCCTCTCTGGCCCAGAGGGAGGGCTGAGGCCTGCAAAGTGTCCTTGCCCTGTGACCCCATGGTGTCTGGGTCCTTCCTCTTGAGCCCAGACTCAGACTTGTGACCTAGCATTCGAGACCCTCCTCCTCCTCTTCTTTCTCCATCCTGTGCTCCCAGAACCTCCAGGGAAGAGGAGAAGGTGGGGGTCGGGGAAACAGGCAGGGGAAAGGCCATGGCTTCAGAAGCTGGGAGGCACCGTGAGACAGAAGAAGAAATTAAAACCCTCTTTAAAAACCCAAGGACGGGAGTGCTGTCCTCTCCCTCAGCCCCCCGGCTGCTCTGACCAGATCCTGACGAGCATCCCACCCTGATCCTTCGGGTAAACAGCAGCCAACAGGGGCCTTGACCATGACCTGCTTTCACCTGTAGGTGTGTGGGGTGCAGAGAGGGGAGAGGGCCAGGGCCCCATGGTCCTTGGAGAGCTGCTGGCAAAATCCTTCTATGGCCTTCAGCCTGTGGACTCCAGCATCCCCCTCCTCTGAGGAAAATCCACTGATAATGCATTGACCCATAATGCATTGCCACCCTTCTCTCCCTGATGGATCAATTCCGTTCCTGGACTATTTTTCCTGGGGCTCCGTCTAAGTCCTGAGAGGCGCCTCTCTCCTGGGTTTCAATGATGTGTGAGTAACAGTCGCCATCGTCTGTCCAGCACAGACCACAGCCCAGGCCTGAGAAGTGCTGGGTAGTGTCAGAGCTGCCATTCGTGCCCTCAACTCTCCCTACTGTGGTTCTAACCCTGACCAACGCTCTGGGAGGGAGGTGGTGGTCGGCCCAGGTGACAAATGAGAAATGGAGGCCCAGGGTTGCTCGGTGGCCGTCCCCACAGCGGTCGGTGGTGGGCCTGGGAATGGCACTCAGTCTGTTTGACTCCAAAGATCTTTCTAGGACACAACTGTCCTAGACTGCCTTCCCCTGTCAGTAGGAACCACCCCTGCTTACTTGGCAATGGGGTGAACTCCACGGCCGACGTGCTGGTGACCTTGCTGGGGTCCAGCTCCACACGGTGGTATTCAAAGATGGCCCTCCGCCGGGATTCTGAAACAGAGGCAGAGCCTACCCTCAGGAACAGGTCACGGGCAGAGGGCTCTGAGGCCTGGACCAGGAGCCTGATGTGGGGCAAGAGGTTGTAGTGAGTGGAGCTGAGGGCAAGAAGTAAACCCTTCAAGCTGGGATAATGATGCGGGTGCTGCAGGGCGACGGCGGACAGGTGGACAGGAGTCGACCCTGAGAGATCTTTGTGTTATCAGCAGGTTTAACTACTCAGTGCAGAGACCTGGGCTGCTCCTGGGGTCAGGACACAGGAGATGCCACGCTCCTGCGTGCCTCCGTGTCTTCACAGCTGCTGCTCACTTGACCCATAATGCATTTCCACCTTCTCTGCCTGTCAAGTTCACCGTCCTACATCCAGCTCAAAGGCTACTTCCTCTGACAAGCCCCCCTGGGCCACTCCCTCCTCTTCCCCACCCAGGCCAGGCGCCCTCCTCCTACGGCACTCACCACCTTGTGTGGTCACTAGGTTTTATCTGGTGGCGGGGGCGGGGGGGGGGGGGGGGCATGAGGCTGTGAACATCTGGTCCTGAACCTGACCCGCAGGGCGCACTCTGCACATGTCTGTGGAAGGACAGGCTGACCTTGGAGAACCTCTTCCTTCCTGGCCAGAGGGGGGTTCAGGGCCTGGAGCCAGGCTTATATGTCCTGCCTCAGTCCCTGCAGAAACTTCCTACAGGACCTCAGAGTCAGGACACCCAAGTTTTGATTTGAGTTTTGTTCCCAACTCACTGGACAACCTTAGGGCCTCAGTTTCTTGTCTGTGCAGTAGAAAGACGAAAACACATGCTACAACACCCTTTGGAATTGTGGATGAAAAGACTTTTCCTAAAATGGCAATCTGAGATGCTCTGATATTTTCCATCACACCCCCATAATCACCCAAGAACCATGACTGGGGGTTGGTTTCCTGTGGCTCTGAAAAGCAGGAAGCCAGCCACTGCGCTGCGTGAATGGATTCCATATGAGGGGAAAGCGCCACTTAGTGTCTGGTCGACCCAGCATCCTTCTTCTTCCGCATTGCTTCTTCAATTCTCTTTGGGGGAACTTCCCCCAACCCCTGCCTACATGATCTGCGGAAGTTGCCTTCTTCCTTCATGACCCTGCCTCCCTGGCCACACAGTGATTGGTCCCAGGGCTGAGCATCTGATGGAAGCTGGACCAATCAGAGACCTTCCCTGGGACTTTGCAGCTGTAACCAAGAGCCCCCTTTGCTCTTTACTAGTGAAGCTAAGATGCAAGCTTGGAATCCATGAATGGCCACAGTTCCAAGCTCATGGGGAAGGTCAGAAAGTGAAACTATCTTGTGGAGAGAAGCAGAAAGGACGGTGGCATTCCAGGCTCTGCAGTTCCAGATCCTGCCCTGGTCCCTGTCTTGCCCATTGTCAGCTCTCCTGTGCTCTGTGGGCTACTTCAGTATCCCCAATGGACCCTTTCCCCCACATAACCTAGGCCGGTGGTCGGCAAACTCATTAGTCAACAGAGCCAAATATCAACAGTACAACGATTGAAATTTCTTTTGAGAGCCAAATTTTTTAAACTTAAACTATATAAGTAGGTACATTGTTATTCACTTAATTAGGGTCCTCCTAAGCTGGCCTTTGCTAAAAACGTCCTCAATCTGATTGAGGTACTTTTGCTGAGGTCGACCCCTTCCAACTCTCCCATCCACACTCGTCTTGTATACTTGTTTCGTCTATCTCCTTTCGTTCATCCTCTCTATATGTCCAAACCATCTCAACATATCTTTCTCAACACTACATCTTCTTTCACTCCACAACGTTCCCTAAAATTAATTTAATAAACTTTACTGAAAGTTTTAAGTCAACTTCGCACTGTACGTGCGCGCCCGCACGTGGTATTTTGCGGAAGAGCCACACTCAAGGGGCCAAAGAGCCGCATGTGGCTCACAAGCCGCGTTTTGCCAACCACTGACCTAGTCTGAGTTGGGTTTTTGTCACTAGAAGCCCAGAGTAGGCGAGGATATAATTTTCTCATTCAGCTGAAGGTGGTTTGGAGGAAAGTTGGCAGTAGAACTCAGTTGGGGCACCCGTGAGAGAGAGGGTGTCCTGTGCAATTGCTGGGAGCCCGTTTCCCTCCTTTATGAGGAATCTGATGCTTAAAAAATATCTCATCTTGGGGTGGTGAACACACAATACAATATACAGAGGATGTATTATAAAATTGTACGCCTGAAACCTATGTAATTTTACTGGCAAATGTCATCCAAAGAAATTAAATTTAAAAATATTATATCTCAGCTATGTTTCTTTCATTATTTATTCCCTAATCTTGGAATTGTTCCCCCCTACTTAACCCAGCATTGAACCCCAGTTGGGTCTGGTGCCAAAGCAAGCTCTCTTCCCACCCACCCCACTGCCCCACCGCAGAGTAACGGCGGACACCTCAGCCCCTGAAACCCACGAGGCCGCAGAACATCCTCGAAACACATTCCATGCAAACCACTCTGGCTTCGATGCCAGCAACGCTCCCCTGGAACTAAACAGGAATCTGCAGCCCCACCGCGGAGGCCTGCGCCTGGGGTGCTGGCGCTACCCGCTCGCCTGCCACCAGGAGGGCCTGTTACCCAGGGGTCAGGGTCCGCTCTGGGCCGAGTGGGAAGGGGAAGAATGCGTGGGGACCCACAAGAATGCGGAGGAAGAGAAGTGCTGCCTCAGGAGGGACCACACAGGGAGGGGCGGCTTGGGCTCTGCCCTTCCCATCTGTGTGACCTTGGACACGGGACCAAGCTCAGTGAGCCTCATCCACAAATGGAACTAGTTATTCTACCCTTCGGGGGCTGTTCTGGGAATTCACGTAGGCAACTCCGGCCAGAGGAGCCACTCACAGTGTGCGGCTCCCCTTTCTCCTCACCGCCCGCTCCTTTTGTTTGGTTTTCCTGTGGCTGAGACTCTGGGGGCATTTTCAGCCTCTCCCAGCCCCTCACACTCCTTCCCTCTCCCCACCCAGCGTGTTTCTTGTCAGCGATTCTCGAGAGGGTCCCTCAGCTCCTCGGCAACTCCTGAGGCTGGAGCAACCCCGAGAGGCAGCCGACCCCTGAGAGTATCAGTGACCCTCCTCTGAGCTCCAGGGCGCCCCGTGTCATCTGTTACACTGCCCCACCTACATTCACTTTGCTGGCCACCTGCGCCTGCAGGCCGCCAGCTCCCAAGGACAGAGCCTGCAGGTTACTTGTCTCTGCCTCCCAACCCCAAGCACCAGGCCCTGCACATAACAGGACATCAAAACGTGACAGTAGCCCTAGCCGGTTTGGCTCAGTGGGTAGAGCGTCAGCCTGCGAACTGAAGGGTCCCAGGTTTGATTCTGGCCAAAGGCATATGCCCAGGTTGTGGGCTCGGTCCCCAGTAGGGAGCATGCAGGAGGCAGCCAATCAATGATTCTCTCATCATTGATGTTTCTCCCTCTCCCTTTCTCTCTGAAATCAATAAAAATATATATATTTTTAAAAATGAATATTTTTAAATGAATGGGTTACAGATAGAAAACCTCAGCAACATATTATAACTTCAGCCCGCAGCCCAAAGGAAGCACGCCCTTCCTCCCCAGCCCAGCACAGATTATGGCCTTCCTCCGAAGGGCCACCCCACTGGGCCAGCGAAGGCCAGAGAAGTCACAGCTCCAAGGAGACGAGTTGGCTGGCGGGACTTCTCCAGCCAAGGATTCAGGGACAGCCACCCTCGGCTAGAAGGACAGTGAAACGGAGGGACAAAGGGACTCGGGTTGGGGCACAAAAGGAGGCAGGGGTTTGTCAAGGGAGCCGATTTCAGAGACAAAGAGCAGCATCCAGGGACAGCGGGGTCTCCAGCAGAATCTGGGGGTGGGTCTCCCCACCAGCCGGGCTCGAAGTGGAGCTGGGGTTGTGCCTCGAGTGAGGGGCAGCCAGAGGTGGTCAGATGTCCTCCAAAAGTCACCATGCCCCTGCCAGCAGGGCAGGGGGACCAGTGTGGCAGGAAGGAGGTGGCGGGTAGGTGTGCGCAAACATACCTCTGATTTAAAATACTTGCTCATTTCAACCGCCAACTTATACTTATTTGAGCGTAAGGCTCTGGTCATACTTTTTTTTCTTCTATAAACAGAAGCCTTAACATCCCCGCTGGGCTTATTTGCTCTTGGATTATTTTGCCAACATCTGGGGCTCGCCCGAGGACAATGACGTCTGTCGGAATGGCCAGCAGATCCCTCCCGGAACCCAGACGGAGGCCACCCCAAAGCCACATATTTGGCAGTTTGAGACGTTCTGTTTTATCTCTGCTTCCACTCATCAAAGATTCAGAAATCCTAAGGTCCAGACACGGAAAGTCCTGCACCCGATTAAGAAACGCCCAGGGTGCAAAAGAGGGGTTTCCGTGTCCCGTTTGTTGCCACACAGACACCATGGGAATGGCCTAGTTCAGAAAGAGAGCTGCATCGTTCAGAAAAACCAGACGGGTAGGCCCCACTACCAACGTCCCTCCGAGATGGGTGGTTACGGTACAAACAAATGTCAGACGGTGGGCTGGGGAAAAGTGTTCACCCGCTCATTCATGTATTTGCTCATTTGGTTATTTCTTCAATAATTATGCATCGAGCCGCAGAGATACACATGATGAGGGGCCTGCCCCCAAGGAGGGTCCCTCCTCAGCACGAAAGCCAAGTAGGCCAGGGGCAGGCCGAGGAGAGGAAGCAAGAAATGGCCAGGCTCGGCGAGCAGCGCAGAGGGAAAAGCAGAAGCGAAAAGGGGGGGAGGGAAACAGGGCCCCCAGATGGATGCAAAGCTCCAGTGAAGGGTTCTGTGAAGGACCCTGTATCCAGAGAGGCCAGAGGCGAAACAGGCCCGATCCGGGGGTGACAGGTCCCCGCCCAGCACGCCCTCACTTGGCTGGTCCTTGGCCCTCTTCTGCAACCAGTTCCGGAGCCTCCCACCCAGCGGCCAGCACAGGCCTCTGACACATTTCTGGACTCACATCTGCCTTTGAAAGGAAAGGAAAGTTCTGGTAAAGGAGAAGGCCCACATGGGAAGGGCCATCCGAGGCCATTCTGGGGCCAGCCAAGGGGCAGTCTATAACTTGGAGCCTTTAATAGTGAAATCTCCCTTAATTGATTCCACTTATTCAGAATCTGTCAGTTCTGACATTGGCTACACTCAAGTTGCTTTTTTTACTGTCCCTAAAAGAAAAGGTTTCTGAAACAAATGAATAGGTTGAGGAGAGCGGCTCCCACCACGACTGAACAACAGAAGCACAAGGGTCCAGAGTTGCCGCTGGTTCCGGTCAAGAGGCAGCGGTGTGAGTTGCAGGCGTGACAGCAGCAGGCGGCCCCGGGAGCTTTGCTGCAAGCGGGGCCTCCAAGGTGTTCCTCCCTTCAAGCCCCAATCATGCTTCTCTCGGGACATGAAGGGGACGTGCACCGCTGCAAGTTTCACCCCAATGGATCCACCTTAACATCTGCAGGATTCGACCCCCTGATGTTGCTGTGGAAGGTCTATGGTGACTGTGATAACTGTGCAACATTGAAGGGACACGGTGAGCAGTGACGGAAATGCACTATAACACAGACGGCAGTCTGCTCTTCTCAGCATCCACAGATAAACTGTGGCAGTGTGGGATAGCGAAACAGGCGAGAGTGTGGAAAGGCTGAAGGGACGTACTTCCTTGGTGAATTCCTGTGACCCGGCCAGGAGGGGCCCCCAGCTTGTCCGCACTGGCAGTGACGATGGGACAGTCAAGCTCTGGGACATGCGGGAGAGAGCAGCCATGCAGACATTTCAGAATACCCCCCAGGTGTTGGCTGTGACCTTCAATGACACAAGCCATCAGATTATTCCTCGTGGAACAGACAGTGATATCAAGGTCTGGGACCTGCGTCAAAACAAGCTGACTGACACCACGCGAGGCCATGCGGATTCAGTGATGGGCCCGAGTTTACGTTCTGAAGGCTCTTATCTTCTGTCCGATGCAATGGACAATACGGTGTGGGCCTGGGATGTCCGGCCACTTGCTCCCAAAGGGAGATGTGTCAAGATATTTCAAGGAAATGCCCACAACTTTGAAAAGAATCTTCTGAGATGTTCTTGGTCACCTGCTGGAGCAAGGTAGCAGCTGGCAGGTTTGCGTATGTGTGCGACCCCACAAGCAGGAGGATGCTGTATAAGCTGCCGGGCCATGCTGGCCCCATCAGTGAAGTGGCTTTCCACCCCAAAGAGCCCATTGTTCCCTCAGCATCCAGTGCCAAGAGACTGAGTATGGGGGAGGTCCAGTGAAGATCAGGAATGGAAGACTCCACGGCTGCCTGACCTCAGACTGCATCTGTGGCAACAAGTGGTGCCCAAGCCAGCATCCTCCCTTCAGATGCAGATCAAGAAACCAGGAGGAGGTGGCCATAGCCCAACAACCACATGCGTCTCATTTCACCAGGATGGATGATTAAAGCCAGCTTACAGAGGCCTCTAAAAACCGCCTGCCAGATTTCAGGGACGGTTTGGTTTTTTTCTTCTTTACTTTTATTTTTTTCTTCAAAGGGACAGACATTGGTTGGTTTGTAGCTTCCCGTTTTCTCATCCAGATTGAAGACAGGGAATGTGGTGACTGAAATTTGCTTATTGGGGATTTATTTTAATAATTGGCTTGTATATTTTATTTCTGTGTTTCTCTGAGTCATTTCATATTAAAAGCCAAATAGATGCCTTTTTACAAGAAAAAAACCCCCACACATACACAAACGAAGAGAGGAAATGATATGGACGTCTGGGACCCCCTCCGGCCAAATGAAGAGTGGGTTTCGTGCGCCTCTGCAGAAGGATGCTGCTCACTGCACACGACTCCTTTCCCTGCGTCAGTGCACCCTCTGCAGACTCCGCTCCAAAGCCCGTGCAGCAGTTTATAGCAGGAAGTGGTGGAAAGAAAAGCTCTCCTTCCCTCAGCCCCGGGAGTGAGAACGCACAGAATTCCCCGCCCCTCAGGCTGGGAAACCAGAAAGTCTCTGGACAGGCTGCTGTCATGGGGGATTTTTTTTCTTTCAATGAATTAAAGAGTTTTGTGGTTTTTTAAAAATATATATTTGTATTGATTTCAGAGAGGAAGGAAGAGGAAAAGAAAGAAAGAAATATCAATGATGAGAGAGACCCATTGTTCGGCTGCCTCCTGCACAACCCCTACTGGGGATTGAGCCTGAAACCTGGGCACGTGCCCTTGACCAGAATCAAACCCGGGACCCTTCAGTCCACAGGCCGACACTCTATCCACTGAGCCACACCAGCCAGGGCTGGACTCTTGAATAGGGAGGAACCAAACTCCACCCCTCACAGTGCCCCAGGCAGGGAGGAGCCGAGCTTGGGAACAAGGATGGCGATGCCACCCATTCTCCACCGAGGTGGGCTTGGCCCATGGGGTTATCCTTGGTGACCACAGGGCGCCGACCACAGCACTCCCCCGAACTCCGTCTTGTTTCAGCCCCCCTGTTTGGGATTTACTGTTATCTGCAGCTCAACCGAATCCAAACGAATTCCCCGCCCCCCGGGTTGCATATCAGACCCAGAGGAACCTGACCGCTTAGCCACGTAAAAGCCACCGTTCCCCAAAGCAGAGGTCACGGCTCATTTTAAAACCCAAGGCAGGCCATGGCGACTGTCCCAGAAAAGCGCCCGCCTGTGCATATGCTCCCCCCTCAAGTGTGGGCCTGGAGCCCCAAGCTAAACACCTTGACAGACAGACGCGCCGTGACCAACGCGCACGCCCCCAAACCCAAGTGGTGTCAGGCCCTGCCCCCATTTGGGCTCGGCAGAGAGCAGAGGCCAGGGGCACTCACTCTGGTGTGACTCACGGTTGGAGCGCCTGCCTGCCACAGGGACTGGGCAAAGAGCTGGGGCCACGGTGCGCTCTGTGGAGCACGCGGCTAACGGGGAGGGGGCGGATGAGCAGGTCGTGTGATGGGTTTAATAGTAAAGGTATTAACAAAGTGCTAGGTGAGTGGAAAAGGGAACCAAGGGTTTTGTGGCAGGGAGGCGGCAACAGCTGAGCTTTGCCAATTGCTAAAGGAGGGGGAGTGGATACAAGGCACTGTGTCACAGGAATTTAGGTTGCCCTTGGCATGTCTGGGGAACACCGGGCATCACACCAGCGCTGCCCGGGCAGAGTGGTGGGCAGCAGGAGGGTTTGGAGCTGAGGCTAGAAAGTCAGGCTGTGCGCGGCTGCACGGGGCCTCGAATGCCACTCTCAGGATTGTGACTGGACGCTTCAGGCAACAAGGAGCCAGAGAATGACTTGAGCAGATCTGTCTGGCAGTGACAAGGACTGGGGGCCAGGCTCAGGCTTCTGTGGACACCATAGCCCAGCACAGAGCACTTGGAGTCACCAAGGCCAGCAGTTCCCACGACAGAGGCCCTGGGCCTTCTCGGGTCTCTCGGGAACAGGCGCAGCTGCCCTCCTGTTTTTTCAGGTGCACGGTGCTTCCGCCCGCCCACCCCCCTTCGCTCCGCCTCCCTGCATCTCCCAGGCTTGCTCTAAAACAGCCTTTCATTCCAGAATCACAGAGAAGCCTCAGATGCAGACACTCCCAGGGGATCCGACTTCCTCTAATTCACCCTCATTCAACAGCTGGATCCAACACACATTTCCTGAGACTCTGCCGTGCACAGCCCTGCGAGGGCGACACAGACGGAATGGACTGGATCCTGCCCAGCGGTTCAGCGATGCCCAGGGGTGGGAGTGTGCCCCGCTGTCCTTCCTGCAAAACGGCTGGGGTGTGTGCACACAGGGCTGTGGGTGTTTGGGGGACTGAGGAGGAAAGGATCACCCTTCTGGGTGGAACGAAAGTGGGTCAGACTTAGAAAGTCTCAAGGGAGGACCCAGAAGATCTGGTTTTCACGTCTCCCTTTCACAGCTGTGTGACCACAAGCAAGTCACTCCACCTCTCTGAACCTCTGTCCTCATGTAGAAAGGGACGAACATACAGTCGTCCTCCCTTATCTGCGGGGATATGTTCCCAGCCCCCAGTGGAGAGTACCAAACCCTATCTATACTTTTTTCCTGTACCTACACACCTGTGATAAAGCTTCACTTACAAATTAGGCGCAGTAAGATTAACAACTAATAATAAAATGGAACAATTATAACAATATTCTGCCATAAAAGTTATGTGAATGTGGTCTCTCTCAAAATATCGTAGGCCTGGACTCACCCTGCTTGTGGTGATATGAGATGACACAAGGCCTGCGTAATTCGATGAGGGGAGGCGAAGGATGAAAGGCATTGTGACGTAGCATTAGGCTACTCCTCATCTTTTGTTATTTTTATTTATTTATTTTTTTAATCCTCACCCAAGGATATTTTCCCATTGATTTTAGAGGGAGTGGAAGAGAGAGGGAAAGACAGCGAGAGACATCGATGTGCGAGAAACACATCAACTGGTTGCCTCCTGCATGCGCCCTGCCCAGGGCCCAGGCCAGGGAGGAGCCTGCAACTAAGGTACGTGCCCTGGACCAAAATCAAACCCAGGACCCTTTGGTCCTCGGTGGATGCTCTATCCACTGAGCCAAATTGGCTAACGGCTACTCATCTGTTTTTAATTAAATTTATTCGGGTGACATTGGCTAATAGGATCATAGGTTTCAGGCTTCGATTTCTATGTTACAAGATCTGTGCACGGCACTGTGCGCCCAGCACCCAAGTCGAGTCATCGTCCATCACATTAACACCCCGCCCCCCCCATTCATCTCCTGATGAGACGGCTACTAGGTGACTAAGGGGCGGGAGTGGACGCAGGTGGATACGCTGGACAAAGGGGTGATTTATGGTTGCTACTCAGAACAGTGTGCAACTTAAAACGTATGGTTTGTTTATTTCTGGAATTTTCCATTTAATATTTTTGGACTACGATTGACTGGGTAACAGAAACCATGAAGAGCAAAACCACGGATAAGGGGGGGACTACTGTACGCTCGCTTCCAATGTTGGGAGGAAGACCCAATAAGACGCTGTAAAGCTCAGCGCCCGGGGACGGGGTTATAATCAGCATGGGAAGCAGCCTGCCTCTGGGAATTCACACTCTCCCATCCCGCGTGGGGGCTGGACCTCGTGACTTGCTTCCAGCCAGTGGACTACGGCAAAGAGTGACCGGATGGCGCTTCTAAGATGAGGTGACAAAAGGCCTGGCTCCCATCTTACTCGCCCGCCCCTGCTGCCTGCCTTGCCTGCTCTGATGGGAGCCAGCTGCCAGGCTGGGAGCTGGCCTGGGGGAGGTCCACGGGGCAGGAACTGAGCCGGGAGCTGGATTCTGCCGAGAACGTCCTGAAAGCGCTCGGAAGTGTATCTCTCCCCCAACAACGGTTGAGATGACCATCACCTTGGCCTGTGGGAGACCCTGAGCCAGAGGACCCAGCTAAGCTGTGCTTTGCTTCGTGATCCACAGAAACGCTGAGATAACGTGTTTGTTGCTTTAAGCCAGGACGTGTCAGTGTGACTTGTTATGCAGCTGTAGCTAACAAATACAACCAGGGTGATACTGAGACTACTAAGCACCCAGCTCAGCACCAGCGTTGGTCAGTTAGAGCAGATGCTGACAGCAGCAATGGAGCAGGGTCCTGCAGGTCCCCGCTGAGCCGCCAGCTAGAGCACGGGTTCAGGAAGGGGGTCTGGGGAGGGGCAGGGGAAGTGGTGGGGACCCATCTTATGGGAATACTCACATAGGGGCGTAAAAGTACCTACTTGCAAGAATATTCACTGCAGCATTATTTTTTATTTTTATTTTTTGTTAATCCTCAGCCAAGGATATTTTCCCATTGATTTTTAAGAGAGTGGAAGGGAGAGTGAGAGACAGTGAGAGAGAGAGAGAGAGAGAGAGAGAGAGAGAGAGAGAGAGAAACATCTATGTGAGAGAAACACATCGATTGGTTGCCTCCAGCCTGCAACCGAGGTACATGCCCTTGACTAGAATTGAGCCTGAGACCCTTCAGTCCACAGGCCAACGCTCTATCCACTGAGCCAAACTAGGGCCACTGCAGCATTATTTGTTGGAGCAAAGGATTAGAAACAACGGAAAAGTTTGCACACAGGGAACTGGTTAAGTTAAGGGCATCCATGCTGTGGGTATCACGCAGCCATTGAACAGGATGAGAAATGTGCTGACGTGGAACGGGGGGCAGGATGTATTTTGTTCAGGAGAACATGGCATCATAGACCATCATTTGTGTTAAATGTACGTACACACACTTATCTGAGGGCTCGTCGCTCTAGAAATAACCTGGTAGCCCTGGTTGCCTCAGAAAGGGAAACTGGGGCCGGGGGTAAGGGATGGGAGAGAACCCCGATTTTTCTGTCCCCTGAGCCCCCTGTGATGTTCCTCCCATCACCTGGGGGGGGTGGGGAGGCAATGATGGCTGTGTTCTGGGGAGACTCGTAACCCTAACTTGTGTCTGGAGCTTCTCTAAATTGGGGGGGTGCTGAGTGGCAGGGCCCCGGCTCATCTGCCTCCGATAACCAGAGCAGTGCCTCCTGCCGAGCTCTTATTGGGAAAATGGTTTCTCTGCTTTAATGAAGACGCCTTGGGACCTCGCGACGCCCCCTTTCTTCCCTCAGTTCCCACTCAACTCTCCACCCATCCACCTGCTCCCGCCCGCACCCCCAACCTGGGTCCGTGTGAGCTGAGTCCAACCCAGTGGAGGTCTCTGCTGGCTCCCTGGGGACTCACCTGGAACGTCCGGGGACGTATTGAGCGTCATGAAGGCGTCTGATAGGCCGGCTTTGACGGGGTGCTGGGAGGAGCTGATTTCCAGGACAGACATGGGGATCTGCAGCAGGGAGAAGAGGCGCCATCTATCCCCAAACCCTCTCGGGCCAGCCTAGCTTCCCCTCGGAGCGCCAGCCCCACCTGCCTGCTTGGCACCGCCTCCTGGAGGGTGTGGAGACCTCTCACACCCAAGGCCCTCCCCGCCATTCCAATGTCAAGTCTTCCCCACACCACCCGCAGCACATGTCCTTGCTCTACACTCCATCTTCGTGAATGGCATCTCCACACAGGCCTGGGAGTCACCCCTGCCCTTCCCTTTTCTTCATCCCCCCCGCCTTCCATCTAATACATCTCCAAATCCTGTTAATTAACCAGCTAACCGTCTCTCAAATCTGTCTAGTTCTGTCAACCATCCCCCACCAGACTCCAAGTTGGCAATATCTCTTTCTTAACTCATCCCCCAGCATTCCCTCTGAGCCCCCAACAATCTGTTCCCGCTCAGAAGCCAGAGTGACCTTTGTGGAGGGCAAATCGGGTGTGCCCTTGCCCTGTCTTGCCCCTCACTCTCTCCCCTCCGGCCATGCTGCCTTCTTTCAGTGCAGTGTGCCAGCCAGGATTCATCCTGTCACAGGACCTTTGCACATGCTTTTCTTCCTCCTGGAACACACTTCACTCTCCTCTTCGCTTCCTTAACTCTTATGCATCCTGCAGATTTTAACTATTTTCCCGAGGGAGCCTCTCCCGGCCCCCACTGAGAGAAAGAGCCCCATGACAGGCTCCCCTGGCACCAGGCGCCTCTACTTAGGAGCACTTGTTACCGTGGCAACTCTGCATGTGTCTCTGCAATTGCTGTCCATTGTCTCAACAAGACTTACCCTCTACAAGGGCAGGGGTCACAACCATCTTACGAACTGCGTATTGCCAGCACCACGCCCTCTGCCAGGCAGAGTTCAGATTCCCTACAAGTGCTTGCTGAACGGGGAACAGCTCCCCGAGACCCAAGCATCTCTCACTCACCTCTTTGTAGCCAAACACAATGCGGCCGTCACGGTGCAGAGCCGCCTGGAAGGTGAAGCTGCCCCTGTCCTCCCGGCCTTGGAGGTAGACATGGTCCCACTGAACAACAAAGACTGTCCCTGTGGAGAGCAGCAGAGACCTGGCTGTCGGGGAGGTGGTGCAGGGGGAGGGCACTGCAGGAACCGTGGCCTGCGTGGATTGCCAGGGGTCGGGCCCCGTAGGGGCGATGGGGGCAGTTTGCAAATTTGACTGAAGGCAGGAGCTGGGCAACCCACCAACATCAGCCTGGCTCCCACGCTGGGGAGGAACCAGAACACCCTATTTCAGCCCCAGGTACCATGCCTGAGCATCTCTCACCCCAGGCATGCCCCCTCCTGCCTGCCTGCCTATCCTGACCCTTGAGATGAAAAGGAGGAGCAATAGAAGGAGTGCCAGTTCTGGGATGGGAGGGTGGGTGTTTGGGGGACACCGTGGCGAGAACAAGAAACAATAAAGGTCCCTAGTATTTGTTTCACCTCTACGAAGAGCCAAGCATGTTCATCTCGTTATCGCCTCAGATCCTGCTAGGAGCCGGCATCCTGTCGCCAGCTTACAGGCGAGGAAACAGTACAGAAAGGTGGGGTGGCTGCCTTGCTGTGTGACTGTGCCAAGCCCCTTGCCCTCTCTGGGCCTTGCACGCCTCTAACGGGGCTGGGCCTGGGGAGCCCTGGTGCGAGGAGACTTAAACTCTGGCATCTGGCCTCACCATTGTCAAAGTAAGCAACTGTGGAGTTGTCGGAGTAGCCAGGGTTGAAGTTGGCCATCAGCGGGGCCACGTACTGAGTCGCCGTGAGCATCCGATGGGTCACGTCACCAGTGAAGATGAAGCCTGGAGGGGAGAAGCGCAGAGGACCCACCGGAGATGGCCCAGAGGGGTTGCTCCTGTGCTCGTCCCCCAAGGGCAAGAAGGAGCAGTGCAGGCAGGCAAGGCTTGAACCTCTGTCCCCTCGGCCCAATGGGTGGGCTCAGGGTCAGGTGTGTATGAAGCAAAAGGGTCCCAGACCAGAGAAGGTCCTCCCTGCCCCCCAGGTGGCACAAATTCCCCCTTTCCCTTTCCCTTTCCCTGGGAACTCGCACAGGAATCAAAGATGGGCTCCTCCTCAGTGACGTCTCCCTTCCCCTCCCAATCACAGACTCAGAAACACAGGGACCACGGGGACTGCCCACACCTGCTTGAGCTGGCCCAGAGGGACACACACACACACACACACACGAACAAGTCCGCTGATGAGACAGAGGTATTCGGACACAATCCCTGACCTCCCTCCTAGAGTGGGCTCCCGAGACAGCCAAAGGTGGGTCCCTGTCCATTCCATCTCCAATGACCCTCCCCAGGTAGGGACCCCAGGTTCCGGCTGAGAGCTCCAGATCCTCCCCCAGCCCCCCTGGCACGGCCTTACCTCCGGTTGCTATGGTGATCTGCCGCAGAGGATGCCCGTAGAAAGGGAAATCAAAGGACAAGACCACTCTCTGCGGGGGATGGGAGAGAGTCAGCAGGGGCCGGGCTACGGGCCAGGGGGCTGGGCACCTACACCACTCCATGCTTGTCTGGACAGGGCCGGGGGCAGGCCGCCAGACCACAGGTGGGCACCCCAACTCAGGCCAAACCACCCAGAAACCCCCAGAAGGCACCTCCCAGGTCACAGACCCTAGGCCAATGATGGCGAACCTATGACACGCGGGTCAGAGGTGACACGCGAACTCATTTTTTTGGTTGATTTTTCTTTGTTAAATGGCATTTAAATATATAAAATATCAAAAATATACGTCTTTGTTTTACTATGGTTGCAAATATTAAAAAATGTCTATATGTGACACGGCACCAGAGTGAAGTTAGGGTTTTTCAAAATGCTGACACGCTGAGCTCAAAGGGTTCGCCATCACTGCCCTAGGCCGTGCCCACTGACCAGGCGGCGTGGGTTGGTCCCCCGCCTCCCGGCCCAGGGCAGCGCTGCCAGGAGCCGGGCACTCACCGAAGCCTGCCGGTGGGTGTTGGAGAGGATTCTGTGGACCTTCACGTGGCTCCGGTTGGCCTTGGCCACGTCCACCCACAGCTCCCGGCTGCGAGGCTCGCTGGGGCCGTACAGACGAGACACGTAGTAGCTGTGGTTGTCCTCCTGTCACCACCCAAGACAGAGCCCGCCGGAGGCATGAGGGGGCAGGCCTGCCAGGACCCACCCTCTGTGCCCGCCCCCCCCCGGCCCAGACCACTGGATACAAGAAATCCTGGTCCTCCCAGGAAGCTGGACCGGTGGCCCAGGTGGCTGGCGTAGGCCTGGTAGCCCCTGGGCCCCCCAAAGCTTAGTACTTGGCCTCTAGCTGTGCCCATGCAGCTCCGGCCCCAGCCAGATCCACACCTGCTGTCCTCAGCTCCGCCTGCCACTTCCGGAGAGGCCCGAGGCTTCTCCTGCAGCCAGAGTCCCCGTAAAGCAGAGCTCGGCTTGAGGCACCAAAGAGAAACAGACAGAGCAGCCCCAAACAGAGCCCTCCTCTTCAGGGAGCTCCCAGACTGCGGGGGAGAGCTCCCCTGCTCTGGGAAGTAGCATATATATAATTGACTTTAGAGAGGAAGGGAGGTGGAGAGAGAGATAGAAACATCAATGATGAGAGAATCTTTGATCGGCTGCCTCCTGCACGCACCACACTGGGAATCGAACCTGCAACCTGGGCATGTGCCCTGACTGGGAATCAAACCATGACCTCCTGGTTCCTAGGTCGATGCTCAACCACTGAGCCATGCCAACTGGGCTGGGGAGTAGCCTTTTTAAGGGACAAGAAAACACTGCATCTTAGAAGCGCCAGTCTAAAGATGGAGGCAGGCCCTTGATCTTGGGGAATTGCTAGACTGAGGGAGGAGGTGGGACTTTTGCAAACAGAACACACAGACCCTCAAGCCGAGGGATGACACAGGGCCCACGCTGCAGTCACTACAGGGCTGAGGAAGGGGGAGAAGCAGGAAGAACCTCTAACCTCCACTCTGTGCCCAGTGCGGACAGAATAAAGAACGAGCCAGAACACAGCCGCCGGGCGTGACTTCGGCAAGGCCTGTCCTGCACAGGAGTGTTCAGCGCCAGGATCGCAGAGGCCGGGAAATGGTGGGCAGAGAGGGTGGAAGAGCCAGAAGAGGGGGCGATGTCACAGCATTTCAGCAGGCGGGGGTGGGGGTGGGCAGCCTTAGGAGAAACGGAGGCAGAGCGGGCAGGTTCACTTGGCAGCTGCCACGGAGATGGGGCTGCTGACCCGTGAGGAGCCCCGGGCGTCGTGGGCCATCAATCAGGCTGCCCAGCGGCAGTGGCTGCAGACACAGCAGAGCAGACCACGTTCGCTCTGCCAGCTGCCAGCTGCCCAGCCGGCCCTCGCCCTGGGCCCAGCATGAGCAGGGACGGGATGCCTGCTCTCCCCACCCCCCAGCAGGGAGGATCTGCTCTTCTGACAAGTGACACTCTGGGAATCTGGGTCGGGCAGAGCTAGGGAAGATGAGCAGAAGACACGTGTGGACCTGGGTGGGGGTGGGATGGGAGGTAGATTTCATACTACCATTGCCTGGTTTCACATCCATCAAATAAATCTAAAATATTTAAAACCACATCGCTCTGCTCACAGCCACTGGGGCTCCCACTGCCCTCGTGACAGAACCCAAACCTCAGCCTGGCAGGCAACGCCGCATCAGTAGCCAGCTCTGCATTCTCCCTGGCTTCCCTTCTCTCTCCTTCTCTCCTTCCCCTGGACATCCTTGTGCTCCCATCCACCAGACCAGGTCCTCTGCAGTCTCGGGCCACCAGTGGTCACTCAGGCCTTTGCACATGCTGATCCTCCTGCCTGAAATGACTTTCCTTGCCTTCTCCCCCTGGTCAATTCCTGTTTCTTTAATGCTCAGCTTAAACTTCACCTTTTTTAAAATGTTTTTATTGATTTTGAGAGAGAGAGGAAGGGGATAGAGAGAAACATCAATGAGAAGCATCATCTATCAGCTGCCTTCTGCACGCCCCCTACGGGGATCGAGCCCCAAACCTGGGCATGTGCCATGACCGGGAATTGAACTAGGAACCTCTTGTTTTTGTTTTAAATATATGTAGATTTCAGAGAGGAAGGGAAAGAGAGAACATCAGTGGTGACAGAGAATCATTGATCGGCTGCCTCCTGTATGCCCCTCACTGGGGATCAAGCCCACAACCTGGGCATGTGCTCTGACCGGGAGTTGAACCGTTGACCTGGTTCCTAGGTCAATGCTCAACCACTGAGCCATGCCAGCTGGGCCCTTCTGCCCTTTTATAAGAGAAGAAGGGATCGGTGCCTGGCATTGGGTTGAAATGTTGGAAATAAACCGTCTCCCTAATTCCTGGGCACCTTTTCATGGCTGTGGACGAGGGGGAAATGGGTGGCCCAGCAGAGCAAAGCCGTGTCTAGGGGCCACTCCTGGGTGCTCTCCTCGGACACACTGTCTCACAAAGACAGATGGATGTTCCAGCCCCAACCCCGTACCTGCGACTGTGACCTTATTTGGAAATAGAGTCTTAGCAGGCCCCAATTCCAATGATGGATGTCCTCATAAGAGGAAGGAGAGGGAGACTTGTTTACAGAGCCACAGAGGCCACACAGGGAAAAAGGCCATGTGAGAACAGAGACAGAAATCGGGGTGAGGCAGCTTATGAGCCAAGGAACACCCAGGGGTGCCAGGAGCCACCAGAAGCTACGAGACGCGAGGAAGGACTCTTCCCTGAGCCCTGAGAGAGACCATGGCCTGGCTGACAGCTTGATTCAGACTCCTGGCCTCCAAGGCTGTGAGAATACATTGCTGCTGTTGTCAGCCACCCAGCCTGTGGTCATTTGGAAACAAAGGCATTTGCCCATGGTGTGTGGCTGTGGCTCAAGCGGGGTGACCCCGAGTCGTCTCCCCGTTCCGTGTCACTGCCTGTGTCTGCCCAGCTGCTCTCAGACGGAAGGCCACACTCCGCACCACGACTCACTAGGCCTAGCGGGGCAGGCCCGGATGTCGCCTACCCACCTCCACTCCCCCTCCCCTTCTTCACGAGCAGAACATGGATCTGGAGCAGCAGCAACGGAGCCAGCTAGAAACCTCATCCCCTGGATGGGTTACGTGGGACACATGGGACATGGGACAGGGGCTGGCCAATGAGATAAACGGAAGCTTCCAGTGGCGCCTTTTGAAAGAGGTCAAATTCGACTGCTTGGGCCTCTTGCCTTTTCCCTTCTTATCCCTGCCTGGAATGGAGGTGTGATGGATGGAGCTCCGGCAGCCATGCTGTGAGCATGAGGACAAGAGCCACAGCCTAAGGATGGCGGCGGGAAGAGCTGGTTGGAACCTGGGCCCCCATGACATGTTGGAGGGATGCTCGTTAGGTCCTTGGATTCAGCCTGCAGTTACACACACACACACACACACACACACACACACTCCCTTCCCCTGCTCTCTGCAGCCCAGCTTGGCTTCTCTCGGTTTCTGAACTCGCCCGGTGCTTGTCTGTCTCAGGACCCTGGGGCTTCCTGTGCCTCTTCCATTCAGAAGCCGCCTCCCCTTCCCATGTCTCGGGCCTCAGCTTCGTGGTCCTTGCCTCCCTGAAACCCCGGTTACACTTTTAGATTTATCTCCACACCTGCCTTTCCTACAAGTTGCCCACAGATGAGGTGAGCCTTTATCTTGAGTTGAAGCACGGAGTACGTGCTGAGTTGGAGGATCTTTTAATGAATGAGTGGCCATTCCGAGTTTCATGGTATAGTGCGTCCAAGGCCTGCCCACCCTGTCTGATTGCTGCCGCCACGTGTTCTGGCGGCTGGACGGCGTGGCGTCACCTGACAAGGCAGGACAGCAGCGAGCAGGCCCAGGTGCTGGCGGTAGTGGAGGGGCCCATTGCATACAGCTGCCCACGGGGAACCGGAGCAGGCCTGTGCTGGACGCGCTGGCTGCGGGCTGGGCGAAGGGCCCGTTTCCACCCCCTGCTTCCCGGGACTCCCCCGGGGAGAGCGTGCACCGAACCGCACGCGGTGGAATGAGGCCCCGGACAGAAGCCACGCTCTGCCGCTGTGAAGCCCAAACATGCTGACCTGTGTCTCGCTGCCTCGCTAAGAGGCAGGCGGTGGGGTGACTGGGGACGCGGCTCACCAGCCCATTGCTCCGACTCCTCTATTTCCCACGAAGGAAAACGGCCCACCCCCCAGCTGGTCCTGCTCCGCTGAGGAGCCGGGCTGGTGCTGCCGGGGATCCTCGGACAGAATCACCTCACTCTTGGAGATCCCAAGGACACACAGAGGCGTCTTCACTGACAAAGGGTCTTTGTCTACGACTCAGGGAGAGTCGGAAACTAAAGAAGCTGCTGCCTCTACCTCCTAAACCGGCGGTTCTCGACCTGTGGGTCGCGACCCCTCTGGGGGTCGAACGACCCTTTCACAGGGGTCGCCTAAGACCATCGGAAAACACATATATAATTACAGATTGTTTTTGTGATTCATCACTGTGCTTTCATTATGTTCAATTTGTAACAATGGAATTGGGGGTCACCACAACATGAGGAACTGTATTAAAGGGTTGCAGCGTTAGGAAGGTTGAGAACCACTGTCCTAAACAGTTTCTCTCCCGTGAGCCAGCAGGTCCCTGCACAGACGGACCACGCGCAGGCCGGGTGGCTGAGGCCCAGGCGCTGCTTCAGGCCTCGGAAGTGCCAAGTGCAGCGGGCCGACCCGAGGAAGAGCTGCCTCCGGGCGTGGCAGCACACCGAACCTGCCCGAGTCCCACACAGGCCCCAGCCCCTCCCCCCCACCCCCCGCTCCTGGCAGGTGACTGAGGGTCCCCAGGCCACTGAGCCAGAAGCTGTATCTATCTAGATTCTAGAGCCCTGGCCCGGAGATGCTCCATGGTGATGGGAGAGGCCAAACTGCGGCCCAGAGAGGAAGGGACAGCTTGGAGCGGGGGCCACTCCGGGGCAGAGCCAAGAACAAAGTCCGAAGGGTTCGGGGGGAGGGAGCTGGGAGAACTGGAGGAAAGAGAAAGGCCGCCGGCGTTGGCAGAGCTGTGACACTGGCATTTCAGATGCATCACCGCATGACAACCCTGGCTGGTGAGTACCGACATGAGTCCTGTTTCTTAAGTGGGGAAACAGGCCTACGTATCTGCATCCGGGTCAGCCTCAAAGACGGGGCCTTTCCCTGTCTGCTTCTCAGGCCTTTCACTGCCCCACGAGACACAACTTAGGCCACCTGGCTGTCATGGGTTAAAATGTGTCCCACCAGAGGGACCAGCGCGGGTCCTTTAAGGAGCACAGAGCTCAGGGACCGTGCGCCTTCTCCTCCTCACCCCTGGCACCTGGCATATTGTAGGTGTCCGGAGTCTGCCTGCCACGTGAGTTCAATCACGCGGATCCCACAGCTGATGGTGCCGCAGGCTGCGCGGAGAATGTGCGGCCTGGTCCCAGCAAGGAGAGCTTCCCCCCCACCCCCGATGTCAGGCAGCACCAAAACCTCTTGTGAAGGACCCGCTGCCTCCTCTGGGTCAATGCTGACCTGACAAGCCCAGGGAAGGCCTGCATGGCAGCCTTGCAAACTTAAAGACCTAAAGTAACCACAAAGGATGGGCTGAAATTAAAACTTTAAAAGCAGCTATGGTGGGTAGTCATATCCTAGGCCGGTATTTTTCCCTGATGAGATCAATTTTTTACCTTAGCTGAGCCTATTGTCTTTTAGCATCTAGGATAACATATCCTTGAAATGTCTGGGTAACTTGTAATTTCCCTTTTTCTGGACTCTTTAGGGCATAACCTAGTGTGCCTGGGCGCCAGGACAGACAACACAAATTCCTTCATTGTTGCTGTTACCTTGTTAGTTGTTGACTATTAACTATCCTGCACCCCCTAAGTAAGTGTCTATCATTTGACTTCTTATCCAACCCCAGGGGTTTGCCCACTCTGCTTTCTGCCTCCTCTCTAATCCATCACCAATGGATTTCATGTAACCCACCTACGTCCCCTCCTTCGACTGCAGTGTATAAAAATAGATGGAAAACACGCCGTTCTCTGGAGCACTGTCCCCATCCCAACCCGTTGAGATACTGCTTCCGGCAATTGTCGACAGGTGGCTCCAATAAACCCACAAAAATTCTTTGCAGGTTTGAATGTTTTTACGTTAACAAGCGCTTCTCTGGGAAATGAAGCTAACATGGGGGACGCTTCGGGGCCAGGACGAGCAGCCTGGCTCCCCTCGGAGTAAACTGGGAGAAATGCCTTCGGGCAGGTGGCTGGCAGCCCAGCAGGGCAGCACGCAGGGGACATGGTGACTCTGATGTCAACAGAGCACTGTCCTGAGTGCAACGGCCGGTCCATAGGAAAGAGAAGGAGGACCTTACAGGCATCCGACTTCAATACGTATGTTCTGGGTACGTGAAAAGGAGACAGGATTTGAGGAGGGGGGGTGGGGGCGAGAAACTAGAGAGAGAGACAGCAGCCCTGGTTTCCGACAGCTTTTCAGGTCCTTCATCTTCTCCCCGGAGCCCAGAGTAGGTCCCCGACCCTCCATATAAACCTTTCTCCCGAGACGGCTCAAGTGACTCCTTGGAACCAAAAGGGCCCTGACCAGAACAGTCTTGCTCATGGGGTGATCAGAGGAAGGACTTCCAGGGACACCCCGATAGCCCTGCTCCAGCACAGACAGTGCGAGTCCGAATAGGAAGAGAATGAGAAGACGGAAGTGAGAAACCCCGCTTCTGAGAGAACTTTCCCCTGGCAACGCCGGCCCCCAAGGTTTTTTGATTCTACAAAGTCAATCACTGGCTGCTGCTGCTTCTTTGTTTTTTGTTTTTGGTTTTTTTTCATGAGAGAAAGTCTATTTAGAAGCCACAGAGGTAGAAGTGAGCCATAGAAGGAACGGATTCAGGAAACAAACTGCAGAGGCGAAGACAGGGAGCTTAGGAGAGGAAATGACGGTGACTGGCTTCGGTGGGAGGAGGTGAGGGCTGGCTCTTAGGAGTGAGAGCCCTGCTGGGTCCTCTGCCCCCAAGGGCTTTATAGGGTGGATCTCAATAGAATATTCATCAGCTTTCCAGGTGTGTCCTTTCTGGGTCGTGGTTTCCACTGATTGGTCAGCTCGGCTCCAGGACAGGGGGTCATCAGTCAATGCAGCTGGCCCTCAGGTCAGCCATAGCTTCGCTTGTCTGGTTTCGCAGCTTTTCTGGGCCTGGAGCTGAAACACAGCTGAGGCCTAACTGTATGTGATGAGGGCCAGGATCTCGCTGTCCTGGGGGCGTAATGCTTAAGGGGGTGTTCATGCAGGGGCCCACCCGGGAGTCACAGGAACCCACTCTTTGCCACCCCCTTTTCATCCTCTAAGGGGGTCTGCCACATGACTAGCAACATGCCAGGGGAGGAAAGGTCAGGGGAGGGTCCAAACCGAATGGCAAGCTGCCGGCTTCTTGAGTGACCACCGGACAAGAGTCACGTGGTCTGGATTCTCCAAGCCTGGTGGCACCTCCCCTCTACCACTGCAGGCCCCTGATCATGCTGCCACTGGCACCTGCAGTGTTTTGTGTGCATATGTGTGTTTAAGTATATTTTTATTGATTTCAGAGAGGAGGAGAGAGGAAGAGAGAGAGAAAGAGAGAAGCATCAATAATGAGAGAGAATCATCGATCAGCTGCCTTCTGCACGCCCCACACTGGGGATCTAGCCCGCAACCCGGGCATGTGACTGGAATCAAACCGGGACCCCTCAGTCCGCAGCTGAGGCCCAGACGCTCTATCCACTGAGCCGAACCAATGACCATCCTCTCCTTCTTCCTTTAGTAGCAGAACCTCCCGATTTTAGTGACGCACATCGCCACCCAGTTAGACTATTTCCCAGCCCTCCTTACAGCTGGCGTGGCGAAATGACTGTCTGGCCAATGGAAGGCGGGCAGAATGACTGCCCTCAGTAGGAACGGGGGCCCTCGCCTTGCTCGGTAACCGTTGGCCGGGATGCAGATGTGATGGAGGGAGCCGCAGCAGCCATTTTGGACCACAAAGTGGAAGGCACTTATTGCAGAAGAAACCTGGGTCTCCAACAGCATGGAGATGCACGACATCAATCCCTGCCTGCTTACGCTCTCACTATGACCGGTGAGAGAAGGAATACATTTCTCTCAAGTCTAAGCGCCTCGGCAGTTGTTACAAGAACTGAGTTTGTCCCCTAATTCATACAAGGTCCTAAGGGCCGCCTCAGGCCAGTCAGCCTGAGGGCTTCTTCACTGTAGCCCATAGAGATGTCTCTGCAAAAGGATTCAGAGGCCGTGCTTGGCAGTTCGCTTGCCTGAGGGAGTCACCCACCTCACAGCTGTCCCCGCATTTGACCTGCGTCTGGGGGGCAGCCCCCTCCCTCCAGCGGGCAGCCCTCCGGGCACTGCGGGCTGGATGCTGGAGCTAGGACGGGCGGCCTGACCTTACAGAGGGCCAGGGAGCGAAGCCAGACCACTGACTGGCAAGTCCACCAGAGGGAACCAGGCGAGAAGCCCTGGTCCATAATCCCCCTTCGTCTGAGGAAGCAGCATGATGCTGTGATTTCCAACATTTGGAGCCATGAAATCCTTTCTTCCAATTCATCTTCCATGGACGCTCTGTACATAACTCCCATCAGAGGGCGGCCACCCTGGGAGAAGGAAAGAGAAGGGCCTGGAGCCCGGCTGAGCTGCTTCCTTCTCTGCGCCCTCAATCCACAGCAGCCCGGGAAGCACCTGTGGGTACCCTGAGGGTTCCGTGGAGTGCAGTTTGAAAACCACCGCTCTGGGGCCCAGTGCAGGGGCTGTGGCATCAGACAGACGCAAGTTCAAAAACGGGGCCCACTGGAAAATCGTCTGTGCCAAGCATGGCTCTCCCCTCCCGAGTGCCTGCGCGGTCCCTGCCTTTCTCGCCGAGTCCGTGAAAGGCTTCCGCCGATGGTGAGCTCCCCACCCAGTGCCGCCCCCCCGGCAGATGCTTGGCGAGTGGGAGCTGTGATGCTGATGCTGTCGGATCTTTCTAGGAAAAGGATTGGATGGTGGCGGCTGCCTCCGCAGAGCCATCCCCAGCTCCCTCCTAAACGTCTGCTGTTACAGTGTCCCTCTGTCGCAATTATTCATGCCGGAAGCCTGCCAACGCTTCATTTCTGACAGCGGGGCAGCATTTACCTTGGCTGAGCTCAAGACGGTTCTGGACAGGGATTCCGGCTAAGCTGTCACCATCGGCCCACCACCTGCCTGCCAACTGGCAGGTGGAAATGCCAGGGCAGGCAACCAAGGGCATCCCGCAGGGCCTGCGGGAGAGGCCGGGCCAGCCAGGCGTGTCAGCTCCAGGCAGCTGGGCCCAACCCAGGAGGAGCTGATGGGATTAGCGGGGTAGGGGCACCCCAACCCCTCCTCTACCATTCCATGAGGCCTTCCCATACCAACAGCAATATTTTCTTTTCTTTTCTTTTAAATATATATATTCATTTCAGAGAGGAAGGAAGAAGGAGAGACGAAAACATCAAGGATGAGAGAGAATCATTGATTGGCTGCTTCCTGCACGCCCCCTACTGGGGATCAAGCCCGCAACCTAGGCATGTGCCCCTGGCCGGAATCAAACCCGGGACCCCTCAGTCCGCAGGCTGATGCTCTATCCACTGAGCCAAGCTGGCCAGGGCAGCAATATTTTCTAGAGCCCTGCTCCTCGAAGTACGCCCCGTGGACCAGCAGCATCTGCAGCACTGGGGAGCTCGTCAGACATGCAGAATCCTGGGCCTAACCCCAAACTTGCTGGATCAAAACTGCATTTGAACTAGTTCCCCAAGAGATTCTTTTGCACAATGAAGTTTATAAAGCGCTGGTCTAGAAGCACCCTCTGTTTCGGCCAATATGTCACTCATTTTTGTCCACGAGGAGACAGTGGTTAAACGTTCAGACCCGAAGACAGAAAGACCTAGGTTTTTGTCCTGGCTCTGCCACTCGCTAGCTGTGCAACCTGAGTAAGCTAAACATAGAATTACCAGATGACCCAGGAATTCCACTCCGAGGTATATACCCCCAAATAGTTGAAAACAGGTACGCAAACAAATACATGTACACATGTTCACAGCAGCTCTATTCACAACAGCCAACAAGTGGAAACAGCCGAAATATCTATAAGTGAATGAATAAGCAAAATATGGTATATCTGAACAATGGAATATTATTCGGGCATAAAAGTAGATGAGCCTCAAAAACATTATGCTAGGTGAAAGAAATCAGCCACAAAAGGTCCTATATCGTCTGATCTCATTTACATATGAAACTTCTAGATTAGGTAGATCCGTAGAAACAACACAGATTGGTCGTTGCCAGGGGCTTAAAGGGAGGGGAGGATGGGGAGCAATTGCTTTAAGGGTATAGTATTTCAATATTTCCTCTTAGGGTGATGAAAATGTTTGGAACTAGACAGAGGTGTGTTAAATATACTTCACTTTAAAATGGCTAATTTTGCCTGACTGGCATGGCTCAGTGGTTGAGCATTGACCTATGAACCAGGAGGCCACAGTTTAATTCCCCATCAGGGCTTGTGCCTGGGTTGTGGGCTGGATCCCCATTGCGGGGCGTGCAGGAGGCAGCCAATCAAGGATTCTCTCTCATCATTGATGTTTCTATCTCTCTCACCCTCTCCCTTCCTCTCTGAAACCAATAAAAATATGTTTTAAAAATAAATGAAAGAAAAACATTTTAAATGGTGTCTTTTATGTTCTGTGACCCATACTTCAACAAGAAAGATGGAGAAAGCCCTAACCGGTTTGGCTCAGTGGATAGAGCGTCGGCCTACGGACTGAAGGGTCCCAGGTTCGATTCCGGTCAAGGGCATGTACCTGGGTTGCAGGCACATCCCCAGTAGCGGGTGTGCAGGAGGCAGCTGATCGATGTTCGATGTTTCTAACTCTCTATCCCTCTCCCTTCCTCTCTGTAAAAAATCAATAAAATATATATTTTTAAAAGATAGAAAAAAAGAAACAAGAAACCAACCTGCTCAAGGGAAAGAGAAAGGGTGAGCAAGAGGAACCCACATGGGGGACCTCCTGGGGCTGAGCACCCACAGAGGCGTCGCCGGGGGAGACACAGGGACTGCGATCCCATCAGTGCCTCGAAGTCTGCTCTTAGGTCTCACCCCTGTGAGCGCACTATTTGCCACGCCGTTTGGGGAAGTTGACGCGGGCCGGGGCTGCAGGAGCTCACGGAGGCAGGTGTCAGGTGCATTACTGAGGGGCCAGGGGTCCCAAGGTCATGCACTGGGAGGTGCTGGGGCCAAGGCCCAGGCGCGAGACTGCCAGGCTTTCCACAGGGCTGGGGACTGGACGTCTGGCCTCCACCTCCACCTCCCACCTCCCTGGATGCCCTTTCTCCTCACAAAATCTACCTTCTCTCGCCTCCAAATTCCACTCACAACCTTCCCCTCCGTCCACCCACCGCACACTCTACTCCCAGACCTCCTCCCCTCTGGGCCTCCTCCCCTCCTCCCTCCCCGAGTGCACGGGTCCGTGGGGCTCTGTAATGAGCGCTGCTTGCTCTTCCTGTGTCTGTGCTACGACTCCGTCCGTCTGTCCTGTCTCCTCTAGGCCCTTGGGTCTGGGAAGGGGCCCTCCAGAGGCCTCCTTCCGGGAACTGCCTCTCGGGAGGTTGTGGACACCCGGCAGGAATCGCACTCACTGCTCAGCCGTCTTGGAGGACGTGGTGCCTCCCCGTGCAGGGCCCTCAGCATTGCTGGGCCTGCCATGGGGTGGATGAGCTGGGAGTTTTGTGTGGACAGAGAGGAGAGGAATTGTTCCAGGGCCTTAAACTGGTCTTGGTGGAGAATCGCTGGAAAACCTGAGTTCAGACAAGAGTCGATTCCCACTGGGAAGTGGTTTTGGCGTGGGCGTGAGAATGAAGCCCAAGGAAGTGGCTCTGACCTGGGGCCTGGAGCTGTCAGTTCACCCTGGGGGTGCAGGCTGGATCCCTCCAGGCCTCAAAACAAGAGGGTCTGAACTGCAAGAAGCCTGTGCTGAGGTGGCCAGGTGCTGGGCAGGGGTGCTGGGCAGGGGGGCTGAGCAGAGGGGATGGGCAGGGGGGATGGGCAGGAGGGACTGGGAAGAAGGGGTTGGGCCAGAGAGGTTCAGAAGGAAAGATGGTCAGAGGTGGGGGCCTGAGAAGGCCTGGGATAGAGGTTGAGCAGAGGAGCTGACTTGAGAGGACAGGCCAGGGGGACCTGGCCAGGAGGGAAGCCACAGCCAGAAGGATGTACTGAGGGACAGCGAAGGAAGATGAGGGGACAGAGGGGATGGAGCTCCCCTGCCAGGCCCTCAGCCCCCGAGAACAGGCATAGGCCAGGCTGTGATCCGGACAAACAGTGGACATGTTTTCCTGTTGAGACCCAGAAAACTTCCCGAAACAGACGGAATCAAACTTGCTGAGACGTCCCCTCCCAACCCTCCCCTCTTGCCCAGCCTTTGCTGCCAAGCTCTTGCCTAGCCTGGGTTTCCTTAGCCAAAGAGGCCCAAGCTCTCAGAAATGCTGGCCACAGAGATGCGGGCGAAGCAGGCCTCCCTGGGCGCCTGTGCTGGGCTCCGACAGGGGCTGAAGCTGCCCACGTCCCATCAGGTGGGACGTAGCCTGGGGGGGGGGGGTGTTGTGGGGGGCGGGGTGTTGAGATCTGGCTATGCTGAAGGGGGGTGTTCCCCGTTGATCAGTGCAAAGCCTAACAGGTTCAAGGGAAGTAGGGAAGGCCCACCGGCCCCTCTAAGGATTCAGGCATGAGACCAGCGGGTCGTGGGTGCATGTACCCATGTGCATAAGAACTGACGTCCTCCTATGTGTGTGGGACCCCGAAAGTCAGTAGAGTTGGGGTCCTCAGAAGCCACGGAATCCAACAGCCCGCCCCAGGCACAACCTGTTCTCTTCAGTCACCCTCTTTCGAGGCCTCTGGGGACCAACAAACCCTTCAAAGGAAGAGCTCCCACCATGTGCTGGGCACTGGCGACAGAGCGATGAAACAGCCTCTAAAACAGTCTCGGGTCAGGTCGAATGGTGCTTTGGTCCCAGCGGGAGGACAGGCAATGTAAACAAACAAACAGAGAATTCAAGGCAGGACAGGATAAGTGTGAGGGAGAAAAACCATCCATTTCCCCTGCCCCAGTCGCAGCCCCGCAGCGATTGGAAAACAGCCACATGTAGAGCCTTCTCTCTGCCAGACTCACTCCTCCCCGCCACCCCCTGCCCCCCAGCTCCTGCAACCATTCAGCGTGAGATTGGTTTCTAGGTGACCATCTAAAGGGAGGCCCGAGCCCCGCGGCCATGGTCAGGCTGGGAAACACCCCACGGGACCCCCAGAGCCCGAGCTCGGGTGCCAGGGTGGCTGTGGGTTCCCATGAGCACAGCTGGCTCTGCCGCCTCCATCCTTGGCAGCCTCTCCTCACTCCTGACTCATCCTCAGCCCCCAGGCAGTGAGGAGCCCCGAGTCTTCCTCCTGAACCGCTGCTGAGCCGCGTCCCCCACCTTATCTTAAACCCAAGTGCCAGGATTTGTACTCATCCTGGTAGTTTCACCCGCCGGGAGGCCAACGATCCCAGCCTGTCCGGCTCGAGCCTCTCCCAGCTCCGGTGGCAGTCTGAGCCTCCTGTCTCCTGGGCAGAGCTGGGCACAGCCTCTCGCACGGTCAGAGGCACCTCCTGCCAGGGTGGCCCTGCTCCTCCCCGGGGACTCCGGGTGTGTGGCCGCTCTCGGAGCCATGGAGCCCGGGGACATGGAAGCCTGGTGGTCGGGGACAGCCACGCGGTGCCTGAGAAAGGCCCCTGCTCGGGCGGTCAGCCTGGTGACCGATTTTGAAATTGGTTTGAAGGGTCACGTGCCAGCCGTTCCCACACCTAGATGACCAGGGGAATCCGTGTGGGGACTTTTAAAGAAACGCGTTCCCATGCCTTGGCCGGTTTGGCTCCGTGGATAGAGCATCGGCTTGCGGACTGAAGGATCCCAGGTTCGATTCCGGCCAAGGGCATGTACCTTGGCTGCGGACACATCCCCAGTGGGGGGTGTGCAGGAGGCAGCTGATCGATGTTTCTCTCTCATCGATGTTCCTAACTCTCTATCCCTCTTCCTCTCCCTTCCTCTCTGTAAAAATCAATACAAAAATATATTAAGAAAAAGAAACGCATTCCCAGGCTCCATCTGCAGTTTCTCAACTAGTCAGTGCAGGGTGGAGCCCGAGAATCTGGGGCTATTGACTCCACGCCGGCTCTGACCGGCCCCACTGCCCTTCCCCAACGCCCGCAGACGATTGATTCCAGAAGCCCAGTCCCGTGGCTCTTCTGCGAGGTCCTCTCTGCAGCCTGGGACTCCCTCTGGCCATGGTCCCTGGCCCAAAGCAAGTGTCAGTTCTGCGACTGACGGCCCAGCTAAGCTGGGGGATGGAGAAGGGTGAGCCTCCAGGTGTTCCCTCACTCAGGGGGCCTCTCCTGCCATGGCCTTCCTCTCCCTCATCCCGCCATGGCTCCTCGGCTCTGAAGGATGGAGAAGACGGCAGCATGGGAGTGCCTGAGGCTGTGTGAGTGGGGGAGGGCTCTACCTCAGGGCCTGGATGAGGGTGCAGGTGCAACATGTAATGACCAGAACACTCAGTCATCACGACAGAGAATGGTCAATGCCCTGTTTTTTAAAAGTCAAAATTAATCCAAGTAACTATGATGAACAAAATACCAAACCAAGAAGGGGAGAGTCAGTAAGGGTGCCAACCATGTCCAAGCCTGCGATAAAAGGAGTAATCAGCCATAGAAGTGATGCAGAGAGGGGGAGAGTTCAGAGCATGTGCTACCCTGCTCCCTCCCTCCCCGGCTGCAGGCTGGCAGGGTTCCCCTCCCACCCCCATGGCTACAGCTCTTGCTGGTTGGGTAGCCACCTCGCTCCTCTGTGCTGCTGCTCCTCCCAAAGTGCTCCCCCACCCCCTGTTGTCCTCCTGTGGAAACTGTCCCTGAATTAAACAGTCCCCATTGAGAGAGAGAGAGAGAGGGGGGGGGGGAGGGGGAAGAATGCAGAGAACAAAGAAAAAAAGGATGCAAAGAGCAGGAAAAAGTGTCAAACATTTTAATTTTTTTTAATATATTTTTTATTGATTTTTTACAGAGAGGAAGGGAGAGAGACAGAGAGCCAGAAACATCAATGAGAGAGAAACATCAATCAGCTGCCTCCTGCACATCTCCCACTGGGGATGTGCCCGAAACCCAGGTACATGCCCTTGACCGGAATCGAACCCAGGACCCTTCAGTCCGCAAGCCAATGCTCTATCCACTGAGCCAAACCGGTTTCGGCTCAAACATTTTAATTTTAAATATCTTTAGAAAGAGAAGATCTTACATCTCTGGCACAAGAACAGGAACCTTTTTAAAGAAAAGAAATAATCAGAAAATAACAGAGAGCTCTTGGAAATTAAAAATATAAAAGTAGCGGGGGGGGGGGGCGGAATCGGCAACATTAAGAAAATAAGGATGCCCGGTTGGCGTGGCTCAGTGGTTGAGCATCGACCTATGAACCAGGAGGTCACGGTTCGATTCCCGGTCAGGGCACAGGCCCAGGTTGTGGCTCAATCCCCAGTAGGGGTCGTCCAGGAGGCAGCCAATCAATGATTCTCTCTCATCATTGATGTTTCTATCTCTCTCTCTCCCTTCCTCTCTGAAATCAATAAAAATATTTTTTTTAAAAAAAGAAAATAAGGTTGAGGAGCAACCACCACTGAGTGGTCTTCAAGCTGTTCTTCCACAAAATTTTTTTTTGTAATTTATTGATTTTAGAGAGAGAGATAAAGGGGGAGAGAAAGAGAGAAACGTCACTTTCAGGGATCAAACCCACAACCCTGGGGTATCGGAAGACACTCTAACCACCTGTGTTACTCAGCGAGGGCCCACAAACTCTTAAACAGAATGGAAATGAGGATGACAGAAAATAAAGTTTCTAAAAGTTGGGGGGGGGGGGAAGAAAAAAAAAAGACTGAGAAAATCTCCCCAAAAGTGGAACAACAATAACATGCAAACTAACAAATAAACAACAAAAAGTGTGCCTGGCCGGCGTGGCTCCGTGGCTGAGTGCCAACCTATGAACCAAGAGGTCGAAGTTCCATTCCTAGTCAGGGCATGTGCCTGGGTTGGGGACTCCATCCCCGGTGGGGGGCGTGCAGGAGGCAGCAATCGATTCTCTCTCATCATTGATGTTTCTCTCTCTCTTTCCCCCTCCCTTCCTCTCTGAAGTCAATAAAAATATGTTTTAAGAAATTAAGTAAAATAATGCAAAGGGACAGACAAAAAACAGAAGCGAGAAGAAAGTTTGAGGATCGTTCCCCAGAAGGACGTCAAATCCAGGGAAACTGTAGAGAGAAGAGAATGTGGTAGGGGGACGATTATCAAAGAAACGAAGAGCAAGACTTTGCAGAGCTGGTGACTATGAGTCTCCAGGTTGAAACAGTCCATCAAACATCTGGCCGCAGCAGAGCCCTCACCCTCGGGGGCTGCAGGGAACACCGGCAGCTCCCGGAGGAGGGGGAACACATACAAAAAGGGGGCAGAAGAATGGCCCCAAACCTCTCAACAGTGACGCTGGGAGCCAGAAGGCAATGGCGAGGTGCCTGCAAACTTCTGAAGGAAAATTATTTTTAATCTAGAATTCTATCTTCAGCCAAACCATCCATCAAGCGTGAAACAGAATAAAGGCATTTTCAGACATACAAGATCTCAAAATAATTTTCTCTCCTGTGTAACCTTTCTCAGGAAGCTAAACAAATGAGGGGGAGAAGCAGGAACAACACAAGGTCCATAGAACAGGCTGGCCCAGCTGGCGTGGCTCAGTGGTTGAGCATCGACCTATGAACCAGGAGGTCACGGTTCGATTCCCGAGCAGGGCACAGGCCCAGGTTGTGGGCTGATCCCTGGTGTGGGGCGTGCAGGAGGCAGCCAATCAATGATGATCTCTCATCATTGAGGTTTCTATCTCTCCCTTCCTCTCCCTTCCTCTCTGAAATCAATAAAAGCATATTTTTTAAAAAGAGAACAGGATGCCCAACACAGGCGAGAGACCAGAGGTCCCAGTGATGAAGGAGAGGTCTGAGGACGGCTGTGGGGAAGCAGGGGGCAGCCAGTGCACGTTGGAGCAGGACTATGAGAGGTTTCGGGGGGTGGGGGTGGGGACAGGGGAGAACTGACAGGTTTGACTACCCCCGAAAATTATAATTGAGGCTGTTAAACAACAAAATTCAACAGAGTGAATTTTAAATATCTTACTGGTTTCATTGACCTATTGATGAATCGGGCAGCATCCCATCTAGCAGAGAGAAGGAGGGTTCTAACCAAGAGTGGATGGTTCGTGTCAAGGTCACCTTCCTTCAGGGAATGACAGGGGTCTAGCCAGCAGTTTACCTCATTAGAGCTGACCAGGTCATTCCAAACTGACCGGTTTAAGATGCCACTCCTGGGAGAGGCTGAAACTGTAATTAAATTAGGTATTAAGTGTTGTGTCTCTGTCTTGTGGGTTTAGCACAAGGGACTCCATGTTGAGCCTGTGGTCTCTTTTTTAACAAGGCCAATGGGTGTGTAAGAACATAGAGCTGTAGTAAATACAGAAAACTAGCAAGTGGAGAGGGTAAGGGCCCAGGAAAAATAAAAACTCTATAAGAAAGTAAACAAGGCTGTCATCTGCTTGGATTAGTGGTGAACAATATTTACATGATTATCATGATATAAAGCAGAGCATATGGATTTAACAAAAATATGGGGAGAGGAAAACGACCCTCAGGGGAGTCTGTAAAAGGCAAATCTTCATCTACACAACAGGCAGTCAGCGCATAATGTGCAAACGGATTAATCAGGAGGCAGCAGGACGAGCAAGTTCCTTAGAAATGGGGAGGGCACCCCCAGCAGGAACACCTGAAGCCAGTCTCCTCTGAGCTGGGGGGGGAGGGGGGGCTACTGTGTTTTGTTTTTTAATCTTAGCATTCTTTGACCTTTTTGACTATCTGTAAACACTTATTTTATTTTTAAAAATGTTATGAAAACATAAAGAAATCTATACTGAGAAACACATCCTCTTGCTCCTTCTCGTTTCATAGTTTTTTAGCATCCAGAGAATCCACCCCCTTTACTCCCAGCCACAGACACGGACACTCTCTCACCAGGACACACACACACACACACCCTCATGACAGACACACAGAGCTCATGGTGACAGACAACCAGGAACATGTACATCACCACCAAACCCTCAGACACGCAGGCAAACACACTCCCGCCAGCGCACGCACACATGAATACACACTCACCCACACATATGCAGAGCCCCCCTCCCCGCCGAAAGCCAGCTGCAGGACAGCACTGCCTCCTGGCCTGGACCCCCTGACCTCCTGCAGCCCCACCCCCGGAACTGCCCCAGGCAGAGGCGGGCCCCTCCTGGGACTTCACCCCATTGCTTCCTCTGCTGAGTTCCCTGCCGCGAGGCTGAGCAGCCATGAACCCGTTGGGGACACTCGGTCGGTAGATGGCACGGAGATGAGGTCGGGAAGGGCCAGAGCTGGCAGCTGGATCAGCTAGGAAGCCCCCTTCATCCAGCCTGTGCTGGAGGCCCTAAGCAGTGGAAGAGTCCAGTGGCAGGACACGCTGTGCGTCCTGGAGCAGATCACCTTACCGCTCTGGGTCCACAAGGAAGTAGCAGCCTCTGTAACTCTTGCAATGCCAAGATTTCATGACCCACATGACCCAGGCTGGGCCCTGCTTCCGTCCCCTCTAGGTCCCTAGCTTCACACTGGCCTCCAGGGCCAGCACCAGGGGACAGATGTTTCTAACAAGTGTACACGGCCACGTGGAGGGCCCCCACCGGCCCCTCCCTCCCCCTCCACGTTCCTGCAGCACTCACCACCACCCTGGTCCTGTTATCCGGCAGCGTGTCAATGGCCAGGGTGCCCCCACCCAGGTCCTGGCTCAGCTGGGTCCTGTCCGGCTCCGACGCCTGCCCGGGGCTCTCCCGGGCTCTCCTGTTCCAGCCCCGCAAGGCCCCCTCGGCGGCCCATCCAGAGGCTTGGCCTGCATCCGGACCTGGGGGAAGAGGACAGAAAGGTGAGTCCTGGGAGTCTGGAGTGAAGGCCTGGGAGGGGAACCAGCCCATTTCCTCTGCCACCACTGCCTTTGGGGACACTGACTGCCAGGGCGGGAGACACCCCACATGCACGAGAGACAGGGACCCAGCCCCACTCCATGCACTTTGCACAGGTGACCCTTTCAGTCCTCACCCTGACCCTCCCCAGGAGATGGATGCTCTCCACTTCACAGACAGGGGTCTGGCTCCCAGAGGTTCAAGAACAGCGGTTCTCAACCTTCCTAATGACGCCACCCTTTAATACGGCTCCTCATGTCATGGTGACCCCCAACCAGAAAATTATTTTCGTTGCTACTTCATAACTGTAATGTTGCTACTGTTATGAATCATCATGTAAATATCTGATATGCAGGATGTATTTTCATTGTGACAAACTGAACATAATGAAAGCATAGTGATGAATCACGAAAACAATATGTAATTATATTTGTGTTTTCCGATGGTCTTAGGCGACCCCTGTGAAAGGGTCGTTCGACCCTCAAAGGGGTCACGACCCACAGGTTGGCGACCCATAGGTGGAGAACCACTGTTCAAGAAGGTCACACAGCAGGTTAGGGATGGAGGTAAGTTTCAAACCCAGTTGGACCTGCCTCCTAAGCGGTGATTACTCTTAACCTCAGCTGCTCTGGAATCATCGGGGATCTTTAAAAATACCTGATGCCTGTGTCCCACCCCAGAGACTACGGTGGAGTGCGGGCCGTGGTGTGGCCTGAGCACTGGGATTCTTAAGTGACCCCCAGGGGAGCTATTGAGAAGCCCTGGCCCAGCCTCGGTGGCTCAGGGGTTGAGCACTGATCTGTGGACCAGGACGTCCTGGTTCGATTCCCGGTCAGGGCACATGCCAAGCACAGGCTTGGAAAGTGGTGGCACCCAGGCCATTGAGCAGCGATTCCTAGACTCAATGTTCTCTCCAGTTCCCTCATTAGATTTATTCTAAATGGCACAGATACCATGCTTGTCCATTTCAGACAGATGGACACAGATGTGTCCTATATTGTCACTCCAATAGCCACCCCTACGAGGGATATGTATATGGGACACAGACCACCAGACGAGTGGATCTGAGAGTCCCTTCGACCTTCGTCACTTTCAGGCCCACCCTGTGTCAGATGCCTGTCTCCACCCACTCCCCAGAGCTCCTGGACATAGCTCTCTTGCCCAGAGCATCCACTGGTGTTGTAACTGCCTGCCGGTCTCCCTGCTGCCCCCAGGACGCTCCCACCTTCTGCAAATGAGTATCCTCGGTGCCAAGCAAACACTAGGTGCTCAATCACTGCATAACTGAGCACGCGAGACTGGAGGTAACCTGGGAGCCAGCAAGCACAGAGATTGAGACAAGGTTTGGCCAGGCCCGGGCCTGGGGCTGGGGCCAGGACTCTTTGCTGTGAGGCTCTGGTTTGTCATTAGACATTTTATCCAATTAAGTCATTCTTGGCTGCTGGCGCCTGCTGGACCCTTGCCGGCCCCCTTTACTTCTCTGCCCCTAATCGCAACCAGATGCTCTGGAGAAGCTGGGGAGAGGGGCGGCCTCCAGACCCCTTCCCCGCGATGCCCACTGGCTGAGATGGCCCTGGGCCCAGTGCTGGGAAGACAGCCTGCCCTCGGTCCCATCCCAAGCCAGGGCTGCCTTGCCTTTCTCGGGCGAGGCCCACAGCTGCCTCTGGAAGCAGAACTGTTTGTGCTGGGCTGGTGTGCCCCGCTCCCCGAGTCTCCTGCAAGCAGCCCTTGGGCCTGGGCAGGAGCCAGGACAGGAAAGGAGCATGTGCCGAGCAAGTAGAGGAGCTGGGCCGGCCTGGGCAGGGATGCTGGGATCTGCAGGCATCGCAATCCTGCAGCTGAGACGGGCGGGTGCCTGGATGGTGGGGGCCCAAGGCCTGGGGAGAGGGCAGGGAGGGGGTACCCAGCTAGAGGTGGGGTAGGGGAGGACACAGCTGTACCCACAAGCTGTTCGACCTCGGACCCGTCAGTTTATTTCTCTAAGCCTCAGTTTCCTCATCACGAAAATGGGGGCAACAATCACGCCTCTGAGAGGCTTTATAAATAGAGGCTCAGGGTCAAAGGCAGAGTCCCTGAAGGAGGGCAGGGCAAAGGATAGATAGGAGTCAGCCCTACCCTGGCCTAGTCCTGAATCTTGCCCTCCCAAACCACACACTCCGTCTCCCTGCCACCCTCCCCCTCCCAGCTGGCTGGGACAGGACATCATCCCCTCAGCCCGTGGACGGATCCAACACAGCTGGTGGCTCACGTGTGTGTGTGCAAGGGCCCACGTGCCTGTGCATACACACGTGGGCGCGCACACACGCAGACTTGCCTGAAGGACCTGGCCTCTCCCCTGTATGTTCACGCCTGTGTTACACACCTATCCGAACCTCGGCTGCTCCCTGCTATGCCTCTGCCTTGTGTTGGGGAGCCTCTGCGTGTGAGTGAGGCCAAGAAGCTTCCAGAACACACTGTTCATTTATTCCTCCACTCATTCGCCCATGGCGCCACGCGGCATAGGGTCTAGTCTAGTGGGATGTCACAATAGTAATAGGGATCGTGGGAATGACAGCTAGCTGTTAGAGAACGGCTGACACTGTGCGGGCGCCGTTCCAAGTGCCTTACACACATGAACTCATTTCATCCCCACAGTCAGCCCAGGAGGCAGGTGCTCGTTTTACATCTATTTTACAAACTGGGAAACTGAGGCACAACGAGTCGGCGGCAGAATTTGCACTCAGGCCAGCAGGCTGGCGCCGGGCTCTGTCCGACCGCAGAAAGCGCAGCAGAATGTGAGCAGCCATGCCAGCTGCTGCCCACAGTGCAGGGCAGCCCCGGGGCAGGGCTGGCATGTGGGCTGGGCTCCTGGACGCCCTGCTCTGAGAACCACTGGGCCTTCACCTGGGAGCTGCCCTGGGAGACAGTGCCCCCTGTCTTGGAGGTAGCGCCCCAACCCCTCCCCATGCCACTGCCTTGCTCCGGGGCAGGACGCAATGGGCTGACTTCAGGAGGGCAGGTCTTGCCACCACAGTGCCTGGTCCAAGCCTCCCTCATCCCACCCATCACCAAGCTCGCCATTCCAGGCCCAGAGCCACCACTCGGTCCGGCAGCTACTTCGGCCTCCACCTTTAATGCCCTTCCGCCGGGTTCCCACCTGCCGGCCAGCGCATCTAGGGGACAAACTGGGTGCCAACTCTCCCAGGCGTCCCACTCGCCACAGGCCTCCAGCTGAAGATTCAGCAACTCTCCCTAGCATTCGAGGCCCTTGTGACTGGATCCCTGCTCCCTCTCCCGCCTCCTGACTCCCTAAAGCACCTAGCCCTGCTCTCTCCGGCCACAAGGCTTCACACATGCAGTTTCTCAGCCAGGATCACTCTGCTCCATACGTAAACCCTTCTCCCAGTGAGCTCTTGCTCATCCTTCAGGTCGCATGAGATGTCACTTCTTCCCAGCGCCTCCCCGGATATCTCTCCCCCTCTCCCAGAATGCTTCCTGTAGCTCCCCAGCCCTGATCGATCGATTGATCGCAACATATCGCTGCTGCCCGGGCATCTGTAGGCTCCAGGTGCCTGGCACAGAGCAAACACTCAGTAAGCTCAGAGATCGGGACTGAGGGGAAGAAGGAAGTGAGGGAGGAAGGGAAGGCGGGAGAAAGGAGGCCAGGAAGGACCTTTAAATGCCCTGAGTACTGAGACCCATGAGTCTGACAGACCCTCCCCTGGGCAAGGCCCCACTGGAAGCCTCACTGTCATGTCCCCGCAACAAAGGAGCACAGGTTTGGGATCAGACAAGCCCGAGAAAGAAGCCCGAATCCACGCCTTACTGCCTGCAACACTGGACAGACTGCAGACGCTCTCTCCGCTTCGGCTGCGTCCTCTGTAAAATGGGGATGGTAAGCCCTCCACTTGGCAGGTCGCTTTGAGTCTTTAGCAAAAAAACGTACACAAAGCATCCCGCGGGGTCCAGCCTTCCCCGGGTCTCACATGAGGACCGACTTTCCGAGGGGCTTGGGACAGGCCCCAGGCCCTGAGCGGAACCCCTGCCTCCTCGATACCTGCTCCACCCACACCCTCTCCTGTTCTGCTGCCTGCCAGCAGGCCCCACCAAGGCCCCTCATCTGGGGAGAGGGAAGGAGGCACAAAGGATTAGCAGGCAGAGACCACCAAGTCACGTCAAAGTAAAGAGGAGAGGAAAGGAGAGAGAAGAGTTTGGCTCCCTGTGTGTTTCTCTCGAAGGAAGAGAGTGTGTGACCACCTCTGATCCACTCACTCATTCAGAACGTTTATGGAGACCCTGCTGTGTGCTGGGTGCCATGTTGGCTGCCGGGGTGACAACAGTGACCAGGCCAACACGCCCCTGTGCCTGTGAAGATTCCAGTTGCTAAGACATACACAAGATTAATAATACAGCCAGGCCCTCTGTCGACGTAGGCCCAATCTTCCGGTAAGTAAATTACCGTGTAATGAATTCTCTGATATTCTATGGAGTTGCCAACTTCAGCTTGTGGTCTGAGAAACCTTCATGTTACGGTGGCCTGTCCACCTGGGACAGATCTCAGCTCCCTCCTGAGCCATCCCCCGACCCCGCCCAGAGGACGCGGGAGCCTGGGCGCTGAATGGCAGAACCCCGCCAGGCCCAGCTCCCAGCTGCCCCTTCACTCGTCCAAGGACTCCACCACCCATCAGAGCCGGGCTGTCCCTCCTTAGGGGCCTCCCCCAGAATGTCCCACCCCCACACCTGCTCTCTGCCCAAGACACCCCCTGCCTCCATTCGGCCCGTCTGTCCAATCCAGCCTGGCCTTGGGGAAGGAAAACTAAACTGAGAGTCAGCAGCTACCTGCTCTGGCTCCCAGAGCTTCCTTAGCTCTAACCGTCTCCCCTCTGCAGGGAAAGTCCACTTCTCCCGCCGAGTCTGCCAACGCCGAGGAGACGGCGAGATTCGCGCTCTGCCTGCCCGCTCTGCCTGGCCTCCCCAGGCTTCTCCTACCTCAACCCAACTCCGAAGAGGCGGCCTTCAGCCGGGCCTGGGTCTGGCCACAGTCCCCCCGCACATCCTTGTTATCCCCAACTCCCTTTCCCAGACCTTCCCAGGGCTCCTCCAGTTCTGCCGGCGTTCATTCAGAGCCCTCCCCCACTGACCCGGCACATCCTGAGTCCAGAAGATCCCACCAGGTCGGGGCTACACAGGAGCTCAAACACTGGCCTGTCCAACCTCTTCCTTTTTATAGTTTTTAAAATTATCAATCACCCAGACATATCATAACAAATCAGAAAAGAGGCGACAGTCATCAAAAAAGAAAAAAGATCTTTCATAATCCCACCACCAAGAGTCAAAGACTTTGCCCGCAGCCTCACTGTATAGAGGCAAGAGGCCCAGAGAAGGAAAATAACTTGCTCAAGGTCACACAGCAAGGGAGACGCTGGGCAGAGAAGCCAAGCCTCCGGCCGTTCTCTGTGTGGGCTCCCTGAAAACGTGTGGCTCTGCCCCAGCAGCCTCTTGCCACATCAGCTTCCACTGCTCTCTGCCCACATCTCCGCCATCAGCCCCCTCCCGCACCCAGGCCTTTATCAGCTGCAGACAGGGACCACTAAAGTCAAGAATGCTGTCACAGACTCTGCCTGATGCTAGCATCCCCCTGCACTAGCGGCCCAACTGCAACATGCACACGCACACGCACACACACACACACACACACACACGCACACCCCCATCGGAGGGCCCCATGCCAGTGAGGCACAGAGCTCTATCTTCCTGGTTCTCTCTGTCAAGAGGCTTGACTGCAAATTCCCCACCGCCCCAACCCCGAGGTGGCCTGGGTGCACGAGGAGGATGTAAAATTACCTGTTGAAAAAACGGTTCTTTTCTAACATGAGAGATTCGTGGAAGAGCTCAGAAAGGACTCCCAGGAGGGAGAGATGGTGGTGAAAGGCTGGGGTAGGGGAAGCGGAGTGTGCAGACAGGAGCCCCAGTCTGGAGCCAGGGCAGCTAAAGGCCACAGGGCAGGCAGGGGCGGCAGGAGGACGGGAGGCTGGGGGATAGGGGAGCCGCAGTCGCTTCTTCCTGGGCCCCGGACTGCTCGCCAGGTACCAGACGGAGAGGGGAAGGCTCCAGCCCAGGCCGCCACTGCCCTTCCTCTGGGAGAGACCCCGGGTCCCCACCATCCCCCTGGCTGCTCCCACCCAGCCCCCAAGCCCAACTCAGACCCAACCTGGGCCAGCTTGGGGGAAGGGGGGGGGAAGGGAAAGAGGAGGCAAAGCTTGGCAGACCCCCCATCTCGTCAGAATTAGTCCCCCGCCCTGCGGCCAGGGGTCCTATGACCCTCGCACTGTCCCCTGGGGGACCTCAGCCCCCCGCCTGTGGAGCCCCTCCCGGGGGGGGCCTCTGGGGTCCCTCCAGGAAGACAACTGTCGCTGCCTCCACGCTCACTCCCGCCCCATGTGTGTGGGAAAGTGGGGTCCCGGTCCACCTGCCACAGCCAGAGTTCCCGGCCCCCCGCGGACAATACCCCCAGACCCCCCTCCACCCAACCCGGGCCGACCTCACCAGCCGGTCGGCCAGTACCTGCCCCCTCCCCGCCCCCGGGACCACCCGGCCAACTCCGGCCGGACCTACCTGCCCCGGGCGGGGGGCTCAGCGCCCGGGCGGCCCCCCGGAGCACCAGCACCAGCAGCCAGAGCTGCCCCCGCATGGTGGGCGCCGGGCCCGCCCCCGCCGCTGCCGCTGCCGCCGCGGGAGGAAGCCGGGTCGCCGCGCGGTCCCCGAGGCCGGTGGGCGGAGGGTGGAGGCGAGGCGGCGGCGGAGCGCGGGGCCCGGCGAGGCGGCGGAGCGGCGAGCGCGCGAGCGGGCGGGGAGCGAGCAGGCGGCGGCCCGGGCCGACCGGAGGGGGCGGGGCGGGGGCGCGGCGCGTCCGGAGCGCCCCAGGCTCCCCGGCCCGTCCCCCGAGCTCCCGCAGCCGCTCCCAGGACGGCCAGGCGGTCGGGGGGAGGGGCGTGCAGCACCCTAGGACTGAGAGAACCCCGAAGAGCATCAGCTGCCCCCCCAGCCCCGCACCTCCGTTCCTGCCTCCCTTCCCTCTTCCACGCCCCCGGGGGGAAGCAGCAGAGAGATCCGGGGACCGGACCCCAGAAGGGGCTGACAGCCCCTCCTCCGTCCTGGGCTCCGGCCATCCCCCCACCATGCCCCAGCTCCGCCAGCTTTCCCGACTTTCTGGGCTGCTCCTCGGAGTTTGTGGGTGCCCCCCCCCCGGAATCTCCCCTTACGGCCAAGACCCACAACTCCTCGCCCAGCCGATGCCTGGATTCCACCCCCTCCCAGGGCTCCTGTCCGCTTTACCACGCAAACCCCCATTTCCAGCACCGTGTTGCCCCCCAGCCCAGCACACTTGGGGTGAAGGGGGCCGGCCCACCCTTGATTTCAAATAGATTGGACCTCTCCCCATTCCTAGAAGGTAACCCAGGCCACCCCTCGGGGGACCCCAGGCCTTCTCAGGGCCCGACCCAATCTTCAAAGCCAGCCCCAGAGCAAGAACACAGTTCACCCCCTGCCTCTGCCGTATAACAGGCTCTGGGGATAGATTTTTTTTTCCCTTCCAGGACAGAATAAAAATACCCGCAATTTAGGAGATTTAATAGACGGCGAGAAATCAGGTCAGGACTCGGAGGTGCCTCTTTCCGCCCGTGACCTACTTCATGTGACTGCAAGGAGTCCGGGCGCTGGAGAATGGGAGAGTGAGGCGTGGGGGGGCACCCTGGCTTCCACGGGTCTGGGGTCCAGGAACTGGAAAATCGCAGAGAGGGGTGTGGACGGAGCGTCTTTGGGGGGATTCCCCAAGAGGAAGGATATGCGTGGGAACCAGAGAAGGAACCATGGGAGCTGGAATTAAAAAGGCACTCAAGACTCTCAGAAGCCCAGTTCCTCCTCCCTCAGGACCCAGGGTCCCAAAAACGAACGCCCGCAGTCCTAAGCCCTCTATTCCCTTGCGGCGCAACGAGGCGAGGCCTGTCTGCAACTCCTTGTCTAATGTAAATCCCGACTTTGCAGACTTAAATGGGATCCCACAGGCCGCCGCTTCCAGCTTCGGCTTCTGGCTGCCCTCTAGTGGCCACGTGACGACCCGCAACGCAAAAACCGTGTTTGGCGGTTTCCTTCACTTTCCCGAACTTGCCCAGACGCTGTCCACCGACTCCGGCTCCGGCCCGCTGGTCCGCTTCTCCTCGCCCCTACCTTCTGGGAAGTCCCTGCCTTCGGAGAGGTCCCAGGACGGGACTGCAGCTCCGGCCTGCGTCTCTTTGTGCGTTCCCCAGCTCGGGGTGCCTCGCAGTCTGTTTTATAAGGTCTACAAGGGCTCAGGCTGAAACAGCAACCTGGAAATAATTAGAAACAAATAACATGTAAATGTTTAAAAATGTAAACCTGTAGAACTTGAACGTACCTCAGAATCACCTGGGGAACTAGTTTTAAAGCAGATTTCCGGGCTCCGCCCCCAAGTTTCTAATTCGGTCCTTCTGGGCTGAGACGGAGAACCTGCATTACTAACATTCCCCCAGGTGGTGGTGCTGGTCCCCGGGGTCCTAATTGAGAGCCACTGCTGTGGAATTCTTGTTTCTTGCACTCCCTCGTCGCTTTTCGTCTGCCCAAAAGAGACGTAATGAACGAAATTTCAATATAAAATTGTGGAAGACGAAGGGAAAAGCTTTAAAAAAAATTGTTGTTTGACTCACGGAATGTGGGGCTTGAAAAGAACACGCCAGGGGGCACCCGGATTTGAACCGGGGACCTCTTGATCTGCAGTCAAATGCTCTACCACTGAGCTATACCCCCGCCGTTGGCAGCAGCGCTGCGGAAAGCTCCTTAACACTCTTCTAAAAGGCGCCGCGAGGCTCTGCGAAGAGTGATAGGGTCTAAGGTTTATAGCAGCGGGAAAAGACATAAATCTCAAACGAATACACATCTGAATGCAGGGTTTGTTTTCTGAAGCACTGAGCTAAAGGCTTCTACTGACGGTGTAAGAAAAAAGCAGTTTGAGCCTGTGGAGTCCCTGGAGATCTTTCGAGATCCCTCACTTCCGGGAGTTCCTTCGAGCCGCGGTCCCCTTCTTTTTGCCCTGCTATCGCCCCCTTTCTGCTGCTCAACGCCCCTCTCTCCTTCCTACACTGTGTCGCGGATTTCTCGGGGCCTTCCTTCCCTAGCATAAGCCTCGCCCGTAGAAACTAAGCCTCGCTCCCTAAGAACTGCCCTCGGGTCCCTGGCCAGGCCGGCCTAGCAGTGTGCCCACCTGCCCGCTACCAAGGAGAGTGGGCCTTAGGTACAGGCCACACGGGTCAACCCGAAGGTCCAAGTCCTCTCTCGTAATGCATTCCACGCCGGAAGGTCCAAGGCCCCCTCTCGCAATGCATTCCACTCTTAGACACACACGCAAGTGAGCTCGTGGGTTGGGCAGGGCCTGGGCCTCGGGCCTCAGTGGCTGCAAAACAGGACGGCAGGGCCCAGGGCCGCGTCTCCTGTCACCTCCAGGGAGACTTACAGAAACAGATTGCAGAACTAAGAAAACTGGAAAAACCTGGGTGTGCAGAGGGGGCACCCGGATTTGAACCGGGGACCTCTTGATCTGCAGTCAAATGCTCTACCACTGAGCTATACCCCCATCTTGTAATGATGCTCTTGTTATGATCACTTTCTTTGGAATAAGGACATGGTATCAATTTGTGTTCTTATCTGAGGGGGGGGGGGGGGGGAGGGACTGCTGGAATTCCTGAATTCTTCCTTCACCGTCACGCCTCGGGAAACCCATCCTGGTCTTGTGGGGTCATAGCGCTGCTCCCTGTACACAGGGCAGCCTGGCTTTCCATCCTGTCTCCAGCTCAACCTAAAGAGGACGCCTGAGCTTTTCCAACCCCTAAGAACCCTTCGTCAAGCAGACAGACAGAAGAAGTACTTTTCAATGCCATTTATTACACATTTATAAAACATTTGTAAAACTCTAATACAGTGCAAAACAAAATCAATACAAAAAGACTGACAAGATACACGGGTGGTCTAGAAACCTGGGTCATTTGGCAGGAGTGGGGTTTACCTTGGAAGGACACTGGGCGTTAAGGACGTAGCTGGTGTGGCCTAAAGCCGGAAAGAGGCAGCACCCCAGGGAATGGGAAGGCCCGGGGAGTGGGACTCCCTGCAGTGCCAAGGATTGTTCCCCTCCCACTCCCTCTCCCTTCCCAGCTGCTTTGGGTCTGCCTTCCTTCCCCTGAGCCCACCCCCTTTACCTTCTAGAATATCCTTTGCCCAAAGATGGCTGAGGGTTCAGAAAGCTGGGGTGGGGGTAGGGAGTGGGTGGGAGGGGTGAGGTTGGGAGTGGGGTCAGGGTGAGGGTGGGGGTAGGGGTGGGGGTGGGGAGGGGTTCTAGGAAAAAAAGGCCTCTCTTACTCTGCCCCTCCATTTTTCCTACAGAACTGAGGGGAAGAGGCTCCACTCCCTAATCCACCCAACGTTTCCTTGTGTCTCCAAGAAGGACGCCTGCTCCGTGGAGTGAGGGCAGCTTTACCTGCTGTCCTGTCTGCGGCAATTCAGAGTATACAGTCTAGCTAGCTCCTCTGTGGGGAGTTAGGTGGGCAGCGGCTTCTCCCTGCCCATAGCTGGCCCTGCTCCCACCAGAGAATCGTAGGAAAGTAATAAATAGTCATTTGGGTTTTCCACCCAAGTAGTCCGTGCTAAACCCTGAAGTTCCCGGTTGGCCTCCGACTGGGACATCAGTTGGCAGTGGCCCGAGATTGCATCCACTGGAGCCCAGCAAGCAGCCTGCAGGACGGGAGGGACAGAGCAAGGATCAGTATATCCCATGAGGATGATGGCCCTCAAGCCCTCAGCCCCTGCCCAAAGCCAACTGAATGGGGCAACTGACATTACAGCAACCTTTCAGTCAATAATATAAACAGACTGAGTATGTACTATGCACCAGCTACTGTGCTAGGCACTGTGGTTACCGGTGAAAAACAGACACGCCCTCTGGGGCTGACAGCCAACAGAGGAGGTGGATATTAAACAAATGGTCACGCAAATAATTCCTTCACTACATACTGTAATAAAGGTTAGGAAGGAGCTGTACAGAGGCCTCTGGAAGTCTGGGAATCAGCGGGACTTCTCTAAGGAAGGGGCCTGGAGACCTGCCTTAGCAATGTCTTTGGGCAGATCTCTAGTGCCCCCTTCCCACCCGCTCCATCGAAGGAGGCAGGGCCAGGGTGACTTCGAAGGCCTGGGAAGAGACCCCCATAAGCAAGTTCTCCCATTAGACTGCTAGCAACACCAGAACGAAAGGTGGGGGGGATAGGATGGTCTTGGTCATGACTTTATCACCTGGCACAGTGCATGGCACATGGGGGTACTTAGGAAACGCTGGTTGAATTGAACTGACTGGGGGAGAGGGGGTGAGGGGGTCCTCTTGACCCAGGAGGTAGCAAGAGACCACCGGAAATGTGTGGTTCTTGGCTGACCTGACCAAAGCCTCCCCTTCTTTAATCAGCCATCTAGGCCCTTGGCCTCTGTGATTCCACCTGAGAAGGAAGAGGGAAGGGCTCTCTCCAGACCCGATACGGGCCCTTTCTGTATGACCGTGACCGTGACCCAGCGCCTTCACATCCTTCAGGTGTTTGCTGAGCATCCCTTCTCAGCAGCCCCTCCCCAGATAGCTTATCTAAGGTTGCAACATCCCCCCCCATGTACTTCCAATCTTCTTTCCTACCTGACTTCCCCTGAGCACTTAGCACTTTTTAACTTACTACATATAGTTTTATTTTTATTGTCTGTTTCCTCCCCCCACCCCCACGGGAACGTAAGCTCCAGGAGGGCAGGTACGTTTGTCTGTTTTGTTTACCGGTGTTTCTCCAGGGGCCTAGAACAGTGCCTGGCGCAAGCAGGTGCTTAATACACGTTGAATGAGCGGTATCATTTACTCTCTACAGAAACTCTGGGAGGAAGTAGATTTAATCACCCTCCTCTTCAGAGGTGGGAAACCCAAGGTCAAAACGAGTCGTGATTTCTGCCTCGAAGGCTTGTCCCAGGTCTGCCCATGGCTCTGTCCTCTTCATTCAGATCTCAGTTCAAAAGACATTTAGTAGAGGCTGCCCCTCTCGCCACCAGAGCTAAACCAGACCCATCCCCACCCCTCTGCCACTGTGGTCCAAGTTCACGTTGTTCATAGCACTTACGAGCACCTAAACCGTGTGTGGGGGGGTGGACTGTCGCCTCTCCCCCCACTAGGACAAGCTCCTGAGAGCAGGGGCTCTCTTGCTCACTGCTCACCCACAGCATCTCAGCTGAGGGAAGGCGCGCAACTGACTTGACTGTGAACCAGATTCTGATAGGAGAGGCAGGAGGATGTTCTGATGGTCAGTCATTCATTGGTACCAGTCCCAGGAGGTCCAGGTGGGATGGCCACTAACCCTTCCCCGGTGAGGGCACAGCAGCCCTGTATGTGCCATGGGTGGTCTTTGATGGCACTCAGGGTGAGGAATTGGGAGATCTCCACGGTGGTCATGGAGTCCTTCAGATCCTGCTTATTGGCAAAGATCAGGACAGAGGCATCTCGCAGAGCCTGTGGACAGAGGAGCCCAGCCCGTCAGCCTTCCAGGGCCCAGCCTCCCTCCCCAGTGCCCCTTGAGTGTCCATCCCCTGGCTCCCCTGCTGCCCCAGCAAGTGGGGTGGGCATGGGGGCCTGTCCCAACATAGCAACCCCAGCCAATGACACTGACAGCTCACAGATGCCTCCAAGCCAGCTCATAGAGTCCCTAGCAGTCCCATGACATAGGAATCGGATGATTCTCCCTAATTTGTAATTGGGTGAACAGAATTAGAGAGGCAAAGTAGCTTGCCTGGGGTCCCACCGTGAGTGGGACATGGTTTCAGAACCTGAACCAGCAACTTTGGCTTCTGTGCTCAACTGTGCTGAGGGCATTATTGCCCTTCATCTGAGATAAACTAGCCCCACCCAAGCTGCTGAGCTAGAGGCTCTCAGAGGCTGAGGCACAGGAATGAAGCTCAGAGAGGCCAAGTGAGTAAGCTCGGGTCACACAGGGAGCACACTGGGCCCTCTCCCAGCCACAGGGGGCTCACCTCGTGGGCCAGCATCTTATACAGCTCCTCCCGAGTGGTCAGCAGCCGGTCCCGGTCCGTGCTGTCAATCACAAGGACGATGAACTGGCCAGCAGAAGGGGACCATGAGTGGTGGGCTTTCCCTTTGGTGAAGGTGCCCTCTGCCCAGCCGTGCTCCCCGCTGGCCTCTGCACGACCCTGATGCGAGTCCCACAGAAAACAAACTGTCCAGTCTCAAGATCTCACTGCCCTAGTCCCATTTTTTTGTCTTACATTGATTTGTTTTTATTCTACTCTCATTTTAATTCCCCTTTCCAACCAGACACCCGAAATACACACCATGACCTCAGATTTCCTGCCAGAGGCTATGCCCTGGGCATTCATGAGTCCATTTAGGCCTCACCACAGCCCTTTGGAACTGACACTGAAGTTGACCCTTGAACAATGCGAGGGATGGGGGCAACCAACTCCCACACAGTTGAAAATCACATATAACTTTGGACTCCCCAAAAATTCAGTCCTCAGTATCCGCAGGGGACTGGTTCCAGGGCCCCTGTGCGTACCAAAATCTATGGATGCTCAAGTCCCTTATAGAAAGTGGCATAGAACAATGCATACAGTTGGCCCTCTGCGTATGTGGACTCCCAACCACAGTGCCATTCCCGGGGACGCAGAAGGCTGGCTGTCTATATATTGAAAAAATTCACAGGTAAGTGGACCCATGTTGTTCAAACCCAAAGTTTTTCAAAGTTCAAGGGTCAACTGTATTATTATCCCCATCTACAGATGAGGAGACTGAGGCGCAGCAAGGTGACATATCCTGCCCTCAGCCACACACCTGGTGAGTGGAGTGCTGGAATTTAAACTCGGCTTTCTTGTTCCAGGAGTGAAACCACTGAATTCTACTGCTTCCAGAGTGAGTAAGTGAAACCCCCGGAGACAAGGGTCCACCCCATCCCGTGCATCAAACGGAAAAGTGCCAGCAAGCAGGCAAAGCTGCTAGGAAATATTCAAACATGCCCACGGGCGCTGTGCTGTGTAAGTATTTGACAGGCATGCCCTAGCTATTGTTGTATTATTCAATTTTCACAACAACTCAGGGAGGTCGTAAGTGGGGGAACCGAGGCTCAGAGAGGTTAAGTCGCTGACTCATGTCACACAGCCCCTCCAGCCCCGGGCCCACCTCACCTCCGTGTTGGAGAAGTATGTGTTCCAGGTGGAGCGCAGAGCCTCTTGGCCCCCTATGTCCCACATGAGAAAGTGGGTCTTCCGCAGAACAACCTCCTCCACGTTGCTGCCGATGGTGGGACATGTGTGGACCGCCTCATTCATCAGGCTGGGGGGTAGGAGAGGTACCAAGAGCTCAGCCCAGCTCACTCACAGCTCTCGCCTCCGACCCCTCTGCTCCTAAGTCCGGCTGAATCTAGTTCCAAAGAAATCAACCCAGGTGGACGGGGCCTCTGCTGAGCGGGAGTGAGACCAAGTCCTCCCTGGCTTGGACCCCAGGGAGGGGAGACTGAGGCGAACAGTCTCCCCAAACTTTGATCTGCAGTTGAATCACCTGGGAGCCTTGTTAAAATGCAGATTCTGATCCAGGGGGTCTGGGCTGGGGCCCAGCGCTTTGCACCTCTAACAAGCTTCCAGATGATCCACCGCGGCTGGTCTGTGGGCCACACTTTGAGTAGCGAGGGAGTCATTAGACAAACGAGACAGACACTCAGGTGAGGGCCATCCGAAAGGTGCTCTGGCTACAGTGACAGAAAACACACACCCTTTCACCTGCGAGGCATTCCTCCGGAAGATCTGGGAGGTCACTCCCTGTGCTCTTGGAGTTAGAGGTGAGAGAGAAGCTTCCTTTTCACTGTATACTCCTGTGCTGTTTGGATTTTTCTTTTCTTCTCCTTTTTAAAAACCATTTCTATGTGTCACTTTTTCAGGGGAGAAAATCTGTCCTAAGTAAACACTCTGGAGGCTCCGGAACAGGAGAGATACCATCGGGGAGTGAATTTCGGGGGAAACTCCGATGGGTAATAATTACTCAGCACATGTGCCGGGCTCTGCCGGACCAGGGGCCACAGAACCCAGCGGACCCAAAGCTGGCCCTCCCTTAGGCTTGGCAGAAGGAAGGCAAAGACGCCAAGGTGGAGCGCAGGAGTTGAAAAGAGGGGACCCGCCGCTAGGGGGTAGAGAAGAGCAGGGAGGCGGGAGGAACCTGCCTGCCCACCGGCCTCAGCCTGTAGCCGAGCCTGGCAGGGGCCGGGGGCAGATGGCGGGGCGCAGTGGGGTTGCCCATACCCAGCAGCATTCGAATGCCAGGTCGAGGGGCCACTGATCTGAGTGAGGGGCCACTCTCCCAGGAAGGTCCCACTAGCGTTCTCCAAGTCACTCCTCCCGGGAACCCAGGGAAGAGCTCCGGTGATTGGCCCACGTGTTTGTCAGTCTGGTGGAAAAGCACAAGCCCCGCCCCCCACCCCCGGGAGTCACTTACAACTGGTAGAGGATGGTGGACTTTCCCGCGTTGTCCAGGCCCACGATGATAACCTTGTGCTCTGCAGGCATCCGAGGGAAGGGCAGGGTCAGGGCCCAGCGCGATGACCAAGGGACTGTGGGACCCACCAGACCGCCCACGAAGGAGACAAGTGTCCCCAGCAGGCTGGGGGACTTCCCCGCGGTACCACTTCTGCTCCCCCGCCCCCATCTCCCACTCACCCACCCCCCAAAAAGAGGGGAGTGGGGACCAACAGGACAGGTTTCTTCCCCACGGCCCCGGACACCAGCCCCACCTCCCTCGCTCCACAATTCCAGAAAAGTGGTTGTCTGAAGGTCCCGGGGAGCTCAGGGCTTGTCAAGACCCGGGGGGGTCGGGAAAGAGCAGAGCGCGAAGTCATGATCGCCAGAAGCCGGCGGCGGCGGCTTTTACCCCGAGGATGTAGCTCGCCCAGCCTGTGCCCTGGGGCGCCCCGAAACCCGCGACCCGCGAGGAGCCGGCAGGGAAGGGTGCAGGGGAGACGGCGCATCGGGCTCGGAGCGCAGGTGCACGACCCTCCCAGTCCTAGGTTACCCAGCGCACCCCAATCCCGGGAGCCCCGGGCGGGAGCCGGATCAAAGCGATCGCTTGGATGCCCTGGGCGCCCCTTACCCTGTTTCCCGAAGATGCCCATCAATTTGGCCATCAGTTGTCCCATGGCGCGTCCGGGGCCGGGCAGGTGCAGGACTCAGTGGCCCTCGGCGGGGGGGAAGCGGGGGGCCGGGTTGAGCCCGGGCGCTTGGAGCCCCGCCCCCGGGGGAGGGCCAGCCGGGGTCTATAAGGTCACCGGAGCCTCCTGAGACTCCTGCAGGGCCTGGGAATTCCCTGAAACGCTAAGCCCTCAGGGGAGCTATGGCCGTCAGGTTGACAACAAACTGTCCAGAGCCCTGGAGGTGCGAGGAAAATGGGGTCCAGACTTCACATCCTCCCCCTCCCCCTGAGAAAATCCCAGAGTTCTCTGGGTGGACTGCTCCCCCACTGCCAATCCAGGAGACTCAGACGGTATTCCATGACCATGTCCCAGCTCTTCCTTCCCCAAGGCCATGTCTGGAGCATGAGGCTAAAGCAAAACCCTTGGCCACCCGCCTTCTCCACCTACCAGCTGTGTGGGGTAGACAGGGCTCACTGATCCCCTCTCTCTGAGCTGGGAGAGTATTTTGACCCTCAACAGATCTCTAGCTGTTCACTTGTGTGGGTCTTGTAGTTCCCTAGGGTCTCCCTCCTTTGGCAGGTCCCTTGGTGACAGGCAACTTCTATGATTTACTGACAACCCGACTGCTCAGGCACAGCCCCCCTGAACCCAGAGGGTAGGCATCCGAAGACAGGGATGGAGCAAAAAAGACATCTCTCAGCCACAGACCCTACAGAGGGTTTCCAGATACTAAGACACGGCAGAGGAGGAACAAGAAGGGGGAGCCGCTCCTTGATGTTTGTGAATTTCCTTCTTTGCTTAAACTGGGGAAAACCAGAAAACAAAAAGAGAAGTGGGGAAGGCAAACCAACCGCAGGCTGCAGGGCAGTTAGGAGACACCAGCCATCACCCAGGGGACTTGGCTCCTCCCACCACCCCTCTGCTCTATCGGGTCTCCCTGCCTCTGTCTCCCCTTACCAGGCATCTCCTCACAGCCTGTCCTGTTAACCTTCCCAGTCTGTTCCTCCACAGCTCCTAAACCTTCCATGGTTCCCTATTGCCCACTGGATTCAGACCAGTCTCCTCGCCTGAAATTCAGGAACCTCCATGAATAGCCCCCACCTGCCTTCGCAGCTTATCTCCCATGTTTGCCTCCAACGGGCCTTGCTCACACAGGCACAGCTCTTTCCAACTGTGCTTTTACCTCTGCGTTTCCTCCACCTGAATGCCTTTCCCTTTTTCAGAAAGGAGGGTTCCTGAGCCCCATCCCATTGGCTGCCTGCCATAAAAGCCACGTACTCGCCAAGCTCCGGCCTGGTTCTCCAGCCATAGGGGGCTCCTCTCCACACTGAGGCTGCGGACCGGACTGGACTGGCATGCCTGTTTCTTCCAATCATCTGTGATTCCTAGAGGGCGGGGTTCGTGTCTTGTTCACCTGTGTGCCCCCGACCTGGTCCAGTGCCCGGCGCACAGTAGGAATGTGTTGCTATTGGATTGAGTTAAGCTACAACCTGAGAAATGGTTTTGGAGTATTAAAAAAAAAAAAAAGTGTGAGTACAAGTTGAAGAGAATGGAGGAAGACAGGGAAGTTTGTGAAGAGAAGAGAGAAAAGAATTCACTTAATACAGAATTTTCATTCACCCCCACCCCCACCCCCCAGATTCCTAGCAGAGTGAGGAGGAAGAAGAATTGGCTAGCAGAGCCCATCTGGCTGATTTCATTTCGGCCCTAGGAAAAAAGGAGCTGGGGCTGCGGCTGGGTGCAGGAGGGTGAGGGCACAGGAGGTGCTGAGGGAAGCAGCAATGTGTTAAGCATTTTCACCATCTGTTTCCTGGGGGTGGGGGGGACCTGTGAGTGTACCCTGCCTCCTCCGCCACCACCACCACTTGCAGAATTGAAAGTGACATTCGGCCAGCTGGAGCACGTTCAGTAAACAGACCAGAGCCCAGCCTTCCTTGAGGCCCAGAGCTGGGTCTTAGGGGCATTTCGTTCACTGTTCATTCATTTGTCAAATATGAGTCAGGAGGTAGGAAACATGCCAAGTAGACAAAACAGACCCAGTCTGGGTCTTAGGAAGCTTACTGTCTAGTGGGAAGACAAATACACATACCAAAAACAAACCCACAAAAACAAACAACCAACCAACCCTGGCAGGCAGTAGATGGGAAGGCCTGATTTAGAAGGGAGCCAAGGCACTCTTCTCTGAGGATGTGATCACGGGAGCTAAGTCAAGCTTTCGCTCTAGAGTGCTGGACTGGAACACACCCTCACTTCTGGGCCGTCGTGGCCCTGCTCAGCTCATTTTTGATTGGTGGAAACCTTCAGCCACACCTAGGACTGAGGCTCGCTCTGGTGCAGAACATATTGCAAAGACAGAAGCAGCCAGTCAGGTGTGTGTATGTGGGGGGTGAGGGGGCGGAGATCCCCAGCGCCTCAGTTCCTGAACCCCTGAGGTGGCTGTGGTAGCAGAACCAGCCTCTCTGGGCCTCATCACAGCCAGCTTCATGGTGGTTGACGTCCCGTGCTGACTGTGTCGGTTGAGGGCTTGTGGTTACCAAGAGACAAGTCAGTCAGTCTCTCTCTCTCTCTCTCTCTCTCTCTCTCTCTCTCTCTCGCCTCCCAATATCTCCAAGCCACCTAGAGATACCCCTCCCTGTATGTTCTGGGCAAATGCAATTTCAGGCAGAAGGCACATGGGGAAGAGACACATATTCAGATTCCTGTTTCCCCCTCCCTCCCCCGCTCCGCTCCCAGAAGCTGGGCCATCCTGGGGCAGGGGAATTAGCCCTAGACTTGGGGGTCGTGGACACCACAGCACTTGAAATCCAAACATCTGAGTCCAAGTTCTTGCTCCAGTGCCGTGTAACTATGGACAAGCTGCTGGGTCTCTCTGAGCTTTATCTGTAAATGGTAGTTAATAATCCCCGCCCTCGGTACAAAAATATCAGGCTCCACGCAGGGTGGAGCTCTCTGCCGAGCACTCGGCTGTCTTCTGCCCTTCTCCTTGGGGCTGTCCACCTACAGCACCATAAACCCACCTTGTCCAAAGCTAGGTATCGTTCCTGCCTCTAACTTGCTTTCTCTCTATAACCCACAGTCACCCAGACACCGCCCTCTCTCTCAGTGACCATCTCCAATTGCTCCTCAACAGCTCTCCATTCTGCTCGACGTCTGACAGCCACAGCCTCCTTTCCCGCCCCTGCTGAGGTCTAGAGCAGGCCCTTCTCATTCCTCACGTGGAGTACTGCAGGTTTCCAGGCTCGACCTTCCTGTCTGCTCCAAACTGCAACCAAGGCAATCTTGCTATTGCTGCGTGCGGCCCTTCGATGTCTGCACACCAGCTTCAGGACAAAGCCCAAGCTCCTTAACGCGACTCAAGATCCACGGGGACCTGCTCCTGCTGACCCTCCTCTGACCACATCGTGAGAGCAAGGTGAAGGCCAAGAATATGTCCTGTATGTCACCTGTCTCCTCTGCTTCTAGCCTCTGCTCAAACCTTACTTCCTTCAGGAAGTTACTCCTGGTCTCCTCAGATTTAGGGGACTCAAGCCCTGACCCGTCCCAGGTTCCCCCAGAACCCACATCAGATGTGCTCCCCACATCAGACAGCTCACTGTTCTGTCCCAAATTGCCTGTGGCTCCCATTTAGACTTGTGCCTGGTACATAGGTGCTCAGCAAACGTTTGTTCAGGGGTTAAACGTGGGAATGGATTGCACTGAAAGGCAGTGCAAGGAGCCCTACACTGGGAAGCAGAGACCAGACTCCAATCCCAGCAGCGCTTGAGGGCCGTGGGTGGGCCCACCCAGTTCCTCTCTCCTTGGGTCTGCTGACCCCTCTTCTAGGGAGGTCTGGATGTCTGTTGCCCTCTCTCTACACACACACACACACACACACACACACAACTGCACACAGAATAGAGGAGCACTCAGGTTAAAGACCCAGGAGCTCATCCTTCAGGTCCAGCATCACCCCAGAATCAAGAACCAGGTGCTTGCCGAAACCGGTTTGGCTCAGTGGATGGAGCGTCGGCCTGCGGACTGGGGGGTCCCAGGTTCGATTCCGGTCAAGGGCATGTACCTGGGTTGCGGGCACATCCCCAGTAGGAGATGTGCAGGAGGCAGCTGATCAATGGTTTCTCTCTCATCGATGTTTCTAGCTCTCTATCTCTCTCCCTTCCTCTCTATAAAAAATCAATAAAATATATTTAAAAAAAAAAAAAAAAAAAAAAGAACCAGGTGCTCCGAGAGACAACAGCAGTAACAACCTTCAGAAGCCCGCATCCTGCCAGCTGCTGAGGGCAGGAACTGGCAGCCACCTGCTGACTATCTTTCTCTGAAGCTGGGACTGGGGAAATCCCCATTCTCTCTGCCCCTCCCCCAAGGCTGGTTAGCAGGGGCTGGGTAGGGGGTAGCTGTGGGGGCTCTGGAGGAGAAAGCCAGACTCAGTCCCTCCCTCTCCTGAGGCGTAGGGGAGCAGTTGAGGCCAGAGGAGCAGAACAAGCACACGCCTTTAACATTGTGCCAGTGGGTCTGGATCTCACCCACTGTAGGACACCCAGGACACCCCATTTCTCCACCTCAGCTTCCCATTCTCCCTGGCTCTGCTTAAGGGGAGAGGGGTTCGCTGCGGAGTTTGCGCTGAGTGGGGACTGAGCCTGGCTACGCTGCTCAGGCAGGTCTGAATGTAATGCATCAGAGAGTCACAAATCACCCTCATCTCCTGTGGTGTAAACAACTCCAGGCACAGCTTCCTCCTGCACCCACCCTCCCACCCCCCTGTGGGAACAAAGCAGGCTTGGGAGGCTGCCGCAAAGGACAGGATGGTGGTTTTATATGTGGCAAAATACTCCTAGGGGAGTAAAGACAAACAGACGGACAGATGGAGGCACATGATACCAGACCGGGGGGTGGGGGTGGGGGTGGGGGTGGGAGGTGGGGAGGAAAGGTTGGGCAGTGGTCTCTTCTAACCAGTAAGTGGAAGCTGCACCCCACCCCCAGGTGGGGGGTGGGACAACATTGGCACAGGAGGTGGCGAGACAGGCATGAGGTGCCCATCCCTGAGGTGGGCAGCCGGGCAGGGCCCAGTCCTCGTTGGCACAATCGGCTCTCTCTGGCCCAGCTGGGATGCTGGGGAGGGCAGGGCTGCTGGGCTAAGGGGATGCTAGGCCGAGGGACACTCAGGTCAGAGGGGGATAGGAAGGCCTCTCCTGGGGGGAGTGGAGTGGACGTGGGTAAAGAACAAGAGGCAAATACAGAGCAGCAGCAGCCAAGCCCCCCAGGGGAGATCCGTGGTCCCGAGGCAACCCCTGGGGCAGGGATCATTTCTTGGGCACCAACCCCAAGGGCCTCTCCCCTGGGGTTTTGGGGTGGGAATGAAGGAGCAGTTTTTGGTTTCAAAATGAGGCGGACCAGTGTTCCATGGGCTCCACACCCAGGTGACACAGGGACGGGGAGGGCCCCTCTTCTGATGGCAGCAGGCAAGAGATATTGTAGGCAAAGCTCATTCCTGGGGCAGGTAAAGGCTGAGACATGGAGGTGGGGGGGAGGGGGAAGGGAACGTCTCCGATTGCTCACTCTCAGGGTTAGGTCCTGGGTGGGCAGATGGCACTACATCTGATGCCCATCAGTTTCTACCCAGACATCTCCCCAAGGGGCTTCCAGCTGCCAGAAAGCTGGGGGGAGGGGGAGGGAGGGTTGGGCATGAGGAGGGACCCTGGGCCTGGAGTTTGGGAAGAGAACCCTCGTGGAAAAGCCTGTGGCCTCTCTCTCCAGGAAAAACCCCCTACCCTTCCCAACTACTCCAGGTGGGGAAAGGGCCACCCCATGGAGAGTCCCAAGTAGAAGGAGCTAAGGAAGTGCACCTTTTCTCTGGGGGAGGGAGGGGAGAGAGACCCCCGAGGAGGGGAAAAGGAGACACCGCAGACAGGTGGGCATCCCCCATCCACCCGCCGCAGGGAGATAAAGACCTACAGCTGGAGCGGAAGGGACTCCCAGGAGCTGGGATGCTACCACCTAAAAAAAAACCCGACACTGAGCAAAGGCATCTGCAAGAGAAGCGCCCCCTGGAGGTAAGACACACCCCGGTGGTGAGCGAGCTGCACCTCCCTCCCCTGGCTCAGAGTCCTTCCTCCCAGCGCGGCCCGGCCCTCAGCGGATGTACACACCGCGCCCCCAGCCCTCCAGCTCGTTCTTGTTGCGCCCCAGCACGGGTCCCCCGCCCTCCGCGCAGTAGCGGGCCTTATTGCGGCCACGATTCCGGTTGTCAGTCAGCTCCTCTTCATAGTCGTTTTCTTCATCCTCCCAGGATCCCTGCCGAGCGGGTGGGGTACTGCCCCCTGCGGGGTCTCCAAGCCCTGGCCCCTCGGAGGGATCGGTCTCCATGTCCACGCACGAGTCGCCCAGCTCGGTGTAGGTAGAATTCCGGTTGCCAGAGGCGTCGGCATCAAACGTGTCTTGGCGGGACAGTGCCCGCACGGTGCCCACCCGGCCTGGTGGGTGGTGGCTGCTGGGGTAAAGGCCTGGGGGCTGGCCCAGCTCCCCCGGGTACTCGTGCACGCTGGCATGCTCCCCGGTGGCCCGGTCCAGCGACTGGTCCCCAGAAGCAAGGTAGGGTCCCTGGTTAGCAGACAGATGGCACACACCATGCAGATCGGGCAGGGGTGAGAGAAACACAACAAGGCAATGCAGGTTAGTGTTGGCACCGAGGCACCAGCCTGGCTGAGGGAGGAGGGGGCTGGCTCTAGGGGATGGAGCCCGGCCAAGGACTCTAGAGCCCGGACCTCAGGGCATGTGCTCCTTTGTTAGGATGGAAGGGGGCGCCCCACCTTCCTCCCCCCCCCCGCTGAGGCCTGAACTCTCCCGGCTACCATGACACAGACCCCACGAACGATTAGTCATCGCTTCCTCAACACACGTCACTAATGCTGTTTTGGGGTAAATCATCATTAACAGCTCATTAGTATTGCCACTCGTTAGTGGTCGATTGGGTTAGTCATTGCTCCAGTTTTCCAAATACACTCAGGGGATTTCAGCTCAACCTCACTAACCCCAGCTCCTTCTGCCCAAACCAGACCCTCATCAGAGGGTTCTAGAACCCCACACTCCCTGACCCAGGTTGAATGATGGAATTCCTCCTCTACCCCCAGCAAAGACTTTCAAAGCAGCAGGACAGGAAAAGCTGATGGGTCTCCATCCCCACAGGAGATGATGAGGTGGCCCCATGTCCTCAGCACCAAATGCCACATGGCCTGATGGCCACTTCCATCACAGAGGCCACTGGGAGGGTGCAAAGACGCCTGGGTCCTAGTCCTGCCCCTTTAAGGTGGGTGATGCTAAGGAACTGACTCCCCTTCCTGTGGCCCAGTTTCTCTGTGGTGGTGCGATGGAGATGAGAGCAGCAGTTTCCAAACTGTTCCCCTGAGATCTGGGGTGGAGTGGGAGGGCACAGAAGTGCTTCAGGGGTCCCCGTGGAGGTGACGTGGAGGCCAAGCCACTAGCTCCCTCTGAGCAGAGCAAGGATGGCTTCTACTGAGCTTCCACATAAGACTCAGCGAACGAATTTGAAAAGCAATGGTCTAGAATGGCTTTTTTTCTGGCTCTAATGGAGAATCAAATACGTCATGATGTGATCTCAGGGATGGGCCGTGGCTCCCACAGGAGGAGGGAGAGGCGGGGGGGGACCCACAGGAGGGCCTTTCCTGGAATCTGTTTAACTGGGAGCAGAATGGAAGGTTCAGCATCAATCACAGAAGATGCTACATCCCGGGTCCCTTCTGAGGGGCTTCCTGTGGTTAGGGCTCTAGGGAAGGGGACAGTGGCTTTGGGTTTAAAGGCCCCTGTGTTGTGGGATTCCCTGCTCTGTTGGGTCTACAATGCTATGACCGCTCTTGAGTCTAAAATGGGCATGGGGTCCAGCGAATGACTCTGCGAGTCTTCTCCGTGTTTTCTTCCACGTCACTTGACTTACAGGGCCCCCAATCAGGCCTCACCCCCAAAAGCCCCCAAGGCAGCGGATGTAGTCCTATGGCACCAGGCCCAAGGAGTACCATCAGCCCGCCCCAATCCCATTAACAAACCACAAACACCAGAAGCTGCTGCTCACCACATTTTTTTTACAAAATAGAGCTCTTTCCTTCCTTCCCCAAGATCCCTGTTCTCCAATTCCCGGCCATGGGCAGGAGGGGAGACGTGGGAGGAGGGGGTACCTACATGGCGTGCTCCTGCAGCTGGGGCACTGCCCCGGCCTGCTGTGAGGCCTCCAGCCCACCCCAGAAGCTGAGATTTCTCCTGAGTGAGGTGAGCACCTGTACCTGGAGGTTGGAGACAGGGGCAGGGCTGGCAGCCAGGGCTGCAGTAGCCATGGTGCGGTTCAGCAGTGGGTTAGGTGGAGTGCTGCTGGGCGGGTGTGTGGCCTTCCAATAGGCTTCCAAGTATTCCGCCAAGTGCTCACAGGCATCCTCCAATTGGTTCTCATCCAGGATGATGTCAAACATTTCCTGTGGAGGCGGGGTTAGGGGGAGGGCTAGGATGAGCCAGGCAGGACCTAGGGGTTGTGGGTATGGCCTGGGCACAGTGGGCGGAGAGTCAAGGGGTTGAAGGGCAAAGTTAAAAAGAGACATCTGGATGTCCAGAAAGAGAAGGGGGGCTCTCAGATGGGCACTGGCAGAACCACAAAGGCGCTTGGCACCCACATAGTCCAACTTCCCTCATTCTAGATTTAAGGCTTAGACTCCCCCAAACAGAAGTGGTACTTCTGGGGCTTGAAGCCAGTCTGTGACTGCCTGCCCAGCACTCTTTCCCAGAAGTCCATCAGCACCGCTGGACCCAGCCTGGTGTTCCTGGCCACTCTGTCTCCCATGCAGGCCAGAGGAAACCAGAATCCAAATGCCCCCCCACCCCCGCCCCGGGGTCTGAGCACTCACAGGCGGACACTGTGCCAGCTTCTCCGAGGCCGCTATTTGCACATTGAGATGTTTGGACTGCGACTTCCCTCGAGACTTGATGAGCCTCTGAAGTACCTGGTTTGGGGGGAGAAGAGGGAATCCCAGAAATGCACCAAGTCAGAGAGGCAGGTCCTGGTTAAAGCTGGCGTGGAGCGCCAGTGTCAGGGCGAGGGGATGTTGGATGACTCTCAGCCCTGGCCACCTCTTTAGACATCACCTCACCAGCTCTGTATCCATCCTGCACACTGCCCAGGCTCTCTACCGGATCTCATGCCAACATGTCCTAGAAGTTCTCGTCACAGTGGCTGTCTGAAGGGCATACAGCCCCGCTCCTCTAACCTTCTTCACAGGCTTCATTAGGCCAACGTCCCCTCCATGTTAACAACAGCCATGCTTTATGGGGCACCTGCTGCGTACTGGCACTATTTGGTACTTTTTACACGATCAATTCATTGAGTCCCGACAATAATCCCATTAGGTGGCCACTACTATGATTTTCACTCAATCATAATAATAACAATAGCTGAACCAAACCCATAACCTTAGCTAAATGATCAAAGCTAACATCACCAATGATGCGGCAAACCAATGTAATATGCCTCTTGATGCAATGCAATCAGGACACATGGCTTTGGTGAAAGGTGAAGATGGACTACATTCTAGATAACACTTCTTGAATCTGACAGTTATACTGTGATTAATGTCCTTGTTCTTAAGAAATACATGGTGAGATAAAGGCATACAATACCTTAAACCTACTCTCAAATCATTATGTGTACACAATATATACATACATATATGCATAAGATAAAATAAATGTGGCAAAAAGTTGAAAGTTAGTCAATCTGAAGAAAACTGAATTGCACACTTTAAATGGATGAATTGAATGGTACGTAAATTATATCCCAATAAAGCTGTTAAAAAATTAGCAAATCCACCGAAACCGGTTTGGCTCAGTGGATAGAGCGTCGGCCTGCGGACTGAAGGGTCCCGGGTTCGATTCCGGTCGGGGGCATGTGCCTGGGTTGCGGGCATATCCCCTGTGGGAGATGTGCAGGAGGCAGCTGATCGATGTTTCTCTCTCGTCGATGTTTCTAGCTCTCTATCTCTCTCCCTTCCTCTCTGTAAAAAATCAATAAAATATATTTAAAAAAAAAAAATTAGCAAATCCAAGTGAAGGGCATTCAGAGGATGAGAGTTCTTTGGACTATTCTTGCAACTCTTCTGTAAATAAAAATCTTTTAAACAATAAAGTAGATATAGTGCTTAGTAGGTACCAGCCACTTTGCGTGGTTAATCTATTTACTTGATCTTCACAATCACTACCCGAGGGTCCCTATTTTACAGATGAGGACACTGAGGCAGAGAGATGTCAGGTGACTTGCCAAAGGAGCACAGAGCGGGTCAGTGGCAGCCCTGGGACATAAACCCAGGCAGTCTGGACTCTCAAAGAGTCCCCACCTTAAACTTCAGTCAGTTGCTGGCCCATGGGGGATGGGCGTCCTGGTACTTTCTAGATCACAAAGTGTTGTTGCGATCTTATTGGATCCTTTCAACCACTCCAGGAAGTACTTAGATTCATCATCACCTTTCTGCTCATTAGAAATTTAGGACTCAGAAAGTTTAAGGAACGGGTGCTCAGCTCCCAGGGTGCTCTCATGAGGTAACAACAGTTACCACCCCTGGTTGCCATCATGAACTCTGGGCTCTTTATTTATTTATTATTATTATTTTAAAATATATTTTATTGATTTTTTATGGAGAGGAAGGGAGAGGGATAGAGAGTTAGAAACATGGATGAGAGAGAAACATCGATCATACCCCCTACTGGGGATGTGCTCGCAACCAAGGTACATGCCCTTGACTGGAATCGAACCTGGGACCTTTCAGTCCGCAGGCCGACGCTCTATCCACTGAGCCAAACCGGTTAGGGCAAACTCTGGGCTCTTTACATCATTACCTCAAACCCTCTAACAATTAACACCAGGGAGGGAGTATAATCCCCATTCTACAGGGGAAGAAAAGGAGGTCAGAGGCCTCAATTTCAATAAAAAATAACCAAAAAAAACCCCAACAAAATCTAATTAATAAGCCAACCACAGCTCAGATTTGAACCCCATGCTGTCTTCTAACTTCAAATCCTTCACCTACACTTGTCCTCCATGCATCACAAACCCCCACTTCTTCACCTACACTCACCCTGCATGTTCCTCCCCCATTAACATCTAGGAGGGAAGACTAATGGAGCTGCAATATGACAAAGAAGTAAATCCTACAGATTTCATCTCTATCAAGGTCCACATGAGGACAGTGCAGCACAAAGGGCTGAAACCAAAAGGCAGGAAGGACCTCCCAGATGTCAAGTAGCTGGGTGACACTGGGACAACACGCACAGAATTCCAGTTTTCTGGATCAAGAGTGGGAGGTTAACCAGAGCAGAGATAGGGGGCTGGCCTGCATGACCCTAATAATAACATTTATATTAAGATCTATAGAGTATTAATAGCTAATACATGATGAGGTCCGTTATGCCGGAACCTTTGCTAAGTCCTGAGTATTCACATCAGGTTGAATCTTCACAATATCCATGTGATGGAGTTTTACAGAGCAGGCAAGTACGGCTGGGGTGAGTCAGCCACATCATTAGTAAACAGAAGCTGGGATTTAAACAGGCAGCTGGACTCCCAAGAGCTCCTGTCCCCTCTCGGGTCCGGCCTCTGCACCCACCTTGGGAGAGGTGATCTTGATGTAAACAATGATGGGGGCCAGTGAGGTCTTGGAGAGTTGGGCCGGATGGTTGATGGTGTCGGCGTCCAGAGCAACCAACTGAAGGGTCCGGGCCAGCTCGAAGATTCGCTCGATCTCGCTCTGAACCTCAGCTGGCGGTACATGGAGTCATGGAAAAGGGGGACTGTAAGGGAGCCCCCCAGGAGGCAGCGGGCGGATAGAACACTTTTGGAGATGCCCCCCGCTCTCCTCCCACATCTGGCCCCAGAAAGCAGGGGATGGGGGGGTTTTGAGGGGTGGGCTCACCCAGGCTGGAGCGTGTGTTGGAGCGCTCAATGATGATGTGTTTGCTGGGGTTGTTGAGGACTGAGCGCTTAGCCAGGGAAATGTCCGCTGTCACCCGAGTGATGGAGATCCTGGGGCATGGGGCAAAGGGAGTCAGAGCTCAGGCGGGCTAGAATGCCCTGCCCGCTCCGCAGGCTCTAGGCCTGCCTCCTATCCCTCAGTCCGAGAGTCCCAAATTATCACTCAAGCCATCCTGCCCATCCCCAGCAGCAGTGGGGACCTAGCTCCCGGGGTCTTACCTGCCATCAAACCGATGCTTCAAGAAGTCAAACAAAGCCTTCTGCATCATGTCTGTAACCTGAGGGTGGGATGTGGGGTGGGGGAGAAGTCAGGTGTTTAAAAAAGCCACTCAGCAAGAGTGGGCTGCTGGGTAGATGCACCCTCCCACGCCATTTTCTTCTTAAATTCCTGAAATGAATGGGACCCTGGGGGAAGGAGGCGTCTTCTGAGTCTGAGGGGCCTCCAATGAGCTCTCAGATTCCAATGGTTCTTCTAGGTGGTTCCTCTGCGAGGACTCTTCTGGGGATTTGTGGGGAGGAACTCGACCCTCTGAGTGGGTCTCCCTGTGGGTGGGGCCCCTCTGGGAAATTTCTCTGAAGGTCGGTAGCCCTCTGGGGAAGATACCCGGGAAGGCGGGCCCTTCGAAAGCTCTGGAGTCTCTCTGAAGGTCTGGGCCCCTCTGGGTCCATTCCCCGCTACGGGCTCCTACCTCATAGCCCTTGAGCGACGGTCCCACCAGGATGATGGGCCTCATGGAAGGCACCACGTCATAGGGGGGCACATGCTCTGTCTGGAGGGGAGGCAGGGAGGGGAAACCCCAGAGTGGAGATGGCATTAGCCCCTCTCCCCCAGCCTCCAGGCTCCCCCATGCACCCGTTCCTCCCGCTGGTCCCAGAGCCCAGATGTGGGGATCAGGATGGGGGTGGGGAGGGACGGCAGGGAGAACCAGGAAGGGTCGGAAAATGGGGCAGATATGGGAATGGGTGTTAGAAGATCCCCCTAGCTCATCCCAAAGGGTGGGGAGGGGGGGGACACAGAAAGCTGTGATACTCACCGATTTCTGCTTCTGTTTGGCTGGGTCCAGAGATTGCCAAGAGGGGGAGGAGGGAGAGAAAGGAGGGCACCCAGGCAGGGGCAGAGGGCAAGGAAGGAGCCAGGACAAGAGAGGGAAGGGAGAGCGGGCAGACGAGGAGAGATAACAGGGCATGCGTGTTAGTGACAGACAGAGCCAGAGAGAGGGACGGGACCCCATGCCAGGGGGAGCCAGAGGTGGCCCTGGATCAGGGCTGGGAGCCGGACTGTCAGTCAGTCCAGGGGACTTGAGAATATTCAGACATACCAAGACCCTCTTTCTGGGTCTTGGAGAAGAGCTGGGAAGGCTGACAGCCCCTCATTTGGTGCCCACCTCTTGCCCCAGTACAGCCAACCTGCCCATTTTAAGAATTCTCTTAACTGTCCTGCTCTGCAGCCAGTAGACCCCCACATGCCCACCTAAGACCCATGGAGTCTGAAAAGGGCAAAGAAGGGTCCCCATTTCACCCCCCCTTCACATTTGGGGGGTGTGGGGGGCAAACATGGGAGATCACAATGGCAGTGAGGGGAAAGGTCAGGTTTCATTACTACCAGGTTCTACTCCTGGTTGGGGAGGGGGGCAGCTTTCCAAGGGAAGGGGTGCTTGGGTTTCAGGAACTACCCTTTCCTGTGGAGTGGGCCAGGGAGGGTTTTGTGTGGAGATTGACACGTCTGTCCTCTGTGCCATCCACCCCTCCTGCCTCCTCAGCAAGAAGCCCCGGTCCCCCCACTCCCGCAGAATCAGGCTGCGACCACATCTGAATCCACTCCGGCCCCCTCCCCCCAGCCCCAAGGTCTGGGCCCTGACCTCCTCCCCTCCTACAAGAACCCAGCACGGATTACCTTCTTGAAGAAGGAGATGCGTTTGCCATGAGGTGACGGGGTGGTGACACTGCTAACACTAGTCTTGGCAGAGCCACCGGGCTCTCCAAGCTCAGCCTCCTCGTCCTCTAACTCTAGGGGGTCTAGTTCAAATGCTAAGTTAGTCATTTCGTTACCTGGACCGGAGAGTCAGGAGAGAGGGAGGAGGGAGGCGAGGTGGGGGGGGGGGGGAGTGAGATGGACAGGGAGACACAAATACAGAACGCGGGGATGGGATGGGGGAAAAAGAAAGAAGAAGAGGTGAATGGAACAGGGCTGGGAGAAATGAACAGGGGGAGGGGGAGGGGGGTCAGGCAGAGAAATGGAGCTACCAAAGAAATGGGAGAGGAGAGACATGAGAGGATGGGTGCTGACTGGCCCAGCTCGAGGGGTGCCCTACTCTTCATGGAGAGGGGACCCCTGGATGTGTGTGGAGGACTCAGGAATGGGGTACCCTCTACTGCAGGGGAAGGAAGGGAAGGGCAGTGGGGAGACCACCCCACCCAGAAGCTCCCCCATGACTCCCTGGGGAGGCAGCAGCTCTTACCACTGGCAGGGGGTGTGGGGCGGCGGGTGCCAGTCACCACGTCTCCCAGGCTGGAGCTGGAGTTGTCACCTGATTTGCTGTGTGGGTAGAGAGGCAAATGGAACTGTGAGCTAAGGGGTGGGTGTGAGGGTGGGGGAATCTCATTCTCTCACATGCTGCCCTGCCCCCAAGATTCTCCAACCAACCCCACGGGCGATACCACAGGCAGCTCTGTGCCCTCAGGGCCACCCTGAGGCCAGGTTCTGGCTGAATGGCCTCTCCCGGGGTTAGCAATGCCCCCCTCCCCCCTGCACCCAGACACCTGGAGCTGAGGCGGTTCTGGCGCAGCTTCTGTTCCTGCAGCAGACGCAGGCTGTCCAGCTTAACGGGGCTAGGGATGAAGCCAACCTCACAGCCCTCCTTTACCAGTCGCCCGATCCACCAGTCATTATTGTATTTCTGCAGACAACGGCAGGTGGGGTGGGAGAGACCAAGAGAGAGATTGGAGGTGCAAGCCAGCAGCCACCCTGCAGGGGAAACTACCCTCGGAGTTGCCTACCCTGCCCAGGGGGTGGCCCCTTCAAAGAGCCCCACCCTTGGCTCCAGCCTCTGAGGACAGCCCCAATTTTCAGGACCACTCCAGGACCAGCATCCTCTTGGGCCATGGATCACCCTGCCCCCAGCATAGCCCTGTTCTGAGAGCCCTTCTTCCCCACGTGTCCGTCCTGCCCTGGAAAGGCGGGGAGAGAAGCACACGCTGGCACCTACACGTGCCTGGCAAGCTGCCACTCCACTTACAGGCCTCATCACAATCCTGCCCAACAGCCTTGTGGCCTGGGCATGACCACCCCGTTTCACCAATGAGGCTCAGAGAGGTGGAAAGATTTGTCTAAGGCGGCACAGCAGCCTCAGCCCAGCTCTGCTTGGCTCAGAAGTCTTTCTCCAGATGCCCCTCCCCTGGTACCCACTACCCTCCAGATGCCAAGTGCTCTCTCCACCTCTTTGATGTGCAGGAAGTCCTTGGGCTCGAAGGTGATGGCCACTCCCTGCACAGGCACCTCATCCCCTGGAGATGGGTTGTAGCCGACATTTGTCCGAACAGCAAATGCCACCGGCTTGGTCTAGAGGAGGCGCATAGGGAGGGTGACAACCAGAGCGTTAGACCATAATGTAAAAATGTACAACTTCTTGACTGGGGTGGTGATTATGTGGAGGTTTGTTTCATCAATTCTTCATTAAAAGCTATACCGAATGGTTTGGTAGGGTTTTTGCATATGTGTTAAATTTCACAATGAAAAAGAAAGCAAAAGGTAGAACTCAGCCCTCTCAGGGTGGAGGGGGACACTGGGGAGTGATAAGTATTAGGGGTGGGGGAAGCCCAGAACGACACCCAAAAGGAATAGTAATAATCTATAATAATAAAAGCGTCATATGCTGATTAGACCGGACAGCCGAATGACCTTCCGGACGAAGCCAGGGCTGCGAGAGCTGAGCCCTTTGCACGAATTTCATGCATCGGGCCTCTAGTAATAATAATAAGCTACTGTTTAGTGTGCCAGGTACTGAGTTACATGTTTCATATGCATTATCTCATTTATTTATCACAAAAATCCTCAGAAGTATTATTATCTTCATTTTAGTGAATGAGGAGGCTGAAGTTCAGAAAGGTTAAGTGACTTGCCTAGGATCACCGTACAGTTAGTAAGAGCAGCCCGGGAAGATTGGCTCCAGAAAGAAGTGTAAGCTTTTAGCGCTTCTCAAGCTCCTGTTATGTGTGGAAACAGTGTCAGACACATTGTACTGTGTAAGCAGGCAGGTTTCGAGCCCACAGTTTATAGGTGGGAGACAAAGGCCCACTGAGGGCCACGGGTATACCAGCTAGGAAGTGGCTGGGCCAAGACTTGACCCAGGGTCTTTCTAGGCTGTCTCTAAAGCCGGAGGGCAGGGGGGGTGGGGGGGGGGTGGGAATAGGACAGCACAGCCCCTCCCTTCTTTCTCACCTTGGCTTTCTCAAGCTGGGCTAATGCCTGGCGCTCTGCCTCCTTCCTTAAGGCTTCTCGGTCCTCTTCCAGAGACACATCAGAGTCCGATGGACGGCTGGTGTAGGACTCCGCCGAGCCCTGAAAAGACGGGGCCAGCTGAGGGCCAACACTGCCTCCCCAGCTCCTGCGCCTCAGCAGGCATGGAGATGCCACCCATCATGGATGCCTCAAGCCCCAGGCAGCCCAGCACGATGCCACGGGGCTAGAAGAAGGTGGTATTAGAAGGGACTGAGGTTTGCAGGCCCACACGAAAGGTGTGGCCCTAGAAAGGGTGACGGCAGCGAGCCAGGGGTTAAGGCAGGTCCAAGGACAGCTGCTTGGGGCCCCGGGAGGGGCAGGAACCTGATAGGGGCAGCGCAATAGAGGAGTGCCAGGGGACGAATCTCCCCTCCCTGCTCCTCGTTCCTTCCCTGCCCCTCAGCACCAGCTGAGACAGACTCAGCAGAAGCCCAGTGGGTCCTTCCAGGGACTGGAGCCACCAGCACAGGCCTGAGCTTTCTGCACTGTTGGCAGTGGGCAGCCTGCTCGGCATGACGGGGCCGCCAAAAGTTCTGCTGTCTTGTGCTCAAGGGTGAGGGAAGACAGAATCCTACCTCCCCCGGCAGAACCAGGGGAGCCCCAACCCTGAGGCTCCCAGAAGATACAAAAGAAAGTCCAAGATTCCTAAGATGGTGCAGGCAGCAGAAGCCAGTGAAGAGCAGGACACGGGGCAGGCCTTTCCTTAGCGCCAGGGCTGCAGCTGCCAGGGGTAAGGCCGGCTCAGAAGTGGGGGTGTGCCAGGACCACATCGACCATCCCAGAGCATAACTCCTTCAGCGATGCAGGCACATGTGTAAGACACCAACAGTCCAGACCCGCAGTGTGAGTGCACACGCTTACTCATGGGTGCGCTTGGATGTGCAACTTCAAGTCCGTTTAGGAGGGTGTGTGCTATAGTATGTGCTGGATGTCATGACTGAATGCAAGCAGGTACCCAGGAGCACATACAGGGGGCACCCTAGGTGTCAGTGTCCCTGAGGGTGTGCAGCACCCTAGGGCAGGAGCCAGGAGGCGTGGATTTGTGTGTCTGAGCAGCGGTGCTGTTGCTACAAGGGGGGGAAGGTGACGTGGGGAAGAACAGGACTGAGGTGTGGGGGTTTTTTTCCTGAGGGCATGAAAGGGTCACTTGTCCAGAAATGCCCATTAGCTTGGCATGGAGGGGACCTGAGGAGAGAAGACACAGTCCCGCCTCCCTCAGAGAGCCCTGGCCATTAGCTAGTGCGGTTGTCCACCCTCTTCCCAGCCAAATCAGGGAAATGGGAGACTCGTGAGGGGACAGGTTGGAGGTGGGGGGAAGTCACTAACAGAAGCCGGAAAAGAGACGTAAAGGAAGGAGAGTGGAAACCAGCTCGACGACCACTCTTCACCCCTCCCGACGGGAGCACTCAGAGTCAGGGAGACAGATGCACAGAGAGCCAGAGAGAGCGACAGAGAGGCACCTACTGACCGACACACACATGCACACGCGTTCACGCACATGCACGCACACAGACATGGCAGGAACGGCAGGAGACAGGGAAACAGTGAGGAGGCAGAGAGGCAGGCTTCCTTGAGGGGCTGCTCCCACCCTCCCCCCATCCCCAGCTCACCACCACGAGGGTCCGGCTGGGCGCCTCCATCACAGCGCCCTCAGTGCCTGGCCCCGCTGGCCCAGGAGGTGGCCCAAACTGCCCGCTCCCCCAGGGGGCTCGGATTACAAGCAGAGTTGCTACATGTGCAAACTGCTAGGGTATATTTAGCTCAGAGATGTGGCAAGGACTGCCCCCCCCCACTCCCTGCCACCAACTGGGGGTCAGGGCTAGGGAGATGAGAGGAGAAAGGATTAGAGACTGGGGTCTGACAATCTGGGTTACCAAACACTGAGGGAACCAAGTCCTTTTTCTGTCAAGAGGGGTTGCACTGAGAGCACAGCATCCTTCTTCCTAGCCCGGTCCTAGCCCCGTCCTGCAACAGGAGGGATGAAGGAGACTGAGGAAAGGACTTCCTGTCTGTATACCTAAGAGATGCTAGGATGAAGGGTGCCTTTCCTGGGCTCACCTGTGCCAAGTGCTGGGGAAACAGGAATCAAAAAGAAGGGCCTCACTCCAATCTGTGGTGGGTCTGCCTGGTACCATCCTCCCTCGCCTGGCCCAAGAGGGGGCTTGACCTCCAGAGGGCCCTTCCTCCCAACTACCCCTGCCCTCATATGCCCCGCCCACTTCCTCTTCAACACACTCCTTTTCCTTGTCTGATCCCAAGCCCCTCTCCCTTTTTTGTTGAGATGCTCTGTAGTCATAGCAACCACTTGCTTCTCCCTGAGCCTGAGATGGCCTGGGGTTGAGACTTAGAACAGAGATGAGAACGGCGTCTTCCTGACTGAGCGCAGAAGACCCCAGAAAGCTGTTCAGTGACCCTGCCTTCAGTCAAGGGTGCTGGGCTAAAGTCCTTTCTCAGATCAACTCCCTCCTGCCAGTACCCCACCTCCTTCAACACCCGTTCTCTCTGCCTATTAAAGAACAGTCACATCTGGATATGAGGAGCGCCTTTCCCTGACCCACACCTGACCAGGGCTCCAGGGACTCAAATGTCCTGGCTCCTCATTTCTTAGGACTTGCCTCTACCCAACGCTGTCACAGATTCTGGGGGAGGACGTGGAAGCAGACAGCCGGCAGGGGGAGTGGGTGACAGCCTGAAGCAAGCTAGGAGGCAAGCCAGGCTGTCCCTGAATGAGATGACGCAGGCAGGCAACAGGGGTTGGTGCCTGGTGCTGGGGGAGGGGCTGGGCGGGGGCTGAGGGCGTGGTTACAGCTGACAGTACAGGCAGGAGAGGTCATGGGGTGTCAGCATGATGGGTGGCTCCAGGCAGGCGACAAATGGCATGGGGGAGGGTGCCTGGAGAAAGCCTCAGACCCAGCTCACCAAAGCCGGGCTCCAGCAGCCAGCCACCTCCCTCCTCTCGGCCCAGCATGCCCGTTACCTGGCGCACAAAGCTGTTGGATGTGGTATCCGAGGATGTGCTCCCGTCCGACCTTTTGAACCGTCCTTTCCTCTTGCTGTATTTGCCCTGGAGGAGCCAGGAAGGGACAAGAGTGGAATCAGAAAGGCCCCTTCCCAGCCCTTACCCTATGGGGCCAGAGCTACAGCGAAGCCTTGCAAATATCATTCCCTGATCTGAACAGCTCCCCATATTCTTCCTGAGATGGTACAGCCCGAAGGGGAGGGAGGGCACAGACCACAGCCATGGGGTCGGGGGACAGTGCAAGAGAGCCCTCAAACTAAGCCAGAGGGGCTGGGAAGGGGGAGGCACTGAGTAGCTGGAGGCTCATTAGGCAGCAAAGCTAATTAAGATGCTGGGCAGGCTGCAGAGGCCTGGAGGGAAGGGAGAAGCTGCCTGCAGGGCTGGGGGGGGTGGGGGGGTGGTGGTGAAGAAACCTGGGGGAAGTCCCTCTCCCGCTCCCCCTCAGCTGGAGGGGAGCAGGCTGAGTGTGCCTGTGGCCCCTAGAGAGAAGAGGAACTGCCAATTGCCAATAGGGCCCCGCTTGGCTTTTCTTGTGCCCAACTCTTGCTTTCCTTTTTTGCAGAGCGGGGAGGGGAGGGGCAGCTTTCAGCTCTAGGAGACCCCACACTAGATTTCCGGGGAGGGGGTGAGGTGTGTGGTAAGTAAACTTCTAACCCTGGCCCACGGCCAAGGGGCACCCCTACCCTGGCAGGACTTTTTCTCAGGCCTCACCTCTCCCCAAGGGGGCAAGAGGGATCGAGCACCCTCCCACTAACCCCCAGCTGCCACTGCCAACATCCTGTCCCCATGGTACCCACCAGGCTGCATCGATCTAAATGCCCCTTGGCCCTGCCCCAAGATGAGCCTAGGAGACAGCTCCCACAAGCCCCTGGGGTAGGCTGGCTCAGTCTCACTGAGGAGGCTCCTGTCTTGGCTGGAGTGGACACTGCCTGACCACGCAAACAGCCGCACATGCAGCTATGTCCAGGCCTCCTGAAAGGGGCTGCTTCTTAGCCCTCCCCAACTCACACACACACACACTGACCCCAGGCCAGGCCAGAGGAGGGGGTCATGATGAATGAGGGTTTAGGCCCTCCAAGCTCGGGCCCCCAGCCTGCATCCTAGAGTTTCTTTATTAAAGAAGGTACCTAAGCCATGACCAGACTAGGATCTCTGGTTCCTTGGGCCCAAGTACCAGGAGGAGGAGGAATAGATGGCAAAGAAGGGCACCTGGGAACCCCAGAATCCTCCCTCCTACACCTCTCTTTAAACCAGACATACACCCTACCCCTGGAACTGGGGATCCCTACAAACTTAAGAGGATCACCCAGGAAGCTCCGACTCGCTCTCACACCACCACCCCAGGCTGGGAAAAGGGAGTGGCACCCAGAGGACAAGGGACAGCTGGAAGAAAGGCCAGTCAGCTGCCTCGCAGGCTCCAAGGGGCCGGGGGTGGAGGAGGAGGTATTTTTAGGCCTGACCTGACCCCCGCCACACACACGTGCAGATTAACCACATTATCAGGGCGGTTACAGTTGCTCCACTCTGGCCACAGCCAGAAAAGAGTTAATGCCATCCCGGCCTTGGGGTGTTGCCAGGTTAGAGAAGGACGTGCCCAGAGGAACCAGCCCAGACCTCGCTCGTCATGCAGGGGCACCCACCACACCCGAGAATGCCCCTTCCTCGGAGTCACCCGTGGGCACAGCTAAGTGTTAGTGGGGGCGGGGCAGCAGACCTCCTCCCACAGGTAACACAGCTTCTTCCCCTCCAGGACAGTGAGTTGGCATCCATCCAACTTTCCAAACTTTGGAGGCATTTTCCCGGGGCTGAGGGGGAGGGGAGGACTGGCGGAGAGCGAGAACGTGGGTGTTGGGGGCGAGGAGCTGGTCCAATACAAGGGGTGCAGCTGACGTGGCCGGAATGGGAGCCTGGCCCCTTCCCCACTCTCCAGGGCCACGGTCTGCGGCTCCGAAGGCCTGCTGGCGCCGCCCTCTGACTAGCGCCTCGGCCATCGCCCAGAGCCACCCCCGCCCCACCCACCCCCGCCCGGCGCCCAAGAGCGTGCTCTGCGTCGCCCCCTTTGCCTGAGCTCGCTCTCCAGCCTCCCTCAACCCCGGGATCCCCTCGCCAGCACCCCCACTCTCAGCCCACTGGAACCTGTCCCCGAGCGGCAGGGACACGAGGAAGCGAGGGTGACAGGCGCTCCGCCTGCCTCCTCCGGCTCCGCAAACCCGCAGCCCCATTCCGGGCCAAGCGCCCATCCATCATGAACCCGCAGGGGCTGGGGGCGAGCAGGCGCCCCGCTCCCCTCCGCGCCGAGCTGATAGCCCCTGCCTCCCCGCGGCCCCTCCAGCCAGCCTCTGCGCCTCACCTGTGGTGGGCTGGGGTCGAAGACCTCCATGGGGATCTCCTGGGAGGGTGGGTAAGGGCCCCGCGACATGCTGGTCTTCTGGACCATGGAGAGGAGCCTCCCCTCCGGCCGCCGGCCCGGCCCCGCCGGGCGCCCTCAGCGCACGAGAGGCCGTAGGAACCGCGAGCGGCGCCGCGCAGCCAGCACCGGATCCAGCCACCTGGCCCTGCCTGCGGCTGCCCTCTTCCTGCCGTCCCTCCCTCCTCCCCTCGCTCCTCTGCCGCCGCCGCCGCCGCCTCCGCCCCCGAAGGCTCAGCATCTCCCCCCGCCCCTCCGCCCGCCCCGGCCCCGCCCCCCGCAGCCCCTCCGCCGGCTCCGCGCGGACAATGGCGGGGCGGCTGGAGGGAAGCGCGCCCCTCCTGGCCCCGGGCAGAGCGCGCGCTGGCCTCCGACCCGCCCGGGGTGGAGGCGGCCCACGCTGCGGGGGCAGGGGTGGGGGTTAGAAACTCGCCAGAGGGTCGGGGGCCGGGGGTGGCGGTCTGCCAGGGGATGCCAAGCGCTAATGGAGGTGTAACGCGGCTTAGCGTGGCTGGCACCGCGCCCCCCTTCCGTCCCAAACCGCTCTTCCTAGCTGGTCTCCCCATTCCAGCTTGGGCCACCCGTCTCGGTCCCGGGGACCGGCTTTAACTGCTCTCTCCCCTGTGTGAGCCCAGGCCCCCTGGGACCAAACGGAGTCCCCTCCCCGCCTCTAACTCTGGGCTGGCCGGCGGGGGGCTGAGGCTGGAGTGGGGAGGGTGTCCAAAGGGAGTCCCAGCTGAGCACACGAAATCCCAGGGACCCAGGAGCCCGTCTGTCCTGGCTGCTAGTATCCCGGGCCCTTCCAAAAGGCCGGGATTGGGGCCGGGTGAGGTCCGTGTTCTTTGGAAGAGAGAAGAAAAAGGACGAAGAAATGAGCTGAGAGGAGAGACTGGCTAAAATCAGATCTAACCATTGACCTAGGATTGCTCCCTCTTCATCCTTATTTGGGGACAAATATCCAAGGCCTGGACTCCACTTACCATGCATGATCTTTGGAGAGAAAAGGAGTAGAGGATTCTGGCAAGAGACCTTGGTGCCAGTTTGGCTCAGGCTCCTTCTGGTCATGTGGCCCTGGACAAATCACTACACCTTTTTTGAAAAATGGGGTTGCCAGTACTGTGGTATCTTTGTCGCCTGGGATTATTGGGAGGATGAGGGAAAATGAAATTAAATGATGGATTGCTGGGGCCTTTGGAGATGTTGTAAGGTGCTGTGTAGGGGTCAGTCATGACAGGAGGACCTGTTATTTCCCTAATCTACCCCTCCCGCTGCTCCACAAAGAGGAGAGGTGAGAAGTAGAATGGAGATTTGCCCAGGTTTAGTGACCCTGATATAAGGCCGGCCTGCAACAAGTAGATGGCCAGCCTACATTGTTTTTCTGATCACATCGCTTTGAGAGAGATTGCAGCTGAAACCCATTAGCATTGTCCTATGAGCAGATCCAATCGGAGCAGGGTCCCCACCTGCCCATTGGTCACAAGAGAGCTTGGCATGACAGAAGGTATGGGTTTTGCAGTCAGAAAGACCTGGATTTTCCATTTCTGATACCTCACTTAGCTGTAACATGACAATGACACTAATTGTGTTGTGAGAAAGTGGCATAAGTTTTGCTCCTCTTTCTCCCTTTTGGACCCGAGCTCTGTTTAGCAGCCAGGAAAATTCAGATAGAGATGGGGTAATCAGGTGGAGCCAGCACTCAGATCGAGGTTTCTTGGACCCCAGAATATTCTCCTTGGGTTTTTGCACTGGGTACGCCAGACCAGGGGGGAGGAACTATGGGTTGTGCGGTCATTCGAATTGTTTTCAAACTTTCACAACTATGCATTCACTCAGCCAAAATACTATTTTTCAAGTGTTTACTATGCTCTAAGCTCTAAACCTGCTGTAGTGCAGTGTAAGCCAAACAAGTTTCCTACGATAAAGGAGCTTGTCTTAAAGCTTCCCTTTGCGAGTAGCAAACATTAACTCACGTGATTTTCACAACTGGGTTACGGAAATATTACATAGGAGAAAGTTGAGGCACTAAGAGATTAAGAACCACAGTGGTGCAAAAACAAGCTAATGTCTTTGGTGGCCTATTCTGCACTCCAGGGGCTCCCGATCTACCGAGAAAATGAATAAAAAGGTGGCTTTTGCCTAATATGTGCCCTATTATTTTCTTCCGCTTCATTCACTAATGTGTTCTTTCCAGAGAATACAGGGTGCCTGCAAGGACTGAGCCACTCTAGCAAAAATCCCCTACCGCGCCTGCGCAATGCAGCTGACATCCGGCTCCCACTCACCACGTGATCAGGCACCCGGCTGCGCGTGCCTAGTAGGAAGTCGGACTGTACCACTTTGCCTTTCCAAAGGGGTATACTTTTTATGTTTTTAAGTTTAAAACGATTCCCGATATCACGCTTCTATCATCTCGGGTATTGACACACGATGTAAGTAAGTTCAGGGTGGCGGAAGATGAAAGGACAAGAGGGGAATAGGGCTGGAAGCGGAGCGGGGGATGGCCTCTCCCCTTCACAGATAATGGGAGGAGCCCGGCCGGAGTGAGTCTTTCCTTTCGCCGCTGCGGCCGCAGCCATGAGGTGAGCACTCGCGGGTCTCCGGCCTGGGGTGATCCCGGCTGCCGAGGGATGGCGGGGCGTGGGACCGTGGCCCCCGATGGGGAGATGAGGTGGAGGCGACCCTGACGCGGCGGGTCCCCGAGTTTGGGGTCGGCCGGCCCGGCACCTCAGGCCCCGGCCTGGAGAGGGTTGGGCTGGCGGAGCGTCCGGAGAACTGCAGGCCGCGGGAAGGCGGGGCGCCGCGCCGCACGCGGATCGGGGGCGACCCACGCGGGCAGAGGGAGGGTGGCGGCGGTGACTAGGCCCCGGCCTCCATGCTCGCGCGGCGCTCCTGCATCCGAGCGGATCTCCGCGCCTAGGTGATTGGGTCCCAGGCCTCCGGCTGCCAACATGGGGCGAAGCCTAGCGCCTCCCTAGACCGCCCATAAGAGAACTCTAAGGCCCGCTGAATCCCGCTTCTTGCTGTGATGAGACGAAGGAAACGAGCCCGGGAAGCAAAGGACTAGACTAGCACATCAGGTCTCCTGGCCGCGGGTTCTTCACGCCAAACACTTGTTTTTAGAGCTGAATCCCAGGACGGGCATAAGCCCCCTCTTCACCCTGATTTCACCCGTTCTCATTTGCCAGAGGCGAGAGGGAATGATACAGGGAAGATCTGGGGGTGTGATGGCAAAAGTCTTAGTGGTGGGGACGTGTTTGCCCCCTAAGGCTTGTGTGCGCATGCGCACCCACTTCCCGGTGGGTTAGGCTCGCCGCCGTGGAAGACTCGGGAGGGCGGATGTGCGGGGGTTCTCGTTCCTGCCTGGCAGTGGCTCCCAGCCTGACCGTGCGTTCTGTCCGTTTGCCGCAGCATGCTCAGGCTTCAGAAGAGGCTTGCCTCCAGCGTCCTCCGCTGTGGCAAAAAGAAGGTCTGGTTGGACCCCAATGAGACCAATGAAATCGCCAACGCCAACTCCCGTGAGTTCTTGGGTCTCTGCTCCTTCCTCGCCCTACCCCTCACTCATTCTTCATGAGGCGGAAGACGACACAGTCGTGTTGACTTTACAGTCTGCGAGGTCTTATAAAATGGAGGGATCACAGAAATAATGGAGATGCCAGAATTTTTATTCCGGCCATTTGCCAAAATGGCAGGATAGAAATTAATGGACAAACTGTACATAGCAAAAAAAAAAAATTTTTAATTAAAAAGTAAATAAAAGAGCTAGGATTTCTTTTTAGCTCTTCCTAGGAAAAAACAAACAGCACAAGTTGATGGAACCACCCAGTGTTATTATATTAATGACTATTCCTAGAGTGGATATTCTGTTTTTTAGCTCTGTGAAGGATTTATGAAGAGAGTACAGGCACTGGGGGGGTAGAAATGACCAAGGAAATAATGATGTGGGAAGACCTGGGGCCTCAGACTGAGGAGATCCTGTTGGCATACTCGAGGCAAATAGATGTCAGTCCTACAGAGAGCATCATACCACAATACTTCCATATAATATTACGGGGGGGGGGGGAGTATTCAGTGACAGTTGTAAGGCAGACTTCATTTGGGATCATTGCGATAGGTACAGGAACCACTGCAAATGGGCTTTTACAGTGGGGGAGGGAGATTGGGCTTAAATACAAATACAGCACGGGCAGGCAGAGTTTATAGCCAAGGCAGGCACGCAGTGTAGAGGGCCAGTGAATGGGAAGTTACCAAGAAAGAGTGGAGGTAACAAGGATTTTGGTTAAATGGACCTAGCACGATTCTTACTGAGACATCACCTGGGACATGGTGATGGATATTTTGAGTATGCTACAAAATGCCTAAAAGTGGGGGGAAGTTTTGAGATCACTGGGCTGGGGGTGTACACAGTGTCTGTGGTCTGTCCTATTTAAACTCTGGGTTATGACTTGTGTTCTTGGAGCGAGGCCCTATCTGACTGACCAGGTACATGATGTCTTTCCAGGGCAGCAGATTCGGAAGCTGATCAAAGATGGGCTGATCATCAGGAAGCCTGTGACTGTCCATTCCCGGGCTCGATGCCGGAAAAACACCTTGGCCCGCAGGAAGGGCAGGCATATGGGCATAGGTTAGTGCATTCTTCTTCCTCTAAGACTTAAGAAATGATGGATGTTAAGTCTAGACTGAACTGTATTTAGGATCTTTTCCTTCCCAGTCTGTCTAATCTTAGCCCTTCTCTTACTCTGATATTTGATGTGCTTTCTCCGAAAATCAGAAAGTTGGCGCTAGCGTCGAAATTGAAAGTACAGTATTGGTAGAAAGAGGTCACATTTCTTGAGCACCTACCCTATGCCAAGGATTCTACTTGGTACTTGAAAATGTCCAATAAATTCTAAAACCACTTTCAAAAAAGGTCAGGATGATTTAGAGAGATGAAGGTCACACCACCTTTAAAGCCCCTTCCAGCTTACCATGCTGCCTTGGTGCGTGCCCATCATATTCACATTCTGTGCAAAACATACGGGGAAGAATTGCCTTCTTTATGCTTCCTTTAAAATTTAATAAAAGAAATAAAATATTTGGGATCATCTGTAAAATGGAAATGTTACTTAAAATGATAGAAAGCATTTGGCACATGACCTAGTGAATTATAAAGGTTTTCACAAGGTGGAAGTTGGTAGCTATCATTATGACCAGTCAGCTGGCTTGAATAACTCCCTTGAGATCTAAATGCACGAGGGTGGACCTAACTCATCTTGCCTGCAGGTAAGCGAAAGGGTACCGCCAACGCTCGAATGCCTGAGAAAGTGACCTGGATGAGGAGGATGAGGATTCTTCGCCGGCTTCTCAGAAGATACCGTGAATCTAAGAAGATCGACCGCCACATGTAAGCATGTCTTCCTCTTGGGCCCACCAGGACCCATTTTGCTGCTCTGATGGCTTGTTTTTTGTGCAGACACAATTCTAGCTCATTGGCCTGGGCTAGGGAGCTATGTGTGTTGAGTAAACTTAGAAAATTCTTTCATTCTGTCCTATTTTGGTGTTTTTTTTGTGGGTTTGTTGTTTTTTGTTTGTTTGTTGTTTTTAGAGGGAGTTGGGGAACAGACATCAATGTGTTCCACTTAGTTATACATTCATTGGTTGACCTCTATATGTGCCCTGACCGGGGATGAGGATAGAACCCACAACCTTGACGTATTGGAGCGACACTAACCAACTGAGCTACTCAGCCAGGGCTAGCTGTTTTTCTTCTCATCCCACCCCCATACATCATCTGGATAGTCAAAGTATTAAATTATCTGCCAGACGAGCTCTTATGGCCAGAAAATTTTGGTTTGGGGGAAAGTAGTTCATCAGCAATAGAAGAGAGGAAAGGAACCCTACATGCTTTAGGGACTTACTTGGTGTGGAGGGACCAACCTCTGATCCCATCACTGGCTAGATACAGGGGTGGGCAAACTTTTTGACTCGAGGGCCACAATGGGTTCTTAAACTGGACTCAGAAGAAGGAGCTGCGGTCATGTTTCCCGACGTTGCCATGTTAACTCTGCTGCTGGTGAAGGAGCGGAAGGGAGAGCAAGAGAACCCTCCACTCTTTCGGCTCCGCGGGCCGTAGTTTGCCCACGGCTGGCTAGAACCTCTTGCTCCCTACATCCTGCAGGTACCACAGCCTGTACCTGAAAGTGAAGGGTAACGTGTTCAAAAACAAGCGGATTCTCATGGAACACATCCACAAGCTGAAGGCAGACAAGGCTCGCAAGAAGCTTCTGGCGTAAGTTTCTTCAGGAATTGGCCTCTGTGTCATGGGGCAGGTTCTTTGACTTTTATTATTACAAGTGTTCCTCTGAGACAGGCGGGGTAGGGACTGTAGGTTAGTTGAAGTGGGAGTTCTTCATATTGAGAACTGAGCATGTGCTTCCATCTCCCAGCAGCCTTTCTGTTCTCAAACTGACCCATCTTTTCTCTTCCATTTCTCAGTGACCAGGCCGAGGCCCGCAGGTCTAAGACCAAGGAAGCCCGCAAGCGCCGTGAAGAGCGGCTCCAGGCCAAGAAGGAGGAGATCATCAAGACTCTGTCCAAGGAGGAAGAGACCAAGAAATAAAGCTTCACCTCTCTTACCTGTACATAGTGGCCTTGGCAATTCCATGGTTCAGTCATTTAATAAAAGCAGCCTCACCTACCTCTCTGCTTCTTCCAAAGTTACTGATTGTGGGTCTTCACTTATGTATTTATTTTAGAGAGGGAGGGAGGGAGAAACATTGATTTGTTCCCCTTGTTTATGCCTTGATTGGTTCTTGTTATGCCCTGAGTGGGGCTTAAACCCAAAACCTTGGTATATCAGGACAACACTAATCAACTGAGCTACCTGGCCAGGATGGGTCTTCACTATTCAGGGGCCAGAATGACCACACGGAGGACAGATACCGGCCCTTCCAGGGTCGCTGTTACATCTCTTGACTCGTGACCTCTCCATCCATGATAGAGGGGATTTGTGTGTGTTTTACGTTGTTTTAGTGGGGTGTAGAGCCACTTTGCAGGGAGGGAAAGAATGGCTTCTACCCAAGCCTCCAAAATACTGTGCTTCAGAAATGCTTTCATAGCAGAGCATGGGTGGCGCCTTAAAAGTGGTCTCAAATGTTGGTTGTGAACCAATAGTTGTCACATAGTATTAAAAATAACAGCAAATACAGTGCTTACACTTCTCACTGGGCACTGAGGTCCTAGGTTGAAAGCTGCCCTATAACATGAGTCCAGAAATTGCACCTGGACTTCCCTAAACAGCTGTATTGAGGTGTAACAAGCTGTCACTTTGAGCATCACAATTTCTAAATCTTTCTACATTCCTGTCCTATCATGTTTTGGGGGGTGGGGCTTATATCCATCACATAGGGGATAAAAGAAAAGGCTTTTCTCAGAAATTGGAAAAAGGCACATGACATACAAAAGCTTGTCAGCCATTGTGAGTTGCTTAGTAAATTGTAGCCCCTTTTACAAATAGGAAGTAAGTTTTATTTTGCAACTATTACTGGGAGTAATAACTGCCAGTTTTACAATAAAATAACTGAGAGCCCAGTACTTGAACATGGATTCTAGTCTTCGCAACATTTTCAAGTAGGGTTCTTACTGTCTTTGTTTTGCAGACATTTGGATTCACACAAAAAAAGCTAATGTAGTGTTGGGGTGGGAAAAGGGGATTCAAGATATTAAGGAAGTGAAACAGCTCGGTATACATTGATTTTGGAGGCTGAGGAAGAAGTCTGGGGTGGTCCCAAGGCCTTGAGCTTTGGAGGACTGGCAGGGGATTCCTTTAGTGATGAGAAGGAACCATTTGAGGTGGGGAAAGGGCTAGAAGAGCTGCTCTTTAGGTATATTGAGTGGGTGGCAGTTTGCTGGACAGAGGTCCAGGTGGAGGGTGTCAGTCAGCCAGTTAAATACAGGAGTGTCGACGGATGAGGAAGAAGTCTGGGTTGGGAGGAAGGTTGCATAGAAGGGGCCACCTCCTTTATATGGACAATGTCCTAGCTAGTTACCTCCCAGTCCACCCCTCTCCTGAGGAATTTTTGTTTTGGGGGACCAATACAAAGCCAACTGGCCTTCAGGGGGTGTACTTGGCAGACATTCTCATCTGCACTTGGGAAAGGCAAGGCTAAAGTCTTGGGGACCTCAGACCCCTCTCCAGCTCTGCCTCGACTGTCCTTGCCCAGTCTGGACCCGATGGGGGAAGTGAGTGGCCCAAGGCAGGGAAGCCCAGATCCAGTGAGAAATGTCCAGAGGACCTCCACCAGCCACGTGCATCAGAGCCTGGGACGAGAGCACTGGTTTGAGGGTGCCCTGTTGCTACTGTGGCAGCCTGTATGCACTTGAATTTTTAGCTCTTGCTCCAATCCTTTGTCATCCCGAGTGGGGAAGCTGTGGCCTAGACGGGGAGGGCCTTGGACAAGCTCTCAGTGTGGAGTATGGGACCCCTTCCCAGTCATGGACCAGAGGAGGAAGGCCATTGGAGGCCACTCCACCTCCACTCCCTTCAGGCAGTTAAAGAGCGACAGAGGAGGTTATGGCAACAAACATGGCACCCGCACCTGGGCTCCTGCTTGCAGCACAGAAACCGGTTACTACCCTGGACCAGGAGATGGTGCTGTTCTCTCACCGGTGGTTGCAGAAAACTGCCTCACATTTTGGGTTGTGGGGAGGGTTGGCCGGGGAGGGAAAGGGTCATGGGTTGTGGGAGCCTCTTGGGAAGCTTTGGGTTTAGTTACTTCCTTTTTTCTTTTTTTATTGAATTTGTTGGGTTGACACCGGTTAACAAAATTATACAGGTTTCAGGTGCACAATTCCACAACACATCACCTGTACACTGTATTGTGTGTTCACCACGCCAAGTCAAGTCCCCTTCCATCACCATTTACCCTCCCTATACTATCCTCCACTACCCAGCCCCCTAGTTCCCTCTTTCTGAAGCTCACCCCAGCCTGGAAAGTTACCTCTTTCCACCATGGGCCTCTAGCCCCTTCCTAGAGCCGTGCTTGGGAAGGCCCTTCGGCAAGCAGAACCCCTGAAGTAACCCCTGGATCTCTTTTCGGTCTGGAAGCTTAGGAAATTCTGATGCAAATAGATGTCAATTCTCTCAAGCATATACAGTTGGTCCCCTTATATAATCTGCATACCCTTCAAAGGGGTTCATTGACCCCAGGTAAAGATTCCCCGAGCGAGTCCATTTCTGGAGGAGGACACCGAGGCACAGAGGGGCCAGCCGCTCCCCAGAATCTCGGCATCGCATGAACACAAGCACCCGCCTTTGACTCTTGCAGGCGTGGGAGGGTGTGACTCAGAGTGGGTTGCAGCAGAGGTACTGCGCACAGTGGCGGCTGCAGAGCCACGAGCTGGAAAAGGGGTGTAGGTCCCTCTTCCCATTGCTCTCTCTGATGCTAAGAGAGGGACCACCTAGGCCGGCTCCTTGCAAGCACCGGAGGGCTGAGGCTGGGAGTGCACTCCCGTCTTCCTAGCACTCCTCAGCAGGTGTCCCACCCGCCTGTCCCAAGCATTGGGAGAGATGGGCATGGGGCGGGGGGCGGGGGGGGGCGGAGAAGAAGGTTGAAGGGACCAAAGGGAGTGGCTGGTGCTGGCAGAATGGGTGGGACTGGACAGAGAGGCTCACTCTGTGACTCCCTCCTCCCACCTCCGGTATCCATCTCTTTACCCTTTTAGGCCTCTCCTGTCTCTGGCTCCCAGCCTCCCCCTCCTTTTGCATCTCTCCTCAGCCTAGGCAACCTCTGTCCCCACACAGTTAAACTCAGGCTGAGGTGGGAGGATGCAGGGCACATGTGGGTCAGACAACAGAGCCAAATGGTGGGTTGGCACCACCAGCAGTTTCCTGGGCATTCTCTGCCCTAGGCCAACGGCGCTGCTGGTCCAGCCACCCACTGAGTGGGCGCAGAGGAAGGCAGAGGCTATAGTGAGGGCACCAGCTGTTCCCGGCCCTCAGGCTGTGAGCATGCTGTCAGTGGTTCAGCCACCCGAAAAAGCTGTTGTGCTCAGCAGTGCGGCAAATGGGCTGGGGAGGAGGCCTGGGTCCAGGCCAGCTGCTGGCTGGTGGCAGATGCGAGTGGGGTGTGCAGGAGGGTTGGCCGGACGGCTCCCACGGTCTCCAGTGGAGTGGGGTCTTGATCCCCGGAACCTCTGGCCCAGCATCTGGGGTGTCTCTGTTTCCATCTTGCTGGTTTAAGCACCCCGAGACCCAGGGCCCAGTGGGAGAAGAGCTGACTGGCCAGAGATACGATTTCTCAGGGGCTGGGACACTATTCCGCTGTGACCTTGGGCAAGTTCCTAGTCCATCTGGGCCTCAGTTTCCCCGGGAACAAAAGGGACCCGGTTCAGCAGGATCATCCCACGACCTTGGAGAAGCCACCTTATGTCCCAGGGCCTCCCCTTCTCCGTCCTTCCTCATCGGGTCATTGACAAGATTAAATAAAATCAAGTTCCTGGCTTGGTTCCTGGAACACAGTCGGTGCCTATTATGTGAGTTGCTCTCTCTTTAAGCCTTTGGACTGGACGTGTGACCCCTTTTTTCCCCGCCCACCCTCAGGGGTCCTCGGAAGAGGGGGTCATCCTCCTCCTTCTCCCCACCAGCCCCGAGGCCCTTCCTTGGGTGAAGGGCCCAGAGAAAGCTCAGGGCCCGGTCCCACCTGGCCTACCTTGCATTGGGGGCGGGGCGCTGGGGAGCGGACCCCGGGGCGTGCCCATGGGGAGGAGCAGGTCCCCCGCCCTGCAGCACCCCAGCAGGTCCCGGCACCCCCACAGCCCGCCTCCCGCTGCCTCCCCGCTCCCCTCCGCCTATAAATAGCCGGAGACGTGCTCCCGGTGACGCGGGCGCCCGCAGGGCAGGGGGTGGGGGGGTGCTGTTCTGCCGGCGCAGGTGGGCGGGGATCTCCGCGCCAGGCTCCCGATTGAGTCATCTCAGGGCCCCACTGTCCGCGACGGTCCCCGCCGCCAACGTGTGTGCCTCGGACTCGGGAGGCTGCGGGGCGAGGCTGGTCCCGGGTGGACACTGAACCCCGCAGGCCCCGGGCTCGCAGGGCACCGCCGGGCGGGCGGGGAGCGTCCAGGCGCGCGGAGGTGTGTGCCGCCCCCGGCGCGACCCAGGTGCGCGGGGAACCGGAAAGTGGCCGCAGCCCCGCCCGCACCCCCAAACCTTGCTTCCCTCTTTCCTGGGGTCCTTTCCACGCCCTTCTCCGCGTCGGCTCTCCGCAGCCCCTTCTCTCAAACACCTCCCGATCCCGCTGAGGCTGCTCGAGCGGAAGGGAGGGAAGAGGCTCGGGGACCCCTCCAGTGTCAGCCTCAGCACCCCTCCCAGAGATCAGCACCCTGGGCCGGCCTCCTCTCAGCTCTCCCAGCCCCCACCCCACTCCCTGCCCCTTTCTCCCTGTTCCCAAGCGGATACACAGAACAGACCGGCTGGGACGAGAAACGTTTAATTAGGGGTCCCGGGGCTTGGCGGTGCCCCAGCAGACCGTCATGCAGCCGGATGTACAGTGGGCAACGGGCCGCCCCTGGGGTGTTGCTGAGGGGCCTCATGGCAGCAAACAGGGCAGTGTGGCTTGAGTCCCCCTCTGCGGGGGGCGAGGGGAGACGTGGGGCAGGAGCCAGTGGGTAAGACCACGTGTCCCTCCCACCGCACGGGAGGGCATGACTGTGCCCAGGGTGGGGGTGGCATCAGCTGGCACGATCAAGGATCAAGGACACTAGAGGAGGCTCTGAGCTGGGGGGAGAGGGAAACTGGCACCAGAGAGAAGCAATCTGCGAGGGAGTGTTCATCTCTGTGTGCCCACCCGCCCTCGAGGTGCCTTCTCCCTTCCTTTCCTGGTGGCCAAACCACCACCCACCTTCCCAGCCGCTCCCTCCCTCTTCCTCCCAGGGCTCTGTGTCCAGGACAAGGGGGCAAATGCAGCCAGAAAAGGGACCTCACTGCAGAGCGCAGAGAGAGGGGTGAGGAAGGCCCTTTGGAAGTCAGCCCTGAGGCTGGGCTCCCGGGGCCTCCCGTCCGCGCCCCTGGCTGGTGGGTCCTGCTGCTGGGGGGCTTTTCGGGTCCTGACAATGAACGGGGCGCGTTTTGCTCTCAGGCGGGTTTCTGAGTTCAGGTTGCTCTTGGCTGTCCTTTTCCCGGGAGCCAGGGTGGGGTGCGGCTGCTCTGTGGTGACTGTTCCACTCCAGGGGACAGTCTCTGGTTTGCCACACATCCTCCCGCCCTCAGCCCTCCCCTCCTCTGTCCGCCCAGATTTCAAGTAACGGGAGAGGTTCCTGCAGGACTTTCCTGAGAATTGATGGAGTGACAGAGGCAGTGAGACCAGGAGATGGACTCGGGACCCTCCCGTGGCCCCGAATCCCCTCCCACCCCGTCTGTCAGCGACACAGAGCAGCACTTTGGGGGGGGGAGGGGGGGGGAGGCCGGGAAGGCACTCACAGCCCAGCCACGGGGCGTGGCCGCCGCGCACAATCGGACCCAAGCAGAGGCTCCGCGGGAGAGGGCGTGTCAGTCATGCAAAGCTGGTGTGGGCACAGGGAGGCTCTCGGGGAAGAAGCGGCAGGGACGTTCCCCCAAGAATGCCCCTCAGGGCTGGGCTCAGCACGGCAACTGGACTGGGGGTGCCTGGGCACGGGGTGGTCCTTCCTGGAAGCTTCCCCATCCCCCCCATTCTCTCCTCCACCCCCATCCCCAAGTCCCAGAGGAGCACATCTCTCAGGACACCGAGGGACCCAAGAAATGAAACCTTCCTCAGGGCAGAAGCCTCCCAAGCCATGGTGCATGGCCGCTAGGAGAGAGGCAGCGGGAGGAAGGGTGTGGGCAGATGCCTGCTCCCCTCCTGGGACCAGAAGCGAGCGCCAGGCACAGGCAGGGGTGGCATCTGGGTTCTCTTGGCTCCTCTCAGATCTCGGTCAGGGCGTCGGCTGGCACCAGGCCCCGCTTCTTGCCGCTGCTGACGCGGATGAAGCCGTCAGCATCCTTGCTCCTGCCCACGCCCACACAGATCTGAGCCAGAGAGACAGGAGCTCAGGCCTGGCACTGCCTGCAGCCCTGGCCCCTAGTCCTGCTGATGGCTCCCAGGGGGCCCGCTCCCGGGAATGAGGGAACGGGCATCAGATGTGGCTGGAGACCTCCGCTGGGGTGATAGGAGCAGATCCCATAAGGGTCTGGGCAGCAGCAGCAAGACCAGGACATCAGCAGACACAGAGCAGCACTTCGCGGCTGACTTTGAGATCAGCTGGTCTAACGCAGCCCCTCTCCCATATCGCAGAGGGAGCAGAACTTGTCTGAGGTTACACACCAAGCCAGAGGCAGAGCCACCATTCAACCCCAAGCCTCTGGACTCCTAATGCAGTGCTCCTCTTCTCCCCAAAGCTGTCTCTTCTGTAATTCAGCCCCCTGCCTGTGCCACCAACCCCAAGTCCCAGCAGGAGAGGACTAGAGGGCCCGCAGTCCCGCCTCCTGTAACCGCTGCAGGGCCCGGGCACTCACCTGGTTCTCCTTGAGGCTCAGGTAACCCTGTTCCTTATTCCCGGAGAAGGGTTGGCAGCAGCGCCAAACATTCTCGCCCGGCCTCACCCGCTGCACGAAATTGGCTGGGAAGAAGCCAACCCGGTCGCCAATCTTGCCCTGGGGATGAGGCTGGCATGAGCACCAGTGCCACCCCCCACCGCTTTCTCTAGACCCAGTGACCACTGAGAGCCAATGCCAGATTCTGGGTTCTCTGTATTCAAGCCCCCAGTCGGGTGGCTTCTGCATTGGGAAGGGCATTAGGTGGGCAGAGGGACAGAGCTGGGGTGGCTTGAGGGGGGGTGTCAAAGCAAGAGCAAGGTCTGAGGGTTGGTCCCAGGCTTGGCTGGAGGAAGTGGCTGGAGGAGGAGTGGTCTTTGGGGCCTGGAGAGAAGGTGGGGCAGTGCCCGTTGAGGGCAGAGGTGGGTGAGATGCCTACCAGGGTCCCTCCGTCTCCCACCCTGCCAAGTCACCTTCCACCAGTCCTCGTTAGAGTCATCCACCAGCATGATCCGATCTCCGGGCCTGGGAGGAGAGAGCGGGGGCAGCATATGGGGCAGGGTGGGCTTTCCCCCTCTGCATCCCCACAGTCCTGGACCCCAGACCCCTGCATGCCCCCCTCAGCTGAAGGAGGACTCCTGATGCCCTCAACAGGGGGACACTGTGTGATCGCAGGGACAGCAGGCATTGCCAGGACAGAGCTGGGGCGGAGGCAGGAGCCACGCCATTAGCACCCATTCCCTCTTGGACCCGGGGCAGCTCCGCTCCTCTCTGGGCTCAGCAGCCTCAAGTCCGCCAGGAGAAGGTTCCTGAAGGCTCCCTCACACTCGTGTCCCAAGGTCTGGAGTGCAGAGCCCTGAGGTTGGAGCCAGGTGGCCACCCGGTGGGGCTGGGCACAAGGAGGACTTACTGTAGAGCCAGGTCGTTGTTCTCCTGGGGCAGAAACTTGTAGAGCGCAACATAGGAGTACATGGGCCCCACGTCCTTCCGCAGCGGGTGTTTGGGGGGCTGTGGGAGGGCTCTGGGTCAGTGATGGGAGGGCCATACCCTCTTCACTCCACCTACTGGCCTTGACCTTGCTACCTGGGGGCTGGGAGGTGGGGCACAGCTCCTGGGTCAAGGATAAGGAGAGGTCAGTCTCTCCTATCGGCTGTGCTCACACACCCCAGGGGGGACTGGGCCAGGACGGAGAAGGGGACACTCTGCTGCCTTCTGCACCCTGAAACTGCCCACCCTTGGGGAACAGGAGTGGGAGCAATAGGCGTCGGGTGAGTGGTGGGAGGGTCATACCCCTGCCTCCTGTGACCACTCCCCCTAGCATGGCCCACCCCTATAGGCTGTAGACTGAGAATAAATGATGGAGCAGTGCTCCTCCCACTCACCCTGTTCTCACCCACCTGTGGGCCAGTGCCATTCCTTCCCCACCTGGCCTACTGGGGCTGGTGCCAGCATCACCTCACCTGCTGTCCCGGGCTCTTCTCCTCTGGTCCTGACCCTTCGCTCTCTGCCGGGGCTGTGAACACTGCAGATGCCAGGGGCGGGAGACAGGGTGTGAGGCGGCAGGAAGCCACCGCACTGTGACACTGTGATCCCTTCCTGCCCCTGCGCCTTAACCTCCACTCACCATTGTCGCCAGGGCCCTCCTCCGAGCTCCGGATGCTGCTTTCCCCATCCTCCGTCAGCTCTTCCCGTTCGCTCTGGGGACAGAGAGAGGGAAGGGTTCAGTCCCTGGACCCTCCTCCTCAGAGACCCCTGTTCCCGAGGTCCCCCTCTGGTGCCCACCATACCAGGCTCCGTGTGGGGGACTCGGAGGTGCTGCTGAAGCTGGAGCGGTTCATCAGTGCCAAGGAGGTGCCATAGCGAAGGGTCTCGTAGATGGGGTCCACCTTCCCGCTGGCACCTGCCGAGGATCCACCCTCAAGGCCAGGCACCCAGCTGCCGGCCTCGCTCAGCCCTGAAGCCCTGGACCGCAGCCCTGGCTGAACTCCGGTCTCCCCTCATCTGCCCTCCCCATTCTCCCTCCTCCTCCCATGACCCCTCACTCTCCTCACTGCCCATATCACTCCGTCACTTAGTCCTACCTCCCGAATGTTCTAGAATCTGCCCGCTTCCCTCCATCTCCACCACTACCAGTCTGCTCCAAGCTCCCAAACTCTCTCTTGGCAACCATCACAACCTCCCCACTACTCTCTCTGCTTCCACTCCGGCCCCTCCAATCCACACAGCAGCCAGAATGCCCTTGTAAAAACACAAGAAGTGTCCTTAGAATGAAGTCCAAAGAATCGTAAAATGGACCCTGAGGCCCTGAGCCCATGGTCCTGTTCCACCTTCTCACGCTTACTCCCTCAGTCCCAGCCATGCTGTCCTTTCTGTGACTGCCCCTTCCCGCCTCAGGCCACACCCTCTGCCCACACTGGCCTTCCCAGAGCCTCAGTGGACGAGCTCCCCGCCCTTCACTTCTCCGGTGCCTTTCCCAGTCTCCATGGTTGAGGACGGTGGCTGCTTTCTTCTCTCTTTATTTCCTATCCTTGTTGTAGGCATTCATCTGAATGATGACTCATTGATAATTGGTGTGATTATCTATTTCATGTCTATTACAGACCAAGAACTTCACCTTCTTCAGTGCTATGTCCCTGTGGCTGGCACAATGTCTGGCATCCAGTAGGTGCTCAGGAAAGTGTTTGTTGACGGATGAGTGAATGAAGGAGCCCTACATGCAGGACAGGAGCACCCACAGAAGGGAGGTGGTAGCGTGCCAAGAACTGGCAGTGCCCGTGTGACACAGGTGCCCAGATGAGGAATGTATGGGCTGCTCAACACCCCACAGTGGGATCAGGAGCAACGGGGGAGACTCACCAGTGGGTGGGGACTCCCGGCTTGTGGAACAGGCTGGTGGCGGCTCATGCACCAGGAGGGGGGAGCTGAAGTTGCGACGGAAGGAGGAGGACTACGGCAAGAGGGGGCAGAGAGAGGGCATGAGGATGTCACAGCCCAGGGAGTAATGGGTCTTCCTCACCTCCACACGGGGAACCCGGCTTGAGGGGTACTCACTCCCCCACAGGCTGGTTCTGGGGGCGCTCCGCCGGCCATCTCCACTCACCGTCTTGACTGGGCATTGCTGGTGGGAGATCTCCTCGGAGCACCAGAGGTGGACACTGACTTTGCATGTCTTACACCGCAGGCCCTGCTTGGAGTTTCCTGAGAAGAATTTGGGTTCAGAAAAGGAGGTTGATCAAGAAGGGACACACCCATGGGCGATGGAGCAAAGGAGGCAGGTGAGGGGTGGGGAGAGGGTAGGGGACCAGTCTCCGGGACTAGCCTCTACCCCTCATCCAGTCAGGGTGAGAACTTGCACTGAAGCCTGAGTTGTTAGTAAACACAGCAAGACTGGGCACCCCCCACCCCAACAGAGCTCATCTGTCTGCCCAGGGTGAGGGGCACAGTGAGCACTGGGAGCCATGAATATCAGGAAGTTCCATAGGCCAACTCCCCATGCCCACCTGGCCCATCGCCTTGCCCACCTCAGGCACCTACCTACAATGAACTGGTGGCACAGCTCACAGGGGTTGGCTCGCTTGAAGACATGTTCCTGGAAGCTGTGCAGCCTCACTGGTTTGAGAGATGCCAGGGGACGTGGGGCTGGGCAGGGGGAGGGTGCCGGGGTGGGCAGGCCCCTGTCTGTGGGTGCCCCTGGTGGGGAGGACGGGGGCAGCGGGGTTGGCGGTGTCAGCAGCACCTCGGTGGGGCACTTGAGCTCAGAGCCCGAGCGGAGGAAGAAGTTCTCCACGCTCTTACTTCGGAGGATGGTCTTGAGGGAAAGCGAGCGCTTGAACCGCTGGAGCTGAGAGAGGAAGAGGGACTGTGGGTGGAAGCCCGAGAGGGCGCTGGCCTCCCCTCCCCCAGGATAGGTCGGTGGGTCAGCGGCAGCTGAAGGCTGAGGGCCAGAGGTGAGATGAAGGACTAAGGGGAAGGCTGCCAAGTCCCAGAAGGTGGCTCACAACCCCAGATGCCTACAGTAACCTCCGTGAGCAAAGCAGTTCCGCTGGGCAGGCACACAACGGGGAGTGGTGGGGACTGCGGCAAAGTGAACAGCTAGGGAGCCGCTGCTGGTGTCCTCTGGCCAACGGAGGCCATCCCAGGACTGTCAGGTTTTTCAATTTTCAAAAGAAATCTAGACTTTTATGGGAAATTGAATAGAAACACATTTAAAAGGTTTCATTTTTTTGTTTCTTTGCAGAAATGGTAGTATACTATTTTTCCTGTGCCTTGCTTTTTTCACTTAACAGTAAATCTTGGAAATCATTCCATAACAATACTTAAAGAGATCCATCATTCTTTTTTATGGCTACGCAGGGTTTCATTGTATGGGCATACTGTTTACTCGAGTTAAAAAATACTTTGGGGGTCAAACAAAACACTCCAGGTCCCAGCTGTCCACCTGTGTTCTTGAACAGGGTGGGGGGGGGGTGGTCACCCTCAACCCTCATCCTCAGGGCTGATTTCCCCTCAAAACACCTCTCCAGCCTGTCCCCTACTATCACCTCATCACTTGCACAGCCCTGCCCTAATTCAGGCCACAGCACCCCCAGTCTGATTAAGGCCACAACCCTTTGCCTCTACCTGCTTTATATATATATATTATTGATTTGAGAGAGAGGAAGGGAGGAGAGAGAGAGAAAAACATCAATGATGAGAGAGAATCATTGATCAGCTGCCTCCTGCACACCCCCTAATGGGGACTGAGCCCACAACCTAGGCATGTGCCCTGACCAGGAATCAACCATGACCTCCTGGTTCATGGGTCGATTCTCAACCACTGAGCCACACCAGCCGGGCTGCCTCCATCTGCTTTCCACACAGGGAGGTGATCCCTGACCTTGCTAAAAACTTTTCATGACCCTAGCCAGTTTTGCTCAGTGGATAGCGCCTCTGCCTGCAGACTGAAGGTTCCCAGGTTTGATTCTGGCCAAGGCCACATGCCAGGGTTGCGGGCTCGATTCCCAGTAGGGGGCGTGCAGGAGGCAGCCAATCAATGATTCTCATCACTGATGTTTCTATCTCTCTCTCACTCACCCTTCCTCTCTGAAATCAATAATAATATATTAAAAAAACACCCCAAACTTTTCATGGCTCCTCAGGACCCAGCAAAAGCCCTTGCTCCAGACATGAAACTCTGCAACTTGGGCAAACCTGCCTTTCCAACCATGCCTTCCGCCTACCACCCGGGCACGAGGGCTTGGACTTATCCGTGCTTTATGCCTCTGAGCTATGGACTTATTTGTCCCCTTCTCTGCCTCATCCAATTAATACCCTCTTTATCCTTCAGGATTTCCAGCGACTCTTCCTCTTCCGGGAAGCTGTCTCTTCTGCAGGAATTCCATTTAGTGGAACCACTCCCTCCTTTGGGGCCTGTCGTGCCCAATGCTGACTTCCGTTACAGCTCCAATCAGGTTTATGTTGTTACTCACTTCTCATCCTCCCGAAGGACTGCGAGCCAGCCAAGGGCAGGGGCAGATGCCCCCCACCTTACAGGGCCAGCACACGTAGTAGCTGCTGGGTCAGTGTTGGCTGATAAATGAGCAAGTGGCTGGAATCCTGAATGGAGCCCTTTAGAGTGCAGAGTGGGTCCTGCAGGGGGGCCAGGGCTACTTCCACTGCTCACTCTAACGTACCATTCTCGAGTCTGCCCAGGGCGAGACCTGGAATCTTCTCTACCCAGATTCTCGCCCCACTCCCCTCCAGTTGAGAGCCCCCTTACCCCGGCCTACTCCTTTCCACCAGTGATAGAAAACGGGGGCCAGAAGCCTGGCTTCAGACAGGAAGACTTGGCCAGGGTTCCCAGCTGGCACACCGGGCAGCCTGTGTGCCATGGCAGCCAGCCTGGCAGTGGTGCCAAGAGGATGGAAGTGGTGGCCCCTCCAGCCCTGGGGAGGTCATCAGGCAGCAAGACGGATGAGGGGAGCAGAGAGGGAGATGTCTGGGCACAAGGTAGGCCTGGTGTGCCACTGCCGGCTGTGAAGCCAGAACCCTGGGGTGTCTGGCACACCGAGCTGCCCAGCTCCTTCCAAATGCAGCTTCCTGGACAGCACTGTGGGCTTCTTTGTGTGCCTGTGAGAATCGGGGCCCCGGGCCCAGGATGCCTGCACGCTGAGGCAGAGGTGGAGGGCCAGAGGGACGATGAATTAGAACACGAATGTGATCTATGGGCCAGATGTGGCTCTGGGGGCTTTCACAGGCCCAGGGAGGCAAGGGACCCACCGCTGCCCAGAGGCGGTGGACACTGAACACACGAGGTCTCTGGAAGTCTACGCTGGACGTGGGGGCAGAACTAACCTGCTGTCCAAAGGCAAGTCACTTCCCTTCCTCTCTCCGAGCCTCAGTTTCCCCACACCCAAGAGGAAAGAGGTAGGACTACATGCTCTCTCAGCAATGCAAGGCTCTGAGTCCAAAAACATAAACTTAGAGCTATAAGGGGCTATCACTGTCAGTGAGCTGGAAGTGAGTGAGCACTTTTTATGCAGCATCTCATTAATCCTGGCACTACCCTCTGAGATGGCGACAATGACCCCACTTTCAGATGAGGAACCGAGTCTCATAGGGGGTAAGTCACTGACCCATGAGTTCTCAGCTGGGAAGTAGCAGAGCCAGGACTCGAACCATTGTCTTTAGTGTTGAGCCCAAGTGAGCAGGAGCCTCCTGGCCCTCGGTCCCCTGCCTTGGCCCTCACCTCTGCCCCTCAGTTACTCCATGGGCTTGTCTGCAGGCCAGTAATACCATTTAGGTTAGCAGGGACTTGAAAGGCTGGCTATATAGAGCAGTCCCTACCCGATCCCCCGCACGTCCCCTCAGAGTGGTTGTCTGACTGTGTGGGTCACCTCTGTGACAGGAAGCACACCCTCTCTTGGGACAGTCAGTCCATCTTTGGGCAGCTGCGGCCGCTGGAAAGCGCTTCCCTGTATAGAGCCGAACCCTGCCTCCTGCCATTTTTGCCTGTGGGCCCCTGTTCCTCCCTTGGCTCCAGAAAGAGCTACTCCCTCTAACACATATCAGTCCTTCAAATATTTTAAGACATCAATCATGTCCCCCCTCCCAAGGCCATCATTTTCATAGCAACCTCACAGGATTTCCGTAATCCTCCCTATTCTCCTTTCCAGTGGCCCCCTGGCCTCAGGGCCACCAGCCACCTCTGTCGGGTTCCAGAGGCCTCGGGAACAAAACGTTCCCCAGCACCAGGGCAACCCCAACTCTGTCTGAAACTCACTGGCTCAGTGTGGGCCCCGCATACCACCTGGGGTAGCTGGCAGATGTCAAGGGCTGTGGTTGGAGGGCAGGAAGCATCACCTCTGGCAAATGGCTTGATGCCTGCTCGCTCCAGAGACATCCGGCTTGGCTACACGATGTCATTTGGGCCCAGCCTGGCCAAGGATTCCCATTCCTGAGACTCCTAGTTCCCAGAGATGATCTTTCCCCATCTCCCCATCAGCTATCTTTTCGGTGCCCACACTGTTCCAGGACCCATTCCCTGGCATGGGGAGAACTTGCCATGTACCCTGGTGAGCTGGGCCCTCTCTTGGATCCTGTTTCATCCCAATGCACCTGGAGCTTGTCTGGCTTGGAGCCTGAACCACCAGCCCTATTCTTCCGAATTCCTCCCCACTTCCCCATACCCTAGACCAGGGGTGGGAATGTCAGGTCCGCAGGCCGTATAAGGCCTGCAAAGTCACTTGGTCTGGCCCTGCCAAGGCCTTAGGGGTGAGTTAATTAAATGTTTAACCAAATAGAGCAGGCTAATTTGATAATTTCGGATGGCCCAAGAATGATGTTATGAATATCCAAATGGCCCTTGGTAGAAAAAAGGTTCCCCACCCCTGCCCTTGTCAGTCCCTTCTCTTCTCAATTCCCCGTTGTACCTCCTCACTTCCTGCCAGCTCCTGAAAGGGCACTAAGCAGCTGGCGGTGGGTGCTGGTGGACTTAGCACAAGCTGACTCAGATGGCAGAGCCGGCATGGCAGGGTCTTCCCAAAGATGGCACCAAAGGGGGTGATAGCGGGCCCTGTGTGGTAGTATGGGATGGGGACCCAGAAAAGGGGATGCTGACACTAGGAAGGTGGCTGAGTAGCTTGGATGCAGGGGTGAGACCCAACCTTAGGGTGGGCAGAAGGATGGATTTGGCAAGAAATGCCCAGAGGGCCCAAACACTGATAGATAAGCCTGGAATGTTGGCTTACTGCCTGTGGGTACCAGCCCCCTCTGTTGGACCTGCCTCGAACTGAGCTGGGTGGGCAGCAGCCAACCCTCCTCCTTTCCTCTCCCCCACTGCTACAGTCTGGAGATAGAAGTTTCTTTGAGACAGGATGGGGGAGGAGAATGGAAGGAGGCTGGCAAGGGTCCTGAATTATTCTCTCTCTGCCCACCTGTGCCCTCCTGACCCCCAGCCCAGCCTGTTACTATTGAGTTATTACTGAGCCCTTCACAGGGGGTGGCAGAGGGGAAGGAAGCAAAGGCACAGCACGGCCAGGCCACATGGGCACCCTACCTCCTCCCCTGCTCCTGGGATATCCAAGGCTCAGACCCAGAGGTGACTGGCATTGGAGGGTCCTTGGCCGGGGAGGAGGGCAGTGCAAACCTGCCAGGCACAGGCCTCCCCCTGCCCACACAGCTGAGCTCGCAGCCTGCTGATTGCTGAGGCAGCACTGCCCAGGGTCCTGCCTGCGTTCACTCCTGCCTGCTTGTGGGGAGCTCTTCAGGAAGGGGCAGAGCTGCCAGGCCTTGGTGTGGGAAGCAGACCCCCTGGTCTCTGGGGAGCAAGGAGGGGGATGGCAGATGTCTGTCCAGGGTGACTAGAGGCAACGGAGAAGGTCAGGGGCCTCGGACCTCGGGATGGGGCTCAGCTCCCGGGACCCTCTGCTGGAAAGAAGCTGTCACAAATATTCCAAGCACTAGCCTCCTGCCCCAACACCTCTTTCCTTTCCCAGTAGACACTTGACTTTCTGAGGGGGAGTTAACTCTGTGGTCTGAGAGCCCAGGGTCTCATTCTCAGAAGGGGCCAGGAGAAGGTCAAATGTATATCTGATAAAACAACAACAACAAAAAGAATTTAAAAAATGTCTATCTGAAGACTTGGACATGAAGACCCACGGGGTCCCTCTGGTTTAGGGATGAGGAGCTTGCTGGGGTGCCTCAGCCAGACTCCACCCTGGCTTTACTCACCTCCCCCTGGTCACTCCCTTGATGACCTTGACCTTGAATTAACCTTATATGCTGGGGGCAGGGCGTCAAGACAGAAGGAGGAGGAAGATGGGCATGGGAGAGAACTACAGATGCACTGGAGATACCAGGGGGAGCCAAAGACCCCATCTACTTCTGGTCCTCACTGCCTTCCTCCTCTGGGAGACAGGAGCAGGGAGGAAACAAAATACCCAGCAGAAGGGAGCGAGGAGGAGGTCTTGGCCTGAAGTCTGGAGGTGGGGCAGGGAGCCCATGCCCAGGCCAGCTCAGGTTGCTTCCCGTAGAACTTCTTGCCTGTCAGCTGTGAGCATCTAACAGTGGTTCTCAACCTTCTGGCCCTTTAAATACAGTTCCTCATGTTGTGACCCAACCATAAAATTATTTTCGTTGCTACTTCATAACTGTCATGTTGCTACTGTTATGAATTGTAATGCAAATATCTGATATGCAGGATGGTCTTAGGCGACCCCTGTGAAAGGGTCGTTCGACCGCCAAAGGGGTCGCGACCCACAGGTTGAGAACCGCTGATCCTAGAACTTTGGGAAGGGAGCAGACAGATTGGGGCGGGGGGGGGGGGGGGGGGGCTTGAATGTGAGCGACGCCCTCACCCGCTTCAGTGCCAGGAGCCTGGGCTCCGCCTGACTTCACTGGGGAATAATTTATTCACTGTGACTCCCGCAGGAGTAACGATCATACATAATTAGGGTTAATTATGACATTCATTAATTACGATGACTTCTCTTTTTTGCTTGTTACGCGCCCTTTCTCCTCCCCACCCCCCGTCCAGATCCCGGGGTGCGGGGGAGCAGCCTGCCTTTCTGATGTGGAGCCGCAGCCACAGCCCCGGGTCCCCGCCCGCCGGGCCCGCGCTGCCGCAGCCCCCAGCGTGGACTCGCCGCTGCGCACCCCTGGGCCGCGGCCTCGCGTCCCCAGACTAACCCGGTTGGGAGGGGGGATGCAGGACTGCGGCGGGTCGGAGACACTCAGAGATAAACACGCAGAGATGCCCGAAGAACGCGGGAGAGACGCGCCCCGAGATACCGAGACAGAGGCAGGCAGGTGGCAGAGACATTTTCAGAGAGACACAGGCAGAGAGGGGGGCAGGCGGAGCTGCACCCCGAGACCCGGCGGACTCCACGGGGATGCGCCTCGCACGCAACACACCGGCGCGCGCACCGCTACACACGGCCGCACGCTCCCCCCGCCGGCGCCGCGCCGCTTCCCTCCAACAGCCCAGGTGCCAGCTCCCCGGGGGGTCGCGGGTGCGTCTGCTCATCACGCGCGCAAGGGCGTGTCGTGCGCGTGGGATGGGGGCTCCGGGGGGCCCGCCGTGGCGAACCCACTCCCCCGCGCGGAGCCTGAAGAATCACACCTGCCCCGACATTGCGACCCCAGGGCAGCCGAGCCCGGAGCAGGGCGTCCGGCCCGGGGCGCCTCGGACGGGGAGGGGTCCAGGCCTCGCGCCTCCCGAGTTACCTTGGATTCGTGGAGGACGGACGCGGTCCCCGGGGCGGTGTGGGTGGCCGCGTCATCCGGTTCGCTCTCCTTCTCGCTCATTTCGGTCATGGTTGGGGGAGAGGGGCCGCGAGGAGGCCGAGGCCCGACGGTCCGCCAGCTGCGGGGCAGGCTGCGGGGGGCGGGCGTCTCTCTGGGACCCTTCCGCGAAGACTGCCACCCAATGAACCCCGGGAAAAACGCGCCCAGACGAAGCAACCCCTCACTCCCGTGCGCGGGCGGAGAAAGTTCCCGGGGTGGCTGGGGAGGGTGGTAACGACACCGAGCGAGGGGAGCGGGACGGCCCCGGGAGTGAGGACCGAGGGTCCGCAGAGGATGCTGCTCGGAGTCAGGGGAGGAGGGAAGTGGGGACGCGGGGATGAGCCGAGGGAGGGAGCCGGGGAGCTGTCCCGGTCCGGCCACCCCCGCCGCCCGCTGCGCCCGCCCCCCATCCTGCCCCCCCGCCCCGCGGGCCCCAGCCCCGCACCCCGAGGCCCCCTCCGCCCAGTCCTCGCCTCCCAACTTTGATTTAGGAGGTCGCGTGGTCCCGCCCCCTTCCCTCCGCCGCTCCCCCGCGCCGCTATGCAAATCTGCTTCTCAGCGATTGGCTACCGCGGGCGAAGGGGGCGGAGCCTGGGAGGGCTCGACAAGATGGGGCGGGGCTTGGAAGGGAGCGACGTGGCGGGGGCCGTTTTACGTTGAAAAGCCTGGAATGGGTGGCGTGACAAGGTTGAGGGATGGCTCCAGAGGTCATATTAGAGTCTGGATAAGGCTGGGGGCGGGGTGGGGTGGGGAATAGAGATCGGTTACATCTGCAGAAGGAGAGCCGAGAGTGGAATCCAAATGAGGACTTCCTGGTAGAGGTGGGGAAAGAAGGGGGACCCTTCTGCCCCATTCAGTACCGGGGTGTCTCTCTGCCCTGGAGAGACGCTCTCCAAACACACGCACCCCCCTGGGCTGTGAGGTGGTGATTTCCTCAGGCAGAGAAGGGACAACTTAACACCATGTGTCAAAGGCCAGGCAGGACAAACTGCTTTTTTGTGGATGAAAAGCTGGACATTGTGTCACTTTCCAGTCTTGTCTGGACTTCAGCAGAAAAGAGAGCAGTGGCCTCAGGCCCAGCACCTGAGGTCCTCTAACCTTCTCCAGAACACGCCCCCTCCTGTGGAACCTGCCACAGAGGGAGTTACATCAGGGGGTAGGGAACGGTGGAGGGGCAAGCAGGTTCCTGCCCACTTGTCTGAAGGTATCTCTTCTAATGCATGCATGTGTGTGTGTGTGTGTGTGTGTGTGTGTGTGTGTGTGTGTGTTTACCTCCTATTTCCCCTCACCTCCCGTCCTGACCAAAAGGTCTAGCTTCATCTCTTGGCCTGTCCAAGGAAAGGGAGATAAGTTGGGAGTTGAGAGACTCTTTCCTGGGTGGGGGTGGAGAGACTTCTGGGTCTAAACCTCCTTCCTCCTCATCTGCTGTGGGTGATAAGATGGGGAGGGGGGACCTCAAGGAGGTCCTGCCTTTATGCCAGCCCTGCAGGAGGGGCTGAACCCTGCGTCTGCCCATGCACATAGCCATCCATGCGATCTCCCTCCTCCCAAGGATGAGCTCACCATTGGAGGACCGCTCAGGTTACTGTGTCCAAGAATAGAGATTCACTTGCCAGTGACAGAAGTAGGACAAGGGCAGACGTGAGGGTTCGTGATTGTGGGGGCTTAGTACCCTCCCCTCCAGATCCACCCACTGCAGCCATAGACGCTGAGAGCTAGCTTTCCTAAAAGGAGCTTCACTAGAACCTGGCCCCAGTCCTTAAACCAGTCTTCCCAAAGACCCACTCATGACCAGCCTTCTCCCAATCTCCTCAGAGGGCTGCCCTCCTCCCTCTTGCCCAGCTGAGGGCACCCCAAAATCCCCTCCCTGGCCAACTGAGATGTAGAAATGCTTGGAGCACCCTGATATAGAGTTGTCAGCCCTCTCCCCCCATCTATCCTGGACTAGAGCAAACAAGGCCTTCCGCATTTAGAGACCTCCTGGGGGAGGTACCCCTGTTTCTCCCACATAGCAGAAACTCGGGGTTCCTTAGAATCCAGTGCCTGTATAGTCACTAATTAACTGTGACCTTGGGTGAGTAACTAAACCCTTTAGAGTCTTGATTTCTTCATCAACAAAATGGACATAGTGCAGTGTTGGGAGAATGAATGAATGAGTTTGCCCAGGGAAGACAAGCAGGGAAAATTAATTTTCTTCTTTGCCTCCTTTCTTTTGGGATATTTGTTCCTTCCCAGTGCTTTTCCCGAGGCAGAGAGAAGAAACAGCTTCGTTCCCTCGCTTTCCTGAGTCATTTGGAGCCTGTTATTTCATGGGGGAGTCAACCCAGGAAAGGATTCTGATGAGACAAGAGGAAGGATTCCCGGGGGAATCGGTGGCACCAGTGACCAAGGCAAGCCAGGAAAGTTGGTGGGTCCTGGGCCCATCTGGCCTCGGCGCCAGAAGCCTGCGGTGGGGCAAATATGGAGGAGGCCAGGGGGCTGGATGCCATGACCTCTGGATGTCCTTTCTGGATGTGTTTCAGAGAAGTCCTTCATCCACTAAGTCTGAGTCATTGTCTCAGCGCCAACAACTCCTACTGCAGTGGCTCAGGGACAGGGCGGGAACCGCCGGACCAGCTTCTCCTGGAAGAGGGACATTGTCCCATCTCAGATGCAGAGGCTGAAATAACAAGGATCAAGGTGCCACGCGAGGATAAATGGCAGTCACACTCTCAAAAGAACCCCCTAGTTGACCGGAAGTCAAAATACAACTACTGGAGTGCCTCTCGGTAGGGGAGCCGCCTGAATGAGGGTGGGCACTGGGCTCTCAGGAGCCCGGGGACTGAGGCATGGCCCGATGACTTAAACCTGCCCGGGGCACAGTGTCCAGCACGCTGAGAGAGTCTGGTCCTCTTCCCAGACTGCCCTATTTTTTCTGTTCTTCGATTTTGGGCAGAGAGCTGTTCTCTGGAGGGACTTTCATTTCCTTCTTTTTAGATGGACAGAATTGGACTAGAATAGGTTGAAATGGGGAGTTGCATTAAAATGGGGCAATAATCCTTGTTGTTATTAAGAATTCTTAACCTTGGGCTTGCAGGTAGGCTTTAGGAAGCTCATGAACCCCTTGAAACTATGTAAAATTTGGAGGAGAAGCACTTTCTGGGAAGAGTCAGAGCTTTCATCTGCTCCTCAGAGAATCTAAGATTCCCCAAAGGATTAAGAATCTTTGACTTGAATGACCCCCCAGGATTCCTCATGTAAGAGTTTGAGATTCGCTGATGTGAGGGATTGCTACTCCTTCCACAGGACAGACTTATTTTCCCCTTAATCACCTTCAGCTCAAGCCCTTCCCGCTGTGGCCTCTGCCCCCAGGGGTTGCCCAGAACAACCCAAGCTGAACACCTGAGAGCCTGGCCTTTCCCTCTAGCTTTAGAATCAGCACACCTGGGGTGGGGCAGTCTGTGCCGCGCCAACACGGCCAAGGGTGACCCTGAGAGGGGACGGTGAAGGATTAGAAAAGACAGACAAGAGAATAAAGCTGGGTCTGGGTGGGACGCTGTCCTCTCTGATGGAGAGACAGCGCCACGGACTACAAGCCGTGTCTTTGTTTTATAGCCAGATGCCACGAGGAAAGTAAGGGCGTGGTCAAGATGTTTACAACATTATCGTGGGTTTCGAGCCTACTCAACTACACGCACCTGAACTCTATCAAGCCCACATGACTCAGACACGTGGGGCCACGTGTTCGGACCACAGGTTCAAGCTCACAACCATAGCTGTTGGCTACAATTGTGCTGGGAGGGCTCTGCCCTCCAAGCTGGGACTTGCACAGTGGTTCTCAACCTTGGCTGCACATGAGAATCACCTAGGAATCTTTTTAAAATCCTGATTTGTGGGCCTCATCATTAGTAACAAAGAAATAGAATTTCCGGAGGATGAGGCCCAGAAATCAGGATTTTAAAAAAAGATTCCCAGGTGATTCTCATGTGCAGCCAAGGTTGAGAACCACTGGACTTGCACGTGGCCATGAGGACTGTGCCCTCTCATTAGTCCGAGGCTTGACCCTGCCCAAACACTGTAGCCGCTCTCCACAGTAGTCCATCATGGTTGAGGTCAAGTCTGGGTTCTCATCTCCTAGCTGGGGAGAGGAAGAGGGACCCGTGGGGCTGGGGGTGCAGAGAACACCATGAGTGGCCTGGCCTTGTCCAGTCTCCCGCACCTCCCCCTGCCGGCCAGCCCACCCTGGGGCCCAGAGGCAGATACCACTCTAATGAGCTAAGGCCCATGGCAGGCCTCAGCAATTACGACTTTATGGAAATATAGAAGGCTCTTACGCAAGTGCCTGACACACTTCCCGTCTGTGGCATCTGGGACAGCCAGGTCCCCAGGGGCTGGAGGAGGGCCCCTCCACCCCCTGCTGCCACCAACCCCAGGAGCTCAGGACACTGGCATAGAGCCACCCTCCCGCTGCTGGTGGCATTGTCCCTAATACGCCCTGGGTGAGCTGTTCCCGCTGTCTGTGCCCCAGGCTCCCTGGAGGGGAACAAATTGGGCTCCAGTATATGCAATCTCTTCCCTCGCCCCTGCCAAGCCCAGGAGACCTGCTCCTGTGGGAGGGGGACGGTGGGGTTGGGGTATTTCCCTTTCCTCCATGAAGAAAATCTCTCTTTCCAGGAAGATGTCCCCTTCTATTCTGTTCTTTTTTCCCTTGAGGCTGGGGACATAGGGCTGACCGCAGCCATGGTGGGGCGGGTCAGCGCCCCTGGCAGCCCCTCCCAGGCCCCGTGTCAGTTTGCCCCCTACCCACCTCCCATGGCTCTGACAGTGTCCCGAAGCCACTGCTTTCTTTCTCTAGTCCATTCCCCCACCCACCCACAAGGCATCTGTTACCAAGGTAACAGCAGTGTCATCACTTTGGGGTGAGTGAGGGGGTGGAGCCCAGTGGACTGAGGGTGCTGTTAGGGGTTAGAATTTTGGAGAGATGAGCGCTGAGGGGGCCCAAACTATTCAAGGAGGAGCCTTTTGCTGGAAAGGGGCTTTGGGCACAGACTGGGATGGAGGCTGTTGCTGAAAGCTTGTGGGAAAGAGGGAGGATGATGTTTGGAAGCAACTGGATGCAGGGTTAGAGGTGAGGGTGGCTCTGGTGAGAAGCGTGAGGGTGGTGATGACAAAGAGACGTTGAGGCAGGGAGGGTGGACCCTGCCTGTAACTCCTCACTGGGGTCCATGGGGAGGTGTTTTCTGGCTGGGAAAGTCTAGAGCCCGCTGGAAGCTGCAGGGGAGAGCCTGGGGCAGGGCTGAGCCCACACCGCCCCCTGCAGGCCGCACAGAAAGCAGCATTGGATGCGCGGCAAGAAAGCTGTGCTTAGCGGGGCCTTTGAGGGTCTGTCTACATTTGAGACTCCTAAGCCTTCTGATTGCCTGGAGTAATAATGGACATTGGGGCGCCTGATCCCCGCATTAGAGGTCTTACTGTAAATCCTGACCCAAGGGCGCAATAATTCAGGGGGCCCCTCTGGCCGACTTGGGGGTGGCCAGCAGTTCTAGGCAGAGGGAACAGCCTGGGAAAACACGCAGAGGTGTGAAAAAGAACAGCCCGTTCTGGAAGCTGCAGGCAAACAAGAGGGAGGGGGAGTGGTGAGAAGGGAAGGCAGAGAAAAGTGGACAAATGGCTTTGAATGTTGGTCAGGAAGCTGACTTTTCCTGTGCAAAGTGGCTTCTCAAACTCACACCCTGGCGCCCCACTGAGCAATTCATCAGGGCCATGGAGGAAGGGGTGGGGGCGGGCGGAGAGCAGGCAAAGTGGTTCACTCAGAACTTGAGAGAATTTTTAAAAAATATTTTTTATTTTATTATTATTTTTTAATATGTTTTATTACAGAGAGGAAGGGAGAGGGATACAGAACTAGAAACATTGATCAGCTGCCTCTTGCACACCCCCTACTGGGGATCTGCCTAAGCTTTATCCACTGAGCCAAACCGGTTAGGGTAGAACTTAGAGCGTAGGCCTGTGGACTGAAGGGTCCCTGGGTTCTGGCCAGGGGCACATATGCGGGTTGCGGGCTTGACCCCCAGGAGGGGGCGGGCAGGAGGCAGCTGATCAATGATTCTCTCTCATCATTGATGTTTCTATCTCTCCCTCTCCCTTCCTCTCTGAAATCAATAAAAATATATTTAAAAAAAGAAGATTGGGGCTTCGAGCCAGGCCTGTGTGTTGTCCAACCCCAGGGGGAACTGTTCAGTGGGGTGCCCTTTGGAACTGTGCACCCAAAATCCTCAGAGGCATTTTGCTGGAGGAGGGACTGCCTCTTGGGGGAGGGGCATTTGTGTGCAGACACACTGACCACACAGGGGTTGCCATATGGGACTGTCAGCTTCCTCTGTGTGTGCACGCTCCTGTGTGCCTGTGCCTGAGGTGTCTAAAAAATCATGCTCTCATCCCTTCCTTTGTAAAATAATTTTGCCTGGAACTCAGGGCCCAGCCTTTTGCCCTTGATGGACAAGATGCCACTGAGAGAGAGAGAGAGAGAGAGAGAGAGCGAGCCTGGTACATAGTAGGCACTTCATAGCATTTTGTTGAATGCATGAATGAATGAATGAATGAATGAGTGATCCTTCTCCTCTCAGCCCCTCTTTCTTTGAGGGAGGAGTAGACCTCCCCCTTCAACTCTCCCACTCTCCAGGCTCGAATGCTGCCTCGGGATAGAAAGCAGAACCAAACAAGACATTTTGGTTAGAGGAGAAAAAGGACATAGAATTGTTATTTCTCAGCATTTTTTTTTTTTTTTTTTTTTTTTTTTACAGATAAAAAGTTACTTCCTTGGCTTACGAAGCCCAAAAGGGTATTATTAGGATTGGTTTATGCCATGGCCTAGAAAATGATAGAACATTTGGGTGGGGAAAAATCCATTTTAAAAAATTGCACCCAAAAAGTTGTCCCTGAAATTATCTGTGTGTGGGGAAGTTTCTGAGACAGTCACGTCTGTACCCCCCAGGACTGTGACACTGGGGACCTTGCTGGTGCCCCCCGATACCCCAGGGGGAGCTCTTGGGAATTCAACCCTGGACAAAGATGCAGCACCACAGAAGGACCGTTAATCCTCACTGCCACACCGGGTGGGAGGGAGGCCTTGCTCCCATTTAGAAGGTAAAGAGGGGAGTCTGCGCCATGCCCCTGCCTTGTGGGGGCCTCCCCCCACCCCCCAGGGCCTGAGAATCCCCTGAGAGTGCAGGGTCCGCACCAGAAGTGTCCCAAGGCCTCTCTGGGCTTGAGGATGAGCTGTTCAAACTCTGTTCTGTGCTGGCCCAGGGGCCCAGCGAAAGAGTAGGGTGGGGTTGGGGGGCTGCAAGTAGCTAGGTTCCAGCCACTGCCTCAAGCCCAGCTGAGGGGAGAGAGAGAGAGAGAGAGAGAGAGAGAGAGAGAGAGAGAAGGAAAGAGGAGGAGGGAGAGAGGAGAGAGAGAGCCATGGGAAACCAGGAACAGGCCCAGCAACATCTGAGTGGGACAGAGTGCAGAGAGGTGGGAGGAAGGACTAGCAGCCAGTATGGGAGAGATGAACTCAGGGGCGAAGGGGGAGGGTGCAAGCAGGTGGAGGGTGGTGAGAGGGCAGGGAATTGGGTGCTGGAGTTGGAGTCCCACTCCCAGGACCTGCTCTGGGGATTGTCCTCAAAGGGGGCCCACACCAGCCTCCACCTTTTCTACCTCCATCTGCCTGCTTGCCTCCTCTGCCCCATACCCTGCTCCCACCAGGCCAGGACCAAGGTGGCCAGGACCCCTCCACTCCCCTCCCTTCCTGGGATCCTGCTCTGTCCAACCTTGGAGAGCTCCATGGGGGCCTTCTTGCCTGGACTCCACCTTTGGGCAATGGGTGGGCTCTCCAAGTCTTGGGGTTCTTAACAGGGGATCTTGGGTACTTGGGCTCCTTTGGCCTCCCTGGCAGGCATGTTCCCAACCCTTTCTTCTCCCTTCTTCCATTTTGTCTGGGTTTATGGAAAAGAAAGCAGGTACAGGACCAAGGGCCAGGCACCTGGAGATGGAGGTGCCCTGAGTGGGGACCCTTTGGCTTTCCCTGTCCCCAGGCAGGCTCTGCAGAGTCACCAAGCCTGGATAGCTAAGGTCACATGAGCTCAGGCGATGTGTTGAGAGGCCTGTCTCTCTGCTCTCCGCACGGCCCTTGTCTGTTTATACCAAACAGTAGTTGGGGGTTGGGCACAGGGGCCTGGGGCTGTCTGTGTACAGTGACAACAGGGGCTGAGCATGGGGAAGGAGGCCCTCCCCAAGGCAGACTGTATTTGTCCATAAACACAGTCCACCCCGTACCCCAGGGCAGAGGAGGGGCAAAGAAACCAACCCCGCTGGGAGTCCTCTCCTTCCACTGCCCTGGGAGGGGTCACCCCCAGACACACCGCTCCTCCCCACAGGCAGGCTCTCCCTGCCAGCACCACCCCCCGAGTTGTTTCCACAGCAAGCTGGACTATGTTCTGTAAACTCCAGTCCCCTAGCCAGGCAGCCCAGCAAAAGCACAGGTGTCCTGCCATCACCGCACCTGTGTGTTGGGGTCGGGAAGAGGAGGGTGGGAGGCCAGCAGGGAGCAAAGACCCTTTGTAGGTGCGTGTGATGCAGCATGCCTGCTTGTCCTGTCCCCTGGGAGGGGTCAGGTTCTTCCCATGGGGTCATGTGAGGGGTCCTAGCCTATGAGTCTCTGGGATTCTACGCGGCTCATGAATCTGGGGCCAATCTTGAAGCCTAAGGGTGTCCCCTCCTTGTCCCTGGGCCTCTTGGGGAATGGTGGGGGAGTGGATGTGCATCCCTGTGACTTTGTTTTGCTGTACCACCATCTCCCCTTCAAGTTAATGATTGGTAGGGAGCCCTGGGGACACCATTCCCCCACCCCCTCCTCCCAGCTTAAGCTGCCTAATAGGTCCAGAGTTTCCTAGAGCCCTGGGAGCTCAGCCAATCAGAGGCCCCAGGCTGACCCCACCCTTTAGTGGGTTTGCTTCTATAAAGAGAGGCTGAGGTCCCCGGTGGAGGCCCAGTGGGTCCAGCCCCACCCAGCACTGACCTCTCTGTCACACACCTGGCCCGCTCCCTTTCCAAGATGCTGTTTTGGCACAACCAGCTGGAGCACCTGTGGCCCAGTCCCGGGGAATTGTACCCGGGGCCGCCAAGCAGCTTGCTCAGGTAAGGGCCAGAGCCCCTTCCCTCGGCCCCTAAGGAAGGCCCTGGTGCGAGCTGTGGTAGACACATGGGGCCTCTGTTTCAAGTAGAGGGGGATGGGCTTCCTGCTCTTGGGCCCCTTTGGGGGTGGGGATGTGGTCAAATGCACCTGGGTTTAGTGGGTCCTGGGACATCTCACAACACCCTGAGCACCACCTACACAGGACACTTTGGTGGGGCATTGACTTGGTATCAGGCAAGCCCTGAGGTTGCGCACAAGCAATTGATGCCAGATGTTTGTCGATGCTTGGTAGTATCTGGGATTTGCATCTTAACGGAGGTCTCCCAGAGGCCAAAGGAGTTGAATGGCGGCCCTTTTGGCCCTGGCTGCTGCTGGGGTGCCTGCTACAGGAAACTGGAGGCTCCCAGGAGATAGAACCTGGCAGAGAGAGTCAACGCCCCATAGGGAGTGGGGTGGACAGGGCAGAAAGCTGGCAGGGCCTCCTCTCCCTGCAGGGAGTCCCTGCCCTTGCCCTACCTGAAGCAGGAGGAGCTGCCCAACATCCCCAGCATGGAGCCTCCCTGCCCCTCATTCCAGTACGTGCTCTGTGCGGCCACCTCACCAGCCGTGAAGCAGCAGGAGGAGGCCCTGACCTACCTGAACCAGGGTACGCTGGGCCAGGGAAGGAAAGGGGTGAGTGGGGGCAGCAAGCTCTGGAGGTTGTGCCAGGGTGGGCTGGGGAGGCAGGCACCATTTCTGCCCCTCGGAGTGGGGCTCACACGTCCCCCAATCTCTCCCAGGCCAGTCCTATGAGGTGCAGATGCTCTGCAACTCCAAGCTGGGTGACGCCACCCAGTGGCCGCGGCTGCTGAAGGTAGGTGCATCCCCTCCCAGATCCGGCAAAGGCCGAGTCTGCCTGTCCCAGGGGCAGGAAGCCAGTGCCATCCCTGTGATGTCATTGTCAGGTAGAACCCTCTCAGGTCCACCTTTTAAGTTGACCTTCACAGTGGTGGGCAGGAATTGTGCAGGCAAGAGGCACAGAGAGGTTAAGTATTTTTCCATGAAACAGCCAGTAAGTAGCAGAACCGGGATATAGAAATATTAGCATATTACAGCCCTAGCCGGTTTGGCTCAGTGGATAGAGCGTCAGCCTGCAGACCAAAGGGTTCCGGGTTTGATTCCAGTCCAGAGCACGTACCTTGGTTGCAGGCTTCTCCCTGGCCCGGGCCTTGGTTGGGGCTCATGCAGGAGGCAACCAAGCGATGGGTTTCTCTCACATTGATATTTCTCTCTGTCTTTCCTTCTCTCTAAAATCAATGGAAAAATATCCTCAGGTGGGAATTAAAAAAGGAAAGAAAAAGGGGGGGGGGGATATGTGTTATTCACACACATAATTACTTCTCTCAAAAAATTATTCATTTAGCCCTGGCCGGGTGGCTCATTTAATTGGATCATTGTCCCATGCACCAAAAGGTTGCAGGTTCAACTCTGGTCAGGGCACATGCCTAGGTTTCGGGTTCCATCCCCATTCTGGGCATATACCAGAGGTAATGGATCGATGTTTCTCTCTCCTCTCCTCTCTCTCCTCTCTCTCTCTCTCTCAAATAAAAAAAAAGAAGGGAACATGTCCTTAGGTGAGGATTTAAAAAAATTATTCATCAAGCTCCCATTTATTTCCAGAAACTATTCTCTGAGCTAGAGATTCAGCCGTAAAGAGACAGATGCAATTCCTTTCCTCAGGGGGCTTGCATTCTACTGAGTGAGACAAACTTGTAATTACACAAATTGTATGCAATTACAAGTTAATTTACAAATTGCAAAATGATAAGTGCTGCAAAGAAAAGCCTGCTAGCACTCCCCTTTCTAGAGCGCGCCTGCCTTTCTCCTCCCCTCTTCTTCCCGCACAGGCCAGCTACCGTTGCCTTTCTCTCCTAAGCTCCAAGGGCCCCTCTTTTGCCTCCATAACTTGATTCCTGAGCCGACACAGCCCAGCTGGTTTGCTTCTTTCTACCTCTGTGATCTTCTTTTTTTTTTTTTTTAATATTTTTTATTGATTTTTTACAGAGAGGAAGGGAGAGGGATAGAGCGTTAGAAACATTGATGAGAGAGAAACATCGATCAGCTGCCTCCTGCACACTCCCCGCTGGGGATGTGCCCGCCACCAAGGCACATGCCCTTCACCGGAATCGAACCTGGGACCCCTGAGTCTGCAGGCCGATGCTCTATCCACTGAGCCAAACCGGCTTGGGTCTCTGTGATCTTCTAAGTAAACTTTTGCTTATCGTTAAAAAATATGTAGAAAAGAGCCCGGTAGAGTGATTAAGAGTGGGAAGGGATTAACCTCCTTATTTTACAGACGAGGAAACTGAGGCTCAGGGTCCCTAAGTCACCTCCCCAGTTTCACAGAATGGCAGGTGGGCATCTGCACTCAGATCTAGTGATTCTAAGTCCCATGTTTCCTGGGAGTGGGAAGCAAGGTGGGGAGAGGGTGGGAGGGTTGGCCTACCCCAGGTATGGGAACTGTCCCCAAATGCCTACGAGCGCCACCTTCCTGTGCCCACAGAGTGTGGTGCGTGTGGTGTTCCATGACCGGCGCCTGCAGTACACGGAGCAGCAGCAGCTGGATGGGTGGAGATGGAGCCGGCCTGGGGACCGCATCCTGGACATCGGTGAATGGGGAGGGACCCTTTAGGGCCACCATCTGTCTTGAAAGCCCTTAGAGGTGGGGAGGGCTGAGCCTTGCTTCCTGCTTGCTACTCTGTGTCTGCAGATGTGCCATTGTCCGTGGGGGTGATAGAACCCCAGGTGCTGCCCTCACAGCTCAACACAGTGGAGTTTCACTGGGACCCGACCAAGAGGACCTCTCTCTTCCTGCAGGTGAGCCTGAAGCTGGGAAAGGAAGGTGAGGTTAGGTAGGGGTAAGGGGACAGTAAAAATAATTCATTTCCAGAAAACACCTTGGGGGGAAAAATATGGATAGAGGTTTACGGACTCTCACCATAGGGAAGGACTAGTTAAACATTAAAGCAATGGAAGAAACTACAAAACACAGGACTTAGCTTCTAAGAAAGTCATGGTCTGCAATACCTAGGCAAAATTAAAAGGAGACCCCAAATGGGAAAAATAGTTGTTAGTGTTATAGCCTTAATAATAAAAAGTTATCATCCTATGTAATAAAAGGGTAATATGCAAATTGACCAAATGGCAGAATGACCGATTGCTATGATGCACATTGACCACCAGGGGGAGTGCCGCTCAGCCACAAGCCAGGCTGATGGCTGGTGAGTGCAGAGGTCGTGGTGGGAGGCCAAGCTGAGGAGTCCCCCCCCCCACCCCCCCCCCAATGCACGAATGTTGTGCACTGGGCTTCTAGTATATCAATAAGAAAAAATAGGAGACCAACAGAAAACAGGCAAAGGATATAAGTAGACAATTTATAAGGATACTAAATGTACACAGGTCAACCTCATAAAATGCTAATTAAAATGTCCTATATAACATGGGGAAGTAAAGTACAACATAGGGAGAGAACCTAATAAAGTTACACTTGAAGAATAGACGCTGCTGACAGGTGACAGGCAGGCCACAGGTTTTAGGTGCAATCCCCCTGGAAGGGTGGTGGGGCCGGGAGTCACACTGCTTCCTCTTTGCTTCTCCTCCGCCTCAGGTTCACTGCATCAGCACTGAGTTCACTCCTCGGAAAAAGGGTGGAGAGAAAGGCGTCCCCTTCCGCCTCCAGATCGACACTTTCAAGCCCAGTGACAAGGGGCTTCCACCTGAACACCTACATTCAGCCGGCTGCCTCATCAAGGTGTTCAAGGTGCAGGCAGCACCGGGCCCCTTCCCCTCCCTCTCAGGGCTTGTCACCCTGCCTCGCTGGCTGTGTGGATCCTGGCCCTGCTTTGCTGTGGATCCTCCGCCTGCGGTCCAAGCTCTGGGTCTCTTTCCCTCTCTGTGCACAGAGGGATGGGGCTGGATGTCTTTCTTAGAGCCCCTTCTGTGACGAGAAGTGTGCAGGCGAGGAGGGGGCCTCTGAGATTCTCATGTCTCCCTCTGGTAGCCCAAAGGAGCTGACCGGAAACTGAAAACCGACCGGGAGAAGGTTGAGAAACAGCCCCTGCACGAGAGAGACAAGTATCAGGCTGCCTGTGAGAGCACGGTCTTTGTGGAGGTGCGTGTTTTGGGGGGGCAGGGTTGGAGAAAAGGTCCTCACTTACACCTGGGAAACTGAGGACTCGAGGGCTGTGCCTGCTTCAGGATGATCACAGCCCCCCGGGATTCCACCCGTTTCCTGCAAAGACAAACTTCAAGACCCCCTGGAGGGCCACCTTCCAGGCCGCCTCTCCTGTGCCTGCCACCGCTGCCACCCCACTGCTGCTGCCTCTGCCCAGAGCAGCTGCGTTCCTGCTGCTGCTTCTGCCAGCTCCGCGGGAGCCTGCCCAACTCCCCCAGGCAGCCCTGCAGGCTAGTTTGCTCTCTTGCTTAGTCTGGAAACTAGATCTGCTTGTCAGCTACTTTTGTAGATGCTAACATTTAAAAAAAAGTGTTTTTATTGATATTAGAGAGAGAGAGGAAGGAGCGGGAGAGATGTTTCCTGCACAGCCCTCCCAGGCATGTGCCCTGATCCCTGACCAGAATGACCGAACTGGCGACCTCCTGGTGCATGGGTCCACACTCAACCACTGAACCACACTGGCCGGGCCCTTGTCAGCTCTTAACAGGCAGTTGGAGGGAGGTGAGGGACGGCTGCCACTGCTCCCCAACTGTCCATGCCGACCTTACTGTTTGCCCACAGTGTTCACCATGGCCGGAGCCCAGTGCAGAGCCCCACCTGCCTCTCAGCCCTCAGGCTCTGACCTCCCCCCACTCCTGCAAACTCCTGTCCCCGGAGCGGTGAGTGGGGATGCGCGCCTCCCATCAGCCCTTTGGGGCGCCAGTGAAGAGCTCCTCAGCCAAGGCCTGGGGGAGGGGCAGGGTTGAGGGGTGTGCTGAGGCTGGGAAGAGGCTCAGCCCGGCTTCTGGGGAACATCTGGGATGACCCCTGGCAAGCTCTGCCTCCCAGGGTGGGAGACTGGCTGCACTGCATCCAAGAGGCCCTGACCCTCTGCTCCCCCACAGGCTCTGCTGCTCACCACCATTCATCTTGGACACTTTGGGGGGCAGCCCAGCTGAGGTGAGTCTTCCCTTTCCACCCCCCATCCCCGTCCACTCTCCCAAAGCCTCAGCAACCTCATCTCTCGCTCCAGAATAGGGCGGCCCTGCCCCCTGGTGGACAGATGTGCTATGGCCCTACATCACAAAACTTCCCTGCAAGGACCGGCACTTCCCACCAGCAGAATGAGCCTCCCCCTCAGACTCGGGCCCCCCAGGGGCAGAGGTTGTTTCTCCTCCCCTCTGTTCTCAGTCCGTGGGCTCATGGGGTTCCCTGGACTGCCCTCTCCATGCCTCAGGATCTGAACCCTGGAGCCTCCATTCTGGAGACGCAGCAGTGGTTACATCGCCACCGGTTCTCCAGCTACTGCCGGACACTGGCCAATTTCACAGGTGAGGCTGGGGTTGGCAGGGATCCCGCTGTAGGGAAATGGGGGTGGGGCTCTCAGCAGGAAGCCTGCCTCTGTCCTGGCTTTTGTGTTCCCTTCAACTAACTTTTATTTAGGACTAAGAGTTGCCAGGCACCATGCTTGCTACGTTTTTTTCTCTCATATTATCCTATATAATTTACACACTCGCCCTTGAGAACAGGGCTCAGAGGGGTTCAATACGTTGCGGAAGGACACACAGCTAGCAAGTGGCAGAGCCGGGGTGTGGCTCGAAGTCTACCCGGATATACTAGGGCTATCTGTAGACTCATGTTGGACTGTGTCCCTTGCCAGCCTCGATCCCAGGCCTCTTCCCCAATCTGGCTCTCTCTGCCTCTGCAGGCACCGATCTGCTGAAGCTTACCCGGCAGGACCTGATCCAGATCTGCGGGGCTGCCGACGGGATCCGCCTTTTCAATACTCTTAGAGCCAGGTGCTGGGCACTGCCAACAGGGTCCCCTGCCCTCTGTAGTGGCACCTACCAATTCAGCTAGCAGAATGTTCAAGTCAAGAGGCACCTTGAAGGCCACTTACTCCCCGCCCTCATTTTATACAAAGGAAGAAACTCTGGCCCAAAAAGGACACTGATCTTCCTGAGGTTACAGACTGGCAGGGCTGGGCTAAAAAACCAGGCTCCCGTGACCTCCCCTGTGACCATCCCACCTGCATCACGCAGTTTCTGGGGACAGTTAGATTTTCCTATCTCCTCTCCCCCAGAATCTACCGTTCATTACAAGCTTAAGAAATGCGTGGCGATTTCTCTCCCTGGAGACCTGGGAGGGGTGGGGTCTCTCCCAGGGATGGGGGCTCCAAGAGGGAGCTGATGGTCCAGATATGAAGGGCTGAGACTGTTTTCCTGGCCCAGGCCCATCCGTCACCGGCTGACTTTATATGTGGCTCAGGAGGCCTCTAGGCAAGAGAACGAGGTTCCTAAGAACCCCGAACCAGGTAAGGTGCTGGCCTCTCCAGAAGAAACGAAGGTGTGGCCGCACGAACCCTCTTCTGGCCTGGGGAAAGGGTGGTGCCCCACCATTCCTGGGACCCACATGCCCTCCTTGCATTCCCCTGCCTTCCATGACCAGACTAGTCCTCTCCTTCCAGGATGTCTCCCTGGGTTTATTCCTCCATGCTCTCTAACCCCTTCTGATTTTGTCATTCTATTAGCATGTGGGATTAGAACATTATAATCTTGCCAGCACCGGTTTGGCTCAGTGGATAGAGCGTCAGCCTGCGGACTGAAGGGTCCCGGTTCGATTCCGGTCAAGGGCATGTACCTTGGTTGCGGGCACATCCCCAGTGGGGAGTGTGCAGGAGGCAGCTGGTCGATGTTTCTCTCTTATCGATGTTTCTAACTCTCTATCCCTCTCCCTTCCTCTCTGTAAAAAATCAATAAAATATATTAAAAAAAAAAGAACATTATAATCGTATTGTTCTTGGGTTTCGGTCCTTCATATGTAGATGTCCCATCTCCTCTTTCAGCTGGGGCCTCCCCTCAGTTGAGGAATAGGAGGTGAAGACAAAGTGGGTTTATAAGCCTTTTTCTTTACTCTCTCCCCTCACACCCACCATGAGGCTGTCACCATGCCCTCTCATCCTCCTGGTATCTGGGGCTCCCTCTAGACCTCTCCCCCTACTGACCCCCTATTGCCCACATCCCAGGTTTTTATCAAGAGATTTCGCTGGATGAACTCAGCGCCATTGAACTGATGGGAAAACTGGCAGAGCTCTTGAACCTCCCAGCCAATCAGATCCACCGCCTCTTCCACCAGGGCCCTGGGGGTATCCTCATTCTCCTTAGCGACCAGGTAAGGGGCAGTGGTTCCCTATAAGGCTCCACTAAGGCCTGGTCACTCCTTTCCCTCTCCCTACCTACCCTGGCTTATTCCGTTGGGCTATAAGAACGGAATTATCTTAGTGACCCCTTCTCCCTTGCAGGTGGTTCAGAATCTTAAGGATGAATCGTACTTTGTGGCCGTGGTGAAAAAAGGTAGGAGTTTTAGAGGGAGACACTAGCTTTGTGTCAGAGACAGAGATCGTATAGCAAAAAGACAGCTATTTATTGCTCAGGAAAAACGTGACTGAATAAATGCATTCTCATAAGTGTATTACCATGGAAGGTAAGCCCCCCCTTCCCCAACCCCCACAAACTGCAACAATCAAGCGGAAGGGCAGGTGCTTGCTGACCAGTCAGCTGGTAGTCCTGGTTCTCTGGATGCCTGCCCGGCCCCTGTGATGCTCCAGTGCACAGGGAGGCTTCCTGAAAAGGTGGATTGGCGGCGAGGGGAAGAAGACCGGGGCGTGCAGGTGCGCTGCAGGCCGCTCCTCGTTGGGAGTGCATCCTCGTGTTGGTTGGGGGCCAGCCTCACCCCAGTGGTGCCCTTTTTACTGCTTTCAGTGCAGAATCCAGATGGCTACTACCTGGTGCTGACCTAAGCTCAGGGACGCCCTGCTGCAAGAGGAAACTGATGCCAGCCTGGTTCTCCAGAAAATCCTCGATGTTTCCCCAGGCTCCAGGTGAAGAGCCGGACCGTCCTGTATCCCTCCCCTGGGGAGGCAGCAAGCAGCCCCAGGCTCACATTTCTTACTGCTCGGCAGCAAGTTATTAGAACCTGGGCCGAAACCGGTTTGGCTCAGTGGATGGAGCGTCGGCCTGCGGACTGAAAGGTCCCAGGTTTGGTTCCGGTCAAGGGCATGTACCTGGGTTGCGGGCATATCCCCAGTAGATGTGCAGGAGGCAGCTGATCGATGTTTCTCTCTCTCCTTTCCTCTCTGTAAAAAATCAATAAAAATATATTTAAAAAAGAAAAAGAAAAAAAGAACCTGGGACACAGCTTCCCAAGATGAGCTAAACTGGCCAAATCTTGTGAGGCAAGAAACCTGGCAATATGGATGAGCTTTTGCCCCAAGCAGTGCTGCTGAACGAGTGAATTTGTGTTTAAAATCCTACTCACCCCTTCTTTTGCAAATTAATTTAAACAGGTATATATACTTAATGCTTGTTCTATTTTCTTGATGATATGGTCCTCTCGAGAATTGTCTTCTGCCTATAGACTAGGGCAAGGGATAGAGTCTGGGATAGGAATAAATAAATCTGGCTGGATTTTTTTTTTTATTCCAATTAGTTAGGGCAACAACTACTCACTGAAGCCTCTGAAAGACCATTCAACTATCAAATCGCTGTGCTTATTCCAACTGCAGTTCTAGAGACTTGGGAAATCCTGTTACTCTTCTTAAACACTGAGGCCACGGGGTCTGATTTTTAAAATGCAGTTGAACTTATTAATCTTTGAATTTTTAGGTCTTCCCCTATATTAAGGTCATAAATATAAACAAACATTTTCAAAGTTTAAATTTTAATTTTGCATTTCACTTTTAGGTCAATCCACCGGAAACTGATTTTTGTGTGTATATTTTTCCATGCAGAAAACCGATTTTATATTAAGTGCTTTTTAAAACGTGATGTTATTCTGATTTTCTTTCTCGTTTTAAAAAAATATATTTTACTGACTTTTTACAGAGAGGAAAAAGAGGGATAGAGAGTTAGAAACATCAATGAGAGAGAAACATTGATCAGCTGCCTCCTGCACATCTCCTACTGGGGGTGCCCGCAACCAAGGTACATGCCCTTGACCAGAATTGAACCTGGGACCTTTCAGTCTGCAGGCTGATGCTCTAGCCACTGAGCCAAACCGGTTAGGGCTGCTTAATTTTTTCATTCCTTTCCCTCAAAATTTTATCACAAAAAAAAAAAAAAAATACTGAAGAGAGAAAACCTATATGCATGGATTGGAATACAGGCCAAGGCACCCTCCGCCTAATCCCTTTTTAATCATTTACTGGTCATCTTTGGGGAGTTTTAAACCAGGTAGCCTCTGGCTAGGGAGGGCAGGAAGGGAGAAGGCTCTGAACACTGGCTGGAATGGGGGTCCTGGCCGGTGGTTAGAGCTTCGGCTCACAGACTGAAGGGTCACGCCATCAATTCCAGTCAAGGGCATGTACCGTGGTTCCAGGCTGGATCCCCAGCCTGTCAGGGTGTGTGCGAGAGAGAACCCATCGATGGGCCTCTCTCACATTGATGTTTCTCCCTCTGTCTCTCCCTCCCTTCCACTCCCTAAAAATCAATGGAAAAATATCCTTGGCTATTAAAAAAAAAAATATCCTTGGGGAAGGGGAAGTCTGTTTATCCTTGAAGACCTAAAAAGTATCTCCCTCAACATATAGGGCTGATCCAACATGGACAACTACTTGTACCCCTGTAACCCTGGTGGCCTCACCCAAATTACCAACCCAGACCAGGCCTTTACCACGTGCAGAATGAGTGGATTTCAAGAGAGGTCTATGAATCCACAGGTTCCCTGAGGGCATTTCATGGCAGGATAGACACCCTGAGATGTAAATTTTGATTGCAGATTTGGCTCCCCTGCACATCTCCACCAAAAGGATAGGGACCCCATTTCATTAACCTTTGTGTATCTCTCAACTGGAGCCTCCAGCACAGACCAGACACTGACATATTTGCTGAAATGAAGGGAATAAAGCAGGTAGCATGTGAATGCTTACAATGTGCCATCATTACCTCTTTTAACCTTTACAGCTCTAAAGCAAGATGAGACAGCAGGTCGTTCAGGTCATTTGGGTGGAGGTCAGGCAATGACTTGGGAGCTTGTGTTTAACCATCTTCACTCCTTCCTAGGCGAGGTAAGGGCAATGGACTGCACAGATAAGGAACTCAGGATGAATTGTTATATCAAATTAGAACAAGAATTTTAGAAATCCTGATTTATATTATGTCTTGTTTTTCTTAGACAAGTAGAGTTGTGTATTAAAAACAGGCTACTAAAAAGTTAGTAACTAAAGGTTATTAGTTAAATTCTATTAAAAAATATAAGGGTGCCAAAAAGCTCCTCTTCACTGAGCCTCGGGAGCCTGTGCAGCTCTAGGGTTCAAGAAAGTAGAGAATCACAGCTCCAAGTCAGGCTATTTCCGCAGCAAAATGAAAAGTCTTCACAGCTTATTTCCTTTAATTACATCATAAAACAAAATTAGAACATACAGGAAACAAGAATAGTTACATAACAATTTACTTTATATATTTATATATAAAAAACATTTCTTTTTAGTCCAAAGATTTTAAAGCAGAAGGAATCCTCTACTGCCACCTTGGCTTTTATTTATTTTAAATAACCCTCCCTCCCCCGCAATCTCAAGCGCCAAAAGTAGTAGTGGAAACAGTCACTTGGACAGCGAATGGAACCTGGCGTCGGGTCACCATGTGGGGAGCTGTCGATGCCAGGGACTGGCAAAGCGCTGGGCGGGCCTAGTGGAGAAGCAGTAAGCAGCAGCTCCCACACACTGAAGCACTCCAGGGCAGGCCAGAGGCTGGGGGAGGCTTAGGCAGGCCAGATAATGATGTTTGGTACCAGACCCTGCCAGTCAATCTCCTCTGCATTTTACCCCCTCAAGGGCTGGGAATAGGAGGGGGCCACTGGGTACAGGGATGAAAGAGCCTGGTTTGAAGATAAAAATTTCTCCCACAGCACCATTTACCCATCCATCTCTGTCCCCAGGCAGAGTCTGACGGGCAGGGGTAGTCCTCACAGTTCTCTGAGCTCTGCACAGGCCGCATTTCTCAGGTCTGTGCTCTCAGGGTCACTGGAAGGTGGGCAAAGGTGAGGAGAGCAGTTGGGATATGCCCAAGGCAGGTTACTTGGAAATGATTCCTGGGAGGAAAAAGGAGGCAGCCAGAGTGGGAGGCATTTGAAAGTTGAGTCATAAAACAGGAATGGAGAAAGGCAAAATTAAGAAGTAACCCTCAGTGCTGGCAGCTACAGAGCCTCAGGGGCCAGCTCCAAGAGAGGCACCCCATCCCACAGAGGTTGTAGAGGTTAGTGTGTAACTTGGGGGTAGGGTGAGGAGGGGAGTAAGAGAAGAAATCTCAGGCTCACCTCTCCTGCACTTGTTAGAAATTAACAGTCATCAGAGAAAAACAGATAAATTATTCTTAAGGGAAGAAGAAAACTGTTGTAAACCCAGGAAAATAGCAGCAAAGGTTTCACTTATTACAGATCTATCACATAGCACTAGGAAAGAAAATCATTCAAGTCTTTAGGGGGGAAAAGGTAAAATAATCAAACCATGCCGATTAGAGACTCCTTTTCAAGTTAGGATTTTCTAAGACTTTAGGTTCTCATTCACTAGTGCCATAAAAAAACAAAAACAGAATAATGACTTCTGGTGCTTGGGAAGAGTTAGGCTAAGATAAGAACCACATACACGTGTGTGAACAGCAGTGTGGTACGGATCTGAATAAAAAACAGTAGTAAGAGACAATGACAAGCGAAATTTAGTGGGGCAAACTTCTTCCACTTTAATATAAAAGACATCACTTCAAAGATTCCCCGGGGTTCCTGGAGTACGGCAGGAGAGAAAAGGTATGTGTCTGGACACCTCTTCCCTGCCACCTCTTCCTGGGTGGGGATTCGGATTGCCTACCTGCTCTTGCCCTGGCGAACACCGTGCCCAGAGCCGCTGGGAAGCCCTGGGGTTTCTTTCAGTGGTGCCAATACCCATGGGATGGCTCTGGTTAGGTGTGTGTGGGAAGCAGAAGGAAAAAGAGCCTGGAGTTCATTAGATGGAGAGGAAAGTAAATCTACTCACATGTGAAGCAGTTGTTTCTACATATTCATGACAGATGCTTGTACCTGAAGCAAAGTACCCCACAGTTCCAGAACTGATTTTCTCCTTTAATTTGAATCTCACCTACCATTTCCCCACCCCAATTCTTCAAAACAAGACACTGAAAAATAGAGAAAATACACACGGTCAATTGATATAATTCTGGTCGCTCATGCTTCTTTTTCCTAAAGGGCAGTGAACTACCATGGCTGAGCAAGCACTAATCCTCAACACCTGGGAATCGAACCCTACCAGGGGCTTACTCTAAAAGCACACGCAGCAGGGATGGAAGAAGTGCACTACGGAATTTCTCTTAACATCCCCCATGTGAGCTTGTCCAACACACGTTTTTCCACTGAAAATTGAGTGTAACTCTCTTGGGCTCCAAAGATTCACTCAGACTTAGCTGAGAGATTTTTACTAACTTTCGTAAGGACCAAAGGCTTCAGAAATGTACAACTGATGTGCCTAAGAATAAAAATGGACAAAATAGGGAGACTTGCCTGAGGAGGGAAGTACAGAAGCCCTTCATGCAGAAAACTCACTTGCCTCAAACGGTTGTGTCTGGCAGGAAGAAGGTCCCAAGTGAAAAGGCAAGCTTAGAGAAGCATGTGTTTGCTCGAGAACCAAGATGGTAAGTCAGGGCACCTGGGTATAGCAAATACAGCCCAACTTTATTACCTGGTTAATTGTACACTACTGACACGGTCTTTCACAGTCTTTTGTGTCTTTCAATCTTACAATTAAAATTTATGATGGAAATAAAGGTGAGGAGAGGCTGAGACTCCATATGTCCCCTCACCCTCCTGCTGCTTTAGGGTTCTTTGGTCCCAGATCATAATCATTGTAAGGGGATGGACAGGCTCTGCTTAAAGACCAACCAAACATCCTAAACCTCTTCTCAAATAAAACTTGGCTAATTCACATTGTTTTGGTCTGAGGTGGTTAAAGATCCTAGAACTGGTGGGCAGCTAGAGAAGGCAATGTTTTATAGAATGTTCCAGAAGCTGAAAGCATACCACGGAAAGAGTGTCAGCCAGGATGCACAATAGGGATAGAAACCTAACCTTAAAGTATGCACACAAGCAGGGAAAAGGCAGACTAGACCATTTTCCTCTCTCGGTGGTGACTGTCATGAGCAGTCTGTGATTTTCAGCACAATAAATATTAATCGGCCAAGGGTCTGCAACAGTGATCTGCAAGTGTTCCTCCTTTTCAAAACAACAGGGTCGCCTAAAGACATGCTGCCAATACAGGCAGGCAGGTAGCCACTCTCTTCTTCCCATAACACTGTCGCATTTCCTAACAACTTCAAACCAAGATAGGCTCCATGGCATACTCTGTGTAGCCCCCATGGCATTAGTGGGCTATTAAACCAGTAACAATGCATTTTACAAGGCAATTAGAACATAAGCACTTGACTGCTGTAGCATTATAGCTACACTGAACTGTTCAGTTTGGAAAACCCAAAATAAAGCATCATAAAAACATTTACCAGGTTTCTCTTTAAAATGTGTGATCTAAGGAATATATGAAATTTCTGATTTATATGTCTGCTGGATCAGCTTAACTCATGAATGTGGAAATACATACACATACACACAAAAACATTTAAGAAATACTTTTACATCCACTAGAGAGCAGAACAGGAGAAAACTTTTTACATGTAGTATAATGTGCTTTCATATTCCAAATATTGGAAAAAAAAAATAAAGCCAGATCCCCTTTACTGCTCATATCCAAGTTTGATTTCTAATTTAGCAAACAAATGTCAAAGACCACCCTCAAAGACCATCTGGTGAAAAATGGCCTGAGCCACTGACAGTCACGGATTCAAGACTGCCCAGGATGGTTTGCCTCGATCATGATAAGGACCCAAAGTGGAAGCTAGACTGGAGACATTTCAGAATCAGCATCACTGGGAGTGAGATGGAGGCTTTAAACAGACAGTGAGGATGGGTGTAGGAGGAAATGGGAGGCATCAATTACAGAAAAAAAAAGAAAAAGAAAAAAAAAAAAAAGCTGGGCCCTGGCCAGTGTGTTCAGTGGTTAGAGTGCTGACCCATGCATGGAAGGGTCGAGGGTTTGATTCCCAGTATGTACCTGGGTTGCAGGTTTGATCTCCAGACCTGTTGGGGCATGTGTGGAAGGCAACCAATCTATGTGTATCTCTCTCTCCCTACTCCCTTCCTTCCATTCTCTCTGAAAAGCAATGGAAAAAATATCCTTGGGTGAGGATTAAAAAAATAAATAAAAAGCTGATGGGGCCAATGAAGAGGATATAAAAGGTACTGATGTAGCAAATGATGCTGGGAAATGTAAGGGGAGAAAAGGCTGCTTGGAAAAAAGATGATCTGGATGCTGAATAACTTTCGCCAGAGGACACTGCAATAATTCCTCCTGGCTATCGGCAGGTTTACGGCAATACCTTTGAGGGTACCTTCTTCCTTCTCCCAAATCTCCTCTCTTCGCGCTGCACCTTTTCATTACAGAAGGCATATTGTGGAGGAGCTGTGTAGCCAGACAATAAGCTTTCCCTACGGAAGAGTTACACCTGTGAAACCTTACTGACTTTTCAAAAGTGTTCCTGATGTTGAAACAGGAAGCACTGTGTCCAGGTGACAGGACCCTGTCCACCTGACCAAAACTTACCATGTTCTGGGTTTTCAAAGTCCTGGTACATTTCATCAGCTGGCGTGGTTGCAGACTGGCATAAAAAAAATATTTCATTCCAAGCTTGATGGGCCTGAAGTTTTCTTGAGAAAGGAACAGCCTCCTGCCTGACCACATACTGCTGCACACTCCAGGCTTTTACCCTCTCACTCCACTCTGTTCTCAGCCCAGACAGGTAGGGGTTGCCTGCGCAAGTCCACATGGACCTGCACATAGGAACACTCTTTGAGGAGAGAAACAGCATTTCCAAGACACTCATGTACTGGTGAGTAGAATCTTTTAAACAAATATATATATATATTTTAAAGTAAAGAAGTACCCTTAATAGCCTCATCTATTGGGCAATTCAAATCCACACTCACTAATCAATCAGGGTTTTATAGCCAATTTGTTCAGGCATTATAAAAAAAATTATACATTAGAACAGATGGGCCCTAAATATTTCTTTTTAGTTTTGTTTGAATGAGTGACCTGGGGATCTGAATATTATAAACTACATCTGGAAGTGTGTGTGCACATGTATATATTTATAAGTGTGGGGTACAGCCAGGAGAGTGAGTCTCACTTTAAAAAGTATATTCCTTACACTGTAATTTGAAAAGGGGAAGGGGGAATTAAAAAATATAATTTTAGTTTTTAAAAGGGAATAATTAAATAGGATTTAAAATAAATGTAACATATTAAATACTGGTGGGTTGTACACATTTATGGGATCCTTTATGTGAAGGAATAAATCACACGTAATTCTTACAAAAGTCATCCTATTTAAAAAAATCACACATGGTTTTTAACCTTGGGGTTTAGAAACCTACTTCTAGTACTTCAGAAACGCATTTAACTCACTGCAGGATTGTGTGTGTGTGGGGGGAGGGGAAGCATCTTTGAGTCATGGGCACTGAATACCCTCCCAGCCCTCAGCTCTGATGACCAGGCTGGGCAGAGGCACTGGGACCCCTACTTCCTCTTCCTCTCAATGTTCTTTCTGCTGCCCCAGTTCCTTGACCTAGCTACTCTTGTGTTTCATTCATGGGAAGTCTGGAGAACAGGAGATATGGCTGACAGGTTCCAGTCCTTTGAGGCTCCGATATTAAATGATACCATCAACACCCTCATACAGCTGACCAGCTTTTACAGGGTCCCTGACAGGCTGAATAGGGGTGGGGGAGAGACACTGATTGGCTAGATGGCACAGTGCCTCTAGTAGCATTTCTGCTAAAATAAAACAACCCCAAAGACACAAATCAGAGATGTCACTGATCACACCTAGATTTCAGTGAACATACAACGTGCCTGAGTGTGGGTGGGGGGGTGTCCAGGCTCAGTTTTGGGATTTGCCATCCCACTCTTTACTAATAATGTGTTTTGTTCACCTCATTAAATTAGCAGAGCCTGATGGAAGGAAAAATGGAGTATTGGGCTTATCATGCATATTATCACGTATCACAAGATATAACAGAAACCAAAAAGCAAAGTTTACTATTATCAAAATAGTTTTAGCTTAATTTCTTCTCCTAACTTGTCTTGCTTTTATAACTGTTTCCCTTCAGACTGGCAAAGATTCAGGCAGGGGCCCCTAATGGTAAAATTTAGAATTAAAAAAATATTTATTGATAATGTCTCTTTTAAAAATGTTTGGTAACCCCAACTAATCATCCAAAATGCAAACTGTAAACACAACAACAGCAAAAGAGTAACAACTGAGTGTGAGTAAGCAGACTATGAACAGGTGACAGACTGGGCAAGAATGCAGGAGGGAGCAACAAAGGACAAAGGTGCACAAGTGTGCTAGACAGTGACAATTTGAGTGAATAAGTAATCACATTTGGACCACAGTAATTTCAATGTGACCATATAGGAAACCACTGGGCCAAATACTAAACAGGAGGCGGAATGGAGGAGCCTTCTTTGTGAGCATGCTCAGCATGTTGGCATGGGAACGAGGAAGCACAGAAGCTGTGTAGTCATCTCACAATGGATGGCTACCATTTATAGGATGCAAAGAAATTTTCTTTCTGGTCCCTGGATACAACGTATATTGTTTTTCTCTATGCTTTCCTTGACCCTGGAGGACTGCAGTTGCTGTTCCAATATCACCAAATAAACCCCTTAATAAAATAAAGAAACCGTAGTAGCAGTAACACTGGGTTTGCTGGAACAACCCCTTCCCCCTACCTTGCCTATGATTTTCTTCTGGGAACGTCCAACAGGAATGGCTAAGTTTTATCAATCCACTTGATAAAGCCAGCACAATCTTCAGTCCCCCGTCACAGAGCTAGAGTGGATGGGTATGTATATGTACGTGTGGCTCTGGGAATCTGGACACTGCCTCACGTTGTAACCCTTGCCCAGAACACTGGGTCGCTTCCACTGGTGACTCCGCGGTAACTCTAGAAGTGTCATTAAATACTCAGTTCGCCACGGCTGCCACCTCCACTGTCATAGGATGATGCAGCATCTGCAGAAGCGCTGTCTGCTGCCCCCGACTGATGGGGGTGGAGTGACAGGTGCGAAGTAGGCGTGGACTTTAATATTGGGTAAATGGGTCTGAAACAAGACAGAAACATTACTAAGAGAGAGGGCTTAAACAGAAAGAGCAATGTTGCTTTTCAGAACAAACACTGAGTGGCCATGAAAGCAGGGCAGAGCTGACCACCAGCAGCCAGATGTTGGAGAGGCCTGGGTTCTACTCTGTACCATCCCACGTTACTCTAAATGACTAAATCAGCTCACATAACTTTGGTCCCTGCTTCCATAATAATACAAGTGGGGAAAAACTTCATACTCATTTCTTAACCTGTTCCCAAAGGGATTCCTAGTTTGATTCTCATAGTTGAAATAAACTATATTTCCATAGTTGAAATTAGCTTAAGATTTTTTTCCCCAAGTCATTTTGGAGAGTCTTTCTTCTGATGACCTGTGGCTCTCCTCTTTGGTGTAGAAGAAATACGGCTGCAAGGACTCCCCACTGCAGCTATGCTCTCAGTCCTCTAGGGCTGAAGGGAAAGGAGGAGCTGAGGCCAAGAGAAAATCAAGATGAGGTTGGTGCTCCTTTATGTGCTCAGGTGCCATATGGTCAACATGGAGTTTTTAGAGTTTGGCTATAAAGGATAACAAGCACAGTGCCTTTCCCACAGCAGGTGTGAAGCAGAAGTTCCAATAAATGTCTTTTGAGCAGAAAAATCTAATATATAGATCCGTTCAGCCTTTTATAACCTCCTTGCTGGCAACCTGTCTTCCAGTCATTTGGCTATGCATGGGTCTCTCTACTACAGGGCAGGGGTGGGGGGAGGGGTGCAAACAGAAAAAGGGAAAAAATTACTTGATCCATTTGTTGTCTTAAAAAAAAAAAATCCCACCTGGACGGTGTGGTTCAGTGGTTGAGCACGGACCCATAAACCAAAAATGTCACTGGGGTTCAATTGCTGGTTGGGACACATGCTGGGTTGAGGGCTAGATCCATGTGGGGGAGTATAGGAGGCAGCCGATCAATGATGTTTCTCTCTCATCGATCTTTTCCTCTCCCTTCCCCTCTCTCTAAAAATCAATATGAGCATATTTTGAAATAAATAAATAAAAATCCCAGCAAGAGGGGTTGATATGAAAGAAAATATAAATTAAAAATTTAAATCCTATTTAATGAAATATTTTTTGTTATTCCTTTCTTTCCTTTAGAACCAAAATGTGGCATATGTGTCTGACTCCAGGCATGTTATTAAACTCTGGACATTACTGGAGTAACTGCTGGGAGGAGACCTATTTTTCTTCCCTCAGTGGGTATTTTCCTACTACATTTCCACCTGAAACTATCTTCCTGTACGTTTGCTTTCCATTTCTCCCATCTTTGCTAAATATCTAAGTAAATTTAAAAATCAAAGGAATCTAAATCTAAAAAAAAGAAAAAGAAAGGGTGCTGAGAACACTAGAGCTGGAGGGTGATGCAGCCATCTTTACCCTGAGTCTCTTGATTCCAGCCCGTGAGATTTGCTGGCAGTCATAGAGTTCTATCCGCTCAAGGCTGTGACAGCTCTTCAAGTGCTCCAGGGATGCGTCTGTGATTAGTGGGCAGTTGTCCAGTTCAATCACCTCCAGCTGGTCATGAGCGCAGGCCCCATTCCCCAGGTGACGAATTCCATCGTCTGTGATCAGCTCACAGTGAGACAGACTCTGCAGCCAAAGAGAGCAAGGAAGGACACTGAAATACCTTATGGCATTCCAGCAAGAGGCCTGTGTACCATCAGAGAGACCTTTCTAGTTTGATGTTGATGCATAAGAAACCATCACTAGATCCATGTGGTAAATGAAGAAAGCAAATTAGAGTTGCTGGGGTTCTGCTTTTGACAATCAATGATAGACATTTCTCTTTCTGATTCTAAATATACTTTGTGAATTTATGTAATGACTATGATATAGTTCATAAACAAAATAAAATACTACCTATTTGCGCCCCCACCCCCATACACACAAATGAACACTTTTCTTCTTTACAGGGATAAGTGGGGCTCAAGCTTTTCCTGAACAAAAATTCCTAGAATTTGGACTACATATTGATTACCTGGTACAGGGGGAGGCCAAGTTAATTAAATGAACTTGATTCTGATAGCTGTCAGATATAGTTATCTCTTCATATAAATCTCTTGACTGTATCAATTTTCCTTAAGTTCCTGGTTCCTACACGTGAAACTCAGAACCCTTGACCCAATCTGGACAGCAAGGTGCCACCAAATACACCAAAAATGAACCCAGATACAGAATGATTAACCATGCCCGGCTGGTGTGACTCAGTGGTTAAGCGTTGACCTATGAACCAGGAGGTCACAGTTCGATTCCCAATTGGGGCACATGCCTGGGTTGTGGGCTCAAATCCCCAGTGTGGGGTGTGCAGGAGATAGCTGATCAATGATTCTCTCTCATCAGTGATATTTCAATCTTTCTCTCCCTCTCCGTTCCTCTCTGAAATCAGTAACAAAAAATATATATTTTTAAAAAAGAATGGTTAACCAGAATGCTTTCTTTCCCATAGTGTTACAAGAAATAGTAACAGAGAATTCCCCCTAGTAAAAGCCTTGATTGCTTCTGTTTTGGTCTGAAGGTGAAGCAAACTGTATTTCTGGCCATCAACTCCCAGGACCTCTGGAAATTTTAACACCATTCAGGTTGGAGTTCAAGTGGGAGGGAGAACTCATACTTTCCACATCAGTTTTCAATTTCCAAGTATTGACAAAGAAAACATTTAACATTTCTTAATTCCTCTCTTGGTCCTCTGTAAGTTGACAATTTGGAGAAATATGCTTTCCCAAAATGGTAGCCAGTAACCAAGAGGAAAGTAAGAGCAGGGCTTTGATTAAATCTAAATATAATAAATAGCCCTGGCTGGTGTGGCTCAGTTGGTTGAGCGTCATCCCATGCACTGAAAAGTGGCCAGTTCGATTCCTCGTCAGGGCACATGCTGTTTGCAGATTCAGTCCCCAGAGTGTGACAGGAAGCAACCAATCTACCTTTGTCTCTCCTCCCCTTTCTCTCTCTCTAAAATCAGTATTTAAATCTGGTAAACACATAAAATTTTCAGAGTCACACTCACCAATACTTGAAGTCGAGGACAGTGTATAGAAAGTTGGATTAAGGTGCTATCTGTTATCTGAAAGAAACACATAAGCTTATTTTAGGTATAATTCCAAGAAAAAAAACTCATGGCCCGTACCTCACTCTTGACTATACTTGTAATCTAGACTGATATCCTGGTATCAATTCTCAAATAACAAAATCTTGAGGTTGATATCCCAATGGATACCTGAATCATTGAGAAACCAGGCTTGAACATATCTAGTATTCTCTAGTCTTCATCTTTGAGCAGACTGAAAACTTTGAGCAGGTTGAAAACTGTTTTGTTTTTTAAATGAATGAAAATCTGTCTCCTCATAACTTCTACCCACTATACTTTGTTCTACCTCCTTAAAACCATCACAGAAAACAACAAGGAAGATACTGCTCCATGAAAAAAGATTAATGTTATCTTTTTGGGTGCCAGTTATCTTCCCAATGGTGGCACAAAGGGGCTGCTGGAATCTGGGTTACCTACTAACATTCAGGAAGGAAAAACTCCTAAAAGGAAAAACAGTCTTTTATAATTATCTTAGGACAAAAAGTAAATCAGTGCTTCTTTTCAAATTCTTCCAAATCTGAGGTATTATGTTATTCTAATATAGAATGTCAGGGGGGTGGGGAGCTGGAGCAGACAGGTGTGTGCACATCACTCAGAAGGACTAATACTGGAAAGGACACTGAGCATGTGTAAGAGATAAGCGGACAGAAACAAATTTCAGTTTAAGAAGTAATAGCTGCTAAGTAGTGTCGGATAACAAGTAATTTAGAAAAAATTGACCTCAATAGACCCAAGTATCTTCTTTATTTTGACCATTAGTAAAATTCATTATTCTATCTTCTTTTTAGGAGTCTCCCATCAAAGTTTCTCCTCAATCAACTAATCTCAAAGCTCTTAAAATTGGTAAGAAAAGATATTGCTATTAAGGCAGTATCTGGTTGCCTGCCTTAAGGACAGGGCTCCATACAGACTCAGGTCTCTAGGGCTAAGGGTCCAGCGTCCAGTAAAGCTAAAAAGGGCAGGGCTATATATCAGTGTGATGGGGCTTTAATTATTTATTAATATCAAAACCCTGTAGGTCTAAGGAAATATCTTATGGCTTGAATAGGCTTTCTTCCTTTCCAATGGCAACCTTACTGATGACATACATTTTCCCCTGAACACAGATACCATGAGTCCTCTGCTAGGTGTGCCTGGAGAGTCAGCAGTGGAGAGCCAGCAGTGCTGCCAGGCACTGCGTTACACCAGGGGAGGGAAGCCAATGTTCTCATGTGCATGTTACATAAGTTTCTATTATATTGTACTTCTGAGTAAAAATCCACAATCTTACTTGAACACACTCTTCCAGGTCCATCTTTTCAAGCTCATGGCAATTCTATAAAACACAAAACCAAACATTACAATACAAATATTTAAAATATGGGGAAACGTTAAGGCCAGAAAACGAAGTGGTGTTCAATATCAATCTGTCTGAAAGCAAAGGTCCTTCCCCTTGTTCCATACATTGGTCAAAGACAGTTATAATTTTAAATACTATAATTATACAAGCTAGTAGCTGTGGCATGAGAACGCCCTGGAACATCAGCCACAGGGAAGTTCCCCCACACCCCACACACCCTTAGTTCTGCTGCCATTCCACATCTCCATCCTTGCTCATTCTTCTGAAATAAAAATCCCAAACAAAACTTACATAGAACCTGGAGAAAATACTCACCCTGGCCAGAGTGGTAAAGCCTACATCTGTTAATTGAGAACACCTTGCCACTTCTAATATTCTGTTAAAAAAACCAAAGTGAAAGTAAAGTCCTTGGTCCCTGAAACCCACATTTATTAAAACAGCAAGAATTTAAGAAAACAACCTCCTAGTCCCTAAGGACTACATAATATAATGACATTAATAGCCAAGCAAGTCTGCATAGAGATCTTGCTAATCCTATTCATGAAGTCATCATAAAGTGGTCCTGTAAATACAACACTGCAGACTTATGCAATCAGAAGAATGTAAGAGAAGCTTGTAGTTAATGCCAAAATGCATTTAAAAGACTTCTCCACAGACAATAGAGTGCTGAAGGCGGGGGGGGGGGGGGGGGGGCGGGGGGTAAGGGGGGAGGCAGGCTGAAGGGGGTTAATGGGGGGAAAAGGGGACATATAATACTTTCAACAATAAAGCATTATTTAAAAAAAGAAGAAAAGCAACGAACAAGCAAAATAATAATAATAATAATAATAATAATAATAATAAAAAAATAAATGAAAAGGCTTTTGATGGCATATTGCTTGTACCCAGAGGACAGCCTGCTTCTAGAAAACAAGGGAAATGGACATGGTACTCTGTTAATCTGTTGCTAAAGAAAATTATTCTCTTTTCCTATTTTACATGTAGGCCCACTCAGATTTAGATAGATTTTTAAAATGTTATAAAAGGACTGGTTAATTACAGGCCTATCCCAAACATGAAATTCCATACTTATGAAAAAATAACCTTATGTTTCCTGGCTCCTCCCACATGTTCCCAGGGAGGCCCAGTGGAGAGGGGAGCTGAGCTGGCAGCCACTGACCTATTCAGGAACTGCTACACAACAACCTAAATACCAACCATAGGACTGAGGAGTCAAACATAGCTTTTCTGTGAAAAGTTTGGTGGCATCTGCACTATGGTACCATAGAATATTTATGTTTGCTTACAAATTACTTACAGAAGTATAAGAAATCATTATCAACTGACAATCTCTAGAGGGGGTGGAGGGAATCAATGGGGGGAAAAAGGGAGCAATATGTAATACTTTCAACAATAAAGATAAATTAGCTTGGCCAGTGTGGCTATGTGATTGAGCATCGGCCTATAAAGCAGGAGGTCAAGGTTCGCTTCCAGGTCAGGGCATATGCCCAGTTGCAACTCGATCTCCAATAGGAGATGTACAGGAGGCAGCCGATCAATGATTCCCTCTCCCTTCTTTTCTGTAATCAATAAAAATATAAAAAAACAAAAATAAAAAAGATAAAAAAAGAGAAGTGAATGCTATGTCTAATGGAAAAACATGAACTGATTGAAGTATCACATCTGAGAGTCTTTCTGTTCTAACAATAAGAAAACACGAAAGAGGAGGAAGCTGAATGTCCCTCTCTTTAAAACAAAAAGGGACCAGGTAAGCCCCAGCTGATTTGGCTCAGTGGATAGATCATCAGCCTGTGGACTGAAGGGTCCCAGGTTCAATTCTGGTCAAAGGCACATGCCCGGGTTGTGGGCTCAATCCCCAGTGAGGGACGTGCAGGAGGCATCAATGATTCTCTCTCATCATTGATGTTTCTGTCTCTCTCTCCCTCCCTAAAATCAATAAAAAAAATTTTTTTTAAAAAGGGAATCCTATATAATAAAACCCTAATATAAAAATCGACCGAATGGCGGAATGACAGGTCGCTATGATGTGCACTAATCACCAGGGGGCAGACTCTCAACGCAGGAGCTGCCCCCGGGTGGTCAGTGCACTCCCATAGGGGGAGCACCACTCAGTCAGAAGCCAGGCTCAAGGCTGGCAGTGCAGTGGCAGTGGCGGGAGCCTCTCCCACCTCCATGGCAGTCCTAAGGAGCAGCAAATGGAGTAGTAGGGAGCAACGAGCAGGTGGGTGGTAAGGAGCAAGGGGTCACAAACTACAAGAGGAATCCCGGGCCTAAGCTGGTAGTCGGACATCCCCCGAGGAGTCCTGGACTACGAGAGGGCACAGGCTGGGCTGAGGGACCCCCCGCCCCCTGCTCCCCCAGTGCACGAATTTCATGCACCGGGCCTCTAGGGGGTAATATTTTTAGACAGGAGTTTGGCTACCTCCTTAGCTCCTGAATAGAATTCTACTCTAGGCTTCTGATATTACTTATTTTGACAAACAAGTCTATGATCTATTAAGGAATTTTGATACTGTAGCCAGATTTTCTTTCACTAATTACAGTCAGGCCCATGGCCAGATGATTACAAAAAAAGTTTAATAAATGATTATTCTACGTCAAACAAGTGGTTTCTGGAGCCAGACTGCCTGGGTTTGAATCCTTGCTCCTGCACTTACTCTAGCTGTGAGACCTTGAACAGGTTACTTGACCTCTCTGGGCTTCAGTTTTCTTCATCTATAATATGGAGATAATAACAGGGCTTATATGGTGTTTGATGATTAAGTAAATTAATATTTGTGAATCACTTACAACAATGGCTAATATGTCTAATATATAAATACAATAATATTTAGCCAATCCTATATTTAGGCAGAGAGGTGGAGCAATGAAGAAATAAGGCTTGCTCTAAATTACCATTAATAAGCATAAAGGGAGGTTCTCCTACAGGGCTGTTTTTTTCTTTTTAAATACTTTCTGCTATGTACCTAGCATCATTATTACAACATAAATGACCATAGGACAGACCTTCAAAAACTTTCGTCAGAAAGAAATTACAGATGCTCCTTGCCTTGTGATGGGGTTATGTCCAGACAAACCCCTCAAAAGTAGAAAATATTGTTAAGTCAAAAGTGCATTGCCGAACCGGTTTGGCTCAGTGGATAGGGCGTCGGCCTGCGGACTGAAGGGTCCCAGGTTCGATTCCGGTCAAGGGCATGTACCTTGGTTGCGGGCACATCCCCAGTGGGGGGCGTGCAGGAGGCAGCTGATCGATCTCTCTCATCCATGTTTCTAACTCTCTGTCCCTCTCCCTTCTTCTCTGTAAAAAAATCAATAAAATATTTTTTAAAAAAAGTGCATTTAATACCCCTAACTTCCCAAACATCATAATTTTAGCCAAGCCTACATTACATGTGCTCAGAACACTTACATTAGCCTCCAGTTGGGCAAAATCATCTAACACAAGCTTATTTTATAATAAAATGTTGACTATCTCATGTAATTTATTTATTATGTGTATCACCTTCCACCATCATAAAGTCAAAGAATCTTAAGTTGGCCCTGGCTGGTTTGGCTCAGTGGACAGAGCATTGGCCTGCGGAATGAAGGGTCCTGGGTTTGATTCTGATCAAGGGCACGTCCCTGGTGGGGGGTGTGCAGGAGGCAGCTGATCAATGTTTCTCTCTCATTGATGTTTCTAACTCTCTATACCTCTCCCTTCCTCTCTGTAAAAAATCAATAAAAATACATTAAAAAAAAAAAGAATAATAAGTTGAACCATTCTAAGTAGGGGACCATGTTACATATGAAAGTGTTAGTAAGAGAAAATGCCTATTTCTTTTCTCAAGTAATAAAACAAAGTGATTTTTTTTCTAGTATGGCTAGCAAGAAGTAAAAAATGGAGACTATTATCCGCTGGTTCAGGCCAATTACATGTAAATCCAATAAAGTATAAAGCAAGACAGAGGGCATCTAAAAGGGTAGTGGCCTTGTAGTGTCTACCTTATAAATTTCAAGGTTCCAAGTGAAGGAGGCCTCTGTTCTCTTCCCAATATTTTTAAGCTAAACAAGAAATGCTGCCCTGGCTGGATAGCTCAATTGGTTAAGGTGCCACCCCGCTATGCCAAGGTTTCAGGTTTGATCCCCAGTCAGGGCACATACAAGAATGAACCAATGGCCCTGTCTGGGTGGCTCACTTGGTTGGAGCGTCGTCCCGTATACCAAAAGTTTGCAGGATGGATTCCTGGTCAGGGTAGACACCTAGATTGCGGGTTTCATCCCCGGTTTTGTGTGTATAGGAGGTAACCAATCGATGTTTCTTTCTCACATCGATGTTTCTCTCTCTCTTCCTCTCTAAAATCAATAAACATATCCTTGGATGAGGATAAAAAAATAAAAATGAAAATAAAGAATCAATCAATAAATGCATAAATAAGTGGAACACAAATCTGTGGGGTTTTTTTCTCTCTAAAACCCAATGCATTTTAAAAAAGAAAAGAAATTTTACCTAAGCCGTGGGCAGTTCTGACCCAGAGCATTCAGGATGGCATCCGTGATGTTGGAGCAGCCGGAGGCACAGAGGGACTGTAACTTATGGCACCCTCTACATATAGTAATGAGACCTTCATCTGTGATTTGCTAAAAAAAAAAGCAAAGAATCCCCATAGATATTAGTAACTTTGCAGAAAAGGAAAAAACGTCACCTGTGAAAAGAAGTACCAAAAAGAAATAAAAGCAGATTTAATATTAATCAGATAGCAGACCTAAAGGAAAAGGAACACAATTTGTTTTTTTCCTCCCAGTTTCTTTTGATTTAGTTTGCAAGAGAATCTGTGCTCATTTCGGGGGGCAAGAAGCTATAAAGGGATTCTTTTCATCTAATCAGTTGGGAACAGCGTGGGGAGTGTCATGGTGTACATTCAATTAAATGGTTTTAAAACCTAGAAAACCAATAAAAATGGCAGTATTTTAATAGTTTAAACATACTAACAAGTTCAAAATTGATACTAAATTACTAGAAACTTATTTTAAAAAACAAAACCACCCATGGATGACAACTGCAGTCTCATATCAACCACAGATTCATTTATTTTTATGTTTTTGTTTTCTAATAAAGAATATTCTAATTTAAACAGTTGTGTCTAGCTCAAATATAATTTTGTAGGTTTCAAATTACTTTAAAATTAAAAAGAACAAAGATGTGTCCGGCCGGTGTTGCTCAGTGGTTGAGTGTTGACCTCTGACCCAGGAGGTTGTGGGTTGATTTCCGGTCAGGTACATGCCGGGGTCGTGGGCTCAGTCCCTGGTAAGGGGAGTATAGGAGGCAGCCAATGGATGACTCTCTCTCATCATTGATGTTTCTATCCCTCTCTGCCTCTCCCTTTCTCTCTCTGAAATCAACAAAAAAATATTAAAAAGAAAAAAAAAGAAAAGATGTTACATGGAAGCATGGAACAGAGTCTGGAATCTCTGAGGGAATGTGGGGGAGGGAAGGTGGGTGGGAGGTAATCAACCAAGGACCTTGTATATGCATGGCCCATGGACACAGATAATGAGGCAATGAGGGCCTGGGGCAGGGGGCGGAGGTGGGCTGGAGAAAAGGGGACATATGTAATACTTAACAAAAAAGAATTATTTAAAAAAAAAAATCATGCCCAGCCAGAGTGGTTCTTAGTTCATAGGTCCATGCTCAACCACTGAGCCATGCTGGCCAAGCCTTTTTAATATATTTTTTTAATTGAATTTATCGAGGTGACATTAGTTTATAAATCATTTTTAATGTTTTAAAGTCTTTAAGAAATTACAGAGCAAGAAGAAAAGTAAGTCATATTACCATTACTTTGAATTTTACAAAGTAAAATTTACTAAAATTCTATGTTTTTAAATTAGTCAAGAAAAAGAGAATGGATCAAGAATGTACTTTCGTCACTTCAATTTGGGCAGGAAAATGAAGTCTCATGAACATTAAGCATCACATGGAAGGAATGATGAAGGAGTAGCTCATGTCCTAATATCTGGGGGAAGGGAAACAGTAAAATAAATACATGATAGAACTGGTTCTTTATGCTTCTCAACTGTGTTTTTTGCCTGCTGAAAGGGTAAAGGAAATGAAACTACAATGGTAAATGGTAGGTATGGTATATGTGTATGTACAAATGTGTATGCAACATATATATACAAATATATACAGAATGTATGCATGTATATGCATATAAAAATCTAAAGACGCTCAAGAACAGTTTTTTCCTATCATTTTAAGATGATGGTTTCATGTTTACCATAGTTATATAAGCTCTTTCTCTCAGGTCAGTTTCATGAATAAAATTAGGCAAATCTGGTAACGAGCAGCTATGGCAATCGAATGAAAAGGAAGGGGTGGTCAGAATGGAAAAGAATGTCATTTCTTTAACTCAGTCCCCAGAAGCCTCCTAAGCAGAAGCACCACCCCTAAGGGCTGAAGGGCAAGTTGCTGAAATTGTACAAAATGTGGCAGTTTTAAACTAAAATATCATCTTTAAACTAAGCAGCCACTATGCTCTCAAGTTTTAGGTGATTAAACAAGAAGGGGAGAGTATAATAATCAAAAGGCCTAGTAAATATAAGGAAAACCCTCAACTTTTTTCATTGCTAAGAGAGGCTCTCATTCCAAAGCAACACACATATGTACTTTCTAAGGCAAGAGAGAAAAGCTAAAGGTGCATTGCCAATGTTCCAGGATACTGAAGTTTCAGCAAATTCTTCAAGTAAAATTGAGAATTTTGGGATAGAAACAAAAAAGTTGATAGTCTAAAGAAACATGTGAACTGCAAATACTATTAGAGTATAATTTAAAGGGCACATTTTGCTTGCCATCTGTTTAGATCAGTGGTTCCCAATAGTTCTGACTTACTGATAGATCTTAATCAATGGGACTGCGATGAACTTCTCAAAAATATTTTAAATACTGAAGCTTGTGAATGATTTAATTCTATATAGTAGAGTAGTCTTATATAGAAAAGAAAAGGAGGAAGTTATAGGTTAGCCTATTTAGAATTTGGAATTCTGAATAAACTACGCATTTATCCATGTCAAAGCCCCTGGGAGAGCCCAGCCAATGTGGCTCAGTGGTGGAGCGTCGACCCATGAACCGAGAGGTTACTGGAACACTTTCCCAGTCAGGGAACATGCCCAGGCTGAAAGTTCGATCCCCAATAGGGGGCAATCAATCGATATTTCTATGTCTCTCTCTCCCTCTCCCTCTCAAATCAATAAACACATATTAAAAAAATGTATTTTTAAAAAGGCCTGGACTATCGTTAAGTAAAGAATCATCTGACTACTGTGTCCCCTGGGTTAAATTGGAAAAACTACTGGCCTTGATGACTGAAACTATTACAGTAATAACACAGAAGTCAATTAGTAATACAGAAGAGCTGTAGGAAGGACTGCTTACCAAGCAGGTCTGCAAGTTCAAAGTCACCAGCTCAGGACAGTGTGCACCTATGTACTTGAGAGCTTCATCTTCTAGCTAGAAAGATTAAAAAGGGAGAAAAAATAATTCAAAGGATAAAAGTTTAAGGGAGTACACATTCATCAATATATTTTAAATATAGCCAACCAAGTTCCACTGTTCAAAGGAACAATGAACCATGGTCACATAAAGATGTAATTTATATGAGCAGTACATTTTATTTTTTATCAGTTCTTACCATATCGAATTCTTATCATGAAATCAAGAAAAAAATAAACATTGCCTAATGTTTGTGGGTTTTTCTTCTGATAAATATGCTCTACAGCATTTTGCTGAGCATTTATGAACCTAAAAGAATTTTCACATTTCTACAATCCCTGTATTTTTGGGAGCAGGAGCTAAGAAAGGGATCCACAGTTTATCTGCTGCTGAAAGATGAGTGCTATGAGTACAGTACTGAGAACAGATGGCAAGTAATTGATTGTAATGATGCATTCCAATCAATATTTTTCAGGATTCCGTAAATAACCAGAAGCGCAAGCTGTTGTTTGAAGGTAGTCATACTTCCAAAGCTCTGTTTCAAACAATGGAACATCTCCCATCGTGGTGAAAAAATGAGGTCATTTTAAATGGAATTCAAGGAATGGTTTGAGAAATCATTAAAAAAATAAGGTAATGAGAATCAGTCACTTCTAAACCCACTCTTGATTATTCCCATGCCAATGCCTTCCAGTAATGACAAAATATGTTGAATTTGTAATGTGACTGGCAGGAAATAAGCATCAACACTATAAAATGTAGGTTGCTGTATACTTGGTACATTTAAGAAAAGCTTCTGGTGGTTTAAAAACTAGTGAAAATTGTCAAGATGGTCTTCCTTGCCTATTTAGTTCAAGGTCTCAGGCAGTAACAATATGCAAGTTTTCTTTTCAGATTAAATTGCATGAAATCCTTCTTGCCTATGGTGCTTGCTCAGTATGATTTTTGTCTCCCCAGTCTGCCTCCCCTCAAAACAAAAATTTATCTTTCGTCAGATGTTCCTTCTTCTTCTCTTCTCTCTTTTTTTTTTTTACTCTAAGGAAAACGGTAATTTTTGGTAAATATGTCTTTGGTCAGTAATACAAAACGATTACATATTCTTTAAGTTTCTCTATCATTCACAAGCACTACATAGAATATTACCTGTGTGCAGCCTTTTAAGAATAAGGCTTTGAGACCCCCACAGCCTCTCACTAGTGCTTGGATGCCATCCTTGGTTACTTGGTCACACCAGGAAATGTTCAATTGCTCCAACAGTGGACATCCCTCACTTGGTTAAAACAAAATGAAACAAACATATGACTAAATCCAATTCCAAAGGCACCAAAGTCTCATTTTATTGGCCCTTTAGTTGGGAAATGGATAAAGCCCCATGATCTTCCAAGAATATACATATTTACTTAACATAGATTTAGAACACCGGCAATCTCATAATCGCAAAAGTGGGTTTATCGATGTCGGTGGTGTTCGTGTGGAACTCTATCACTAGGAGGGCTGGCTCAAATCCAGCTTAGCTAACGAACACCACGCACAGTATTATTTCCAGATAGATTAGATTTTAATGGAAGTTTATATTTTTCAAGTTATATTCTTTTTGTACTTATCACACATTTATAAGTTCCCTAGATAGGAAACAAAAATTAAGTGACTTGTTCAAGTTGAGCAAGTAGTTAGTAAAGTTTAGAGTCAAACTCAGATTCTCTATCAAATAATTCTATTACTTATCAAAGTACAAATGAGGACATTTAAACTTTTACTTTTAAAATTACAGTGGATCTATAAATATTCCTTATCTGGGAAGCATCTAGAGTACTATTTCTATAGGCTGAATTTAAAATATATTGCATTTGATCTCTGGCTTCTATAAAATACTAGCTTTATCTTTGAACTTTGATTTCATATATGATCTATGGAAGAATCTCAAGCTCTATGACATTTTTTGGAAAATACTGATTTAACTGTTTTATAAAATAAAGCCAGGGGATCTTGGTTCAAGCCCATTCTTCAACATTAATAGTGTGACTTCAAGCAAGTCACTTCAGGAAGCCTGCCTGAGTCTCTTTTAACCAAGATTAGACACAGGCACGTCTATGTTCTCCCCAAACTGCTGACCGTACTATCACAGCACTGTATGGATTCTATTACCACACTGTAACATGATGACATGTTTAGTGTTTTTTTCTCCCACTAGACTCTGAGAAGCTTAAGGGCAGCAACAATATCTTATTCAGTTACTTGCCTCGGTTGAATCACATTACCTGGTATTCAAAAAAGTTTTAGATTTTCTGTCTGTAAAGTAGACACTATCTATATCTACCTCACAAGGTTATCTACCGCACAAGGTTTTCAAATAAATGAGATCATTTATGTTAATATTTTGTAAACTCTAAATGTTATTCTTTTATGCTATTATTCTACACAGCAAACAGCCTTAGATACATATGTACTTAATATTCATAAGGAAGGTCTAGGAGCCACATTTTCAGATTACTTATACTCTACTTAACTAAATCTTTTAGTAGATTAATTCTTATTATTCATAAATGTAACCAATATATAGGACCATAAAAGGCTGATAAAAAATAAAGTTACAAAGAGAATGGACATCTCACCTTCCTTTTAAGATACACTTTCTGTAATGTATTTTTTTAAACATACAATACCATTAAAACAATAACTTAAGTGCTTAAGCAATTTATATATATTAAGTTAAAACACATGAAACTGTCATTTTTATAAGACAAAAGCTGCTGGAATATTGACAACTTTATATGGTTTGGCTTAATGTTATCAAATAATGATAATACGGTTTAATCCTAGTAACAAACCTGAAATGACAAGGAAAAACTCACAAGGACTACATTTGTTCAAGGTACCTGATTAATGACCTAACTCCAGAGCACTGCTTTAATCACTAAGTGACATTCTGTGTTATTTTTGGGGAAGAGGAGAGGAAGCCTCCATAAAAACAACGAATCATTCATGTATAAATAAGCCCTACTTACCTCTAGTCATTTCACCTGTCCTATAATTTGGGTAAGTGGTAAAAGATCTATTCTGAACTGTTGTACATATCCATAAAACACGGTTTCCTTCAATTTCAACTTTATGACAGTTATTTTTTTAAATAAGTTTTTGTTCTGATTGCTGGACAATCTTATCTTAAGAAATTTACCTCAGAGCTTTTAGAGACATGTTTGTTATTGATGTACAGGAAGCCAAGTCAAGGTGCCTGAGTTTGGAACAGAACTTGCTAAGGCTAGTACATGTACTGAAAAATGGAAAAAGGAGAAAATAATAAACAAACAAATAATAACACATTCCTACTATATCATACACGATTTTCATTAAATACATGTATATACTTAAGAACTGTAAAATTTCCATACCCCCAATAAAAGCAGCTATCAATCCTGGAACCTTTCACGTTTGAGGAAGAAAACCAGTGGCCTTTATAAAGGATAACAAAGGCTGTGATGTGTATGAGAATTTGCATGAGGGGAAGATGGTGCTTTATTCACATTTGGAAATATTAATAGCTACTAAAAGCAAACTGCATATGTGCTGATGAATGCACTTTGCAAATTCAGGAACATCAGAAAGCTACTACCTGCTAGCAAGAGGGGAGACATGAAAACTCAAAGCTCAGTCTCTGCTCTTTCACTGAAATCTCTGCTCAAGATAACCTCTTGCACGGCAGTAATATAATAACTGAATTTTTGCAAGAAATACAGAGGATGGACCAGTGCTGGGCTGAAACAAGTTATGTAACATTACTTCCTACTTTATGAATTTCTTAGAGGCTCTTTTTACAGTGGTCAAGGCCTCAGTTTAATTTTTTTAATTTATGAAAAATTTCAAATATACACAAGAATATCAGAGAAAGCACATGTACCATCATTATGCTTCTACATTTATCAATATTCTATTTCTATTTCACCCATTTCTCTCCTTTTTTCGTTCCAGTATTTTAAAGCAAATCCCAGACATATTTCACCTGTAAATATTTCAGGACATGTTTTTAATAGATAAGGGCTTTAATTCCTTAATATCTGATATCACTATATTTAATTTTCCCCAATTCTCTCACAAATGCTTTTGTCAAGTTGATTTGATCAAATTAGGATCCAAGTAAGAACCATACATTCTACTTGGCAGATAGGTTCCTTAGGTTTTTGTGTGGACCTATACTTCCATTTCTTCTGGCTAGATGCCTAGGAGAATTGCTAGGTCCTATACTAAGTTAGACTTTTTAAGAAGTTGCTGAACTGCTTTCTAAAGCGGCTGTACCATTTTAGATTCTCACCAGCAACCTATGAAGGCCCCAGTTTCTCCACATCTTTGCCAAATACTTGGTATTGGTGTTCCCCCCCCTTTTTTTTATTATAGCCATTTTAGTGGGTATGGAATATAATCTTCTATTTTGTAATTCTGTAATGAATGGACTGCATTGGTCAGAATCTCCAAAAGAATGTTAAATAGAAATGGCAAGAGTTAACATCCTGGCTTCTGACCTTACGGCAGTGATGGCGAACCTATGACACAGGTGTCAGAGGTGACACGCAAACTCATTTTTTGGGTTGATTTTTCTTTGTTAAATGGCATTTAAATATATAAAATAAATATCAAAAATATAAATCTTTGTTTTACTATGGTTGCAAATATCAAAAAATTTCTATATGTGACACGGCACCAGAGTTAAGTTAGGGTTCTTCAAAATACTGACACACCGAGCTCAAAAGGTTCGCCATCACTGCCTTAGGGTAAAGCATTCAGTGTTTCACCATTAAGTATGATGGCTAGCAGTAAGTTTTTCATGGACACCTTTGACCAGATTGAGGGAATGCCCTTCTCTTCCTAGTTTGTTGAGAATTTTTATCATGAATGGGTGCTGGATTTTGTCATGTGCTTTCTTATCTAATGATGTACTAGTTATCCATTGTTGTATAAGAGATTGCCCCAAAGTAAGAAGCTTACAACAGCACTTATTATCTCACAGAGTTTGGGGCCAGGAATACCTGCACAGGCAGTTCAGCAGGGTGCCTCTGACTCAGGGTCTCTCACAAGACTGTAATCAAAGGACTGGCCACAGTTGTAGTCATCTCAAATATTAACTGAGTACAGATTCCCTTCCAAGCTCATTTAAGTAGCTTTTGGCAGACCTCAGAAGATCCAACTCGAGGTTCACTCATTTGGTTTCTGGTAGGCTTTAGGTCCTCACTGGCTCTGGGCCAGAGACCTCACTTCTTAGACACATGGGCCTCTCCACAGAACTACTCAAAACAGGGCAACTTGCCCAGCTCCCCCCGCAAGTCAGAACCCCGAGCAAAAGTAGAGCAAGACAGAAGTCACAATCTTTTTGTAACCTAACCTCCAAAGTGACACCCAATCTCTTTTGCTGTTTTCTGTTGTTAGAAATGAGACCTTAATTAGGTCCAGTGCATGCAGGGGACCTTCACAAGGGTGTGAATACCAGGGAGGTAGGAATTACTTGGGAGCCTTTTTAGAGGCTGCCTATCACACTGGATCATCATGTGGCTTTTGCTTTTATTTTCTAGAGGACAGTAAATCTCATCAGTTACCTACTGTTATATAGTCCAAAGTCAAGAATTGTTCTGACATTTTTAAATGTCAGAGAGAGTAAAGGAGAAAGAGAAACATGGATTGGTTGCCTCCCATAAGTACCCTGACAGGGATTTAACCCAGACCTGGATATGTGCCCTGACCAGGAATTGAACTGCCACCTTTCAGTGTATGGGAGGACACTCCAATCCACTGAGCCACACTGGCCAGGGCAAGTCACCCTGGCTTTGAACTAAGTCTGAGCATCTGTGCGTTGTCTCAGTTTCTTTTGTTCATCTCTTAAGGTGTCCAAAGCTTCATTATTTTATACAAATTTGGCTTAAGAAAGGTTTCCTAGGGACACTTTCAGATACGAAATCTGTATATGTATTTAAAGCTATACACTTTTCCCTAAGAACTTCACTGCCTTTGGTGCATTTTACAAATCTCAATGTTGTGTCTTCATTATCACACAGCAAAACATATTTTCTAGTTTCCTTTGTAATTTATTCCTTGATCCATAGGTTATTCAGAAAGTGGTATTTAATTTTTACATTATTTAGATACTAGAGGCCTGATGCACGAAATTCGTGCAAGAGTAGGCCTTCCTTCCCCCAGCTGCTGGCACCGGCTTCCCTTGCAGCCCTGGCTTCATCTGGAAGGTCTTCCGGAAGGATATCCAGTCTAAATAGCATATTACACTTTTATTATTATAGACATGTTGTTGATTTCTACTTAAATACTGTTGATGCTATAGAACACATTCAATAGGATTTCAATTCTTCTGAATTTATTGAAATTTGTTTTATGGCCCATTACTTGGTGTGTATTATTGAGTATTCCAAGTGCACTTGAAAAGCTTATTCTGGTGCTTTTTGGTATAGCATTCTATAAATGTCAATTAGGACAAGTTTGGGGGGGGGGGGCAATAAAATTTATATATATGGCCGGAACCGGTTTGGCTCAGTGGATAGAGCGTTGGCCTGCGGACTGAAAGGTCCCAGGTTCGATTCCGGTCAAGGGCATGTACCTGGGTTGCGGGCACATCCCCAGTAGGAGATGTGCAGGAGGCAGCTGATCGATGTTTCTCTTTCATCGATGTTTCTAACTCTCTATCTCTCTCCCTTCCTCTCTGTAAAAAATCAATAAAATATATTAAAAAAATAAAATAAAATAAAATTTATATATATATATAAAAAGGACAAGTTCACTGATAGTGTTGCTCAAGTGTTCTATAATTTTACTGGTTTTGATATACAAATTTAATCATTTACTGAAAGATGAGGGCACCACTTAGTATCTTTTGCATCCACTCTTCTTCCTGAAGTTTACATCATCAGCTGATATTAATAACCACTTCAATGTTCCTGTGACTAGTGTTTGTAATATTATATCTTTTCCCATCCTTTTAATCTCTATATTATCTTTAAGTTTTCCTTAAAATTCTTTAGCATATTTGTAATTGCTATTTTCAAACTCTTTATTGTTCAATTTTATAATCTCTGTCATTTCTGTGTCTGTTTCTATTGGCTGGTTTTTCTTTCTGGCTCTTCTTCTAGTATCATTTCCTGCTTCTTTGTGTGCTGTAATTTTTGACTGAATCTGAAAATTCTGTATGTGTGGGAGGGTTGTTTTCCCCAGGGAGACCACAGAAGGAATAGAAAGAACAGACTCAGCCTTTAACTTTTAGAAATGCCTACTTATTGATTAAATAATATAATGCCTAAGATGTTTTTCAAAAGAAGATAAATGAGGGGGTAAGGTGACACAAGACTAGCCATTAAGTAATAAATTCTCAATTATCAATTTGAAGATGGCTGATGGGTTCAATTTTGTCTACTTTGGTATATGCTTAAAATATGTTCTAAGAAGTCAAAAGTCAGAAGTAGTAATTTCTCTCTGGTGGTTATAGCTTCAATTTGGTATGGCTGGGTTCATGTGTTTTGTTTTTGTTAGGGACTGCTTTGATTTCTTTTTAGCTTAATTCATGCTTTAATTATGTAGAACATTTACATGGCTATTAAGGTATAAAACATGATACTTCAGAAGTCTCTTTCATTCCTGTCTCTTGGTGTTCTCTCTCCCAAATAGTAACCATTTTTATTAGTTTTTGATTACCTTTCTATTGCTTTTTCTAGAAAATAAGTATGACTATATATTTGTATTATATCCCCTGGCCCTACAAAAGGTATCTTATTATACAAATTCTGCAGCTTGCTTTTTTAACAGTATGTTCTGTCAACCACTCCAGTGTACTATAGAAAGATTCTCCTCATTCCTTGTTGTTGTTTTTTTGTTTGTTAATCCTCACCCAAGGATATTTTTCCATTGATTTTGGGAGAGAGTGGAAGGGAGAGGAAGAGACAGAGAGAAACATTGATGTGAGAGAGACACATCTATTGGTTGCCTCCTGCACGCACCCAACCAGGGCCAGGGAACCTGCAAGCAAGGTACATGTCCTTGACTGGAATCAAACCAAGGACTCTTCAGTCTCCAGGCTGACACTTTATCCATTGAGCCAAACCAGCTAGGGTTCATTCCTTTTTTTTAACCAGACATCTACTAATAGACATTTGGATTGTTTTCTGTCATTTGCTATTAAGAATAATGCAGTAGTGCCCAGCTGGTGTGGCTCAGTGATTGAGCATCGACCTATGAACTAGGAGGTCACGGGTTCGATCCCCAGTAGGGAGTGTGGGAGAGGCAGCCAATCAATGTTTCTCTCTCACCGATGTTTCTATCTCTCGTTTCCTCTAAAAATAAAAACATTAAGAAAATAATGCAGTATTTGCTATTACAAACAGTAAAAATGAATAGCTTTGTACATAAATCGTATTAGATTTTTGCCAGTGCATCTTTGGTATATAAATTCCTAGAAAAATGTGTAAATTATATGTCACTTTTTAGATACCAAGTGGTCAAATTCTTAATCTCTATTACATTAAGTATTCAAAGGAAAAAATAAACAGGTAATTTATCTAAAGTAAATGTTGGGCTACTGGTATAAAGTAATGGTTGGAGGAGGGGTTAGTAAATTGCCTCTCCTATTAAAGATTTCCAAATCAATTCATAGGAGTTATACCTGTTAATAACCATAGTCCCAGTCTTTCAAATACTTTCCTATGTTAAAAGTGAACAATGTTGTGACCTCAAAGAAAGAAATAAAATAAATAATGTGCCCCTGTGCTTGGAGTGTCATCCACTTTCCTTCATTCAAGCAATTCTAAAAATATCTCTTTTATGAGGACTTTTTGGAACAGGAAAATTCAGTGAATAATTCTGGCGTTTTGCTGTGAAAACATAATTTGCCAATGGTTTCACTTCACCTCACAATAGGCAACAACTTCCCTATCTAATATGTAAATGTTATTTGATACATGTTATTACCAATAGATATTCTTGAGCTATAAAAATGTTTACCTTTGATGTCTATTGTGTCTGTGATGATAAACTCTCAAGAATGAAGGATCAGAATTTATTTCTTTTATATTATGACCAATACAAACACAGTACATTCAAAGTCATTTAATCAATACTCTCAATATTGATTATCACAATGTTTAGTCCCAGGTGTAAGATTTTACATGTTTTTATAAAATTATCTGTTTACCATGTCTTCTGAATGACAGCCACTAGTATCTTCTTGAAATATAAGTTGTCCTTGTCCTAGTAATTTATATCATTATTATCCCTACTACATATTCAATGATTACTGTTTTTAAATTTCACTTAAAAGATCAAGATAGGATTTGCACCAGATTCCAAGATAAATGCCTTATTTCATTGCTACTTTAATGTTACTTTCTCCTTTTAAAATATCTTTCTTTTATAATACCAAAATGAAATTTGCTAAGTGTATTCAGTAGCATGCATTTAAAGCCTCTATAGGCAAGACACAAAGGGCTATGATTTACCCTTCTAAAACACAAAATACTTACGCGTCTGTAGTCTTTGTACACCCATTTAAATTTAGTACTTCAATGTTCCTACAGTTTTGTGCAAACGTCCTTCACAGGAAAAAAAAGCAAAAGGTTTGAAATGAAACAGGCACAATTCTAGTATTTAAAAAGTAATAAAGAGCTGTAACCGGTTTGGCTCAGTGGATAGAATGTCGGCCTGCAGACTGAAGGGTCCCAGGTTCGATTCTGGTCAAGGGCATGGTACCTTCGTTGCCAGCACATCCCCAGTAGGAGGTGTGCAGGAGGCAGCTGATCGATGTTTCTCTCTCATCGATGTTTCTAACTCTCTATCCCTCTCCCTTCCTCTCTGTAAAAAAATCAATACAATATATTTAAAAAAAAAAAAGTAATAAAAGATACATATTGTAGGGAGCGGTTATAGGGTTAAGCCTTGGACTGACCTATTGGCAAAGCCACAAACAAGTCCCAGCTTAGAGGGCACAGCCATCTTAGCATAATTAGGCTTGACCTTATGAGCTCCCTAGATCTTACCTGGATAGCTAATGGGCTGAGGGAGATGCAGCAAGTGCTGCCAAAACAAGTGAAACTCACAAGAACATTGTAACTATGGTGACCACTATCTTGTTTACCTCTGGCTATAAAATAAAGGCTCAGCTTGCTGTCTGGGTCTCTCTCTATGGCCTCAGCCAGGCACAGGAAGATCTAGACCAGTGGTTCTCAACCTTTCTAATGCAGAGACCCTTTAATACAGTTCCTCATGTTGTGGTGACGCCCAACCATAAAATTATTTTCATTGCTACTCCATAACTGTAATTTTGCTACTGTTATGAATCGTAATGTAAATATCTGATATGCAGCATGTATTTTCATTGTTACAAATTGAACATAATTAAAGCATAGTGATTAATCACAAAAACAATATGTAATCATATATGTGTTTTCCAATGGTCTTAAGCGACCCCTGTGAAAGGGTCATTCAACCCCCAAAGGGGTCACGACCCAAAGGTTGAGAACCGCTGACCTAGACTCAGCTTATTCTCTTTGTCTATCTTTTCTACATCCTTCGCAATGTCCCCCTCAGGCTCGCCGAACCCTTGGCTGTGCTGACACGGCACAGTATATGTATATGTGTGTGTGTGTGTGTGTGTGTGTGTGTATGTATGTATGTGTGTGTATATACACACACACATATATGTATATATATGTATATGTATGTACATATGTATATTATTGGTAATATTGAATATTGGTACAAAAGTAGTTCGCAATCACAAATAAATTAATTTTCAACCATAAACACTTCTTTTGTGGGTGCAGGGGGTTAAACCTCACCTGAGAATATTTTTCTATTGATTTCTTAGAAAAAGTGGGAGGGGGAAACACAGAGAGAGAGAAACATTGATATGAGAGAGACACACTGGTTATCTCCTACAAGCACCCCAACTAGGGCCATCCAGGAATCAAGCCTAAATCAAGCTATGTGCCCTTGACCAGAATCAAACCCCATGACCCTTCAGTCTGAGGGCTGACATTCTATCCACTGAGCTAAACCAGCTTGGGCTCAACCACAAACTTTTAAGATTGATCTTTTTGTCAACCAAGGTTAAAATTACCTTAACTTTGAGAAACAAACAAAAACACCCAAAATTTACTCAAGGCTTCAAAAGAACTATTTATGATATGGGGAATTTGGCTTTTTTGGAGGGGGCACTAGTTCTTGTTTTATTCTCAAAACCCTATATCCCACTACTGGATATCTTTGTGCTATAAGCAATGTATGTGTTTTTGAGTTCAGAATAGCTTAAAGAAAGCAGTAACTTTCTTTATAAAAAGCTTAAAACCATTTTAACCTTTTCTGGATGAGATGGTGCCTTCTTTACTTCAGTTATGGAAGATGAGTTAATCAATAGTTACGTTCTTACCTTAATGCATTGTCTCCTACTCCCAGACACCCACGAAGACTTAACTTTCGTAAAAAGCCCCCACATCTTTTTGAAATATTCTCCACTACTCGGCCCTGTAAAATATAGACAGGTAAACAAAAGATAAGTCATCACATTGATTTGGAAAAGAATACATACTCATTTTAAATAATTTATAAACATAAATAAGAGGCTTCTATTCATTTTAAAGAATGAGTTATTAATGCAATAGGAAAATTTCAACTTCCTGTGAAAAAGCTTCCCTGATTATCGCATTTACTTGAAACATGCCTAAACAAACCCCATATAGCTATTTACTTTACACAATTTGTAAGATACTCTCTCTTTCAGGAAACGGTACTCTATAGTTCTTTTATGCCTATATTAAGGCATATGTCTATGTAAGGTCTTATGTGTATACTAGAGGCCCGGTTCACAAAATTCACATATGGGTAGGGTCCCTAGGCCTGGTCGGTGATAAGGGCCGATTGGGGCCTTCTGGCTGCCAGCCAGGGCCTTCCTTTGTTCCGCACCGCCCCCTGGTGATCAGTGCATGTCATAGTGAGCGATAGAATTCCCGGTTTCCCAGTCGAGCTCCCGCGGGGACACTTTGCATATTAGCTTTTTATATATATACTAGAGGCCCGGTGCACAAAAATTTGTGCACTTGGGGGGCGGGGTGCCCCTCAGCCCGGCCTGTGCACTCTTGCAGTCTGGGGACCTCTCGGGGGATGACCACCTGCTGGTTTAGGCCCGCTCCCTGGGGGGACTGGGCCTAAGCTGGCAGTCAGACATCCCTCTGGCAGCCCGGGAGCCCTCGGGGGATGTCCACTTGCCAGCGGGGAGCAGACCTAAGTTGCAGTTGGACATCCGTAGTGCTGCTGAGGAGGTGGGAGAGGCTCCCACCACCACCGCTGTACTGGCAGCTGTCAGCCTGGCTTGTGGCTGAGCAGAGCTCCCCCTGTGGGAGCGCACTGACCACCAGGGGGCAGCTCCTGCATTGAGCATCTGTCACCTGGTGGTCAGTGTGTGTCATAGGGACCAGTCATTCCCTGTCGTTCTGCTGTTAGGGTCAATTTGCATATTACCCTTTTATTACATAGGAGTGCCTGGCCAGCCTTGGTGAGGGGCTGATAGCCGTTTGCAGGCTGGCCACAACCCCCAGTCACCCAAGCTCCCAGTGGAGGCTGGCTGGAAGCAGGTATCTGAGATTTACTTGTCTTCTATAATTGAAACTTTGTTGCCATGAGTGGAGGCCTCAGCTGGCTCAGGGCTGGCGGGAAGCTTGGCTTCCTCCATAGCCTGGGCAACCAAGCCCTCCCGCTTGCTCCAGCTCCATGGCTGCCGGCCGCCATCTTGGTTGGGTTAATTTGCATACAGTCGATCTGATTGGCTGGTGGGTGTGGCTTAGCGCGTAGCAAAGGTACAGTCCATTAGCATCCTTGTCTTTTCTTAGTGTAGTTATATATATAAACTAGTGGCTCGGTGCATGAAATTCATGCACAGGGGTGGGGAGGGAGGGATCCCTCAGGCCAGCCGCCACCCTCTCGCAATCCCAATCCAGGACCACTGGCTCCTAACTACTTGCCTCCCTGTCTGCCTGCCTGATCGCTCCTAACTGCTCGCCTGCCTGCCTGATCGCCCCCAACTGCCTCTGCCTCTGCCCACGCCACTGTGGCTTTGTCAGGAAGGACGTCTGGAAGGTCGTTCAGCTTTTATTATTATAGATTAAGGTAGACTACCCAACTGCCCTTCTAATTAAACTGCAGCCACTGAAAGATATTAACTCTATTATTTCTGTATTCTTTCTAAAGTGCTTCCTGTAGTATTATAATTACAGCAGAGACTCAATGAACACCTAACAAAAGCTTGCTGAATGATTGTGTGAGCCATGTTGCTTTAAACAGTCACTTCCATTAGATTAAATAATGGTGAAAAACATAAAAATACAGTTTAATGTCAATGTATAGTATTTTAAAGGCACTTTTAAAGATAAGGGAAAGTTCATGTGAGGCTTTTTAAAAAAAATCCTTACATGGATCTTCAAGATAATTAAGTTCCAGTGAAATTTATTTAATTCTTATAACACAATGAGGACTCTTATCACTCTTTTGATGAGAAAACCAAGGACCACAGAGCTCAAATTGAGGTTAAAACAATTTCAGTTTAAGCTATTATGCTTCTCCATTTTGGAAATAATAAACAATACTAAGAGATAAAATATGGGAGAAAAGGTGTGTGTGTGGGGGGGGGGGGTCTCTCTCCAACAAAATAATTCAATAAATGACTTTGACTTTATTCTTTTATTCATTCTCCACAAAACTATCTATAATCTTTCCAAGAACCAAAACGCCCATCTCAAGAAGAATTTATGCAAATATCATACCTCAACAAGTTAACTGATTCTTCAATAAATATAAAAAGACTTCCTTAAAATGAGTAAATACAGGTTCATATTTTCATCACAAAACTTTTTAAAAATTGCTTTTTTCCTATTAATACAAATAGTACTATTTCAATTAAATAATTCTGTTCATTCTCAAAGACTCAAAGAATAAGTTCTTGGGAACATTACAGGCTCCCATGAAGTTCATATGCACCAAAATTAATACTTTGTCTCTCCAGGGAAAGAAGATTTATATGGTTGCACTAATCTGTTCCATGCTGTAATTACATCTTAACAAGAGAAATGGGGCCACACACCACATAATTATACCTCAATATCCCTCTGGAAATCGAACAGGTCAATTCGCTGCCAGTTACTGCCATCCAGAGCCAGAACATTCCAGGCCTATTTAGAAGAAAAAGAGACAGAATGAGCAGGAGCATGGAACAAAGGAGAAAACCCAGCAATATTCGTGTTCACAATTCATTCTACTAATGACTGAAATTGACGGAAACATTTCTCAGTCCCCCACCATTAACTCTCAATAAGTCTGCCTTCTTATTCATACTTTATTCTCCAATGAGATTATCTCATAAATGAGTGGGTAGAGCTACAATAGATTTTAGGGGCTTGGGGAAAGAACAGGCTGTAATATGTATCATAGCCAGAAACTGTTTTCTAACTGGAAGATTCTAGTTTCTCATCCCAAAGAGATAGTCCAGCTGATGAAAAGTAAGCCCATTATTCTATCTCTCAACAAGGATGAAGATGAGGGTGAAACTAAAGAAAGAGGACAGTACAATGAATATTGCTATGTTCGATACCTATTTGCTATCCATAGCATCACTTGGTCAGACTTAAAACTGTGATATGGTAACCTGGGACTTTGAAAAGACAGCACAATTTCTCTGTATACCTGACAGAGCCTTAATGCTTTCCTTGAGACCAATTTGCTCACTCAGGCGTGTTTTTCAATTGGTCACTTTTCCCTCTAACTAAGTTCAGTGATCACTGCAAAACAGTGAAAGTTTAAGACAGTGGTTCTCAACCTTCTGGCCCTTTAAATACAGTTCCTCATGTTGTGACCCAACCATAAAATTATTTTCGTTGCTACTTCATAACTGTAATGTTGCTACTGTTATGAATTGTAATGCAAATATCTGATATGCAGGATGGTCTTAGGCGACCCCTGTGAAAGGGTCGTTCGACCGCCAAAGGGGTCGCGACCCACAAGTTGAGAACCGCTGGTTTAAGACTTCTCATACATTTCTTCAGTAAGCTAAAGGGAGGTAAGAAAGTTTCTAAACTTTTCAACTTTTCAGGATCTGGTGGAAAATGATTCAGAGTTAATTTGCTGTATTTTAATAAGAAAGTCTTTAAAAGTTTTCCCTATTGAGTTTAAAGTGTAAACAAAAGTCTTAATATTGTTGAGCTATAAACTTAGATTATCATCTCTTATTATAACATTCAAGACATAGATTTATGCTGGAATTTTTAAAAACTATGTATACACTTATTGACCACAGAATAACTGTCACACAATCAGTAAGAAATAAGTCAGGGATATGAAAGTAAACAAAGTTATTATTCTAGAAATCTTTAAGGTTTTCTCGGGAGTTCAATGTTACTTTTCTTTTCGTAGCTTCATATTTTTCCAATGGTTTCTTAAATGGCTAGCTATGGGAGATAACAGATAAAACTTTTAAAGTTCATATGTTTATTAGATTCTTGGGCTAAATATACTGATTTGGTTTGATATTTCCCATTTCCTTACACTACACTTTCTCTAGCAATAGGAAACATGCCAAACTGAGACTGAAATTCGGAATGACAGATTTCCTTCTAGAGTCTTGTTGTTTTTTTTAACAAATTAAATACTTCAAGTACAGAGAATAAGGTAACTACTGATGTACTAACTATCCGGATTTACTGAAAATGGGCATTGTGCTTTACTTCTTTTAAATTAAAATGTATTAAGAGGGAAGAAAAACCTGCAAGTGAAAACAATTAAAATTCACTCAAGTCAACATTGCTAAGATTAGATACAATAACTAAACAGGTTTAGACACTGGTCTGAGTATTTTGTTTCTCAATGATGACCTCAGATTCATATGGAGACAAAAAGCCATGTCACTCAAGTACCAGGGACAAACTGTCATAAATCATTAAAACACTACTGATTGTTTCAAAAATAGCTGACGCACAGATTTAGTGTATGGCTATTAGGATGCAGAAATTACATTAAAGATAGCAAGACAAAGTGAATTTTCTATGGCAAGTTTTGTGTTTTGTTTGAGAGTGGTGTTGGCAATTTGAAGAAAAACCTAGGTCTACCTACAAAGATAAACACAATCCTGGATGGTATGACATAAATGTATTACATATCCAGGACCTAGGATTGTACCACTGTCCAGTTTATAAAAAGATGATAATTCTAAGTACACACTCCTTTTATTAGGCTAATTATTCTATATCTGTATTACAATAGAGACTAGGAATGGTTCATAAAGCAGTTTTTCCACAAAAGAGTTTCTATTCTTTATATTAGTGGCAGCCAATAAGATTATGATGTTTCACTGTTTTGTCATGGCAAGTCACTTGGCAAAAATGGGTAATTAAGTATAATGTAAAAACTGACTTTGAGGATGGAATCTGGTTTGCTCTACAATTTAAAAAATCTAGCTATTACCTTTGAGAGAAAAACAAGGGGAGGTGACATGCAAATCAGACTTCAAGAGCCTTCCGTGTGTGTGTGTGTGTGTGTGTGTTTGTGTGTGTAAAATTAACTAGGAAAACATAATGAAACACTGTTTTATTACAATTCTCAGTAGAGACCAATCTTTTAATTTGTATGTTTAATACTTTTTCCTGGAAGATGTTTCCTGTTTGTATTCTACAAATAGTCAAGACGGTACATGTAGTAGAACTGTAGAATTACAGAGATTTGGGTATGCCATGGGTGAAACAACATCCTTTGAAACCCAACATTCAACTAACATCTAAAGTAAATAGTTTCCCTACTTCAGAAGCTTATTATTATCAGTGTCAGGAAGGGGTACCCCTCTAATTATGTCAAGCATTCTTACCCTGGAGACCTGAGCACAGCGACACAAGGTAACAACATCCAGAAAAGAAAATATCCTAAAAAGAGATAGAGACCACTTTATTATAAGATAAAGTAGAGCAATTTACAAAAATAATACTGCCCATCCAATTTAATAATGGACCGTATGTGCAAAGCTTATAAATTCTCTAAAATAAAGTATATTACAAATGACATTTAGGGTTAGGGGAAAAAATCCTCAACTACAATACTATATACTATACCAAAAATAAATCTGTGCCTCAAATCTTATAGTACATTTGAATCAAAGACCTTTTGTCACCCAGCTGGCAGTGGTTGAACATTGATCTATGAACCGGGAGGTGACGGTTCGATTCCTGCTCAGGGCACATGCCCTGGTTGGGGGTTTGATCCCCATGGGGGGGTGTGCAGGAGGCCATTGATCAATGATTCTCTCTCATCATTGATATTTCTATTTCCCTCTCCCTTCCTCTCTGAAATCAATAAAAATATATTTTTAAAAAACACCTTTTGTCTCTGTTCACAAAAGGGGAAACAATAATCTCTCTCTTATCTTTCCCTCACTCCCCTCTTCTACCAACTCACACACACATAGTATATACTATTACATGATAATTATGTTCCAACACTTCCAACAATTGAAAAAATAATGAAAAATATTGTAGATTCTTTAAAGTAATAATAATCCTCATTCTGAAACTGCTATCATAACTAACTTGTTTCATAGCTAAAAGGGCATGTGTGGGCTCAAGCAGCCTTATCCTTCATGTCACTTTTACAGTTATCAATATCATCTTCAGAGGAAATCTCTGAGGAACAAGTCACTTTACAGTAACTCTTGGAAAATACACAAGACTCTTTGTCTTATAAACACTGACATTCATTTATCAAGAGGCCCTCCTAAATAAATGCATATGGCTCTGCTCTGAAAGGGAGTACAGTCAATTCTGCTAATTGATTTCACATTATGCAAACAGTGGATTCCAGCTTGCTACCACATTAACAATAAACTTTGTTTTAAAAGGGAAGGAAGAGAATCAGTAAGTTAAAGTTAAGAGGAAACAAGAACACTTGCTTAATTCACTGGTAACTTGGCTGTGGCCTTGCATTTACAAGGAAATAGTAGGGTCCTAAGAACACAATTGTTGCTGTAACCAGTTTGGCTCAGTGGATAGAGCGTCGGCCTGTGGACTCAAGGGTACCAGGTTCGATTCCGGTCAAGGGCATGTACCTTGGTTGCGGGCACATCCCCAGTGGGGGGTGTGCAGGAGGCAGCTGATCCATGTTTCTCTCTCATTGATGTTTCTAACTCTGTAACTTTCTAACTCTCTAACGCTCTTCCTTCCTCTCTGTAAAAAAATCAATAAAATACATTAAAAAAAAAAAGAAAAGAACACAATTGTCCTCCGTGTAAGTTAATATATGCTGGAATCAATGATGTATGATGTAACTTAAAATCTAACCAAACCAAATGCTGTACAATATTTACTAAACTGTATTTTTTTAAATCCTCACCCAAAGGTATTTTTTTCATTGATTTTTAGAGAAAGTGGAAGGGAGAGAGGGAGAGACACATTGATTGGTTGCCTCCCACATGCACCCAACTAGGTCTGGGTGCCCCTTGACCAGGATTCGAACCTGAGGCCCTTCGGTGTGAGGGGCTGACACTCTAACTGCTGAGTAACACCAGCTAGGGCTTAAACTGTATTTTAACAGAACCCCTATATAGTCTCAATATCTCTCCCCACAAGATATTTATCAATAACAAAGAAAAATAATTTCACAGTGGAGAAACAGAAAAACACTTTCTTAACTAAGTGATCAAAGTTAGTATCACCAGTAATAAGCATATTAACATACGTGCTTATGCGCAACACCATTTTTGTAATATACCTGTCAAAGTGCATAACCTAATCATAAGGAAACACCAGACAAAGCCAAATTGAGGGAGTCTATAAAGTAACAGTTCAAAAGTATTAAGATTATGAAAACAATAGAAAGACTAAGGAACTGCCCCAGATTAAAGAAAACTAAGCAGACACGACAATTGAATGGAATGTCTAATCCTGGAATGGATCCTGGGCAAGAATAAAAGATATTATTGGGACAACTGAGGAATTTGAATAGGTCTGTAGACTAGTTAAGAGTGCTATATCAATGTTAATTTCCTAATTTTGATAACTGTATTGTTTAATTATATAAAATTTCAGTTCTTAGGGAAGGGTATTCTCAAAACTATTTTTGTAGCTTTTTGTAAGTATTTCAAAATGAAGAGTTCAAATAAGAATAGCTAAAAGATACGAAAAAGCTTAATAAAAAGTAAGCTTTCCTTCTATTCCTATCTTCCAGTTATCCAGTTTTCCTTCCCAGGGCATCTGTGGTTTCTGGTCATGCTCTGTATTCTTTAAACAAAATTTAAACTTTAGGAAATATCACATTCAATAAATTACAAATACCCAAATTGAATTTATTAACATTTATATTGATCAATTATCTGCTTGATGTAATGTCAAAGATATCAAAAAAGCCTCTTTTCTATTTGTCTTAATGCTTTAAACAAAATCGATGTTTTATATGCTTAAATGCATTCATAAGTAGTATGTTTTATGGTATCTAGTCATTTCCTTCCTTCTCAGGATATCAATTTCACTCTGTCTCCAATTTAGGAAGGGACTTGTTCCCATCAGGAAGTACAGAATCGACTATTTGGAACTCAAGCTCATTTCCTCACAGAAATCATTGGTAGTTAGGTTTCCTGTTTAGGTTAGGAAGCAGTCAATTTAAACTATAATGCCAGATCATGAGGGGTATTGTAGGCCATAGTAAGAAATTTGGGTTTCATGGCAAAAACAGAAAAACATAAGCCATATATGGTGTGGCCAGTTAACAAGGAGTCAAGTAATTTCCCTAAATCTTAGTGAGTCTTAAGGTAAACTACAATAATACAATGTAACACTGAGCATTCAAATAAATGTCATTATAAAAAAAACCTAAAGAATGCCTTAGTATACTCAGCTTACAACAGCAGTTAAGAACATAACCTACCTAAAAATATATAGCTAAAATTTTGCTGAAATTTGAGGGATACTCAAGACATTACGTAATATATTCAGGATTGTATATTCTCCAATGGCCCTGGGCAGTCAAGGGTGTATTGCTATTATCTTAAGCTTTAGTCAACCAGCATGTACATAAGCAATGCTTCCAGGGAAAAACTCATTCCAAGTTCAATTCCGTTATTTTTTCTTAGTATCTCCAATGTGTAAGGTACTACATAAATATTTATAGGATACTAGAGGTCCAGGGTCCCTCGGCCTGGCCTGTGGGGATTGGGCCGAAACTGGCTCTCTGATATCCCTTGAGGGGTCCCGGATTGCGAGAGGGCGGTTCTCGGGTGACACACCCCGGAATTGGGCTCCCTCCTCTCTGGTTCCAGGTGCGTCACCTGAGAACCGCTGCTGCCAAGTCACCATAGCTCGGCAGCTCCTGCACTGAGCGTCTGTCCCCTGGTGGTCATTGCACGTCATAGCTACCGGTCAGATGGTCGGACGGTCGCTTAGGTTTTTATATATATAGATAGTCCGTTTACAGAGATCTTACAATACAGTGGAGGACTTAAGACATGTAAATCCTTGCCGAAACCGGTTTGGCTCAGTGGATAGAGCGTCGGCCTGCAGACTGAAAGGTCCCAGGTTCGATTCCGGTCAAGGGCATGTACCTGGGTTGCGGGCACATCCCCAGTGGGAGATGTGCAGGAGGCAGCTGATCGATGTTTCTCTCTCATCGATGTTTCTAACTCTCTATCTCTCTCCCTTCCTCTCTGTAAAAAAATCAATAAAATATATTTAAAAAAAAAAAAAGACATATAAATCCTGAAGCAGGGACAGGCTGGTTATGGGCTGGCTAGACTTGGTAGCAAGCTAAGAACAAGAAGTGATACCTCTAAGCACAAATAACAACTTCTTACAATTGCAAGTGAGAATACACCTTTCTTTCTCAGTCATGGTATTTCACATAAGTGAACAAAGAATGGTGTGATTAAGTGCCTAAATAATGGATAGTGAAAATAACTTCCCTAATGCCTGTTTCTTCCTAGGTGATTCCTAAGTCAGGTATGTAAATTAGGAGCTGTGTGTTTTATGTTATGGGTGACCCCAAATGTACTTTCTAAACATTAAAAGAAAGGTAAAATTATAAGTGCAATATAGGAAAAGAAAGTCTCAAATAGCTTTTGCCTTTCTATCAATAAAATAAAGGGTTGTAACTCTTCTATACAGCACCTCAGTATATGTAATATTTCGTTGCAAACGTAAGTATGGGGAAGGGATGGATTAAACTCACTCTTCAAAAAAAATCAGTACTATACTAAAATAAAATATGCTATCTCTTACATTATCTACAAGAATAGGGCAAAGGGAAAATGAGTAAACAAAATCATATATAGGTTCAAATTGGGTAGGAGAAAGTTTTCTAGATTAAACATTCAAAAATATTTCTATCTAGAAAAGACAAGATTATTTAACAAAAAAATCAATAAATTTATAAATTCAGATAATCCAGATATTACTAATATAGGAAAAGTATAAATTTTTAAAGACAAATATGATACACACACAAACATAAAATTAGTATTCAGACTTACCGTAATAGGAGTTCTTTGGGAAGCTTTTTATTGATTACAGCTTCATCACTATTTGAGAACATCTGCAAAAATAAAATACTGTGTCAAGTGTTATACTTAACATTTCATTATGCTCAACAGTTTAGAGGTAATCCTCTTAGGAGAGAGGTGAATAATAAGTATAGTGGGTATTATAAGCCATAGTCATATTTTCAGATATTCTTTAGGCTGAAAAACATCTTTGAGATACTTAATTTGTTCCCCGTCTTTAGAAATCTTAAACTAATAGCAGTCAGTTTCATGTATTAATGTACTGAATCTTCACATTACCCCTAATCTTCATTTTACATATAAGAAAACTGAATCACAAAAGGTTTACTGCTTAAAACCACATCACTACACAATGACCATTTAAAAATGCCATTAAGGCCCTATCTGGTTTGGCTCGGTGGATAGAGCATAGGCCTACGGACTGAAGAGTCCCGGGTTTGATTCTGGTCAAGGGCACATACCCGGGCTGCGGTCTCGATCCCCAGTGGGGGCAAGCAGGAGGCAGCCGATCAATGATGTCTCTCTCATCATTGATGTCTCTCTCTCTCTCACCCCTCTCCCTTCCTCTCTGAAATCAATAAAAATGTATTTTTTTTAAAAAGCCAATTAGGAGCATTTGAGATCTTGTTCTCTGGTATGTCACCAGTTTGACTAAAATAAACTCTTAAAAAAATTAAAATGCCATTAAGGTGCCCAGCCAGGGTGGCTCAATGGTTGAGCGGCACCCTATGAACCAGGAGATCACTGTTTGATTCCTGGTCAGATCATATGCCCGGGTTGTGGGCTCGATTCCCAGGGTGGGTGTGCAGGAGGCAGCCGATTGATGATTCTCTCTCATCATTGATGTTTTTCTCCCCACCTCTCCCTTCTCTGAAATCAATTTAAAAACAAAGAAGAAATAATTGAAAATTTGAAGGGGTAGGGCAGTAGTGAATGTATTTTCCCCTCAATCTCCGACATCCAAACAGTATCCACAATTGAGCACAGAGCCTGATACATGTTAGGAACTCATTAAATCTAATGAACGAACTGTTAAGTGGATGGTGGGGTTAGGTTATGAAGGAAATTTGAAACAATCATTTTGAGAAGAGACACCTAAAGAAATTAAACTCTGGACTATGAAGAGGATAAGCTAAGAATATACTGAAATTATAGTTCAAGTAAAATATGATGCAGATCTCTGTAAGGTTCCAGGGACAGTGGAAATGAAAAAAAAAAAAGAGAAAAGAAGGATTTTAATTTTGTCAGATATAAGTATGGCTACACCTGCTTTTCTGTGGATGCTATTTGCTTGGAGAATCCTTTTGAACCTATGTTTATGCTTGCAGCTTAGATGTGTGCCCTAAAGGCAGCATATGGTTAGATTTTGTTTTTTGATCCAATCTGTTACTTTGTGCCTTTTTATTGGTGAATTCAGTCCATTAATATTTAGGGTAATTACTGATGTATGAGGATTTCCTATAGCCATTTTATCTTTTGTTTTCTGGTAGCTCTGTGCCTACATTGGTTCTTTTTCCTTTGTGTTTCTGATTGTTGTTTTATTTGGCAGTATTCCATACTTTTTTCATCTGTTTCCTTTTTTTTTAAGTTATGTGTCCCAGTTTTTTTGTGTGTGTACGTGTGTTTACCATTAAGTTTATGAAAAAGTAAGTGTCATATATACAGCAGTCCTTTTTCTTTTGAATGCATTTGGGCTCCATTCTCCTTTGCAAATTCAGTCCTTTATCCATCCCCTTTTATGTTTCTGTTGTCACAAATTATCCCTGTTTATGCTGTAAGTTTGTTGATGATCTTACTTGTGGTTTTGTGACATTTTGTTCTTTGTTTCAGGTACAATAACCCCCTTGAGTATTTCCTGCAATGGAAGGCTTCTGGTGATAAATTCCCTCATCTTCAGTATGTCTGGAAAAGTCTTCACTTCTTCTTCATATCTAAAGGATAACTTTGCTGAATATATTATTCAAGGCCAGTAATTTCTCTCTTTCAGTAGTTTGAGTATTTGGTTCTACTCTCTTCTAACTTGCAGAGTTTCTGCTGAGGAGTCCAATAACTAATAGATTTTCCTTTATAGACTTTTCTTCTTTTCCCTGGCTAAGGACTTGGTAACAAGTTGGTTTAACTACTAAGCTTCAGTGCAGCAAACACTACCTATATATATAAAAGCCTAAGCAACTGTCCAACCGTTTGACCGGTAGCAATGACCACCAGATGCTCAGATGGTAGCTATGACACACGCTTGACCACCAGGGGGGCAGGCGCTCAACACAGGAGCTGCAGAGCTGCAGTGACTTGGCAGCTGCGGTTCTCGGGTGACGCACCCGGAACCAGAGAGGAGAGAGCCTGATTCCAGGGTGCGTCACCCGAGAACTGCCCTCCTCCAATCCAGGACCCCTTGGGGGGATGTTGGAGAGTCGGTTTCGGCCCGATCCCCACAGGCCAGGCCGAGGGACCCCACTGGTGCAAGAATCCGTGCACTGGGCCTCTGGTCTTATAATAAAAGTAATGTTATTGCCCTGGCTGTGTGGATCCACTGGTTGGAGCATTGTCCAGTATACCAAAAGGTTTCAGGTTTCATCCCCGATTGGAGTGGGTACGGGAGGCAATCAATTGATGTTTCTCTCTCTCTCTCTTCCCCCCACTTCCTCGCTCTCTAAAAATAAATAAAAATATATCCACCAATGAGGATTAAAAATAAAAGTAATTCTATTGCCTGACAATTACATGTTTTAGAAAGTTATCTGAAAGTAAGGAATAATCTACTTTCCTATAGAAGAGAGTGCGAAATCTCCTGGGGAAGGCAGGGGAGGGTGGGTGGGCAGAAAGTAATCAACCAAGGACCTTGTATGCATATATGCATGGCCCATGGACACAGACAATGGAGCAGTGAGGGCCTGGGGTAGGCAGGAGGGGATTAATGGGGGGGGGGGGAAAGGGGACACATGTAATACTTTCAACAATAATTATTAAAAAAAAAAAAAAAGGAATTATCTGCTTCCCAACAATATCTACCCATCAGTGGAAGGTATTTTTTAAAAAAAAATCATCTCTCTCCTCTTCTACAACTCTAATTATAAAAAGGAACAAAATTCACATACAGTTGCTGATTGTTTTCCTTGCTTCAGTCTATACCAGTGGTCGGCAAACCACGGCGCGCGAGCCACATGCGGCTCTTTGGCCCCTTGAGTGTGGCTCTTCCACAAAATACCACGTGCGGGTGCGCACATACAGTGCGACTGAAACTTCGTGGCCCATGTGCAGAAGTCGGTTTTCGGCCTGGGCGAAACAAGTATACAAGACGAGTGTGGATGGGAGAGTTGGAAGAGGTCGACCTCAGCAAACGTACCTCAATCAGATTGAGGACGTTTTTAACAAAGGCCAGCTTAGGAGTACCCTAATGAAGTTAATAACAATGTACCTACCTATATAGTTTAAGTTTAAAAAATTCGGCTCTCAAAAGAAATTTCAATCGTTGTACTGTTGATATTTGGCTCTGCTGACTAATGAGTTTGCCGACCACTGGTCTATACAAACTGAATGCTGTTGTCTCTGTGGGAACATGAAGGCATGTGAAGGGAAAAAGGAATACACAGTATCCTGAGAGGATCTGGAAACACCAGGTGTATAGGACATCTGTCCAGATTTATATTTCCCTTATCATCCTACTGCACATATGGACCCTACTCCAATTTTGCAAAAAAGGCTAAGATCAGTGGTTCACAACTGTGGTCATCTGACCAGCAGCATCAGTATCAAAAGGGGGCCTTGTTAGAAAAGCAAATTCTTGGGCTGTACTCCAGACCTATAGAATCAGCATCTGGGGTTGGGGAGGAGGTGAAGGTAAAGAGGGGCAATTTGTATTTAACAAGCCCTCAAGGTGATACTGATGCTTCCTTAAAGTTTGAGAAACAACTGACCAGATAAAGTGGATTGAGGATCTCAGAATCCAAGAAAGTACAGTTCTCACGGATAATCAGATTTTACTATTTAAGTGACACAGCAATGGAGTTTAGAAAATAATTCTAGAGGCAGATATACAATAATTTTAGATGTTTTCTAGGAAAACCAATTGGCTTCTGCTAGTTGATGGTATTGTTTGTAAAATAAATGTTTCACAGAAGCAATCGAATACATGTTTTAGATATTTTAATATTTCAGCTGAATCCAAACTCTCGGTTTCTCATGCAAAATACAAAGGATGTCAGAACTATAATGAATTATAACAAATTTGTGAAGGGTTTAAGCTATAACTGTTGTAGAGGAAATGACTGTTCAAACATTTGACTTTCTTAGGTAATCTGGTTTTATATTAACACGGGGTTATACCATTATGTATTTTTATAATCTATCCACAAACAATTACAAGGATGTAGTCAGAGAGGAAAACATGAGAGCAACTAAACTGTTCTCTCGCTATATGTTTCAAGATAGGACACCAAACTCTTAAAAAAGCAGAGAGACATGGCTACAGCCCTTCTTCTAGGATAGGACATTCTTAAATTTAAAAAATCATTTAAATAAGTGACTCGGTTTGTCAAACATTAGCACTTATTGTTGCTTTGCATAACACTGTAATTGTTTTTCTATAATTACAGAGCTGAAAAATAGAACTTTAAATTACAAATTATAATTACATCATCTAATAGAGTTCCTGAATGGTAAGAAGCATTTTTTGTTGATTTAACCTTTCGATCAGTTTTTTTGAGATTTATTATTTTAATCAGTCTGAAATAAAAACTATGAAATGCGCCCTAACTGCTTTGGCTCAGTGGATAGAGCGTCGGTCTGCGGACTGAAAGGTCCCAGGTTCGATTCCGGTCAAGGGCATGTACCTTGGTTGTGGGCACATCCCCAGTAGAGGGTGTGCAGGAGGCAGCTGATCGATGTTTCTAACTCTCTATCCCTCTCCCTTCCTCTCTGAAAAAAAATCAAGAAAATATATTTTAAAAAAATATGAAATGCTTCACAAATTTGCATGTCATCCTTGTTCAGGGGCCATGCTAATCTGTATCGTTCCAATTTTAGTACATGTGCTGCCATAGGAGCACTCTGATCAGTTTTTAAATCTTACTTTGGCACATTTTGGGGATTAGTTTACTAACATGATGAATTTAAGTGCTTATTAGCACACAAACAAGACCCAGGAAACCAGTTCAAGAAGTTTTAAATCCAGGATCTGGGAGAGAAATGACAGGTTGAACAAAGGAAAAAAAATAAATAAATACTTGCTCAACAGTGACCCCTGCTGATAATTTAATTAAGAGTATAGTTACCAACTCCAAAAGATATTAAAAGATCTGATCTATTTTATTCAAGCTTTCTAAGAAATACAAAATTTAATGAGTATTTTGGCAGGGAATACTAGTTATCCCCCAATATCCATTTTCCTCTTTTAGAGTAACAGAATTCCCAATTTTTGGCTAGCACAAGGCAGTGTGAAAAAAAGACTTCATTTCCTTTGCAGTTAGATAAGGCCAGGTTACTAAGTTCTGGCCAACAGAATGTAAGAAAAAGTGGTCTGCAATTTCTGGAGTGTCCTTAAAAAGAGAAGGCATGCCCCTTCTTTACTCCTTCTTCAGTTATACTGTTTGAAATGTGGTTAGGATGACTGAACTTTGTCTTCTATCATAACGTTGAAGGCCAAGTTGTAAAAATAAGCAGAAAACTAGAAAAAGCCTGATGATGATGACTGTAGAGACACCATGACTCTGGGCTTTATATGAAGTCAAAATAAACTATTATATTTAAGTCACTTTTAATTTGAATCTGATACACATGCAGCTAAATTTATGAATATATTTTTAGATTTTACAAAGATATATTTTGTTTTTGCAAGATGAAAGTTCTGAAGATCGGTTGCCCAACAGAGTGTATTGTACACTTAAAAATGATGAAGATGGCCCTGGCAGGATTGGCACAGCAGTTGGAATGTCTGCCCGAGGACTGAAGGGTAGCAGGTTCGGTTGTGGGTTCCCCCCAACCTGTGCGGGAAGCAACCAGTCAATGTGAGAAAGACACATTGATGTTTCTCTCCCTTCTTCCCCGTTCCCTTTCACTCTCTCTCTATAAAACAAACAAACAAAAACAAACAAACAAACAAAAACAATGGAAAAAATCCTCTGGTGAGGATTAACAAAAAATAGATGATGGCAAATTTTATGCTATATGTATTTTTTCACAATTAAAAATTTTAAGGTATTTTTTTCATTTTAACAATCCTGGAAGCATCTTAAAATTAAAATCTAAAATTTTTGTGGTTTATAAAATAATGGTACATTTAGTAATTCACAGCAACTTTTACTTATATATAGTAAATTATAACCAATAGGAGAAAAACAGAAATAAAGTAGAACTTAAGGACCATTTGCTTCTCCTCAAACAGGCTCTGTGCTTTTGCTCACGTTATTTTCTCTGAAGTACCTGTAACCAAACTTGCCTAATCTGTCAACAGAAATAGAGAGTAATGTCCACTGGACATGCTCTCTATGCCATGAAGTCTTTCCCAATCTTCCTAACCGGGTGTGCTTGGTTCCTTCTCCTATGAAACTCCAACTCACCCCAAAGCTCAGAATACCAGTTACCAACTAAATGTTACATTAAATTTAGTAAATAAGACGCAAATGACACAAGCACAGTAACAGATTGAATGTCTTTACACATACTTAAATTATATGAAGAGATGTAAGTTTGGAGACTCAGCTTTTGCCACATTTATTTAAAAGGACATGAACTACATTAAATTTGTTTTGTGAAAGTTATAATAATTGCTAAGTTTCACCATCATGGAATTTCACCTGCATATAGCACTTTTAAACAGCGTTGTTATGGTATAATTCACATACAATAACATTTATTGGCTTTAAATGTATACTTCAGTAATTTGTGTGCAACCATCATAATTCACTTTGATGAGTTTCCACCCCCCCCAAAATATTCCTCATACCCTTCTGCAATCAATCCCTGTGCTGATCTCTAACCTCAAGCAACCACTAATATGGTTTCTGTCTCTGTAGATTTTCCTTTTCTGGACATTTAAAAAAATGGAAACAGAAAATGTTATCTTTCATCTGGCTTCCTTTATACTGCATAATATTTTTTTTGTTGTTGTTGTTGTTTTTTTAAATATATTTTATTGATTTTTTACAGAGAGGAAGGGAGAGAGATAGAGAGTTAGAAACATCGATGAGAGAGAAACATCGATCAGCTGCCTCCTGCACATCTCCCACTGGGGATGTGCCCGCAACCCAGGTACATGCCCTTGACCGGAATCGAACCCGGGACCCTTGAGTCCGCAGGCCGACGCTCTATCCACTGAGCCAAACCGGTTCGGCAATGTTTTGTTTTTTATTGTTGACAGCATTACAGATATCCTCCATTCATCCTCTCTTTGCCCCTCTCCACCCAGCCCTACCCCACCCCAGGTCTTCCCACACTACTGTCTGTGTCCATGTGTAATGTATTTATGTTCTTTGGTTAATCTCTTCCCATTCCCTCCACCTCTCTCTCCCCCCTGAGATCTGTCCGTCTGAACTTATTTCACTGAGCCCAGCCAGCGTGGTTCAGTGGTTGAGTGTCGATCTATGAACCAGGAGGTCATGGTTCGATTCCTGGTCAGGGCACAGGCCCAGGTTGTAAGCTCGATCCCCAGTGTGTAGTGTGTAGGAGGCAGCAACAGCCAATCAATGATTCTCTCTCAATCCCTTCCTCTCTAAAATCAAGAAATATATTTCAAATAAATAAATAAATAAATAATAAAAAGCTTGACTCATGATCTAAATTTCATAGATTTGAATACAATTTAAGACATACAGCCCTAACTTGTTTGCCTCAGTGAATAGAGCGTCGGCCTGCGGACTAAAGGGTCCCTGGTTCGATTCCAGTCCAGGGCACATGCCCAGGTTGTGGCTCGGTCCCCAATGGGGAGTGTGCAGGAGGCAGCGATCAATGATTCTCTCTCATCACTGATGTTTCTCTCTCTCTCTCTCTCTCTCTCTCTCTCTCTCTCTCTCTCTCTCCCTCCCTCTCTCTTCCTCTCTGAAATCAGTAAAAATATATTGTTTTAAAAAATTTAAGACATACACAGGTAACCCAATATAAGTCAAATCTTTCAGTGGGAGGAAAATTTTAGGGATAGATTAAGGATAAATTTTTATAAAGAAATCCAAAGTTGAAACTGCAGAAGAGTTTTTTAAAAACTATTTTTATTTATACTTTTTCTAAGTAATTTTTACTGATTATGCCATTTCCTAGCTAAGCCAACACCAAATGTTTTTCTGATTGGCTGGTTTTCTTGCCAGGGTCTAAAAGGAAAAACATTTTGCATGGCTAAATAAACATTTAAAAAAAAGTCTGTAATTCCTCCACCCAACATCTTGTCCCTAACAGAAACATAACTGCTTTTTAAAAAGAAACTACTGCCAGTGTTATCATCTTATGACTAAACTAGTGGCCCGGTGCACAATACGTGCACATTGAAAGGAAATTAATTAGAAGAAAGATTCATGCGGTAATTACATTACTGCAAAATATTACATGTCAAAATAGTATATATAATATAGTGTTACAAAATTACAATACAAAATATTTTAATATCGCTATTCGCCCTTTCTCTATAATAGAAGTGGCGCCAGTGAGAGCTTTATATGTATCAATGTTTATTTTTAAATTGCCAGTGCGCGTCATATGTACGGGCCTGCTAGTCGGTCAGTCGGACGGTCAGTTACTTAGCCTTTTATATATATAGAAGATTTATCTTAAGAAAGAAATCCCTAGATAAAAACCAAGGAAGGGGTACATTTAGAAAACAAACACAGTACTTACTAAGTCAAACCTTCTGCTTTGGACATCTTCTAACATCTACCTCAGTATTCCAAGCTTTCTTTTATCCTGACTTCTGTTTACTTAACCAAAATCTATATCTACTACCAATTCCTTGCTCTCAGTCTAAAATAAGTATACACTTTTATTCTATTCTCTGTCACCTACTAAATTTTAACTATACTCAGCAACATTCCAGTGCTCTGAGGACTCCATGAATTTGAAGAACCACTGGATATGACTGCTCATTCCTAGAAACTGTGAATGAAAAAAGGGGGCTATGTAATAAATATGACAAGTGCAGTGACTGAAGTAACCTCACAGAGTGATCTGATCATAAATTCCAAACTGTGCAGGTCATGGTGGGTAGCCACACCCTAGGCTTACAATTTCTTTAGTAAAGATCTATCTTTGCTGTAAGCAAGCCCTACCCATTGTTCTTGTGCATCTAGGTTATAACTGTGAAATGCCAGAGTAATCCTTTTTTCAGATCTCTCTGAGGTGTAACCACCCTCAAGGGAACACATGATCTTATTGCCTATGTACCACCCCTATTCACTAGAAACCTTTTTATCTTGTACCAGCAATGTAAATGTATATCTCTGGATTTTTACTTTTCATCCAATCACAGATTCCTTACTTCCCTCCTCTGATTCAAAATGTATTTTAAAAACCACAAAACTGCCCTAACCGGTTTGGCTCAGTGGATAGAGAGTTGGCCTGTGGACTGAAGGGTCCCAGGTTTGATTCAGGTCAAGGGCATGTACCTTGGTTGCGGGCACATCCCTAGTAGGAGGTGTGCAGGAGGCAGCTGATCGATGTTTCTCTCTCATTGATGTTTCTAACTCTCTGTCCCTCTCCCTTCCTCTCTGTAAAAAATCAAAAATATATATATATTTTAAAAACCCACAAAACTGCCATTCTCTGGAGCATTTTAAGATCTTGCTTATAGGCATGTCCTCAGTTTGACTGAAATAAACTCTTTAATGTTCTATAGGTTTGGAATTTCTTTCGTTGACAAAATCTTCCATGCCCTACTGAAAACTTCTTTTTAAGTTTGAAGTGAAAGGAAAGAACTGACAATTCAAAGTAGCAATATATGTCCTTCTCTCCTCCTCCACTTTCCCCAGTCCCACCTCATCTAAATACATACAAAAGAACTAAGAGATAAATACTGCAAGTCATTAGGAGATTTGATGCAGTAGCAGGTATTTAACTGAATTTCATATTCCAAAATGCCACAGGGATTGGTAAATCAAGAGAAAGCAGGGTTTGATTTCCTCATGTACAAATTCTAGTCAATGTGCCAGAAACTGAAAATTGGCAGAATCAGTGGAATTTTCCAAGACATATGTCAGATAGTAATTCACTCACAAACACACATTTTAAATCATCTTACTGCTATAGAAACATTTCCAAAGCAATAGGATTTTAATGTAGCCATGTTACTTATTTGTAGAAAAAGCATTCCCCTGTTTTAGATAAGAAACAAATAAAGTCCATAGTACCCTAGATATACTAACTGCATTCCAGAAATTATATTTTAGACCTAAAAGGAACCAAAAAACACAATGTATTAAACTGGAACAAGGATTTATTTTTTTTATATTTTTAGGACAGATTTTTTAAAGTGGAAGGGAAGAAATACCTTAGTAAGAAAGTCATTTAGGAAAAGTGATACCAAGTTAATGGACCAAAGAAATCTATTAGACTTAGGTCATGATATGAACAATACAATGGTGCAATTATAAGGAAGCCAGTTAAACAAAGGATACATTATATAGCTAGATATTTGGCTGGTATTAATTAACTGATAAATATCTGAAAAGAGGTTTCTATAATATGTCATATAACAACTGAATTCTTATATAAAAAATCAACCACAACAAAAGGACTTGGAAAACACCATATATAACTATCTCTATATTCTACTGAATCTTCTAGAACAGAGATTTTCAACTGGTGTGCCACAAGAATTTTTAAAACATGCAATACCTGACTATGTAGTCAAGGGCACTGACCTCTTTTCCCTTAAATTGTCAAATATAAAAACGACAACAGCCAACACAACAATAGCTGTCCCGTGTGAATGCCCTGTCTTGAACCATAAGTAGTGGTTAAAAATAAGTAGTACAGCCTGGCTGGCATAGCTCAGTGGTTCAGCATCGACCTATGAGTCAGAAAGTCACAGTTCCATTCCTGGTCAGGGCACAAGCCCTAGTCAGGGCCCATGTGCCCACAGGGCTCGATACCCAGTGGGGGGCATGCAGGAGGCAGCCAATCAATGATTCTCTCTCATCAGTGATGTTTCTATCTCTTGCCCTCTCGCTCTCTGAAATCAATAAAAATATATTTAAAAAAAATAAGTAGTACTTAAAAATGATAAGAAAACACAGCCTAACCACTGGTTGTGGTCACTCTCCTACAAGATAAAAATTAGAAATTGAAAACGTACATTTTTTTAAAAAATATATTTTATTGATTTTTTACAGAGAGGAAGGGGGGGAGAGAGTTAGAAACATCGATGAAAGAGAAACATCAATCAGCTGCCTCCTGCACATCTCCTACTGGGGATGTGCCCACAACCCAGTTACATGCCCTTGACCGGAATCGAACCTGGGACTCTTCAGTCCGCAGGCCGATGCTCTATCCACTGAGCCAAACCGGTTTCGGCGAAAACGTACATTTTTAATATAATTGGAGTATTTTAACACTAGGAAGCCAGAAATGAGTGTGCAGGCAGCTGATCGATGTTTCTAACTCTCTATCCCTCCCCCTTCCTATCTGTAAAAAATCAATAAAATATATTTTTAAAAAAAGAAAATGGCAGAATAAGGAATTTTGAAATCCCACCTCTCCATAAAATTAACCAAAATAATGGTCAAATTTTTTTTTTGAACTTTGGAAATTGATCAAAGACTTGCAACAATCCAAGTAGTGCATATTCAAGGGGGAAAAAAAAAGTTGAATCCCATTAAGAACAGTTTGTGGCATTTTCATTTACCCCAACTCCCAGACCAGGAACAGCCCTGAAAATAACAGCTTGCATTGCTGGTAATTGAGGAACCAGAACAGATTTCTTTTTCAAAGTGATGTAATTATTTGTCTACACCTGTCTGGTTGCTTCCTGAAAGACCAACTCAAAAGGCTTGTCTAGCCCTGACCGGTTTGGCTTAGTGGATAGAGCGTCGGCCTGCGGACTGAAGGGTCCGGGGTTCGATTCTGGTCAGGGACATGTGCCTTGGTTGCGGGCATATCCCCGGTGGGGGGTGTGCAAGAGGCAGCTGATCGATGTTTCTAACTCTCTATTCCTCTCCCTTCCTCGCTGTAGAAAATCAATAAAATATATTTAAAAAAAAAAAGGCTTGTCTTCATTTTGCCCAACTCAAAAGGGGCCCAATGCTAAAGAAACTACCCCACTTTGTCCAAAACAAATGTTTTAGTCACAGCTGCCTGAGGAACAGGTAACAGTTGGAGCAAACAGAGCACCAACCATAGAGCTTGGGAGGAAAGGGCCAGAAAATGAGATGTCCATAGGGTATTGAAAGCTCCCACATATTCCTGGGAATATAGAAGGCCACACACATACCCAGGGATGTGCACATGTCCAGGAAAGACTTGAGAAGGCCCCTAACCTATCACCTCTGGTTGACTGAAGCTTCACAGAAGCAGGAAGTGAAGGCTAAGTAAGGCATAATTGTAAACTGGCTGGCTAAGCATTTAAGGGATACCCTCAATGTACAAAAAGAACTCAATAAAGAGAATTTTTGGTTGCAAGTATTTAAGGAAATCTCTGTATAATCACTTAGGTGATTATTAAGCTAATGGAACAAAAGTTTTGGTGGCCATACAAGAAAAAAGAATACACATTTTACAGAACTAGTTCAAAAATACACTAAACAAACAACACTACAAAAAGCAGCATTAACAAACCCGGGAGAAAAATGAATAGAGTTGCTACATTTTAATATTCAAAATGTCCAGTCTAAAAAAAATACAACGTACGCAAAGAAGTAATTTGCAAATAATATATATAGGGGTCTAGTTATCCACAATAAAGAACTCTTATAACTCAACAAATAACCAGTTTTAAAATGTGCAAAGAATTTGAATAGACATTTCTACAAAGCAGATACAAAGGGACAAAAAACACATAAGATGCTCAACATCATTAGTCATTAAGGAAATACAAACCAAAACCACAATGAGATACCCACCAGGATGCTATAATTTTAAAAAAGGAAAACAACAACTGTTGGCAAGGATATGGAGAAATTTAAACCACTGTACATAGCTGTGGAATGTAAAACTGTACAGCTGCTGTGGAAAACGATTTGACAGTTCCTCAAAATGTTAAACATAAAATTACCACATGACCCAGAAATTCCACTCCTAAGTACATACCCAAAAGTACTGAGCCCTCCTTGCCTGCTTAAAGATTGGCTGCCAACATGAACAACACAGTAACTATCCGAACCAGGAAGTTTATGACCAGAAGACTACTTTAGTGGAAACAAATGGTCATTGACATCCTTCACCCTGGGAAGGCAACAGTACCCAACACAGAAATTCAGGAAAAACTAGCCAAAATGTGTAAGACCATACCAGATGTCATCTTTGTATTTGGGTTCAGAACAAATTTTGGTGGTGGCAGGACACCTGCCTTTGGCATGATTTCTGACACTCAAAGAAAAATGAACCCAGACAGACTTGCAAGATACGGCCTATAGGAGAAAACAATGACCTCTAGCCCCCTCACTACAGCCATAACATGTAAAGTATAGAATTAAACTGAATCGTAGGTAGGGACTATTATTGACTGAAAAGGTAATGTATGAGTTAATTACACATTTTTACCATTTGAATATGTTTGTAGTTAGTAGTGCAGATAGATCTTGGCCATTACACCTTGTATTTCATGGATGGGATCAGTTTAAATGCAAATCTGACATTACTGAAATAAATCATTTAAATACTCCAGAAGATGATAGTATTGTTTCTTGGTATTCTTTCTTTTCTTTTTTAAAATAAAAATATTTTTATTGATTACAGAGAGGGAGAGAGAGAGAGAGAAACATCAATGATGAGAATCATTGATCAGCTGCCTCCTGCATGCCCCCTACTGGGGACTGAAACCCCTCCCCCACTACCAGAGCATGCTCTGACTGAGAATTGAACCATGATCTCCTGGTTTATAGGTTGACGCTAACAACTGAGCAACACTGGCTGTACAAATATTTATAAAACTTTTTATTTTTTTATATATATTTTGATTTTTTACAGAGAGGAAGGGAGAGAGATAGAGTTAGAAACATCGATGAGAGGGAAACATCGATCAGCTGCCTCCTGCACATCTCCCACTGGGGATGTGCCTGCAACCCAGGCACACGCCCCTGACTGGAATCGAACCTGGGACCTTTCAGTCCGCAGGTCAACACGACGCTCTATCCACTGAGCCAAACCGGCTTCGGCAAAAACTTTTAAAATAAATATTAACAAAGTCTCACTCCCAGTCTTCATGAGGAAGAATTATAGCAAAAAAAAGTAATCAGATTAGTTTTACTTGACATATGGATAATATACTAACAGCTTTTGAACCAATGGTGACTTACAGCATAGGTATCTGAAAGGAAATTACTACTTGGTATGGTTTACACAGAATATCTGTCCATGGTTGTTTGAGAGAGTTACTTAAGTTGGTTAATAAGTATGGCTAATAAGCCAAAGTACCAGTTAAATTCCCATACTTCGCAGTCTCCACAAAATTAACTTCACTCAATTCTGTGGTCACAAACCAAGTATTACTCAATCCTAACAAAACATCTTATAAATGACTGCTATAGTTCAAAAGAAGAATGGGTAAATTGTTCAAAACAACCTATTCTCAGCATACCCTAGAGGCAAGTATAACAGACTTCAAGTCAACTAGATTAAAGTTCTGGCTTTTATACTTAGATATTTAATGTTGGGAAAAATAACAGCCTTACAGAGCATTTGCTTTCTATAAAATAGCAGAAAAATATCCTGTGCCTAACATACAAGATTCTTTTTAAAGTTCAAGTGAAACAATAAATGGGAATATGCCCTTTAATGTGTAAAACACTATATTCATTACTTGAGATAGTTCAATGTATCTGTCCTAGGGGTTAGTAGGATATATATGAGGGTCATACACTCAAACCTACTTTTGCTCCGCCCGGTATAATGAATTCCTGAAACTACTGCTGAAAGCCTTCCTTCCCTATCCCTCTTTTTCTAACCTTGTGTAATTTCTGCTTAAGTCTCTGAGGGATGTTGCTTTAGAGAGGGGTTACTCTGATTAGCTCTATCATTGGTAGTACTCTGTTTCATTTCCCTAAAGATATCTCAGTAGAACTAAAGAAATTACTAATAAAAACCTGCAGATTTTTTCCTTGGTCCTTCCCTGTAAATATGGAGAGAACGTCATAGAGAAGGATAATTCATATTCCTATGTTTAAAAATAAATCCTTACACCTGAGAGTAAAGTGGTAATATAATTTTTTGTTGATTTGAGAGACAAACATCGACTTGTTGCTCCACTTATTTACGCATTTATTGTTTGATTCTTCTTTTTTAAATATATTTTATTGATTTTTTACAGACAGGAAGGGAGGATAGAGAGTTAGAAACATCGATCAGCTGCCTCCTGCACACTCCGTACTGGGGATGTGCCTGCAACCAAGGTACATGCCCTTGATTGGAATCAAACCTGGGACCCTCCAGTCCGTAGGCTGACGCTCTATCCACTGAGCCAAACCGGTTAGGGCCATTGTTTGATTCTTGTTTGTTCCCTGCTGGGGTATCAGAGCCACAACTTGGGGCATTGGGACCATGCTCTAACCAACTGAGCTACCCAGCCAGGGTTTAAAGTGCTAATATTTTTTGAAAGCAGGGTCAATGGATTTTGTTTTTCTTTAAAACCATAAAGTAAAAAGAAATTTAGCCCTGGCTTTGTAGCTCAATTGGTGAGTGTCATCCTGATATGCCAAGGTTTCGGGTTCGAGCTCAGGGCGCGTACAAGAAGCAACCAATGAATGCATAAATAAGTGGAACAACAAATCGTCGTCTCTTGCTCTCTCCCCTTCCTCTCTCTCTCTCAAGAAATAAAAGCATTAAAGTATAATGTATCTCTTATAAGCAGTCTGAGGATAACAGAAAGTGTGAATGCTTTTCATCAAATTGGTTTTTATCACTCCCATATATCTATCACTGCATTTACTAGAACGTACTAAATTATCTTTCTTATATATCTTCCTTCCTAACTAGACTACAATCTCTCTGGGGCAGACAATTTTTTGGAACAGCTTTGTACCTCTAACACCTATCAATATCTAACACATAGTTGGTGCTAAACAAATTTTTAACAGAACTGAATTCGTACCAATAGCATGCCTTGGTTTTCTATACCCAGATTTTTCTGAGCCCTGAGCAAGGTCAGATAAGCTTTGCTGAGCTCTGACACATATCTGTTTTTGGGAGGATGAAAGGCTGTATAGTGTGGTGTGATAGCTTCATTAGTGGAACAATGTACTAGATCACATAAAATGTACAAATTGTAAAATAACTATATTTTAGGTGCTGTACATTTGATTGATTATGTGCAGACGTTGTTTCTAGGGCTAAACGTCTAGGATAGAATAGAAACCTGAGAAAAGGAGTACTGATTTTATGATTTCAAATTCATGATATGTAAATTATTTCCCCATGGAATTCAGGTTGTAAATATAAACTATCCGTGTTTCTTTAACAGAAATTTATATCACTCTCGTAGGAAACTTTCATTGCCAGATCTCCCATTCAGTGGATGACAATGGTTTCAAGGGATTAGTACTGTGCAAAAACTTCACTAGTGAGTCTGATTGCCATTCGGGTTGATACTTATTAATCTCTACTACAGAATTCAGTTGTCATAAGTGAAATTTAGTTTTATTTACTCCTCCTTAATAATGTCTGTTTAACTCAGGGGGAGTAGTCTTAAAAAGTAAGAGTTCTGGGTTTATTCAATCTGACATACATTATATTAAATTTAATCTTTAACATTAATCCAGTTTGTGTTAAAAGAGAAACAGACAACTAGAGATCTCATTTTATTTAGAGTTGTAAAGATAGAGAGATGTAAATGGTTTTTCCTGGGGCTCAGTGTGAGTTAACAGTCTGTGTGGAGATCTTGATTCCTTTTGGTGTATGGGACGATGCTCCAACCAACTGAGCCACCTGGCCAGGGAGATCTTGATTCCTAATTTAGAATAAACTTTTCTACTTGAACCAGAGACTGATGAGTGCAAATAAAATTTATGTCATTTAAGGCCTACAATCCATCTTTTGAGGATTTTAATCTCAATATAATTATTCTTTCTTAAGGAATGTGTTGACCTCAGTAAAACTGCATTTGTTGTTGCTGCTGTGTAGATTTAGACTTGGGAAGTTTCTTTGGTATAAATCCAGTCAGCTTTGACAAAGAATACTGAATATTAAGTACCTTATCTTCCCGAAGTTACCAATCATGATGATATAAAAATTTCTAGTATTAAATAAATGTGTAATGGAGAATTCCAAGATATATCAGTTTTCTTTTCTACAAATGGGTTGCAGAAATAAGTTATAATGCAATTATTTTCAACATAAGCTTCTTTACATGAAGAACATGTAAATTATTTTCAAAAAATGACAGGAATGCATGTGGGGAAAAGGTATTAGCAATGCAGTGTTCTTTTTCAAAAAATAAATGCACCTCTACTTGTGCATGTTCAGTCATGCCATAGCTTAATTTTCTACAAATGAAAAACTGGAGTTTCTGGGGTAAAAGCTGACTGATCTAGTGTTTTAAATGTCAACTTACAACTGGGTGCCAGATTCTCATCTTAGGAGACATTTATCCATATCTGCCTAACAATGAATACAATAATGGTTACAGTATAAACTCCAGATTAAAACACTGCTAAATTATTACCATTCAACTAGGTTGATTAAAATTCACAGCAGTTCCTATTGAACCCAATATATAAAACGAAATCAGATGAACAAAGAGATAATTAGTTACATTCTTTTCTTTCTAAGAGAAATTTTCCTTTAAATAGTAAATTCCAAAGCATTGAAAATGATATAGCTTGTCTAAGTCACAGAGATGGTAAGTGGCAAGCCAAGGTTCAAACTTTCAAACTGACTTCAAAGCTAATACTCTTAAATAGGGTATAATACTCTATAAATCCTAAGAATTTTAATTTAATAACAACACACTATTAAGTACAGGATATCACACAACCATTATATATCCCTTCCTCACTCCCTTGGCAAAGGAGTTCATTTGGACAGATATTGCACAGTTGTTTTTTAATTCTAGTGTCTCCCTCCATTTTTACCAGAATTCAAGGCAAAAATAAACAGGAGTCAAAAGCAGAATATAGGTTAAGATCACAAAGACTGTCTTTATGAGCAGTTTTATGTAAAGAAATATAAGAACACTGGCAATAAGTTGAGTATCTAATTGCCAACCTACAGCAAACTGGGAGACTTATTTACAGAGAATCGCGGAATTACCATGCTCGAAGGAATTTCAGAGTTGAGACAGAGGTCCAGAGAGACCAAGGTCACATAGATACCAGTACATAGATATGTGTGTGTATGAAAAATTAAAATGTATATGGAAGTACTTATTTCATAGTTCAGAATTGAATTATTTCCCTTTGTAAAATCCTTAAGATATCGCCTTCACACTTTCATTCTTTCCTTACTCAAATTAATTTCAAAATTAGAACATTAAATATATAAATGATCTGGTTCAAAAAATGACAAAGGATGACATATTCTAAAAGGGAACCCTAGAAAACCTTGCAGTTAACATTTATAATTAACATTAAATTGTTAATTTGCAGGGAACTGCAAATCCCTTCTCTTCTCCCCACTCACCTTCAGAAAGGAAAACAAAAAAACAAAACAGGTTTTGTGGGTAACTGCAATTCAGGATATAGTGAGTTGGTAATGACCTTCCCAGGACCTAAACTGTCAACCAAGAATGACACCTGCATAAGAACAGGTACTCCTCTACATTAAAAAATCTGCACTAATCTAGAAATTTTACTGTTTTCCTTTTTCCTGTCCCTCCTGCCACATAAATTCCCTTTCTCAGTAGACAGTAAAGCATACTTGAAGCACCCAGAATAGCTAAACCTGTGGCATCCTTCCTATTGTTGCAAATTATAAGAAAAACTAATAACACTTTTCCATTCTTTTTACTTTTAATTATGAATTACCTACCTGCATCCTACAGTTGATCAGAAAGTCACACTCACCAACGAATACCATAATAGTACATTTGATTATATAAAGTTATATAATTAAGCAAGCTGAAACACAAATACTTTTGCCTAGTTCAATACCACCACCTATTGTTAGCTGCTATTAAGTTAGCATTTTCAAATGAGTCCAAGTGCATTAAGACATAAATCTGTAAAACCACATTTGAATGTCTCCATTTTCCTGAGTCCATTTTGGGTGGGAGTCTGACCCAAGAATTCACTAAGTCTGGAAGGTCAAGAAGGAAAACTGTAAAGACAACTATGTGAAAGCAGCTAAATTTGGTCAGTTTAAGGGCATTCTTTCTTCTTCCTCCCTCCCTGGGATTTTCCTGGTGTAACGGAATATTTTATTTTGAACATCTAAAAATACCCTTCCAAAACCACAGTAGTTAGATTACTAAAATTTTAATTCAGTTTCCAATCTGTCACCAGTTGGGAATCAGTAATCTAAGGGCTAGGCATGGAATCCTTAGCTGTAACAAAAGTACTTATTAATTTGTAAAAAAGAAAATGAGACCAAGACTTGAAAAGACAACTCTGGAAATGAAAATGGAATTTTTACAGCCCTGGCCTGGTGGCTTGGTTGATGGGAGCATCCTCCCATACACCAAAAGGCTGTGAGTTCGATTACACATCAGGGCACATACCCAGGTTGCAGGTTCAAATCCCCAGTGGGACGTGAACAGGAGGCAAGCAATCGATGTTTCTCTCTCACACTGTTTTTCTCTCTAAAATCAATAAAAATATCCTCAGTTGAGGATTTAAAAATAGGTTTTGCTCTAGCTGATGTGTTCAGTAGTTACTGATCACCAAAGGGTTGAAGGTTCGATTCCCGGTCAAGGGCACGTACCTGGGTTGCAGGTTAGATTCCCCCACCCTGGTCAGGGTGTGTTCAGGAGGCAACCAATCGATGTGTCTCTCTCACATCAATGTTTCTCTCTCCCCACCTCCCTTCCACTCTCTCTAGAAATATCAATGGCAGGGGCGGAGGGAATTATCCTCAGGTATTAACAACAACAAAAAAGAATATGTTCTGTAAAGTTTTTGCCAAGCTAAAATATTTTAACAACTTAATGGAAAACATGCATAATGGTTTATCTCTATGAAGACTACAAAGATACAAACATGAACAACTACCACATAAGTACATGATATAATGTTATTGTGCTTCAAAAAGTAAAAAAGGACCCATGATTATACAATAAAGAAACATCAATAACACTATTCAAAAAGGGCAGATTGTCTGAATGCGCCTATAGAGCATAGACTTCTAATTTGGATTTTCTGTATTAGATTGCTTTCAAACCAATCTCTAAAGTGTTAAAAAAATAACAAAGTGTTAAAAACGCTTAGTATTACTAGTACTTTTTCTCATTGCAATGCCTTTCAAATAGAGGGAAATGACTCTCATCCACTAGAAAAATATATATAATTTTCCACATGCACCGAATTGGAAAATATGGTTATTTACTATGCAAAATGTCCTTTAAAAGATGAAACCTTAAGGGGGAAAAAGGTTATTATCGCAAGCTTAACAGTACTGTGCAACTCAGACTACAAAATTTTCTTTTTGGCTGTTTATTGATAGCTATTTTTAAAAAGTAAATCTTGCCCTAACTGGTTTGGCTCAGTGGATAGAGTGTCAGCCTGCGGACTGAAGGGTCCCAGGTTCGATTCCGGTCAAGGGCATGTACCTTGGTTGCGGGCACATACCCAGCAGGGGTGTGTAGGAGGCAGCTGATTGATGTTTCTCTCTCATCAATGTTTCTAACTCTCTATCCCTCTACCTTCCTCTCTGTAAAAATCAATAAAATATATTTTTTTAAAAAGTAAAAAAATAAAAAATAAATAAATCTTTATTGCTGAAAGTATTACATATGCCCCCCCCCACTGCCCTCTTCCACCTCCCTCCCCCTCAAGCCTTCACCACCCACTGTTTGTGTCCTCCAGTTATGCATATATACGCATGAGTTCATTGGTTGATCTCCCCTCCCCCCGCCTCCCGTCAGCCTACAAATTTTTTTTTTTTAAATATATTTTATTGATTTTTTACAGAGAGGAAGGGAGAGAGATAGAGAGCTAGAAACATCGATGAGAGAGAAACATCGATCAGCTGCCTCCTGCATATCCCCCACTGGGGATATGCCCGCAACCCAGGTACATGCCCTTGACCGGAATCGAACCCGGGACCCTTCAGTCCACAGGCCGACGCTCTATCCACTGAGCCAAACCGGTTTCGGCCAGCCTACAAATTTTAAAACAAAATATCAGAGTGGCTGTTTGTTTCAGAAGAAATGGCCAAAGAAATATGGTCCTCTGCTTTTATTCAAAAATTATAGATTCATGGGATTCTGAAACAAAGGAAACCTTTATAATTGATTCTAACTGCCTTGTTTTGCAGAGGGAAATAATCAAATCAGAAAAGTGAAAAGAAATGACCAGGCCCTGGCTGGGTAGTTTAGTTGGTGAGTGTTGTCAGTATACACCAGGATTGCAGTGTGATTTCCAGTCAGGGCACATATAAGAATCAACCAATCAATGCATAAGCAACTGGAACAACAAACCGATCTCTTTCTCTCTCAATTATGACGAAAATTACAGTTAGTTGGTGGCAAAAACCAAGACCTTCTATCCAGTTCTCTCAACTCTCACTGTAGTATGTTCTTTCTGCCATACCACCTTTTATGTTTTTTCTTATTTTGGACAAATTGAATTAATAAAGTGAGGCAAGCTATATTATAGACTCATCACAGTAAGCAGTGAGGTATAATCCTATATAATAAAAGGCTAATATGCAAATTGTCCCCTCGACCAGCAGTTCGACTGGGAGTTCGATCGGGGTGGCTGGCCGGACCTTACCTGTGCACGAATTCATGCACCGGGCCTCTAGTAAAAAAACAATAATGAATAATACTTAAAAATACCCAAATTAGAGCATATCACTTCCTAACTGTATGAGGTATAATGATAATAATGAATAATACTTCAAAATACCCAAATTAGATCTTATCACTTCTTAACATCTCCAGATACTAAATAAACTATAAGATGACATATGTCAGGTAATATTATCACTATAACTTTTTAAATGTTAGATCTTTAAAAAATATATTTTTTTATTGATTTCAGAGAGGAAGGGAGAGGGACAAGGAGAGAAGCATCAATCATGAGAGAGAATCATTGACTGGCTGCCTCCTGGCCGCCTCCTACTGGCGACTGAGCCCATAACCCGGGCATGTGCCCTTAACTGGAATCGAACCTGGGACCCTCCAGTCCACAAACCAACTCTCTGCCCACTGAGCCAAACCAGCTAGGGCAAATGATAGACTTTTTAATAAACCCAAATAAGATAGAATTTTTCCTCTGTGTTCTCATAATGGAGCTACTAAGATAAGAGCATGAGAAAGTAGAGAGGTTTAACAACAACAAAAAAGATTTAAATGTACACGCCTGTCACTAATCTCACTGAGTGTTAAGATAACATTGTTTACAGAACTTAAGATGAAGGGTAGCTTCATTTTCTCGACAGAAAAGACAAAATAAAATATAATAGATGAAGAACGTTAGAAAACTCTTCTCCACACATTTTATGGGCTTTTATGCTATTATGCTAAAACACGGAGCAGAATGATAGAGTGGAGTCAAAAAATGCAGACTGAGCCGAAACCGGTTTGGCTCAGTGGATAGAGCGTCGGCCTGTGGACTGAAAGGTCCCAGGTTCGATTTTGGTCAAGGGCATGTACCTGGGTTGCGGGCACATCCTCAGTAGAAGATGTGCAGGAGGCAGCTGATCGATGTTTCTCTCTCATCGATGTTTCTAACTATCTCTCTCCCTTCCTCTCTGTAAAAAATCAATAAAATATTTTTTTTTAAAAAAAAAAAAAAGAAAGAAAAAAAAATGCAGATTGGAATCTTGGCTCTCCTACTTACTGGCTGTGCAACTTGAACACTTTTCAGGGCCCAGTTTTCCTCAACTGTAAAATGGAATTGTGAGAATCAGAAGTAACTGAGGTAAAACACCTAGCTCAGTGCCAGGATATGTAGGAGGATGAAATAACTATTATTAAATTTGAAATTATCAAATTTGCTAAAAAACAAAGTTTACTATAAGTAATAAAATAAGTATTTGAATGATGAATTTCAATTAAGAGATTAAAACAATTGGGCACACATTATGTTAATGTTTAAGAATTATTATCATATCGATTTAGTGCCAAAGGGATAGAGCTTCTATCCAACAACCATCTACTTTGGCTATTGACTTATGGGGTGCTACATATGTGGCTAACAGGTTGTGCTCTCTCTTGATTTTAACGTAAAATTTTTTCCTATACCTCTATCCCTGAGTGTGAGATTTTAAGTTTGTGGCCTTCTGGTACAAGATCCTAAAGCATAATACACAGGCTATCCTTATAAAAAGATGTTAATGAATCAACTATAAAAAGATAAGCTTTGGCTATCTTCTCTCTGCCAGGAAAAAAGAATGTGGCCAAGAAAAAAGCAACAATTTTTCACTTTTTATAATAGCCATAACTAATTTAAAATTAGTTATTTTTTTGCTATAAAATTCTCCAGCACTCACAAAAATTCTCAGGTGTCTGTTTACAATCATAAAATTATCAGTCCTTTAAAAAGCATCTTTAAAAAAGTATTCTGAATATTGAGAATTAAAAATAATTTGATGTAAATGTTTTAAATATGAAAAGCCTGCTTTATCTTATCTGTATCTTCTATCCATTGAAAGTGAATATTTAAAATGTTTTCAATGAATTAGCAATGTATATTACTTCATAAAAGATCAAATATTTTGTTTTACTATTTATAAATTAGGAGAGTAAATAAATGATTTTAAGAAATACCCAGATTAAAAAAGAAAGAATGAAACCCAGTAACACACACCAATTCCAGCCCTTTTCATTTGTATTCTAGCATGGAACACTTGGCGTAATAAAAGAGTGGCTTTTGGTTTACAAACACTTTAATCATGAACACTGTACAAGGAGGGCTTCTCCCCCCCACCCCCTTATTCTTTTTATCTTCTCAAAAACGTTTAGAGCCCTGGCCGGTTTGGCTCAGTGGATAGAGCATCAGCCTGTGGACTGAAGGGTCCCAAGTTCAATTTCGGTCAGGGGTGCGGGAGGCAGCTCATCAGTGATTCTCTCTCATCATTGATGTTTCTATCTCTCTTTCCCTTTCTCTTCATCTCTGAAATCAATAAAAATATATTTTAAAAAAACGTTTAGAAAGCTGTAACTGCCAGTTACATATGCATCAAGGTAAATAGACATGCTTAATAAAGCAGTAAATTTTCTTATTACTTTAGTACCATGACTACAGGTAAACTACGAATTAAAATATAAATTATAAAAAAATGCAATTTTAAAGCACATACTACAAAAGAACTCTTTCCAACAGTTACTCACACAACCTACAAGTGAACAGCAAAATAAATAATACAGAGCTGGCTGCAATGGCAAAAGGCTATTCCCTACTCAAATCGTCAGTATTTGAGGGCTTTCAAGATTCCTGGTTAAGTGCCAAATGTCTGTTCAGTAGTTTTAATGACAGTCCCAACTTTTACAGCAGTACTGAGTATGAAAACACCAAAAACTAAGTTTATTGGGTCTCTCTACATGAGGGCGACATAAAGTAAAAACCAAACCATAGCCACTACAGTGCTTTCTTTCTTCCTGTGCTTGAGGAGTTCAACAGTAAAGCACTAAAGAGACCAATTCCTTAAAATTTTCTCCACTCCTCGCTTGCACCATTGCAGTCCTCAATGTATACCTCCCCCAAACACTTCCTACCTTGACATTTGTGGATAAATTAAAAAAAAAACAAAAAAAAACATTTCCCCCATAACCGTAGAAAGAAATCAAGGAACAGACTAAACTTAAGACCTTCGGGTAGCAATTTCACCCTCGGCACCTAGTTGGCAAGGTTTCCCCAACGTTTGTCTCACCGTCTTACAATTTCATCCTGCAAATGGAAATGAAGAAAAACACCCCGTGCGATGTACACTGAGCCGGGAGTGATCCCAGGTCAGCCTGACGCCCTGCCAGCAAAGGCCAGGTAACGACTTCTCCTCCGGTTGTAGCCGTCTCTCTCTCTCAGCCCCTGGACAGACCGCCGGGTCAATGCGACCGCAACTCCTTTACGAGACTCCGAGGCTTGTAAATTACAAGGGACAAGACTCCCTTCCCAAAGGAGCCCCTTCCCCGCGCGGCGACGGCCTCCTCCCTCCAGACGCCTTTCGGCCGTTTCCTTATTTCCTCGCCCATTTCTCCATCTCCTGGCTACACACCCCTCTGGCCGGAGAAGTTCCCGGAGACGGACAGCCTGGGAGGGGTCCCCCCAGGCCTTCGCCCCCATCTCAACCCCTGTGCGGTGCACACACACATCGAAGAGTTAGTTCCCAGAAACAATGAGCGACCGGAGCACAGACCGACCGGGACCGAAGAGGAAGTTCCAGAACAATGCCCCGGCCCCGCGCCGCACCAGAGCCCGCGCCGCCTCCCTCGCCCCCGCCGACCGCCCCCACGGCCTCCACAGCTCCGACAAACGGCCCCCCGGCCCACAATCGGGGACCCCCCTCGCCCCGCGAACAAGGAGGCAGAAAGAAAAGCGAGCTCCGGTCGGTCGGAGCTGGGATGCTTTTTCTCCCGGCGGAGGGAGGCCAGCCAAGGGTTGTGTAAAGAACTGAAAGCCGAGGGGTGCGGGGGGGAGGGGAATTAGGGCGCCAGAGCTAATCCCCCGCCCCCCCGAGGCCCGCGAGTGCAAGAGGCGGGAGGCGGCCGGCTCGGAGGACTCGGGGGGCCGGGCTGCACTAGGCGTTCGGGCCGCGAGGATGGGGAAGAGTCTGGTAGCGCCAGCGGCCGGCGGGTGACGGCGCCGCGCAAAGGGAGGAGGCTCCGTGCGGAGCGAATCTGGGGGGCCCGGGAGGAGGAATCGCCTTCCTCACGCCGCCCTAGCCCCCCCGAGTTCACACCTCAAACCTGCTCTTGGTCACTCCGTTCACGTCCCTCCTCATGAGGCCGGCGGGTGCGGCCGGGGCCCGGCGCTGCGGCGAGCGGAGTGCAAAGGCGAGGGGCCCCGGGCAGGCCCGGGAGGTCCGGGGCTGGGAGGAGGCGGCGGAGCGGCGGGCGGGGGCCGTCCGCGGGGAGAAAAGACCCTCGACTCCGGCTGGGCCTCCTCCACCTCCCGCGGCGCCGGCGGCGGCGGCGACTTCTCGTCGCTTAGCTCTTCGCTCTCCTCAGCCTCAACTTCAACCCAAAACAAAAACACTCTCCACCTGCCAGCAACGCCGCTCCTCATTGGGCAGCGCCGCCCGGGCCCCGGAGCAGCGTGGGGAGGGGGGAGGAGGAGCGCTCGGCGGCGCGGGACCACCCCTCCCCCACTCCCGGCGCAGCCCGCAGCGGTCGGCCCGGGAGCCGCCGGGGCGCGGGGCGGCGCACGCCCGCTCTCGCCTCCCAGGCCGGCCGGCCCCCCGCGAGCGGGAGGGGCAGGGAAGTGTCTGGGTGTCGGTGTGTCGTTCTGTCTGGGAGGGGCTGGGAGGGGGTGCGAGTGCGCGCGTGCTCACGGATCCGGGAGAGCGAGGAAAGCAGGACAACTGCCTGCAGCACCGGAGCCCCCCGTCCCCCTCCCCTCCGCGGGCATGGAGCACGCCTAACCCACCCAGCACTTGAGCTTTCTGTCTGGTTCCTCCCCCGCCCCCTACGTCTGGTCGCTTCTCCCCCAATAGCCTGTGTTGCCACACACGTCCTTCCCGGCCACCCAGCTCCCTTCCCCTATCACTCACTGTCGCCTTGAACCCAAAGTGCAGCAGGCGGTCCCTGCTCGGAGCCATTTTCCTCTTTCTGGTTGTCGCTAGATTGGGACAGTGCTGTTGTTGCTGCCGCCGCCGCCGTAGCTACCGCTGCCGCCGCCTCCCCCGCCCCCGTGGATTGCATTACCGGGTGTTGCAGGGAAGCCTGGAGGGCCGCTGCGGGGCGTGGGTCGCCCTGTGCATGGATCAGAAGGGCAGGGGGATCATTGTGCTGCCCACTGCTCGGGGATATGCAGCGAGGCCGCACCTCGCACCTTGGGGTCGGGGGGTTCCGTGCTGGAGCGGGGTGACTATTCCTTTAGCTGGGGGAGGGGTGCACTTTGGTGGAAGTGGGGGCTGGCGAGGCGAAAGGGCCTTTGGCTTCCCCCTCCTCTCCGCCGCGACCGCCGCTGGCGCCCAATGGGCTCACTGCCTGCCCGTCCTCCAATCAGGGCTCTGGTTGGTGAGAACCTGATCCTGACGCCACTTTGGCGGGAGAAACAAGCGTGTCTGGCGAGTCTGGCCGAGTAGGCGGGGGCGCTTACAGAAAGGAAACTGACATATATCTGACTCCTTAGGTTGTGTCATCGCGTTATTATGCTTTAGCAACTCCAGTCCTCAAGGTTTGGAAATTGATGATCGAATTTACATGAATTAAGAGTTTACCCTTAAAACAACGACAAACCACAGAATCATGTCCCAAAGATAAATTAGAAGCTATCAAATTTCAGCAGGAATGAGTTTGTCTTCATACCCCGTTTAATTCGCAGTTTTAGTGACCAACTTGTTATGAATCTCATTACGAGCTGACGAACAAATAGTGCTGAAGAGTTGTAAAAAAATTGGTATGTTTTAGCTGTAAGGCTTATTACCAAACTCTTCAAGCACTTGTATTTTCATTATCCTAGAAAGGGCTTCCTAAGCAAGAAACCTCGGCTTCAGAAACTCATTCTTAGGCCCACAAACCCAGATCTGTTATGCTCTCTCCCCTCACAGGTACTTTTAATGTTATTGCTTCACTTCAGCCAAAAACAAAACAAAAGAAAAATACAGCCTTTTAGTTATGGCTCACCTAAGCACAGTTTTCTCCTAGCAAAAACTGATTAATTTTGTAACTAAGGCCTGCAGAAAATAGTAAAACTGGCTCGAGCAGATATATCAAATGAAAATTTCACTGGTCTGTTTCCGTTTCAATTATCTTTTCCAATTAACCTATTTCAAGTTACACTACTGGAGGAAGACTTTTACTTTTTGATAAAATTTTAATTGACCAAACTTTTAAAAAGATGAATACATGAACATTCAAAGGTTAAAAACTTATTACACATAGGCATATTACTTTTTATCAAAGAAATTTATTTGCATGTAAATAATCAGGTTCTTTTGTAATGTTTTGGGGGGAAAATCCCAGATTTTTATCTTTCAAAAAAATGAAAAACCCCAAAGTATTTACAGAACAGCCATATACACAGAAAATCAAATCAAAGATTTTAGAAAAGACCCTCCCCAGCTGCTCCTGATGTACATTTTTAAAACTCAAAATTTAAAGCCCAGCTTTTACAGCTGAACCTGTTTCCCAACCTAGTTTCTGAGATGTTAAGCACTTCCTATCCCTCAAAAAACTAACTTAAGGGTAGAAATAAAGGAGGAAGAGGGTTGAAAAGAAGGGGGGTGGGGGGGGGGTAAGACAATGAGATTGCCCAGGGATTGTGGATAATGAGTTTCTTATACTGGCATCTGCTTTAAGTAACTTGATTGAATACTGTATGACTCACAGGCTCCCTGAAAGATTTTGTTTCTGTTTTCTGAGAATTCATGATATTGCTGCACTAAATTTTTAGACGTAGGCCTTAAGAAAAATCTTTCAAAGAGCTACCAACCTCAAGCCTGGTTTTGGCAATTATATCCTGCTTCATCCATCCACCCCCGATACTTATTTTAAAACATACCGATTTTGAACCTGAAATCTTCATGTACATCAGAGCAGGTTTTAACCAAGAACCCCTAACATGAAGCTAAAGACAGAAGAGAAATCAAGTCAAAGAATACATTAAGACACCAGCAGCAGAAAACAGGTAGAAGTTGACTTCATGTCCTTGCCGTCTTTTGAAACAGGAGAATGAGTACACCTAGACAGGAGGGAGGTGTCCCAGGCTTGGATTATTCTGCCTCTTCTCCTCCACCCTGTGGAGAAATGCAGTGCTCCCTGGTTCTCAGGCAGGGTGAAGCAGTTTAGCCCCGGCTCCCTGTTAAGCAAGTTCAGATGCTGGGTCAGTGTGTGGGGTGTGCCCATCGACAATTCAGGGGCTTATCCTTCATCCAGATCCTAACTCGGGATCCTTTGATCTGGGATGAAGACAGAAAGAGAGAAAAAGCTTCCCAGTTTACTCATTTTGGTATTTGTTGGCTCTGCTTGGGGGAGCTGAGCCCCTGATACTATGCAGTACATTCCCCATAAGATCTTCCCCACCCAGAACAAAAATACCATATAACTTTTTTGTTTTCCTGCAGAAACCAATGGGACAGGATTCAAAACTAGGTGAGAAACTTGTGAGAAATCCAACCTGGTTGTATGTCTGAGAGGCTGCTACTGTATCAGCATCACAAGATAAAGCACTCTGGTATCACCTTGCCCATGTCCTCCTTAGTGTCACCCAAGACATTTGACTGATACGGTAACGGATAACTTTTCTTGCTCCACTTTGCAATGTTTCGTTTCCTACTTCTTATTACCTTGGGACACAAAAGTGGCAGAGTTGTTGAGAGCTGATGACCAGAAAAGGGAGAACACTAGAGGAAATCAGAGACAGTCAGGAAAGAAGCCAAAGCTGATTTTCCAACTCTATGCTAACTCCAACCTGCAGAAAGAGCTGAATATAGAAATCTTCTTCAATATCTGATGAAGTCACTCCATTTATCACACACATACATAAATAAATCACCTGGCTTTTCTTTTTTTAATCCAGAAGAGTTGTGCTGGGGACCATGCCCCGTCCTGCTGATACAGGTCCTGAATGGAATCATCAGGAATGGCACAGTGCAGGTGTCAAAAATCAAATAAGGCCGCAGAATTTTGAGAGGACCCTCCAAATACTGAGAACTTGTGTTGCACTCAAATGGTCTCCTGGATTTTTATATTTATGAGAAGGGCTTCTTATTGATGTCCCCCAGAATCCAGACTCAGACCTATTCCTCCAGAAAGGTCCAATTGTGTTGCTACACAGTAGCAAGGGTTTATCTTCATGCCCACCTAGCGTTCCAGGCTCCCTTACTTCAAGTGAGCTTGAAATTGTTTTAAGTGAACTATGGCTGCACATTTTTTTACTGTTTTATCTAAGGGAGCACGAGTGATTCAAGTCTGGACTCCTTGTGAGAAAGGAGCCCAGCTCTCAGGAATGGCATCTGTTCTCCTACAAACAAAATGCTGGGGTGTAGACTTTTGGCACATTGTGGAAATAGGAGAACTATTAATTCTGCAATGGTTTTCATGCCACTGGGTCAGGGAAGCTGTCCCACATTAAACCTTACTGCATCTGAAAACATGTTTACAACCCAAAAAGCCAGCCCAGCTTTTTTTGTAAAGGAGAGACTATAAATCAATACATCCACAGGGAGGTAACTAATATTCCTATGATGCCTGAATCCCAAGAAAAACCTCCTAAAACAAAAAATACCATTTTGGTTTTTCTCAACTTCAAAGATGGGCTCTAATTTGCTTGGGCTTCATGCTACAGTACCAGCAAAGCTACAAGCTCCCTACAACCAAATAAGCCTTGCTCTTCTCTACCTCCTATCATTTTGAACCCTGAACCTCATAGAATTAGAAAGGAATACTGTATAAAAACAGATAAAGGGTTAAAATATTACAAATAAATAGCTAAAATTACCTTCCCTCCCCCCAAAATACTCCTAAGAAACAGACACAAAACATTACTTAAGTGTCCAAAGTAACCATAGTCCTTCATTTGCCCATGTCTCTAATGGACAACTACCCAAAGGTGAACACCTTCATGCAAATGCATCAAGGGATGTATTGCTTTTTCACTTTCTGCCCAGCCCTTCACATACATGCACTAAAATTGGGTTTAAAACATGGCCTAAAAATGGAAAAAGGGAGAAAAAATATATATGAATATTTCCCACAAAACTTTTCCGCCCTTCCCTTTCCCTATGCCCCACCCACCCGCTCCCTTTTATAAGCAAGTATTTTAACTTTTTTTTTCTGGCAAAGGAACAGTGATTTTTAATAATCAACCCCATGGTCTCTTTTAGTAGGGTCTGGCTATGCTTTTCTAAATTCACCCAGCTCAGTATCAAGGACATTTCATTTAACATTCTTAAACACCACCTGTCCGACTCACCCCGATGGTGGTTTGCCTATAAACTTTCATTAGTTTCGCTCTGGCCATATTTTTTGTCTTAAAAAGTAAGGTTCCTAATTGCCAATAAGGGCCACATCCATAAGGTCATCATCTTCCTCCCCAATCATAAAGTCAGGGCTGAGCCTTGAGGGCCTATCGGTGGATAAGATTGTGTTGCTTGTCATCGACAAGGACTGGTCTGAAGAGATGGGTGATTTAGACCAACTCTCTGGCTTGATGCCATGAGATTTTTTCTTGTCTCGCTCTTTGTCCCGATCCCGGTCCCGGTCTTTGTCTTTTACTTTCTTCTTTTCTTTTTTGTGCTTCTTATGCTTCTCTGTGCTGTACTCTGGAAGTGGTCGGATACCATCATCTGAGCAGGGACTGTTCTGATAAGATTTCTCTGCTATGGAGGAACCTGACTCACTTTCACTATCCAGATTTTGAGGGGTATATGCTGGTGATTTACTATGGCTGGGAGAGCCACGCTCATGCTTTGGAGTGGAACCACTGATGAGTGGAGAGCCATAATTTTTGGAAGAGGCCATCTGAGGCCTGAGCCCTTCTCCACTACTTTCCCCAGGTTTCTGCAAAGTCACTTTGGCTTTAATGCTAGGGGACCCCCCATCATGCTTGCTGATGATAATTTTTGCCACACCTGTGCTCCCCACATTTTTTGACTCTGAAGCCTTCTTAGATGAATCCACTGAGCCCCCCGAGGTGGAAACCTTTGATTTATCTTTATCACTTTTCTCACGCTTGCCCTGAAACTCTCCTCCTGACATGTTATGTTTGGAGGACATAGGATGGCTAGAATTTGTGCTCACCCCCACCTGGCCATCCATTGGGTCTTCACCTCCAGGGCCACTGGTGACAACCCCATGCTTCAGTTTATCTATGACAGCTGTTAAGGACGGCTTCTTATTTCTGCTGGGAGATTTCCCTTTGGAACTCCCATGCTGGTTCTGAGAGGATGACATGGAAGAGCCACTTGAGGAAAAGGAAGAAGAAGATGCTGTACAAGAATTAGATGATGGGGGAGTTTTCAAAGAGCCTGAGGATCCTAACCCTGAAGACGACTTCATGCCAGTGCTTGACCCAGTTCCAGACATATGAGAACCACTAGAACCTGAACTGATAGGGGACTTGGCTTTAGAGGATGGGGGAGTCCCAGGAACAGACTTCATTGGAGAGGCAAGCTTATCAGAGCCTCCCGGTGGCCTTGAATGAGAAGGGGATATGTTTGGTTTACTTAAAGAAGGATTCATAAGTGATGATGGCTTCCCTTGAAGTTTCATCTTGGTGCCACTAGAGCCACTGCTCAGCCCATGCTTGGTAATGGGAGAGGAGCCTGGCTTCCCACCAGACTGGGATGAATTTTTGGACTGGCTAGACCCAGAAGACCCTTGACTAGAATATATACTGCTGCTTAACTTGGAACTTGAACCTTCTGATTTACTGCTTTTCATCTTGCCTGAGTTGGAAGCAGATGAGGAAGAGGAGGAAGAATGGCTATGGTGGCTTTTACTGCCTGAGGAAGACACAGAACCACTGCTGGTATACTGACTGTGAGAAGAGGGCTTGCCCACCATCACGGTTCCCTTAGGAATCTGAATAGTGATTTTGGGAATGGGTGGTGTGGCAACACCTGGGGGAGTCTGAGATCTTCCTGAACTGCCTGGAGATTTGGATCCACCTGTACTGGTAGGTGGGGTGAAAGGTCGGTTAGAACTGTGAGACGGAGACTTTCCCTCAGTGTCTGCCTTCTTCCGCTTTGGAGGCTTATCTTTGCTTTTGCCATCATTGGAAGGGGTCCGACTGCGCTTTCCTGGTTTGCTATCTAACCCTGGCCCTGTCAGACTATTGCTGGCGCCATTGCCTTCCTTTACTCTCTTTTGAGTCTTGTCTTTCCCTAAGTCTCCAGTGGTCAATAAAGGACTCTGGCTACCACTGTGATGCTCCATAAGATCTGCAGAACCCAAAGCCTTACCAGCCACTGCTATAATACTGAAATCAACTGTGTCAGCTTGGCTATTGCCTTTAAACTTAGTCTCCCCATTATCACCTCCGAGCATTGGTACCCCCAAAGTATTTAGTGCCTGAGATGTAAATCCTTTGAAATCATCGTTATCTCCACTTTGGCTGCTTTCATCAAAGTATTCTTCTCCAAAACCACTTTGGCTCTGGCTATTCAACAAATCAGGATTGAAATCTACTCCATCAGGAAAAAAATGATTGGTAGGAGAGTCACTACTGGGGCTTCCAGCAGCATCTGCAATAAGGTCAGCTGGATCAGTGTATGGATTTTCATTATTATTGGCTTGAAAGACATCAGGGTCAAAGAGGGCACTCTGAGAATGCCCAGAGCTTGAAGAATCTCGAACAGGGGTGCCAATGGGTGGGCAATCGTCACTAGTGCTGGGAAGCTTAGAGGCTTCTTCTGCAATGTCTGAAAGGATATCAGTTACATCGGGGCCAATGCTGTCTGAACTGGATAATCGGACCATCCTTTGAATACTGGGTTGGGGGTGAGGTACTGGTTGTGGGTAAGTTGTTGGGGGAGTACTACACTGGCTTGGAGCTGGAGTGATGTGTGGTGTATCCAGCGTGTCAGCTGTCATATTGACATCAAAGATAGGGTTCTGAGAGTCAACATCCATTGAAAATAGCTCCCTCTGAAAGTCATCTTCAGTCTGGTGCTTGGGTTTTTCAGGTAGTAATCTTGATGACTTCTTCTTCTTTGTCTTGTTGCTTCCCGAACACATTTCCATCCGGGGTGAGCCGGAAGAGGAGTTCTGCCTTTCTAAAGGGCTGCATCCATAAAGGGTTGAAAAATCCTGGGCAGGATTATCTTTAAGAAGGTTCATGAGCATCGGGTGATTCTTGGTGTTGCCGGCCATCGAAGAGACAGGTGGCGGCGTGTGATGAGGAGGGGTCGGACTCGAGCCAATGGTAGACCCCCCGTTCCCTGTGATTTGCAACAAACTGGTAAGAATTGGGTTCTGAGACACCTTGCTGAAGTCCTCCCCATGGCCCACCGACTCATGCCGATCTTTGATGCTCATGCTCATATTAAACAAGGTGGTAATGGGACCCCCCGGAAAGGTGTTGGTTGGTGTAGTGGTACCACTCATTGGGTTGTTGCCTGTGGTCATGCCATACCCTGGGCTGCTAGCCGGGGGCAGGTTCTTTTTCACCATGTCTTCAACTGTCTCTGCAATGAGGGACAGTGCTGGGGTGTCGGCCTGAATGGTTTCAGCCTTCCTCCGAATAGCCCTCATCGTCACAGGGATGGACATACATCTGTAAGATAAGACGGAAAAAGACAAAATTAACATTGCACTAGCTGCTGAATAAAGGGGCTTTAATTTTTCCTGAGACTTGGATATGTCCTCAGAGGTTTGCAGTAATGCAATTTTCAGGTAAGGAAATAACCCCAAAGGCGGGAACAGTTCTGTGAAATGCCAGAGCTTTGGGTAAATTAAAGAGAATCTGGGCCAGTAGGCAATCGTCAATCTCTTTTGAAGCATCACCAAAAACAAACTAACTATAAACAAGAATCCAAAGAATTAGATATTATAATGAACTAAAATAAAACTGCTACTTAACTCAGTAACAAAATGCCTTCCTTCTAGAGCCTGACATATGATTAATGGGATACATGATTTATCTTAATCAACCACTAGAAAAATCTCTTGACCCATCTAAGTGCTTATAAGTACCGCGCACTAACCGATTGCGCCACTGGAACTCCCCATCTAAGTTCTAAACCAGTGATGGCGAACCTATGACACGCGTGTCAGAGGTGTCACGCGAACTCATTTTTTTTGGTTGATTTTTCTGTTAAATGGCATTTAAATATATAAAATAAATCTCAAAAATATAAGTCTTTGTTTTACTATGGTTGCAACTATCAAAAAAATTTCTATATGTGACAGGGCACCAGAGTTAAGTTAGGGTTTTTCAAAATGCTGACACGCCGAGCTCAAAAAGTTCGCCATCACTGTTCTAAACCTTAATGGCTTAGACCACCCCAAAACAATACTGTAAGAAGTGCTACTACTGGTATGAAGTCTTGTTTATTTTAAAGCAAAGCACTTTCTATCTTTTAAACTTATATTAATAAACCTATGTTTGAAAACATTTGCTCTAGAACATGTAGCAACCATTCTTAAAGGTCCAACTAATAACAATTTAGGCTTTTGAAGATCATATGGTTTCTGTCTAACTACCCTGCCATCTTAGCTGCAAAACCACCATAGACAATATGTAAATAAACAGACATGGCTCTGTTCCAATAAAATTTATTTACAAAATGGTAATTAAACAATGTTTCTGGAAAGCTAACTGGCTTAAGTATCTTCCCACTCACTGTCACTGACATGTTACAAAGAGGTAAGTAAAAAAAGACCTACATCTTATTTCAGCTCTCTTCCTCCTACAAGAACCCTAATGCCAGGTTGAAGTTACCTACCTTACACCCTTTTACTCTCATGATATTTTGAATGATATTTTAAAAACCAAAGCTCATATTGCTTTAGAATTGAAAGCAGAGAAGAGTGAATTCAAAGCAGTGACTAAATGTTTTCCTTCTAAACTTCCAATTCACTCTAATACTGAAAAAGACACACACATCACTATACGCCTCTTACTGGGACTCTGATGGAAAGGGCCAGTGCTACCTTTGAACAACTTTGGCAATGAAGTCATCAGTGCAGATGAGTGCATCTGACAGCCCCTTGTAGAGTTTACAGCTCACATGTGTTGAGTCCTGCACATCCATTACCACTGAAAGACAAAATATATAAGAAGTATTTGAGTTAGATTCAGCTTCTGAGTTTTCAAAAAGAGATGAAGGAACCAAACTGCTGCTCTGAGAGAGATGGCAGCCACCCATACAACTCACCACACACCAGGGAGTCATTCACAGGGTGTTGAAAAGATACACTGAAGCGGGACTCTGAGAGGGGACACACTTCAAACTGAAGGAGCCCAGGAGAATCTAAAAGGCAAAGAAAACATCATAAAATAATAAGTATAAGACTCGAGACAAGGAAATAATCCCTAAGTGTAAAGAATGAATTTTTTTCTTTCCTTGGAAACTAAATCCCACACCTACTATACCATTCACAGGGAATAAAAGGAATCTGCCAGTTTATGTTATAAATACTCTGAAACAAAGAACTAAATTTCAATTTTCTAAAATGAAGGCATTCGCCCTAGCTGGTTTGGCTCAGTGGGTAGAGTGTCAGCCTATGGACTGAAGGGTCCCAGGTTCGATTCCGTCAAGGGCACATGCCTGGGTTGCGGGCTCGATCCCCAGTAGGGGACTTGCAGGGGAGGCAGCCAATCAATGATTCTCTCTCATCACTGATGTTTCTATCTCTCTCCCCCTCTCCCTCTCTGAAATCAATAAAAATACATTAAAAATAAAAATAAAAAAATAAAGGCATTTAATCCCTAAATTGTTAAAGACCTTGAAAGATATAAACACCCTGCCTTAAAAGTGAATTCTGAATATAAATGTGGCCAAGAGGAGTTTCTCATTCTGTTTGATAAGCAGACATCCAGAAACACTGCCATAAACCCTGCTTTCTATCAGTGTTTGCAGCTGTTAGCTGTGCAACCCATAATCTGGTGAGCAAGGACATAGGGTTACAATCTAAAATGTATATTTATACCAAATACACACATATCTGTCATCAGATGTTCTTAAGCTAAACATGCTGGCAGCCCAGAATCAAGGATCACATACTTGCTTGGCAGAAAGCATCTCTGAAGAACTAACTTCATAACTACCATAAAAAACTCATTTTTAGGTGCCCTGAAGCTCTTAGAAGAATTCTCCTAAGATTCAAATACATGAAATAGAAGGTCCATAGGCATACTTGCATATGCTCTCTAAAATTTCTCATTTCTAAAGCAATTCTTATTCCCATAAAAAGTATCTCCTGATTTACCTTCCATTTCTTCTTGCCTAGCATTTGCACTGATACATCTCTTTCACTAAAGTGTTTTACAACTAAGGTAAAAAGTAACTGTGGTTAACTAGAGCAGCTAAAATTCATATCAAAGCTTCTAAACCAGCCGTGGGCAAACTACGGCCCGCGGGCCGGATCCGGCCTGTTTGAAATGAATAAAACTAAAAAAAAAAAAAAAAAAAAAAGACTGTACCCTTTTATGTAATGATGTTTACTTTGAATTTATATTAGTTCACACAAACACTCCATCCATGCTTTTGTTCCGGCCCTCCGGTCCAGTTTAAGAACCCATTGTGGCCCTCGAGTCAAAAAGTTTGCCCACCCCTGTTCTAAACGCTGTTTGAAAAACACCAGCATTCCAGAATCCTGGGAGAAAAAGGCACAGGTTTCATCCTTTTGTAAACTATATGATTAAGTTCTCCAAAGAATGGAGGGAGGAAATATACTCGGGACTAAAAGAACTCTCTTAACAACCTAAAATTTAGATATCAAGAAGTCCTTTCACCTACAGCATCTCAAGTTCTACTTTATATTCAACTGCAGGGTTCAGGCCCTTAGTTAACCAATTATATCACTGTATGTAGAGAAAGACTAAGTCCATTGCAAACCCACAGTGGTTTCCATATGCTAATTTATAGATTGGTTCCATCAGATTATTTGTGGAGCTTCAACTAGATTCCCAACACCTCCCACTGAGGTTCTAATTCAGTTCTTCAGTTCATGTGGATATAGAAACCAAATATCTGTCTTTTTTAAAGTTCCATAGATAATATGATGGGCTACCAAATTAAAAACCACTGGAGTTATCAGTTTCCATTTATTAGTAAGGAAATCAAAAGGAAAGACAGTACCTTCTTTCAGAATAGTTCTTTTGACACAGCTTCCAATTAGGGTATTATAGGCCACTTGGTGTCTGATTAGATTTAGGATAAGAGGAACCCGGCCAGGGTGCTGAAAGGTGATTTTGCTAACAAGGGTTCCCTGTAGACTTCTGCCATCTGGAAGAGGAGCATCCTTGTTAAGGAAATAGCAGTGCTGCTGACCTGGAAGAGCCTAGGCAAAAAGAACAAAGGAAATGAATGCTATTTACTCACACATTATTCTCCAACCACAACTATCCTAAAAAACAACCTACACCTCAAAACTCAGTGAGTAATAGAACTCCATTGAATTCTTTGGTCAGCTGATGTTATAAATGCTAATTACCCATGTGGCTGAACAGACCCTTTTTTTGTAAATGTTCTGGTAGTGGTTTCCTAGCCTAGCTAACATGAAAATTACCTCAGAAATCTGTATAAAATCTGTATTTTTAATAAAATATTCTATATATAATTATAATGCAGCCAGAATTTGGGAACTACTACTTTAGTCTAGACTATCATCAAACATTCCAACAAATTCAAGTGAAAATGAGGTTTTGAAACTTCCCTTAATTTACTCACTCCAGCATTTTCCTTTTTTTAAAAAAAAATATTTTCATTGATTTTTAGAGAGGGAGGAAAGAGACGGAGCAAGAGAGAGAGAGGGAGGGAGGGAGGGAAGTAGGGGGAGAGAGGGAGAGGGAGAGAGAGAGAGAGACAGAGAGACAGAGAGACAGACAGAGAGACAGATAGACACACACAGACAGACATCAACTGGCTGCCTCCTACCAGGGCTCAAGCTACAACCCCGGCATGTGCCTTGACCGGGAATAGAACCGGCAACCTTTCAGAGCACGGGACAATGCCCAACCAACTGAACCACACCAGCCAGGGCATTCAAGCACTTTCTTCTCTGGATGTATCTGAATAAAGGACCTTTCCAGATTATAAGCTTATGGCACTTGAAAAATTAAACAATAAGAATATTTAACACCTACTCATATGCTTGTAAAAGTCCAAATACCATTAAGGAACTTTCATCTGAAATTTCAACAATGAAATGTATGTTGTTTCCTGACTTAGAAGCTTATGCTCTTTCTTCAGTATGTTCCAGAGATTTCTGTAATTTCCTGCCTGACTGAGGAAATAGGATATGATCCAGCAGTCCAATAGAATGTTACTTAACCTCAGTAATCCTATAAAGGAAGATTCTCATTTTGGGTCCAAACATAACCTACAACAGCCCACAGAGTCTTACTTACAGCATAAAATCGCATGTTGTGTTTCAAAGGTATGGGGTCAGGGTCCTTTGACAGCTCAAACTGAGTGATCAGTTCATAGAGGGGTATATAAGTTGGTGGAGTTTCAAACAATGGAATTCCTGGGGGAAGGGGGGAAAGGACCAATATAATGATCACAATAAGATCAAAACGTTGACAGCTCAGTTTTCCTTTCATGACTTCTACTTCATTTGTCCATTTATTCAAAAAGTACTTCAGTACCAAGTACCATAACATCTATACCCATCAATACTTTTTTGAGGCCTACAAGACCAAAAGAGGTCTAAGATAATCTGAATTTGAAGCTTGCTTTTTCATACTTATAACAAGTTTAGCTACTGATACTTAGAACTCACCTGTGCAATTCTGAAGTTTCTGAACAAATGCTCTAGATACTGGGATTGGCTGGGGAAATTTCAAGAAGAAACACGCAGGAAGATCAACACTATTGGCACTGGTGATTGAGGAAAAAGATGGGGTCCTTCAAATAAAAGAAGAGGTAGGGTTGGGTTTTGATTTGATATGAAAATGAAAAATCTAAACACCCATTCTTAGATATGTCTGCTTCATATAAACACATACTCACAAAGCCTATCAAAACTTTCTTCCCCCAATTCCGAAACATCCTATTTATTAACTCTAAAGTATTTAATCAAACATGTATACTGAGGCATGTTCTCTAGTTATCGCTCCAACGTAACTCCAAACCAACGTAAGTCCCATGAGAGAAAAAGGAGCAATTATTTAAAAAGAGGAATTAGCACAGTTCTCTTCTTTCTCTCTCAGGACAGAGAATGTGTTCCATGAGCAAACCTCAGAGGAACATTAAAATAAACATTAAAAAAAGAAATTAAATGGATAAAACAAAAAGCCAATCTCTGGAAAGTCAAGTGAGGGAAGAGCCAAGTGAAACTGGCTTAAAACTGGGCTTGATGGTAAAAAATGGACTTTGCTACCCTAGGATTAATTATAGTTAACTTACCATTTGTTATCAACTGGATGTGACCCCATAATTAATGGTGCAATTGGGAGTTTATACATAGCAGATGTTCCTTCAATTGTCACTGATGCATTCATGCCCAAAGATCGAGGAACTGGGAAGAGAAAAGAAAAAGGATATTTTTCAAAGTAACACAAATTATAAGGACCCTAACATTAAGAAAACAAAAAACAGGCTAACTTCTGCATGATTTGTCAGACCTATTTTGTTTTACAGATACTGTAATACCTATATAACTTAGAAATGCTAGAAGTTACCTTTCTAACTAACCAGAGTTTCTGTCAGTAAATAAAACAGAATACAGGAAATAATGCAGTCCAAGGAAAAAATTTTTAAGGCTCATTACTGATATTTGCTTATTTTCTCCAACTTCAGAATGTATTTAAATAGAATTATGATTATAGGGTAATCAATGATTGAAGTTATAAGGGGACCAAATACGGTATTAGGCCATTTCTCATTTTGTTTTAGTGTATTAAGTGCAAATAGAAAATAACATCCATTATTATAATTCCTAAGTAAGTTGGCCAATTTCTTCACCATTAAAGTAATGATTAAAGGGGATTATTTCAAGTCAGGGTGGTTTATATCTTTTAATTCATTCATTTACTTATTCACATATATATGTGTACATATTTATATATGGAGATATGTATGCATGTGTGTGTGTGTGTGTGTGTGTGTGTGTGACTGTATCAGTACCAAACTTTAACAGGGATGACAAACTTATTACAAGTAGCAAACCAGGAAGTACAAGCAAACCTAGGCATTCAAACTTAAAAAAATTTTTTTTAAACACTGATAAAAACCTTCAGTTGCTTTAAAGTCTTACCATTATTCTCATGCAAAATGATGGGAGATGTAGTCTTATCATCCAGCAGGTCAGAAGGAGAGGCATAGTACTTCAAATTCATTAAATGACCTATGAAAAAGAAAACTTATCACTACATCTTTACCAGGTAAATTACAAATAAAGAAAAACATCCCATTTGTATAAACCTATATACAGGAAATAATTTCACAGACATGAAGACTCATGCTCCAAAGCAGCTTATGAAATATGACAGAAGCATAAGTATTGATTCTAGTGGCAACAATTTACTTCACAATTAAAAATATAAAATGTAGGGAAGACAGGTGTTAATACCTTAGAAATGACTAATAATTTTCTCCCTCTGCTTATAAACCCAAGGTGACATTTAAAAATATATATATTTTTATTGATTTCAGCGAGGAAGGGAGAGGAGAGAGAGAGAAACATTAATGACAAAAGAGAATCATCAATCAGCTGCCTCGTGCATGCCCCCCACTGGGGGATCGAGCCGATAACCTGGGCATGTGCCCTGACCGGGAATAGAATCATGACCTCCCAGTTCATACCACTGAGCCATACCGGCCTGGTCTAAGGTGAAATTTTAAGTAATGACCTCTCAACGAAAATTAGACATTTTTCTAAATAAGCAAAATAGGATCACATACCCCCACTTCTTGGAGTGAGATAGCCAACACTTCCATGAAGAATCTTATCTAAGGGACCAGCGTTGGTTGCTTTCCTGCAAGACAAATTATCTATGTTTGTTTGTATTTAAAGCCTGAAGGTATCAGTACACATTGTGAAAATGAGTTCAGCTCTTAAAAGACATGTAATTAATGGCTCTGTCCTGTACTTGGGCATATAACAATTGTATTTCACCTTCAAAGTGAAAGGATTATTTCCAAGTATATAGCAATATATAATGTGGCAAAGAAAAATTACAACTAGACTATTATTTATTAGATGGGAGGCCAGGTTTGACAAGACTTCAGATAAAACCCAGGGAATACCAACCATCAACTTAGGGATACTGACAGTCAGAAAATGGAATACAGTCAACATTTGGGAAGTGAAAAGAAATGGACAAGATGGATAATATAGGTAAAATACAGATATATAGTAATATACATGTGTCATATAAATATATACAGGTGGGGCAAGAGTAGGTTTACAGTTTTGAGTACAAAAACAGAGTTTATTCTTGTATTATTTATTAATACTTGTATTATTTTCCATATGAACAACTGTAAACCTTCTTTTGCCCAACTCCATATAATAGAACCCTGGCAATGCCCAATATAAAAAAACTTTAAGAATGGGGTACTCAGAAGGGTCATACAGAATTGACACCTTAGTCTTACCAATACATGACTGCCATTTTAGATAGATCCTGTTCTAAGGATTGGAGAGCCAAGTACATTTTAGTCTTCAGTTTGCTAGAAAGTAGATGAAGAGAACAAGAGATAAATCATTAAAACACACACACACACACACACACACACACACACACACACATCAAAAAACCTTTAAAATGTTTTTCTTTTTTTAAATCCATAGTGAGGCTCAGCCAGCATGGCTCAGAGGTTGAGCATCGATCTATGAACCAGCAGGTCACGGTTCAATTCCCAGTCGGGGCACATGCCCAGGTTATGGGCTTAGCCCCCAACATAGGGTGTGCAGGAGGCAGCCGATCAATGATTTCCTCTCATCATTGGTGTTTCTATCTCTCTCTCTCCCTTCATCTCTGGAATCAGTAAGATATATTTTAAAAAATAATAAAAAAATAAAAATCTATAGTGATATTCCTAGTGCCAAAAGTTCAACTCAATGTATACACCCAAAAATCCACGCATTTGTGTTCTTTTTTTAATGGTGCTTTAAGTAAAACAGCCCAGCCTCTGCAAGTCCATCCATGTTGTTCCTTAGGCATTCTATCTTTGCTCAATTGTTGAAGGATGGTGGTTTAACTTATAGTTTTTGTATTTGTAACATGATAGATGCAATGTATTAGTGTATAGGCACGGTTTTCTAGAGAAGTCAGTATTTTAGTAACTGTATTTAGATTTTGATTAAAATGTGTTTCTAAACTTAAAAGCAAAAAAAAAATAATCCAGTGATCTATCAAAGCTAATTTTTATCTCTATTTAAAAGAGCCAAGCAGGTTAACAGAATCCCAAGTAGGATAAAAGTAAAAATGACAAGCCAGTTCTACAACAACTAATTTCTTTTAGCCCAGAAATCAGTATGTTGAAGACACCTCAAGGATTATAGTCTCTTTTAGCATAATGCATTAATGCAGATATTGTTAATTTAAAATAACTTAAAAACATAGAGTTGGGGGGGGAGGGCGGGGTAAGAGATCAACCAAAGGACTTGCATGCATGCATATAAGCATAACCAATGGACACAAGCCACTGGGGTGTAGGGGAAGCCGGGGGAATGTCAAGGGGGCAGGGGGGAAGGAGACATATGTAATACTCTTTGTAATACTTTAAGCAATAAAAAATAAAAATAAAAAATTAAATAAATAAATAAATAAAAATAAAAGAGCCAAGCAGGTTAACAGAATCCCAAGTAGGATAAAAGTAAAAATGACAAGCCAGTTCTACAACAACTAATTTCTTTTAGCCCAGAAATCAATATGTTGAAGACACCTCAAGGATTATAGTCTCTTTTAGCATAATGCATTTATGCAGATATTGTTAATTTAAAATAACTTAAAAACATAGAGTTGGGGGGGGGAGGTAAGAGATCAACCAAAGAACTTGCATGCATGCATATAAGTATAACCAATGGACACAAGACACTGGGGGTAGGCGAGGCCAGGGGAAGGTCAAGGGGAGAAAAAAAAAGGAGACATATGTAATACGCTTTATAATACTTTAAGCAATTAAAAAAAAAAAAACAGAGTTGGAAGGTGAGCTCTAGATTGCCAGTACTATTAGAAATCACAAATGAGATAGGGCAAAAGGCTTGGCAAACTTCTAAGCACAAAATAGTTTATAGATTTATATTGTTTTTTTTACAACAATAGCAAAAAATAAAAATACTCACTTGTCTCCTGGAAGGTTATAAAGATTAACAAGACCCTTAAGGTGCTTAGAAAATTCATCAAAATTTTTTTCCCTATAAGGAGTTAAGGGAAGAGGGGAGAGGGAGGAGAATAAAAGATATATTTACTACTCAATCTTAACAGCAAAGTGCCAAAAATCATGGCTATATAAAACTAATTTTCATAATTTGCTCTATTCTCTTTCCCCCCAGCCAGGTTTCTAGAATTAATCAAAAATAGCAAAAGAGCCCTAGCTGGTTTGGTTCAGTGGATAGAGTGTAGGCCTGTGGACTGAGGGGTCCTGGGTTCAATTCTGGTCAAGTGCATGTGTCCAGGTTGTGGGCTCAGTCGTCAGTAGGGGGCGGGCAGGAGGCAGCCGATCAATGATTCTCTCTCATAATTGATGTTTCTATCTCTCTCTCCCTCTCCCTTCCTCTCTGAAATGAATAAAAATATATTTTTAAAAACAATAGCAAAAGAAAATGAAAGGTTTTTCTTTTTCTGCCCATTTTTCTGGATGTGTTAATAAGCAGTATAAAAGATAGTTAAGCCCAGCCCTAACCGATTTGGGTCAGTGGATAGAGTGTCAGCCTGCGGACTGAAGGGTCCCAGGTTCGATTCCAGTCTAGTGCATGTACCTTGGTTGCAGGGGATGTTGCAGGCACATCCCCAGTAGGTGTGCAGGAGGCAGCTGATCAATGTTTCTCTCTCATTGATGTTTCTAACTCTCTATCCCTCTCCCTTCCTCTCTGTAATAAATAAATAAATAAATAAATAAATAAATAAATAAATAAATAAATAAATAAGATAGTTAAGCCCACCCTGTGTGGCTCAGTGGTTGAGCATTGACCCAGGAACCAAGAAGTCACCAGTTCGATTCCCAGTCAGGGCATATGCCTGGGTTGCAGGCGCAATCTCTGGTGGGGGGCATGCGGAGGCAGCCAATTCATTGGTGTTTCTATCTCCCTATCCCTCTCCATTCTTCTCTCTCTAAAAATCAATAAAAACATTTTTTTAAAAAGATAGTAAAAAAGAACTGATAATTTATATACTAATTTTCTCTTAAGTAATAAGCCATTTATTTATTTATTTCCTCACCTAAGGACATTTTCCCCATTGATTTTAAAGTGGAAAGGAGGGAGGGAGGAAGGGAGACAGAAAGAGAAACATCATGTGAGACACATCAATTGGTTGCCACCCTCATGCATGCAGACCGGGGCCTGGGATCAAACCTCCAACCCATGTACGTGTCCTTGATGGGGAATTGAACCAGTGATCCTTCAGTGCACAGGCTAACGCTCTAACCACTGACCCATACCAGCCAGAGCAAATGAGATTTTTAAATCACTTCCTTTTCCTTTTTTAAAAAAATATATTTTATTGATTTCAGAGAGGAAGGGAGAGGGAGAGAGAGATAGAAACATCAATTATGAGAGAGAATCATTGATTGGCTACCTCCTGCATGCCATCTACTAGGGATCAAGCCTGCAATCCGGGCATGTGCCCTTGACCAGAATCGAACCCAGGACCTTTCAGTCAGCAGACCAACACTCTATCCACTGAGCCAAACTGGCTAGGGCATACCTGGAGATATTTTTGATTGTTGCAACTCAAGAGCTACTACTGGCGACTAGTGGAGAGACACCACAGATGCTGTTAAACATCCTACAATGCACAGGGCAGCCCCCTACAGCAAAGAATTTTCCAATCCAAATTATTAACACTGCCAAAGCTGAAAAACCCTGGACTAGATTGAGTAGGATAAGAAATCAAGTTAAGTCAGTCCTGAAAGTGAACAAGTATAGGCTCTGAAAAATCTTGACCCAAGAAAATAAATTTGTTCCTCAGGAAGGTAACTTTTGACTGGCCTCAAAACCTAGCTATAAAGAACAGCATTGTCTGCCAATATCAGGGACTATGTCATTTGCTTACCTTAGCTGCTGTACAAGCTCTGGACAGCTCTGAAATTAAAGAAATTACGTTAAAATATTAAACTACTTTAAGATCTCTGAAGACACCAAGAATTTTTCTCTTATTAGCACACATGCCATTCAAACTTCTATAGAAGTTCCTTATTATTAAGATATCAAAAAACATCTTCTTCCTACTTGGTAAACCATGGGATTGGGAAGGGAAATTATATGAAATAGTTTATAAAAGAATCAACTTTCAGTAGCTTGTTTAAAACATCAGGACCTCTCTTTAATGCCGTCCTTGGAATCCATATCCAGTTGTCTGGTTACACGCATTTTAGACTCATCCCTTCTATAGGATTTTTCAGAGACATCAGCTATATACAAGATTATCTGTCCATCTTGATTATGTTAAGTTCTTTGAGGATAGAAACTTTATTAATTATCTCTGAAACCCCAGCACCTATTGTTCAATTGCGGCTCATGTTTGTGTATATGAAATGGAAAGGGTTCCTCTGGTGTTTCCACTTGTTAAAGCTTTTCGATGATGTTAGAGATGGACCCATGTTACTCTAAATCCCATTCTAAAGCTACTGATGTTGTAGCCTATCACATCACCTCTATAGTGGCTCATGAAAACACTAACCCAAGCTATTTCAAACCCCAACAATTTCATTTTAAAATTAATGTCCCTAAGTAAACCCCACAGATTCCAGTGAAATATCGACAACACATACCATAGGATTCTCCCCATGGTGAGCCACTTTTACATCACAAAGCTGTCCTGCAGGATCTAACTGCACTTCCACATAGAACATATCTGACGTGATGTAACATTCAGTGCCACTGGCACTGAGATGAGAGCCCAGTCTAGCAGGAACAAATCAAAACAAAAATTAATAGAAGACACATAAATAAAGCCACCCAAAGTCAACACTAAGTTAAACATTTCTGCCTACAGATAGTCTGTCTACTTACCCATTTTGTCTTGCTATGGACTCCAAACGATCAGTCATTGCGGGTAAAGATGTTACTATGAAAGGGTGAAAAAAAAGGAAATCACAAAGGATGCTCCAAATAACTTAAATTGTTTTCTTCAAAGACCATCCTTTCAAAGTGATAAACACATTCAATAGTTCGAATGCTTACAATTTGCACAAAGGTCATTGGTAAGGGTTAGCTATGGCCTATGCAGTAATAAAGGTAAAAAAAAATCTATTTGAGCCCTGGCCGGTATAGCCCAGTTGGTTGGAGCATCGTCCAGTACACCAAAAGGTGGCAGCTTCAATTCCAGGTCAGGCACATACCCAGATTGAGGGTTAGATCCCCGGTCAGGCGCATACGGGAGACAACCTATGAATGTTTATCAATGTTTCTCTCTCCCCCTTCTTCTCTTTAAAGTCAATTTTTAAAAATATATTTGAAAAAACTAATGGATCTTTCTCTTCTCCCTTCTTCATTACTCATTTGGGACAGTTACGTTTAATTTAAAGAAGATACAGTTATCTGCTAACGTTTGTATAAGGAAGATTAACATCAAAACCAACATAAAAACAGGCATTCTTCCTCTCAGGTGTGCATTTCCTAAACTCTTAGGGTCCCCACAATACTTGCAATCAGGGGAGCAATGGACAGCTAACCCCTTGAACCTGTCTCCAAGGCCCCTTTTCTCTGACTTTCCAGTGAGCCAAAGTAGCCCCGCCTGGGCTCATTTCGTTCCTATGACATTTCTAGAGAACAAAAGCAGCCCCACCTAGAGTCTCTCCTATTGCTTCTTCTATCCTAAGCCCTTCCTTGTTTCACTGTCCCCAGCTTTAATAAACCCACTCTTTGAAATAAAATATAAAATAAAATAATAAAATAAATAATAATAAAATAAAACAATATAAAAATACTCAAGTGTTTATAGCGGCATTATTTACAATAGCCAAAAGGTGGAAATAACCCATGTGTTCATTGATGGCTGAATAGATAAACAAAATGTGGTATACACATACATTAAAATATTATTCAGCTTTCATAAAAAGGGAATTCTGATAAATGCTACAAAATGGATGAACCTTGAAGACATTATATTAAGTGAAATAAACCAGTCACAGAAGGACAAATACTTTATGATTCTACTATTATGAAAAGTCAAATTCTTACAGACAGAAATTAGAATGGTAGTTGCCAGGAGCTGGGGAGAGGAGGAAATGAGAAGTTATTATTTAATGGGTACACAGTTTCAATTTGGGAAGATGATAAAGTTCTGGAGATGGATGGTGACGATGGATACACAAGAATGTGAATGTATCTAATGCCAATAAACTGTACGTTTAAAAATGGTCAAAATGATAAGTTTTATGTTATGAACATTTTACCACAATGAAAAAATAAACCAATATTCAGCTGAGTAAGTTTCATTTGTGGTGCATCAGAGGAAAATCTTTTTTTACTTTCATTTCTCCCAAAAAAACATAAGGTAATTTATTATAAGCATGAATAATCAAGCTCAAAATTTAAATTTTATATTTGCTTTCCTGAAAACATTGTCTATAAACACAGTAAAAATCTTTTAGCGTCAAAATGTCCATTTTCTTATTGAAAATTAATTAGAAGAAAACATGTAAAGGTGAAAAAAACAACAACTTTCCCCTGCTATCTATAGTTATGCTTCATCAATTATCTTTTGAGTCTCTACCAGCCTCTAAAATAGGATCAAAATAAATGTTTCAAAACATCAGGTAAGAGCGCATCTCAATTCCATAATAAAAGCAAAACCAAAGCCTAGCATAGAAAGTTGACCTATTTCAATTTATATTTCTAGTGTAAGTGTAAAATAGTCTTTCTTAAACAGGTAGTTTTAAGAAATCAGCGTATTTCAAAGATGATTACAAACCTTTGAGAGCTTTTTGCAATGTCTCCAAACAGCTGACCAAATGTTGGTGCCCTCCAGAACTCATCACAACCCTCTTCTCCTGTATTAAGTGGGAAAACATTTGAGGTAAAAATTAACCGAGCTAACAGTGTTTTAGATAAGCATATATATTATCCAAGTAGTAATACTTCAGGGTACTCTAGAGACTGTATCTACTTGAGCCCTGGCTCAAATATATCCTATATATTTGAATATGTAGAATATATTCTATATTCTCTTTATACTCTAGATCAGTGGTCGCCAACCTTTCGGACCTCACGGACCACCAGTGGTCCGCAGACCACCGGTTGGTGACCACTGCTCTAGATAATCTATAGACTTTTTAAAAATATATTCTTAACCGTTGCTCTGTCCATCCAGCCAAAGGAAGAAAGTTCATATAGTACATGGATACACCCATATCCATATACAGAAGAAAGGAAAAGGTATTCCCAGATCTAAAATAAGATAACCATGCCCTGGCTGGTGGCTCAGTTGGTTGGAGTGTTGTCTCATGCACCAAAAGATTGCAGGTTCAATTCCTGGTCAGGGCACATATCTAGGTTGCGGGTTCAGTCCTTGGTTGGGGCACATATGGGAGGCAACTGATCAATGTTTCTCTTTCTCTCTGAAAAATCAATAGAAAGCATATCCTCAAGTGAGGATAAAAAAAAAAAATAAAGTAAGATAACTTTCAAGGGGGAAATTAGGAAGAATCAAAATGTAATAAATGAGATCAGCCTCCTGTACAAGTAACTACATCCTAAAATTTACTCAGTTAGCCCTGGCTGGTTTGGCTCACTGGATAGAGTGTCGGCCTGGGGACTGAAGGGTCCTAGGTTCGATTCCGGTCAAGGGCATGTACCTTGGTTGCAGGCACATCCCCAGTAGGGGGTGTGCAGGAGACAGCTGATCGATGCTTCTCTCTCATCGATGTTTCTAACTCTCTATCTCTTTCCCTTCCTCTCTGTAAAAAAACAATAAAATATATTTTAAAAAATATTTACTCAGTTAAATGGGGTGGCTCATAAGATTTGGCAATTCCCAAATTATTCTAAGAAATACAACCACACAGTAGTCAAAGTAACAGATTGCGTAGTCCAGAAAAGGGATTCCCAAAGAGCAAAACAAAACAAACAAACAAACGGGCACAGATTTTCTAACCCCATCCAAGGAAGAAGCTTTTCTCTGCACATTAGAATCCCCAGAAATGTGAACAGTTTTATGATATAAGGATAGTTTTTCAGGCTTTTCCATGCCCTAATTCTTCTCTTTAATCTAATTGCAATCTCACAAAACAAACATCTGATTAGTTAATAATCTGTCTTCCCTTGCACCTTGAATATGCAAGGAGGCGCTTTGGACAATGAATATAGTGTTTAGGTAACTGGAAAGATAGACCCTCTGTTGCAAATAAATAAATTGGCATTCTTATTTACATGTTAATCTACTGAGATTTTGTTAGTATGTCAGTTGTAAACAATTTAAAATCTTGATATACTAGTAAAATTATGTTTCTGAATCTGCAAAAGTGAAAAGTAGACAACAGAAGTTATGGTAACCAAACCAAGGCACTGGTACCCCTATAAAAGGGGTTCCTTAGAGGCCACCTGAAATTCCTCTATCTCATAATGTCTCTCTAATGCAGCGGTTCTCAACCTGTGGGTCGCGGCCCCTTTGGGGTTCGAACGACCCTTTCACAGGGGTCGCCTAAGACCATCGGAAAACACATATATAATTACATATTGTTTTTGTGATTAATCACTATGCTTTAATTATGTTCAATTTGTAACAATGAAAATACATACTGCATATCAGATATTTCCATGACGATTCATAACAGTAGCAAAATTACAGTGATGAAGTAGCAACAAAAATAATTTTATGGTTGGGGGTCACCACAACATGAGGAACTGTATTAAAGGGTCGTGGCATTAGGAAGGTTGAGAACCACTGCTCTAATGACAATATCATTTACATAGCACACATTTCAAACTAGAATATGGCTGCCTTGTACTCCCAGTAAAAATAAAAAATGACAATCTCTGAGTCCTAAGACTGTAAAAATTGCCATTCTTTTATTTAAAACATTTTAAAAAATATTTTTATTGATTTTTAGAGAGAGAAGAAGGGAAGAAAAGAGAAACAATATGAGAGAGTAACATCAATTGGCTGTCTCCTGCACGCCCTATACCAGGTATCAGTCCACAACCCGGGCATGTGTCCTGACCAGGAAATCGAACAGGCAATCTTTTGGTGCACGAGATGAGGCCCAACCAACTAAGTCACACTGACCAGGGCAATTTAAATACCTTTTATGTACACAACCTTGAGCCAGAAGATGCACATATATTTGTAGAATTTAGTTAAAAAGTAATTTAGCAACCCGACACTTTAATATCCATTATCTGATCTGATCCTTACAACAGAATTATAGCAGGTCCTCAAGTAACTTCATCTCATTATAACATTGAGAAAACAAAAATCGGTTCCTGGCTGAGGCCACTGTGTGAAATTTGCACATTCTTCCCATGTCTGTGTGAGTTTTCTCTGGGTTTCCACCCATGTCCCAAAGGCACATTAGATAAACTGCCATGTCTAAATTGTTCCCATCTGACTGAGAGTGTGAGTGTGTATGTGTGTGTGTGCACTCTGCAATGGAAGGCCATGCTGTCCAGGGTGGGTTCCCACCTTGAGCCCTGAGCTGCCAGGATAGGCTCTGGCCACCCAAGACTCTGAATTTATTCCAGCAAATTAGAAATATTATCTCACTTATTTTCATTACTATTTCTTAAATGGATGTATAGCTCACATATATTTCGATGTTTAATATTTTTTTAAATGTATTTTTATTGATTTTAAAGAGGAAGGGAGAGGGAGAGGGAGAGGGAGAGATAGAAACATCAATGATGAGAGAGAATCATCTATTGGATGCCTCCTGCACGCCCCCTACGGGGGATCGACCCCACAACCCAGGTATGTGCCCTTGACCAGAATCGAACCTGGGACCCTTCAGTCCGATGCTCTATCCACTGAGCGAAACTAGCTAGGGCTCGACGTTTAACCCTTTGAGTGCCAACCAATATCCTAGGAACTATGCTAAAATTGCCAAGGCATTTTTGCTGATTTTCCTTAGGTGCCATCTGTCAATAAAGAGTGAACTACTAGCATCTAATAGTGACACTGCAGGAGGAGCGCGATAGCGAAAGACACTTTTGGCGAAGGACAGGAGGAGCACAATCGCGCTCCCTGGCACTCTAGGGGTTAATATTAAAAGTGTTCTGGGCCTGACCGGTTTGGCTCAGTGGATGGAGCATCGGCCTGCGGACTCGGGGGTCTCAGGTTCGGTTCTGGTCAAGGGCATGTGCCTTAGTTGCGGGCACGTCCCCACTGGGGGGCATGCAGGAGGCAGCTGATCAATCTCTCTCGACGATGTTTCTGGCTCTCTATCCCTCTTCCTTCTTCTCTGTAAAAAATCAATAAAATATTAAAAAAAAAAAAAGTGTTCTGGGTCTTTATTCAGAAGTTCAGTGATATTTTGTGACCAGAACTATGTCATAGGAACTTAACTCTTTTTTTTTTTTTTTAAATATATTTTATTGATTTTTCACATAGAGGAAGGGAGAGAGACAGAGAGTCAGAAACATCGATGAGAGAGAAACATCGACCAGCCGCCTCCTGCACATCCCCCACCGGGGATGTGCCCGCCACCCAGGTACATGCCCTTGACCGGAATCGAACCTGGGACCTTTCAGTCCGCAGGCCGACGCTCTATCCGCTGAGCCAAACCGGTTTCGGCAGGAACTTAACTCTTATGTATGTCAACTAACCTATGATAATATTGGTTTCACTATACATCATTTTGCTTAAAGTTGCAGTTTCCAAGAACCAATAAATGTTAACTAAGGACTTAATATATGTGGAAAAGCAAACTGGTTTGTGTGCCTCTATTTTCCAAATGAGAAAACAAACTCAGATATCTATATATATAAAAGCCTAAGCGACCGTCCTATCGGTAGCTATGACACGCAATGACCACCAGGGGGCAGACACTCTGACCGGTAGCTATGACTCGCACTGATCACCAGGGGGCAGATGCTCAATGTGGGAGCTGCCGAGCTGCAGTGACTTGACAGCTGCGGTTCTCAGGTAACACACCCAAACCAGAGAGGGGTGAGCCTGATTCCAGGGTGCGTCACCCAAGAACCGCCCTCTCACAATTCAGGACCCCTTGGGGGTGTCAGAGAGCCGGTTTCAGCCCGATCCCCACAGGCCAAGCCAAGAGACCCCACCAGTGCACAAATCTGTGCACAGGGCCTCTAGTATTAAATAATTTGTCCAAGGTCATATAAGTAATAATCACTTGTGTCAAGCCTAAAACACAGGTCTTTGATAACAAATTCAGTAATTTTGCTAGTGCTACACTAATCATTTTAAACACTACTAAACTGAACTTATTCTGGACACAGAATAAGATTTGGAGGGGAGGAGAGGGTACTTTCATTGAAGTATACAGAAGAGTATAAGAATCCGAAGAGATCTATGAATTATCACATAGTAAATACATCCATATAACTATTGCCCAGGTAAACGCATAGAAGTAAAGTTTTCCTACATCACTTGATTACCACAGAACCATAAGGATGAACTTTTAACATCCAGCCCCCATCCTCCCCAACTCCCTGCCTTCCATTTAACTAAGAGCTCAACATACTACTGAATGGTGAATGACTCAGGAAGGAGGAGTACTACTGCAGAAAAAGAGGTTGACGAAGTGAAACTAATTAAGAACAAATTAAAAAAAAAAAAAAAAGAATGAATTGCAAACTCAATTCCTAGCATAGAAACAATGAAAGTACTATCACATTAGTATCAAGGAGTTTAACAGGAAGTGAAGAATAAATGTCTCTATCCCAGTCTATCATATGTGTCTCTTATTGGTGTGTTTCTTAGCACCTTTGCCTAAAGTACCTCAGTGTACCATAACTCATGATTAATACCATTTTATAAATACGTCTCCTTCTTAGGTGGACTCTTTTTAAAAACAAAACATATTTTTTTATTGATTTCAGAGAGGAAGGAAGGGAGAGAGAGAGAGATAGAAACATCAATGATAAGAGAGAATCATAGATTGGCTGCCTCCTGAACACCCCACACTGAGGATCGGGCCCACAATCCAGGCATGTACCCTGACTGGGAATCGTACTGTGATTTCCTGGTTCATAAGTCAGCGCTTAACCAGACCCACAAAGGCCAGGCTTAGGTAGATTCTTAAAACACCTGAGTACATGGTGGCTATCAACTTTATGATAAATAAAACAAAAGACACACTATATTAGCTAGTTTGAAAAATTTGACACAGGGAACATATCTTATTAAATAATTATCAAAGCACACACCACAATCCTCACCATGACTTGACGCACAAGCTTAATGGTTTCACTCCAAGGCCTATTTTGGTTAAATTTTGCATGGAGCCGTTCCAAGAGAGAACTCATCTTACTCAGCTTTTCCGACTCTACAATATAAATCAGAAGACATTGTTAGAAACTCTTCTTTCAAGACCTTATAGTTTTTCTTGCAAACAACCCTCCCATATGACATCCTGTTAAGAACTCAGTTAAAATATTTTTCAATATCATTTACTTCAAAACATACAAAGAATTTATTTTTAGTGACAAGAAGACACATAAATTATGGGCCTAACCTAATGAACACCACAGAACAGGACTGCTTTCTAGTCAAACTTTTAATGAGAACCAAAAAAGAACCATCTCTAACCATGTTTCAAGATCAGGACTACAATTTAGTGACAAAATTATTTCATGATATGTATAATATCCCTTGATGAGATATGTAGAGCACACATTTGAATATGGCCTTACTATGGTTAGTTGATTTTCAATGTGAAAAATATAAACTTTGTTCATCTTTTTACAGAATTTTAAGAGATCAATTTATAAGTATCATCAAGAAAACAGGCTTTATTTGTCATTCAGATTTCTCCTATTTGAATTCAAACTAAAACTATAGAGAAAGGGAAGATGTCAATAGCTAAAGAATTAGTTTCTAGCAGAGTTGTAAAAGAAAGGTAGAAAAGACTGGCTCCTGAAATCAGTGGGTGAGCAAATCTCCTTGCCCTTAAACTCGCCTTTCGAGAATTCTTGTACTGCTTAGTATGAGCAAGGGTCTATGCTAGAGACGACGGGCAATGCAAAAACAATATGCCTGAGATAACATCTGTGAAAGGGTGTGGATAAGTAAATGTGGAAATAACCATCACACAAAGCAAAATGAGATACGCTCTTAAGAACAGATACACAGCTGATCTCTTGTGGGGAGCAGGCCCCAGCCTTTCCCTTCCCTTTCTTATCCCTCCCCCACCCCCCAGGCCCGTTACTTATGCCTTTCCCTCTCCTAAGCTCCAAGGATCCTTCTTTTGCTTCTGTAACTTGTTTCCTGAGCCTAGCAGCCCAGCTGGCTCACTTCTACTACTACTTTTATAACTTTCTAAATAAAATTTCTCTTATTAAAAGAAAAAAACACACACAAAGATGCATTACTAATTGAAATTCAAAGGAGAAAAAGTTTATTAGTTGTGGAATGTTACAGAAAAGATGTCATTGAAAAATGAATAGGCCCTAGCTGGTTTTGCTCAATGGATAGAGCGTCGGCCTGCGGACTAAAGGGTCCTGGGTTCGATTCCAGTCAAGGGCACATACCTGGGTTGCAGGCTCGATTCCCAGTAAGGGGTGTGCAGGAGGCAGCTGATCAATGATTCTCTCTCATCATTGATGTTTCTATCTCTCCCTCTCCTTTCCTCTCTGAAATCAATAAAAAATATATATTTTTTTAAATGAGTAGAATGTTATCAATCAGAGTTGAGGCAGCGACATCTTCTAAATCAAGATTCAATCTCCTCCCTCTAATGCCCTCTTCTTCTGGAAAACTAGTTTGGGGGCTATTTCATCCAGTTTACGGTTCTGGAGACATTTCTAGGAATTCCCACTTTCAAGACTCATTCGTCCAAGCACTATTTTATGTGCTGGGGGATATGGCAGTGAGCAAACTAGACAAAATTCCTGCTTCATTCTACACTTGTCCTGCCCCTGCACCCAAGGAGTAAACCTTTCTTTGTCCTCTTCTTCAAAAAACAACCCCCCCTTCTTTCCCTTGAGAAGCCTGATAAATATCATTATACGAAAGCTCACATCAAACCTTTTTTTGAGCAACTATTTTATGTTCCAGGAACTCTACAATGAGAAAGGCAAGGTCCCTGATCTACAAAGCTCAATATCAAGTGGAGAAGACAAGTACAAAATAATACAGTGCGCTGTGTTAGTAATAGAAAACGATGTCCAAAATACGAAGGAAGCACTGAAAACTGGAGGAACTTGAGAGAATCAAAGTAAGGTTCCACCGAAAAGCTGTTTTTCAGTTCTCAATCAGTCCAGTCATGGAAAGGATGCAAATCAACGCAGATGCCAGAGGACAAGTTCTGAACACGGTGACGTTCTAGGGAACTGCAGGCCTTTCATATCAGAAGGACCTCCTGGCTTCACTCACGCCCCAGCACCCCCTGGTCCTCTGACACACAGCTCTCTTGCTATTCTCAGGCCATTATTCACACGTTTGAGAGTCACTCGCCTGGTCTTCCACAACCTGAGGATTACAGTGCCCTGAGGCCCAACTGATGGCCCCGAGCTAAGCAGGACACCTTCCCAGAAGTTGCGAGTCCCCATCCCCACAAAGTCGGAGCTCTCCACCATCAGGGAAGGCACGGTCAGAACCCGAGACTCACACACATCCCGCCTCACGGACTCTGCGCCCACGAGAGAGTGGCCCCCGCGAAGGCATCGGACCCCCAGCTCCTTTCCCAGATCCCCCCCCTCCCCCTCAGATGTGTCGCGCCCCCCTGCTTCCCCTTCCATCACTCACCCTCGGTTTCCCCCTGAGCCTTCATCCTGACAGTGGGGAAAGCCTGAGTCCTACACAACTGGACCAGCTCTTCCCCACCACTATCGGGGGGATCAAGTGGGCTGCGGCTCCCAGGACGCGGGGCACCTGCAGTCCCCACTCTTCCCGAGAAGGCTCAGTCTGAAGTCCCTGGCGGCAGGAAGAGACGGGTGCTCCCGGCCGCCGCCATCTTCCCCAACGGAACTTCCCAAAGATCGCGAGATTAACCGTGATCCTGCGAGAGAGCGGAAGAGGGAGGGACGCCGAACGATCCCGAAAAAGGATTAATGGTGTGCTTCTCGCGAGATTTTTCCAACTGAGCCTTCCCTTAGCTGCCGGTTGTTTAGACTTTCAGCAGCTAGGTACGGTGCTTGGCAGGTGGTAGGCAGCCCACCCAGCTCCTGACACACGTCATAGATACCAAGCATGTTGTTGGGATAAATTGATAGGGTTGCCAGATAAAATACGGAACACAGTTAAATTTGAACTTCAAGCCTAACCGGTTTTGCTCAGTGGATAGAGTGTCGGCCTGCGGACTGAAGGGTCCCAGGTTCGATTCCGGTCAGGGGATGTGCCTTGGTTGGGGGCACATCCCCAGTGCGGGGTGTGCAGGAGGCAGCTGATCACTGTTTCTCTCTCATCGATGTTTCTAGCTCTCTATCCCTCTCCCTTCCTCTCTGTAAAATTTCAATAAAATATATATTTTTTAAAAAATTTGAACTTAAAGAAGTAAAATTTTTTTGTATAAAAGTATGTTCCAAATAGTATAAGCCTAGCAACCTTAAAGTTGATGGAGTACGGAGAGCATTTATCCAAGTGAGAATTCTTTATATATATATATATTGATTTCAGAGAGGAAGGGAGAGAGAGAAAGAAACATCAATGATGACAAAGAATCATCGATTAGCTGCCTCCTGCACAACCCCCACCGGGGATAGAGCCCCCAACCTGGGCATGTGCCCTTTACCAGAATCAAACACGGGACCCCTTCAGTCCACATTCTGATGCTCTACCCACTGAGACACACCAGCTAGGGCCCAAGTGAGAATTCTTGTTTTGTTGGTTTTTTGTTGTTGTTTTGAAAGTGCATTTATTAAAGTTGGGGACAGTGAATCAAGGAAGGGTTTACGATAGAAGAAGCAACTGGAGAGAGCCTAGGTGGGGCTGCTTTGGCTCACTGGGAAGTCAAAGAAAAGCAGGCCTTGGAGACAGGTCAGGGCGGTTAGCCCAGAAAGAGCTGCCACTGCCCATTGCTCCTTTGGCTGCAAGTCTCCTGGGGACCCTGAGATGGGGAGAAAAGGGATGGGTGTGCTTCTGGGAGGGAGAGTGCTGAGAGTTCATATTTTAAATGCTAATTCCTTTTCTGTTGTCAGTATTCTTCATTCAACAAGCATCTATGGAGTCCTAGTACTTGTGTATGTTAATATAATATAAACATGAAAACACAGCCTCAGCCTTTGATGGGCTTATCTGATTTAGAGTTCTGAAAATACAATTGGTCACAATAATCATAGGTACTCAAAATTTTTTGTTAATTTATTATGCCAAAAGTATTAATGTTAGATACACAGCTTCTTCATGGAACCTCTCTGTACATATAAACAATAATGTCTATACTAAATATAGGTAGAAAATGTTAAACCTTACAAAGCTTGAAAATAGAGTAAACTTTAGCAAATTTTGGTCACAGAATAGAATGTTACAATTTCTCATCTAAAAATAAAAATGAAATGACATTGTTAGAAATTTGTACTCAAAAAGATAGGAGAGATATGTCATTAAACAAGAAAAACAGCCGAAACCGGTTTGGCTCAGTGGATAGAGCGTTGGCCTGCGGACTGAAAGGTCCCAGGTTCGATTCCGGTCAAGGGCATGTACCTTGGTTGCAGGCACATCCCCAGTAGGGGGTGTGCAGGAGGCAGCTCATCAATGTTTCTCTCTCATCGATGTTTCTAACTTTCTATCTCTCTCCCTTCCTCTCTGTAAAAAAATCAATAAAATATATTTTAAAACAAACAAACAAAAAGAAAAACATAGGAAGAATCATCCTATATGGCAAGAAGGGGACAATGGGCAAATTTTAAATGACTAAGCTTTGAGGGTGACTTCAGAGGACTCTTTAAGCCTAAAATCTAAACTAACAAAGTGGTTTGTGGTGGATAGGAAATTATTATAAATTTAGTTAAATCTTTCTTTTTTTTTTCTTTAATCCTCACCAGAATATATCTTTCCATTGATTTTTAAAGAGAGTGGAAGGGAGAGGAGAGAAACATCGATGTGAGAAAGACACATCCATTGGTTGCCTCCTGCACGTACCCCAACCAGGGCCAGGGATTGTGCCTGCAACTGAGGTGCGTGCCATTGAACAGAATCGAACCAGGACCTTTCAGTCTGCAGGTCAATGCTGTATCTACTGAGCCAAACTGGCTAGGGCAAATATTTCTTTTGTGTACAGAGTTATTGAGATATAATGGATAAAGAGCAGCTTTCTCAGTTGCTTTGGGGATTTACAGGGAAAATATAGTAATCACCTGACTGCATCTTGAGGTTCATAGAATTGCCCTGACTCCCTGCCCTGGGAAGAGATGCAAATAAACTAAATCATGCAGTCTTAGAATTTCTGAGTTTAAAGTTGTGAGTGTTTTTAAATATTTTTATTGTTTTTTGTTTTGAGAGAGAGAGAGAGAGAGAGAGAGAGAGAGAGAGAGAGAGGATGGGAGAGGGAGAAAGAGAAACATTGATGTAAGAGCTGAATGTCCATCAGCTGCCTCCTGCCCGCCCCTACTGGGGATCAAGCCACAAGTACGTTTGTGCCCTGACCAGAAATCGAACCCACAACTTTTTGCTGCATAGGACAATGCTAAACCAACTGAGCTATACTGGCTCCAGTGAGTTTAAGTTTTCTGTACAGTGAAGCAACCCTAATTTTACAAAATCACTATTCATACCAGTTGTTAGGCCAAACCATGCAGTTTACAGAAGATTTTGCATTTTATTTTTTTTATTTTATTTTTTTAAAATATATTTTATTGATTTTTTTTTTACAGAGAAGAAGGGAGAGAGATAGAGAGTTAGAAACATCGAAGAGAGAGAAACACCGATCAGCTGCCTCCTGCACATCTCCTACTGGGGATATGCCCGCAACCCAGGTACATGCCCTTGACCGGAATCGAACCTGGGACCTTTCAGTCCGCAGGCCGACGCTCTATCCACTGAGCCAAACCGGTTTCGGCAACATTTTATTTTTTTAAATATATTTTTATTGATTCCAGAGAGGAAGGTGAGAGGGAGAGAGAGAGAGATAGAAACATCAATGATGAGAGAGAATCATTGATTGGCTGTCTCCTGCATGCCCCCTGCTGGGGATCGAGTCCACAACCAGGGCATGTGACTTTGACCAGAATCGAACCCGGGACCCTTCAGTCTGCAGGCTGATGCTCTATCCACTGAGCTAAACCATCTAGGACTAGATTTTGTAATTTAACGTTTGGATATAATTTGATATTTTCTAGAATAGATTTTTTCCCAGCTTTATTGAGATATAGTTTATATTAGAGTTGAATTTTATCTACCAAACCCCAAAAGTGTAGTGCAATAGAAAGAGTGCTGGCTTAGGATTAAAGAAGGTCAGGGTTCAATCCTGGAGGGGCACGTGCCAGGGATGCAGGCATGATCCCCGGAGCTGCAGGGGGGGGGGGGGTACCAGAGGCAGCCAATCAATGATTCCCTCTCATCATTGATGTTTCTATCTCTCTCTTCATCTCCCTTCCTCTCTAAAATCAATAAAAAAATTTTTTTTAAAATCTCAGATAAATTTGCTGGGTCGGGGGGGGGGGGAGGGAGGGGGAGAATGAATAAGCTTGGAAAAGTCATAACTTTCCTGTGCCTTAGTTTCCTATCGTACACAACCCTATTTCAGAGGTTTGTTGTGAAGATGGAATGAATGAGTTAATGTGTGCAAAGGAGTTTCAAAAAGTAAATAATGAGAGGCAGTGTAATATACTATTTTTTCTTGTGCATAAATATTACGCTTTTCTCATTTATAATTATAATCTGTGTGAAGATAAAAGGCTAAATAACTCCAGAAGAGCCATAGATGATCCCAAGAGGTGATGAGCTTTCAGGTCCTTAGGTTTTCAGTAGACTGGAAAGAAGGCCATACAATGAAAGAGTTTATGCTTTAGTGTCAGACATGAATGTGAATCTCATCCTTAGCACTTTCTAGACTAGTTTTGTTACCCTGAGTAAGTTATTTAAACTTTTCTGAGTCTGAGTTTCCTTATCTGTAAAATAGGGATAAGGATATCGTATTTTGCAGGGTAGTATGAGAATTAGAGATAACGTATGTATTATACGCTGTATAAGTTATATGCTTAGGAACTTGGGTTGAAATGTCCCCACCTTTGCCCTGTTGCCAATATTTTCTTTTTTTAAAAATATTTTTTTATTGATTTCAGAGAGGAAGAGAGAGGAGGGAAGGAAACACCAATGATGAGAGAGAACCATTTTTTGGCTGCCTTCTGCACACTCCCTACTGGGGATCAAGCCTGCAACTCGGGAATGTGCCCTTGACCAAAATCAAACCCCGGACCCTTCACTCCACAGGCTGATGCTCTATTCACTGAGCCTAACTGGCCAGGGCACTGTTCCTAATATTTTTATCCTCATCAAACTCAAGGAGATTGCTACTTGAAGTGCTCTATTCAAGAACGAGAGATGGTTGTCCCAAGGTAGTCCGATTTACTTGCAGCAAATAAAGGAGATAGGGGATTCATAGCCCAAGCTTTTGCCTCCGCGAAAGGAGGCTTAACCATTGCATATATTCACTATTTTGTCAATTACACTGTTGATTTCTTCTTTGCCATTGGCTGATTGAGTTCCTATCAAGCTCACCCTGTTTGTAGCTGGTTTGCAAAATACTGTGCTACATTTTCTGTAATTTTATTTTCTGGGCTACATTAAAAAAAAATGTTTTTATTTTAACATAACTAATTCAGTCTCTTTTTTTTTTGTTAATCTGTGCGAGAGGATATTTTATCCATTGATTTTTAGAGAGAGTGAAAGAGAGAGGGAGAGACAGAGAAACATCCATGTGAGAGAGACACCTGGATTGGTTGCCTCCTGCATGAGCCGCGACTAGGGCCCTGGCCAGGGAGGAGCCTGGAACCACGGTACATGCCCTTGACCACAATCGAACCCAGGACCCTTTGGTCCTCAGACTGAGGCTCTATCCACTGAGGCAAACTGGCTAGGGCTCTGGGCTACGTTTTAACAGCAAGAATAGCATTGCCCTAGCTATGGGTCCTCCGTTTGATTCCGGTCAAGGGCACAAGCCAGGATTGTGGGCTCCATCGCCAGTGGGGGGTGTGCCGGAGGCAGCGGATCACTGATTCTCTCTAATCATTGATGTTTCTTTCTCTCTCCCTTCCTCTCTGAAATAAAAACAAAATAACAAGAAAGAATAGCATTTAGTACAAACCACCCAGACCTCGAGGCCCGTGTCCTATCTAATAAGCTGTAGTTGAAAATATTAGGTGCGCGGGTGCCTGAGGTACCTGAGAGTGTTTGTTCAAAGAATTATCAATAAAGTTTTGAATAAAAAAATTCTCCTACCTCCGTTTGCATAAAGCTTAGATCAAATGGGGAAACGAAGAGTTTATCGCGAGAATATGGAAGATCGCGTTTGTGCTTGGGGCCTGTTCTCGCGTTGTTTGATCAAGCAGTAGAAAGAAGTAAAGGGAAAGCACGAAATACCGCGAGCTTAGTATTCTCGCGATATTTCCTGGGCTTGCCCCCTCCCCCTCCTCCGAGTGCCGTTTCGGTTTAACCTAGTGTGGGATTGAGTCTGTGAGGGAGCGATTGAGTGTGTGAGGTACTGAGGTGAGGCGGAGGCAAGAAAAGGAACTCCCTCCGGAGCGAGGGACAAAGGGTGTGTGAGGCACCTAGGCCGCGGGACCTGAGCGACAGGAAGCCACTCCGAGTCCGGCTACCGGGTAGGGGAAAGGCCCGTGCGGTCCTCATTGGGCTCCCGAGCCGGAGTCGGCCCCGCAGCCCTGGGCCGTCGGCTTCCGACTTCCTCGACCTCGCCGGCCCCTGTGCCTGAGGATTGGCGCCGCGTGGGGAGGAGGGCAAACGGACTTGAGCGGCTGCTCGTTGTCTCGCAACCCCACTGCTGAGGAACTCTCGTTTCTTCCCTGGCTCCTTCACCCCTACCTCATGTAGGAGGGTGCCGAGGAGTCGGGAGGGAGGAGGGGCCTGCGCCGCGGTCCCTTCCCTCCCCACCCCCTACTAGGGGTGCTGTGGTAGGCGTGGGGTTGGGATTGGGGGGAGGGTGGGGGTTACTTTTTGGAGTGCTGGGGAACTTTCCCCCCTGTTGAAGCCAGGGGAAAGGGGATGCCCAATCCAGAGAGACATGGGGGCAAGAAGGACGGGAGCGGAGGAGCTTCTGGAACTTTGCAGCCGTCATCGGGAGGTGGCAGCTCCAACAGCAGAGAGCGTCACCGCTTGGCGGCGAAGCACAAGCGGCACAAGTCCAAGCACTCCAAAGACATGGGTTTGGTGACCCCCGAAGCAGCACCTTTGGGGACAGTTATCAAACCTTTGGTGGAGTATGATGACATCAGCTCTGATTCAGATACCTTCTCTGACGACATGGCCTTCAAATTAGATAGGAGGGAGAATGATGAACGTCGTGGAACTGATCGGAGTGACCGCTTGCACAGACATCGTCACCACCAGCACAGACGTTCCCGGGACTTACTAAAAAGTAAACAGACAGAAAAAGAAAAGAAACAGGAAGTTTCCAGTAAGTCGGGATCAATGAAGGACCGGATATCAGGAAGTTCAAAGCGTTCAAATGAGGAGAATGATGACTATGGGAAGGCACAGATCTCAAAAAGCAGCAGCAACAAGGAGTCCAGGTCATCCAAACTCCACAAGGAGAAGACTCGAAAAGAACGTGAATTGAAGTCTGGGCACAAAGACCGGAGTAAAAGTCATCGGAAAAGGGAAACACCCAAAAGTTACAAGACAGTGGACAGCCCCAAACGGAGATCCAGGAGTCCCCACAGGAAATGGTCTGACAGCCCTAAGCAAGATGATAGCCCCTCAGGAGCTTCTTATGGCCAAGATTATGATCTTAGTCCTCCAAGATCTCACACCTCCAGCAATTATGACTCGTACAAGAAGAGTCCTGGAAGCACCTCAAGAAGGCAGTCTATTAGTCCACCTTACAAGGAGCCTTCGGCCTACCAGTCCAGCACCCGGTCACCCAGTCCCTACAGTAGACGACAGAGATCTGTGAGTCCCTATAGCCGGAGACGTTCCTCAAGCTATGAAAGGAGTGGCTCTTACAGTGGGAGATCACCCAGTCCCTATGGTCGACGGCGATCCAGCAGCCCTTTCACCAGCAAACGGTCTCTGAGTCGGAGTCCGCTCCCCAGGTGAGCTGTTTGTCTAACAGTCCTTTCTTTCTTAGGGTGGGTTATGAGAAACTGGCAATTAGTAATGTTAGGTTGATGTTCCCATTATTCATTGACTAGAACACTTTACTGTTGGCTAGTCACTCGAGTGAATCTGGTCTCCTCTTAACCCAGAATTTGAAAAGTGGAGAGTTACATGCCTAAAACTGCTAAAGGTAGGTACTTCCAGTGACAGGGTCTTCAGCTGTAAGCTCCTGTGTAAGAAAAATTATGCATGGAGTTGATACTGCTTTCCAAAGCTTACCTGTTTTTTTCTGTTCCTTTGTTTTAAATTTTTTAAAAATCACATTGGTATTAGTGCTTGAGACCTCATTGAACCTGATTAGAGATGTAAAAAATTACAGATTTTCATTTGAATTATCTTGAAGCTCCCTAGCCCTAGTGAATTACCCATTTGGGTACTAGGCTTTGGGCTTTAGAGTTTGGCCTCAGTGGGAGACTCCTGCCTCCTGCCTCGGGCCTCCCCCACTTCCAGTCCAGCCCCTCCTGTTCCCATGGTGATGTAAGACAACAAATTAGAGCAAGTTGCTTTTCAACTGCAACCCCTGCAGAGCTGCCACTGCCCTCTGGAGAAAGCCCATACCCCCTAGCCCTAGGGCCTAGGTCATCTACCATTTGTTCTGCCCACTGTCTTCAAACTTGTTAAATTTACTTATTTCCTAGTAGACAATGTTTTGGTAACTTACAAAAGGCTCCTGTCTTTTCACAGATATTTCTAGTGGAAATTCAGCTGATTCGTGCTTTTTCCTTTTGATGGTAGAGCCTATTTTCCAGAAATTGGTTCCAATAATAATTTGATTTTCTTTATAGCACCACCATTGACCTATTAAGATTTGCTGTATTCTGTGACCACTGGCAATTTTAAAAATGTTTCTGAAAAAAATGGTAATAGTGCTTTACTGTGTTACTTTTGCAAGAAAGACGTTAGTTTGAAATTTATTTTTGTTTATTTATTTATTTTTTTAAATATGTATTTTATTGATTTTTTTACAGAGAGGAAGGGAGAGAGATAGAGAGTTAGAAACATCGATGAGAGAGAAACATCGATCAGCTGCCTCCTGCACATCTCCCACTGGGGATGTGCCCGCAACCCAGGTACATGCCCTTGACCGGAATCGAACCTGGGACCTTTCAGTCTGCAGGCCGACGCTCTATCCACTGAGCCAAACCGGTTTCGGCATGAAATTTAATTGTTAGAGTGTTCTTGTTCGTAGATGATGAAATTGTACCTCTCTCTTTGTGGACTCACCTTTGTCCACAAAAGCAGAACATGGGCTTTGGAGTTATACCTGAGTGGGATCCTAATCTTGCTGTGTGTCCTTTGGCAAATAATTTCTCCATGCCCAAGTTTTTTCTTGTGTAAAATGGGAATAATAACGACCAACTTCTAGAGCTGTTGTGAGGATTAAATTAGTAAATATGAAGTGCATAGTACAGTGCCTGGAACCTGAAGCCAGTCAGTAAATTATATGAGTAAGGAAAATGTTGTTGAATACTTATAGAGAAATTACTCTAACTTGAAAAAACCCATGCATATCTTTTATATGTCAATGTGAGTAATTTTTGTCAACTTACATTTATAATTATTCATAAACTAGTTTGAATTGATCAAGCCTGCCGAGTTCCTAGTTGTCAAGGTTCAAAGTTCCTTAGTTTTTCACTCCATTTCATAATAATTTTTCAAAAACAGAAAGTTTAAAGAATTGTAGTAAGGACCCATACATATACCACCTACATTCTACAATTAATATTTGCTATATATTTTATATCTGTCCATCGATTCACCTTTTGTTTTGATTTAAAGTAAATTGCTGACATCAGTATACTTCACTATAAACTATTTAGGCTGTGTATCATTAGCTAGAGGTCATAAGCTAATGAGGAGTAAAATTTATATACAGGGAAGTGGACATCTTAAGTGTACCATTTGAAAGTTTAGTTTTTTAAGGAACACTAAGAAATGAAATATTTTCAGAGTTTTTCTTTTGTTTAAGTGAAAGAGTTTATTAGTGAAGCAGTACACAGAAAGTGGCTATTCCACAGACAGTAACCAAATACTTGTTTTCTTGAGGGAGTAGTTTAATAAAGCTGTTCTGAGAATTTTTATTGTGGGGTTTGGGAATGCAGAAGTGCATTAGGGCTAAAACACTAAAATGAGTTTCAGTAAGAACTGTGGCTTTGCAGTGATTCCTTTTGGATTCATATCTTAAGATTTCTTCTCAGTTAATTGGAACTAGTGCAGAAATGGTTAAAATAAATCAAGAAAGAATTGGAGACACATTATGATAGTATAGGAAATAAATAAAAGTACCTCATTATAACCTTAGAGTCAAATGCACATTTTTAGTTGGTTTGTAGAGAGCATCATATGTTTGAATTGTGCATTGTATATTTTTCCTCATTTGTTGGAATTCCAAACAGTAAGTATAAAACTTTCTTAGAGTCAGAGTAAAGGAACATACAGATCGTTCTATGGTATTCTCTGTGTTTTTTCCTTGGGAGAGAGTCAAAATTAAACAAGCAGCGTTGTTTTAAAAGACAAAATGCATTGGCAGAAATGCAAGGTCTTTGTATTTACCAAATTAGTAGTGATGAATAGTAGCAATTTCATTTCAGATGGATGGAACCTAACTTAATTCAAGGGAAAAGTATATTTAGTTTTGAAGACAATTTTTTTTTATTATCTGACTTTACCTATTTGCTGCCTCCCCCCTTTAAAAATATTTTTATTGATTTCTGAGAGGAAGGGAGAGGGAGAGACAGAAACATCAATGATGAGAGAGATTCATTGATTGGCTGCCTCCCACTGGGGATTCAGCCCACAACCTGGGCATGTGACCTGACTGGAAATCCATCCGTGACCTCCTGGTTCACATGTTGAAGCTCCACCACTGAACCATGCTGGCAGGGCCTGTCTCTCCCCCCTTTTTTTTCCTTGAAGACTGGGTCTGGATCTCAAATACAACATGTATATCAGAAAAAATACCTTAAGTATATGGCCATCCAAATGTCCCATTAACAGTAGGCTTCTATTCAGAAATTCAAGGGCTTTTAAAGCAAAGTTCCTTAGAAAGATTTAGTCATGCTGAAAGATTATAGAAACAATGCTTTGTATAGCGTGGTCTCTGACATTACTTAGTGTTTGGGATTTTAGAAGTTTTTCTTGGGATAGAGGTGTTAATTTTATACCAGCTATAATTCAAACTGAGAAAACCTCTTGTTTCAGCCAGTTTTTTACAAGTGAAGTATTTGCGTAAGGATAAGTGGGTATTTGATAAATCCACTTAACTACTCTCGGTAGTTTACATACATACATACATACATACATACATACATATGTTGTTGTTTTGGGTACTTTGATTCTAATAATGACTTTATATTTTAACTAAGTTTTGGGGGCAAATTTCCAAAGAGCAGTATAGGTATAAGAAAATCATGGCTAACACCATGTGAGTTATTTTCACTACACATATATGCTATTTGTTTTGGAATGTTTGATTCATGTCAGTCTTACCAGTGATCAAAGATAAAGGGAGGTACTGAAGATCTGGAATGGGAACAATTTGTTTTACACTGCTGAGCAAATTATATTTTGTCTAATTACATTTTAGTGCTAATTTCCCCCATACACACTCACACACCTTGAAGCCTAAGCACATTAGGGTTTTTCAAAAAGCAAAAGGGCCCTCACTGGTTTGACTCAGTGGATAGAGCATTGGCTTGTGGACCCTGGGTTTGATTCCGGTCAGGGGCATGTGTCTGGGTTGCCGGCTCGATCCCCAGTGGGGTGCATGTAGGAGGCGGCCGATTGGTGATTCTCATCATTGATGTTTCTATCTCTCTCTCCCTCTGCCATCCTCTCTGAAATCAATAAAAATATAAATAAAGCAAAAAGAGTGCAGCCAGCATGGCTCAGTGGTTAAGCATTCAACCTATGAACCAGGAGGTCACAGTTGGATTCCCCGTCAGGTCACATGCCTGGGTTGTGGGCTGGATCAGGAGGCAGCTGATCAAGAATCTCTCATCCTTGATGTTCCTTTTTTTTTTTTTTTAATATATTTTATTGATTTTTTACAGAGAGGAAGGGAGAGGGATAGAGAGTTAGAAACATCGATCAGAGAGAAACATCGATCAGCTGCCTCCTGCACACCTCCTACTGGGGATGTGCCCACAACCAAGGTACATGTCCTTGACCGGAATCGAACCTGGGACCTTTCAGTCCACAGGCTGACGCTCTATGCACTGAGCCAAACCGGTTAGGGCTCATCCTTGATGTTCTAGCTCTCTCTCCCTCTCTCTTCCTCTCTGAAAGCAATAAAAACATTTTTTTAAAAGAGGAAAGAATGAGGGTTGGGTTTCAATTTAGAATAATCTGCCTCATAGATTCTAAAGTTTTACTTTCCCGACCCTTTCTTAATAATAAAAATAAAATGAAAGTGCAATAATACCTCGCTTTATGAGTTCCTAAAAAGTTGATTAGAAATTATTTTATATTTGAAAAGTACCAGAAGCCATTATGGTTTTGAGAACTTTTAATAAATTATTTTGGTAAGACAGTTCTTGCATCTTGGGGGTTTGTTTAGGCACAACTTAATTATAAATTGAGGATACAAGGAACAAAAATTTTTTCCTGGGATCTGTCAATTAAGTAGTTCTCTAGTTAAAAACTTAGATTTTGGCCCTAACCGGTTTGGCTCAGTGGATAGAGCATCGGCCTGTGGACTGAAGGGTCCCAGGTTCGGATCTGGTCAAGGGCATGTACCTTGGTTTCAGGCACATCCCCAGTAGGGGGTGTGCAGGAGGCAGCTGATTGATGTTTCTAGCTCTCTATCCCTCTCCCTTCCTCTCTGTAAAAAATCAATAAAAATGTATTTTAAAAAAAAACACACAAAAAAACAAAAAAAACCCTTAGATTTTGGGCCTGGCTGATGTGGCTCAATTATTGAGCGTCATCGACCCATGCACCAATAGGCCACCAGTTCTGTTCCTGGTCAGGGCACATACCTGGGATACAGGCTCGATCCCCAGCATGGGGCATGCAGGAGGCAGCCAATCAGTGTTGATGATTCTCTCTCATCTATGTTTTTATCTCTCTCCCCCTCTCTCTTCCTCTCTAAAATAAATAAAAACGTTTAAAAAATTTTATATTTTGGTGAAGCATGCTTGTTACTTTTAATTTCTTGATTGATATACCCCCCTTTGGTATAAAGTGTGACTTTTTAAATCATGTTTTCACTTTATCAGAAATTTAAACCAAAATTCTAAAAGTAAACATTGTGAATATTGGTATTTCCTAACATGGGGAAAAAATATCGATCTTCCTTTGGTTAAATAATTTTTAGTGTTGTATGATAGAAATGTATTGTCATACAGGATTTAGTTCCTATTAAACTTTTTTTAGAATAGTTTTAGATTTACAGAAAAATTGTGAAGATAGTGCAGAGTTCTTATATGTCCTGAAACCCAGTTTCCCCATTAACATCTTATATTAGTATGATACATTTGTTACAATTAAACCAATTAATGAACCAATGTTGATTTATTATTGTTTGACAACTATTTTGAGATTGCTAACTTAAAGTGTTTTTTTTTAAGTTATAGTTCTCCATAGTTTAACTGATCTATTTTCCTTTATTTTGTTATAGCCTATCCATTGAACTGTCTTTTTCTTTTTCCATTAGGAAGTCCATGAAGTCTAGAAGTAGAAGTCCTGCATATTCAAGACATTCATCTTCTCATAGTAAAAAGAAGAGATCCGGGTCACGTAGTCGACATTCCAGTATCTCACCTGTCCGACTTCCATTGAACTCCAGCTTGGGAGCTGAACTCAGTAGGAAAAAGAAGGAAAGAGCAGCTGCTGCAGCAGCAGCAAAAATGGATGGAAAGGAATCCAAGGGTTCACCTATTATTTTGACTAGAAAAGAGAACAGTTCAGTAGAAGCTAAGGATTCAGGTTTGGAGGCTAAAAAGTTACCCAGAGTTTTAAAATTGGAAAAATCTGCCCCAGATACTGAACTAGTGAATGTAACACATCTAAACATAGAAGCCAAAAATTCTTTAGATACAGGGAAAGTAAAGGTGGATGAGAACTCTGAAAAGCATCCTGTTCTTAAAGATTTGAAAGTACAGGGATCAAGAGACACTAAACCCATGGCATTGAAGGAGGAGATTGTTACTCCAAAGGAGACAGAGACAACAGAAAACGAGACCCTCCCACCTCTCCCCACAGTTACTTCTCCTCCACCTCCTCTCCCAACCACTACCCCTCCACCTCAAACCCCCCCTTTGCCACCTTTGCCTCCACTACCAGCTATTCCACAGCAACCACCTCTGCCTCCTCCCCAGCCAGCATTTAGTCAGGTTCCTGCTTCTAGTCCTTCAACTTTACCCCCTTCTGCCCACTCAAGGACGTCTACTCTGTCCTCTCAGGCAAATTCTCAGCCCTCTGTACAGGTTTCTATGAAGACTCAAGTGTCTGTAACAGCTGCTATTCCACACCTAAAAACTTCAACGTTGCCTCCTCTGCCCCTTCCACCCTTACTACTTGGAGAAGATGACATGGATAGGTAAGTCCCATAGTTAACTGAGAAAACTTAACCTCTTGATCTAAGTGTAATACATTTTTCTCAAACTTTGTTAAAACTGCTCTAATGCATGGCTATTTAGAATGTTTTTATGAATAGGAAATGCCTTTGATGTTCAGTTTTCAGTGGAAAAGTCCTTATTTATGATGATACTTAGGAAGAATTACAATTTGAGGCCCAGTAACCCTTTTTCTCATGAGTCTATTTATTGATAAGGCTACTTTGGATTCAAATTTTAAAAAATCAATAGCATTTTCTTTTCAAACCTTTGTGTTGAAAATTTTAGTAGCTATAGAAAATTTTTTTAAATGATACAATTAACACCCTTATACTCTTCACCTAGATCAGTGGTTCTCAACCTTCTGGCCCTTTAAATACAGTTCCTCATGTTGTGACCCCAACCATAAAATGATTTTCGTTGCTACTTCATAACTGTAATGTTGCTACTATTTTGAATCGTAATGTAAATATCTGATATGCAGGATAGTCTTAGGCGACCCCTGTGAAAGGGTCGTTCGACCGCCAAAGGGGTCGCGACCCACAGGTTGAGAACCACTGACCTAGATCCACCAGTGGTTAACTTTCAGTCACATTTGCTTTTTTTTTTTTTTTTTTTAATATATTTTATTGATTTTTTACAGAGATGAAGGGAGAGAGATAGAGAGCTAGAAACATCGATGAGAGAGACATCGATCAGCTGCCTCCTGCACATCTCCCACCAGGGATGTGCCCGCAACCCAGGTACATGCCCTTGACCGGAATTGAACCTGGGACCTTTCAGTCCGCAAGCCGACGCTCTATCCACTGAGCCAAACCGGTTTTGGCAGTCACATTTGCTTTAACTGCAGATATTTGATACTTCTGAGTACTTTAATATGTCTCTAATAACAACAACAACATAGTATAAATAATAACCTATATATGTAAAAGCCTAAGCGACCATTACAACCGGTCGGCCAGTCGCTATGACGTGCACTGACCACCAGGGGGCAGACGCTCAATGCAGGAACTGCCCCCTCGAGGTCAGGGCACTCCCACAATCAACCCCCCGCCCCCCCGCAGGCCGGCCCCCCCACAGTAGCCCCATAGGGGGTGGCACCAACCTCTCATGGTCCCTCCCCCCAGCTGGCTGACCCCCCCATAGGCCTCGATCGCCAGCCAGGCCTAGGGACCCCACCCGTGCACGAATTCGTGCACTGAGCCTCTAGTAGTAGTAGTAGTAGTAGTAGTAGTAGTAGTAGTAATAGTAGTAGTAGTAATATTGAGTATCCTCAGTGGTCCCTAAAATGTCTTATGGCTTTTATTTTGTTTTGTTTTGTTTTGTTTTTTCTTCCTGGTCCAGGAGAAAAATAAGCCAGGTTTATTTATTTCAAAAGGTTCTGCTTTAAAAAACACACAAAAAACAGTTATTCTATAAGAAGCAGGAAAACAGTATGTAGAATCTTTATTATTTAGAATACGATTCACAATGGGATGATGAGAAAAACTAATTTTAATAAGTTCTCTGAGTATTGAGAATTGATTAAATGATTATGAAGCATAAGTCTAATTTTATAGAAGACATTAGGAAATATTTTTAATTTCTTGACAGAACTAGCTAGGCAATTGCCACCAAACACAATTTAGCAATGACATATACCATGACAGTATTTATGTTACTGTTTTGTTTTTAAAAATATATATATATTATTGATTTTTTTTTTACAGAGAGGAAGGGAGGGGGATAGAGTTAGAAACATCGATGAAAGAGAAACATAGACCAGCTGCCTCCTGCACACCTCCTACTGGGGATGTGCCTGCAACCAAGGTACATGCTCTTGACCGGAATCGAACCTGGGACCTTTCAGTGCTCAAGTCGACACTCTATACACTGAGCCAAACCAGTTAGGGCTATGTTACCCTTTTTTACTGAGATTCCCTTTTGTTCTCTAGGATATAAGTTTAGTTTACTGCACCAATTTTTCATTGTAAGCACAAAAATAAGTACCACTGATCTTGCATCCTATACCAATTCTCAACCCTTTATTACTTTCCAGGTGACATAGGTAATTTGAACAGTGATATATTTCAGCCATTTAGATCTATATTTTTCCAGACTACCCTCTGTACCTTTTAGGAAGGTGCAAGTGCAATAAATGGGGGAAAAACCCTCCCTCTAAAACTTTTTTTTTTTTAATATATTCTATTGATTTTTTTACAGAGAGAAGGGAGAGGGGCAGAGAGCTAGAAATATCGATGAGAGAGAAACATCAATCAGCCGCCTCCTGCACGCTCCCCACTGGGGATGTGCCCGCAACCAAGGTACATGCCCTAGACCGGAATCGAACCCAGGACCCTTGAGTCCACAGACCGACGCTCCATCCACTGAGCCAAACCAGTTAGGGCTCTCTAAAACTTTTTAAAAGAATGGTAGTAAATCTGATTTTAAAGAAAAATTCCACATTCTTTTCTAATATTAATAGGTATTTATGAATTCTGCCACATACTGAGAACTACAAAGACAAGTAACAGAGCCTGAAATTTGTGTAGAAATACTTACAGATACAAAAGCTATATGTTTTTACAGTTTTTGTTGGAAAAGGAACATAGTCAGTTTAACGTCATCCAAAGGGACCGTAGGCCATTATCATACCCACAAGAACCACATTTTTAAAAAATATATATTTTATTGATTTTTTTACAGAGAGGAAGGGAGAAGGATAGAGAGTTAGAAACATTGATGAGAGAGAAACATCAATTCAGCTGCCCCCTGCACACTCCGTACTGGGGATGTGCCCGCAACCAAGGTATATGCCTCTGACCAGAATCGAACCTGGGACCCTTCAGTCTGCAGGCCGACGCTCTATCCACTGAGCCAAACCAGTTATGGCTAGAACCACATTTAAATATAGTTTTATGTAGTGGTTAGAGCAATATCAGTGTGGCTAAGAATCTTTATTTTGAAATTTTATTTAGCTAGCCAAATAATTATTGAATCAACCTACCATGGGTCATGTGGAGTGCACGTTTTCAGGTGGAATAATGTTGATAGATGGCACATAGGGGTTTCTATATTTCAGATTAGAGATGAAGGGTAAAGTAAGACCATACAGTGCTTATGTAAGTATGTGTGGCTATCTTTAAGAATGTGTATGAGAGAGGATGAAGTGAGCAAACTATTTTTGTTATAGATCAATTCTGATTCTGAAAGTGTAACGATACTTTATTTCATAGTTCAATGTAATTATTTTAAAATGTATGGTTATTACCAGTTTTTCACTTTTAAGCAAATTATTAAAGGGACAAAAATGGAAATGAAGATTTTTTTCAATATCAATTTGTTCATATGTATATATACTCTCTATCCATGTGCCATTTATATCTATTTTTCACATGAAAAATAATTTTTATTTAAGAATACTTTTTAGGAAGAAATCTAAAAGTTGCATATGGACCTCACTTGTATTCTTATCTTATGTGAAATTGCAGCAGCTTAAATGTTAAGAATATAATATACAGCTTTTTATTGCCTGCAGTGCTTTAAACAAGGAACACAGAATGCAGTCAGTAAATATTGGTTATGTGAATGAATAAGTAAAACTGCTGAAGGAGTCAGAGTCTGTGTGAAATGACACTGGGCATGTAGTTAAATCATTTGGCACATGGATGACATAAAGCTTGTATTAGAGGATTTGACTTCTTTTAGTTAAAATTTGGAAAAGGAATGAAACTTTCAAGCATATAGATTGCGCAGGAGTATATTAACCCAGGTATCAAATGCAGGAATTTAATTAATGGTATTGCAAAAGCCTTTCTGATTCATGGTTTATATTTCTTGGTTCCAATAAACAAAGGCTGCCTGGCTGGAGTGGCTCAGGTGGTTGAGTGTTGTCCTGTGCACCGAAAGGTTGCCAGTTTGATATCCTGTCAGGGCACGTGCCTGGGTTGCGGGATTGATCCCCAGTCTGGTTGGAGGTTGGGTCAGGGCACATAGGGAAAGCAACCAATTGATGCTTCTCTCTCACATCGATTTCTCGCTCTTCCTCTCTTCTCCCCTTCCTCTCTCTTAAGAATGTACTCAGGTGAAGATATAAAAAAACAAAAAGAAAACAAAAACTGCCAAACACCCACTTCAATATAGTATTTTCTTCATGAACATAGTTCATGAGGATCTCTTACTTTGAAAGAGATCATCTGTATGAAACTTTCAGTTAACCATATAGGGTTTATAAATCTTTTTCTTTTCTTTTTTTTTTTTTTTTGGTAGCCTGGTTTATTTGGAGTTTATTAGACTTCTGTAGACTCTACACTATTCTTTTTTAAAAACATATATTTATTGATTACAGAGAGGAAGGCAGAGGGAGAGAGATAGAAACATCAACGATGAGAGAGAATCATTGATCGGCTGCCTCCAGCATGCCCCACACTGGGGATTGGGCCCACAATCTGGGCATGTGCCCAGACCGGGAAACAGACCATGATCTCCTGGTTCATGGGTCAACGCTCAATCATTGAGCTACACTGGCTGGCCTACACTATTCTTAATGGCTGTTTATTTAAAGTATTGAGCTCTTAGAGAAAAAGAAGGGATCTGTATGAGCATTCACATTTGATTTAGGATTTTGCTAATAGAATGCTTAGTTTTAATTTTTTAAAAATAATATTTTTTTATTATTTCAGAGAGGAAGGGAGAGGGAGAGAGAGATAGAACCATCAGTGATAATAGACTCATTGGTTGACTGCTTCCTGTATGCTTCACACTGGGGATCAAGCTCATAATCTAGGCATGTGCCCTGACTGGGAATTGAACCATGACTAGGTCAACGCTCAACCACTGAGCGACACTGGCTGTGCTCTTTCCAGTTTTTAATGTATCACACAAGAATTGTTTGTGTGTGTGTGTGTGTGTGTGTGTGTGTGAGATAGAGAGAGAGAGAGAGACAGAGACAGAGACAGGGACAGAGAGACAGAGACTGATTTGTTCCACCTATTGATTCATTCAGTGGTTGATTCCTGACCAGGGTTCGAACCTGCAACCTTGGCGTTTCAGGACAATGCTCTAACCAGCTGAGCTACCCAACCAGAGCTCAACTCGAATTTTTAATTGAAGTTTGTAAGAATAAATCGCTTTTTAAATAATCTGCTTTAAGTGGAAGAGGATAAATTATCATATTTAAAGTTTATGCTACTGAATTTTTAACATTATGAAGAAATTTTCTTTTTAAATAGTTCAAAAGGAATTATACTTTCTTTTTTAACAATAAATACTTCTTATTAGAGGTGTTTACATTATACAGATTAAATCTCATTATAAATTTCAAGAGACTCTTGGGGAGTGGGGGCGGCTGGGGAGAGGCCAGTGGGGGAAAAAGGAGACTTATTTAATACTTTAAACAATAAAGAGATACTCTTAAACTTCAGGCATTCCTGGATCTTGACAACTTTTATTTTTATTTATTTATTTTTTAAATATATTTTATTGATTTTTTACAGAGAGGAAGGGAGAGAGAGAGAGAGAGAGAGAGAGAGAGAGAGTTAGAAACATCGATGGGAGAGAAAATCGATCAGCTGCCTCCTGCATATCTCCTGCTGGGGATGTGCCCGCAACCCAGGTACATGCCCTTGACTGGAATCGAACCTGGGACCTTTCAGTCCGCAGGCCGACGCTCTATCCACTGAGCCAAACCGGTTTTGGCTTGATAACTTTTATACATGAACTCTGGCCAGTGTTCTCAGTGGTTAAAGCATTGGCCTGTGCATTGAGTGGTTGTGGGTTTGACTCCTGGTCAAGGGCCCGTACCTCGGTTGCAGGTTTGATCCCCCAGCCTTGGTTGGGGTGCATGGAGGACGCAACCAATCGATATGTCTCTTTCACATTGATGTTTTCTCTCTTTCTCCTTCCACACTCTCTCTAAAAACAGAAAAGTGATGGAAAAAATAATCCTCTGGTGAGGTTTAAAAAAAATTATTATACGTGAGTATTATTCAATCTACTCACCATATGTGAGTTGTCTATAGGTATAAATGGGGAACTAGGAAGTACTGATATTAAGGTAGTTCAGTATTTCTTGGTACTGGATTTTTAAATAATGACTTAAGAGTCAATGTCTGCTTCCCTATGTTAGAACATCTCGACATCTGTATGTCCTCAGAACTATATAGAGCTATATTTTGCTGAGTGCCCTACACTAAAGGCTAAAGACCATAATGTTAAGCATTGCAATTTTATGGGCCATCATTCCAAGGTTTTTTTGAACATTGGAATTTGTGGTTTGGGGGGGGGGGGGGGCGGGTTGGAATTTGTTGAAGTAGTATTTGATCCATATTCAACATGTATGTCCTGAATTAGTAGGATGTACACATCCTGTCAAACACTCATTCTTTCTTGAAAAAAACATGCTACTAATGTGGGTTTTTTTTCCAGAAGCAATGTACATTTTCACAGTAGCAAATTATATTTGAATCCATAAAGTAAACCTTGGATGAAAACAAAACCTAACTATAAAACAGACTGAACTTACATGAAATAATGATGATAGAATTCAGATACTTTGATTCTGGTGAAGCAGAACCAAGAACTAATGTATTTCTGAATCATGAGTAGTTGAAATTTACAAAGAACATTTTGCTAACCACTCTGCTGTACACCTGAAATTAATACAAAATAATATTGAATGTAAACTGTAATTGAAAAATAAAAATTTAAAAATAGTTTCTCAGGAATACAAAACAATATCTGACATTGGTTGAGAAGTGAGGAATTTTCTTTTCCTGAATATCTTGAAAATTGGGGAAATTTTAAGAATGTATATTGTATCCTGACTTGAGAGTTTTCTGGTAATATGCTTTGTTCCCAGGGTAGAAAAATCATGCAAATTGTAATGTCATAAGTTATCTCTATCAGTAATTTAACAGAAAGCTCAGATGATCATTTTGTAAACTAATCTAGATTCTATTCTGTCTGATTGACAAGAGCTTAAAATGATGAAAATTGGTAGGAGGAAGTAGCTTTTGAGATTGTTTCATACACAAAGGGCAGCAGTATGCTTCAAAAAGGTACATTGCAAGGGTAGAGTTAGTCTTTATGAAACATATTCATGAAAGAATATGTTTCATCTTCTAAGATCTGCTTTTAAGACTTCCGTTCCCTGTAGTTATCAACTGCTTGTACCTACCTGGCCTTTAGAAATTAGTATGTTAAACTGAACCAGTTTATAGGAGTAACTATCTATAGGGCTTGTTTACCAAAGAAAAGTATTGCTTAGAATAGCAAAATTATAAGCCTGTCTAAGCATGTTGTAAAGCTGTTCAAAAGTAATTCAGATCAAGTTTTGAATTGGAAATGTAATGCTCAAGTTACAATCTGCTTTAAAAAGAAAAAGGAGAATATGGTTTTTTATAACCCCTTTTCAAAAAAAGTGGAGGAGGCTCCTACTGTGGTTACGATTCTCAGATCATTTTCAACCTTCTAATACTGTGATGGAATAGAAAAGGCTTACTATCTAACATGGTTTTATTTGTAGGAATGAATTAATATACTGCACTGTCTTTTCTGAGGACATGCATGGCACAAAATCCTTCACCTACTTAAATTAAATTGATATAGTTAAAATTTGGATCTCAAAACTGAGATTTCCAATCTATTCCAGAAAAGCCATCCTTTTCCCCCCACTGACTATAACTTGTTGATTATCATGAGAGATCTGCTTCACCTGCTTTTAATGATTCTATAATAGTTGCTTGGACTTCTCCTTAGATTTTTTAGTTTGAGGTTTATTTATCCATCTTGGCAGGTCAGATATGGTTGCCTTTTGCTTCCAAACCAATAGAATAAGTCAGTATACTTTTCACTAGTTTTGATTTCCAGCTTAGCTTTATTTCTTTTTCCGAGTTCTAAAATACTATTCCCTTTGTCCAAGTTCTCTCCACATCTTTAACAATACCGTAATGTTACATTGTTGAGCTTTCATTTGTTGTTTAAATCTTTGCTGGTTAAAATATAGAGTAGGTTTGATGATGCCATGAGTTGTAGTGAATTTTGCAAATTTAAGATGATTACTTTCTGCATTTTATTTCATCTCAGTAAAAGTCCAAATAGAATCTGGCCTATGTGGCTCAGTGTTTGAGTGTTGCCCCATGCACCAAGAGATTGCTGGTTCGATTCCCAGTCAGGGCATATGCCTGGGTTACAGGCCTGATTCCGGTGGGGGCATGCAGGAAGCAGCTGATTGATGTTTCCCTCTCATCAATGTTTCTATTCCACTCTCCCTCTCCCTTCTACTTTCTATAAAAATCAATTTAAAAATCTTTAAAAAAAACCACCTAAATAGAATCTTGGGAAGGATATTAAAGGAAGAGTTTGTTAAAGGACCTACAAATAATATTCAAAAATTTTTATTATTTCTTCATTTTTTTAAATATATTTTTATTGATTTTTAGATAGAAACATTGGTTGATTGCCTCCCATACTCACCACAACCTGGGCATGTGTCCTGACCAGGAATTGGACCAGTGATCTTTCTTTTTTTTAAATTTATTTTAAAATATACTTTTATTTTTTTAAATATATATATTTTTTTATTTCAGAGAGGAAGGGAGAGGGAGAGAGAGAATCATTGCCTCCTACATGTCCCTTACTGGGGATTGACCCCGAAACCCTGGCATGTGCCCTTGACCGGAATCAAATCTGAGACTCTTCAGTCCACAAGCCCACTCTCTATCCACTGTGCCAAACCAGCTAAGGGCCCAGGGACCTTTTTGTTGCACAGGAAGATACTCAACCAACTGAGCCACACCGGCCAGGGCTATTATTTCTTTAATATATTATAGATTTCTTTTTGTAAAATCCAAGTCTTTTTAACTTTGATAAACTCCTTTTTCTGACTTTGTATTATGGATTTTTTCCTTTAAAAGTAAAATCTTTATAATCTTTTAATAGCCAGACATTATAATCTTGATCGTTTTATTTGCATATCCTTTAAGTAATTGTGATCTTTTCTTCTCTTCTTTATTTATTGTTTAGTCCAAAAGAAACTCTGCCTTCAAAACCTGTAAAGAAAGAGAAGGAACAAAGGCCACGTCACTTACTCACGGACCTCCCTCTCCCTCCAGAACTCCCTGGTGGGGATCCATCTCCACCTGACTCTCCAGAACCAAAGGCAATCACACCACCTCAGCAACCATATAAAAAGAGACCAAAGTGAGTTTTTGTAGGGACCTACCTTAAGTACAGCTTTTTTACAGTGAAGAACTTTGGAGCTTAAATCTCACACTTTCTTCTACAACCCACACTAGTAGGATCATAAAAGATGGAGCCTAATGTATATCTATTATTTTATTTTAATGGATAAAAACCTACTACTTAGGAGACACATTCATCTACATTCACAGATACGTAGCTGTTGTTATTTTTGTTAGAAAAGCAATAATTTCCCCAATCCAAATATATCACGAACATTGATCCCATTGTATCTTTTGAGTTCATAATATTTAGAGTATTGAAGGAAAAAAAAAAGCCCTTATACTCAGAGTGTGTAAGCTATGTACATACTAATGAAATTAATAGATATGGGATGTATTTTCTTTAATCACATAAATTGCCACACCATAAATGTAGTAGAATCTGGGTTTGATCTTCTGATTGATAGCATTCCTCTCTTAAAAAAAAGTTACTTTTCTTGAGTACTTATTATTGCCAAAGTTTTCTATTTTTATTGTAACCCTATGATGTAGGGATTCTTTTCCCATTCTATAGGTGAGTAAGCAAATACTTAATAGAGGTCAGAAACTAAGCAGCAAATCTACTTTATCTTGTGTCTTCCTGAAGTAAAAAAAAAATCTGTGTTTTAGCCATCGTGAGAGACGGCTTAAACTATTTATTTCATATTATTTAATTCCTGTCTTTTTAATAAAGAAATTCATAGAAGACTCGGGAGTTAGAGAAATCATAAAAGAATTTTTTTTTTTTAGTAGACTTAATTTTAAAAAACAACTTTTTGTTTTGCCATTTTTAGAATTTGTTGTCCTCGTTATGGAGAAAGAAGACAGACAGAAAGTGATTGGGGGAAACGCTGTGTGGACAAGTTTGACATTATTGGGATTATTGGAGAGGGAACCTATGGCCAAGTATATAAAGCCAAGGACAAAGACACAGGTAAATATTGCCACGAAATTTAGATGTCAGGTTAAAAAGTTAGCAATACTAATGTCTTAAGTGGACTTATCAAAAGTAAGTTTGGGTTTTAATTTGGTCTCTAAAAGTTACTTAATAGACTAAAATTTTCCAAAAGAATAGTATAATTATTACACTTTAAAAACCCTCCTCTTTTTCGTTGTCTTTTGTAAATGTTTTATAATAAGCTTGCTTGGAATTTAAGAGAGGGTAAAAATAAAATGTGTACATTGCTCTTTGTTTGATAAGGGGCTTAGTCCTTGAAGATAAAATAATGTAGTTGAATTATTGGTGTATTTTAATAACCAAAATGCTTAAGCCTGACTGATTATGGAATTTGTAAAAATTCAAGTCTTAAAGAAATCAAAGATAAGAAAGGGAACTTAGGGACTTGTTTTTTAAGATATAAAAGCATTAAAATAGGCATTAAGTCAGTCTTTCAGAGCAAGGGCATATATTGACTTGATGGTAGCCAAAAAAATACTAGTTGATACTATAATAATTTGAATTTATTGTGACAGGAGAGCTAGTGGCCCTGAAGAAGGTGAGACTAGACAATGAGAAAGAAGGCTTCCCAATCACAGCCATTCGTGAGATCAAAATCCTTCGGCAGCTAATCCACCGAAGTGTTGTTAACATGAAGGAAATTGTCACAGATAAACAAGATGCACTGGATTTCAAGAAGGACAAAGGTACAAGCAAAGAACTATGTACAGGGTAGATTAGTACATCTTATTTTTCTTTCTTAGCATATTGCCTGTTTGCATTGTTTATAGTTTTTACTAAACTCCAACTTTTTACTTGAACCTATACCAGAATTAAGATGTCAGTTAGCATATTGCTTTTGTGTTGAATAATGCTTATTTTATAAAATGTCCATTTTTCAGTGTACTCATATACTTTTAGAAATTATTGTTAATTATTAAAATTAGTGTTTGCTGTACCACTTAAAGTCATTTTTTTAAAAAATTATAATAACAATTATGGAAATTAAAATCCAGATTTATCAGTTACTTTCATTTCTTAAAATTTTTAATTATTTTAATTATAGTTTACAAGCAATATTATATTGCTTTCAGGTGTACAACATAGTGATTAGACATTCATATCCCTTATGAAGTGATCACCACAAGTTTAGTAACTGTCTGTCACCATGCAGTTATTACATTACTAGTAGCCCTAAGCACCAATCAATGCGCCAGTAGCTTGCTGCCACCCTCCTATAGCTCTCTGCCCACTGCCCCCCCCCCCATAGCTTGCTGCCCTGCCCCCTCCTGTAGCTCTCTGCCCCCTGCTTGTAGCTCACTGCCCCACCCTCCTGCTGATCCATGATCCAGTCGTTACGCGGTCCGTTGTTAGGTAACGACCATTTGCATATTACATCTTTATTATATAGGATAGGATTACTGGCTATATCCCCTATGCTGTACATTATATCCTTGTGACTAATTTTATAATTAGCAACTTATACTTAATTCCTTTCACCTTTTTTGCTTATATCATAATGCCTCACCTATCTGGCAGCCATCAGTTTGTCCTCTGTATCTATGAGTTTGTTTCTTACTCTCATTTTTACATCATCCCTTCTGGTTATTGTTTATGTGCATCCATATTTTTACATAGTTTTTCACTGATATAGTTTAGAATTCAGTGCAGGTATTTTCTAAATCTTCATGTTTGTTTTCCTAGATTTTTAATTTTTGTCTATTTGGGCGATAAAATTGTTTTTTTTTGTTCCCGTACTTATGTTTGAAGTAATCTATATATGACATCTAATATACTTTTATTGAAATAAGTCTGAAGGTTTAGAGATGGGCAGCTGTGAAGACATGGCATGTGTGAATATAATCTAGAATGTTACAAGAGAATATGATTGGGAAGAAAAGAATGTATAAACTTTGCCCTAGCTGGTTTGGCTCAGTGGATAGAGCGTTGGCCTGTGGACCAAAGGGTGCCAGGTTCGATTCCCGTCAAGGGCACATACCTTGGTTGCAGGCTCCTCTCTGAACCGGGTACTGATCAGGGCTTGAGCAGGAGGCCACCAATCGATGTGTTTCTCTCACATTGATGTTTCTCTCTGTCTTTCCCTCTCTCATCTACTCTCCCTAAAAATCAGTGGAAAAATATCTCCGAAAAATATTCCTGGTTGAAGATTAACCAGAAATAATATACAAACTTATAGTTGTAAAATAAGTCAGGGGCCTGGCCCGACCAGTATTGCTCAGTGGTTGAGCATTGACCTATGAAACAGGAGGTCATGGTTCAATTCTGGGTCAGGGCACATGGTTCAATTCTGCCAGGGTTGTGGGCTCGATCCCCAGTAGGGGGGTGTGCAGGAAGCAGCCGATTGGTTATTCTCTCTCACTGTTGATGTTTCTCTCTCTCCCTCACCCTTCCTCTCTGAAATCAATAAAAATATATTTTAAAAAAATAAGTCAGTGGGATGTAATGTACAATATAGGGACTATAGTTAATGATACTGTATTAACTAGTGTACTGACCAGTGATTACTAGACATACTATGGTGATCCCTTCATAAAGTATATAACAGTTGAATCTCACTATGTTATGTACCTAAAGCTAATATAATATTAGCTTTAACTATAATTAAAAATAAACTATAATTAAAAATATATTTATATTTTTAATGTCAACTATAATTAAAAATAAATTTTACAAAAACAGAATTGAAGTATATAAATTTAGAATGTAATGGATTAATCTGGACTTATTTACATAGTCTTAAAGATATTAGCAATAGGGAAGTAGCACCTCTGTAGTTTGGTAGAAGTACTTTTAAAGCAATTAAAGGGGAATTCTGGCCCTAGCCGATTTGGCTCAGTAGATAGAGCGTCGGCCTGCGGACTGAAAGGTCCCAGGTTCGATTCCGGTCAAGGGCATGTACCGTGGTTGCAGGCACATCCCCAGTAGGGGGTGTGCAGGAGGCAGCTGGTCGATGTTTCTCTCTCATCGATGTTTCTGACTCTCTATCCCTCTCCCTTCCTCTCTGTAAGAAATCAATAAAATATATTTTAAAAAATAAAAAAATAAAAGGGAATTCTGCTTATGTAATAGTATTTAGATAAATTTATGAAAGTTAGATCTGATACTGGGTTTATTTTGGGGAATAATACTCTGAATATTCCATGTTAGAGAGAGAGGAAGGGAGAGGTATAGAGAGACAGAAACATCGATGAGAGAGAAACATCATTGATTGGCTGTCCCCTGCACGCCCCTCACTGGGGATTGAGCCTGAAACTCGGGCATGTGCCTTGACCAGGAATTGAACTGGTATGGATAGACGCTCAACCACCAAACCACACAGGCCAGGCTAAATTAATTATATTTTAAATAATAAAATGATGGATGTGATGCATGCCCATTGTGGAAAAATTGAAAATATCTATAAAAGGCTAATATGCAAAGTGTTCCTCTGCTCGTTTGATGGGTCACTATGACACACACTGACCATCGGGGCAGATGCTCAATGCAGGAGCTGCTGAGCTGCAGTGACTTGGCAGCAGCGGTTCTCAGGTGACACACCCGAAACCAGAGAGGAGGGAACCCGATTCCTTGTGGGGCTGTGTGATTTCACCTTTGGCCGTGGGTTATGTTATTGCTGGGGCACTATTGGCCCTGAATCTGGTTTACTACACGCTTGCATTTGTGTTCCACACCCTGTATGACAGCAACTTTGCAGAATGCCCTCTTGCACTCTGGGACCCCTTAAGGGATGTCTGAGAGCCGGTTTTGACCCAATCCCTGCAGGCCAGGCAGAGGGACCCCGCTCACTCTGCACATGCCCTTCAAGCCACGGTGCCACCCCAGATGTGGCCGGCTGGGAAGAGACTGTGGGAGGTTGGCTCCAGGGCATGTCCAGCCCGTCTCGCGCAGTCCCGCCCCACTGGCCATTTTCTAATTAATTTCCTTTCAACGTGCACGAATTCGTGCACCAGGACACTAGTAGAAGAATAAGAAAAAGAAAATAGCAATCACTTTTCTCTCACTCCAATCCAGTATACCATAGAACCACTCACTATAGTATTAGCATTTTGGCATATTTCTTTCTAGTACTTTATATTATATATATATATTTATCTTAACATTACTGGGATCAAATATAGTTAGTGTTTTATAGTTTGTCATAAGCAATTTCTTATATCATTAACATGTTTTAATGACTGTGCATAAAGGTAGATGAATCCAAATTTACTTCATCAGTCACTGTTGAGCAATTAATTGCCAGTTTAAAAATATATATTATAACAGTGCATTGAACATCTTTGTACATAAATCTTTACATTTAGATTTATTTCTTAATATAGTTTCTAAGACGTAGAATTATTTGGTCAAAGGGATTTTCATATTTATTGTTAGATTGCTTTTAAGAAAGAGAGTAATAATTTATGTCCCACCAGTGAGTGTCCATTCCATTTTATCTTCCCTAACATTGAGTACATATTTTTAAAAAATGGTCATCTTGATAGGTGAAGTATATTGTTTTGAATTGCATTTCTTATATTTCATCTGAGTTTTTTTCCATGTTTATTAGTTTTACATATTTTCTCTTTTGAGTTGTCCTTTGTCTCCTTATCTTTTAGTTTTGTGCTTTTCTTATTAATTTGTATGAGGTGGTAGCTAAATCTCTCTAAGATATTCCTTTAATGTAGTGGTTCTTAACTTTTTGGGGTCATGACCTCTTTAAACATGGATCCATTTTTCAAAAAAATATGTTTAATATGTTGCATACATATATCTTTAAAATGTTGCATACTGTTTCAGAGAGTTCGAAGAGTCCTTCAAGCCTACCCCCTAGATTCTGAATCCTTGCCTTTATGTTACCAGGAGACAGACGTTTAGACCGGATAAATCATTGTCTAACTAGGTCTAGTATTTCTTATGTTTGGTATTTGTCTCTATTATGAACCCTGTTGAAAGTGGCATTATGGTATGGATTTCAACTCTTTTACAGTTCTCTAAAAGTACTTTTTTTATCTGCTTCTAAATTTAGGGAGTTTAAATAGATGATTCATCTTTCTTTCATTACTAAATACTATGAAATTTACTAACAATTTATACTAAATAGACTGTGCTTCACCCCCTCCCCTCCAGCATATTATGTGAGTCCTATTAATGAATATAAAGATTTCTACAAAAGTAGTCATAGGCAGTATGTAACAAAATGGGCATGGTTGTGTGTTACAAATAAAACTGTATTTATAACAGGCAAGCAGACTGGATTTGCCCAAGGTCTATCATTAGCCAATTGACTTAGATCATAAAAGACTAGTAATAATGCAACATGATTGGGGCAGTTGTCTTCCTCAAGGCATAGTAGTCTAAAGAGTTCTGGACTAGGAGGCAGAAGATTAATTCCAATAGTTTTGTTTCTTGTTATTAGAAAGGGCAAGTTATTCAACTACTCTGAATTTCAGTTTCTTCATCTATAAAATTAAGCAATTGTTCCAGAGGGCCTTATGGTCAACTCCAAAATTATGTTAAAATTTGAAGCATTGTAATTTAATAATCCTTTTTCTATTGTTTTTAATTTTTCTTTTATCCTATGTAGGTGCCTTTTATCTTGTATTTGAGTATATGGACCATGACTTAATGGGACTGCTAGAATCTGGTTTGGTGCACTTTTCTGAGGATCATATCAAGTCATTCATGAAACAACTAATGGAAGGATTGGATTACTGTCACAAAAAGAATTTCCTGCATCGGGATATTAAATGTTCTAACATTTTGCTGAACAACAGGTAATATAGTAAAACTAAATGAGGTTAAGCATTTTTTCCCTTCTGAGCCCCTTAGTTTCAATTAGTTGGGGTTATAGGTAGAGCCAGTCATACAGTTTTTTGCGTTTACATACACATCTGGTGTTTGTACCTTAGGAACAACTTATAATAGGGGTATCCTGATCTGCAGTCTCCAGACTCACTGTTGACAAGGAATTAACAGAGGTAGGATTGTAACTTGCAAACATTTAAGGGAATCAAATCATATCCTACAGGACTATTCAGAGAGTTTTTGCCATAGTTAGTAAATAATATTCAAACATACATTGAGTTCTTTCTTTTTTTAATTTAAAAAATTTTTTTAATTGATTTTAGAGAGGAAGGGAAGGGAGGAGGAGATAGAAATCAAGAGAGAGAATCATTGATTGGCTGCCTCCTGCATGCCACCTCCTGGAGATCAAGCCAGCAATCCGGGCATGTGCCCTGACTGGGAATCTAACCATTACTTCCTGGTTCATAGGTTGATGAACTGAGCCACTCTGGCTGGTCTCTTCAGAAGTTTTTATCATCTACTTTCTTCCTCTCTGACTGTTTGCCTAAATTCCATTGGTAATATCAGATGTATTATGCACAGTTGTCATTGATGATAGTCCTATCTATTGAGGAATAAAAAGCAAGTTTGACACTATTAAAATCAGGCCAGTATTTGTTTCTTTAGGAAATTGGGCTGTTTACAGCCACCTTTATCTGATTCACTCATTGTTTTTTTGTTTGTTTTTTAAAAATATTTTTATTTCAGAGAGGAATGGAGAGGGAGAGAAAGATGGAAACATCAATGATGAGAGAGAATCATTGGTCTGCTGTCTCCTGCACACGCCATACTGGGGTTCAAGCCCACAGCGTCGGCATGTGCCCTGACTGGGAATTGGACCCGTTGCCTTCAGGTTCATAGGTCTATGCTCAACCACTGAGCCACACCGGTCGGGCAGATTCACTCATTGTTTTCAACATTTCTGTTTAAAAATTGGACAAACATAAATAGCAATATGAAATGATTCTGACATATTTTTTGGTCTTTGTGGAGTGGGGTGACCAACCATGCAGGGTTACCCAGGACTGTTTTGGTTTCAGTGCTGAAAGTCCTACATCGGGTGGTTGGTTGGTCACTGGAGAGCTCCACGTTTAGTAGGGGAGCTAAACAAATAAATTGCTCAATTCAGTAAACTTTTTATTAAAGCCATTTTATTCCTTGAATTTGGGAGCGCCTGGGGAGATGCAGTATAGAGGAATGAATAGGAATTTATCAGGAAGACTGGCAACAGAGGGCCGAGTTTCTAGGCAAAATAAATTGCATTGACAAAAGCACATAAATGTGAAAATAACATAGCATGTCTGGAAAATGAAAAAATCAGTATTGCTAGGGTAAAGCTGGACAGTTGCAAGAACCAATTTAAGGATCTAGTATAAGTCGCTAAGGAGGTTAAACTTCATAAGTGACAGCCACTGAAGGATGTTGGTTCAGTTAATTCTTTGTTTTTAAATTATAAAACTAATGCATTATTTTAAGTTAAAAAATATATAAACTGCATATATTTGTACTTAAATATCTTTTTGAGACAAAACATGGTGTTGAGATTTATTTCTTTCTGTCGCTATCTCTATGACCCAGAATTCTCATTAAAGCTGGGCGTAGTTAATTTACATCTATAGTCGTAATGTTTCAAGAACTTGATGGTTATCGGCTTGCAGCTTTCTGTACTATAGTATTATCATGCTTACTTCTGTTCCTTTTGCTCCTCCATGGGGGATGTTTCAGGCAAGGGAATAACTACAATCCTGCTCGGTGTCTTTTCTGGTTGGTGGGTCAGGCCCCTCCCTGTTCCTGATTTCCCACAATCAGGAAATTCAGGAAGCTAGGTGGGATGTAGGAGTCACATAGTCTAGCTATATGTAGCTTTTGCTCTTCCCATTTAATTCTGTCTACACAGAGACTTCTGGGTGATACTACCTGGAGAGAATGGTAAGGAGACCTCAGCTGGAGAAGAAAGAGAAAGCAGTTGATAAGAGAGGGAGGAGAGCAGGGGTAGTAAGTCATGTGGGAGTTCCAAGCTAGCAGTATACATGGATTCAGGAGTTATCAAGCATAGAAAAAATGTCAGAAGATAGAACCCAAGGGAATGGGTAGAGAAAGAGGAAGAAAATAAAGTATATCATGAATGCAAAATAGGCAAGTTTAAGAAGTGAGTGGCCATAGATGTCCAATGATGTAGACAGATTATAAGACTTACAAGAATGTGAAAATTAAAAGGTCAGTGGTGACTGTGGGGTAAGTGGATGGCTAAGACAATTAATAGGAAGGTGATGGTAGGTGTGTCTTTAATTTTATATTTAAGGATACAGAGGTTTGAATATATTTAAATGCTAATGGAATAGAAAATCAATAAAAGTTGAAGATTCAGGAAAGATTCAGAACAATTTAAAGGAGGGAGGGTCTAGAGGAGTTGGGATCAAAGCCACAGGTGGTAGTAGCCACAAATGTAGGTGTTGATTAGCCTTGAACAGGAGAAGAGATTGCCAAACTTGTTCTGTAGTTAAAGAAAGGGGAAGAAGGTTATAGGTGCAAAAAGTCTATAGGTAACATGATGGCTTCTGTTTTCAATGTAGGTCATTTACTGAGAGTAGTGGGAAGGGGTGGATTAGGTGCTGGTGATATTTAGGTCTGACCTATTTTTCCATAACTATGTCTATTGCCATTTTAACTTTTAGTCTACTATGTGCCTTGAGTCGTGGACCATCTCAGGCTCTCAGAGTAAGATGCCAAGAAATTTGAGGAACCCTTTTTGTCCCATTATAAAACTCATGTCAGCTATTCCTTTCCATTTTGCTTTTCTCAGAATTTGGTTATAAATTGACCTTTAAAATGTAATGATGTTTGGAGCAAGTATGTAAGATGCCCATAATCTTTACTAGAAATGATTAGAGTTGATTTAATGTAAAATTTTGTTGTTACAGGCATACTTTGGAGATTTTGCTAGTTTGGTACCAGATCACCACAATAAAGCAAATATCACAGTAAAGTGAATCATACAAATTTTTTAGTTTCCCAGTGCATATAAAAGTTATGTTTGCACTATAGTCTGTTGAGAGTACAACAGCATTATATCAAAAAAATGTACATAACTGAATTTTAAAAATACTTTGTTGCTAAAAAATGCTAACCATCAATTGAGCCTTTAGTGAGTCCTAATTTTTTTGCTGATGGAAAGTCTAAGCCCACAGTACTTACATATAACTGTGGGCTTGCTAGAAATTCTAATTTTGGGGCTATGACCTACTGAATCAGCTTCTCTGGCAGTAAGGCTCAGGATACTTTTAATAAGCTTTCCAAGTGATTTTTATTTCATATTACAGTTTGAAAAACCCTCTAAGGTCATAGTTGTATATCATTACTAGAGGCTGGTGCACGAAATTCATGCACAGGTAGGGTCCCTAGGCCTGGCTGGCGATCAGGACTGATTGGGGCCTTCTGGCTGCTGACTGGGGCCTTCCTTCGTTCCCTGCTGTACCCTCGTGGTCAGCGCACGTCATAGCAAGTGATCGAACTCCCAGTCTCTCGGTCAAACTCCTGAGGGGACACTTTGCATATTAGCCTTTTATATATATAGATGTTCTAGGACAGGGGTTCTCAAACTTTTTAAACAGGGGGCCAGTTCACTGTCCCTCAGACTGTTGGAGGGCCAGACTATAGTTTAAAAAAAACTATGAACAAATTCCTATGCACACAGTGGCGGCAAAAACACCCGGTGGGCCGGATAAATGTTTTCAGCGGGCCGTAGTTTGAGGACCCCTGTTGTAGGAAGTGATGGTAATATGTTGGTAGAAGGCCTCATTCATCATAAAAATTGTTAGCTTAGATCAAAGCTATTGTCCCTGTTTGAAAAAAATCTGTGATAGCCACAGTGTTTACTTTTTATTATGAAAAAGTTAAATTACAAGAAAAAGTTGAGACTAATATAATTAATTACATATACAATTAACATTTTATTATAGTTGCTTTTATTTTTCTGCTTGAGTTATTTATTTTGTTTTAAAATATATTTTTATTGATTTTAGAGACGAAGGGAGAGGGAGAGAGAGAGAGAAACATCAATGATGAGAGAGAATCATTGGTCGGCTGCCTCCTGCACATGCCCCACACTGGGGGTCGAGCCCCAAAACCCAGGCATGCACCCTGACTGGGAATTGAACCCTGACCTCCTGGTTCATAGGTCGATGCTCAACCACTGAGCCATGCAGGCTGGGCTCTGTTTGAGTTATTTTAATTACAGACATCATTACATTTGACCCTAAATACAAAATTAATTATTACCTACTAGAGGCCCGTTGCACAAATTTGTGCACGGGTGGGGTCCCTTGACCTGGCTGGCTATCGGGGCCAATCAGGGCCGACCAGCGGGCAGGGTGGGGGAAACCATGGGAGGTTGGGGGTGGGAGTGCACTGACCACGAGGGGGCAGCTTCTGTGTTGAGCATCTGCCCCCTGATGTTCAGTGCGCATCATAGCTACCAGCCGTTCATTCAGTTGTGTCGTCATAACCATCATAACGGTCACTTAGGCTTTTTTATATATATAGATTATTTTCTAACACTCAATCCATACATTTTTTCAGTTATGTCAAAAATATCTTTTGTATACTTAGTTTGGATTTTGAGTTGGATTTAATTGTTAGGCCTCTTAATTCTCTCTTAATCTAGAACAGCCATTTCTCCCCCCTGTAATAAGTATTTAATCATGAGGGTCTAGCCACTGTTTGCCAAGACATGAAGGAAATATTTAGTTGAGTCAAATCCAAAAATTAGTAGTTTTCCCCCCAAAAAAGCCCTAAGGCTTAGTAACCCTAAGGTTACTGGAGTAATCAAGAGAGACTTAACCTGGGAAAGAAGGTTAAAAGCAGAGATTAAAATCAATTTTTGTAAATCCTCTAACTCCTAAATTAACAGTTAACTTTTTAGGTATAATTTGGAGATTATTGCTGTTAGTTATGAAAATAATTGATTTTGTTTTACAGTGGGCAAATCAAGCTAGCAGATTTTGGACTTGCTCGGCTCTATAACTCTGAAGAGAGGTGAGACATTTAACATAATTACATGTGGGAAATAATGCTTTTTATTCTTGGATATTCTAGTATCCTACAAGTTGCAATAATTTTCTAAATGTATTACTACCTAGGTTATAGAAAGTAAATTCTATCCTAAGTTCTTGGATCAGCCTTAAACTAAAATAAATCAACCCAACTTCTACTTTTGAACTATTAGGTTGCTGTGGAGTTGTTTTGATAGTCCCAACTTCAATTGGCAGCTATTTCTATTTGCATTTAATTATACAAGTATTTTATATCAGAAGCTATTGTAAATTTATGTCATGATTGTTTTTTACATTTCAGTCGCCCTTATACAAACAAAGTCATTACTCTGTGGTACCGACCTCCAGAACTTCTGCTGGGAGAGGAGCGTTACACACCAGCCATAGATGTTTGGAGCTGTGGGTAAGGATCCCTTTACTTTTTCTTTTCTTTGTAACTCACGTATTGTTGAACTTGTATCTTGTTCTTGCTCTACATTGATTTTTGTAGCTTTTTTTTTTTTTTTTTTTTTTTTAGTTTAAAAGGATGGGGATAAACTTTTAGCCAAATTTCAGAGAATCTGTTGTTGAATATTTCTTAATATCAGAGCTACTTTTCATTTATTTATTTATTTTATTTTATTTTTTTGTACTGCCCTCACTAGTCGTTCATTGGACAGTAGCGCAAAAATGATGGTTGGCTCAGAGATACTTTTTAAACATTTCAATTGTCTTTTTATTTCTTTTAACTTAGTTTGAATTGGGATCCATATACAGTCAAATCAGATTCATAGATTGCAATTGCTTATCTCAAGTCTTTTAATTATAGATTCTCCCTCTATCTATCTTGAGTCCCCTTATCTCCTTGACAATTTCCTTAGAAGAAACTGGGTCACTTATTCTGTACAGTTTCCCACAGTCTGGATTTTACTGATTGCATTCTTGTGTTGTTGTTTGTTTTTGACATGGTTCTCTATTCCTTTCATTTTCTGTATATTGTAGTAAATTTAGGTTTGATTCCCAATCACCCACTGACCTTGAAACTACTTTACAGGTGGTTTTGAGTACTTCTGACAGATTATCAAAATGGTACATGAGAGTTGCGGTGGGGGGAGCGGGGGCAGTGAGAGCCTCTGCCCAGAGGACAGGCAGTAACTATGTATGTTATCTGTAAAAATTTGAAAACAGCAAAATAATCCACTACAGATTAGTCTGCCCTTTTTTAAAAAAAAACAAACTATTTTTTTTTTATTGATTTCAGAGAGGAAGGGAGAGGGAGAGAGAGAGAGAGAAATGTCAATGATGAGAGAGGATCATTGATTGGCTTTCTCCTGCACGCCCCCTACTGTGGATTGAGCCTGCAACCTGGGCATATGCCCTTGACTGGAATTGAACCTGGGACCCTTCAGCCTGCAGGCCTATGCTCTATCCACTTAGCCAAACCAGCTAGGGCTAGTCTGCTTTTTATTATCACCTTATATAGGCAATTCTGGTAAAATATTTATTCCTACTAGGGTAGATTTACACACATATATACACCACTTTACATAACATATAATTTTCTCTTTTTGAAATGTTATCAGCTGTTAATGATCCACATCCATTAATTCATTTGTGGTTGTTTTGTGATGGTGATATTCTAATTATATCATTCCTTTCTGGAATAAAGATAACATATCTATTTGGCTAACCTTAGGTACAAATGATATGGAAAAGGTAGGGATAAAGGTTTAATTCTTTTATTTACCATTTTCAAGATAAAGAGGTGGTTTTCTAGCATTCTCTAAAGATAACCAAAGAGAAGGCTTGAGGGCTTGTTTTTTAGTTTCATTACGAACTCATGGGATTAAACATATTTGATAAGTGTTAATCCATTATAGTTATCATCCTTATTCCTGTTCAAACTGTCCAGTCTTTAGGGAGTTTATTCAGGTTAATTCTTGAGTCTTTTTGATACATTCATAGTAGTCTAGCCTTCCTTGTTTTCTGGTCCCAGGCTCATCCTATTTATTCCTTCCCCAGACCTTGTATCAGCCATTTCTCTAAAGAGTCTTAGTTCCTTTTCATTGAAAATAATATTTACAGTTTGTTTCTGAGAGGAATAGACATTTTACTTGGCCCATGTTCATTAATTGTTTCTTATGCTGTGTGACTTATGCATACACACCACTGTCCTTGACCTGAATGCTTTAGGATTTTGACATACATATACTTACAGTGGACCATAACACTTTTCCCCATTTTTTCCTTTTATTTCATTCTTTAAAAGGAGCATTGCAAGGGTTTTATTTCAAAATTCAAAAGGGTGAGGGAGAAAGAGAATATAATTTCTGTGGTAGCTTACTCAGATCAAATGAAGCTTTAGTTAAATATACTGATTCAAGCTGGATGTGTCTGTGTTCTGGACTATTTGCTTTAACAGTATTAGCATTTAAATTGTCACAACTAGACTCTAAAGGTAACGTCCCATTCCATTAAGATGCAGGTTGCGGGGGGGTGGGGTACAGTTCATAGCTCTTTTGGTACTATTATTTTAGTCTCTGCAACCTGCCATGTTAGTGTAGTAGCAAAGTGTTGGATACATAGTGATGTTTTCCCCACCAAAGAACTGGAAACTGAAATTTAAAAAGCCACAGAAACAAAATTTGAAATTAAAATGATAGAAAATTAGACTTTCTTTAAAGCCCAGTGACTCATTGAACTGAGATTTTATTTGACTTTTGATGTGCGCTTACTACTTTGGTGATCCATGGTAGTCTTCTCTGAAGATGCTTTTGTGGAATGCTCTTTTCAGAGACTCGCTAGCAGGTCAATGTGACATTCTGGGGAGAAACTAGGAAGACTAGTACAACAAATTCTGCCTAGAGTCTGGATACAGCTGGCTTGTTTGTGTTTTCCTTCAGCCTTTTATTTATCAGTGTGACAGCGCTGTATTTGGAATTTGATTTGGCAATTAATGTTAGAAACAATTAAATTTTATTTTACTTTTTTATCTCTTGATAAGGTTCGTAAGAATTTGTCATTTGAGGTTAACAAATACAAATAGAAAGGTACTAATAACTTTAAGAGCTAGGTTTGTTTTGCCTTCTCAAATTTAATCAAGCCAGATAATTTTAAAATGAAACTATGTAAACATTGGTTTTGTGAGTATTTTTGAATAAATCTCATTTCAACGCACATACTAGAGAAAAGATTCTTTTTTAAAATATGTTTTTATTGATTCAGAGAGAGGAAGGGAGAGGGAAACATTGATCAGCTGCCTCCTGCATGCACCCTACTGGGAATTGAGCCCTGGGCATGTGCCTTGACCGGGAATTGAAACTGCGACCTTTTGATGCATGGTTGCTCAACCAACTGATCCACCTGGCCAGGACTCCCACTTTTTAAAAAATGAAGTATTTCACACATACAGAAAAATAAAGTATTTATATAATTTTTTCCATTTGTTTTTAAGTTTATTTTGAAATAATTTCAAATGTACAGAAAAGTTACTAGAACAGTACAAAGAACTTTACTATAGCCTTTATTTAGATTTGTTAAAATTTTTTCACCTTTTAATTGAAGTGTATAATAAAATGTATATATTTAAATTAGACATATTGTATACCAGTGAAACCATCAAAAGTTTATATCACCTCCAAAAGTTTCCATGTAATCTCTCTCCTGTCCCCACCATCCCATTCCTAGGCAATCACTGTTCTGCTTTCTATCACTATTGATTGATTTCCATTTCTAGAATTTTATACAAATGGAATCATACAATGTATGCTCTTTTTTCCTCTTGCATCTTTTACTCAGCATAATTGAGATTCATTCATATTAGAGTCACTAATTTTTAACATCTTGCCACATTTGCATGTATGATGTATATACATATATATAATATATACATAGAATAAAATGTGTTTATAAATATACTGCATTTTTTTCCCAGAACTATTTGAAAATAGTTGTATATATCATGCTCCTTTCCCTCTTAATATTTAATGTACATTTCCTAAGAACAAAGATATTCTCTTAAACTAGAGGACCAGTACACAAAAATTCGTGCACTCGGGAAGGGGGTGGTCTCTCATCCTGGCCTGCGCCCTCTTGCACTCCGGGACCCCTTGGGGGATGTCCACCTGCCCGCTTAGGCCTGCTCCCCGGGGGATCAGGGCCTATTTGGCAGTCAGACATCACTCTGGCAGCCCAGGAGCCCTCGGGGGATGTCTGACTAACAGCTTAGGCCCGCTCCCCACCATTAGTTGAACTTCCTTAGCGCAGCCGCGGAGGCAGGAGAGGCTCCCGCCGCCACCACTGCGCTGGCCAGCCATGAGCCAGCTGCTGGCTGAGAGGCACTCCCCTTGAGGAAGTGCACTGACCACCAGGGGGCAGCTCCTGCATTGACCATCTGCCCCCTGGTGGTCAGTGCGCATCATAGCGACTGGTCGTTCCTGGTCATTCTACCATTGGGGTCAATTTGCATCTAACCCTTTTATTATATAGCAGTGGTTCTCAACCTTCCTAATGCCACGACTCTAATACAGTTGCTCATGTTGTGGTGACCCACAACCATAAAATTATTTTTGTTGCTACTTCATAACTGTAATTTTGCTAGTGTTATGAATTGTAATGTAAATATCTGATATGCAGGATGTATTTTCATTGTTACAAATTGAACATAATTAAAGCATAGTGATTAATCACAAAAACAATATGTAATTATATATGTGTTTTCCGATGGTCTTAGTGACCCCTGTGAAAGGGTCGTTCGACCCTCCAAAGGGGTCACGACCCACAGGTTGAGAACCGCTGTTATATAGGATAATCACAGTACAATTGTCAAATTCAGAGAATTTAACATTGTTAGATACACTATATTTAATGGAGTGCTTTAGCTTACATTTCATATCCTCATTTTGTCAACAATGTTCTGGAAACAATACCTTACCTGATAAGAGGATCCAATCCAGTATCATGTATTACATTTAGTTGCCATTATTTAATCTGGAACAATTCTTTAATATTTCTTTGTCCTTCATGACATTTACATTTTTTAAGAATACAAGACTAGTTACTCAATAGGTTCAGGTTATGAATTTTTGGCTGGAATACTCCATACGTGTTCTTTTCAAGTATCACATTTGTTTGCTTCTTATTAGTGATGTTAATTTTGGTCATTTGGTTAAGGTGTTGTCTGCCTTCCACCACAAAATAGCTACTAGTTTTCATGTTGTAATAAATAATAATTTTTATTATGTTTAATTTTTCTAGTTATTAGTAATAAATATTTATTATATATTATATATAATGTACTTATATATAATATATCTATATATAATATATATTGTATAAATAATAAATAAGTAATTTGTGGAGAGATATCTGGAGATTGTAAATATGTCAATCTAGTTTTGAAAGGCTTTTTCAAAATGATAAAGGTATTTAAGCATATTGTATCTAAGAGTCTTGTTGAAACTGATCTTGGCTTATGACAATAACCTTTTAAAAAACAAAAAACAAATAGTGCTAAGAGGACTATGGTACAGGACACTGGTCACCAACCTTTCGGACCTCACAGACCACCAGTGGTCAATGGACCACCGGTTGGCAACCGCTGGTATAGGGCACATTCCATAGAACAGATAAATGAACAACGCTAATACATATTCTCTTTATAGGAACTGCTGGGCATCCTTGTAAAATTGAAGTGTGGGGTTTTTAGTCTTATTTTTCTTAATTTACAATGGAAGTGTTATAAAGGGACTTTTTTTTTTTTTTTTTTTTTTTTTTTAAGGAAAGGACTCGACTCCCTTTTTCTGCTAATATATAGGCTGTCCTTTATAGGTGGCAAGGGTTTTTTTTACCTGCTGGTAAATTTAAATCCTTTATACTGTCTAGTTTTAGTGCAAGAAATACTTTCTTTTATGCAACTCAGACACTGCAGTGTAGGGCTAATTTACAACCTGGTATATATACCATAAAAGTTTATTGAGACACACTATAAATAGCTTCTAGGGATTTCTCTTCTGACCTCTCAGTTTTACTCTTTCTAGATGCATCCTTGGGGAACTGTTCACAAAGAAGCCTATTTTTCAAGCTAATCTGGAGCTGGCGCAGCTAGAACTGATCAGGTACAGCTGTGCATGTGCTCTGAGTGTCCAGGTGTGATAGGTGATCACATCCTCTAATTCCTAACACTTTTCAGTTATTTTACTAAATGATTTTATGCTCCTTATGTCCAAGTAAGTTTCTCTTCACTCAGTCAGGTTTACCATATATTTTGTCATGTGCTCTATATGTAAAGAAGTTGTATTCCACCTACTCTTTTTTTTTTTTTAATATTTTATTGATTTTTTACCACCTACTCTTTAGGTCTTACTTTGCATGTTTTTTATTCTTCATGTAGAAGCATGCCATTTTCAGGATAGTTATTTCATTCTTAGGTTAATTAAGATCAAATTTATTTAGCACACATTTTATTGAATCTGTTTTGTAATAATTTCCTTTCTCTGTTAAACTTTAGGATTCAGAGATAAATAAGATAGGTCCCTGCCTTAAAAAAGCTCAGAGTTTAATAAGTGATAAAACATGTAAACAGATAATTATGAAATAGAACCTGTAATAGAGGGTTTCAGGAAGACCTGGGATTGGGATAGAATTTGGATTGTTTTATTCAATAAAATTAAAGGAAAGAATATAGCAGGCTAATGTAAACTTTTTAAAAGGTGGCATATAACTTATTATTTGTTATGAAGTAAACTCAATTTTCCATTAAAATTTTCAGTCTTGGGCTCTCTTCTGCCAGTTTTTCTTATATGGACATTTTAGGACCAGCTCAGCCCTTTGTAATTAACACTAACTGAACTGAACAAAATTGATACTGAAAACCTCTGTGGAGGGTTAAAAACATGTTTATGAAACCAAATATATTGTGGATTATTTTAGATCAGTCGTGGGCAAACTACGGCCCGTTTGAAATGAATAAAACTATTGAAAAAAAAGACCGTACCCTTTTATGTAATGATGTTTACTTTGAATTTATATTAGTTCACACAAACACTCCATCCATGCTTTTGTTCCGGCCCTCTGGTCCAGTTTAAGAACGCATTGTGGCCCTCGAGTCAAAAAGTTTGCCCACCCCTGCTTTAGATAGTTGTGCCAGTATTTTCTCTTCATTATCTTGTAACCAATTCTTTCTGTCCTATTCCTTTTGTCCTTAAAGCAGTGAGGCCAGGTTTTTCTTTCTGCATGCCCTCTAATAAGCTCTTGGGAGGTAATCGTTTCTGCTTCTAGAATCTCCAGAATTCATGATGCTGACGCACTTACTTCCTTGTTCTTGCTTTCTGCTTTGTTTTCAGTCGACTCTGTGGTAGCCCTTGTCCAGCTGTGTGGCCTGATGTTATCAAGCTGCCTTACTTCAATACCATGAAACCGAAGAAGCAATATAGAAGGCGTCTACGAGAAGAATTCTCTTTGTGAGTTTGGCAAAAATGTGCATCTGTTTTCTATGTTTGATTGGTATTTGGTTTGGACTTGGCTTTTTCCTGGCCTAGGAAGTTAGTGTTGTCCCAATTTATTATGGCAACACATCATAGGAAAGCATTTTATTTTTAACGAAGTTCTGTCACTGCCTTTTGGTAATTTTCTCTTTTGAAGGCTTTTCAGCGGTTCTCAACCTGTGGGTTGTGACGCCTTTGGGGGTCGAATGACCCTTTCACAGGGGTCGCCTAAGACCATCAGAAAACACATATATAATTACCTATTGTTTTGTGATTAATCACTATGCTTTAATTAGGTTCAATTTGTAACAATGAAATTGGAGATCACCACAACATGAGGAACAGTATTAAAGGGTCGCGGCATGAGTAAGGTTGAGACCCACTGCTTTAGATGATAGAAAACCATTTTATTTTGAACATTATATATATTTTTTCAGTCTTTTTGATCTTACCAAGACAAAAAGAGAATGTAATTGCTGGTTTCATGTTTTCTAACCTGTTATAGCACTTAAATCCTGTGTGGAGCCCTAGCCGGTTTGGCTCAGTGGATAAAGCGTCAACCTGCGGACTGAAGGGTCCCAGGTTCGATTCCAGTCAAGGGCACATGCTTGATCCCCATTGTAGGGCCTGTAGAAGGCAGCTACATCATTGATGTTTCATTGATGTTTCTATCTCTCTCTCCCTCTCCCTTCCTCTCTCTCCTCCCTTTCTCTCTGAAATCAATAAAAATATGTAAAAAAACCCCACAAAATCCTGTGTGGAAGAAAACCTGCTTGCTTGTCTAGCCTCCTTCCAACTCCCTTTCCACAGTTTTATGTGAAACTGGAAATTCAGAGCCTTTGACACAAGGTTATAGGTTCAAGAATTATGTGGTTGTTGTGAACTTGTCCTTTCTCTCTTCCTTCCCACAGCATTCCTTCAGCAGCACTTGATTTACTGGACCACATGCTGACACTAGATCCTAGCAAACGTTGCACAGCTGAGCAGACCCTACAGAGTGACTTCCTTAAAGATGTCGACCCCAGCAAAATGGATCCTCCAGAGTAAGTGCTGATGGATCCTCCATGTAGTGACCTTAAACCGCCTTCCCAAGCCTAGGAGATGAGAAACTCAAAGTAATAGACATTTAAGAGGAACTGCAAATGGTCCTATGCCAAATGGAGCGGTGTCCTCAAATAGGGTTATGACTGATAAGAGCTTTTATTGCTCTATGTTGTGTGTTTTTTTAAAAACAAGGCATAGATTTAGATATATTTATTCTAATTTGACTCAAGCTATCTTGTGTTCCTGGATCCCAGCATATTTTCATATAGAGCCTCTTTGAACATATTTCTTCCTAGTTTTTGCTATTAACTATTCCATCTGCTTGAATCCCCTATGTCTATGGTGACCATGTATATTCCACACTTACAAGGACAGTGCTAATTTTAAGTTTGCATCACTGTCAGGTCAGAGGTCCTGAGTTTAGAAAATACGGTCTTTGAAGGTGTCTCTCTTTCATTAGACTTTTTTTAATATATTTTATTGATTTTTTATAGAGAGGAAGGGAGAGAGATAGAGAGCTAAAAACATCGATGAGAGAGAAACATCGATCAGCTGCCTCCTGCACACTCCCCACTGGGGATGTGCCCGCAACCAAGGTACATGCCCTTGACCGGAATCGAACCCGGGACCTTTCAGTCCGCAGGCCGACGACACTATCCACTGAGCCAAACCGGTTTTGGCTCTTTCATTAGACTTTTATGAATTTCCTTATTCTCCAAAATCCTCAGAGTTCTACAGTCACATCTCACATTCTGGCAAATAAGTCTCTTCACATTTATCACTGACAGCATTTTTGGACATTTCTTCTTTACAGAAAGACTACCTTAAAGAAATGAATGGGATGTTAGTACATGAGTAGGTACTAACTACAAATCTGATTGTTCTAAAGAAATTTACTGCACTAAAATTTTGATACATAAATATTGATTGAAATACATAAAGCATCTTACTGAAATTTGGGGACTCTTGCAATAGAGAGATTTTTGGTTATGGTAATCCTTATTGTAGTAAGATTTGATCTACTAGGACTGTTTGCATTATCATGGGAAAGTCTGAAAATATATTAAAATATGTTAATAAACCCTATAAATTAAAATATCCAGTAATGGAAATTCAGTGGGCAGAAAGAAGAATGAACCAGTTTTGTTTTGTTTTTATCTTCACAGACCAAGTAATACATAAATTGATTTTACACAGAGGGGATTTCATCATTATATGCTTATGTTATTCCAAAATTTAAATCACCACTTTGCCTGGACTCTTTGTAGCTATTAACAAGCCAGTCATCTCCGTGCTATTTATTCCCAACTGAAACTTGACCAATAAAGTTCTCTTTTATTCTTGTTATATCAAGCAAGAACTATAAGACTTAACTACTTGGCAGGAGTATGAGCATTTTTATAGCAGGTGTGTCTCTGATATTAGCAAAATCCTCATTTCTCACTGTAGAAGTCTTTTAGGCTTTTGGACTTCTACTTCCTCAGACTATTATATGTCATGATTCGTTTTACACTATTACTGTTTATTTACTAACTTCTCTTGTTATTTTTATGGTTTCCTTATTCTTTACATTTCCCACTGCTCTTTGCCTTCCCATTTTAATCCCTCTTTCTTCTGTTTACTCACTGCCAAATTCCCACACACATTTCCCCTTTGCTTTGTCTTTTTTCAGCCTCCCCCACTGGCAGGATTGTCATGAATTATGGAGTAAGAAACGGCGACGGCAGCGACAAAGTGGTGTTGTGGTAGAAGAGCCACCTCCATCCAAAGCCTCTCGAAAAGAAACTACCTCAGGGACAGGTGCTGAGCCTGTGAAGAACAATAGCCCAGCACCATCACAGCCTGCTCCTGTCAAGGTGGAGCCTGTGGCTGGGGATACAATAGGTCAGTGTTGGGACAGAGACTTTGTGCTTCTTTTAAGCACATTTTGGCAGGTTTTAAAGGTTAAATGCAAGGATGTGTGGGTGTTTTAATTTTTAGTCAGTGAAGCATTAATAAAGAGGTTGGTGGTCTGATTATAGGGAAAAGGTGATAAACCAAGTTTTGTACCTGTGGTCTAGAACTACAATAGATGTATTTTCTATTCCTGAAGTAAGGAATACTATATCTCAGTTAGATGTATGGTATAAATCAGTGAATTAGGTGAGCCAAATTTAATTTAAGGTTAGTTCATCATGGATCTCTAAAACATAATTTGAAGCCCTGTATATTTTGGTTTGATAATACCTTAGAAACCAATGATGTTAAATCACAATTGCTAAATGTAGTTAGTTCTGTAGACTGTTATCTGATTTAAATATATATAAAATTGTATAATAATGAACTATTATAACAAAGTAGTTCTTCTGCGGGAACAATAGTTTTTCTGAACTATAGATATTTTTTCCTTGGCTCACTTTCCCTTCCCTGTCCACCTACAACAGTAATTTTCAATGCTGGCTACACATTAGAATCATCCAGGAAGCTTTAAAAATAAATACCCCTGAATAATTGCCAGATTTCTAGGGATAAATAAAGGTTAAATGAAATAACTTTAAAATATATATATATATATATATATATATATATATATATATATATTATTGATTTTTTTACAGAGAGGTAGGGAGAGGGATAGAGAGTTAGAAACATCGATGAGAGCGAAACATCTATCAGCTGCCTCCTGCACACCCCCCACTGGGGATGTGCCCGCAACCAAGGTACATGCCCTTGACCGGAATCGAACCTGGGACCCTTCAGTCCACAGGCTGACGCTCTATCCACTGAGCTAAACCGGTTAGGGCTAAATGAAATAACTTACTTACAATACAGAGATATTTGAGTTAGTCCATGAATTTTTATTTATTTTTAGAACTTTAAAAAAAAATGCTTTTATTGATTTTTAGAGAGAGGGGAAGGGAGAGATAGAAACATTGATCAGCTGCCTCCTGCACGCCTTCTACTGGGGATTGAGTCTGCAACCCGGGCATGTCCCCTGACTGGGAATCGAACTAGTGACCTCTTGGTGCATGGGACCTCAACCAACTGAGCCACACCAGCCGGGCGAGTCCATGCATTTTTAAGCAATAATATAAAGAATAACAAAATGTGGCCCTGGCTGGGTAGTTCAGTTGGAGTATCATCCCAAGGTTGTGGGTTCCATTCCTAGATGGGGCGCATGCAACCAATGAATGCATAGATGGGTAGAGTAGCAGATCCATGTTTCTCTTTCCCTCTCTCCCCTCTTCCTCTTCCTCCTATTCCCTCTCTCTAAAGTCAGTAAATTAAAATAAAAGAATAGCAAATTGTGTCATGACGATTTGAGGCATGAAAAATGAGACATTTTTAATGAAATTTCATTCACTGGATATTATAAGTTACTATTGCCAATTGAAGAATGCAGAGGTCTTTGCCCTGCCTCATCCTCTTATATTGGCTTCACTCTCTCCACAGGCCTTGGTGACATCACACAACAATTGAATCAAAGTGAATTGGCAGTATTATTAAATCTGCTGCAGAGCCAAACTGACCTGAGCATCCCTCAAATGGTACAGCTGCTTAACATCCACTCCAACCCTGAGATACAGCAGCAGCTGGAGGCCCTGAACCAATCTATCAGTGCCCTAACAGAAGCCACTTCCCAGCAGCAGGACTCAGAACCCATGGCCCCAGAGGAATCTGTGAAGGAGGCACCCCCAGCTTCAGTGGTCCAGCCTTCAGCAGAACAGAAGACCCCTGAAGCTTCAAGCACACCAGCTGACATGCAGAATATGTTGGCAGTTATCTTGAGTCAGCTGATGAAAACCCAGGAGCCAGCAGGCAACCTGGAGGAAAACAACAGTGACAAGAACAGTGGGCTACAGGGGCCCCGAAGAACTCCCACAATGCCACAGGAGGAGGCAGCAGGTAAACAGACCGGTCATGAATCTCATTGAGCTCAGGTGCTGTTGATCCTCTTAAAAATCTCTTTAACATTTTCTTTTTCACATCAATGGCATCGGTTTCAGTTTTTCTGTAACCTAGTCTACAGGAGAACATACCAACAAGTGATGTATTTCTTGTCTGGCTTCTTTTATTTAAGTCTCAAAGCTTTTCAAAGCACCTTTTCATATACTGATTGTTTTTCCATTTCTTAGGAGGTAGGTAAGTAAAGCCCCTATGTTCTAACCCACAGAAACCACAACCATAGCTAGTGATGTATTTGAACTACTGTGTGTATGGGGGCCAACTAACTCTTGAATATCTGCCTTCCAAACAAACCATCAGATTGTGCAAATAGGCAGTGATACTCTAGTGTAGTGGATGCTGGATACCAGAGTCTTGCTTGGAAGATTTATTCAAGAAAACCCTAATAAAACCTCATTGTTATCTCATGAAGAATAATTTGGGAATATTTCTAAATAGCTAACACCATACATTTATTTTTTGGGATATTTCTAAATAGATAACACCGTACATTTATTTTTCAAAAATTAATAGCATGTAAAAGTGATTCCTTCAAAATATGTTTCTGAAAGAGACAATTGAATGGATTTTAGCTTAGGAAATGAGCATTATATAAAGAAAAAAAAACTTACAAAAGGAAATACATTTGTTATACCTTGATCTCACATGACCACAGCATGCACTTTATTAGAAGGAAAAGAAGTTCTGATCAATTCTGATTCAGTCGTTTGCAAAATCTTTATTTATCTAAAGTGTTTTCAACTCCTTGGAAATTTTTGCTGTCCATGAAGAGCCTATGAATTGGGGAATGAGAAGAGGTACAAGGGTTGAAGAGATTCACTAACCTTCAACTTCAGGGTCCTGCATTCACATTTCATATAGGATGGTGCAGAAAGTATATGCCTTATTTCCACTGGTATAGAGTCACATATAGAAGCTACTTTTCATATGTAAAGCTTTTTAAAACTGGAAGATAACATAAATAAAATTAGCCCTTATATTTTACAGATAGGGAAACTGCAATCCAGCAAATTTAAATTAGCCTGCTTATTTAAAAAAAAGAAAAGGAAAAAAAAAAAGCCTGTCGATGGTCCCACTGCTGGAACCATATTATTGGCAGAGCCAGAATTTAGAACTTGTGTACCCTTTTAATATGTTTCTTAATTCACTTTGCTATTCTGTCATCTGATTTCAGTTGACTCCAGGACATGGAATAACAGAGAAAGTTAATCTAGAATTAAAGGAGGCCTCTTTGTATCATCTCTCATACCCCCGCAAAAAAAAAAAAAAAAAGCTATAATCAAAATACCTGAAAGAAGTGGTTCAAATTAAATAGTATAATGATTGAAAGAAATTCACTCAATAATTGAGCCAACAAGCTATCAGCTAAATGATGAAATTGAACCAAAATTAAGGCCTAGCCTATGGTAAAAACAATTGTTGGTTTGACTTTTCAGAGGAGAATAAAAATGCCGCTCCTAATTATTAGTCACCCCTGGATTAACCAGCTGGTGTCTCGTGTGTCACCTGTTGTTTCTCCCCTGCTGCCTCTTTTGGCCATTTTACTGTTCATTAGTACTTCCACCAGAGGGCAGACTAAATAAGCTGCAGAAGGTGAAAATCTATCACTTTGGCTACTGTTTAGCGTCTCTATACTTGTTGGGAAAGGGTTATGATTGAAAACTGATGAGTCAAATAAAGTTTTAAAGTTATTTGTACCTTTCATTAACACCTCCTTCCATTAGTACAGACTGTTAAAGATTGGCAATATTGTTAACACTAAATTTTACAACAGTATGATATTTTAAATGTGATCTTTATTTTTAATTCCTTTAAGAAGTTTTATTAGTCCTGGCTGGGTGGCTCAGTTGGTTGGAGTGTCATCCTGTACACCAAAAAGTCGTGGGTTCGATTCCTGGTCAGGGCACGCGCCTAGGTTACAGGTTCATATGGGAGGCAACCAATCGATATTTCTCTTCTCTTCTCTTCCCTGCTCTCTCTCTCTCTCTCTCTTCCTTCTTCTCTCTCTTAAGTCAATGAAAGCGTGTCCTCAGGTGAGGATTAAAAACAAAAGTTTTATTAACCTTACTTTAATAGTTTTTTACAATCCATCTGCTTTTGCTACTTTGAAATAGTTTTCATCCTCATACATGTAAAAAATTTGAGCTCAAAATATGACTTTATATTACTGAAACAACTAGGCTAATTACATAAAAGACAAACTTTAAATGTGAATAGTAGTGTATCTGGAAAAGTTTAAGTTTAGTTTTGCTCACTTTTGCAGTTGGGTATTTTTAAAGTCATTTTTTCTCAGCATTAAAAATAAACACATACACACACAAAAAAAACCCCACCAACAACAACCTGGTGTCTATTTCATGTATTGTCCAAAAAATACTTTAAAAACTAATCAGTACTGTGATGTTTTTATGTAGTGAGATATGTAGCATTGGCAGCAAAAATCTCTGAAGTCTATAGATGTTTGTATGTTCAGTTAGCTCTCCTTTTTTAGGATGTCTACTTTTTTAGGATGTCTAACTTTCCATAGCTAATTTTTTTGTCCTTAAATTCATTTTTCCTACCACCTAGTCAACCAGCCAGTGTGTCAACAAGTTACTTGAGCAGGTACTGTATATAGGGTGACCAGCTTGTCTCTGTGCAATCCTGATTTTAAAAGTGAAAGTTGGCAATTTGGGAACCCTCTCAGTTCTCGGTAAATTGGTATTGTTGGTCGCCCTTATTTGTATGTTACATAGAGCATCTGACCTCATCCTTCCACTGCATAACTTCACAATTTTGTAGTGTTTTCATCTGCATGCTCATACTTACTTTTTTATCTTTGCAAAATATAATTGTAGTAAATATGCTACCAAAATATCTAATTATAACTAAAAACTACTTTTTCCTTGTCTGAGGAATGACATTATATTACTAGCTCAGATAATAAGAATTGACTATATGTATATTTCAAAATATAGGGAACGGAAAATCAATCATTTGGAAGATAGCCCAAAACATTACGCCTTTTTTTCAGCAGGGTAACTTCCAACTCTCTAAATGTACTGTTTTGACTGTACTTGGTTTTTTTATGTTCTCAAACTCATGCCATTTTATATCTCTACCCTGCTGTCTTGGCAGGAGTTCATTTTCAGACAGTGATTGGCATGCTTGGGCAAATTTAGCCAGCAGTGGGGGAAAAAGTCTGGGGAGTTTAGAAAGACAAAGATCTTTGGAAAGACAGAGTAATATTAGTTTAATACATTTCTAAATACTCAGTTCTTGTCACTGTCTCCGAGATAAACAGATGTTTATCAACAGCCCATTCTGCATGACATTGCTATAGTAATTTTTCTTATAGCATGGAAAAAATGCAGGAGGTTGGGAAACAAAAAAGTTATTATAGATTACTTTGGTCTTTATAATTACTATAACATAGGAAGCTGAATGACAGTATGGTGGTTAATATTCCATTCTTCAAAATGTGGTTATGGGGAGAGGGACTGAAGTTTGGAGAATCAAGTGTATATTTATACATGATGATAATGAAAGGTTTTTTACTTTATTTCATCTCTCTTGTATGTTCCTTAAGTTCTATTTCAGGTGTTAACATTATTATTATTAAGCATTCTGTAAAATGTTTTAGCTAAGTCCATGCAAGGTCTCCATTGTACAGCAAATATTATGTCTTAGAAATGTGACCACAGCATGTATATTGTTCCCTCTCATCTTCCTTCTTTCTACTTTATTTTCATTATTGTTTTGATTCAACAGCAAAAAGGGGCAGGAAGACTGCCAACAGCCTACATTATTAGAACAGTTCCTTAAAGAAGGAAATGGAGGAAATCTCAGACAAAAATCAGAAAAATATTTGAAACATATGATCTTTTTACAACAGCTGTTAGATCCAGAATGCAACTGTTTTGCTTTTAATCACTTGATTTTATTTATAAATTGAAATTTCCTGATCCCGAGATTTTATTCTTTTATATATATTTGGTTACTTGTATTGATATATGTTTATGTTGGGTAGTATTTGTGTGTGTGTGTGTGTGTATGTATGTATGTGTTTATAATCACATGTGATTTTTAAGATGGTGTTAAAAGAAGTAACCCTTCCACAGCATGTCCTCCTCACATTCTTCCACCAGAGAAGAGGCCCCCTGAGCCCCCCGGACCTCCACCGCCGCCACCTCCACCCCCTCTGGTTGAAGGCGATCTTTCCAGCGTCCCCCAGGAGTTGAACCCAGCCGTGACAGCCGCCTTGCTGCAACTTTTATCCCAGCCTGAAGCAGAGCCTCCTGGCCACCTGCCACATGAGCACCAGGCCTTGAGACCAATGGAATACTCTACCCGACCCCATCCCAACAGGACTTACGGAAACACTGATGGGCCTGAAACAGGGTTCAGTGCCACTGACACTGATGAACGCAACTCTGGTCCAGCCTTGACAGAATCCTTGGCCCAGACCCTGGTGAAGAACAGGACCTTCTCAGGCTCTGTGAGCCACCTTGGGGAGTCCAGCAGTTACCAGGGTACAGGGTCAGTGCAGTTTCCAGGGGACCAGGACCTCCGTTTTGCCAGGGTCCCCTTAGCATTACACTCAGTGGTCGGGCAACCATTCCTGAAGGCCGAGGGAAGCAGCAACTCTGTGGCACATGCAGAGACCAAATTGCAAAACTTTGGGGAGCTGGGGCCAGGAACCAGTGGAGCCAGCAGCTCAGGAGCAGGCCTTAACTGGGGGGGCCCAGCTCAGTCTTCTGCTTATGGAAAACTCTATCGGGGGCCTACAAGAGTCCCGCCAAGAGGGGGAAGAGGGAGAGGAGTTCCTTACTAACCCAGAGACTTCAGTGTCCTGAAAGAGTCCTTCCCTGTCCATCCTCCATCCAGTCCTCTGAACCTTTAATGAAATCATTTGCCAGAGCGAGGTAATCTTCTGTATTTGGCTATTTCAAAGCTATTCATTGTATTCCTTGCTCACTTGCTACTAAGCACGAGACATAAAATAATGATGTTGGCAGCATTTCCCCCTGGATGGGTTGGTTATAGTCAGAACATTTAGTTCAGCTCTACCTAGTAAATATAAGTAGAGAATTTGGAGAGGGTCATTAAATGGAAAAGTAAACGCTTTATTAGTTCATTGCCCGCACATCTTGAGCAGAAGAAAAAGAGAACAGTTTCAGTTTTTTGAAATGGCCCAGGAAGAGGCTCTTTAGGTTTTTAAAGTTTGAGGATTATTTTTTTATGTTTTGTTCTTTTGAATTTAGTTTTTTGGATTTTTTGTTTTGTTTTTTAAAGAAAGAATAGTGTTCACAAAATTTGAGCTGCTCTTAGGCTTTTGCTGTAAGGGGCAAAGAGTGACTGACTGATTTAAATAAATGTTTCCTTCCTCTCCACCACCTCACATTTTGCTTTCAAGTAAACTCTTCTTTTTCCCCCATTGAGCATCTTTAACATTCCTTTTTTCCAAATAAATTACTCATCCTTAAAGTTTGCTCTGTTTTGGCAAAAGACATGACCCCTTTTCCTGTATATGAAGCAGGTTGTAGAAAGTGGCATTCTTGGGCAAGTAGGTAGACTTTATCCCATCTTTTTCCTTTTTTACCCCATCTTCATAGAGGTTTTCTTTGTCTCTTTTTGAGGCATTTGTTTGGAAAAAAATTAATCGTTGAGATGCCCAAGAACCTGGGATAATTCTTTACCTTTTTTGAAATAAAGGAAAGGAAATTCAAACTCCTTTTTTGTTCTCTGTAACTCTTCAATTCTAAAATGTTTTTCGTTTTTTTTAAAACCATGTTCTGATGGTGAAGTTGATTTATAAGTGCAGACAGCCTAGGCCATTGAGTTGGGACTAGAGATAATGCCTTCAGACCTAGAGGACTAGAAAGAGCAGTTAGCATACTGTTTACACATATATTTTTATGTAAAAAAATAAACCCAAACCTTTGAAACAGAGCATTTTAATATTGTCAAAGAGAAAATAAACATCCTGAAAATACATGGAAATGTAATTAGTTTAGGGTAGATATTTTTCTGAAGATATTTCAATACCTGAGACCTTTTAAGAAAATACTTTTGAAAGAGCAGAACATAAGAACGAACAGTATTGACATATACACATCTCTGCATGTATATCCTGCCAATTCTTTTAGGGATTTTCCTCTGGAGAGATTGGGTTTTGGTAAAAGGGGTTAAATTATGATCTCATGGCAAGTATTTTTCCTTATTATAAAGAGGAAATGGAAAAGGGAAAGGCTTTCAGGGTGGGATAACGGGAGGCTTCTCATTCTGGCTTTTGTTTCTATGTGAGTACCAGCATATAATGTGTTCTAGGAACATACACATTTATATAAATTATCTGCACAGACTTAGACATTTGTGAAAAGTAGGTTAGCTCCTTTTTTTACAAAGAAAAGGCAAATGTGCTTCAGCATCTTGAATAGTTTTCAGAACTCAAGTGAAGTTTCATGTTTCAATGCCAAGTTCTTACATTAAAAAATTAAAGACTACTTGTAAGAGAAAGATGCACTAATAAAAAACTTTAGAGAAATGAAAGAAGAACCCTCTTCAGATACATGAAGATTATTTTTCCCTGTCACCGAAATAGGTAGATTCCTGGTGTGTGTATTTCTTTATTCTTTGGGTTTTGGTCTGGCCTTGCCCTCAGGGCCAAACATTGATGAGAAAGAACCTATTAGCCATTTTGGCTTTGATGGCTTTTTATACCAATATGTCCAATTAGATTTACTAGGTTCACTGACATGGTATTGGTATGTTGCATTAAAGTTCATCTAAACTTTTTTCTTCAATATTTTGTATTGTTTAGAAAGGAAGGGAGAGGGAGAAAGAGAAACATCAATTGGCTGCCTCTTTCACAACCCCCAACTGGGGATCAAGTCCACAACCTGGGCATGTGCCCTGACTGGGAATCGAACGGGCAACCTTTTAGTGCACAGGACAATGCCTAACCAACTGAGCCACACCGGCCATGGAATCTGAACCTTTTGTCTGTTGACTTCTTAGTCCTCAGACATGGACCTTTGTATTTTAGAATATTTGAATTTGAGGCATTGAGCCCCACTTTCCCAGTTTTGATTAAAGAACTCAGAAGTACATATTCAATGGGGGAAAAAATTGGTTTCCCATCAAATATGAATAAAATTTTCTATACATTTTAATTATATTTTGATTATCAGCAGTCATCAATAATACTTCTTCCCCTTATCACACCTTATTTTTAATTATGCCAAATATTCTAAATGATATGCTTATGTCTCCATCATTCCCTGCTACTAGGGAAGGGGGTGAGTGTATGTGTGTGTGTATGTGTATGTATGGTCCCATCTCAACCCCAGACCCCCATTTTGGGAGTCTAACCTTTAAAATGGGGGGGGGGGGGGCGGGGGAAGTTTGGTAATTTTGACTATTTCTAAAAGCAGAGGAAAAAAGGAACTCACTTAAATATCCTGGAATCTGTGGAGGAAGAAAAGGTATTTGTTAATTTTTCAGCTGTGTTATCTATAAACATAATGGAAGTAAAGGTTTGGCAGAATTTCAACTTGACTATTAGAAAACTATAAATTTAAATTACATTCAAAAGCGGTTTAAGTATTGTACCATGGGAGGTATTAAGTCCATTAAATACATTATTTTGAACAGATGAGAAATCTGATTCTGTTCATGAATGAGACAAAACTGGTTTGACCATAGTTATTTTTTTGGTTTTGAAAACAAATTTTCTTGATCCAGTTTCCTTAGTTTTTTCAACTTTCTATAGGAATGATAAGGATTTGAAAATGACATCAGATCTATATGTTTAAAAGCAGGGCAGTTAGCACAAATTTGTAAGTAGAACTTCTGTTAGCTTATGCCATAGACATCATCCAACCACTTGTGTGTGTGTGTGTGTGTGTGTGTGTGTGTGTATATATGTATATACGTGTGTGTGTGTATATATATATATACATATATATATATAATATGCATATATAGTTACAGTACTAAAATGGTTACTAGCAGGTTTTGAGAGAGAGTGCTATATCAGAAAAGTGTCAGTTGCCACCTCATTCTCCCTGATTTAGGTTCCTGACACTGTATTCCTTTCTCTCTTGATTTTGCCCCCCATCGGGTGTACCTTGTCTGTGTACAGATATTTTGTAATATATTAATTTTTTTCTTTGAGTTTATAAAAATGGAAAGTGGAGATTGGAAAATTAAATATTTCCTGTTACTATATCACTTGCTCCATTGCATTTACTTCTTAATCTGTTACCTCTGAGCAAACCCAATTAGGTATGGAAGGCATTTTTCCCCCTCCACTTTATCTTAGGGGTTCTTTGTCGCAGAATCACTGCAGATTCATAAACTCCCAAAATAAAAGTCCTCACGGTTTAAAGAGGTGTTTCAAAACACAAGACTAGGAACAAGAAAATTTTAAAAGTTGGGGAAAACTGTAAGATGTCATTTTTTAAAAAGTAGAAAACAGTTACACAAGTAATGGTAGTACTAGGCCATCAAAAAAGTTGAGCTTCATGTACCCTGACTCCTCCTGAAGGGAGAGGTAAGTGGGTTTGAGCTCAACTGTCATCCAGGGAAGTTGGTAAGAGGGTGTTTCGATTGAAGAATAGTCTCTTAAACCAGGATCACCACCACCACCCCTGACCAGTCCTGTGTTACCATGAGTAAGGTCAGCTTAGTCTTCTAGCACTGTTGAGATTTCTGGATACATTGCCAATTCAGAAAGTTATTTGTAAGGCTAAAATTCCTGTCGTCTCCAAAGTCTTTACTATCTCCAACTGAGGAGATAATTGCTCTCCCTTCTCTTTCATGGTTTAGGACACAGAACTAATTTTTTTCTTGTAGTATGTGTTGCATTCCTGCTAGTTGTGTACAAGTAGGCAGAGAGCAGATAAAACCCATCAAGAGACAGGAAGAGGGGAGATATAGGTATCAGGAAATTATGAATGGGGTTAGCAATTATACAAAATTACAGGGTACACCAGAAATTAGGAAGAAATTGAATTTTCAAAAGCTGGTGGTAATGAGGGTTGTCAGCTTGCTTTTGAATCCCCAAAGTCTAAGATTGTTCCCTTACCTGTGGGTTGTCCCATGTTTATCCAGAAGGAGAATGGAGAGCTCAAGGTGGTTCCAATTCCTGGAATCCTGTGTTCCTGGTTACGCTCCAAAGAAAAAGAACTCTTTTTTCAGTCTTTATATGTTTCAAATTCATGACTAGGAGTGTGAACTTCAACTTAGAATATACTCTAGTAGAGTATATTGTTTCCACTCATAGCAATGGCTACTTTTTCAATTTTGGGCCTAAAGGCTGAGGACCTACTAGTAACTGGACTTTTTAAATTCCTATCACATCCAAGGCTGTTTCTAACTAGAAACCATACAGTTCAGTACCTAAATTTGTTCGGCACTATTTTTTCCCAGACAGGCATCCTTAATTGTATGGTAAGGTTAATGCCTTAAGAAAGTTAATATTTTTGGTGCTGAACTGGGATTTCCATCGTTATTTAAGATTGCCCCATAGGTTGACTGTTTGGGGATATTGAGTTACTTCTCTATTCACAACTTAGTCACCTAAAGTGTGTGGAGTGGAAGTAGAGAGTTCCTCAAGAAAATACTTAACCATTCCAAGGCAGAGATGGAACTGCTACGTCCCTGGTTGTCCTGAGGGGCAAGGTGAACATTCCTGGAACATTTGGATTAATTTTACTGTCCAGGTGTAGCATTTCTCACAGCCTTAGGAATACTTTCACGTTAGTTTACTCCAAGCCAGGGTTGAGACATTGGGGGAAGTATGACGCCTGAAGGAATTACTAGTGATGCTCTGCTACTACTCACCATCTGCAGCTGTCTCTCCATCTCCAGTCCACCTACTTCTTCTGATGTACTATTTTTCTCTCTTTTCCCTACTCACTACCCAACTCACATGTGTCAGGCCTTACCAGAGGTATTGATTGCTTAACTTGTCAGAGTATTTAGAGTGATGGCCACTTCACAGTTTTGAAGGATAAGGAGAGGCAATTCAGAAGACAAATGTCTCTTTCAGATCCTTAACTTTTGGGGTGAAAAATGAGGGAGAACGCAAAATAACCATGCTTTTTTATTGTTAGCTGTGAAAGGAGCTTTTAACTTATGTTGTGTGGGGTACAAGAGGTTTTTTATTTTTTACTAGGAAAGAGGGAATCTCAACCTTCACTTATCCTCTCCCCTCATAGCCGGAGACTTGCTTTTACTGATGACATTTCTACGCTCAAGTTGCAGATGGTGTCTGTGGGAAGTAAGGCTTGGTGAGAAGAGGGCCCTGCTATCCATGAGAAAGCAGATGAGGGCTGCCTGGATGCCCTGATGATAATCATTATGGTGGCAAAATGCTTTGGCCACTGGATTGTCTCATTATATCTCTATTTAAAAAATTAGTAGTACAAGGTTAAGAGAAAGAGGCTGATGAAAAGTTAGTCTTGAATACTCTCTGGAGATGATTAGTTAGCGAAGTTTTCTGAAGATACAGTCTTCAGCTATAGCATACTTCTCTGGAATAAGAGGGTATAGCCATGAAGTACATTAACTTAGACATAGGTTCCCTAGGACCTAGAATAGATGGATTTTTGGATGTTTTGTACTGTCATGGCTGTAAACTGGAGATAATGTTGATAGTCCTAAAGGAATAAAGGCCGTTTTATCCAAACCAAACGATCCCTGAGGAGGAAGCATAGAGAGACCTTAAAAAGGCTACCACTTAACAGTCATAGCTAAGTGAAGAAGGAAGCCTGGGTGTTGGAGGAGGGTGCCTTTCTCCTTTAAGGCAGCGGTCCCCAACCTTTTGGACCTCATAGACCACCAGTGGTCCACAGACCACCGATTGGCGACCTCTGCTTTAAGGAGCCTATCAGATGGGCTGTCTCAATAGGATCCTTCTCCCTCCTGTGTTTCAGAACTACAACACTGCCTAATGAGGGTACCCTTGGTGAGGATCAGCTTGTAGGCAGACAACCACCTCAAGTTTAATGCAATTTTGAATGCTTTTGGCCCTGGGGAAAAGAGCCTGAATTCAGAGAGCTTAGGAATCTGATCCCTTTTATAAATTCAGAAACTTCTGAGTTTGGCCTTGTACCAGTGTTTGCAATTTCTGTTTAGGGACCAAAGGTTTCATATAAGGAGAAACAGTATGAGGAGATGGAGAGAAGGAGAGAACTAGACCAATCTCCTGGCTGAGCTGTAGAAAGAGAGTATAATTGCTTATAAAGAAAAATAGGGCTATAGGTGGGAGGAAAAATTATGGTTGGGCTAGTGAAAGTTTGGGGATAATGCCTTAAAGGTGCACAGTTTCAGGGAGGCCTCATTAAAGCATCACCGTGAGCAACAGTAGTTTTACCTTTATGGGTAGAGGTTGGGCCTAGAACTCTTGGTCTGGGAGATGTTATGAAGACATTTTCACTAGGGAAGCTAGATTATATTAAGCAAATAACTTATATAGGGACATTTTGCTTAGCACTGCTATCTACATAGTTCAAGAGAGAAAATCAGGAATAAGGAAGGAATGATATGGATGCATCACATTAAAAAGTTGTTTGTATTTTTGGAGTTTTAAAACTGCAAGTGTTTTTTGTTTGTTTGTATTTTTAGGTCAACCTGGACACTAGTATTATTCCTCTCCCCTTCATTTTAGATCCAAGTGAAGGCAGTACATAGCTCAGCAAACTAACCAGAATGTTAGAGCTAAAGGACATTAGTTTGTTTAGTTCACTGCCATCTTTAGCCAGAGGGGGGAAAAACAGGCCCAGAAAGAAGAACCCTAAGGTGTTGGAAGGCTAACAGGAACTAACATTGTCAGGAAACTACTATGTGCCAGGTACTATGCTAAGAGCTTTGCTTTTATTACCTTGATTCTTAAGCAGCTGAAGCTAAGGAATGGAAAGATTAAATGGCAAATTAATCTTATTAACCTGAACATAGGTAGGAGATACACAGGAATGGCAGATCACTTCTTCCCACAAGGCTAAACTAGAGGAAGTGAAGAATCAGGTTTAAGAGTGAGGTTAATTTAAGGAATTATTCACTGAATAGTTGAAAGAGACTCTTGAATAACTTCTCTATTCCTAGAGGCCATCCAAAAAATGTAATGGTCAGAAGTAGACTGGAGGCAGGGCTAGAAGATTACTATTGGCTCTTGGATTGATTTGCATTCTAAAAAATTAGGTCATGACCTGAGAATATAGGATTAATCTTAGGAATAGGAAACAAAATGGTGCTTCTCATCCTAAGTAAGGGGACTTCAAAGAAAGTAGTGTTTAAGTACTATGAATCAAGGAGATAGCCAAAATCTTCTGGTGGCTATGCTTTTTTGTTTTGCAATACACTTTGAAGTCATGAAACAATTTGTAATTCTGGAAAGACTCAGTGCCAAGTTCGGTATTGGTAGGGGAAGATGACAGCCTGAAAATTGACGTTGAGAATAAGATTGTATTCCTTGTAGTTGTTTGATATATACCCCAAGAGTTACACCAGGGGGGCTGTTTCAGTGGGGAGCAATAATTCATTAGCTGAGTCATGTCTGGAGTACGGTGCAACTTCTGGGGGGAAATTAGGGGAGGGCCCCATCTTTAGGAACTTTCGGGTCTAGAATAAGTCTCATACCTGGGAAGTAGGGAATTGGTATTTATTAAGTCAGGTTATAAAATAAGTTAGTAACAGGGGAGCCAAAGTAAAGGAATAATCAGAAAATTTTTGAGTTAACCAGAGAAGATTCTTTGAAGGTAATGAAGCTAGGGAACATGGAACAGAAGAGAAGAAGGTGATTAGAGAGGGGAAATTTATGGAAGAAGGTTTATGTGTGTTTTGTACAGAGGGCTGTGAATGGACTAGTCAGAGTGGCACAGGAAGGAATATTAGGGAATGAAGTCAGAGGAACAATCTTGTTGGCCGAATGAAGAATTTAAATTTGATGTGGTAAGCAGTAACAGCAGAGCATGGTAAGATGGATATGATGTTGAAGACTTTTGCAGCTGCACTGGGTGAAGGAAGCAGGAAAGCTTGCCTAGGATATCATTTTTCTGGTTCAGATGTGAAGCCCTGAGGGCCTGCACTAGAGTAAGACTGGAATGAGAAAAAAGGAAGAGAGTCCATAGCAATGAGCAAGGCTTGATAATTTGGATGTGAGGGTGGGGATAAAAGCCTGAAGGTGACCCCAGGACATATTTATGCTCTTGATGGTGATGAGAGCTTGGCAAGTGGTAGCTGCTTTGTTATTAAGAAGCAGGACATGTTTACTAACCTCTTGATGGGATGTGTCGATGTTCAGTATTGCAGAGTCTGGGAGAGGCACCCCCACCCCTGGAAAATAGGTGTGCATGTGATGTGTGCCCAGAGGTTCCCCCTCACTCTGCCCTTTTCAGATTGGAAATCAGGTAGAAGAGAGTTGCTGGGATGTGTCCTAGACTTGAAGAGTGCTATCCCACTCCGCTTCTGGGAAAGAAAATAACAGTTTTTTCCAGTTTCTTTCCCTTTCATGCTTTGGAAATGGGATATGATAGCCTATGGCAGCATGTGCCTGTGGATGCACAGTTCTCTGGCTTGATTCTTGGAAGGCCTTTTTCTGTCCCTCCCTGGGGGTCATTTGTATCTCTGGTTCCTGCTCCCAGAGCCATAAAGTGGGAGCCCCCATTTATTAATTGGGTTGGGACTGGGGAGGGGGGCGGCGGGGGACTCTTTAGTGCGGCAGGCGGGGGTCTTCCCGAATGAGCCCATTAGCCAGCCCCAATGGCAGCTGAAATGGGGCTGCAGCCAAGTCCTCTTCGTTTCAAAAACCCTCCATCGCCTGCAGCAGATCAGAACAAGGCCTGCGGGAGCCCTTAGCTTCTGATTGCAGCTGTGAGGAAGGACAAAACAATTTATAGGAAGCCAAGTAGCTCCTGTCTCACTCTCTTCCTTTCTGACTTTGGGGAGGGGGAAGAGTGGGTTGTGTTTCCTCCCACCATAGCTTCTTACAAGGCATATGTGGCCTAGAGTAGGAGAAGACAGGAGTGTGTGTGCGTTGATTGGACATTTATGTCGATGCTCTGAATGTGTTTACACGTGTCCACACGCGGTTGTATTGGATAAGCAGCCACTACTTATAGGGGCTCTCTAGGGCAAAGCCAAATGTGTGCTCAGACTCTTAAATAGTTCAGGGTGTGTGTTGTGAGAGGGCATGCTTATTATACTCTTTCCTGCCCATTACCTGCCTTGCCTCCTATCTGCTTTATCAAGATTCGTGATTAGAGTTAGATCACCATCTTAATATATTTTCTTCGTAATAGAAGGAGTTTGGCTTAAAGGAAGGCCTCCCGACTCACTTGTTTGTCCCTTAGTTAAGCCAGCATGAGGAAGACAGGAATCTGCAGGAGAGCTTCTTACTGCATTGGCCCAGAGCCGTAGTCGGCAAACCGCGGCTCGCGAGCCACACACGGCTCTTTGGCCCCTTGACTGTGGCTCTTCCACAAAATACCACGTGCGGGCGCGCACGTACAGTGCGATTGAAACTTCGTGGCCCATGCGCAGGAGTCGGTATTTTGTGGAAGAGTCGGTATTTTGTGGAAGAGCCGGTATTTTGTGGAAGAGTCACAGTCAAGGGGCCAAAGAGCCTCATGTGGCTCGCGAGCTGACCACTGGAGAGAGAAGGTGCTAAGGGCAGGAATGTCTCACTTCCTGATGGAAAGACACTAGTGTCTTCTCCCTTATAGAATTATAAATGGCCAGAGCTAGAAAGGGACCTCTAGAGATCACCTCTCAGTTTACAGAGCAGGAAACAGTTCCTAGAGAGGGAAGCACGTTGCCCACAGTTTCATAGTGAGGTAGTTAGTGGCATCCAGCCAAGACTGGAATCCAAGAGGCCAGAATGTTAACCAGAATTTTAGTCTGAGTATAGAGCCCCCAACTTTAAGATCACCAATTCCTGAGAGCCATGAGCTTCCTTAGGAAAGGAAGGTAGGGCTGTGAGATTTTGAGAGGGGAGGGACAGATTGAGGGGAAAAGGTAAATAGGAAAAAAATTGGTAGAAAAACTGAGAAAAGGCTTTATATATGTTCACCTCAAAGACTAACTTTTCAATGACCTCCATATTATACAAGTGTAATTTTTATTTAGAGTCAAGGGTTCTGATTCATTGGAAAGCATGTGACAGTCGTGGCTGAAGATCTAATGCTGTCAGAGTTACTCCAAAGTTCAAGGAGCACTTTGCCACCATCTCTGGGGGTGGGATAGTCAGAAGGCCCTCAGAGGCAATGTGAGGAATTCACCCTACATCTCAGTTCAGGCTTCTTTGTATTATACAATGCAGCTGTATTAAAAAGTGAGCTCAGAAGGAAGGAAGGAGCAAAACTCATCTCACCTGCTGGAAAACGAAGGGGAGCCACTGAGTGAGAAGGAGGGATTATATCCCAAGTAAAATGGGATATTCTCTGAGAGTAAAGGGCAATTGGGGGTGGGGAACTCTACTTCCCCCACCCCCCCCTGCTTTTTGGGAAGTTTTGAGTTGTTGGTTTTCTCCTTTGATAGGGCAGAAGGAAGGTGAAGTGGTGCTCCACAGTGACCTAAGCCCTTAACAGTGTACCCAATGGGCTGACCGGCACAGCAGGTTCTTTTTTTTTTTTTTTTTTAATATATTTTATTGATTTTTTAGAGAGGAAGGGAGAGGGATAGAGAGTTAGAAACACCAATCAGTTGCCTCTTGGCACACCTCCTACTGGGGATGTGCCCGCAACCAAGGTACATGCCCTTGGCCGGAATCGAACCTGGGACCTTTCAGTCCGTAGGCTGACGCTCTATCCACTGAGCCAAGCTGGTTAGAGAGACACAGCAAGTTCTGAAATCATCTTACTCTGGTGCTGAGACTCCCTTCCCCTTTTTGGACCTCCCCGTGATGTAGCTACAAGTATCTTCCGATGCTTATGCATAGGAGCCTGGGAGCCACTGATGATCAGAGAGGGGAATGCTGAAGAGTCCCTAAGCTGGAAGCAGAATCCTGGAGGGAGAAAGGCACCACTCAGCTGCTTAGAGATAGAGTTACAGGTTCAGGTCAGAGGGGCAGCGGGTCTGCAAGATGAACATTGTCTGCTGAAGAAATAGATCCTAGTACAAAGCCTTTATGTTTTCTCCATCTCACCCTAACTGACAGCATAGGAGGAATATGGAGTTGGTCCCCATGCAAATTGACCTTTACCTAGGGCAGTGATTTTCAACTGGTGTGCTGCAAGAATGTTTCAAACATGCAATGCCTGACTGTTTAATCAGGGACACTGACCTCTTTGCTCTTAGATTGTAAAATTAAAAAAAAAAAATGGCAACAGCCAACTCAACAATAGCCATTTGGTGTGAATGAATCAAAATTATATATTTTTGGGGGGGGGGGTCAGATTGGCAAAATATATATTTTTTGGTATGCGCAGAATTTTAGTAATTAGTTTATGTGTGCCAGGAGATGAAAAGACATAAAAATCGCTGACCTAGGGAATGTATGATGGACCTACGTGCTCAAATTCCATCATGTCTGCTGTCATGCAAACATCTTTTATGTCTCACAGGACTTTTTCTTTTTTTGCCTCTGGGCCCTTCTTGAAGAAGCTGTTTTGGACGAAAAGAGCCTTGAGTTCAAGCTGATGATCTGATCTAAAACTAAATGGCCTCCTCCCTTCACCTTGCATTAACTTTGCTTTCACCTTGAACCTTCATTGTTTTATAATTCTGAGTTTCATGGCTTCTATTTCTATTGAATTCTTAACTTACCTCTTAAATATAGGAACCATTGTATTTATTTTATCAGACTGGGCACTAGTTCCCTGGAGGTAGGACTCTTAGAACCGTTAAAACTCTGGGAGCATACTTATGGTTCATGAATCCTTCTGGGCTTCATGTTTAGGTTGGAGAGAATTAGGATAATGGTGACTGTCACCATCACTGTTACCTACTAAGGCCATGCTCCTGGGTAAAAGACCAGAGACCCTGTTTGGTATCTAGTCCCTTGTCTCATGTCTAATATAACCTGTCATTTTCTTTTACAGGTGGCTGTAGCAGCAGGAGGGATGGCCCCTGAGGAATTTGGCGAAGTCCATCAGTCACCTGATAACCGGAGCCCTGGCAAATTCAGTGTCTTTCACAGACTCAAGCCAGGTAGGGATCTGGGATCTAAGGTCAATCAGAGGCCACAGGCCTGCTTTTGTAAGGGACACACACACATACACACACACTTTCTTATTCCCAAAAATCTCCGGAGGTCTTTCCTTAGCTTTTTGTTTGACCCTATTATGGTATCCTACCTTCTGATTAACAATTTCTCCCTCCTGGCTAGAGTAGGTAACCCCCTTTATTAGCATCAGCAGTTATTTCATTCCCATTCTTTCCTCTTGGCCAGCTGTGCTAATGGATATTCCTCTATGGTGGGATGCTGATGTCGGTTACTCTCAGCCTCTCTGTAACACCTGCTCCTCTCACCCACCACCTCATGCACACACATAGCCCTGCCTTCTCTTTCCCGATAAGCTATTTTCTCTCCCTTTATTCTAAGTCAGGATAGGGCAGTGCTGTCCACTCTTACTGCATCCTATCAGCTTCTCTACCTCCTTCCAGGTTAGATGGGAGATCACCTATCCAAACACTGTGCTAGACACTAGAAGGAGAGGCCTACAGGCTGCTTCTCTCCATCCTCAAGGCCCAGAACTGGGCAGGTCACCAGCTTCCAGTACTCACCTCCACCTTCCTGCTGCCAGGTAGGTGTGCTCCTCTCCCTGCCCACCAACCCCAAACAGGATCATGTTTCTCTGTGGGAGTATTTCTCTCTATTGTTAAATATCTTGCCGTAACCGGTTTGGCTCAGTGGATAGAGCGTCGGCCTGCGGACCGAAAGGTCCCGGGTTCGATTCCAGTCAAGGGCATGTACCTTGATTGTGGGCACATCTCCAGTAGAGAGTGTGCAGGAGGCAGCTGATCGATGTTTCTCTCTCATCAATGTTTCTAACTCTCTATCTCTCTCCCTTCCTCTCTGTAAAAAATCAATAAAATATATTTAAAAAAAAAAAATCTTCAACGAGAGGAAGCCCTTAGTGACTCAGTTCTCTGCCTGGGTGACTTCTTGCCCTAATCTTTAGTGAGAACTTCCTGTTAAGTCTCCATCCCCTTTCTGTAGTTCAGAACCATTTTTCCCATTTAGTGGGTATGGGAAGAAGTGACCATTAAACATAGTATTTGACACTGGAAGGGAAAGGTCTACTGACAGGCAGCTTTTCTCTTGGGGTTAGAAGTCTGAAGCCCCAGATGTGTATTCAGCCCAGTGGCCTGGCATTCTTAGAGAGTATCTGGGTCTTTTTGAGGAAAGGTGTTTTATCTGCTGTCCATTCCAGAGGCCAAGGATCTCAGACTCTGAAGAGTCTGTCCCTATTCATCCCCACGCCTCCCCAGGGAGTGGAGAATGGATTGCTGTAGGGCAGAACCCACCACTAGGTGATATTCTGTCTTGAGCTCAGGTGGCAGCTCTTGTCTGGCGCCTGTAGAGAGTTGACAGGTGCTAGAGCCTCTCCTGCCATTGGAGGTAACATCAGCTTACCCTTTTGACCTTAGGCCTCCTCTCTCAGCAGTGCCTCTTTCACACTTGCAATCCAGACAACACAGGCAGCAGGCTTAAACAAGTGCCAGCTCTGGGTAAGGTGCTCCCTCCCCTTGAGTTGGAATTAGGATGGGTGGATGGAGGAATAGGGCAGGTGTTAGAAAGCAGGAAATGCTCCTGGAAGTGGTCAAGCAGTAAATATGCATGGGATACCTTGATGGCACAGAGAGCACTAACATAACACTGTCCACCTGTCTTCCTAGCTGATGCCCCAAAGCTGTTTGGGCCACTTGGGCAGCTGCAGTCTTGGTTTCTGCCACACGAGGGTGCTGCTGACCAATTAAATCTCCTGCCCCTTAGCAGATAGGATTTGGGCAACTGGGGTACCCTTTCCCCAAGATAGAGGTCAGAAAGACCCCAAGAGGGCCTGAGAATAGAACCTAAGAAGCCAAAAAAATTCTAAGTACCACTTGTTCTTCCTTAAACATGGCCTGAGACCTTGAACACTTTGCCCTAGTGACCTGATTCTCACCGTGTTCCCAGCTGAACTTGGGAAGCCTCCCCTAGCTATAGGCACTGAACAACTTGCATAGGTGCTTCTCTCCCTCAGGGTGTAGCATCCTCCAGCTGTCCACTCCACTGTCTCCCTGCTTCTAAGACAGTCACTTTTTAGCCCACAGCATGGGGCTACCTGTGCTTTTCAGAGAAAAAAAAATCTTACAGTTGTTTTAAGAGAAGTAGCTTTGTTAGTGAGAGAGTGTTGGAGAGAGGACCTAGAAGACAGAGAGTGGGAAAGTTCAGCCTTCTGTGCCCCCAGCACAAACCTGCAGAGCTCAAGGTGGTCTGATAGTTATTTGCAGCCTGAGTGGGTGGAGGATACCCCAGGACACCCCAGGACTCTGGGCCAAAAAAGGTATCAAAAAGCAGGAGGGGGAAGGGAGGCTGCTTTGGCCCATGAGCCTCATACTGACCTCACACCATGTAATGGCTCTGCTAGGGAATTCAAGTGGCCATGGAGCCCTTATGGGGATGAGACACCACACAATTGCTCCTCAGTCTCCATGAGCCCTTCCAGGCTGAACAGGCTAAGGGAGATGACAGAGGTTCTGCTCCTCCCTCCTACCCCCTGCCCGAGGGCCCCTCCCCAGGAGGACAGCTTGATTAAACAGTCGGTGCTGCTGGAATTACTGCACAGCTGGCGCTCCCCCCAGCACCCCGAGCAGAGCAGCAGCGCAGATTAAAATCTCCAATTAGCGTTAAAGTGAAGTGAGGAGGTACTGAGGCTGCCAAGGAGGCCAGGCGGGGGCCCTGAGTCGGCAAACCACCCCCATTCCTGTGCCACCCTTAGTCATCCCTTCTTTCCTAGCTCCTCTCCCAACAGCTCTTGGTGCCCGGTAGCTTGGCATTGCCTGGGGCCAGAGGACTTTACCAGGAGTGGGGAAGGGGTACATGCTGACAAAATGCTGGGGACATAGTAAGTGTGGAAGAGAATGAGAGTTACCAGTGCTCGTCAAGGGAGATACCCTAATCACAGCCTGCAAGGTAGCCAGGTCAAGGTGCCTTCACAATACTGCTCTTTCCTTTTGCCTAGAGAAAGGGCAAACAAACAAGTCTTTTCAGACCCTCTTACCTAAAAGGTGCTGGGGGATGTAGTGCCAACACAGTTGTTCACCCTTGTATATTTTATCCTATCTGACCCATTTGCTCCCACCCAAATTATGGCTCCTCCCTCCCTCCCTCCCTCCCTCCCTCCCTCCCTCCCTCCATTCTTTTCTCAGTTTTCCTGTGGGCAGGGGTAGGCACAGCCTGGCTTGGGAACATTGCCATGCCCTGCCACCTGGGTCCCAGCCGCCTCTTCTTTATTTTCTTTGCAATGTCAGGAAGAGCAGTGATATGCCAAGAATGGAGGCCTCAGACTCTCCCAACCCCTGAACATCACCCCACCACCACCACCACCACCTAAGGGCCCTCTACCATTTACACTTCTGCCCTTCACCCACGAAGCCCAGAAGGAGGGCAGCACAGCTAGCCATGCCCTTTGACTTCCTCTGCCCCTTTAAGGGAAATGGAAGTGGGTACCCAGCTGACTGAACCTACTCACACCTCCAGAAATTAGACACCAGGGCACAGTGCCACCCTCCCAGGCTGGCACATGCTACCCTGGCAGAGGTTCAAATAGTAACCCCCCCACCCACTGCCATACCCCCACCCCTATGTCTTCCTCTTCTCTCTCCCTCGTTCTTCCTCTCTCTCTTTCCCTTTTTTTTCTCAGCTCAAAGCACAGCTGAGCCTTAAGGGGGGCGGGGGGACCGAGCTGGGGCAAGGGGGGTGGAGAGCTCCAATAGCACGTTTTCACCTGCCATTTAATTGGATGTATTTTTAATTAATGGGACCTCAGGGACCAACATGAGACAATCTGATCTCTGAATAGGGACAGGGGAGGGATCGGGTAAGGGAGGAGGATTGGGCCACTGGGTGCGGTTACCGGGTACCCAGGCCCATCAATCACTGGCCACTTTGCGTTCTGGCATGGAGAATAGTGAGGTGGAGGAAGAGGGGAGGCACTGAGGAGAAGTGCCAGGATTTACCCCCAACTGCCAGGAGCTTCAAAAAGGATGGAACTGTACCGGTTGACTCAGGCCTGGGGCCCAAAATTGCAGCCAGAATATTAGGTAAGGCTGTTTTCTTGCTCCCAGGATTTTGTCCAGTTGGGCTTGTCCCAGTGAGTGCTATAACGTGAAGTGAAAGGAAGGTGGGGACAGAGCTTTGAAGAGAGAGGACAAGAGCTAGGGACCATAGAACCAGAGACTGTGGTGAGAGAAAGGATAAGGGCAGGGTTCAGAGATATTTCTGTACGTTTAGACATGAAATAAGTGCCATGGAAATTACATGCAAAACAGCATGCAAATGAGGACTGTGCCTTTGGGGTATGAATCATAGAACCTTACTGTTGCAAGGAAGAGAACTTGGAGCTCATCTTGCTGAACTCTTCATTTTATAGTTGTGGAAACAGAGGGCCAGAGATGGGAAATAGTTGAATCCTGTCCTGGTGTTGTTTTGTGTTCCTGGATTTGGAGAGTTCCTGGGAGCACACGGAAAGGTACATAGGTAGGGTGTGGGGTGGAAAGTCAAGGGAAGAGTGTCGGCAGGATATTACTCTCTACTGCTTGGAGTCTCTTGTCTCTGGCCCCTGAGTCTTAGAAGCAACTCAGGGGAATAAGGCAGGTGCACTACTCGGGGACATTTCCCTTAAACAGCCTATTCCAAAGATTATTTTATGTATCCCCTTGCTTCCAGGCAGACAGATCCCACTCCACCCCCACTCCCATGAGATTTTACCATATTTTATAAGGTCCACAGAGAAGGAAATGCACCAACTACCTCAGTTTCTTGACCTAGAAATAAATCCCTCAATGATGACTAAATATTGAGCTTTTTTTGAGATTTTTATCACAAGTTTCCCTGCTTCAATATAAGCTGCTAGAGAGAATTAAGCCCCTCCCCGCCACCCAAAAAACAGTACTGAGGAGTGGTCTTACGCCTGTTGTCCCTGTCTGAGCTGAGAACAGAGATGGAAAAGAAACTACCGGCTCTGAGGGCTGAGTCAGAAATGCCCCTGCCCCGTGTTCATGTGGTGCCACGGCCCCGGAGCTCTCAGCCAAGCCCGTCCGGCGCTGTGTGGTGTGACCCACACTGGAGACAAGGGCACCTTTCCTAGTGTCCCATCCCCACCTCCTGCTTCCTTCCCTCTCCAGACACTGGGGTTGGGAAGCGAGAGCAGGACGGTGAAAAGGACTCCCTGCAGGTTACCAAAGGTGGCTTTTCTCGGTGTCTTCTTCCCTCCTCAAAACATTTAACATTCTTTGTTCTGTGCTTCATGAGACTAAGTTGGGATTAGGGCAAGAATGGGCAGAGAGCTTGGAAAGCAGTGTGGGTAGAAACTTGGTCACAACCCCCAACACCTTCCCCACTCCCAGAATTATCTTTTCCTCTATCTTAGTCCCCATTTTATATCCTCAAAGGCCCTGGGCAAGAGCAAGATATTCCTTTCTAAGTGTCCCCAGCCTCACCCTGCCCTGTCCTTAGACCCTCAGGATCACCTTCTTGGCTGTTTGATTCTCTGCCTTCTCTCCTGCCAACAAGTTAAGAAGGGCCCCCTCAAATCCCCCTAAACAGTCTGGAAAGAATCCTTACAGCTCCTCCACTGCTTCTGAGGGCCTGCACGGGGTAGGGGTAGAGTAGGAGAACTGTGCCAGGGAGTTGAAAAGGAAGATTTTCTTGGGGAGATCAGGAAGAAGCCTGAAAATAGGGAGAAGATAGGGAAAATTTGGGAACTAAGAGGCCTCTAGTCCATCCTGTGAAGCTGACTGCCTAATGTATGGCAGGCTGTTCATATTGAATATTTTTCAGGGGATTTATTAGGGTGGCTCCTGTTTACAGAGCCTCTGTTTCTCCTCTGAAACACAGAGCAGTGGGGAAGAGCATGCAGTGAAGGAGGGAGCGGATGGCTTCTCAGAGGTGACAGTCCCATGGTGTCCATCACCAGATTCCCCTCTTTAGCTCCCAAAGCCATGGAGGAGAGGAAGGAAGGCATCTCACAGGTGACAGTGCTATGATGTCCATCAGCACCAGAAGAGACTGACTAGAGAGGGATCCAAGAGGAGCTTCCTGCTTCTGAAACAACCTCCTTACCCCATTCTTTCCTGCGCCCCCTCTCACATGCCCTCAAGATTGTATGGCCAAGTGGGCCAGACCTCCTGGCTGGCAGTCCTGCTCTCCGTCCAGGCAGCAGGCTCTCTGCTTCAGAGGTCTCTTGCACTCCTTTGCTCACTCACCTCAATGTACATGTGTTGCAGGTTCCTAGTGATAAAGGAGGAGGCTCTGGCCCTGCAAGCAGGAAGATGATGGGCTCTGGGACCCTTTGGGGGCATATCTGCTTGGCTGGAGTAGGGGGAGGGAGAAGGCTGCTGGCAGCTCAGCTGAGCTCAAGGTTTTGGTGACTCATCGGGGGGCGGGGAGGCTCATGAAAACAACAGGGGGAAGGAGGAGGACCCAGGCCTGTTAGAGCTCTCTTTTGCCCGTTTCTCCCCTACGGTGAGCTCTGTGGATAAATAAAGGTCTCTTATCTGGATTGTGGGGGCTCGGAGAGGCCCTAGCTCTGAAGGAAGAGAGGGAAATAGGAAAGAGAACAGGAGAAGCTGAGCATCCCAGTGAGAGGCTTCAGTGAGGCAAGGATAGGAGGGGCCAATTATTCTTGCTCTTTTGTAACCATTGGCTGCACAGAAGGTACTGGGCATCCGCATGTGCTGGACAGCTCAGGGCTCCTGGGCATCATCCAGAAAAGGGGCCTCCCAGGCAGACAAAGCTCCTTCTTCCAGCCCTCACTTGCCTGCTCAGAGCTCTTGGTACCCAGCTGACACCACATCACTTAAGAATTTATGTTTTTTGCCCTGGCTGGTTTGGCTCAGTGGATAGAGCGTCGGCCTGCGGACTCAAGGGTCCCAGGTTCGATTCCGGTCAAGGGCATGTACCTTGGTTGCGGGCACATCCCCAGTGGGGAGTGTGCAGGAGGTGGCTGATTGATGTTTCTCTCTCATCGATGTTTCTAACTATCCCTCTCCCTTCCTCTCTGTAAAAAATCAATAAAATATATTAAAAAAAAAAAGAATTTATGTTTTTTTAAATCATTACTGTAAGACCACTTGTCTCTGTACTCTCTTCCCTGGAAATAGGCACCATGATCCTCAAAGGTGCTGATTCTCTCTCTCTCTTACAGGCCAGCTTGGCAGTGTGCATCTTCGCCATCCTTTCTGAATCAGGGGAATGATAGGGTGCTGTGTTTGAGATCACAACAGCAGGAAGGGGCCAGAAGATGGACCAAGAGAACCAGCCATGCCTTTGAGCACAGTGCCAGAGGCCTCCTTGTTTCAGCAAAGGTAAGCAAGGATCCAAATGCATAATAATTATTATCCTCCCTCTAAACTCAGAGAAGGATGGGCTAAGAGGAGGAGACTTCTCTGATAGAGTCCAAGTACTCATCTGCCTATTTCTATTGCTTTCTTTGCTGGTGACCCTGCTCGCTAACTGGGGAGAGGGGCTCTCTGCTGGGATGCTCCTGAAGCTCCAGAGATGGATTTGATTGGAGAAAGGAAGAGACCAACTGCCCGTTATGTAGGAACAGGGGACTAGGTCCACTCCCCAGCTCTCCCTGACAGCATCAGGAGCTCAGGTCCCTACTGGGACACCCAAAATAAAGCTCACCTGGCTCTGGTATAATAGTGGTACTGTGAGCGGCTGCACCAGGTGCGGTGAGATGTACTAGTAAGAAGGAGTGAGAGAGTGAGTGAGAGAAATATAAGAATCACTCCTCAATACCATACGCTTCTCCTCTTTCTCAAACCTCTCCTTAGCCCTCCTTATCATCCACCTCCCTTCATTCAACTCCACTCCTGGCCATTTCATCCCCTCCAATCTAAGGACGTGGTAAGTAGTTGACTGTTCCCTATACTTTTCTCCCTCTCGCTCTCCTTCTCTCCTCCCAACACCCACTCAAGAGTTATCCTATTTGAACTCTTTCCACCAGGATCTGAACCCAGAGTCCCCAGTCTCTGCTACTCCCCTGACTCTGAGGCTGCCACTCTGAAACTGACCCATAAACACTCATCCTCCCCACAAGGATAGCCAGGCCAAGACTGGTATGTCCACTGATACCAAGGGCCTTGACCCAAAGCAGAGGGCAGCCCTAGGGGAACTGTGGAGCCCAGCCCTAAATGCGTGTATGCCTGTGCATTGGGCACACTGGTTTATTAGTGTTATTTCAGCATTGTGATGCAGAGAGAGTAAGTGTAACAGCTGCTCCTTGCTTGCAGTGTTTATTGTTACCTAGAGACAACCTCCTGGCTTTTTCCCAGCTTCCCCTCCCCCCAAGCCCAGCCCCCTCCCTGCCAACCGTCCTATTCTCCCCACACCGATGGGAAATTTATAGCTTGCCCATACCATGCCTTTAACCCTCTCCTATCCATAGGATAAGTGGTGAGGGAAACCAAAGTGAACAGTGGGTATGCTTGGCCCCAGAAGGATAGAATAGTGTATGGAGGAAGGAAGGATGGAGAGAGGGAGGGTAAGACTTCCCTTCCCCAGTCTGCATCCAAATTCAGGCTTCAGTTGCCCTCCTGGCTCTCATGTTGAGAGAAAGAGCTTTAGACCTAGCCTTGGGATCCCAACATCCTTCTCACATGATTATTCTCTTCTCTGGGCATCTCTAAGGTCCCCAGTTGGACTGCCTAGCTCTGAGCAAGTTCATCGAGGTAGTACTGAAATGGAAGGAATAAATACTGAGTGGCAGAACCCAGCCCCCTCCTTTCTATAGAGATGTCATGTCAAGATAGACAAGAGGCTCTGGCATGAGGAATGCTGGCCAGACCTCCACAGCTAGGTAGATGTCAAACGCAAAGCTGGCTGCTGAGCCTGGTGGGTAAAACTGCCCACCTTAACTTCACCTGTTCCTGGCACTGAGATCCTGAGGGACTCCCAGGTCATCCTCCACGCTGGTCTCCTTGGTCTGGTTAGGCTATTTCTTTCTGCTTTTCTTCCTGGCCCATTTTCTCTTGCTTATCTTTGGTTTGATACTTCGGGGCAGACCCAAGAGACCAAAGGGACTGAAGTGTGTTAGTCATGGCCTCAACAGAACTGGGGAAGGAGAAGCTCCTCTGTCCCCTCCTGACCTAGGACCTTTCATGGAGGGGCACCATGTCAGGTATTCACCATCTCCACTGCAAACGAGAGGGAAAAGGATCAGATTTTAGCAGAAAGGTTTGAGGTTAGATACCTGGAAAAACTTATGGGGTGTAAGACTTCAGAATGGGCCTACTTCTCTTTAGAGATTTTGCTTCTGCCTGGATGGATTTAAGTCTTTGTCTACAATCCAACAGGCATTGGAAGAACAGGGTTACTTTTCTGGGGCTCCTCCAGATGTGAGTCTCAGTGCAATCTTCACACAAAATACCCCTTTTCAGTCCTTCTAAATGTAGTATGTATTGTCCTGGCTGGTTTGGCTCAGTGGATAGAGCGTTGGCCTGTGGACTGAGGGGTCCTGGGTTCGATTCCGGTCAGGGTCACATGCCTGGGTTGTAGGCTCGATCCCCAGTTGGGGGCATGCAGGAAGCAGCTGATCCGGTGGTTCTCTCTCATCATTGATGTTTCTATCTCTCTCTCCCTCTCCCTTCCTCTCTGAAATCAATAAAAATATATTTCAAAAAATAAAATAAATGTAGTGTGCGTTAAGCAGACAGCGTTGGGTTTCAGTGCTAGTGCTGCCGTTTATCAGCTGTGCCACCTTGGTGAGTCACTTAACCTCTTTGAGCCCTACTTTCCTTGTCTGACATGCAGATGAACAACCTCTTAAGGTTGTGGAGAGAATATAGTGAAATAATGTGTGTACAGCAACTAGGACAGTGCCTGATACTCAGTAGCTGCTCATTCAACAAGGGTTGATGCAATAGTGTCTATTACTTTTATCAAGTTAGCAGGACTAACATTGCTTCAAAGACTCCATGATTATAGTCCAATATGTGTAAATGCATATTCTGGGGAGAATGTCCATAGTTTTCTTCATGGTGTGGAACCAGGGTTGGCAGTCTTCTGCAAAGGAAAGTCCCAATCCCTTGATTCAGATTCCCCAATAAGTGAGTTCCCCCATTCCCATTCCTCTCAAGCCAGGGCACCTTAGACAGTGTTCTGCCTGGAAGCACATCTTTGACTCGGGTAGACTGGGAGAGACAGCCATCAGGGTAGCTGGCAACACCTAGTGTTTGCCAGGCACCTTATAGTGTGAGTACATTTACCCACATGAGCTCTTTTGATACCCAGAACATCACAGTAAAGTGAACTACCATTTATTGAGTGCCTACGTTGTGCTGGGTGTGTATTTTTAAATGATGTTTCAAGTCTATAGAATAGTTCATTACCTTGATATGCCATAATTTATAAGGCTCAGCTCCTATTTTGAATCCTTTAGATATTTTTACTGTTTTAAATAATACCACAACAAACATTCTAACACATAAAACTTCATGCATTTTTTTATAGTAAATTCCAAGTAATGGAATTATTGGGTCAACAGATACAAATATCCCCCCGTGGTTATGATTATTTTATTGATGTACTCTAATGAGAATAATATTTTTTAATCTTTCTCTTTGGAATCCTGCAATGGAAACACAAAGGCAGCCTCCTCTTCCTTCTATACCCAGCAGAGACATTAATATAATCTATCGTAGCTTTTAAAAAAAAAAAAAAAAAAATATATATATATATATATATATATATTATTGATTTTTTACAGAGAAGAAGGGAGAGAGATAGAGAGTTAGAAACATTGATGAGAGAGATCGATCAGCTGCCTCCTGCACGCCCCACAGTGGGAATGTGCCCGCAACCAAGATACATGCCCTTGACCGGAATCAAACCTGGGACCCTTCAGTCCGCAGGCCGACGCTCTATCCACCGAGCCAAACTGGTTCGGCTTTTTTTTCAATTGAGGTAATTGTAGATTCACATGCAGTTGTAAGAAACAATACATTTTTAAGAGATCCCTTATACATTTTTCCTACTTTCATCCAATAGTAACACTTTGCAAGACTACAGTATATCACAACCAAAATATTGACATTGATACAATCCACCAATCTTATTTAGATTTTCCCAGTTCTACTTATGTTTGTGTGTGTTTGCTATACAGTTTTATTACCTGTATAAATTTGAATATCTATCACTACATCACGATACTGAACAGTTTCAATACCACAAATATTTCTCATGTTGCCCTTTTATAATCATGCCCTCCTTACCCCTCCTCAATCCCTAGGAAACACTAATCTTATCCTCCACTTCTAAAATTTTGTCACTTCAAAAATGGAGTTATATACTATGCAACTTTTTAGGATTCGCTTTTTTCACTCAGCATGAATCCATTTATGTTTTTATATGTATCAATAGCTTGGTCCCTTTTTTATTTCATGATGTGGATGTACCACAGTTTAACCATTCACCTGTTAAAGAATACTTTAGCCCAGCAGGAGTGGCTCAATTGGGGCATCAGCCTGTGCACCAAAAGGTTGCCAGTTCAATTCTTGGTCAGGACACACACCTGGGTGTCTGATTCAATTCCGGTTGGGGTATGTAAGAAAGGCAACTGATCACTGTTTCTCTCTCACATCGATGCCTCCCTCTCCCTCTCCCTCTCCCTCTCCCTCTCCCTCTCCCTCTCCCTCTCCCTCTCCCTCAGCATATCCGAAGGTGAGGATTAAAAAAAAAAAAGAATGCTTTGTACTCATTAGGAATTAATGAAGTAGCTCATTTTACTTGGTGCGCTGAGTGTTTTATCTTCACAATTATTAAGCTTCTTAATCTTTCAGGCATGGCACTATTATTTCCATTTCATAGACTAGGAAAAATGAGGCTCATAGTAAATGATTTTCCCACTATCACATTATATTAAATGGCAAGGAAGACATCTTGGAACCCAAGAAAATAGGGCTCTTTCATTACACCAGGCTTTCTCAGACCTTGACTAAGGTTGCTGGGAAAAGGGTGTGTTGGAAGAGAAAAGTTGGAGGCACGAAGAACACTGGAGCATCTTGGGTCAAATCAGGTCGTCACAGCTAACTTTGTTTCATAGGTTAGAAGAACAGTAGTGTCATTGAGCAGGGACAACGAGGCATGTGTCCTTGAAATTGTTTTCCCTTTGCCAGGGAAGAACAAGGCTGAAGTGGACGGAGCCCACAGGCCATCTGCCCACAGACCTGAGACCTGGAATGGGAAAGGGAGGATCCACCCTTTCGTTGTCTATCAGAGAATGAGGAGGCAAGATACTGCTTGGAAATATGAAGTTGTATGTGTCTCTTGCCAGGTCCAAGGAAAATGAGGCCTATGACAACAAGTGAGCTCTCTATTCTGGAGGAGTAAGGGAGATGTAGCACCTTTTTAGTTGGTTGCGGTGAGGGGAACTACAGTTCATTTCCACATGTACTACATCTTGGGCAGTCTCAGTGTCTGGAACAAGGTACAGGGGGCAAACAGAGTGGGAGCTAAAATGCCAGTCCAGTATTTAGTCCTGACTTCACCACTGCTCTTCTCCTCCAACTAAGTCAGGAGTTGTAGAAATCATTTAGTCTGTCCCTGAGCCTCTGGTCACTGGTTGAAGCTGACAGGTAGAAACCTGAGTTGGCCCAGACATGATGGATGGTAGAGATGCCAACTTGTAGGAGAGAAGGTTTGGCTCCTCTCTTAGGAGCTGTATCTGGCCAAAGGCTGCCTCCTCCCACTTCTTGCTGGAACTGGCTCTTGTAGTTGATGTTACTATTGCTCCCTTGGCCTAGTCCAGTGATTGTGGACTCATAATAATTTTCCCTATCTACTTCTGGCTCCAGAACCAGGCTGACTGCACATAGTACTCTTCTGCATCTCCCTTGGCCCATCAAAAATGGCACATGTTCTTACAGTGGCACCCGCCATCCTTACCAATAATTCCAGCCATGGGAGGCCTTCAGGATTTATGGGGACTATACTGCATTGAAACAACCAGAGATATCCATTCTGCATCTGCCTGTTGGTTGAAAGTTCTTAGACACAAGGGAGACCACTCTTACCAGCTCTTATCCCCACTGAGATTTCCTGACTGTCAGAGGTACTGACGTGGCTGGGAGACAGCTCTCTTCCCTTGCAGCCAAGATGGCTCCTAACCAGGAAATCTCAGGACCCCTGCTTACTCTCTTTCTTTGGCTGCCTCTCTACTCCAGGTCCCCTTCTCTCCTGTCACCACTCCCTTCCCATTCCTTTCTCCTCTCTCTCTCAGCAAGTTTTTTATGTGATTACAGGCACTGCATGGTAATTAGTGCTAAACTCATTTGCACAACTACAGTTAATTGGCTACAACAATTAATTAATGTGTTGGAAATTTGGCACTGGAAAAAAAAAGTTTGTCATCAAAATAAGGGCAAAAAATTGTAGAGTAAGGTACCCATAAAAATTGAGGGCAGGCTTCAAAAGCCCAGCTGGGCCTCAAACTTCAGGCTGGCCTCAGATGCCTTCCCACTCCCAACTTCAACACATTTTCCTTCTTCCTCTTTCATTTTTTTCTCTTCCTTTTTCCCCCTCTACTTCTCTTCTCTTCTCTCTCTCTCTTTACAACTTAAGCAAACTCATTTCCCTGATAAAATATAGCATGACTAATGGCTAGAGCATGTAAAAATCATTGGGAAAATGTCCTTGGAAGACGAATGCATTTTCAGCAGAATAATTAACTTAATTAACAAATTCACATGCATATTCATCAGGCTATTAATGTCTTCTCGGCTCAGCTTGATGAACATTGCGGTAATAACCATCTCATTTACATACTGCATTCTACTGCGATCCAAAACAGAGACAACATACAGGCGTATAACACACACACTTGCACAAATACACACAACATGCTTGGGCCGCTTTGCTTTCCAGGTTGGCTGTGAGTGTGTGTGTGTGTGTGTGTGTGTGTGTGTGTGTGTGTAGGAACCCCGACTGCTTGGTGGTATGATCTTTAGAGGGTCATGAGTGAGGTGGGGTAGTGATGTCCATATGTGGATTTAAGAAAACAAATTCATTCATATTCTCTCTCTCTCTCTCTCTCTCTCTCTCTCTCTCTCTCTCTCTCTCTTTCTCTCTGCCTCTTTTTCCTTGTTTCCTTTCCCCTGTGTCATTTTCTTCTCTTGCGCCCCCCGCCCCCCAATCTCTCTAGGGAAAAACTTGGTATCTGTGCCAACTTTTTCTCCCCTCCCCTCCTCCCTCTCTCTCCTCCTTCCCTTCTTGCAACTGCTGCCAGCCGGCATCAGCACCGAATTGCCATCTCCTTGAGCTCTCTGTGGAGCAATCTCAGAGAGCAGTAAGGTGTGACGCGGGGCTCTGCCGGCTTCGCAGCACCGCCTGCGGAAAGAGCGCAGGATGGCGGAGGAAGATTAAGAGAAATCTCGAGCAGGGCTCCGCTGCCATTGGTGTGTGCAAATGCCGAGGAGGAAGGGAGAGGGAGAGCGAGGAGGGGGGTGTAGAAAGGGCGGGGTGGTGGTGGTGGTGGGGAGACCAGCAGCTGTCGGCCTAATTCTTCTAACACTCTGCTTGTGGTCATATTAGAAAAACAGATTATGCCCCTCGGTGCCACTCACTTATACTTGACATACGTTAATGTTCTATATCTCCATTCTCCGGTCTTGACAACAATGGACTTCAGGTCAAGGAGAATGGGGGTCTGGCTGGCCAAGGGTCACAAAGGATTCTACCCCCTCATTCTCTCCTGACCTCCAACCCCAGTCTGTACTAGCCCTTTAGAAAGCAAGCCAGGACCAGAATTTGCATCCTATGCCACCATTTGGCCCTGCTTTTTGCAGCCCCTGGGAAGTTGAGAGGTCAGAGGACACCTGGAAGCCCTTTCTCTGAAAAGTCACTGCCCCTTTAGTCTTAATAGGTAACATTAGGGCAAAGTAAGACCAGCTTGATGGCACCCCCTGCTCTAACCTTTCTATTGCCCTCCACCTCAAATCAGAAGTTGAAGGTCAGTGAAAGGGGTCCATGATAGTGCTCCATGAGAGGGCTACAGAGAAGTCATAAGCAAACAAGGCCAGGATTGTTTCTGGGTTGCTATGGAAACCAGGTTCCCTCCTCCTGACAGGAAGGGAGGGCTGCCTGAGGCCTTCCTCCTTCCACCAATCCTGAAGGCTGTAAAAGCGGAGTTTGCTAAGGCCTGGGGAATCTTGGAGGACAGACCAACAGTTCCCAGCAGCCTGCCTGCCAGACCACAGCCCTTTGACTACCACCTTCCCTACCCTTTCACCCCAAAATTCAGTCAAAGGAGGCTTTTCCTCAGTGCCTTGTCCTCTATGGAGACCTGTTGCTTAGCAACCACTAGTGCCTTCTTCCTAATAACTTGCAGGGACTGAGAGATATAATATGTCTCTATATTCAGTTTCCCTTCCCTGTCTATTTATATTTAATAACCAAAGCCCTGTCTTGGGTTCCCTTGGCACCTGTTTTAGAGGGAGTAAGCTGCATCCTGGAGTTATACCTGAGGAAGAACTTCCAAACAGGGAAGAGTGGGAGAAAAGACAGGAGTAGATAGGGAAGCTGTGGAATCTTTTTTTTTTTTAAAGTGTAGGTTGGTGGCGGGGGGTGGGGGGGGTGGGGGTGGTATTTAGAACTTGGGATGTGGGGAGAGAATGTCCACCGGGATTCCCAAGGGTCTGTTCAGGACCTGGAGTGGACCCTATCAGCTGCTTCCTAGTTGGCATTTTCCACTCCCCATACCCTGTCCGGCCCCTCCTTCCTAAACTTCCAGTCTAGAGCCCTCTCATATTTCTGTATGTGGGAAGCCTGTCCCTCTGGGAATGTCTAGTTTCCTAATGTTTGTATGTTGGTATCCAGGAAGGGGGCTGTGTCAGTGTATGTCCAACAAGGCCTGGGTATCTCTCAAAGTTTTCCAGTCAGTCAGGAAACCTGGGTCTGAGCCCCCTCTTCTTATTCTCCTGTGATCCTGGTTATTCACTTACTCTATCCTTTGTTGATTCATCAGCAGAGCAATAATAATAATAGCCCTGGCCAGTATGCTCAGTCATTAGAATATTGGCCCGTGGACAGAGGGCCTTGGGTTCGATTCCTGGTCAAGGGCATGCACCTCAGTTGCAGGTTTGATCCCCAGTCGACATGACTCTCTCACATTGATGTTTCTCTCTCTCTCTCTCTCCCCCCTCCCTCCCTCCCTTTCACTCTCTCTAAAAATCAGTGGAGCCCAGCTGGTGTGGCTCATTTGGTTGAGCATTGTCCCAGGCACCAGGAGGTTGCTGGTTTGATTCCCAGTCAGGGCAGATGCCTGGTTGCCAGCTAGATCCCCAGTAGGGGGCGTGCAGCTGATTGATGTGATGTTTCTCATCGATGTTTTTATCTCCTTTTCCCTTCCTCTCTCTGAGATCAATAAAAATATATATTTTTTTAAAAATCAATGGAAAAAAATATCCTCAGGTGAGACTTAACAATAACAAAAATAGTAATAAATTATAATAGTGGACTTTAGTGGGATAAGTTTAAAGTAATATGTAAAAGGAAACACTCTGAAAACTGTCAAATTTAACTAAAATATTATTTTAAGGTCTGAAAAAGGTTTGACTGCTGGGAAGAGGAAGGCGTTATGAATCCAGCCTAGCCCTAGGCTTAGGAATGCCATTAGTTTTTGGACCAGAGGGGTATGATTCTTTGCCCTCTGGTTGGTAGGATGGGGAGCTATATATCAAAATCAAACACAAAGCTGTCTAGGGAGAGTAGCACACAGTGTCACCATCATCTTCCCCCCCTCCAGTCCCAAACTCTGACCACTAGTCTTCAGTAGCCCTGCCAATACCCCACCCTGAACCTTCCATCCTTCTGGGTCGGCACCTTCACTGCATTCATGCTAGCTCACAGACTGTACAGTTTCACCCTTCATTCCCCCCTTCTCAGCACTTCCTCCAACCCGGCCTTCTGTGGGAGACAGATGGGGTGTCTGGGATGGAAAAGGCTCTGGGCTCTATGCCGCCTTGGGTGGGCAGCCTGCCTCCCCATCTCCCCACTACTCCCCCTCTCCCTACCTAAGACACTCAGATTCACCCCGGGCAACTTTGGGAGCTGCTGAGGATTCCAACTCTCTTACCTCTCAGACTCAGCCCCAGAAGCAAACCAGAATGAAATCTTTCCAATCCTAGACTCCAGCCCCTCTTTGTGGAAAACCAATGCAAAGGAGGAATTAGGTTTGGGAATGGTAGGGCTCCATGTGAAGGGGCTAATGTGGAGAGGAGGGAAAGGCCCAGGGTCCCTCACTGAGGACTGATGGCTGTGGTTTGGGGCCTGAGTTGACAGAGAAGGCTGAACCTCAGCAGCTCCTTTGTTCCAGAAATCTGGGGTCCCTGAAAGGAGGCTTAGCTTGGGGAGGGGGAGAAAGAAAACTAACATTACAGAGCACCAACTGTGAGCCAGGCATGATGCCAGAGCCTTTCCATACCTGTAGTCACAACTAGCAGGTGAGGAGTCAGGATGAATAGGTGTCTCATGAGCTCTCAGCATCTCTCGGCAGAGTTGACCACCTCCTCTGCTGATTCTATGATGTCACTGCCAATTCTCCTACCACTCTGGCTGCTCTTTCTCTGTCTCCTTTGCAAGCTCATCCTTAATTCCTTAGACTCAGCCAAGTCCCCCAACTATATATTTTGATGGTACTACATATCCTTTCAGAGCACTTAGCACAGTTATTTCACACTTATTTGTGTAGCCATTTGAATAATGATCCTATTTCCCCCACCAGATGGAAAGTTCCACGAGGACAATGACCACGTCTGTCTGTGTTCACCGGTGTGCTCCCATTGCCCAGCACAGTGCCTGGCATAAAGCAGCTGTTTGGTAAATATTTGTTGAATGAATGAATAAATGACAAAATGCTATCTTTCTGTCCTAAACTCAACTTCTTAGCCACTCCCTCACTCCAGAACTAACTCACCCCCAATGTGTGCACCAGGGAATAGGGTGCCTGGAAGGTCATCTCCTTCTGGTAAAAAGCCATCAGAACAGAACTAGTCCCAGTTCCAGGGTATGGTATGGGGCCTCTGCCCTCCTAATATCTGGCTCTGCCCACTTGTTCTCCAGCTTCTCCAGGGATTGAGAGAATTCAAAATCCCAACAACTTCTCCCCATATTGGGGCCTGAAATCCCTCGTGAGCTGGAAAGGAGGAGTTCTATGGAGAAGGGTGTCCCTCTTTTCTACCTTAGCTGAGATTGCAGAGACCCCCTCTGCCACCCCTCTGTTCCTGTCCTCTTTCCCTGGACTTCAGGGAAGGGGTTGGTTTGAACAAGTGGGAGGGATAGATAAAAGGTAAAGCCGGACAAGCTGCTTGTTCGTTGACAGCGCTGGTGACAAGCCTCCGCCAGGTGATTGGAGCAGAGGAACACAGGACCCAGCAGCCTCAAGTCCTTTGGTACTACACTCTCTAGACCCTCGGAAGCAGGGAGTGGATTTGTCTGGGAAGTGGCCAGCCTTCAGCCCAGACCTTCATCTGCACCTTTCTGCTGCCCTTGCCATCTGACCTCAAAATTAAAGTGAGGCCAGCTCCTTGCTCTCCCTGGCCACTCCCTATTTTAGCCAATGCCCAGCCCAGAGCATCTCTTCCACCCAGCTGAGCACCAATATCTAGTTCTCACAGCTGCCTCTCATACAGTCCCCTTATCCTGACAGTGCCTCTCAGCACTCAGGTTTTGGGGTCATAGATCTGGAATCCACTCCAGACAGTGTTGCTCTCTCTCACCCTACCTGTTCTCTGGGCCCCTAATGAAGTAGGTCAACTCAGGCTGTGGGCCAAGTCCTTGTGTCCTCATCAAAGACAACATCTGTCTCCTCAAAGATGATAATTCTGCGGAAGGAGATGAGACAGGCACAGGAGAGAAACCTCCATCCTGCCCGGGCCCTCACCCCAGATTCCACTGCAGGCACAGATTGAGGGTGAAGGCCAAGACAGCCACAGAGGCCTACACTCACACATGCCCCTGCACAGGCCTTCATGCCTCTGAGCCCCCAAATATGTGGGCCCCTCCTGGGCTCACCCAGCTACCTGTGCTGCTGCTGCTGCTGCCGCCAAGCCAGCCTTCTTTTATTCATGCGTTGTTTTATTGCTGGCAAATGCTGCTGCTTGCTGCTGTTAGAGGCGTTCCTGCCAAATCCATCCCAACATCTTGGCCTGGCATCAGGGCGGCATGCTAATGTGGAAATTTAAAGAGCCGCTCAGTTTTAAATCGGAATTTTAAATGAGCAGCAGTGCTCCTGAGGGACCCAGGCAAAATTGAACAGTATCTGATCCACCCTTCCTATTCCCACTCCCATAAAATCACCCTACTTTCTCCCCTCTGCTCCCCTTGACTTGGACATTAGATGAGGGAGTGGCATGGGACACACTAGGGAAAGAAGGAATTGGTACAAGATGGAGTCATCTAGGCCAGTAATGGGCTGAGATTCCCCGACTCAGGACCTAGGAGGGATCCACTGCCTGCTATCATGTGAAAATGGAGGCAGGGACTCTCTACACAAGGGAGTAGAGCTGGGGATGGTAAAACTGATGTGCCTACCCCACTTCCCATTTTACCAGGAAACAAGAAGAGAAGGCCCAGAGCAGAGAAGAGGGAAGGTGGAATTCCAAGAAGACACTCATGTGCAACATGCAGTTGTGTGGACTGGGATATGTGCACACAGCTGTGCATGCAGGTCAGGATGTTTGCTGAGGCGCCCTGTAGCACATGTGTACACAACCCACACATCACCTATGTATGGAGAGAAATTATTCATATATGCAGGGCAGTCTTTCTTCCCATATCCAGGCCCCTGTCCTAACCAGCTCAAGCTGGTTTCTATAAGTTGCTAGCTTGAGCTGTGCTCCAGGTTTTCCCATAAATCCTAATGCACTAACATTCCCAGCTCCTGGCACCTACCTTGAGTCAGCCATGGTGGTGACAGAGCCCCACAGCAACTCTGGGGCACTTAAACTCATTTTTTGCATTGTTGTGGCTACAGTATGGTGCCTTCTCAGATGGCCATCAGATGACAGGCTCTGACCTCTCATCTGGGAGGGGTAGCCTTGCTTTCAGAGGGAAGAATGGGCTAATGGGAGGTGAGAGAGGCAGAAGCTGTACCTGTCTGTTACCCCCTTTCCTCTTTACCTGTCTCCAGGAAACAGATGGCCCCTCATTATAAAAAAACATATATTGGGCCCTGGCCGGTTGCTCAGTGGTTAGAGCGTCATCATGTGGACCGAGGGGTCGAGGGTTTGATTCCTTATCAAGGGCACGTACCTTGGCTGCAGTTTTGATTCCTGGCCCTGTCGGGGCACATGCAGGAGGCAAGCAATCGATGTCTCTCTCTCTCTCTCTCTGCCTCCCTTCTTCCCTCTCCTCCCCTCCTTTTTCCCTTCCTCTCTCTCTAAAAATCAATGGAAGAAAATATCCTCTGGTAAGGATTAAAAAAAAAGAAGAAAACATATATTGAGTGCCTACCGTCAAGGAGACAGTGTGCTTAGTTTAGCACAGTGCCTCACAATTTTCTGGGCTGGGTCGATGACAGCCCTAAGAATCTGGATGTGCTATCTCCATCGGACAATCCACAATAACTTGCATGGCAACCTCAACCTCACCAATGTAAGCTGCCAAAGAATGCTCCTTGACCTTCCCTGGGATTCCTCCTCCCTCAAAGAAGGAGCCAGCTCCTTTATGGGTTGGTGTGGCTGCCAGCCAAGAGGCTTGGGGCAGGCCTGGGGCATGCAGCTGGCAGCTGCCCACCAGATCCCCAAGGAACACCTTCCTCCCCCACTCCATCGCCCCATTCAGATGGCCCCTGGGCTGCAGGGAGTTAAGAGCTCCCTGCTCCCCATTTCCAGAGTAAACCTCAAGCTAGAAAGCCCATCATCTTCCTTTCCACTGTAACCTGTTTCAAGATCCTCCACACAGGTACTTCTCCCAGGCAGGACCAAAAAATTAATACAGTAGGGTTGGGCTGGGACTAGGTAAGGGGCCTTGAGGCGTGAGACAGGGGCTAGAATTATGGGAGAAGTTCCTGAGGTCAAGAGATGGATGAGGAAGAACTCAATGGCAGTGAGATAAGATGGCAGGTGGGGGTGGAGACATGAAGTAAAGGGGCTGAGTGAATCTGCCTCTCATCTAATTAGCAACATGTAAATAATATGCAAATAACCCCCTCTTTGTTTAGAGACCACAGGGTCTGTGCTTTTTGGAAGTGGCTACAGAGGGTCCACCAAGCAGTATCTCTGAGATCCTCAGACATGAGGTACTCAGGCTCAACATAGACAACATGGTGCAACCATCGGGTTGTAGCTTCTTCCCTGGATGGACTCAGTTTCTGTAGGTCTCAGTTTCCCTATGTGTGAGATGGACTGGATGGACTCCAAGGCTTCTGTCTAGTACTGACAGTCTGGGGTTCTCTGATCAGGGGCCCAGCCAGGGGAATTAATGCCATTCTGGGGTGGAAACTACTTAACTCTCTTGCCCCTGGTGTCCATCTTGGCTGTTCTGTCATGGTACCCCCCACATCCCCATGCACCTGCCATTCCGAACATGTGAACATTTTCCTGAAGGCAATGTGCTCCCCTACTCAATGCCTTTACCCCACTGTTTCCTCTGCTAGGAATATCCTTCCCACTTTAGTCCCTTACCTGGCTAACTCCTTCTCTAACTCCAACAGCCTTACCTACCTTATCCTTCCACCTTTTGGACATCCCTATGTATTATTTCCTTGTATTATTTCCCACTAGACTGTGAATTCCTAAAGAGCAGGTACTAGGTTTTGTTCAAGATGGACTCTCCACCCTGGCCTGGTAGTTCCGTTGGTTAGAACATCATCCTGATACACCAAGGTTGCGGGTTTGATCCCCAGTTAGGGCACATACAAGAGTCAACCAATGAATGCATAAATAAGTGGAACAACAAATCTCCCTCCCTTTCCCTCTTTCTCTCTCTCTCTCCCCTCTCCTTCCCTTGCTTCTTCCCTCTCTCTCAAATCAATAATAATAATAATAATAAAGAGACAAAATCTCCAATTTCCCAAGGCTGCTGTAATAAATTACCACAACCTTGGTGTCTTAAAACAACAAATCTCTTCTCACATTTCTGGAGGAAGGTAGTTCAACATCAATTTCACTTCATCAAAATCAAGAGGTTGTCAGGACTCTGTGTGCTCTCTCTGGAGGCTGTAAGGGAGAATCTGTTCTTTCAGCTTCTAGGGGCTGCTGGCATTCCTCTGCTTGCAGTTGCATCACCCCAATTTCTGCCTCTGTCTTCACTCCTCCTGCTACTCTTCTGTGTGTATAATGTTCCTCTGCATCTCTCTTACAAGGACACTTGTGGTGGCATTTAGAGCCCAGCCAGATGATCCAGGCAAAGTAATCTCTCATCCCAAGATTCTTAGCTTAATCACATCTGCAAAAACCCTTTTCCAAGATAAGGGAACATTCACAGGTTCTGGGGATTAGGATGTAGACACACCTTTGGGAGCCATTATTAGACTACCAAAATAAGCAAAGGCACTTTTAAATTTGTTAAGCATCTACCACTTGATAAGCATCTACCATGTGCCAGACACCGTACATATATTTTATATTTTTCTCACTGCATTTAAGTCTTCCAGTAACCCTGAAAGGTAGATAATAATGCCTCCACTTTACAGATGAGGAAACTGAATGAGGCTGAGAGACTGAGTCACCTGTTCAAGCTCACATAGCTGGTAAGTGACAGAGCTAGGATTTGAAACCAGATGGGCTTGACTCCAAAGCCAGCATGATTTTTGCCTCACCAAAAGCCTTCAAGCCTACCCCAGGCTCTGGCTCAAATTTCTGACCTGAGTGAATGTGCAGAAACAGAAAGAGAAGTGGACAAGGGAAGGAAAGATGAGGCCCAGCCTTCCTACTGGTATTGACTCACTTTCTTTTGCCAAAGCCCTCTTACCACCACCCCTAAACCTCCCCCACCACCTCTGACCCCTTGTTTAAGGAGCCTGGAATCTCCCCCAGTTTGCAGCTCCATGCCAACTACTGCTGCCCGGAGGGTGGCACAGTGCCTGGACTTCAGGCAAAAGATATATCACAGAACCAGAGGGATCTCTGAGGTCACCTCTTTTACCCCGCTGTCCATATAGAGGCCCACAGGACAGGGCAGACAGGGTCAGGGTAGTGGCAGCAGAAGGGAAAATTAGCCATCTCTTCCTTTATCTACCCTTTCTCCTCGCTTCTGATACTGTTTGTGTTGGGAAGTCCTCACTGAGGGCTGACCTTCCAGACATCATGTTGTAATGGAAGCTGGCCAGAATCAGATTGTCCAAGACTGTCCAAACCATAAAACGAGATTTTGGCTAAGTACCTTCACCTCTCTGGGCTTCTAATTCTTCATCTTTAAAATGGCATCGATAACGATGATAATTATAATATACATCTCACAGGGCTGTTGGGATAATAACACAGCCCAGGAAAGAAGCGTCTGACTCACCGGGAGCAAGGGAGGTGCTGCGGGGATATTTTGTAACAGCCCCGCAGCCCTCCAGCCGAAGCCCCTTTATCCTGGGTAACAGGGCTTTGCTCACCTCAGCCGTCTGGTCTGCCTTGCGCGCTAGACTGTGAACTCTTCTTGGCAGGACCTTGTTCATTTTTTAATCACCGCTCCTTCTCCCCATTGTTTAATCTAACCCGCACTTGGGCACGTAGGATAGTAGGCTCGATCTACACTTGACAAATAAACAAGTGAGGGTATCAGTCGGACCCGCAAGTCCCAGGAGGCACAGAGCCTGACTCCCTCCCACCCACCCATCCCCTTTTGGGCACGACCCCTTTCCCCTGGGCTCCAGGAGTTAGCGCGAGGAAAGGATGTTCTGCAGCTTTAAGAGTTCTCTTGGGCGTCCCGGTTGCCAAGGCGCGGTTGTCAGGGGCCTGCGCCGAGCTGCGTCGGGCTTCGGCTTCGGCGCACCAGCTCCTCGCTTCCGCCACTGCAGCCCGCCGCCGCCGGGCCGCGCCGGCTCTGCTCTTCCGAACCGTCTGGCGGACTTGGCACCGGCCCCGACTCCTCAGTGCCCCCGCAGTGCGTGGCAGGCTGCGGCTTCATTATCCTGATTGATTCCTCCTGCTCCCGGACACCGTGGGGGCCCCGGCCAAGGAAGGGGGGAAGAGGCGGCATCTGCGGGCCCCTTTCTGGGCCCTCGCTCCCAGCCGCTCTTGTTCTTCGGGCTGCCGGCCCTCGGTGTTGTGCTGGTGTCCAGGCCGGGCAAGGAGGGAGGGCCCGGCCGATCTTTGCTCCCACCATCCCACCCCACAAACCCGATGGGCAGGGAGAGCGCCAAGAAGGAGCGGAACTGTCTGGGGCTTGGTGTTGGGGACCAAGGTGCCAGCCCTGGGCCACAAACGCAGCGTGGGCTTCTGTCTCCCGGCCTGCGCTCTGCAAATGCTCTGGGCCTTTCCCAGGAGGATATGGGAGGCTTGTGAAGGGAGCACAGTGATAGACTGAGAACTTCGAACTTCGGGAGAATAAGCCTTTGCCAAACGGGAAAGGTGACATCTTTGAGGAACATTGACCACGTGGGCCAAGGCCCTATGGCACATGTCTTATCACATGCCTCCCAGGTTGCCTTACGTACAGTTCTCAGGGGAAGCAGGGACAGGGTCTGCCAGACAGCAGGATACAGCAAGGAGCTAAGCTTAAAGGAAGGCCAGTTTAAGAACCTGGTCCCAGATCTAGCAGGGGGTAGTCTGGCCACAAAATCGTGGTCCCCCAGGAAACCAAATACTGAGGTGAGACCTCAGTGGAAAGAGAATTTGGGAACCTGGGATCATCTTCCTAGTTCTGCCACTTGATTTCTGACCTGGACAAGTCACTTTACTATTCTTAGCCTTGGTTTACTCATTTGTAAAATGGGGTTAAGACCTCTCTGACAGTTGTCAATGGCTAAATGGGATAATGATGGCAGGGCCCTACCTAAGTTATCTGGCAATAAGGAGAGAGGGGGGTGAGAAGCAGGCTTCTATCTCTGCTGCTGTGTTGGGTACCCTCCTCTCTCCTTGAAGGAGGTAACTTTCCTCCATATGCCTAAATCCCTTTGAGTAGAAGATGACATAGAACCTTCCAGCCACACCTGCTTCCTTGTCAGGGTAGAGGGGCAAACCTGCTGCCCACCTCATTGGCATGGCATGGATTTAATTTCTCAGTTCACATCAGGGTCTCTGTGAGGCCTTCTTTTCTGTAAGGCCTGACAGTCTCCCTCTAGTACCTCTGTCCTGTCCTGTTCAAAGGTCAGATACACAAACTTGGCCCTTTTGGCTAAATCCAACCTTTAGCTCCTGTCAGTTCTGGGAAAGGGAGCTGGTGGAGAATTTGAGGCCAGTTTTTCCAGACCTGTGGCAATCTTGTCTGTGAACATGATCTGGGCCACTCAGGCAACTAAGTGTCTATTTCTAGGTCTTTTTCCTCATCTATGAGTTAATTAATTTATTTTTCCAGTTCGTATTCCTGGGTGGCCGCACTGGGGCAGCAAAGTGCACCCAGCAGGTGGGAGTGCAGGAGCCAGAGTGGGTGGGAAGAACTGCACTTTGAAACCGCAGATCCTGGGGGTGGGGGCGAGTGGGCGGGGGAGGAATAGACACACATGTCAGCCTCTTCAATACAAAGATATTTGTTGCTGGAGGACCTTCCAGATTCTAGAACATTCCACAGTGTTATGCTGCTTTCCCCCTTTTTCTTGAACATAGCAGACTCTTGCCCTGGACTCTTCAGCCTGAGGCTAATTGCTTTCCTGGGGGAAAAGACAGATTATAAATTTTAGTCTGGAGCTTTTGTTCATTTCATTTTGATAGAATTATTTATTTTTAATACAATTATGCATTATTTTTATATTCAACGTAAAAACACAGTAAAAAAAATTGCCAGTTGAGGCGGAGAGGTGGGGAGCGGTGGTTGGGGGGACGGGGAGGGAATGTCAGGGAGGAATTTTTTTCTCTGGTGGGCAAAGGGAGGTCAGCACATGTATCGAGGCACGTCATGCCCTTGATTAATGTGACCCTGTGAGTGGCTTTCTCAGCCTACCTACTGGCCTGGCTGCCCACCCACCCCTGGTTGACCTGCTCCATCGTTAGCACATGTAGGCCTGGGCTCCACTTCCTATTTATACAGATCACATGGAACCCTCGCTGTGGCTGCTTTAGGCAGAAGAGGGAGCCACAGCCGCCTAGTGGCTGCCAGGGAAGCTGGCAGGAAGGGGCATCTCCACCAGACGTCTCCTGGGAAACAGTGAGCTCCCCAGAGAAGGGACATTTGGAAATAAAATTCCTGCCACTGTGTGTTTGTATGTGTGTTGGGGCGGGAGAGGGAGTTAAGAAACCTCCCCAGCCCCCTCTGCTCTTGTCTCTTCAGGGAAAACCTCGCAGCAGCTCTTCTCCCTCCCAAAACTCCAGCCTCCTCCCCAGAAACAGCATAGGCTCTGCTGGGACTGGGTAATATCCCTTCAGATTTATGCAGGTGGAGGAGAGCACTGGACTGAGAGCCAGAGGCCAATGTCCCTGGCTGCCCTGCCTCGCCCTCTCTGAGTCCTGGGTTCCTACTCTGTAAAATGAGGATACTGTCTGAGATTTCCCCGTTGCTCTTAGCACAGAGGGGTTCCTCCACAGGTCCAAGAATACAGTGGGGCCACTTTAGGTTATTTTTGGCACTTGGAGCAGATCCCTGGTAGGAGCTAATGATTCCTTGTGTGACCTTGACTGGTCACTAAAACAGCCTCAGCCCTCACCTGCACATCCACTCAGGTATTCGCAGGTGCTTATGGAGAGTGAAGTCTACACTTGGAGGGCCCAGAGACTGCCCAGCTTTCCATGAAAGCCCTCCCCATGCTGTCCTGTGCCAGAGGCCAGCTGCATCCACCTTCCTTCCATGACGACCCCTTTCACATGAAACTGGAGGGCCCTGGAACCTTCTCTTCCCATGGTATCCAAAGCCAACCTATGAGAGAAGCCATTGTGCCTCCTGGGGGGTAGAAGTGGGGTCCCTGCCTCCTCCCCTCACACATCCACCTGGTTCCCTTTGCTCTCCCTTGCTGATGAGGGACCAAGCCCCCACTGCCAGCCGTTTAACCCACCTTTCCCCTGTAAAATACTGGCCGCATGAGTGAAAGCAAGTGGCTCCCTCCCAGCTGCAGTGCACATCCTGACCTCACTTCCTAGACCCCCCCTTTCTCAAGAGACCCCACCTTCCAGGCAGAGTGAAGTTTGCTGAGAGAGCTTTCCATGTAGGAAACAACCCCACAATTTTTGGAGGAGATATAGGAGCTCCAGGAAGGAAGCGGGGAGAGGGAGGGTCGCGCTGCAGAAACCCTGGAGGTCCAACCCTTCGGGTGTCCTTCAGGAGGAGACGTGGACTAGCCCTCATGGCCTGATTTGACCTTGTGGCTTCTCAGCCCTAGGTCTGTTCCTGGGAGACAGGCCAGTGAGTTGGAGGTGGGAGAGAAGGTGAAGGGGGAGGGGGGGGAAGGGAGGGGGAAGCTGCAGAAGTGGGGAGGGGAGTGACTGTCACCTTCTTGGGCACCGGCTGTGTGGCAGGCGGACACTATAGGCTCTGTCCCAGCTTTACCTGGATTGTCTCATCCAGTCCTCACCCCAGCCTGTGCCAGTGTTGTTCTCTCTTCTCTTCTGACAGAGAAGGAAACTGAGACTCGGGCGTTATGTAACTGCCCAAGGTCACACCGCCCGTCAGGAGCGAAGCCAGGATCCCAGCCCAGGTCTGTCTGCCTCCAGTGGGTTCTCTCTGCTGCCAGAAAGTCGTCCTCCTGAAAAAGCAGGTCTGGAGTTGGGGTTTTCAGTCAGAACTCATCAGGCTCCCCAGAGGCAAATCTATTGTCATCTGCCCTCCTCCTCACCCATCTGCCAGGCAAGTCGCAGGTGAGCCCCCTGCCAAGGCCCCTGCCCCAGCCCCAGGTGCTAGCTCGGCTTGCCTGGCTCCCCGCCCCTCCCTGGTGCCCCCAAGGTGGCTCTGAGGTCACCCCACACCCCAATGCCTTTAATTCTGCATTTCCAGGTCACGGAAAGCACAGGAAAAAGCAGGAAGAGAGAGGAGGTCACTTGAAGGTTGGAAGCAGGGGCTCTGGTCTTCCACAAAAGATTGGGGGTCCTGGTTATCTCCTTCAGTTCAAATGAACCCTTTCCTAACTCCCACCCCTCATCCCCAGAGACAGCCCGAGCTTTGCTTAGTTAATGAAATACAAAAGAAGGAATCAGGGGGTGGGGGTGGCTCCAGAGCTCTGGAAAGCCAGGGAGAGAGGAAAAGTTGGGTCTCTTCCAAAGAGTTAATGTTCCACAGTATGATCGATTAGGTGTCAGATGTAATTTCAAACCAATACAAGATGAATGGCATAATTTTCCCTCTCTCATTTTAGACAGAATTAAGAATCCATTAGCTAACACAAATTTTTGGCAAGTTTAATAGGAGCTCAAATCTACATTCAGAGGAAATGCTCCCCAAAGCATGTTTCAAGCTTTTACTCCTCAGGCCCCTGGCCTCCAACGTCCTCCTGACCCTCCCAAGCCCTCTGTTCTCTGTCCCCTACATGCAGCCCCCTCTCCCTTCCCTGGTCCCCCTACATGCTCCTCCTCAACTCAGCCCAAGATTAACTGGCCTGACCCCTCTCACAAAGGCTGGGCCTGCCCACCATTGTCTTCCAGTGGCAATGGGTGGGGGAAGGGGCGGAGGGGCTGGCAGTGGGCCCAGGGAATGGGGGAGGTTGCCGAATTGGCCCCAGGCTCCAGACAAACCCTAGGGAGAGGGGTGAATTGATTGGGGCTTTGGGGCTGTTTGAGTCTCAGCTACTCATCAGTATCACCCCCAGAGTAGTTCTTGTTCTTAGACAAAGCATTCCCTAATTCATAAGGGGGACTACACCCCTCCTTTTACATTTACATATATTCACACAGCAAACCTGCGAGGAAGAACAGCTACCAGTCCATTTTATAGATGAGGAAATTGAGGCTCAAGGGGGTTGATTGGAGTCAGCTGGGTGCTTGGCTCTGCTACTTTCTTGCTTACCAGGGCCCTAAGCAGTGGTTGGCAAACTGCGGCTCAGAGCCACATGCGGCTCTTTGGCCCTTGAGTGTGGCTCTTCCACAAAATACCACGTGTGGGCGCGCACATACAGTGCGATTGAAACTTCGTGGCCCATGTGCAGAAGTCAGTTATTTTGTGGAAGAGCCACACTCAAGGGGCCAAAGAGCCGCATGTGGCTCGCGAGCCGCAGTTTGCTGACCACGGGAATTTACCTACAGGTCTCAGTGTTTTCATCTATAAAATGGGAAGAACATTAGTACAAGATACAAATGAGAAAGCTCTTGAGAAAGGAGAATCTCCATGACTGTTCGTCTGGGCAGAGGTGCCAAATGTCCACGCTGCACCAGCCTCTACTCTCCAAGCTCACAGCCTGTTGGAGAGACAAAGGTAAACTGAGCCCTGCCCTGGAAGGAAGAGAAGCTGGAACAATAGTCATGGCAGCTTCCCCTTCCTGGGCATCTACCCTGCGCCAAGTGCGGGAACAGATTCCTTACATATAGTAACTCATTTACTCCTCACACCTTTTTCAGACAGATACTATTATTTTCACCCCCACTTTCCACATCAGGAAACGGAGGCACAAACAGATGAAGTACCTCGCCTGAGGTCACCCAGCTGAGCAGGGAGTGGCAGAGTTTAAATTCCAGCCCAGGCAGCCTGGGCCTGTGGCTTTTCTTTTTTTTTTTTAATATATTTTATTGATTTTTTACAGAGAGGAAGGGAGAGAGATAGTCAGAAACATCGATGAGAGAGAAACATCGATCAGCCGCCTCCCGCACATCCCCCACTGGGGATGTGCCCGCAACCCAGGTACATGCCCTTGACCGGAATCGAACCTGGGACCTTTCAGTCCGCAGGCCGACGCTCTATCCACTGAACCAAACCGGTTTCAGCGGCCTGTGGCTTTTAACCCGGGGCTGAGCAGAGGTAAAGGCTGGGATGGTGGAACATCAGGATGTGATCGACCCACTCTGGGGTCTGGGAAGGCTTCGCCACGGCCAGGCTTGAATAAGGAGTTTACCATTTCACTGGGCAAGGAGAGAAAGAGCATTCTAGGAAACTTTAGAGCAGTGGTCGCCAACCGGTGGTCCGCGGACCCCTGGTGGTCCGTGAGGTCCGAAAGGTTGGCAGCCGCTGTTCTAGGCCAGTGATGGCGAACCTATGACATGTGTCAGAGGTGACAACATTTTTTTGGTTGATTTTTCTTTGTTAAATGGCATTTAAATATATAAAATAAACATCAAAAATATAAGTCTTTGTTTTACTATGGTTGCAAATATCAAAAAATGTCTGTATGTGACACAGCACTAGAGTTAAGTTAGGGTTTTTCAAAATGCTGACACGCCGAGCTCAAAAGGTTCGCCATCACTGTTCTAGGCCATGAGGACAGCATGTGCAAAGGCATAAAGAAATCTCAGGCCCTGGCCTGTTTGACTCAATTGATTGGGTGTCATCCCATGCACCAAAAAGGTTATGGGTTTGATTCCCTGTCAGGGCACATACCCAGGTTGTGGGCTCCAGCCCCAGTAGGGGGCGTGCAGAAAGTAGCTGATCCATCATCAATGTTCCTCTCTCTCCCTCTCTCTCCCTCTCCCTTCCTCTCTCTCTAAAAATCAATAAAAACATATTTTTTAAAAATGTCTTAGCATAGGGAATAGTGAGTGATACACTGCTACAACCAAAACATGGGGTTCATGTGGAGGATGACAGAAAACAAGGTTGGATGGGCAGGCCAGGTGCTTCATTCGGACAATCCTGCTCTAAAAATTGTGAAGTCTAACTCCTACAGACAGCCTTGCTTGCTATGCTCATATTAATAGGTAGGGCTATTGCCTTCTTTCTTCATTATAATAACCACACAAAGAAGGTACTGTTATCCTATTTTTCAGATGAGTAAACGGAGGCTCAGGAATATTAAGGAACTTGCCAGAAAGACTCAGCTAGAAAGTGACAGTTGAGCATCAAACCCATGTCTGACCCCAGAGCCCAAACTCTTTCTTAAAAATATATTTTTATTGATTTCAGAGAAGAAGGGAGAGGGGGAGAGAGAGAGAAACATCAGTGATGAGTGAGAATCTGATTGGCTGCCTCCTGCATGCCCCATACTGGAGATGGAGCCCGAAACCCAGGGAATCAAACCATTCATAGGTCTACCACTGAGCCACTCTGGCTGGGTAGTGCCCAAACTCTTAATCACTATGCTTGCTGTGTCCTGGTACGAAGTGGAGGAATTTTGGAGGAATTTTCAGCAGGGGGTGGTGGGTTTGGATTGAGTTTTAGGAAAATAATTTTGACAGGGTGTAGAGGTCAGAGCAGAGTGAGGCTGGAGGCAGGGAAGCCAGTAAGGAAACCATTGCTCTGGTCCAGATGAAAGTTCCAACTGGAGAATAATAGGGGAAGGCCCCCTCTTATCCATGGGGATGAAAGAAAGGGCCTCCAGGAGCCTAAGCAATGATAGTCATAATGACTCCTGGCCAGTGTTGCTCAGTGGTTAAATCATTTGCTGGCACACCAAGGGGTCATGGGTTCGATTCCTGGTCTAGGACCTGCACCTGGGTTGCAGGTGTGTGTGGAAGGCAACCAACCAATGTGTCTCTCTCACATCAGTGTTTCTCTCTCTCTTTCCCACCCTCCCACTCTCTCTCTAAAAGAAAAAATAATTCAATGGAAAAAATATCCTCTGGTGAGGATTAGCAAAATAATAATAATAAATAATCGTCAGAATAATACAAACTACTTACATATATTTTTATATATATTGATTTCAGAGAGGTAGTGAGAGAGAGAGAGAGAGAGAGAAACATCAATGATGAGACTCATTGATCAGCTGCCTCCCACACGCCCCATTCTGGGAACCGAGCCTGCAACCCAGGCACGTGCCCTTGACTGGAATTGAACTCAGGAGCCTTCAGCCCACAAGCCGATGCTCTATCCACTGAACCAAACTGGCTAGGGCAATAGTACAAACTATTAAGTGCCTACCCTGTGTCAGGAACTTCCCCTGAGCCATCTCCAAATTATACAATGCTGTAGGGCAGATGTTGTTAGCCCCATTTTACAGATGAGAAAGCTGAGGTTCAGAAAGGTTGATCAACTTCTCTGGACTACACAGCTGTGATCCAGCAGAGCTGGGACTGGACTGAAGCCCTAACCTTTTCTCTCACCTCATAGCCAGAAGGCGGTTGGACCACACATCAGAGGTCAGCTCTTCCCTCTTGACATGGCTTAATATCGCCTGGCCTACGTATTATGGAGCTGGTCCCCGTTTGGACCCCAGCACGGGGCCTTGAACTGAAGGAGGTGGAAAAGGGGGTGAGGAGGAAGAGAGGAGAAGTTGGAGGGGGATGAGCTCTGGAGTACTGAGCCAGCAGTCACTTCTACATGTTACTTAGACCATTCAAGAAGGTGTCCAGGACAAGGCATTCAGGAAGGTGAGTGAATTTAACTCTTAGCCCTTAAGTGGGGAAGAGGCCTCATACCTTTACTTTATTTCCTGACTTTTGGGAAGTCCTTCCTGCTAACTAACTCCCATCCCTCCTAGTGGAGTCATGAACAACCCAGTTGCCAGTTTCAAGGAAGAGCCCCTGCCCTTGCATCCCACCAACAGGATATATCTCAGTCTCCTTCCTCAGGTGGTGAGGTGTGTGTGTGTGGAGGGGGGGGGGGTATCCCACCTACTTGCCTTTAAGTCACTGCACACCCAGAAGTGTGGGGAAAGGGGGGTGGTTTCCAGACTATTCCACTGAAAGGAGGAAATAACCAGGCTCCTCAGCCCAGCCCCTCCCCAGCAGAGGAAGAGGAATAGCCCTGAGCAGGGAGGGGGAGGGAGGAGACCTAACTGGGCCACAGGGCTCCTGCCTTGAAGGGAGGAGGATCTGAGTTTTAGTTAAAGTCTTTGGCATCAGAACTGAGGCTATATAAAGGAACCCATATCCCTGCCTGAGCTAAACATTTCAGGGATAGGGAACTCCTGGGTCAGCCCAGGGTCACCCTAAGGGAGAGAACTTGGGGAAAGGACTAGAGAGAATATTTAAGAGAAAATACCTTGGAGGGGATGAAGTTGGGCTCTGGAAGCAAACACTCAAATTAGAATCTGAGCCCTCCGTAGCAAAGGCAGAAGTACCTGGGGCAGGTTTGTTCCTTTATTCCACGTATTTTCATTGATATCCTACTATGTGCCAGGCACTGGGATATTCAAAGATCCTTGCCTTCAAGGATCATTCTGGTTAGCTACTCTTCCTCACCTGTAAAATGGGGATAGTCATACCTACTCCCAAGAGAATTATAAAGATTAAATAATGTGTCTAAACCTGCACTCCCCCCAACAAAGTGGAAGCTACTAGCCACATTTAAATTAATTTAAATTTAAAATCCATTTCCTCAGTCACTTTTAGCCACCTTTTAAATGCTTAATAACCTCACATTGGGTACATCTACACAATGGAATACTAAACTACTGTAAAAAAGAAGGAACTCTTACCATTTGCAACAGTATGGATGGACCTGGAGAGCATTATGCTAAGTGAAATAAGCCAGTCGGAGAAAGATAAATATCACATGATCTCACTCATTTGTGGAATATAATGAACAACATAAACAGATGAACAAAAATAGATCCAGAGACATAGAAGCATCAAACAGACAGTCCAACCTCTGAGGGAAGGCAGGGATGAGAGTGGGGATAAGAGAGCAACCAAAGGACTTGTATGCATGCATATAAGTATAACCCATGGACGCCAACTGTGTGTGGGGGGAGAGTGAGGGCATGTGCTGGGGGGTAGAAACGGCCGGGGAGATGTCAATGGGGGGAAAAGAAGACATATGTAATACTTTAAACAATAAAGAAATAAAAAAAAAAACCCTCACATTGGCTAGTGACTCCATATTGATGAGGACAGAACTAGAACATTTCTGCCATTGTAGAAAGTTCTGACAGTGTTGGTCTAAAGCAGTGGTCGCCAACCTTTCGGACCTCACGGACCACCAGCTGGTGACTGCTGGTCTAAAGCACTCAGCTCAGAGCCTGGCCCAAGTCGTACCGTAAGTGAACCCCATCGTTCTTGGAAGACAGGTGGTGAGACTGATTATTCTTCCAGGAGCCTGCAAAGACCATCCATTTGATGTTCTCCGGGGTTGAGTGTGAAAACTACGAGTGGGGAAGAGTCAGGGGCTGGTCAGGGCAAAGCAGGAGAGGAGGAGGAGGGCTAAGTGTACAGGTTAGGGAGATGGTGATGAGGGTGCCCAAGAGGTAGAGGTGAGTGAACCATGTGTCTTAGGCAGGAAAGAACAGACGACCAAGAGGGAAGAGAGAGAGAGAAATCCAGGCACCCATGAGGATGGATTCATTTTGAAGGCAGAGCAGGTAGCTTTGCTTTTGAATCCGGTGCGGGGTGTACAAGAGCATTGCCAAGGATGACCCCCAGTTTTGGGCTTAGGAAACCAGTAGAGTTGAGGGGCTGGAGTCCTGGAGCGGGAGAGGCACGGGCCTGAGGGCGCCTGTCACCACAGGCAGCACTGGGACTCCGAAAGGAGGCGCTGTTATTCTGCAGGTTCTAACACATTGGCCTTTTGATTTGAATTCTAACCCTCCCGTGTTGCAGACTTCTCACAGCGTAGGTCTCCTCAGCCTGTCTCCGGGGAGCTGCGAGCGAAGACTGATTGGAACAGACCTGACTCACGGTGCTGGGTGCTGGGTGCTGGGAAAGCATTTGATCCTTCTCTTTCCTCTTCCTTCCTGACCTTCCACCTGAGGCGGCTCTGAGCCAGGAGCCCAGGAGAGGGGACTGTTGTGGAAGGAGTGCTGGGCTGGGGCTGGGCATTGCTCCCAGCGTCTTAGTCCTGCAGTGGGGGAAGAAGACGGGGACATGCTAAGCTCCCGAGCCTGACCTGTGGCAGCCTGGGTTTGTGCCTCTACCTTCTCTGGGGGCAGGAGGACTGATGCCTCCACATTTGGGGTTGGCAGAGGATGGTCTCTGAGCCAGTCCTCCCCAAACCAGTGGGAGATTCTAGGAAGTCTTTAATTACTGCCTCAGAGTGGATGCTAGGTTAATGCGATGATTCGAAAGGTATGTTTTTCAATTACATTTAACGGAAAGATTTATAGTCAAGTAAAATATAATTAGGAGGCTGCCAGCAGACAGGCCTCCTGAGAGGAAGAAAGAGAGATGAGACAGACCCCTAATGGGGCAGGTTGGAGCCCAGGCTACGGGACCAGCTTACCCCACCCCCCTTGGAAGATGTCAAAGCACTCATCAATTAGCCATTCAAACACATGGAGGAAGTAGCTGCTCCATCCTGGGCCCATCCTTTTCTATGGGAACCGAACAAATACTGCGTTCCCCACCCTCAGAGAGCTTACAGACCAGCAGGAGGGAGTCAGGGACCAGATCCAGCTGGTAAGGAGTTTGGGTTTTATTCTATGTGCTAAGGAAGCCAGTACAGAGTTTAAACCAGGTAGTGAAAGGCCTGGCTTATACGTTTTTGGTTTTTTTGGCTTATACGTTTAAAAGCTTACCTAGATGCTATGGGAGAATGAATCAGAGGAGGTTAGAGCAGAGACTCAGATGAGAGGTGATTTGACCTGGCTTGGGGGGAAGCACTGAGAAAGGAGAGAAGGGCCTGGACTTGGGGTACATACTGGAGAGAGAACCAGTGGTTCTTGGTGAGAGAGTCGAGTCGTTATGGAGAGAGAGGGAGAACCGAAGGCCGATGCCCAGGTTTGGGGCTTGAGAAGCTAACCTGGTGCTGCTATCTATTGAAAGGGGGGGAGCCAAGGGAAGAAATAGGTGGGAAGGCATGTGGAGAAGGTGTTCAGACTTGGGCCCTTTCTGGACTTGTGGACCAGGAGGCACCATCATGGGAGTCCACATCCTACACAAGGAAGACAAAAGGTCCAGCGCAAGGAGCCCAAGAGCCAGATGACCACCTGAGGCTGTCGGCCAAGCTGTGCAGGCTTCTGGCCAAAGGAACCGACCCCACCTTCGACCAAGTGGTGCTGGAGAGGTTGCTCATGAGTGGCACCAACTGGCTGCCTCTGTCCCTTTCCTAGAAAACAAAGCTTCGTGGCCGGGAAGGCAAAACTGCTGTGATTGTAGGGCCTGTACCAGAGGATGTGCGTGTCCCGGAGCCACCCCCAGCCGCATCCTCAAGGCCAAGGCCCTCACCTTCGACCAGCGGGCCCTGGACTCCCCTAAGGGCTGTGGCACTGTCCTGCTTGCTGGTCCTCAAAAGGGCTGAGAGGGGTACACGCATTTTGGCAAGGTCCCTGGAAACCCTCACAGTCGCACCAAACCCTATGAAAGCTCCAAGGGCCAGAACTTCGAGCCTGTGAGAGGCCAAGGGGTGAACCAAGGCTACAAAAACCAATCCCAGATCCTACCTTGTTATTAAAAATGTTTGGATGCTGAAATAAAAGGAGGTCAGACTTGGAATGGAGACCCTCTAGGGCAGTGGTTCTCAACCTGTGGGTCGCGACCCCTTCGGGGGTCAAACAACCCTTTCACAGGGGTTGCCTAAGACCATCGGGAAACACATATGTAATTACATATTGTTGTTGTGATGAATCACTACGCTTTAATTATGTTCAATTTGTAACAATGAAAATACATCCTGCATATCAGATATTTACATTACGATTCATAACAGTAGCAAAATTACAGTTATGAAGTAGCAACGAAAATAACTTTATGGTTGGGGGTCACCACAACATGAGGCACTGTATTAAAGGGTCGCGGCATTAGGAAGGTTGAGAACCGCTGCTCTAGGGGCTTCCCTGGCCCTGAAGGATGGCCATCTGGATGTCCCGCCACAAGAGGGTGCCCTCTCACCACCCCACTCTTGCTTCCCAGTTTGTCCTTGAGCTTTTTTACATGTCTGACTTCCATTCCTCCTGCTCCACTTAGGAGTGTGTGCCTCTTGAATTTGGAGAGAGAATTCTGTCTAAATCCTGAAATTCTACCACGGCATTCAGACATTCACTGAGCACCCACTATGGGTCAGACCCTGTGCTAGACACTTTGGGGATGTTATTTCATCATATCCTGACCATCGCTCTTTCCATGTTAGTAAAATAGTAATACTAATAGGACCACTCTCTTCAGCCAGGCCCTTTACATTGTCACGTTTAAGTCTCACTGAGAAATAACCTGCCCATGGTCACAGAGCCAGTTGGTATTGAGAGGGGGATGAGAAATCTAGGCTTTCTCCAGTAGGAGCCTCTCTGGGGGAAGAGGACTGCCTGGGTGTTGGAGGGAGGAGCCAGGCGATGCCTTTCCCCTCCCCCTCACCGGGTCCTTCCCACATGAAGCACAGAGGCTGCGTCCTCTTCCCAGACTTCCCTGGGTGCGGAGGGCAGACTCCTGATGGCAGCCGCAGGGCCTGCGAGTGCTGGGGCAACCTGCCCACTTGCTGGGGAGGGAACAGTTGTCATAGAAGCTCCCAGTCCCTCAGACTGGTTGCCTGGTATCACAGGAGGGAAGTGCCCACCCACGGAATGAGTGAGGGTCCTGTTCTGTGACACAATGGCGTGATTCTTGCCTCCCCCATCCTCTAAGAATGCCTTAGGTGTTTGCGTGTATGTGTGTGCATTTGTGCAGGGACTGGTGTGCAAAGGGTGATTTGTACCCGTGTGCAAGCCAGAACAGGCCTGCCTCCATGCGTTTCCCTCAGGAGGTGATGGTTATTTGGTTGTCTGGGCCTCACAAAGGCAAGTGACTTGTACATTTCTTCACGCATGTGCCTGTAAGAGGAGCTCTCGCGGGATGGAAAGGGCCTGGCCCCAGAGTTGAATTCTGAGCTCAGCTCCCCACCTCTCCTTGCCTGTCTCCAGCTCCCTGCATCCCCCCACCTCCTCCCATGCCGGGCAGAATGCCCTCAGCCTGTGCCGGCTGGCACACATGCCACATGGTGCCTGGTGCGTCTGGGCAAGGATGACGCCCCCAGGCCCGGCTGGGACACTAAGCCACCCGCTGCCTCCCCCACCTCCAGAACGGAGCGTCCCCATCCTGTCCCCTTTCTCAGCCAGGGACACAGGGAGCAGGCAGGGACACGGCACAGACAGATACAAACACACAGATGCAACCAGAGACGCCCACAGGCTGTGCCCCAGAGAGACACAGACATAGGCATTCACGCAGGCTCTGGTACACTCACATACACTCACCCAAATATTACACACCCAAAGGAAGCCAGGGGCAGCCACCACTTGCACAGAATCCAGCAGAAGTAGAGATGTTAGGCTCCCACCCGGTCGGTTAGGCAAACCCACCATGTGTACCTGTTCGTGGTGCTGAAACCAGACTGCACTCCTTATAGAAGATTGAGACCTGGGACAGGTGGTGGATAAGTAAGAAGGAATGGAGGAGAGAGAATAGAAGGGAGGGAGAAAATTATAGGCAAATGAGAGAGAGAGAGAGAGAGAGAGAGAGAGAGAGAGAGAGAGAGAGAGAGAGAGGATACCAAGATACCAAGGGGAACTAAGGAATGCCTGAACAAAGAACAGGCTCAAGGATTTATCCATCTTTGCCCTTCAAGGCCAAAAATTGGAAGAGTTTGGCAAGCGTGCCATGGCAAGTGAGGGACCCTGGATGTGTGGTTCCCGTTGGCTTCCAGTCATCCCTTTCAGGTACCTCCTTGTCCTAGAGGGCCTTACAATAGTAGGGGAAGGAGACAGACACCAAGAAAACCCTGTCATGACCCTGCAAATCGCTCCCCATCTGATTTCTTATCCCAATTTGTGTTGGACAAGTGTTCATCAATGTTGATCTGGATTTGTTCTGGGGATTGCAAGGATTTAGTGACTGCTTAACGCTTATCCACAAGATTGGATTATGGGTTCCTATCTCCCTCTCTTGAGATTAAACTTTCCTCAGGTGGGGTTGCCTAGTAGGAATGGCTCTCCCACCATCAGCCCCTTAGTTGTGATATTTATGGAACGTGAGTAATGCCTACATTCCTGACTTGGGGAAGGGTGGGTAACAAGGACCAAAGGGTTTATCATCTAACTAGGCAAGAGGGGATACAGAGGAAGATGAGGGGGAACAAAAAGACAAAAGGGAAGGAGAAAGAATTGTGAAGATGGATGAAAGAAGGAAGGGAAGAGGAAATTTGGAGAAAGAGGAAGGAGGAGAGTGGAGATGCAGATGGCAGGAGCAAGAGAGGGCATGAGTGATCCAGACAGACTCCAGTGTCCAGGGAAAGGTCGGGAAATATGCCAGGTGGAGCAAATTGCTTCCCTTGATTTTTAGGGGCCCAGATGAGACTGGAAGACCACCCTGGTCCTGCAGCTGCTCAAAATCACCCCCTCCACCCAGAGCTTCGGACAGAAAGACCCTATGGGCCGGCAGCTGCCCTAGCAAAGAAGGGGGTGGTCAGATGTAGTCAAATCTGTGTATGTGCTTTCCTCTTGGGTGGGATGGGAAGAGTGGGTGCCTTTGGGGATGTTTCCACCTGCTTGTATGTGGGCAGTGGCAGGAAGAGAAAGGCACATGTGTGGGTGTTCAATGGAGAGTAGATATTGGGTTGACTGAGAGTGAGGAGCAGGCATAGGAAGAAGAAACGCAGAAGGAGTGGAGTAAGTACAAAAGAAAGAATACTGGCTCTGTCCTGGCTGGGTAGCCCAGTTGTTAGAGCATCATCCCGATATGCCAAGGTTGCAAGTTTCCCTGGTCAGGGCACAAACAAAAATCAACCTATGAGTGCATAAACAAGTGGAACAACAAATCAATGTTTCTCTCAATCAATAAATAAAAATTCAAAAAAATTCTGAGGCCTCCTAATTATTCTCGCTCTTTTTTTCTTTTTTTTAAAAATATATTTTATTGATTTTTTACAGAGAAGAAGGGAGAGAGATAGAGAGAAACATTGATGAGAGAGAAACATCGATGAGCTGTCTCCTGCACATCTCCTACTGGGGATATGCCCGCAACCCAGGTACATGCCCTTGACCGGAATCGAACCTGGGACCTTTCAGTCCGCAGGCCGACGCTCTATCCACTGAGCCAAACCGGTTTCGGCTCGCTCTTTTTTTCTACCAAGAGGGAAGAAGCCAAGCCTAGGATACAAGCTGGGTATATATATCCCAGTGTCCTTGTCTGTAGTGTAATGAAAGTTCCAATTTCATAGGGTGGTCGAGATGATTATTAACTTATGTAAAATGCTTACGTCAGTTACCGATGTATAGTAAGTTCCAAAGATATGTTTGCTTCCAGGTTGTTGTATCTTGGTCTTGACTGGAATTAGTTAGGAACTATTCCTTCATGTTTAACTAGACCTCCTTTTCTGGAGTGCAGAGGGGAAGCACATGCTAAGGAATCCAACAGGGTCTAGTAGAACAAGATCCCCACCAGGGGCTGTCGGGGGTGTTGTCCTGGATTCCTGAAAAAGCTGGACCTGGACCTACACCCGTGCCTCCCTGCCTGCCTGGAGCCTCACTCCTCCACCCTAGTCAGTGTGGTGTGGACATGTGGTCCATTCCTTCTAGACTGTTCTCTCAACCACAGTCCCTTCCCCCTTTCTACCTGTCCTGCTCCTTTCTCCTCCTCTTCCTTCTCAGGAATCTAGTTGGGAGGGAAGGAATTCCCTCACTGCTTAGAGGTGGGACCGCCCCACCCTGCACAGGCATAAGGGATGGTCTCAGTCTGGAGGTCAAGGAAGCATGTGGGGGCTGGCACAGGAGGGTGAGGGGTGCAGGGCAGCCCCCGTGTCCTCCCATTCCCCCCAGCTCCTGTCTCATCACTGTCACCATTCAATCATAGCAGATGGGCTGCAGCTGTGAGCGCCAGCCCGGCACACAGGCTGGTCCGTGCCACTTGGGAGAGAAGGAAGAGAAAGGGAGGGAGGAGGGAAGGAGGAGGAATGAAGGGAGGAGGGAGAGAGGAAAGGGACAGAGAGGAGGAGGAGGAAAAGGAAGCCAGTGGAGGAAGAGAAAAATGGCTCGAAGAGAAAGGAGACTTGGTGCCTTTCCTGCCTCCCACTTCCCAGCAGGAGAGCAGAGGCCAGGGCTGGGCTCACAAGCTGGGCAGTGCCAGGCGAGATGGGCATATGCCCCTGATTACTACCAGGACCGCAGGCCAAGCCTCCGCAGCCGCCACGGCCTCATAAATCAGGTTTTAAGTAGCAACCACATGGACATTTCCCAGCTGAGAGACCTGGCCTCTGCCGGCCCAGCTAGGGCAGCCCTGGTGGTGGTGCAGGTGCCAACCAGGGCACAGGAAAGAGACATGGTCATCAAGGCTTGGTGGGAACGAGAGCGTTGGGTCTTATTCTGGCCAAACCCGGGAGGGGGGCTCCTGCCAATAGGGGACAGGTAAGAAGGTGGCAAGTGGCTGGCAGTGGGGTCAGGGCCCCCTGTTGAGGCCCCTAGACCCTGTCCATTTCCGGGGGGGAAAGCTACTTGCAGATGAGGGGGGTGAGTGCTGCTACTGACACCCCCTGAGGCCCCCTCCCATTAAGGACAGAGGCTGTGGCCCTGAGGCTGGCTGAGTGCCCTGCCCTTGGGCCCCTGGATGTGCTGGGGGCTCCTGGTGGGCAGGAAAGAGTCTCCCCACACAGCTCAGGCCCAGAACAGGCCCAGCAGCCCGTAAAGCCGGGGAATGAGGAAGTGACTGAGTGCCAAAGGGCCAGGTCTGTGTTCTGGTCTCGGGACTGGCAGGGTTTGTGTCTGAGCGCGCGGGACCGTGGATCGGTGTGTGTGCACCTAGGGGGTTGTCTGTGGTGCCCGGGAAGGTCTAGTCTGACACACATCCCTCCACATCCTCCTTTTAGGGTCTCTGCTCCACACACCCCTCCCCTGAGCCCGGGTTCTCTCCTGAATTCCACACCCCATCCCGACCCGACCCCACGCGGGGCGTCCCCTCCTCCGGGCTCTGCCGCCAGCCTCGGCGGCGGGGGAAGGGGGCGGGGGCGCCGGGGGCGGGAGTCCCGTCCCTGGAACTGCGGGCAGCAGCGGGGTGGGGGCGCCCAGCCTTCCTGCGCCCGGCATCTCCTCCCCGGGTGAACAGATGTCTCGGAATTTTAGATGTGCTCCCCGCCCCTCCTCGCCATAACCCCCTCCCCCCCAGCTGGCACTGGCGGTGGCACGGCGCCCTCCCCTCGCCAGCCGCAGCGGACCGGCTGATGGAGCGGGGAGCGCGCCTGGGCCGAGGCGGGGAGGCCCGCGCGGGGGGCCGCGTCCCATCCCGGAGGCTCCGGCGCCCAGCGAAGCGGGTGGCGCGGCCCGGCCGCCGGCCTCCGCTCTCCTCCCCTGCCTCTGCCGCCTCCCCGCACCTCTGCCTGGCGCCCGGGTCCCAGATCTCGGGTCCCGGTCCCTCCCCGGCCCTGCCCCACCCCACAGCCCGGCCCGCCGCCCGAGTCTACGCAAACCCTCCGCGCCGACCCTCGCGCTTCGCCGCGGAAACTCCTCCTGGCAACTTGGACGGAATCTTCCCCCCAGAGACCCGTCTCCTGAATCCAGGGAGCCCCCGCCCCCACCCTGGCCGCCTGCCTTCGCTCTGCGTGTAGAAGCCCCGAGTTAATCCGGAAAACGAGGGGGGCAGGAGGGGAGAGATTAGGGAGGCCGCGGACACCGGGTCCCCCGGGCTGAGCGGCACCCACATTTCCTAATCGCTGCTAATTAATGAACAATCCCAGCCCGCGGACCCCCGGCCCGGGGAGGGGGGCTGGGCGGGGGGGGCGCTTGGCAGGCCTGGCCGCGGGGCGGTGCCAGGCGCCCTCCCCCGCCCCGCCCGCCCGCCCGCATTCCGAGGTAACAGGCATTTGCTACCCGGCGTGCCAGGAGCGATTGGCAGGTTCGAGTAGGCACAGTCATTCCCAGCACAGATGTCCCTGCGCTCGCGCTTCTGATCTGAATTCTGTCAGCTCCGAGTCTGAGGGCGAGGAGCAGACAGCCACACAGACCGAGCTGCAGACAGACTGACACCGACAGGGCGATGGGCTGCAGGACGCCAAACACGGATATTTCTTCCCCGGGGAAAAAATGTAAAGAAAAATACGAAAGGCTGCCACTAATTGGGGGACATGTCTGCACCCCAAGAGTGGCCCTTGCGCTTCCACCTCCCCCTGGTTGCCTGCCCAGACTTTTCCAGTCTCCCCCGCAGCCCTACAGCATCACCCCTGAACTTCCCGTGCGCGTCCTGGCTGACCCAAGTCTGGGGGTCTGCATCCCCGAGTCCCTGCACAGTGCCGCCGAGGCGCGGGGTCCTGGCTCTAGAATCCCCCAATTCCACACTCTCCCACCTGAGCAAGTGGTGCCCCGCCGGGCCCATCCTTGCAGCGCCCTCTCCGTTAGAGGGGAGAGTGGGTGCTGTCGGGTTCCCAGCACGGAGCGCCCCACCTGCCGGGTCCTCACCCGCCAAAAACACAGCCACCCCCTTTGGATGCGGAATGCGAAGAGGTCACGCCGCCTGACCCCTGGCCCTTTTCGCTTCCTCCCAGCTGCAGCTCCCACCCCAGCCTCCCCCCACCCCCCACCCCGCCTTCAGCCTCTGCCCGCCCCAGGCTGCGGAGCAAGCTGGTTGGCCACTGGGCATCTGTGAGCCGCTGGGCACGAAGAGCCGCCGGGCTGAGTCCTCCCCGGGCAGCGCTGCTGGTGGGAGAGGCGAGGCGGGCAAAGGGCAGGCTCACTTGCTCACGGCGGAGGGAAGGGCACGGAGGGGTTTGGGTTGTGGATGGTTGGGCTGAGTTTTTAAATCTTTCTCTTTTTTTAAAGAAAAAAGCCCCCATCCTGTGTCATCATTTTTATGGGATCTGCAATTCTGGCAAAAATCTGTCTTTAATTTAGCTGTCCATATAAAAATCCTCACTGTATAATAATGAACAGATGCCATGGAATTTAAGCTGGAGCTTCAGCTCCTCCCCGCCTCCCCCCGCGCCTGGCACCGGGCACCGGGCACCGGCTGAGTGGCACAGACTGGCACCAAGGCACGGGCGAAGGGCGACCTGGGCTGGGCGCCAGGGCGCTGAGGTGGGGAAGGGGTGTCCGGGCCGGGCCGGCCAGGGGAGCTGCTTGGCGGCGGCGTCCAGGGAGAACTGTCTGAGAGATTTTCCTGATTTCCAACAAAATGATCAGCAAGGAAGAAGGGTTTGGGTTCGGTTTTGCTTCGGGATTTTGTGGCTCTTCTCGGATTTTTTTTTAAGCACCGCCCTCCCCCAAATGTAAACCCAAATGGTTTGGATGTTTTAATTGAGTTGTTTTTAACCCTCCCCCTGCGCGGCGCCCCGGCCTCGGCTCCGGAGCCCAGCCGCGCGAGTTCGCAGCACGCGGGATCCGTCCCTCCGCCCCGCGGCCCGCGGCCTCCGCGACGCAGGCGCTTCCCTCCGGGGCCCGGGCGCTCCCGCGGGGCGGGGTGCCCGCTGCCCTCCAGGAGCGACGTCCCGGCTGGCATCTGACGGGGGAGCGAGAGGGATGAAGGCGAGAGAGAACACCCTGGCCCACAGCTCTTCCCTCCGTTCCCCAGGGGAGAGAAAAACTGTCCGAATCCGCCGGTCCTGGCGCCGGGCCGCCGGTCCGGAGGGCGGCCCCGCCGGGGATGGAGGGGCTGGTTCTGAGCCCCCACCCCCATCCCTCGCCTTTAATGCCACTCTGGCGAGAACAGATGTCCCAAGCCGGGCGGACTGCCCAGACCCCGCCCAGCTGTGCCCTTGGCGAAGACTTGGCTAAGGGGAGGAACTGGCATGCGGGTCCCCAAAAGGACTGGGGCGCTCCCGGCACTGGCGGGACCTGACCTCGCAGCCGCGGCCTCAGCCGGGAGGCCGCCTCGTCCCGCAAGACGCGTCCCTAAGTCAGTTCATTCCCAAAAGAGGAAGGAGACACCCACAGGGATAGAGAGAGGCCGAGAGAAAGGTTCGACTAACCGGACACCAGGCGCATCCTTCCCCCCAGCCCCGGTCTGAACCCGCAGCCCCAGGCTGTCCGGGGAGACCGAGCTGCGCTTCTGCTGGCGCTGGCAGAGGAGTTGGCAGCGCCAGGACCACACCGGGGCGCGCATCTGGGCACTTCTCCGCCCAGTGCAATGCCCAGCTCCAGTGGCACAGCCGGCGACTGGTGCCTAGGGGTTTCCTCACCCACTCCCACCAGCTCCCCAGGTTTCCCAGCCCACACTTTGGGGGGGGGGCTGAGGCCCCAGCCCTTGGCATTTCTCCCCACCTCCACCCCCACCCCCAGAAACCCGTGGCTTATCTGGGTTTTCTCCTGCTGCTCCTAGGTGGGCAGGGCTCCTATCCATCCAGTGCTTCAGGATGGAGAAAGTTCACGGGAGCAGCAAGCCCCCTGGGTGTCCGTGCCCTTTCTGACCGCTTCTCACCCAGGGAAACGGTCCCGAATTTTTAAAGAAGCCGCTTCGGCATTTGGAAGGGGAGCAGGGTTTTAAGATTTCTCACAGCCCAGGTGGTCCCCTCCCCTCTGAGCCTGTGGCCGGTGCCTGGGTGACCCAGCCCTAAAGAAAGAAAAGCTACAGTGACCTGGGAAGCCTGTTAGGACAGCCGAGGCCTCACTGCCCCTTCCCGCACCGGGAGGAAAAGCAGCTTCCTCCTTTGGCCGGGTAGGAGCGGGCCGGGTGAGGAGGCCTGGCTGCCCCCTGTGGTACACAGAGGACCTGGGAGTGGAGCTCGAGGCCAAGGCTGGTCAGGCCTGGCCTGCAGGGTCTTCCCACTTTCCTTGAGAACTAAACACAGAATCTAGAGCTAGCCTTCAGCTTCAATGTCCCCTCAAATCAACAGGCAACTTCTAGATTCTGGGGGAAAGAAGAAAACAAAAGGTGACCCAAGAGAGAACGAAATCTCTGGCCTTGCGCCCACAGGCTTGTGGGCTTTCCCGGAAAAGGAAAAATAAGAGAGAGAGAAGCAAACACAACCCAGTAGAGTATAGGGAGTTCCAGGCTCCGTGCTGCTGACTCCAATGGGGCTCAGGATACCTGGGTCATTGATTGGGCTGTCCCTCTGGGTGATGAAACGGGGGGGGGGGGGGCGGGGGGGGGTTCATTGGGAGTCAGGGGCCTGTGGTGGCATTCACCGCTGGAAAGGAGTGAAGGGGACAGGGGAGAAGCAGTATGGCGCTTCCTCCCTTTCTTCTGGATGGACAAATGGCTTGGACTCAGAGATGTCTCTGTTTCTCTGTCATTTCCAAACGCTGAGCTTTAGGTGGGGGCGGGGAAACCAAGGGACAGACGCCCTCCTGGCGGATCTGGGCTCCAGCCTTCGAGTTGGGCAGCCCAGGGGTGGGAGCTGCACCAGTTGGTGTGGGCCTGGAGACTCCTGCTGCTCGGGCTGGGGCCAGGAGGGCGTCCTTGCTGTGACTTCTCCCCGAGTCCCCTCCCTTCCACCACTCCGGCCCCTTTTCACCATCCTCCCCTTCTGTTCCTGGAGCTTCTCCCTGTGTGTGCGCACAGGCAAGCAAGAGAAAAGGACCTATGAGGGGGAGTTTGGGGCCTTGTGTCCGCACACATCTTCTTCTCGTGCTCATCTCGCCCTCTCGCCAGGGAAGCTGGGCGCTGGTGAGGAGGGCAAGGGGAGGGTAGAGGGCAGCCAGAGTGCAGGGAGTGTGGGGGAGGGTCAGGAATTGGAGGAAAGGCCCGGGCACTCAGGATCCCCACCCCAAAAGGGGTCCAGGAACCCCCACCCATCCGAGGTGACCACAGACACAATGGCCCAAGAGTCATCAACATCTCTTGAAAAGGCGCTGGAATCAGGCTTTGGACATGGAACTGAGCTGCGTGGAGTAGCCTGAAGAGCGAAGCTTAGGAGTCTGTGGTCTGACCAGGGGGACCACATGGAGGGACCGTTACTTCCAGCCCCAAGCCACCTGGGCGCTGGAGGGTTATGGGAAACCGGCTGAGCGGGAGAGGAGCTCATTAACCTTGCTCCCAGGGCAGGTGAAGACTCAGGGCTCGGGATGGATGCTGAGTTGCTTTTTTCGCCAGTTGCCCCTGCCAGGCCTTGCCCCAGCCATGAGCTGAGCAGATTTGGGTCTAGGATGTGCTCCTTGCTCCATATTCCACGCAAAATGTCGGGGAGAATGAAGGTGGGTCAACTCCTTTCTCCCAATAATAGGGGTGACTCAGAGGTCGATAAGAGTCCCTCTGACTACCAACAGGGGCAGATTCTGGAGATGAGGGCCAGTTCTTACTCTCACTCCAGAGAGGCCATCCTATGAGAATTCCAGAGAAGGCAGAGGATTTTTTAAAGGACCGTGAAATTCTCCGGAAAATGGGAAGAATTCCGGCAGATCGTTGGGAAGGGCCTCTGCCGGTTCGGTGCTCCCTGGGGTTCGGCCAGCGCGACCTCCCACTGCGGAGGGAAGGCACGAGGCTGCAGGACAGTCAGCACCGGCGATCGGACAGCTCCCTTTTGGGGCGCGGCTCCTTCAGCAACCGCCCGGAGGTGGAGGAGGGAGGGCCTGTCTCTACTGAGAGGGTTTGGGGGTGGTCACATAGGGGAGACGCCCAGCTGAAGGTCAGTATAATACGATCCACCGTTTGCATTTAGGGTTTTCTTCTCCAACTACCTTTCCTTTTCCCACTTGTGTCAGGGCGCTGTCATTTTGGGATCTGGGATCCAACCTTTAAAAGCCTTAGCACGCCTGACCTCAAGCCCCAAACCCACACACACTACAGCCCCCACTGCAGTTCTAAAACAAGAAACGATGTGTTGTTTTTAAAGATAATTGAAGTAAGCAGCGTTAGGAACAGCTGGGTGCAGTACCCCTAAGTGGACTCAGGCTCTGGGATGAGGTCTTTAGGACTGAGCCCCCTTTCCACATATCCCAGGGGTCCCGTGGGCACTGGTGTGTTTTGGGTGGAGAATCCGTTCAGGGAAGTCAATTCAGAGATTCCTCAGCCCCTGAGGCTCAGAGAAAGAGAACGTAAGGCTACCTTGTCTGGATGGGGAAGCGGTGGGCAGGACAGCCTCCTCTGAGGTGCCCCTCCTCCGCCTCCCTAGGTTGAGGACTTGCCAGTGTGAGGAGCCTCCTCAGGCAGGAAGGAGGCTGTGTACCAGCGGGGTTCCCACTGCTCTGCCACGGGGAAGCTCAGGGCGAGGTCGAGCTCCACTCTACCTGGTGGGTGCCTAGGCTTAGGCATCCTCATAGAGTTCTGGAGTGTTCCGTCAACCTCATCAGCACCCCTACAGATTTCAACATTCCTGAGGCTAAAGGTGACCCATTCCCCGGAGTCCACGGAACACAAATTTAAGACCGAAAAGATTTCCTCCATTAATATTCCATCCTCATGACCATATAATTTTTTAAAAATTAAAAATAGCCATGTCTGGCTTAAATGGTTGTCTGTGTATCCCTGAACGCTTGTTTTTGTTGCAACAGTGGGCAGAGGGTTGTCAAATAACTGGCTGCTCCCAACTCGGTCATTTTTCGGTGATGAAAAGATATTTTGTTTCCAATGGAGTTGCGCGTGCATGTTTGGGAGCTGAAGGAGTGTCAGGAGATTAGTGCGATGCTTTGTGCTGGGGGCGTGTGTGTCTGTGTAAGGTCTGGGAGGCGCAGTGGCTGTAGCCGTTTGGGTGCCCAGTGGATGGATGGGTGTGAGGGATCTCGAGGGTGGGAATCCTACCCAGGATGGCCAGGGTCCCTGTCCCTGGCCCCTGCACAGTCACTTGACTGTCGCCATCACCCCGAGCCCCAGCTCAGTCCCTGGAATGAAGCGAGGCCACCGTGAGAAACGGATCCGGCTTTGCATCTCATTTACATAAATATTTATTAATCGTCATTAAACTGAACAGAAACACGCAATGCACTTCGGGTGTCCGACGGGAGTTTAATCTTCGCTACAAGAGGAAGGTAAAATTGCGTGTGAGTGTATGGGTGAATGAGCGGGTGTCGCCTGTGGGTTTGCATTTTGCACCGTGTGTTGGGCTGCCTCATCTCCTGCCTCCGGTGGGGAGAGGGTCTTCTTTTGCCCCTTTTTTGGGGGAGACTCCAGAAGGAGCCCTCAGCCCTCTCCCTGCCCACCTGCCAGCCTGAGCCGAGAGGACAACTCGGACAAAAACCCCTTCTCCAGCTACCGGAAATCGCTGGGCGCTGGCGCCCACCGGAGCACAGTCGGGCGGGGCGGGGCTGCCCCCCAGATCCTGGCCTCCACTCTCACCACAGGAAGGGGTACAGGTGCCTGAGGGGAGGGGCGCCGCGGAGCTCTCCTCCCCCTGCCCCCGGACGCCCGCGCCCGGCCCGTGTGTGCGTGAGGTGTGGTGTGCGTGTGTACGTCTCTCATGCAAACCCTCCCTCCCCAAACCGACCCCCCCAACAGTTTGCCATTCCATACAAATTTGGAAACAGGTTTTTAAAAAACAGCATGACGCACGACGGGGACGGGGCGGGGGGAGGGCAGTGGCACTGGGGCCCCAAATCTCCGAGTCACTGATTGTAAGAACCTGGGGAGGAGGAGCTGGCGGCGCCGGCCCCGCTTCACCAAAGTGCACAGATCCGCGCGGGGGCGGCGCAGCCCGCGGGCCGGGAGGGGCGTCCCGGGGCCGGGCCGGCCGCTAGGCTCAGTCAGAACCTCCTTGCATAGATATTTGTGTCTTTTTATTATTGGTAGTAGTATTTTTTGCCTTTTATTGCTTCTAAAAGTTCTTACTGCGTTTTCTCTCCGATCCGGACTTTGCGTTCGGCCTCCGTCGCCTCTTAGCTTTTTTTTTTTTTTGTATGTTTGTTTGTTTGTTTAAAAAAAGGGAAAGGGGAAAATGGATTCTAGTTACAAATTGTCTTGGCTTCGCTCTTTCCTCTCAGTCCACATTCCCTCCCGCCAAAATTAAAATCACAAAACGCTGAGACTAAGGGTTGGGGTGAGGGCGATCGGGGTTCAGGCCTGGGCAGCCTGGCTTCTGCCCTCGTTAGGAAGGGGCGCCCGGCTCTTTCCTGCCTCGGCAGCTCTGTGTCTGTTTTAAACGTAATAATAATAATGGGAGGGGGGACTATCCCACAGCTCAGCTGCCCCCTTACGAACCCCTCGGGGTCTGCAGGGAAAAGGGAGACGGAAACCTAAGAGTAAGGAGTAAGGGGGGGGGGTGTCTCCAGGTCAGTGCCCTAAGGGGATCCTTGGCGAAGACTCCCTGGGTAAGAGGAGGAGGGATCCCCTTGGGGAGAGAGAAGGCGAGTCCCCTGGGGAAAGCGAGGCCCCTGGGAGGGCCCCCCACTGTTAAGAGGACCGTGCTGCCCAGAGAGCCGCGGGACCGGCGGCCCGCACCCCGCGCCCGGCGCCACGGGGGTGCCCCTGCGCTCAGGGGCTGGGGACAGGGGTGCGGGCAAAGGCAAAAGAAAAAGGAAGGGGCGGCCTCGAGGTCTCAGTTATGGAAAAACGCGTTGAGCTCCTCGTACATGGGGCCCCGGTCGTGGTGAAGGTGCATATCGTAAGACAAGAGATTCTCGGAGTGGACGCCCCCGCGCACCGCGGACGAGCCGAAGACCAGTCCGTGGCCCGCGGGCCGCGAACCGGGCAGCGCGGAGTAGTGCATAGAGTAGTGGTAGCTCTTCTCGTGGTCGGGCGACGAGTCCTGCTTGAGCGAGAAGTTGCCGTTGAGGCAGAGCGGGGGGCTGAGCGGGCCCTCGTACTCGGAGCTGTTGTAGTCCGGGCTCGCCCCGCCGCCGCCCGCCGCCGCGTACAGCGTCTCGTAGGCGGCGCAGTAGCCGTGGGTCCGCAGGGCGTGCGCCGCGCCGCCGCCCAGGCCGCCCGCCGCCTGGCACTGCGCGCCGGCCAAGCGCGAGCAGGGGTACGGGTACGGGTGCATGGCGAACGGGCCCCCGGAGCCGTGGAAGCGGCCCGTGCCGTCCGCGCCCTGCTCCGTGAGGAAGTTGCGCGAGTTGAGCTGCAGGCAGCCGGCCACCAGGTTGGTGGTGGGCTGCGACAGGCCCTTGCACAGCGTCTGCACGTAGGACACCAGGTCGGGGCGCTTGCCCGAGCGCAGGATCTCCGAGAGCGCCCAGATGTAGTTCTTGGCGAGGCGCAGCGTCTCGATCTTGGACAGCTTCTGCGTCTTGGAGTAGCAGGGCACCACCTTCCGCAGGTTGTCCAGCGCCGCGTTCAGGTCGTGCATGCGGTTCCGCTCCCGCGCGTTCGCCTTCTGCCGCCGCAGCTTGGAGCGCTCCAGGCGCGCCTTGGTCATCTTGCGCTTCTTGGGCCCGCGCTTCTTGGGCCGCTCGCCCTCGGCCTCCTCCAGCCCTTCCTCCTCCTCCTCTTCCTCCTCCTCCTCGCCCCCCAGCTCGCCTTCCTCTTTGACCTCGGCCAGCGCGGCTTCCGGCACCTCTTCTGCTCGGAGAGGGACCGGCTTGGCGGCTCGCGCGGGCCCCGGAGCCCCCGGCCCGGGCGGCGGCGGGGGCGGCGGCGCGTCGCCCTTGTCGCTCCTCGGCTCGTCGTCGTCGCCGTCGCCCCAGCTGGCGAACTTGGGCACGTCCGAGAGGAGGCTGGGCTCGCTGAACAGGCGGGTCAGCATGGTGCCTGAGGGCGCCCCGCGGGCGAAGGGGAGACAGAGCGCAAAGTGAGGGGCACGCCGGGGTCGGAGCGCCTTCCCGCAGCCCCCCTGCCCCCCAGTCCCGTGCGGGTTCCTTCCGGGGCCCAGGACGCCCACCTCCTCCGCCCGCCCCGCCCGGAGCCGGCCCAACCCCGGCCCGGCCGCCCGCCCGCCCGCCCGCCCCGATCCCGGCTCAGGCCCGGTTCCCCGCGCTGGGCCCCGGCTGCGCCCCGCGCCTGAACCGGGGCCGCACCCCGCGCCGGGGTCTTCTCGGGGGCCGGCCGGGGGCCGGGCAGGGGCTCCGGGGAAGGGATGTCTCGCCGGGGGAGGCGGCGCGCCGGCCCCGAAAGCCTCCTCGCTCCCGGCGGGGCGGAGGGCTGGCGGCCGCCGGTGGGGCCAGCTGCCCGCTCCGGCCCCGGCCCCCGCGGCCCCCCGCCGCCGCGGCTCTCACCCCTCGGCTCCCTAATCCAATTTGCGACTTGGCCGCGCGCCGCCCCCAGCTGGGCCCCCACCCCCGCAGCCCCGGCTCCTCGGGCCGCGCGTCCCCAGCTCCGGGCGGCGAGGACCCAGGGACCCGGCGTGGGGAGGAGACCGGGAAGCGAGCCCGCCGTCTCCCCTGCGGTCGGGGACCCCCTGCCCCCCGCCAGACGGCCTCCCTCCCACATCGCTGTCCTGATCTCGTTGTATTTTCGGGATCGATGGGGGGGAAATCCAAATTTGTTTCTCTCTCTCGCTCTCGCTCTCTCTCTTAACGGGGAAGGTCGCAGGTTCCTCCGGGGCGACCACGGGGTGGCCCCGTCCCAGCCCCCGCACGGCCGCTCGGTGATCCTGCTCCCACACAGCCCCTCGCAGGCTGGCGCCTCCCTCCGAAGCCCCCCAGCTGCAGCCCTGGGGGCGCGGGACCCCGGGGCGCCTCCGCGGCCCACCCCCTGAGGGGGCACCCCCAGGAAGGGGGATTTGGGGACCCTCTGATGGCTGGGGCCGCCCCCCCTCCGCCGGCGGGTCACATCCAGCTCTTTCGGACAACTTACCTCGGAGAGGAGTCCGGGGGAGAGGGGAGGGGAGGGGGAGGGGGCAAGAGAGAGAGGGGGAGACCGGGGTCTTCTCGCCTATTTCATTGTTCACCCATCTTCAGGGAGCGGGGGCAGCGGCTCCTCCAGGCGGCGGGCACCGGCGTCTTCAGAGCGCCATGCGAGCCGCGGAGCGAGTGTGGCATCTCTACCAGGCGGGGTACCAGCCTCTATGCCAGGCCATATGGGCTTGGCACGTCACGGGCAGCAGCTATCACATGAGAGACGGTGATTGGCATGCGTCTGCATTGGGGGAGAGCCGGCTCCCCCGGGACCCGCCGCCATCTGTCACTCTCTACTCCAAAAAAAAAAAAAAAAAATTAAATAAATAAAGGAAATAAATAAATATCTCTGCTGCCCTCCCCTCTCCGCCCAAAGCCGGGAAAGCAGAGATTGAGAGGGAGGGGGAGGAATTGCCCCCCCCCAGATAGAGCCCCCACATGGGAACAATGGGGTGGCAAGACTGGACATTGGGGGGTTGTGGTCACCCCAAATTCCATGCTCCCTCCGGGGTCCAGCTCTGCCCATTTTTTCCCTTGCAGCCCCCAAAGGTGGGTCAGGGACCAGACCCCTAAGTCCCGAGAAGGGACTTCTGTGCTCGCCACCCCCAGAAGAACCCCTCTGGCTACAAAGGGACAGCTGAGGCCCCTCCCAGGGTGGCTGTGGGGGGCGTCCCTGGCCCAAGCCCCATAGGTAGATGTTGGCACCAAGCCATCCCTCATCCCTGTCTGCCCCTCCCCCACCCACCCTCACGCACACACAACATATGTGGCTGAACGAAATTCAAACCAAGGGAAAGACAGAGAAAAGGGAAGACTTGCCTGGATGTCTGAGCTGCTGCATGGGCGTGTGTGTCTGTGGGGACATGTGTATATAGCTGTGGAGTCAGCTGATGGAGAGGTTTCCTTGTGTGTCTGGGGGCATATTCTGTTGGGGTGGAGTAGCAAGGATTCCCTGGGATGAGCCTCTGCACCCACCATCTGGGGGTGGGGGAGAGGGTCTCAGTCTGGATTCCTAACCCAGAAACCCCTCCCTCCTCACCCACCAACAGCTCCTCCCCCGGCTAGACAAGCGCCATCCCACCAGCTCTTCCTCTCCTGGCCTTCTGACTCCCTCATTGGAGAGGGGGAGGGGGCTGGCCTGGGGATTGCCTAAAGTTCTTGGAGGAGGCTCAGGCCTTCTCCTCCCCCTGCAGAAAGTAAAAAATAAAAACATACTGCAAGTACAGAAGCCAAGTCCAGCAGCTCTGAGTGACCAAGGGCAGGTGGGTCAGACAGGTAGGTGTCTTGATGAGAAAGGTAGGAAATTGCTGTTTTATCTTACAGCTCACCTTTCACCCAACCCTCTCACTGGCTCGCACTGGGCCAGACACAGATGCAAATGGCATGGGTTGAGGGAGGTAACTTTAGACACACACACACACACACACACCTGTTCCTCTCTCTGTGGTGCAGAAGATGGATACACACCCCTGTATGTGAGCAGGCAATCAGAGCCAGGTGTGGAGAGGCCCTTGCCCGCGTTCGGTTCAGGCATTTGTGTGTTTCAGCCCCACATTTCCTGTCCCTCTCCCCACCCTCCAGATTACACACTCCCAGGCGATTTCAATTCTACATTAAGCAACCATGTGCCAGGCACTGTGTGGTGCAAAGATGGGACTTCACCCTCAATTGGACAGATTTCGTTTCCTCCCTCTAGGAGCCCCCAGAGGGGCTCTTGGGCTGCTAGGACACTGATCTGATGTTTGGGAGAATGAGTTTGGTTCTAAAAAGAGGCACACACATTGGGGAAGGAGGCCTTGGAGAAGAAGGAGGGGGTGGTGCTGTCCGAGGCTCTCTAGGCACTTGGTGGGAACCACAAGGAGCCTGCTCAGCTGGCGTGGCTCAGTGGTTGAGCATCGACCTATGAACCAGGAGGTCACAATTCAGTTCAGTTCCCCATCAGGGCACATGTCCGGGTTGTGGGCTTAATCCCCAGTGTGGGGCATACAGGAGGCAGCCGATCAATGATTCTCTCCCATCATTGATGTTTCTTTCTTTTTTTAAAAAATATTTTTATTGATTTCAGAGAAAAAGGGAGAGGGAGAGAGAGATAGAAACATGCTCCTGCACACTCCCTACTGGGAATCAAGCCCATAACCTGGACATGTGCCCTTGACTGGAATCGAACCTGGGACCCTTCAGTCCGCAAGCCAAACTGGCTAGGGCCCATCATTGATGTTTCCATCTTTCTCTTCCTCTCCCTTCCTTTCTGAAATCAATAAAAAAAAATAAATTTTAATCCCAATTGAATAATAACAACAAACAAGTCCCAACTCCTCCTTCCAGAGGCCCATGGAGGGGGAGCTGACCTGTCTAGGAGCACACAGGTGGAGAGAAGCTGGGGGCTGGACTCCCAGCCCTGCTCCTTCTACATCCCCCGCACTCTGCCTCCGTGGTCTCCCTCTGAGAAGCTGATGGTGAGCTTCCTCCGTTCATGGGTTGTGGGTCTGGAACTAGGATGGGCCTGGGGAGGGGCAGAGGCTCAAGTATGCTGGCCAGGACCCTGTCCAAGTTTGGGAACAGCCTTAAGAGCTTTCCGGCCCCTTTACTGAGGGCTGAGTCTCCAATCCTGACACGTGGTCCTTAGGGGGGGGGGGGGCACAGTTGTATGGCATTTCGGTTACCTGCACATGCTTTGGTCTCGGATTCCTGGCCAACCCCACTTTTCCCAGCTTTAAAGAAGGCTGAGTGCCTTGAGCAAGTTCCATAACATCTCACAGCCTTGATTTTCCCGTCTGTAAAATAGGGCTAATGATGCTACACCTGCTAGAGCGTGGTTAGTATTAAATGGGATGATGCACGTAATGAGGTTAGCACAGGGCCAGCAATGCCGTGAGCCTTCAGGAAGTGCCCGCGCTCATGTTTATTAGAGCACCTTGTAATCGGTAAATGCTGTACAATGTTAGTTTCGTGCACATACCCCCCTGCCCCCCACCCCACACACACACGTGGAATGCTTTGTAGGGTGCTTTCTTCATAGGATGCGCTTAGAATGGCCACATAGGAATGGGTTCTTGTTGAGTTAATGGGTGAATGAATGGATGAGTAAGCGAATGAATGCTTTCTTGGGGTAAAAGATATCCAGTGCCCCTGGACACTGAGGTGGGGGTCTCCCTCCCAGGCCCCTCCCAGCTCCAGGCAGGAGGCAGGGGGCAGGGGCAGCAGGCAGGGGGCAGCGGGCAGGGGCAGCGGGCAGGGGGCAGTGGGCAGGGGCAGCGGGCAGGGGGCAGCGGGCAGGGGCAGCGGGCAGGGGGCAGTGGGCAGGGGCAGCGGGCAGGGGGCAGCGGGCAGGGGCAGCGGGCAGGGGCAGCGGGCAGGGGGCAGCGGGCAGGGGGCAGTGGGCAGGGGCAGCGGGCAGGGGGCAGCGGGCAGGGGCAGCGGGCAGGGGGCAGTGGGCAGGGGGCAGTGGGCAGGGGGCAGCGGGCAGGGGCAGCGGGCAGGGGGCAGTGGGCAGGGGGCAGCGGGCAGGGGCAGCGTGCAGGGGCAGCGGGCAGCGGGCAGGGGGCAGCGGGCAGGGGCAGCGGGCAAGGGGCAGCGGGCAGGGGGCAGCGGGCAGCGGGCAGGGGCAGTGGGCAGGGGCAGCAGGCAGGGGCAGCGGGCAGGGGCAGCGGGCAGGGGCAGCGGGCAGGGGGCAGAGGCAGGGGGCAGTGGGCAGCGGGCAGGGGGCAGCGGGAAGGGGGCAGTGGGCAGGGTGCAGGGGACCTTCGTCCCTGCTGGCTGCTTCCTGTCTTTTCTTCCTTCAGGAAAATGGAACAAGTGTTTCTCACTCCACACATTCCCACTCTTTTTTGGGAGAGACAATAAAAACCCGGGAAAGTGGGGCAGAGGGACGTGTGGGAGGCGCTCAGACGGGCGGGAAGGAGGCAGCACACGCGCGCACGTGCGCCGCGAGCCGGGACCTGCGCCCTCTGCGCCCGAGACGGACGGGACGGGACGGGACGGGACGGGACGGGACGGGACGGGGGTGGAGGGGAGACGGGGGACACCCAGCGGCGGAGGCCATCTGTTCCTCCCCCGCACGGGGAGGGGAGTGGTGAGGGGCCTGGGCCTGTCCGGCCTCGCGGAGGGAAGGGGGCCTGCGGGCACCTGGGCCAGGCGGGGAGACCCCAGAAGGGCGCTGGGAGCCAGGGTCTGAGGTTCCCATGGAGACACAGCGCGTCCCTGGGGAGGCCACAGTCTGGGCACCTAAGATGGCGCCTGGGGGGGGCGGCGGCCATTTTGTGCAGCCGGGTCCTAGGGGCGGGGCAGGGGCTGGGAGGGTTAGGGGCGGGGCTGGGGGCGGACCTGGGGGTAGGGCAGGGGCCTGGGAGGGGGAGGGCTAGGGGCGGGGCTTGGAGGGTTAGGGGGCGGGGAGTGGGGGGAGGGCCTGGGGGGTAGGGCAGGGGCCTGGGAGGGGGGTCTAGGGGCGGGGCTTGGAGGGTTAGGGGGCGGGGAGTGGGGGAGGGCCTGGGGGGTAGGGCAGGGGCCTGGGAGGGGTAGGGCTAGGGGCGGGGCTTGGCGGGTTGGGGGCGGGGAGGGTTAGGGGCGGGACTGGCCTGGAAGGGGGGCTAGGGGCGGGGCTTTGGAGGGCTAGGGGCGGGGCTTGGCGGGTTAGGGGCGGGGCGGGTTAGGGGCGGGGTTAAGGGGGTGTGGGGCAGGCTCAGGCTTGGCGGGGCTGGGGCAGGGGCAGGGGCCGGGTGCAGGGGGTGGGGCATAGAGGGGTGGGTGTAGGGGGGGAAGGGATGGGGGAGGGGTGGAGTGCTGGGGGGAGGGACCAGGAGGGGGTGGATGCAGGGGGTAAGGGTTGGGGGAGGGGTGGAGTGCTGGGGGGAGGGACCAGGAGGGGGTGGATGCAGGGGGGTTAGGGTTGGGGGAGGGGTGGAGTGCTAGGGGGAGGGACCAGGAGGGGGTGGATGCAGGGGGTAAGGGTTGGGGGAGGGGTGGAGTGCTGGGGGAGGGGCCAGGAGGGGGTGGGTGCAGGGGGTAAGGGTTGGGGGGGAGGGGCGGGGTGCTGGGGGGAGGGGCGGGGTGCTGGGGGGCCGGTGCTGGGGGGAGGGCGGGGCGGGAGGGCGGCATTCCTCCGCAGTCCGGGGGAATCTCGCTCAGGGCACCGGCTGATGTTCGGTAAAGCGCGCTCATGACCCTCCGGCTCCACCAAAATACACACACGCCGCCCACCTCTGCAGCGGCTCCTCCACCGGCGCCCAGGGGGCACCTCGCCGCCGCCGCCCCGGAGAGGATGGGCGGGCCGCGGGCCGGGAAGGAGCCTCGGTGCCCCCTGCCCCCCACCCCCACCCCCCCAGCGCCCGACGCGGGGCGGGTGGTGAGACGCCAGGTGCCCTGGCCTGGCCGCGGCCGCCAGCCCGTCTCCCGGGCCTCCCGCGCGGTGGGCGGGCAGGTGATGCGGGCGGAGGCGACTTGAGGGGCAGGACGGGGATGGGGAGCCCCTCGGAGCCCGTGCTCCCGGCAGTAGCTGTGCTGTGGGGGGAGGGGGGAGCAGGCTGGCACTACCCAGACGGTGCTGGTGCCTGCTCCATCCGCTGGGGATGCTCGAAGCTTCCTCCTGCAGGGTAGGAGCACCTGCCCCCCCCCCCCCGCCCCGTGCCCCACCTCCAGTCCTCCAGGACCTTGGGGGAGGGGGACCTGCCGCTCCTCCCTGGCTCCGGGTGGGCACCTGCCCGCTGCCCCCTCCCCCGCCCGCTGCAGTGTTCTGGGAGCGGCGGGCATGCCAGATGGCGTGGCTGAGAATGCGGCGACGTTGCCGGGAGGTGAGGGCTGGCACGGGCGATGTGCGGCTGCGTGCCTTGTGGTGCCACGAGGGAGGGGGAGGGGAGGACCAGCGAGGTGCCGTCCCCCTCCTCCCTGCGACCTCCGGTCCTGACCTCCAGCCCTCGACCAGGACTCTCCTGGACTTCCTGGGCCCTTTCTCGGGTTCTCACTCTGGGCCTAGGCCCCGCCCAAAGGTGGATGGGCTCATGCCCATGGGGTCAGGTGTGGCGCGGAGATTCCTGGTCTAACTCCTGCCGCACCCTTGACCTTCTTCCCCCCAACCCAGGACAAAGGGAGCCGGTGTAGACCTCCTGGTGTTTGGGCAAAGCCAGCCCCCTCAGGATCATTCCCTTGCTCCCAAAGCAGAGTGACCTTTGCCTCAAAACCTTTGCCTTCTGGCTTCTGAGACTCATTTTTTCTGATAGAAGTTCCCTTCCTGATGGGTCTGGTCCCGGAGTCTCCCTTTTGTCAAATGGTTCCTGGATGGACACCGCCTCCTGGGAGCCTTCCCTGACCGCCCCAGGCAGGGCAGCTCCAGCACAGCCACCCTGTGTGAAGAGGATCCACTCACCCATCTGCCTCCCTGACGTGACCAGGGTGGTGAATATCTCTCACTAGTCCAGTGTTGCACAGGCCGTATTGAGTTGGTGCTCAATAAATGCTTATGTGTTCATGCCCGGCTGGTTTAGAGGGTTTGGGGTGCTCCTCTGGAGAAGCTCCTACAGCAGTACGGCCCAGAGCCCCCCCCCCCCTCTGTCTTTTGCATAAATTTCAGTTTGGGGAGGTGGACTTGGATGGGGGGTGGGTCACAGATTCCTCCCAAGGTGGCCGTCAGAGGAAGGGCTGGGGCATGGAGGCTGAGCCCAGAGTGCTCAAGCTCTGGTTCTGAGGCCACATGAGGCACCATGGTGTCTCCCTCACCAGGTGGTTCCTGCCCAGCTGGGGGCGTGGGGGCGAGGCAGGAGTGGCCTCTGCTGAACCGTTTGGGCCCAGACCTCTCAGTAGACTTGGAGTCCCTCTCCTTCCTACCCCACCCCACCCTGCTCCTACCCTGCATGGGGTAAAAGGACTCCCTGCGGGGTAGGGAGGTGAGGTCCAGGTCCAAGGCTGAGTCTCACTCCAGCTGCTTTTCTTTGCTGATGCTTCTCCCCAAAGCTACCCTCCAGTAGCTCAGAACCCCCCGTCTTATGGGCCTGGCTCACCCTCCTCCTCGGGAAAGGCACCTTTAAAGGCTCCCCATAACCCCTAGGATCAAGCCATGCTCCTTAGGGCACCCCAGATCTGGCTGCTGTCCGACTGTCCCTGGACAGTTACCCCTGTCTTGAACTCTGCCCTCAGCTGCTCTACACTGCGTCCACTTCCACAGCCTCACGCCTGTGAGCCTTTGCTCAGGTTGTCCCCTCTGCCTGAGCTGTGCCCTCCCCCCTTTTCCCACCTTTTAAGCTGAAGCATCACCTCCTCTAGGAAGTCTCTCTGGATTAGGTGCCCCTCCTTTGCACACCTCTGTAGAGGCAAAGGTCATGACATCTGACCCAACCTGACAGCCTATTCCTGGAAGGCAGGAACTAGGCCCGGCCCGGCACGTAGAGTATCTTCAACAAATGGCTGTGGGACCCAGGCATCTCCTGCCACTGTGTGAGGAGGTGCCAGTTCTACCCCAGAAATGGGAGGCTGCAGCCAGGGCAGGACACCCGCCCACAGGAAGCCCCTCCTCTGCCCTCAGCCTCCCTCCCCTACCCCCCTCCCCGCAATCCCAGCACTGATGTGGGAGTCAGGCTTCCCTTCTGTAAAATGGGCCATTGTGTTCAAGGAGCCAACAGGTGTGAAGGTGCTGCCTCAGCCCACGGCCCTGTCCAGATATGGCTGATTTCGCCCAATGTTCCTGATTGGCTTTATGCTTTAAAATGTGTGGCCGGAGTTCTGTTCATTGCCACCTCTTGGTTCTGCCTTTCTTGGCAGTTTTCCAAGTGAGCAGTCAGGATGCGTTGCCCCTGTCCCTCCCAGGGTCCACCCCAGAAGGCAGTCACACCAAGAGGGAGTTCTGGACTTAGCAGGGTCTCCACCTTGGTCTGATCACGTGATCCCACGCTTCCTCATCTGTAAAATGGGAACAGTGACACCTGCCCACCTGCTCATCTCCCTCGGCACTGACAGGAGGACCAAAAGGACAGCCAGGCCCAGCCGGCGTGGCTCAGTGGTTGAGCATCAACCTATGAACCAGAAGATCACATTTGGATTCCCATCCCAGTCAGGACACAGGCCTGGGCTCCGTCCCCAGTGGGGGTCATGCAGGAAGTGACCAATCAGGACAGGAGGTCACAATTTACCCAGAGACCTCTTGGCTCAGCCCCTGGGAGGTTGGAGCCCAGGACAGTGTGAATGAGACTCAGCCATCACTTCCCTGCTTCACCACCCTGAGGGGCCAAGGTGGGTATGGGGAGGGAAGGGAACAGTCTAGGGGCAGGAGCATCGGGGACCGGTGCCCCGTTTTAGAGAAACCAGAGCACAGAGACGGGCAACTGGCCTGGGGTCACACAACAACTGAGCTGGGACTAGAAATTAGGACCTGAGTCCTACTTTGGGGTCTCGCTGTCCCTGGGGCTGCAGAGCTCTCTGTACCAGTGTAGTCTGTAATCCATGATGACAATGGTGAGCATCATCTGTGCCAGGCATCACCTTACTTCAGTCTCACCATAACCTTGAAGGTGGGGTTGCTATTTCCTCCACCTAAAGACAAGGACATTGAAGCTGGGAGAGGGTGAGGTTAAGGTTAAGGCCAACCTCACACAGCTAGTAAATGGCAGAGCCTGCTTTGAACCAAGCTCTGACTCTGAGTCTATATGCTCTTACTCCTTATTACAAACGGTGCTCCTTTCTCCAAAACCCCTACGATCTCTACACTGTGGGACCAGCACACTCCGCAAAAGAGAGGGACAGAGTGCGCCCTGGGAAGGACTGGTGTATAAGGCCCGTCCTCTGTCTGTACAAGTCCCCACGTCACAGGAGCCAGTGCCCCGCAGTCTCTGCGGTTCTATCGATGGATGGGTGGGGGATCCCTGTATTCACAGGTAGGGGCGGTCACACTAAACATGGGGTTTCTCTGTTCTGCATCCCTCCTCCCTCAGCTTCTTCAGGTGTCCTCCTCTGCCTAGCAGGCTCAGTGAGGTGCTTCCTCCACCAGGAAGTCCTCCCTGGTGTCTCCTAAGGAAATGCCACTTTCTCCTCTGGCCCTGGGCACCACGTTGAGCACCCGGGGTTGGCCAGGCCAGGCCAGGCCAGCTGGAACCCCAGCTTCACCACTTGACCACTAGCCGCCCGCCACACGGCTCTGCTCTGCCTGTCGAATGGGCAGAAGGAGCCCTCGGGCCTCACAGAATCGTTGCGAGGATTCCAAGCGAGTCCTTGTCCTGTGAGGAAGCACCTGGCACCAAGTGGGACCCTGCCCCGCGCTCCTTCTCCTCCCGGCTGCCTCCCTGTTTTCTCCTCCCCACCCCCGCCGCGCGCCTGGCACCGAGCCCAGCGCGCAGCCTGACTTCCTGCCCGCCGGGCTCCCTCCGCACGTGCCCCGCGCCCCGGGGGCCACGCCGCCTCCTGGCCGGCCGCCGCGCGCCCTCTTGCCCGGAGCCCGGCCTGAGCCCCGGGTCGCCTCTCGGAAACGGGCCCAGCGGACGGCTCAGAGGTGGGGTCGGGGGGCCGGCGGCGGCGGGAAGGGAGCGCTGCCCCTTTAAGGTGCCACCGCCGCGTGTCAGGGAAACAGCTTGTGCCAGCCCCGTTCCGCCGGCTCCGCTCGCAACGAGAAACACAATGCATAACAATCAGGCGCTCGCTTGGAGCCTTGCCACGCGCGGGGCGGGCGGGGCGGGGGCGCCGGGGTCGCGACCTCCGACGGGCATCTCGGGGCGGTCCGGTCCGGTCCGGCCCGACCGGGCGCTACCTGCGGGCGGCTCTGCGCCCGGCCCAGCGCCCCCGCGCCCCGAGCCCGCGCCCCGCGCCTGCCCGCCTCCCCCGCCTCCCCGCCCTCGCGCTCCCTACAAAGTTCATTCCTACTAACTCTTTTCCAGGCCACTTCCCCCTCACATCTGACAATCCGGGGCCCCTCATTCTCCCAGTAATCACTCCACTGCACTAATTGCACATGCAAATATGCAAATGCGTATTAATTAATTACTATACTAATTAGTTCTGTGGTATTTGCGAGTAATAAATCATTGGATGGGAGCGAGGAAGCTGGAGACCTGGCCCATTTTCATTCTGCATAAAATTTTAATGGTCTCTCTGGCTGATCCGGGACGGCGGCGCGCAGAGAGGCTCTTAAAGGGCCAGTGGCGGCGGGAAGGGGCGGGGGCGGGGGCGAGGGCGACGCCGGGGGTCGGCGCCGTGGGCGGGCTGGGGACGCGGCCCCAGACCTGGCAGAGGAGGGTCTCCAGCGAGGGGTCAGCTTTTCCCCCGCCCCCCCTGGGCTTAGTGTCCTCTGTGCGGCTTCCGAGGAGAGAACCCGGTGGGGAGGAGGAGGCTAAGCTCGGTTTCTTTAAGAAAGGAAAGAGGGCAAGGAGCTGCGAGAGGCCAAAGCCAAGGCCTTGGGGCAGGGGCGAGGGAGAGGGGGAGGGGAACAGAGGGAAGACGCCACCTGCAGGATGGCGGGGAAACGGGGCGCTGGGCAGGCCCAGCTTCGCTCTCCCCTGTGCGTCCGCAGGGGAAGGGAGTTCCTAGGTGTCCTGGATGCCCCAGTCCTTTCTCGTCTCTGGGGCGGGGGCGGGGGGGGGGCCCTCCAAGGCTCGGGGTGCCTCCAGCTTTCCCTTTCCACATGATCAAACTGCCGCCCCGCCCCCATGGGCACCAGCTGGCACCCTGGCAGAGCAGTCCTAGGCTTGAGTGGGCCCCCGGGACCCCGCTTTATTTCCAGGAGGTAGTCAGGACCTGGGCAGAGGGAGGAGGCTGGCTGCTCTGCAGGGCCATTGACTCAAAGAGGCGGAGGGGTGTGCCTCCTGATGGCGCCCCAACCAGAACCAGGGGGATGCCAGAGGTGGGAGCCCTGAGGAAGTGGAGGCTGCGGGCCTGCCCTGAGCCGAGATCCCCAACACCAGGGTCTCCAGTCCGGGTCTGCTCACCCCTGCCGACCTCTGCCACCCACGAGCCCCTGGGTGGAGCAGAGCCTGAAGAGCAGCAGGGCTCCAGGGGGCGCAGACAGTCACAGCAACTAGCCACACTGTGGGTTCGGGTAACACTCCCTTAGCTGGAGGACTATTCCAGAGCTCTAGGCTTTCACAGACACCCACTGCCGTCGGCTCTGTGGAGGCCCCCATCTTAGGGACGAAGGAACCAGAGCTCAGAAAGGTTAGAGCCAAGATCACTCAGCTGGGAGCCGTGGAGTGGGCTTTGAACCCAGACAGCCCAGCTCTGGCATCTTTCCACCACACTCGGCCACCTGTCTCTCCACCACCATGTCCTCAGCACCTGCTGAGAGCCAGGCCTGATGCTAAGAGCTTCATGGTTCCTGGGCAGCGTCGCGTTCAACCCTCACAACATCACAACACCCACAGGCAGCTTCTGGGATTCTCCCCATTACAGAGCTGGGGAACCCAAGGCCCAAGGAGACCGACCGAATTGCTCTGGGCACACAAGGAGGAGATGGCAAGGCCAGGCTCACATTGGCCTGTGACAGAAGAGCCCAGCCGGCTCTCTGATGCCTCCCCATCCCCATTGCGGGGGTGGGGTGGGGGGCAGGAAAGGGTCAGGGCAGCCCCTATTGACTAGAGAACAAGAGAAGAAATGGAAGGATTTCCATTAGACAGACTGTGGGAGGAACTTAATTCTTTTCTTAAAAAATGTGTTTATTGATTTTTGAGGGGGGGGGGGAAGGAGAGGGGTAGAGAGAGAGAAAAATTGAAAAGAGAGAAACATCATTGATTGGCTGCCTCCTACATGCCCTCCACAGGGGATCAAGCCCACAACCCTGGGCATGTGCCTTGACCAAGAATCGAACCGGTGGCCTCTTGGGATGATGCTCAACGGCTGAGCTATACCGACTGGGCAGAACTTACTTCTTAAGAGGTAGGGGCTCCAGGAGCTGGAGTGTGTGTAAGCGTTCCCTTCTTTCCCAAGAAGCAGGCTGGGGGAGGGCATGGCTTCCAGAGTAGGGAGGGGTGGGGGTGAAGGGATTGGGGGAGGTGGTGAATGGCCCAGAATGAGAAAGCCCTGTCAGAACCATATAACTCAGGAATCCTAGTTGGTTTTCTTCTTAATTTTGTCCCCAGTACTACTACCTACCCCCCTGAAAATCTCCTGAATGCCCCCACCCCAAGATTTGCTACTTGGGGGACCCAGGAGATCCAGCAGGGGGAAGTGAAGATAATGCCCTGTCACTTTGTAAGCACTTCCTATGTGCCAGGCACTGTATATGCATAAACTTGTTTAATTCTTGTAATTCTGTAATTATCCCTATTTTATAAATGGAGACAAGCAAAGGAAAGCAAGGTTAAGTTACTTGCCCAAAGTCACACAGCTAGTAAGTGGGAGGCTGGGATTTGAACTCCTGACCTGGTGTGCTTTACCATCCTACTTCCCCCTTTCTAGGAGCTCCTTGTGGCTACAGGGACATGGCAAGATTGACCCCTTGCCCAGAGGAGTCAGGGGTCACAGCACCAGCAGGACCATCCCCCTGAGTGCCTTTGGAATTTGCAGATGCAAAGAGAAGGAACATGCCTGTGGCCCTGGCAGGTGTGGCTTAGTGGGTTGGGCGGTGTCCTGTGCACTGGAGTTGTCAGTTCAATTCCTGGTCAAGGCACATGCCTGGGTTTTGGGCTCAGGGGGCATAAAGGGGGTAGCAGATCGATGTTTCTCTCTCTCCCTATCCCTTCTTCTCTAAAAAAAAAAAAAAAAAAAAAAAAAAAAGAACATGCCTGTGCCCGCCAGGTGGATTTTCATGGAGCCTTCTATATGTGGGGTTGGGCATAGTGGCTGTTCTGGAGGCCCAAATCCCTCCTCCCATCATCCTGAGGGTGGGTGTGTGGGCATCTCCCAGCCCACCCTTTAGAGAACAGCAGGGTCCGGGGTTGTTAGCATCTGTCAGGGGGACCACCCTGATATGGGAATTGAGATTCCAGCGCTCTCAAGGATGAGCCCAGAGTCCCCTTACCTCCCAGGGGCTCAGGGAAACTTCTCTGGGGAATCTGGGCACCCTCATCCCCCCAGAACTAAGGCAACCTTTGACACCCATCTTCTGGGCCGGGGAGTCTAGGGGTGAGTGTCGGGCAGATGAGGGTTGGAGGGCATTGGTAGGGATGGACTTTGGGCTGCAGCCCACTAGGTAAGAAAACCCATCCTCACCTCCCCTCTCCACCGAAACCCAAAGAAGCTGGGGTCATCAGGGTTTCCCCCACGCCCACCCACCTTCCTGGAAAATGGGGGCCAGTTGGGGAGTTGGGGGAAGGAGGCAGGAGGGGAGGCTGGCGGCTCTGAGCTTCTCCGTGCAGCCCTCAGGGCCGGGTGCCTGGGCAGGAGGAGGGGGCAGAGCAGCTGCTGGCGATTTATTAAGCAGTCACGGAAAAATTGGTTTATAAATTAACAGCTGTTTTAACTTTAGGGCCTCTTCTTCAGGGAATGGAAGCAGCCGACTGGACCGGGATTGGAGTGTGTGTGAGGCTGGTGGAGGGGGTGGGAGGCGGCGGGCTCCGGCAGCTGGCATTCTTCGGGGGCAGCCTCAGCTGGCACCTCGGGGGGCACCAGGCAGTGGCCAGAGCAGGGAGTCTCCAGGTGCCCCGGGGTAGAGGCTGCCCCCCGCTGTGGGCTGCTGGCTTGTTCGTTCTTCTCAGCAACACCCCACCTGGGGGCGCCAGAAAGCAGGGAAACCGCTGTACTCGGATCTGCCACCAGAGGGCAGCCTGGGCACATTGATTTCTGCTTCCCACCCCACCGCACCAGCCCCCTTTCCGCCAACCCCAGATGGGTCCAAACTAGGCTGGGTGAGAGAGAAACCCCGTCCCACGCTGAGCGAGAGAGGAGGTCGGTGCAGTGCATGCAGGCGACCTTCCACTTGCCCATCCTGAATGTATTAAGGGCAGCAGTAAAGAGTGAGAGCTCTGGGGTCAGACTGTTTGAACCAGGCTCTGGGTCTAGGCAAAATGTTCTGTAAAATGGAATGATACTGAGATAATGTGTATATAAGGACCTAGCCCGGTGCCCAGTAGAGAGTAAATGCCTCCGTATATGCAACCGCAGTCCATGTCTTTGACTTCCATATTCATCCATTCATTCATTTCTCAATTCATCCCCTCTACAGCATGTAGTGCCTACTGTATTCTGGGCACTATGGCAGGCAGATGATGATGCAAAGACAGATGGTGGGAAGGATATGTCTCAAAATAGTGTGCTAAGACTAATGATACACCCAGAGAGGGGAGAGGGGAGGTTGATTTGCATGGGGCAAAAGAGAATGCTTTTGGGTGATGAACATGTTCTATATCTGTATTGTGAGAGCGGTTATATGCTATAAAATTTTTAAAAACTCACAGAAATGCGTATTTAAAATTGGTACATTTTATTGTATATAAATTCTAACTCAATAAAGTTGTGTGTGTGTGTGTGTGTGTTTTAAAGCACCCAGTGGGAATTTATTGAATGAGCAAAAGGATGCATAATGGATGAATGAATGTGTGAATGCATGTCTCGGGTGATTGCCTGCCTGTCCTGGAGCCACCATTGTCCCTGCTGAAAGTGTACCCTGTCCACTCCTCTCCAGAGGCAGGACTTGGAATGCTCCCCCCCACCCCACCCCCCCGCATTGCCCATCACCACCACAGGGTCAGGGAAAGATGCCCCAGTGCGCCCAGCTAGTGCTCCCCTGCTTCTCTACGTTTGCTTCCAGGCCTTCCTGGGGCATCCCTTCCAGCTGCCTCATGCCATCCCAGCCAGCTGGGTTCAACTCAGTGGTGCCAAGGTCATGGGTGTGATGCCTAACTACAGTCTCAAAGTGCCAGCAGGTCAGCCCAAACTCTAGCCGACTCTGCCACCTGCTGGCCATTTTCAGACTGTACCCCATAGAGCAGGAACTTTTCTTGATGACCTACCTGGAGCCCTGCACTGGGCTGGGGTGTGTGTGTGTGTGTGTGTGTGTGTGTGTGTGTAAGCATATGTTCATGCAATGGATTCAGCTCTTATTCCTGGTGACCCTATGAATGAATGATGCCCACAATGTCCTGTTCTGAACAGCCGTGCTCAGCTCCTGTAGACTCATGCCTATGGCTTCTTCTACGGAGTCAATCCATCTCAGATTTGGGCTTCCTCTTTTCCTGCTGACTTCTACTCACTTCTTATTGAATTGTCACGGCTACTTACGAGCTGGGCTTTGGAACACAAGGAAACTGAGGCCCAGAGAGGCTAAGAACTTTGTCTGAAGTCACACAGTAAGGTAGAGACCTAAGATTCTTCCTCAGGTCTTCCCAGCTCCCCAGTTTATATTCAGCCCATGAGGCTGTATCTTGCTTGGGGGAAGGAATAGAGCAGTGGTTCTCAACCTTCCTAATGCCGCGACCCTTTAATACAGCTCCTCATGTTGTGGTGACCCCCAATTTCATTGTTACAAATTGAACATCATGAAAGCATAGTGATGAATCACAAAACAATATGTAATTATATATGTGTTTGACGATGGTCTTAGGCGACCCTGTGAAAGGGTCGTTCGACCCCCAAAGGGGTCACGACCCACAGGTTGAGAACCACTGGAAAAGAATATTCCTGAGTGTCCATTCTCCCCACCTCCGAGAAACAGGGCAAAGGCCTCACACCACCCTCCCTAATTCACCTTCCGGAGACAGTTAATGTAGTCCCTCTTGTATGCCGGGCACTGTGGCAAGCACCAGGCAGTGATGTGAAGAGAAATTGTGTGCTCAAAATAGTGTGCTCAGGCCCTGGCCGGTGGGGCTCAGTTGTTTGGGCATCGTCCTGTGCATCAAAAGGTAGCTGGTTCGATTCCCAGTAGGTTCCGGATAGGGGGTTGTGGTTCCATGTTTCTCTCTTTCCCTCTCCCTTCCTCTCTCTCTAAAACATCAATTAAAAAAACCTTTTAAAAAATAGTGTGCTTACACCTATTGTACATCAATAGACAGCCTGTGATAAGACTTTTTTTTTTTTTGTCAGTCCAAGTAGAAAGATCCAAAGTTCAATTAGAGTTATGTCAAACAAGGTCTTTGATTTGTTCCTTGGGCCCAATCGCCTGTGCTTCTAACTCAAGAATAATACCCAAAGAGTGGCATATTATTTTTACATCTCATTTGCATATGATTAATTCTAAGTCAAAGAGAATGGAGGTCACCCTGGCCCCTTGCTTCTCAGCCCCTCTGGGATGTGCCTGACACAGGCTCCCTCCCCCTCCTCCTGACGCCCCCTCCCCTCCCAGCCACTCCCCACTCCCCTTGCCGCTCCCCATACCTCCCCCAGCTCCCAGAAGTCCTGTTCCCTTCCTCTGTCACCCACGCAGCCCCCACCACCTGACCGCCCACTTGGAAAACTTTTCCCCAAGTTCTTGAGAAGTCGCGTAGGATCCAGGAGAGAAAAATCAAAGTAATAAAACCTCATTTAATTCCTAGCGGAGGGCAGAGCTGCGAGCTGCAATTATCTTAATGCTGAGCTATTTTTGTTCTCTCTCCATCTCCGTCTCCTGCCTCTCTGATCGGTCGTGATGCTTTCTCTTCCTCCCTTTGTCTCTCCATCTCTCACATGCGCTTTCTGTCTCTTTTCACTTTTTTCTACCCCCCCCCCCCACCTCCTGTCTCTGTCATCCTTCTCCTTCCTGTCTATCTGTCCCTTGCGCTTGTACCTCTGTCAGCTAGGCTTGCCCACCCACCCTCTTAACCCCGGGGTGTAGCAGCCAGAGCTGTGGGTGCCAGAAAGGCTGAGGGAAGAGGGTACAGACCTCCCCTCCACCCCCAAACACTCCCTCTTCCAGGCCTGGCTGAGAGGGAAGTCTCCCTTCCCAGCTGCCCCAACCTGGGTCAGGGGCCTTTTCCCTGACGCAGGACTCCCCAGAACTCGGAGGTTATTGGCAGAACCTCCATAAACAAGTCCTCCCTGGTCAAATGAGCCGCAGCCGCTGTGGTCCCCAAGGCCATCTCAGCTCTCCTGGGCTCCAAGGTGCAACTGGTGGTGACCCTCCTTGACCCTGACCTCTCATCACCTGCCCAGCTGCCCTCTGACCCCTTTATCCCACCTCAGGCCCCTCCCACGCTCCAGCACTGGAAGCCACAGGCCCTCACCCTCCCTGGCCCAGCGGCCACTCAGATTACTTCCTGACCGGTCATGTTCCTCTGACTTTCAGAATCTCCTTATTTACCCTCGAAAGGCGCTGCCAAACTGGCCTTTGCCACTCCCCACCACACCCCATCTGGAATGGGGGTCTGGGCCAAGCCAGGGGCTGCCAGAGATGCCCACACCCCTGGGCCAGCAGCCTGGCATCCGGCTGTTTCCCAACAAGCATATAAGTCAACAAACACGGCCGGACCTGAGCCAGGCCTGGGGCTGAGGGTGTGGAGCTGAGTAGCTGGAGCTTTTGGCTTCCAAGAGCAAAGCTCTGCCCTCCAGCCACCCGCCCCCTCACCCCCAGAGTGAACACGGACTCTGGGGCACCTCATGCCCCTGACCCCGTTTCCACAGGACGCCTCTGGCCTCCTGTCCCCCTGGCTCTGCCGAGGACCCAGCATACGCTGGGGCTAGAGTGGAAAAGTTGCTGGAGGTGAGGGGAGGGCTCCTGACGGATGCAGGCCTGAGTGTGACCAGGCGGGAACTGGCCAACACAAACAGAACCCCAGGAAGACACGCACAATGTCCACATCTACACACGCACCCTGTCGGCCCCGCAGAGCAGCATTCAGACCCTCACACACAGGCCTGCGGCGCAAAACATGGGCTCCTGCAAAGACACCCAGGGCCTGGGCAGATACACAGGGACAATGCAACCCACAGGGCCAGTGGCCTCCCCTTTGCCCCTCTAGAAACACACAAACATGGAGAGAGAGAGAGAGAGAGAGAGGCTCACGCCTCGGAAATGAGCACACCCTCTCCCCTCAGCTCTGTTCCGGAATGCGCCGAACTCACACATGTGATAGCACGTGTGTATTGCTACAGGCAGCCCCCCAGCACCCCCAACTCCGTGCCCCTGGCTGGGTCTGGCTCCCTGCCATTAGATCTGGGGAGAAAAGGCAGGAGACACGTGAACCCAGCGCACCTTGTACAGGATCACAGCCTCATCCCCTCCCGGCACAGGCTAGAGCTGCGGATCAGTACCCCCACCCCGCAGCTGGCACACCCGTGCTCATCACCTTGACAGCCTCCCCCACACCCACACCCTCCCTCACACACACAGTCCTCCCACACCCTGCCACTCACGCTGCATCCTTGACACTCTGACACACTTACAGACTAGCATGCACCCCCCCCCCCCCCACACACACACACTCCCCAGCTATAGGCACCACAGGGCTGCTGGCACTCACACACACACACACACACACACACACACACTCCCTGCAGGATGACTGACACGTGTCCTCCCACGCACACCCCGCTCTCTCACACTCCCTCGATTTCCAGGACACCCCCATTCACAGCGTGACATGCTGGGGGCACTCTTCACGACCTCACCGGTCTCCCCGTGAAACTCCAAGCACCCAGGCCACGAAGGGGTTACAGCCAGAGTCCCTGCTGCACCTCCCCCCCCCCACGCCCCCCCATGCCCTCCCCCTCAGCCTCCCCACATTATCCTCCCTGCTGGACTCCATCAATAATGCAGCTTCAAGTTCTGGGGAGACGGCAGGGGGCCCCCCAGCCGGCTCCCCGCGCCTGGTCACACTCCCACCCTCCCCGGCCCGGGGAGAACTCGCTTCTGGGCGCTCATTGGCCGCGTTCCCCTGAGCCCTCCCACCCAGCCCCGGGCGCCAGTCCCAGGTGAGGGGCCGGGCTGGGACCCCGAGGCCGGGGCGGAGGGTGGGGTCGGGGAGCGGGAGGGAGGCCGGGACGGAGAGGCACGCAGAGCGGGAGCGGGAGGTAGAGGCAGCGCGGAGCGGCAGAGACACCCCGAGACACCGAGCGGAGGGAGGAGGGAGCGGCAGAGGCGCAGAGACCGGCCGCCGGGAGCCCGCGGGTGGAGGCGCGCGGGGCGGGCGCGGGCTGAGCGCGGCGGGGAGCCGGGCGGGCCGGGCGGCGGCGACCCTCCTCCGCCCCCCTCGCCGCGGGGTGTTTTTGGGGTATTTTTGTCGGAGCGCACAGCCTCCTCCTCCTCCCCCCGCGCATCGCCGCTCGCAGCGCGGGCCCGCCGAGCCGGAGCGCCGCCCGGGACCGGAGTCGCGCACCCAGCCCCGCCGACCGCCCTGCCCGCCATGGACCCCAAGGACCGCAAGAAGATCCAGTTCTCCGTGCCCGCGCCCCCCAGCCAGCTGGACCCCCGCCAGGTGGAGATGGTAAGGGGGCCGCCCCCACCCCGGCAGCACCCCCCCACCCACACACCCCGGGCTCCCCTGCGCCCCGGGCGCTGCGGGGTTCACGCTGGCCGGGGCCGGGGCGCACGGAGCGTCCCGCGCCGACTCGACCCGGCGGGGCTGCGGGGCAGCAGCGCCTGAAGTTCGCTGGAGACACGCGCAACTTTTCCCGGGGCCTCCATCCTCACCCCGCGCCCGGGAATCCCGGGAGATGAGCGTCTGAGCGTCCGGCCGCACGGGGAGGGGGCTGGCCTCCCTCCGGACCCCTGTGCCCGGCCCCAGCCCCGGCCCCGCTGTCCCCCGCCCTCCGCCTCGTCCCATCCCATCTGCTTGGGCTGGGGTCGCCGAGCCTCCTGCTGTCCGGCCCTGGACAGAGCCACAACATGGGCGGGCGGTGGGGGGTGACCGCTCATCGCAGGAGCCAGGCCTGTCCCCTGGGACCGCTGAGGTCCCTGGGAGGGCCTCCCTGGTGGCGGGGAGGCCTCGGAAGGTGGGGAGGGGGTGGGAGGAGGAGAGGACCCCCCCCCCCCCGCAGTCTGGCCCGATTCACTTGTTGCTGAGTCCCACTGGGCTCCTAACTGAGCAGGGAGCGTGGGGCCAAGTCGCTTTGGGGGGAGATAGGGGACCATGGCGTCCCCCGGGCCGAGGCCTAGGCCGCTGTGGGTCTGTCTGCAGGGCAGTGCTGGGAGCCTGGCCGGGGAGGTGGCAGTGTCAGCTTCATTCCCTGGTTCTCTTTGTGAATTTCCCTGGAGCTCGGAGGGGACCTAATTAACTGACAGTTGGTCTGATTGCCACGCTGGGGCGGGGCAGTTCCTGGGCCCCCTCCACCCCACGCCCTTACCCTTCCGCTTGGCTCATGGACGAAGGAGGGCGACTTTTCATTTTGTTTTTTGTTTTGTTTGTGTGTGGGGTTTTTGTTGTTGTTTATGATGTCGACAATCTCACTGGATTTCTTCTTTTTTTACTTTAAAAATATATTTTATTGATTTCAGAGAGGAAGGGAGAGGGAGAGAGAGAGAGAAACATCAATGATGAGAGAGAACCATGGATCGGCTGCCTCCTGCACCCCCCACACTGGGGACTGACCCTGCAACCCCAGGCATGTGCCTTGACCAGAATGGAACCCGGGACCCTTCAGTCTGCAGGCCGACGCTCTATCCACTGAGCCAAACAGGCTAGGGCCTGTTTTATGAGGAAGGACTAGGAGTTCCACAGCCTCAGAGAGACTGCTAGAGGGGCCCAGATCGAGGCCCCCATAAATACCCCGAGGCCCCTGTGGGTCTGCAGCTCAGGCCGCACTTGAGCCTCTGTGTGAGGTTGGAGGTGCCTGCAGTGCCCTGGCTCAGCCTCCCTCTGCAGCTGGATCCAGTTTCTTTGGAGCCCTTGAGCTGACCTTAGGTGGGCAGGGCCATGTGGTGCCACCGTCCATGGGCACCTTCCACAGCCAGCTTCAGTTCCCAAGGTCCGAAGCCTTCATAAACGGGAGAGGAAGGGCCTATAGGGCAAGATAGAAAGGTCCCCTCTGAGCTCCAGGGAAATTCACAAAGAGAACCAGGGAATGAAGCCCATTGCGGAGTAGCCATGGAGTGGGATGGGCATGGGTGGGAGTCAGTGACAGGTTTTGCTCTCATTCTTCCTCTGCCTTGATGTGTGCTGTGTGGCCTTGAGCACTTTGCTAAACCTCTCTGAGCCTTGGGTTTTTACCCGAGTCAAATGAGAGGGCTGGGTGAGCTATAGAGTTCCTGTCAGCTCTGACAGGCTTTGATTCAAAGGTTCCCAGGGGACTCCGAAGCACTGTTTGTTCCCTGCTGCCTGAGAGGGGGGAATACTGGGGGGGAGCCTGCAGGTGTCAGCCTCCTCCTCCCTCCTCCCCACCTCTTTCTTCACCTCCTTAGATCCGGCGCCGGAGACCAACCCCCGCCATGCTGTTCCGGCTCTCTGAGCACTCCTCACCAGGTGGGCCCCTTTCCTCCCCGGCCCAGCCCCAGCCCCACCCTAACTCTGGTGCCTTCTTGGGGCCCTTGCCAAAGTCCCAGAGGCCGGAGATGGAGCCGGAGGGGGTGGGGGGTGGTAAAGTCTGGGAGCCCAGCTCTCCCCGGGTTCACTTATTGACAGGCACCTCCCAGCACTAGGAAGGAGAGGGCACACTTTCCTGTACCCGAGACTGACCTTTTGGGGAAAGTAACTCAGATTCTTTTTCTCTCTGCCCTCTCCTTCCTCTTCTCTGTTCCTCCTCCCCGGGTTCACGGATGGCCTTCCTCAGAGGAGGAGGCCTCCCCACACCAGGTGAGTGTCCGGGCCGCTGGAAGGAGGGATGTGGTGGGCTGGCTGGGATTGCTTCCCTACTAAGGCAGGGTACCACCCAGGAGGACATATTAGCATATCCATCAGCATATCAATCAGCATCTCTGGTGAGAATGCCCGGTGCCCTGTGTTGTAGCAGATCCTCCTCAGCCCTTGTGTTTGCTCAGCCTGGGGTGCGGCCTCCAGACCTAGGGTTCCCCACCCTGAGCCAGGCACAGCTGGAAGGAGACCCTTCCTAAGCCATGGGGTGCCCTCAGCCTGGGGCAGGACCTGAGGGGCACCTAGACCTATTAGCAGAGGCTAGACCAGCTGCCCAGGTTGCTGTGGGTGGGATGGAATTGGGGGGGGGGGGAGGGATGAGCCTGTTTAACCTGGCACTTCCCCTGGCAGAGGGCCTCAGGAGAGGGGCACCACCTCAAATCGAAGAGACCCAACCCCTGTGCCTACACACCCCCATCGCTGAAAGGTACTGTCCCCCCACCCACCCCTCGGTCTGGCTGTCCCTGTGACCCTGGAACTGGGCTGACACTGGGGGAGGGAGGTGAAGTGTTGAACTTTGTTAGTGGGGGAGGTTGTCTTGTGTTCCCCCAACCCTTACTTAGAGACCAATTCGGTCCTAATATCCTAATTTGTTCTTGTAAAAAAGAAGGCGCCCTGCCCCGCTGGTTTGGCTCAGTGAATAGAGCATCCGCCTGGGGACCGAAGGGTGCCAGGTTCAGTTCCAGTCAAGGGCATGTGCCTGGGTTGCAGGATTCTCCCCGGCCTGGGCCCTGGTCACGGGCTCATGCAGGAGGCAACCAATCAATGTGTTTCTCTCACATCGATATTTCTCTCTGTCTTTCCCTCTCTCTTCTACTCTCTCTAAAAAGCAGTGAAAAATTATCCTCGGGTGAGGATTAAAAAAAAACAATGAAGGCGTCCAGAGGCTGGGAAGGGTGCCTGTGGGGGTGGAAGAGAAGAGGTGGCCTAAAATAACAAGTAGACACCAATGTACGACACTCAGCTGCCCACCTTCCCTTTGCAAGTGCAGCCGACCCGCCCCCCAAAGGGCACCTCCTTCTCTGGGCTGCACCCCTCGCTCCCCTCTCCCAGTCACTGACATTTGCCCAGGTCTGCACACTGGGTGCCTCTCCTGCTTCTCCTTTCTGTATGAGAAGGCAAGTCCCTGCTCTAGCACAACACACAGTGTGGGCATTTGGCAAAACAGGAGTGAGATTTGGTCCCTCTCCTCCCGCAGCCCTTGCCTCAAAGGGTCAGGGAGAGTTACAGGGAGAGGATGTCTGCCTGGATTTGAAGGATGAATAGGAATTCAACTGGCTGGCAGGGCCTAGAAGAGCATTCCAGGGAGAGGGAAGCCGTGGGCCAAGGGGAGGAGGTGTGAAGTCACGGGGTCTTCAGGGCCCGCCTGGAGCCTGGAGCCTGGGCCTGAAGTGGGGAGCTGTGGGAGGTACACCTGGAAGGGAAGGTGGGGTGATTGGAGTGTGGGGCAGGTCCTCACTCAGCCTTAGGCTGCCTTCCCACCACCCCCTCAACTCCTGCCTGTGCACTTCCTGCCTGGCCAGCCCCCTCCTCCCGCAGACAGAGGGAGGGAGATGGGGAGGGAGAGGGGGAGGGAGACCGGAAGGGTGTGCGGAGGGCTCCCTCCTGGTGGGTGTAATGAATCCCCAGCAGTAGCCAAGGTCCACAGGTGCACCTGTCCCCGCTGGCCGGGGCTGGGAGCTGGGAGCAGAGGAGAGATGGGCAGGGGCCCTTCCTTTTCCCTCAGGACAGGAAGATGAGGGGACAGCAGCAGGCAGTGTGGTTCAGCCCCTGGCAGGACTTCCCACCTGTAGGGATGTGGGGAAGGCTGACCCCTGAAGCAACAGTGGGGTGTGGGTGGCATCTCTGAAAAGAGAATATAAGAAATCTCTCCTCCCCGTCCTGGGCTGTGGGGGCGGTGAGTGGATACGAGGAAAATCTTGCCTGTGAGCATGAGGCAGAGGGCTGGTGAAGAGGATGGGGCCGAGGCTTCCTGGCATTCCGCACTGGCCAGAGGTGTGCCCCCCTGCTCCCCCCACCCCCACCCCCACCCCCGCCTTCTGGACTGCACCTTGGGAGGGTCTGAGTGGGGAGAAGCAGGGTAGTGGAATGGGCCAGGCAGAGGCGGGCAGATCAGGGTCGGTGCTGGGGACCTTTGAGTTTAACGAGGAGACCTGGTGGGCGGTGGGGTTCAGGGCCCTAGAGATGGAGACAGAGAAAGGAGCCAGTGGGGAGGGGGAGGGGTAGAGCCCTGAGAGGCACAGGCACGGGGCGCTGTGCACGCGGGAGGCCCACGGGGTGCCAGATTGGCTCTGCGCACACCTATTGTTGGCACTCTGGCTCACGAACTGAACTCACCTCCTCCAGCTGGGGGCGAGGGAGGCTGCTGGAGCTGCCACCTCCTCTCCTCCCTTCTCCCCTCCCTCCAGCCCTCAGAGGACCCTTCTGTACCTGAAGGGCACTGTTTTGCAGGCTTCGACCCCTTTCTGGGCAAGAGAGAGCACCTGCCAGGGTCGGGTTGGTAGCGGGAGAAGCCAAGGGCCCCTGGGAGGGGATGGCCAACACCGAGTCTTGGCTTGAAGGGGTCTCTCCCAGGCCTAGCTCTCACACTTGGCTCAAGGTGAAGCTTTGCCGCGCCCCCAAGGCCAGGGCAGGGCGATTTATTGTGCTTTTATTGCCTGGGTAGCTTGCCCAGAGCCAGCGGGAGGCACCGGGCAGGGCGGGGCAGTGGGCACACACAATGCACCCTCTGTGCCTGTCCCCAAGTTGGCAAGACTGTGGTGCCCTGCTCACTGCACCGGAGGTTTCCAGCCTGGATCTACCCCTCAGCCTGGATCTACCCCTCAGGGCTTTCTGACTGAGGGGCTGCCTGCAGGCCAAGAAGGAGCTGTGGCCACCCCAGCCCTAAGCTCATCAGCATCTTGTCTGTGGGCTGTGAGTTGAGTGACCCAAATGCCCTAAAATCCCCCCAGCTCCTGGCCTCCTGCTACCTCTGTCCCAGCCCCTGCTCACAGTGTCCCCTCAGCCTCTGCCGTTCTCCCAGAATCCCCCAGCCCTCGCCCCTTTCTCTGAACCACCTGGCCCTTTCCGTCTTTTAGAAATTTGTCTCCAACTGCCCACACAGTTCCCTTCCTAGGCCCAATCCCAGCAGGCCTTGGTGGTGTTGGGGGGGGGGTGGTGTTTGCTGCTTTCTAGGTCACCACAGAGGGAGCTGGAAGCTTGGGGATGTGGGTCAAGATTGTGGGGGCCGCGTTGAGCACGCCATATCCCCAGGCACAGACTTCACGGGCTGCAGACTATTATGTCCTCAGTCTCAGGGTTGTTCCTATGCTTAGAGACTGGGCAGAGGTGCATGCAGTGGCACAGGGGGTGTTGACCAAGCCTGGCAATAGGGCAACAGGGGCTGGCAGGGTTGGGGTGAGCAGTGAGCCCTAAGTCCTCTGGGCACTTCTCCAGATACTGAAAGGTACAAATCCCCTGGGCCCTGGCCCAAGGGCTCTATGCCTTCTGCCTGGGGTTGTAGCTGAAAGACACTGTGTCCAGTACCAGGTCCTTGGAGAAGTAAGCTCCCCAGCCAGGGAATGTTAAGCTGCTGTTGTGCCCGCCTGGTCTTGTCCGGCTTGGTACCCTCTGGCCTGGGGCCAGCCTCTGGGGCGCCAGCACCTTTGGACAGCTTCAGAGCCAAATCTGATCAAGCGTCTACCCCCTGCTGCTTCAGCCCTGGTCTGGCCCCCAGCAGGCAGACCTGTAGCCTTCAGCCTTTGACCTAGGCCCCTGCGGGGGAGGGGGAGCTCTGACTTAGGCCCATGAAAGGAGGCTGGGGGCCGGGCCACATGCCTCTCCAGCTGCAGGGGCTGGTTCTTGGGCCTGGCTGACCCTGCCTTCCTGGGTGTCCCCCTGGCAGCCGTGCAGCGCATTGCCGAGTCTCACCTGCAATCCATCAGCAACCTGGGCGAGAACCAGGCCTCGGAGGAAGAGGATGAGCTTGGGGAGCTGCGGGAGCTGGGCTACCCAAGAGAGGAAGAGGAGGAGGAGGACGATGAAGAAGAAGAGGAGGAGGAGGACAGCCAGGCTGAAGTCCTGAAGGGCAGCAGGGGGCCTGGTAAGCTGGAGGGGCTGTGAAGCTGGGTCCCACCACCGTGGGCCAGGTGGAGTCCTCCTGGCGTGTCCTAGGACCAACACCCACCCCCCTACACACACACCCCCCCCCCCCCCCGCCAGGTCACAGTTTCTCCTACGAGTAAAGTGCAATCACTCTCACCCCACAGGATACCTCACACTCTGCCTTACCTGACACCTGGGAAGCTCACATCCTCGACTCAGCCCCTCTCCCAATCAGGTTTTTCCTAATAATTCCTCTCTTCCCTGAGAATTAAGGCAAGGCCACATGAATTTTGCGCCTGGACCCAACGAAGGGCTTCCCATCCATGGTGGTGAGGGGCGCAAGGAGATGCAGGGGTAGAGGACTAAGAGCGTCCCGTGGCCCCATCACTTGCACTTCTGAACATAGGATGGGGTCTCTGTTGGGAGGCAGAGGGGGCTGGTAAGTCCTCTCCAGGACTCGGCGACTGGTTCTCCTCTTTTATTTCCTAAGCTGGGTGAGAGGGTGCCCTCTAGTGTCTAGACAGAGGACCTAGGCTTCAAGAACCTTCTGGTCCTCCCCACCTCCAGCCACAGCTACCTGGGAAGAGAGAGAAGAGAGAGGGGCCTAAGACCTACAGAGAGGGCCTCAGGGCCAGAGGCCCCAGATCCAACCATTCCCACAGGGGGCCCCAAGGCCCAGAGGATTTCTCGGCAGGGAGATCCCAGGCCTTCATGGCTGTCTGTCCCATGCCCAGACATGGAAGGCTACACCACATCTGTTCTTCCAAGTGCACATGACACTTGTTGGTCCCATTATTCACGGGGTTGAAAACAATTGACCGTCCCTGCTTGACGTGTCCAGTCTTTACACCCAAACAAAATGTCTCGGCCTTCTCTCTGCATCTCTGGCCGTCAGGACATCAGCTCATCAGCCACGGGAGCGAAAGCTCCAGCTGAAAGAGTTAAGTCAACTCCCGCTGAAACCTCCAGAACACGTAGAAAGACTAGAGGAGATTGTTCCCTCCAGAAATGCAACAGGGCAGTGGATTGAACGACAAGACTACTGAGGAGCTATATCAATTGCCACCACTCCCAGAGTGGCTCCCGGGTGCCAGTGCTGGGTTGGGCAGGGTATTCCTTATCATCTTATTGAAGGTAATCTACACAATTTCACTTTTACCACCCCCCTTCAGAGCGGTAATACACTGAACTATCTAAGTCAGCGGTCGCCAACCTTTCGGACCTCACGGACCACCAGTTGGCGACCACTGATCTAAGTCATATGGCTAGTCATGGGCAGAGCTGTCCTCGTCCACTGTTCTCTCTGCTATACCATGATGGCCTCAGAAAGCTTAGCCTCAGCCATCAGAGACTCAGCTCCTGATCCAGGACAGTCAGGTGGACACTCAGAATCTGGTTTCATCCTTTTTCCCCTTGTCCCCAGTTGGGCAGAAGACAACTTCTGGCCAGGGTCTGGAGGGGCCCTGGGAGCGCCCGCCTCCTCTGGATGAGCCCCAGAGAGATGGAAGCTCTGAGGACCAAGCGAAAGGCCCCGCACTAAGTGGTGAGGCTTGGGAGTGGGGTGCGGGGAGGCGGAGCTGGGATCTTGGTAGGCGTGTTTGGGCCTTGAGTCCTTCTGTTTGTCTTGCAGAGCCTGGGGAAGACCCACAGCGCCCTGCCCACCCTGAGCCTGGCACATAGGCACTCAGCTCTGCATCTCCCAGAAGGAAGTGGAGGGGGCATCACTGTTCCGCAGAAACCCTCTATCCCCACCCTGTTTCCTACCCTTCCCCTCACTCGCTAGGGCTGCGGCTTCTGACTTCTAGAAGACTCAACTGGTCTGTGTTTGCTTGTTTGCCCACTTTTGGCTGATGCCCAGAGTTTTGGGCACTTGCTGCCTGATGCCTACCCCTGCCAGTTATTCCCCTATTCACCCAGTGGGATGCAGGATGTGAGAGAAATTGCTTGGAAAATCCAGTAATCGAGGGACAGAGGTCCATCCTTCACCATTCTACTTCCAGACCCTCTCCCTTGGGCACAGGAAAACCACAGGGCAGGACCCTAGGATCTGAGGAAGTGGGTACAGAGAACCTGTAGGTGCCCTAGATCCTTCTCCATCCCCTCCTCCGATGGGGGATTCCCAGTCACCGCCCGTCTTACTGGCTTCTACCAGGGCTGAGGATTCAGGCACCCTTCTCCGCAATCTCTTCATTTTGGAACTCTTCCCCTATCACCCCTGTTCCCTAGCCTGGGTGCCTGGAAGACGGACTGGCAGAGGCTGCTTTGTTGCGTTTTGTTTGTGCTTTGATGCCAGGAATGCCACCTAGTATACATCCTTGGGGGGGGGGGGCACATGTTGGGGGGAGCCAGGTTCTTCTTGTCCTCCAGCTGCTCTGCCCCCTTCCCCTCTTCCCTGACTCCAGACCTCAACCGCTCCTGTGCTGTAATAAATCTTTGTAAATAACTGTGCGGAGACTCCTTTTTTCAGGGACAAGGAAAGGGACCTGGTTGGTGTTCATCCAAGAGTCAGGGCCTTGCCCTAGCCAGTTTGGCTCAGTGGATAGAGTATTGGCCCTTGGACTGAAGGGTCCCGGGTTCAATTCAGGTCAAGGGCATGAACCTCGGTTGCAGGCTCCATCCCCGGCCCCAGGTCAGGTGTGCGTGCAACCAATCCATGTGTCTCTCTCACATCGATGTTTCTTTCTGTCTCTCCTCCTCCCTTCCACTTTCTGTAAAAATCAATGGAAAAATATCCTTGGGTGAGGATTAAAAATAAGTTAATAAATTAAAATGTAAAAAAAGTAAATAAATGAAAGAGTCAGGGCCTCGACCCTACTGTCCAGTCCTCTAGTCCAGGAGTCCTTCCTGCAGAAAGCAAGCGGGGGGAACTCTTAGGAACGACCACACCAGTTCCAGGTGCGGCTAGGGAGGCTGAAAGGCTGGGGAGGGAAGAGAACAGAAGTGTTTCAAGAGTAAGTGTGGATCTCTCCAAATCCTGTTCTCTGTCCAGAGATCTCTCCAAATCCTGTTCTCTGTCCAGAGATCTCTCCAAATCCTGTTCTCTGTCCAGAGATCTCTCCAAATCCTGTTCTCTGTTCCCCCTTTCCCACTACGCCAGGCCTATGTGGCCCAACGAAGACCACGTCCCGAGCTACTTTCCCATCCCCCACGCTCAGGAAGCTCCTCGGCAAGTCTAACTTCAGCCGCAGCCCCCACTTCCGGCCCCTGGGGCTGGGGCTGGAGGACTAGGGGGCGGAGCTTCAGCCGCGCACGCCCCCGTTCGCTCTCCGGGGCGGACTCAGCGGCGGAAGTGGTGCCGTCGCGAGATCCCCTTCCGCTCGGAGGCGCCGCCGGGGCCGTGGTGCTGACTCGGCTGGGGCCGAAGAGCCGGGCCGGTGGCTGACATGCAGCAGGTGGGTCCAGCAGAGGTCCCTGGGGCTGGGTAGTGCCGCCGGGTTGTGTCTTGCTAGAGGATCCCGCCTTCTTGCCCGGCGTCCGTTCTTGGTTCCGTCCGACCCTGCCCACACCCCCCCGCGTCTCAGGTTCCGCCCCCTTCCTCTGCTCGGCTTCCCTGCGTCCATCGCGGGGTCGGCGTTTCTGGCCCTCCTCGGCCCGAGAGGGCTTGGAAAAGGCGGCCCGGGGCGCCCTCCAGACCCCCCCGGAGACTGTGAGGGAAGAGGCGAGGGGAACGGTATCTGGGTATTCAGGGCAGGAGTTGGATATGGGGAGGGGTCAGAGTTTCCTAAGGAGGAAAAGGTTTACGCGTTCCGGTAGGTCTGCGCCTGCCTGACATCCGGCCTCTCTCAACTTCCTTTGCAGTGACTTTCAGATCGACAAAAGAAGGGCCCTTTAAATCTCTTTCTCGAGTTCTTAGAGGTGCATAACCACAGGAACACTCATTCCTAACTGCATCATTGACACCTGTCCTCCTCCCGTTGTGGGGGGTCCTCCCCGCAGCAGCTCCTTGTTTTCTTCCTGCTGCTCTGACAGTGCAAGTGCCGGCTCCCATTCTCTGCTCCAGCCCCTCACTCCGTCACGGAGTCTGGACGGTCTCATCTACTCCCAGGGCTTCGGGGTTACACCGCTTACCTACCCGCGACGCGCCCAGACCTGCAACTTAAGGGCAGCCCTCCCTGCAGCCCCAGACTTGGCCACCCCGCTTCCTACCACATTGGCAGCTGCACTTCAGCTGGAGCGCACCGCGATTGCACTTGAAGGGCCTTTTCCCCTGCAGACTCATTCTTCCTCTGCCACACCCCATCCTAGCGGGAAAAACTTGGGCAACATCTTAGCAATTCCCACATCTAAGAGGAGACCTAGCCCAGCGAACTTCCTCCTTTTTCTGTTACCACTTTTGCTGGTGTGTTTCTCACCAGATGATTGCAGTGGTTTCCCAGCAACTTCCAATCCTGGCTGCCTGCACCCACTCTCCAAACTGTAACTCTTGTGATCCCTTTAAAACACAAGTCTCACAGTGTCACTACCTTGCTTACCACCCTTTGCTGGCTTCCCATTACCTATGGGAAAGGCCGAGTTCCCAGCGCAGTTTGCAGGGCTCTCTCTGATCAGAGTCTCCTGTGGGCACCCTAAGGTCCAGTAACATGGCACTGCAGGCTGCACTTGCCCATACCTTGCTATTTCCTGTTTGTTTTTGCAGACACCAGCCCCTCTACATAGAAAGCCTCTTCTCTTATCTGCCAGGCTACCTTCTACTTGTCTGTCAGAGTGCTCTGCTCAGGTAGCTCCGCCCCTGGGTCACCCTTCCCTCAGCCCCTAAGACGAGATACTCCTGCTCTATGTCCCTGCAGCACCCTGTCCATAATAGCATAGTGGTTGAGAATGCAAACTCCTGAATCAGGCTTCCTGGGTCCTGATACTGTTTTGTGACCTTGATGAAGCGAGTGCTTCAGTTTTCTCATCTGTAAAATGGAGAGAGTAATGTGCCTCACAGAATGATTGGGAGGGTTAAATGAAATAATGTGTGTATAGGGCTTAAAACAGTGAGCCTACGAGTGCTCAATAGATGTTATCTATTATTGTTTATGTAAAAAAATATAGAGCAGTGGTTATGACTTTTAATTTCATAAGCTGCTTGAGGGCAGTTGGTGTGGCTTACTTACTCTGTCCCAGAGCCCAAAAGCCAAGAAGTTAAATACTGTGGTGGAGGGCATTGGGGGCAGGAGCTGGATTTATCGAGTGAGGATTTCAGAGTGAAAAAGACCCAGACTTGATGTCTGTCTGCTCAGTCAATGAACTTGGAAATGGATGTTACATGGCAAGCAGGAGTTCTAGAGAAATGTGCACAGAGCTCTGGGAACCCAAGGCAGAGAAAGGCCAAGGATGGTTTTGACAATTAATGAGGGGTGGTGGGGGAGGGGGTGGTGGGGGGAACTCTGTTGTGCTCAGAGAGTGGAGAGCTGGGTCCTCTACACTGAGTTCTTGTGGGGGAGAGGATGCTGAGCGGGGCAGAAGGGCAGAGGCACCGCCTGCTGAGATTGGGGATTCCTTTCCTGGATTGGCCAAGCGAGGAAGAGCCCCTTGGGTTAGGAGCCTGCAGGCGCCTTGTCCTGGGGTGGTCCAGAGGCCTGGTACCAGGTATCTGGGGGCAAGCCCCCCGGGGTAGGCTCAGCCTGTGGGCAGGGTCTGTGCTTTAGACCAGAGGCTGGGCCTTTGCTCAGGTTGTTTTGCTTGCCTGGAATGCTCATCCTCCTTGCCTCCAGGAATAGATGCATAGATGCTTCAAGGCCTAGGTCAGATGGCTGCTGCTCCCTGTGGCTTTCCCAACCTCATGCATCTCGAGCCTGGGTCAGATGCTCCTCTTTCTGGAGCCCACAGTCCCTTTTTTGTTCCTTCTTCCCTAAAAGCGCCGATCACAGCGTAGCACTGTTTATTGTTTATCTGTCAGCCTCCCTTACCAGACCAGGAGCTGCTGAGTGTCCCCAGGGACCAGCCACGTCTGGCACACTGTAGGCTCTAGCGTGTGTGAGCTGCATTAATTTGGGCTCTCTCACACTTAGGCTTTTGCAGGTAAGACAAAAATCCTGTACACTTGACAGCTCATACTTGTTCTGTCGCGTGGCAGAGATTGTTGGCTCCATTTTATAGATGAGCAAGTTGAGACGTGGCAGGTAAGGAGGGTAAGGTCACTCATGAAGGACTTAAGAACTACCTCCTAACTCCGGGTCCGTAGTTGTGTTCTCAGAGTCCTAGCCCCCAAAATAGCAGCCACATTATCGGGACAAGGGACAGGGAACAGGGAGGCCATCACATCTGATCAATTTTGTATCCCCATCGTGAACTTTTTCTGGCTGGGAAGTGACTGATCCTGGCTTCTGTCTCATCAGGGCTGGTGCTGGGAGGAGTCTGAGTGGCACCACCCCCACCCCTGCAGGGGACCTTCCCTTGAGTGGGCTGATGGGGACTGAGATCTTTCCCGGAAGATGACTGACCCTTTCCAGACTGACCTCGAGGACTTGATCTCATTAGCCCCAGGTTCTATCCAACAGAAATAAGGGTTTGGGGTAGGGCTGACTCACCAGCCCCCGAGTAGGCCAGGGTCATAGAATCATGGAGCTGGGGGCATCCTGACATTTACCAGGGCCTGGCATGCCAGTGGAGGGGGCAGGAGGCTGAGTGGATCTCTGTTTGTTAGGGTTTTCCAGTAAACTGTTCCGTCAGAACCTCCGGGCTGGGGAGGGGAGGGGACAGTGATGACTATAGTTTCTGTTTTGGTTTGAGTCTTCCCTGTCCACTTCCCCAGAAGGAAGGGAGAAACGGGGCTCTGGCCTCGGCTTTGCAGTCTCATTTGTCACTGCCGCCATGTCCTCTCTTTGAACTCCTGCTTGTCCAGGAAACTTCCCAAACCCTCGGTGGGTGGGGCAGAGTAGGGGCCAGTCAGCCAACTGTCCCGAGGCTGAGGGCATGGGCCATCGAGCCTGGACTTACAGGAGAGCCTAATCTGTGCCGTCCTGGGTCAGCTCCCTGAGCCAGAGCCCATCCTCCGACCCAGCAGTACTGATGGAGCCCTCCCTTTGGGCAGCAGTGCCGTGTGCTGGGCCTGCCTGCACATGCCCGGCCCAGTGCCCCGCCTCTAGCCCTGTACCCACGGCCCCTAATGGTAGTAATAGCTGCTGTTAATGAGGCACCGGCACTTTGCATGTGTTATTTCTAATCCCTTTTAAGAGCTCTGTGATGTGGGCACTATATTGTCCTGTCCCCGTTATTTAGATGAGGAGACTGAGGTTCAGAGAGAGATGTGGTTAAGGGCCAGCCTAGTAAAAGACGGCCTGGGGTTTTTGACTCATGCCCTTTCCCCTGTTACAGGGTGGGCATTGCGGATCCACAGAACAGTGAACTTACTGGGCATGTACCATGCCGGACGGTGTGGCCTGGGCCTCGCGGGCTCCAGGAGAGATGGCTGTGTGTAAGGGGAATGCTGAGCCAGAGTCCCGAGATCTGGAAGCTGGGGGAGAGGGACAGCTTTGCCTAGAACAGCAGTTCTCAACCTGTGGGTCGCGACCCCTTTGGCGGTCGAACGACCCTTTCACAGGGGTCGCCTAAGACCATCCTGCATATCAGATGTTTACATTACGATTCATTACAATAGCAGCATTACAGTTATGAAGTAGCAACGAAAATAATTTTGTGGTTGGGTCACCACATGAGGAACTGTATTTAAAGGACCAGACGGTTGAGAACCACTGGCCTAGAAGGTGACATTTGAACTGTTCTCATCAGAATTTTTCCCCAGTGGGAGGAGATCAGCCCAGAGTGAGAGGACGGGAGTAGAGACACAGAAGGAAGACCAGCCGGCCATGCGGGGTCCTGGGAGCAGTTAGTGGTCAGGAGACTATTGGGGTAGCGCTGTTACCCCCCCAAAGCAAGAGAGGGGGTAATGCTGGGGTCTTGCTCAGTCCTTCCCCCTTGACCTTTGCTCTCCAAGGAATGTAACTCACCTCTCCTTGCAAGTCCAGGCTCAGGGAAGGAGAGGGGAGCAGCCACCCTGCCTGAGGGGATCCAGGAGCCCAGTTCCCCTTGCCAGCTAGTGGAGGTGGTGCCTGGGCCCCGACTGGGCAGGACACCAGCAGAGGGTGGAACCAGCTCCGGGGAGGTGGTCTGGACTTGGCAGGGTGTGAATGTGTGCATGTGCTCCTGGAGGGAAGCCTGTAAATAGTCCTTCAACACATTTCCTCAGAACCTGCTATGAGCCCAGGACCATCACGCAGCCGTGGGCAGAGCCCTGGGAGACCCTGCTGTCGTGAAGTTTGCATTCCAGTGGGAGAAGACAGGCCTAAACACGGACCGCTAAGCACATAGGTCTGGGGCGACAAGTGCCGTGGAGAGCTCAGGCTTTAACGAAGGCCTTTTGGGGTGATTTTATTACACTTCGCTGTAGTGCAGTACCCCACCCACCCACCCCCGCACACACACACCTGAAGGGCTTTGCCCCCCTATGTGTTCCATCTCAGAGCACCTGCCTCATAGCTGTCAGCCCTAGGAGGTGGCAGTTGTTGCCTTTTTATTGTGGTAAAGTATATACTTACCATTTGAACCATTTTTAAGTGCTCAGTTCTGTGGCATTCAGTACAGCAGGTCCTCAAATAAACGTTGTTTGGCCCAACATCCTTTCATTATAGCGCACAATGTTGCCGTAGGAACTTAACTCTTGTTTATATCACTTAGCCTGTGGTAAAAGTAGTCTCGTTATGCAGTTTCCCTTAAAGTCACAGAACCTTTCGAGGATAAGTGAGGACGACTTACTGTATTTTATTGTTGCCTTTGTTTAATGCAGCTGAAGAAACCAAACCTCAGAGAGGTGATATTTGGCCCAGATCACACAGCTAGTCAAGGGCGGACTGAGATTTGAACCCGGATTTCAGAGTCCAGGTCTCCTTCCGGGATATCAGCTGCCTGCTGTTGTCTGCGGGGAGTCCTGGACCCCACCCAAGACTCCCGCTGCCCTGGCAGTGCTAGTGGTTCCTTGGGGCTTGGGGCGGGGGGGTTGGGGTGAGGTGGGGTGAGGGCTTAGCTTTCCACCTTGCTCAGAGACCTGATTTGCCTCTTCCTCCCCACCCTTCTTTCCCTTCCAACCTAGGGTGATAAAACCCCCAGTTTCCTTCCTCCCTCCTTCCCACTTCTCCCTAAGCCTTAGCAGCTCAGCTTCTGCAAACACAGGATGAATGTCAAGCCTGCAGCCAACTCAGGCGGACTCCTTCACGCCACACGTGCTGTTCCGCTCCTGGCACCTCGGAAGGCGATTGGGAGGGGCCGGTGACAGCAGGCGGTGGGGTTGGGAGGGAGGTGCTGCTCCGAGGGGCCTGGGTGGCAGCCCTGCTGGCTCCAGCCTCACAGCACTCCTGCCTGCCTTCCCCCCATCAGGAGGTGGGCCTGGTGGCTGGGAGGCCAAGCCTACCTGTTCTGCTGGGCCTGCCACCTCCCACCCTCCAGGGCCCCGGGGCCAGAGCACAAGTGCTTTGGGGACTGTGAAGGGCAGGTCCAGGCCAAGGTGGTTCTCACCTCTCAGGCTGACAGGTGGTCTGAGGGAGCCAAAGGCATCATCTGAGCCTTTTTGACATTATCTGAGTGAGTGTGCCAAGGCGGTGCCTCAGGGGTGACCCCAGAGTTTGTAGAAAGTCTGACCGGCAAGGCTGTCTGTGGCCACCTTCTGGGGCGGGACCCATAACAGTCCTCTTTTTATGTTTTATATAGGAAGGTTCCAAGTAGGGATTTACTTACTTATTTTAGTTTCTCTTGCTTAAAAGAAGGGAGGTTTTAAGAAAACTACGGACCTTTTTCCTTGGTGAGAAGGACTTGCCCGCAGTTACCCGGGATTAGTGGCGGCCCCGGACTGGGACTCGGGCCTTATCCTGACCAGAGCCCGTTCTGTTACAAGCTCTCACTTACTTGGACTCTGAGCTGCTTTCACGGGGGAGGGAGATAATAGAAACTCTCCCTCCGACTCTGGGCAGCCGCCCCCACCCTTGCTTCAGACCCCTCGCGTTTGGCTTCCGCACACCCTCGCGTCTGCAGCTCCAGGCTCCCCAGCACCTCTGCTCCCAGCCCTCATCTGTGTCTCTCGCTTCATCGGGGATGCCTGGATGTGTGTGTCAGTGCTGTTGCCACTCTGAGCGCTTCTCACACCCAAGCTGCTGCCACCCAAGTCCTGTCCCCAGGGAGGGAAGGAGGGAGAAAGCCAGGGGAAACGACAGACAGACAGACAGACAGACACAGGAGCAGCCTGGGAGTGGGGAAGCCATAGTGCTCTGAAGTGAGACAGGGAAGAGGGAGAGACAGGCAAGGTGCAGGCAGATAGAGAAGACAAGGAGAGAAGCAGGAGAAAACTAGAGAAAGACTCATAGATGGGAGAGAGATGGGAGGAAGACCGGGGGGGCGGGGGGGGCGACAGCATATGGGCACGGAGAGGGGGCACAAAGACACTTAGAAAGCAAAGATAGACAGGGAAGGGGCGAGATGGAGACGGGTCTGACAGGAGACGGGAGGGCTATTAGAGACAAGGAAATGTCACCGCCTGGAGCTGCGGCCCTGCCACGGTGAGGGATGCGCTGAGCGTGCCGTCTGGCACCAGGGCCTGCTGATAGATGCTGTGGGTCCCTGCCAGCGGCCTGTCACATCCCTCCTCTGTCTCCTTCCAGAGCTGGGTCAGCTTTCCTTCAGTACCCTCCAGAGGAGCTTGTTATGGGGACCCCAAGAGTGTGGTATTGGGGGGCGGCCTTGGGCTGGTGCCTCTGCTGGGAGCCGTCATCGGGGCTTGTGCAAGAGGCCGGGATGGGTGAGCTGGCTTGCTCAGAACCTCCTGCCGGCCACAAGATGGGGGCATGTTTTCGACCCCGTAGATTGAGGGGACTGGCAGGTAGTAGATCCAGCAAATGTTTAGAGGAAACAGCAAATCGGGAGGAAGGCTGCTGAGCTCTTGCCTTCCCAGGCCAGAGACAAACATCCAGGGCTCCCCTTCCACTGGCCCCCAAATCTGCCCCCTGGTGCTGCCCAGTGAGAAGACTCTGGGAGACTGAGCAAGTCCTAGAACAGCGGTTCTCAACCTGTGGGTCGCGACCCCTTCACAGGGGTCGCCTAAGACCATCGGAAAACACATATATAATTACATATTGTTTTTGTGATTCATCACTATGCTTTAATTATGTTCAATTTGTAACAATGAAATTGGGGGTCACCACAACATGAGGAACTGTATTAAAGGGTCGCGGCATGAGGAAGGTTGAGAACCGCTGTCCTAGAAGCTCAGGCCCCACTCGCTGAGGCAGCGCCTCTCTGGCTCTAGAGTCTAGACGGAGCCTTTTCTTCCCCCACCCAGGAGCCGGGCCTCTGAGGTCCCTTGCGGCGCATTGGGAGCAGAGATCTTAGGCCTGGGGGCTGCATGGGGATGCCCCGGGAGGGCGTGCCTGGGGCCCCTTCTGTCTCTGGAGTTCATAAGAATGTCAGCCGCCTAGTTGCGCAGGCAGTGAAGGGAGGGTACGTCCATCCACCTCTCTGAGCTGGGCGGTCTTATCTGTAGACTAGGAAGAGCCTCCTTCCTGCCCGGGGTGGGCATGGCCAGGGCCAGTGTTCTACGGGCGTGCAGCTCTTGGCTAGTGGCTGGCTCTTCTCTAGGGTTTGCCCTGGTCCTCTCTGCTGCGTAGCACGTTGCTGAGGGCCAGGGGCCCCTCTGGGTCACCCACTTATGCAATAGTCAATCACTAAGCTCCTACTAGGTGCCAGGCATTGCGCTGGGCTCTAGGAGACCGCAGTGTCCACGTCGGGGAAAGGCCCTGCACCCATGGGGTTTGCAGAACAATAAAGAAGACGTTTCGGGTGGTGATGAGTCCACTGAGGACTTACATACTTGATACTGTGACGGGGAGAGGGCTTTCGCCTTGACGGTGGGAAGGGCTGGGAAGGACGTCCCACACAGCAGCGGGGAGGGCGAGGCCCACGGCCCCCGTAGGCCTCGGTGAAGGGACCTGAAGAAGGCCGGGTGGCAGCGGTGAGACGGGGAGGACTTCTGAGAGGAGCATGGCAGAACCTCACCCGCGGGGCCTGGACTGCAGGGCCCGTGAGCAGGGCGCTGTTCCCCTGGGGCCGGGGGGAGCCCCACTGTTGGAGGGCCGCAGGCTGGGAATGGCAGGTCTCATGGATGATTTGAAGGCTTTCTCTGGCTGCTGTGTGGAGAAGGGGCTGTTGCCAGGTGAGAGGCAGCCTGGAGACGCCCATTAGGAGCAAGTTGTAGTGTCCAGTTGAGAGACACAGCCGTGGGGCCTCAGGTGGGGATGGTGGGTGGAGCAGAAGGGACAGCCATGTCCTCCCGCCACACCCCAGAGCCCTGGGAGACTGCTCCAGGAAGTCCCTCCCAGTGGCCGCGGGTTAGGGGTGGGAGGGTAGGGCTGGCTACTGGGAGGGAATGTGGCTTTGTGCTTGGAAAACAAAGAACAGAGCTTGGGGCCCTCTTCTCCTGGGGGTGGGGGTGGGGCAGGCCGGAGGGGCGGCTGTTGACACCAGAGGCTGAACCTCGGGCTGGACTGGAGCTGGCTACACCCCCAGACACCAGGGAGGACCCCAGAGGCCTCGAGGGTGAACCTGCCGCCCCCCCTCTGGGCTTTGCAGGGGGTGGGAGGGAGGAAGAGACAGTGAGAGGGGTGATCAAACCTGGAAGCCCAGCTGCTGGGAGGGGTTTGGGCGGAGAGGGAACTGGCCTGGGGGTGGGAGGGTGTGTGTGTCAGAGGTTGGGGGAGTGAGGGGCGCCTGGGGCTGTGTGCGAAGGATGAAGGAGCTTAACGGGACCCCCAGGACCCTAAGAGGCTTGGCTTGCCCTCCTCCCGCAGCTCTGCCGCTGAGACCCACCCTCCTGCCTGGAGGCGGGGCCACCAGGATGAACAAACTGCCCAGGGACTTGTCCTGTGACCTGGAGCGCAGCCTGCCAGCCGTGGCCTCCCTCAGCTCCTCGCTGTCCCACAAGCAGGGCCTCTCCTCGCACTTCCTCCTGCCACCTCCCGAGAAGCGCCAGGCCATCTCTGATGTCCGCCGCACCTTCTGTCTCTTTGTCACCTTCGACCTGCTCTTCATCTCCCTGCTCTGGATCATCGAGCTGAACGTGAGTGGGCTGGGGGCTGGGGGCTGGGGGCGCAAGCTGTGCTTGGGGGGCACCTGGGCCTCGGCCCTCCGCCTGCCGTATGGGAGGGTTGATGTCCAGGTAAAGTGAAGAATGGGAAGAACAGCTGTTCTCACTTTCCAGAGAGGAAATTGGGGTTCAGAGGGGTGGAGTCATTGTCTCAGGTCCCTCAGCAAGCGTGGAGGACGGATTTGAACCTCCCGATTTCTACAAAGAAGGAGAGACCCCAACATTGAAACCTGTCTTCTCTCTGCCCTACATTGCTTCCTGGCTCCATTCATTCATTCAGCAAACATTTCCTGAGCCATTACTGTGTTCCAGGCACTGTGTTAAAAGCAGAGGGTACAGTGGGGAGCAAACCAGTGAAAGCTCCCAGGCTCAGTGACTCCCAGCGCTCCCTCCCCAGTTTGGACACTCCAGTACCCTCCAGTTTGGCCTCTGAGGGTTGGGTGAGATGCTACCAGCAGCCTGGAGACAAAGCTGCCTCTCAGGGTAGGGTCCACGCCCCGCCCCTGGCGCTGCGTGGCCTGCTGGCGGTGGGGCCTGATCTGGAGGCGCTGGCAGGGCAGAGCAGCACCTGGCGCAGAGGCAGGAGCGGTGGGAGCAGGGCCTCCCGGGCTCGGTCTTGTCCCAGCTCCTCCTCCGCGTTAACTGTGGCCTCGGCCAGGGACGCAGCCTCTCTGAGCCGCCCCTCGTGTCCTCGTAAAGTGAGAGGTCTGGATGGCAGATGCCCTTCCTCCAGGTCTCAAGCTCGGGCGACAGGAAAGGGCGGACTGTGTTGATAGCAGCGAGGAGTTTGGAGGAGGGGCTGGTTGGAGGGTGAAGAGGGTGAGTTTGACTCCGGGCACGTGGAGCTGGAGGGCAGCCAGGGCTCGGAGGGGACCGTCCTTTGCGCACAGAGATGCGCTGGCACCTTTGTCCTGATAGAGCCACAGCCACGTGGACCGTGGGGGCCATCTTCCTGGTGAAAACCTGAGGCCCGCAAGGTCAGGGCAGGTCAAAGAGCTCCCAGGGTCTTGGAGCTTTCGAAGGTCCCAGCCCACATCAGAGCAAGCACCGGCTTCACCACGTCCTGTCCTCGCCAGGAAGGAGGGGAACGTATCCTGGTGACTTTACTCCCGACAGTCTCTGGCTGTATGGGCGGTAATAGCCCGGCGGCCATTAGGCCTGTGTGGGAATTCCTGCAAAGCGAGGAAACCTACCCTCCCAGTTGTGTTCAAATGTAATGAAAACTTTTAGGATGCTGGGTTTAGCAGTTAGTGGAGTTAACAAAATGTTTCACCTGGGAGACACTTCAAGTTTTATTAATTTTCAATTTTGTAGTTTTATTTTCATATTTTGGCACATGTGTCTTTTTCGTTTCCTAACAGACTGTGTGTGGCCCAGTGGCTGCAAGGACCCAGCAGGGTCAGACGGCCTTGCTGCCAGAGACTGGCACTCCGGCACTGGGACTCGGCCCTCCTGAGTCCAGACGCAGTTGGTGCAGGCAGGCGCCCTGGCAGAGGGAGTTCTCTGTAAAGAGAAAGGTGGCTGCCCAGCCGGTGTGGCTCAGTGGCTGAGTGTCGACCTATGAACCAGGAGGTCATGGTCCGATTCCCGGTCCGAAACAGGCCCGGGTTGTGGGCTCAGTCCCCAGTGTGGGGCGTGCAGGAGGCAACCGATCAGTGATTCTCTCTCATCATTGCTGTTTCTATCTCTTTCTCCTTCTCCCTTCCTCTCTGAAATCAATAAAAATATATTTTAAAAAGAGAGAGAGAGAAGGTGGAGGACAGAGCTTGAGGGATAGCAACTGTTAGGGGTGAGAGGGGCTGTGGAGCCCAAGAGGCGTTGTGGACAGTGTTCGCGAGAAGAAGACCACCGACTCCAATTAGGTCTAAAACAGCAAGCGAGGATTTATTGAAACAGGCCAGTGACCGCCTCGGACCTCTCCACGCAGGGAGCGAGCCCGAACAGCAGCAGCAGCCTTGGGGTCAGGCCGGCTTTTATTTGCACAAACCACAAATATCCATTGTAACTGTTACAATGCTCTACAGGCCACAGACATCCTTTTACAATACTCTATTCTGGGTTCTCACGCACAGGTGTGCTGACCAGGAACTTCCAGGGCCATGCATGGCCACCCATCCTTAGCCATATCCTTGGTCTTGTCAATTCTCAGAACTCGGAACAGGTCACCTCAACCTTTGCTAAGTCTAAAATTTCCCCCTGCTACTTTAAGCCTAGTGCACTACAGAGGGAGCAGACGAGGAGAAAGAGGAGGAGGGCAGGGCCTGGGTGGGGAGGGGTGTCATGCCAGGCACGGGGGTGTTGAACTCCACAGAGATCAGGGTGGTCTTGAGGTAGAGGCACCCTTCCTCTCTCTGTGGTGGTGGTATGCGGCGTGGGGGGGTTTCTAACATCAGTGTGTGTGTGGGAGGGGGGCTGTCCAGACTGCTGGCTCCCTGTCTCAGCACCAGAGTCACCAGGAAGCTTATAAAGATTCCAGATGTTCCGCTCACCCTAGATTCAGACTCAGTGGTCTGAACATCTGTATCTTTAACCAGCCTCCCGCCCCCAAACTCAGACCACCTGCCAGAGATTAGAAGCCCTGGTTTTGGTGGTGGGGGCCTTCCTCCTCAGGCTGCAGCCTGGCTCCGGCGTCTGTCCAGGCCCCCCCTCTCCCTAGCCAAGGTCTCAGGCTCCCCTTGAAAGTGTGTGGGTGGCTGGGGCAGGGACAGGGGCGAGGACAAGTCTGCTCTCTCCATGCTGTCCTCTCCAGCAGCGTGATGGATTTTGCCCATTAAGCACAAACCTAATCAATTGATTTGCCACCTGGGGCTCCGTCTGACACCACTGCCCACCCCCCGCCCCCATCACCCCAGATGGATGGCTGACTGGGAAGATGGAGCAGCCAAGTGGTGGGAGGGAGATGAAAGTATGTGCGGCAGGCTCTAAGCAGTCCTACCTGCCGGCCAGTCCCCCTACCAGCATAGGGCCCAGGCCTCCACAGGTACCCCTGCCGGGTGGTGTGCCCACGTTCACCATTGCTTGAGCCCTGCTTACCTGGGCTGCCTGGATCCTTAGAGGGAGGGTACTAGTGCTGGAGTCCCAGGCCTCTGGCTGAGCTCCCTTGGTGCTTTGGGGACCCCCAGGGGTGGTGGCTTAGTGTCTACAGCCTCCCTTGCAGGTTCCACCCTTCCCCTCTCTCCTCCCCATTCTGGGAGGGGAGGGGCAGCCCTGGGACTGGGTTCTGCCTGTAGAGCTGTGCATATCTTCCTCTTCCAGACCAACACAGGTATTCGGAAGAACCTGGAGCAGGAGATCATCCACTACAACTTTAAAACTTCCTTCTTTGACATCTTTGTGAGTGACCTGAGACCCTGGGAGCAGAGAGGGAGCAGGGACAGGACTCTGGCTAGACTCTTCTTACCGGGGCACATTCTGACCTGAGCAGGGAGACTTGGCTCCCACCCTCAGGGAGTCCTCAGTCTTTAAAAGGGTTCCTAAGTGAGTCCCCACCTTCAGAGCCCCCGTGGGGGGAGGGGCAGCCAAGACTCGGGTCCAAGAAGATCACATCCAAGTTGTCCCCTAAGAAGCACTGGCTCAGCTGTTCTCTCCCAAGGTGTGCACCCCCATGTGGAGGGAGCCTGGGGTGCTGGGCTGGAGGGAGGGGAGCCTTCAGCAGGGGTAGGGGCACTGGCTTGCCTGTGATGGCTTCCCCACCCCCCACCCCCAGGTCCTGGCCTTCTTCCGCTTCTCCGGACTGCTGCTGGGCTACGCGGTGCTGCGGCTCCGGCACTGGTGGGTGATTGCGGTAAGACGCCACTTTCCCGGCAGCTCTGGGCCCTGGTGGGGCTGGTGCAGGGGAGCAGGTGGAGGAGGACTCACCCCCAGCCTCTATTTTCTCTCTTTCCTTCCTTCCCCTGGACAGGTCACCACGCTGGTGTCCAGTGCCTTCCTCATTGTCAAGGTCATCCTCTCTGAGGTCAGTGGCTCAGGGTCCGGCTGGTCTGGTGGGCATCTGGCCTGAGGGATGGGCTTCTCCTAAGAAGGGGCCATTTCTCTGATTTTGGGTATCTGAGTTGGGGTGAGGGGGTAACCTCTCCTTTGATATTCCAAGAAATTGTCTATTTTAAAAATATATATTTATTGATTTTAGAGAGAGAGGAAGGGAGAGAAATAAAGAGATAGAAAAATTGATGAGTGAGAAACATCAGTCAGCTACCTCCTGCACGCCCCCTACTGGTGATCAAGCCCACAGCCTGGGCATGTGCCCTGATCAGGAGTCGAACCCGTGACCTCTTGGTACATGGGTCGATGCTCAGTCACTGAGCCACACTGGCCAGGCCCCAAGGAATCATCTTCACTGGCTTTACCCCATGCCCCCTCACAGGCCCAAGAACAGGAAATTCTTCCTCCAGCCTAACCTCAGTCTATCCTGTAGAATTCATTCATTCAACTCAGAGCATGTGCCACAGAGGGTCCCCAAGCAGCTGGTACCAGGGGTGGGGGATATGCCAGAGTGGGCAGTCCCAGGAAGGGCCCTGCTCTGGGATACGGTGACCCCTGCCATGGAGCTCAGCCCCCTCTCTCCACAGCTGCTCACCAAAGGGGCGTTCGGCTACCTGCTCCCCATCGTGTCCTTTGTCCTTGCCTGGTTGGAGACCTGGTTCCTTGACTTCAAGGTCCTCCCCCAGGAGGCTGAGGAGGAACGATGTGAGTGGCAGGGGTAAGGGAGGCAGCGGGTCACGCCAGCCCCCAGAGAGGAGAGTTTCAGCCTCAGAGCTGGTTCTGTGCTATCTTGCCACCCTGAGTGGCTCCCAGGAGTCTAAGTGTGAGCCCGGGGCAGGGGGACCAGGCCGCTGGCCTGTCGCTGGTGTGGGACAATGGCTGCCGTGTCTGCTCTCCCAGGGTACCTTGCTGCCCAGGCCGCTGTCGCCCGAGGACCCCTACTCTTCTCCGGAGCTCTCTCCGAGGGCCAGTTCTATTCACCCCCAGAATCCTTTGCAGGTGAGGACTGGTGGGTGGGGAACTGCCTGCCGGGAGGGGCTTTGTAAGGAGTGGGGTAGGCTGGGGCTGCTCCTTCTATTCCTTGTATGGTCTCCCTGGGGAAAGCCAGCAACCCTCTCCCACACAGCTCCATCCACCCCCACATGCTGCGTTTGTGCCCGAACCCCGCCACCTCCCCTCACTCTCCCCACCTCTCCATTGTCATCTGTGCTTTCCTCCGCAGGGTCTGACAATGAATCAGATGAAGAAGCTGTCGGGAAGAGAAGCTTCTCCGCCCAGGTGTTTGGCTGCCACCCACCCTCCCTTTGGATGGCCCCCCAGAGAGGGCCAGTCTGGGCTCCGCCCGGGTGGGCAGGGGCTTCCCAGCAGAGGGTAGACCTCAGCAGCTTGAATGCCAGTCAGCGCCCATTTGAGTGTCAACCCCATTGCTGTCAGGCCCACTGGTCCGCCTCGGGCCCGGGCACCCGTGGGGAGCAGCCGTAGCCACAGCTCCTGGCCCCAGAGCCCCTCAGGGCCTGGGAGACCCGCGCACACCCATGTCCGGCGGGGTCAGGCTTCCAGGAGAGGTGTGTGGAGGGTCTAGGGAAAGAACCAGCCACGAGCGAAGTGGGGTACAGGCCCCGGCTGACCCCTTCTGCCTCCCGTCCCCGACCAGGAGCGGGAGTACATCCGCCAGGGGAAGGAGGCCATGGCTGTGGTGGACCAGATCTTGGCCCAGGAGGAGAACTGGAAGTTCGAGAAGAATAATGTAAGAAGCCTGTCTCCCACCTGCCCTGCCCACATGTGTGGGGAGATTTCCCTCCCTTTTCTGAGGCCTGAGAAATGAGCCCAAGGATGACACAGGTGGAGCCCTATCCCTGCCCAGGAGAGGGGCCTGGGCTGGGTGGCCTCTTGCCAGGAGGTCAGGCTGGACTGGATGTTTCCAACCCTCTCCCCCCTACTACCCCCCCTCCCCACTAACCTCCCCACCCCCATCCTCATCTCCCTGGGCTCAGCTTTGAAGGGGAAGCCAGGCTTGTGTCTGGTATTTTGTTTAACAATCAAACAATATTACCTAAAGAGATGGCGGAGAGCTTGGAACACGGGAAACATCCCCGTCCCTGTCTCTGGCCAGTGCCTCTGGCAGCCCTTATGGGCCTGGAGACACGGTTCTTCGTGGTCACGGCCTCAGCTCTGCTCCTGTCTTTTGACTTAATATCAACAGCTTTTCTCTCCTTGTTGCCGGACATTGTCAGAACCACTGTTTTTCTAACGGCTGCTCGAGGATCCCCAGACTCCTGGAGTTTTCTGCCCTGAGCTATTAAGAACCTCAAATACCTGTCACCCATTCCTGAGCCACCCCCCATGCCCTCCCAGCCTGCCCACCTCCCTGCCCCCCTTCTGTCCCTCCCACAGGAATACGGGGACACTGTGTACACCATCGAGATTCCCTTTCATGGCAAGACGTTCATCCTGAAGGTGAGTGAGGGAATTGGGTGTTCTGGCGGGTCCTGAGCCTCTGGGACTCCAGGTGGGGGCTGAGGGGCCCGCCGGCAGACTTCTTGCCACCAAGAGGGAAGGGCTGGGGTGCCCGAGCACAGCTGACACCACCCAGCCCTCTGCCCGCCCTGCCTAGACCTTCCTGCCCTGCCCTGCGGAGCTGGTGTACCAGGAGGTGATCCTGCAGCCCGAGAGGATGGTGCTGTGGAACAAGACGGTGACCGCCTGCCAGGTGAGCGGGTCGGGGCAGAGGCCAAGGACACGGCAGGGCAGGGCACTGCATGGCCAGCTACCCCAGGCGCCCTGGGTCCTGCCATTGAACTGCTCTGTGCCTCAGGTTCCCCTTCTGTGAAGTGGGGTGATGGCAACAGTGTTTCCCGCAGAGGGTTGGGAAAGTGGACGGCGCCTGGCCCAGGCCCCAGGAATGGGAATGGCTGTTGGTAAAGGGACCTGAGCCTGGAGCAGGCGGGGCTGGAGTCTCCTGGGGAGGGCCGCACCTCATGTCCCCCAACACCCGCAGATCCTGCATCGGGTGGAAGACAACACCCTCGTTTCCTATGACGTGTCCGCGGGGGCCGCGGGCGGGGTGGTCTCCCCTAGGTGAGTAGCCACCACGGCCCTCCTCTCGGGCAGGCCTCCTGCCCCTGCATGTTGGGCGTGGCACCCCCTGACCTAACCCTCCCTCCCCCAGGGACTTTGTGAATGTCCGACGCATAGAGCGGCGCAGAGACAAATACCTGTCTTCAGGCATCGCCACCACCCACTGCGCCAAGCCCCCCACCCACAAATACGTCAGGTGAGCCTTGCCGTGCCCAGGGTCATCCCAGCCAGCCCCTCCCAGGCCGCTGTGAGGACAGGCGGGACAGTGTGTACAGCTGGGGACTCTCTGCTGCTGAGGTCGCCTTCCTGTCCCCTGTCCCACTGGGCTTTGTCCTCCCGGCCCCTAATCCGGCTGATCCGCTGCTCTGCTGGAGGCTGGGGGAGTGATGACTGGACCACGCCACCCACTCTGGGCAGCTCCAGGGCCAGACTGGGGTAGGGCCTGCCCCGGGCCACCGAGCAGGAGGTTCAAGTCCCCTTTCCCCGTCCTCGCCCCGTCCGATACCCTGCCTTTCTCCTGAGCGCTCGGAAGTCCGCCAGAGGAAGAGGAGTGGCGCGGTGCCCGCGGCCTGTTCCAGGCGTCCCGCGGCTCTCCGTCTGTCTAATCCTAGACTCCAGAGCCTCAGGCGGCCTCTGCCCAGATCCCTGCTTCCCCTTCCTTCCTGGGCTCGCAGAGAGCACGGTTGTTTGGGTATCAGACTGGGGCTCTGGTCTCAGCATGACCCAGACTTGCTGGGTGACAGGCAAGCTTGTTTCCTCTTGGGGTGCCAACGTCCTTATCTGTGGAGTGGGCTTAAGCGTGCTCAGTGGAGCTGTGGGCAGATTAAATGGGGTGAGATGTGAATACAGCCCAGGCCCTGACTATCTCCTGAGAGGGTACCTCCTCCTGGAAGCCACCAGCACCCCTCTGCTCCCTGAATTGGGCAGGGATGAGAAGTGCCCGCCCGGCCACCCCTCACAGCTAGAGCTGACCTAGGGTGACCGGACAGTGGTGAGGGCTGGGCGGGTGGGGAGTGCCTGGGTGTGCAGACCTGGCAGTTGCGGTAGGAGCCTCACAAGGGGGTGGGGGTGGGAAGCCGTGGGCTCTGGGCACCTGCTCTGGCCCTGCTCCTGCAGGGTAGCAGTTGCTGGACTGACAGATCCTTTCCCTCTTCCGCCCATGTCCAAGGTGGGCCAGGAATGGAGGGGGCGAGTCCGGGGCCTGGCCTGGCTCCAGAGTCCCCAGTGGTGCCTCTCCCCGCAGGGGCGAGAATGGTCCTGGCGGCTTCATCGTGCTCAAGTCGGCTAGCAACCCCCGAGTCTGCACCTTCATCTGGATCCTTAACACAGATCTCAAGGTGAGGGGCTGGGCTGCAGGCAGCTCTGTGCCGTGGGGCTCTGCTGTGTGATCTCGGGGCTCCCTGCCCTGCTCGGGCCTCCCCTCCTCTCCACCCCCTTTCTTACTCTTAGATTTGGTGACAGGGGCCCGGATCTTGCTGCCCTCAGTAGCTGGCGGGCCTGTGCCTCTCGTTTCTTACCTCTGGCTCCTGAGGCCCTGAGGAGGGGTGGCTGGCTGCCAGCCTAGCCCCTCCCAGGTCTGTTTGGCTGGCTGGTGCCAAGGCCTGGGCACAGGATGTTCTTCCTGCCAAGGGTGAGGGGGCGAAGGTGGCCTCGGTGGCATTCCAGAGCTGCACCTGCATTCTGGCCCAGAGCACTCCCTGCTGGTGCCCTCATTGAGGGAGGAGCCCTGCTGAGAGCTAATCCCCACCTTCCCTTCCCCTCCCTTACCCTCCCTAGGGCCGCCTGCCCCGGTACCTCATCCACCAGAGCCTCGCAGCCACCATGTTTGAATTTGCCTTTCACCTGCGGCAGCGCATCGGAGAGCTGGGGGCCCGGGCGTAACCGTGCCCCCTCGCCACCCTGCGGGCCAGGGTTCGGTCAGCTACAGCCTCCAGAGCCAGAGAGGGGGCCGGCGGGCTGCCCACAGAGGACCTGGCCTCAGGAGGACGAAGCAGCACCCCCTGACCCCAGGCTGCCAGGCTTCGCTGTGCCTGAGCCCCGGCCGGGAGCAGGGTGTGGGGTCAGCACCTAGACTCCGGCTCTGCCACCAGGGCAAGTGGAGTCTGTCCGGCTGATGTTTACATGGTGCCCCCGCCCAGCCCAGGGCAGGGTCTGGAGTGGGAGCCTCAGACTTGGTGGGTGAGGGCCAGGGCCCTGGGCAGGATGGAGCCAGAGCGGCCTTGTCACCGGGTTCCGGTGCAGGAGCTCTCATCACGGTTTGGGGATCGATTAAAGGGTCTGGGACCTCTTTCCACATGTACTTGCGGGGGAGTGGGCGGCAGGTGGGGATGGTGGGTGCTGTCAGTGAACCCCTGCCTCTCCCAGGGTCTCTCCCTCCGCCCAGGGCCTCCTTGGGGACCTTTGTATTTTGAGCCAATTAAAGATATGAACTCACAGGCCGGTTGAGTGTCAACCTATGAACCAGGAGGTCACGGTTCAATTCCCGTCAGGGCACATGCCCTGGTTGTGAGCTCAGTCCCCAGTGTGGGGCGTGCTTGAGGCAGCCAGTCAATGATTCTCATCATTGATGTTTCGATCTCTCCTCCCTTCCTCTCTGAAATCAATAAAAATATATATTTAAAAAAAATAATAAAACTATGAACTCAAAAGAGAAAAAAGCAAGCCCTCCAGCTGGCCATTTGAGGGAAGGGAGGGTAGCACTGCAGAGGGGGAAGGAGCGAGCCACCACCGTGCCAGACACATGGCACATTCTCTCACCCCTTGGAGCCAGAGGGACTCAGTGCCTGGACTCCCCCCCCCCCCCCCCCATACGCACACACTTTCCTGAATGGCTCAACTGGGCAGATGACAGGGCAGAGAAAAATGCCCCACCCACCCCTGCCAGGCTTCCTGTGAGGAAGGTCAAGTTAAGGTCTCCAGTCCAGGATTGGGGAGGAGGTGGGAGAGATCCAGCAGGCCCATAGCAGGCCCTGGCTGTTTCTGGGGTCCCATGACCAGCAGGGGCCTGGAGGAGGGGTCTGGGCTTCCTGGTCACTGAGGCACCTCTGGGGTCTCTGCTCCATCTGTACGTACCCCCTGGGCCCGGCCACACTCACAAGAGTCAGATCCCAGGCCAGGGCCAGGGTGCTGCCCTCCTCCCTCCCTGCCTGCAGGCTCCCAAAGGAGCCAACTTGCTTAGAGTAGAGCCCGGAGCCCATCTCGGTCCTGGCTGTGTGTGACCCTGGGCAGATCTGCGTCAGGGCCTCCATTTCCTACTTTGTAAGCATGAGACTGTCATGTCATAGAGCTATTATCAGATTAAAGTACCAAGCGCAGGCATAGTGCCTCAGTCATCAAGAGTACGCAGTCCTGCCCCAGGTGGTGCCAGCTGTCCCCACAGGTCCTCATCTCGGCTCCTGTCACTGCCTCTTCCGGTGCTTTGTCCACATTCCTCCTCCCTCTCCTATCCCCCCGCCCCTGCCCCTGCCCACCACCTTGTGTGCCAGCTCACAGCCCAGCAGCCATCCTGCCACCCTGCTCCCCGTGACGAGACCGGGGCCCAGGCCCTGCCCAGGGGACACAGTGGAGCTGGCAGGCCCCAGAGCTCTGGTCAGGCTGTTGTAACCAGAAGGTGAGGGGAGATGAAGCCCAGAAAGGGGCAGGGACTGCCCCATTGTCACATCCGTTAATGGCTGATTTGGGGCTAGAGCCTGGTCTGCTGACTGCCACTCATTGGAGCCCCTGGCTTGCCTCCTCACCCTGTTTTATCCCACTTGGGGTATTGGGAATAGAGCGGGGGGCCACTCCCACACCTTGCTCCACCCTGGCTGGCTGGATTTGGGAGACCCCTTCTCTGACCACTGGCCGTGGGGGAGGAAAAGGTTCCTGCCCAGGCTCCAGGTGGGGAGTGCGCTGCCAGGATCCCTGCCACCGGGGTGGTGCTGACAGTCCAGAACGGGCCTCTCCATGCCGACACCTGAGGACGTGGTTGCACTGTCCCTGTGGAGGGCATAGTCAGGGATGTGCCCTCAAACCCAGGCAGAGGAGAGCCATGGGCTGGGGACCTGACGGCCTGGTACAGAGTCCAGAGGGGCCTCAGTTCCTGCACTCTCCTGCTCTGTTTACAGACCAGCCTCTGTCCTGGTGAGGGGGAAGGGGTGGGGCCGAGAGCAGGTGCCAAGGTGGCACGAGGCTGGGCATGTGCCTGGTGGGCTCAGTGTCCAAGGCGTGTCAGACACCAGGAGGTGTCGCAGGGAAGACCCCTGCCCCCACCGGGGTATCTTGATCTCTTCAGAAGCTGACCTCTGACCTGGGGTCAGCCAAAAGTCCAGGCACCCCACCCCCCAGCCTGGGCCCAGTGTCCCCCATCAGAGTCTTGGCTCTTCTTATGGCATCTGACACCAGAGGGGCTGAAAATAGCCCTGGAGGAGGGGAGGAGGGGCTATTTAAAGGACCTGGAAGGAGCAGAGGGAGTGAGGCTGATCATGGCCACTTCTGAGCTGAGCTGCCAGGTGTCTGAGCAGAACTGTGAGCGCCGGGAGGCCTTCTGGGCTGAATGGAAGGATCTGACACTGTCCACGCGGCCTGAGGAGGGGTGAGTGCTGGCCAGCGGGTGTCCCTCCTCTCCTCCCCAGCCTTAGGAAGCCCGAGCACAAAGTTTCTCGGGGTGGGGTCACCCCTCCTGCACCCACCGGGTCCCCTGCCCAGCCAGTAAGTGGAAGGCACCGCTCAGGAGCTCAGCGCCCCTCCCCTCTCCCCCCAGGTGCTCCCTGCATGAGGAGGATGCCCGGCGGCATGAGACCTACCACCGACAGGGCCAGTGCCAGGCGCTGGTGCAGCAGTCCCCCTGGCTGGTGATGCGCATGGGCATCCTGGGCCAAGGGCTGCAGGAGTACCTGCTGCCTTACCAGCGAGTGCTGCCGCTGCCCATCTTCACCCCCACCAAGGTGGGCGCCGCCAAGGAGGAGCGCGAGGACACCCCCATCCAGCTGCGGGAGCTGCTGGCACTGGAGACAGCCCTGAGTGGCCAGTGCACCGAGCGGCAGGACATGGCGGACATCACCAAGCAGTTGCCCCCTGTGGTGCCTGTCAGCAAGCCAGGCACCCTTCGTCGCTCTCTGTCCCGCTCCATGTCCCAGGACGCACAGAGAGGCTGAGAGGGACTGTGTCTCCCTCTTCACTGGGCTGGGCCCTTCCTGGCTAGGACCATGGAGGGGAGCTGCTGGCCTTGGATGCTTTGTAGTTTGCCCAAAGTTGGGGGCTAGGAGAGGAGGGAGCCAGAGGCCAGGATGCCTGGTTCCCCTGAGTTCCCAAAGGGAGGGGAGCAAGGACAGTGGGCACGAAGTGTGGAGAGCTGGGGCCAGCACCGCTGAACAGCCCCAGCCCAGGAGAAGGGACAAAAGATGGTGAGGAGGGAAAGGTGCCTGAGAGGGGCGACCCAGCTTCAGAGGACAAGGGAGAGTGTAAGGAGATGGGAAATGCCCGGGAAAGGCTTGGAGAAGGCCAGAGGGAGGGGGATGTGAAGAGGGCAGAGGCGGGTGCAGCCCCCAGCACCCTCTGTTAGCGCTGCAATAAATGCTCAATCGTGTTCCAGTTTCATGTCTTTCCTTGTGGTTGTGGGGGCCACCCATTGGTGTCACACACACACACACACCCCATGCTCACTGCTGGGAAGAGGGCCTGCATCGGAGCTAAATATGGCAGAGCTAGTGGATACGCCCGTGTTTGGGGGGCGGGTAGAGCTGTAAACAGGGGGCCGTTTGTCCAGTCCCCCTCTGGTACGCTGACTCTGCTGTGCAGTCTGGCCTCCATGTCCAGTCCCCTGGCTCAGGGCAGTGCCCAGGAGGCCAGCTGGCAGGCAGGGCTTGTTTGATCTCTTGGAGAATATGGAGGGAGCTGGCACTAGGGCTGTCCTTGGCTGTGTCTCCCTGTGTGGATGGGGTCAGTGACCCCGAGGCTGACCTGCCTCAGCTCTGAATCCAGACAAGCAATACTCGGCTGGGGCCAGGCGCTCGCTCCCTCTCTGGAGCCCAGGGTGGGGCGCTGGGGGTGGGGTGGGCGTAGGTTCCTGTCTGTGCCCCCTGCAGCTGTTGTGGTGACTCGTGTTCCAATCTGGCTGCCTGCAAGGAGCAGGCCAGGGGCTGGTAGCCTGCCCAGGGCAGGGGCACTGGGCTGACCCCTGGGGGTCCCACGCCAGGAAAACCCTGGAGCTCGCCTGCGGCATCCACTTCCTGTTGGGAGGTTAAGGGGAGATCTTGGCATCTTGGCAGCCTGGCCCCGACCCCCGGAGGGGGCTGGGGAGGGAGAGGGGGCAGCCACCCAAGACCAGCGGGATCCCAGATCCCTGGGCCCAGAGGCCGAGGCCGTGCCCCCGGCGCCCTCGCAGCCTGGAGAGGGCCCTGCGCGCTCCCGCCCGCACCTGGGGCCCGCGCCCCGCCGGGACCGGAACGTCCCGAGCCTTCCGCCCCCGGCGCCCCCAGATAAGTGGCTCCGCTAAGTGCATTAGTCCCGCTCGCGCTCCTATCGCGGCCGGCATCGCACGGGCGGGGCGCGCTCCGCTCTGGGCCCCGGGCGCCCCCAGCGAAGCCGGGACGGACTGTCCTGTGCGCAGTGGGGGTGGGCGGAGGGCGGAGGGCGCCGGGGGACGGAGGAGGGGTCGGAAAGTGCGAAAGGGAGGCCTGGAGGAGGGCGTGGGGCGACCTTACCACGGAGAGGGGTGGGTGTTGGACAGGGCGTCCCGGGGAAGGGGCGCCCCGCGGGGGGCTGGGCCCTGATGGAGAGCGCTGAGCGGGGGACGGGGGAGAAGGGATGGCGGCCGGGCAGAGGGGTGCATGGCCGTGGGGGCGGGAGGAGAGCGTCGGGGGCTGCGCGGGGCCGGCGGGGTGGGGATCGCAGGGTGACGGGGCGGGAAGCCTAGCTGCGGGCCGGGAGCAGTCCAGGTGGCAGAGCGTGGCGGGCGGCGGAGGAAACGTGAGCGGGGGCGGGACACATGTCCCCGCGGTGGCCGCCGCCCACCCGTGTCTGCGGCCGGGACGCTAACGGAGATGGATGGGGTGAGGGGGGCGCAGCGCGCGTGGCCCCGGGCGGTTCCGCGCTCCGCCCCGCCGCACCCCTGGCCGCGGAGGGATGGGCGGGGGTCCAACCGCAGATAAAGGGGCCGTGCGGCCGGCGGGCACCGGGGGGCCTCGGTGGCAGAGGAGCATGGCGAGCATGGCAGACCCAAGTCCCGCCGCGGGAGCCGCCCGGGACTCGCACCCGGGACTCGCGGAGGTGGCGGCGGCCTACCAGCGCTTCGAGCCGGGCGCCTACCTCCGGAACAACTACGCGCCCCCGCGGGGGGACCTGAGCGTGGCCGACGGCGTCGGGCCCTGGAAGCTGCGCTGCCTGGCGCAGACCTTCGCCACAGGTGCGCGGGGGCCCCCCGGGACCAGGGGCCCGCAGGCAGCCGAGGGGCGCGTGGGAGAGCCAGTGCGCACCCAGGAGCAGGGAGTTCAGAGGCGAAAATAGAAGAGGGAGAGGGGCGACAGGAGAGACCCACCCGGGCGGGAGGATGCTCAGAATTGAGAGGGGAGGTGGGCGGTGCGGGACAGAGAGCAGGAGGGACGGAGAAATAGAGACAGGGATTGGGGAAGAAAGAGACACCTGGGAGGAAGGGCCCGCACCCCACTGAGTGCCCCCTGGGAGGTAGGTACTGAGCCGTGTCCAGCACAGTCCTCGGCGGTGAAGGATTAAAGCAGACAGACAAGAGAAGAAAGCTGGGTCTGGGTGGGACGCTGCTCTCTGATGGAGAGACAGCCGCCGCCTGCAAGCCGGTCTTTATTTTATAGCAGATTCCACGCGGCAAAGTAAGGGGGAGCTTACAATGTTCTCGCTGGTTTCGAATGTACTCAATTACATGCACCTGAACTCGATCAAGCTTTGTTTTGGCAGCACTTGCTGCACCTCTCGCACCTGGGACCACAGGTTCGGACCATAAGGTCCAGCTTACAATAGCCTTTGGCTCTAATGGTGCTGGGAGGGCTTTGCCCTCCAAGCTGGGACTTGCACGTGGCTTTGCCAGGAGAGGACGCTGCCCTCTCTTTAGTCCGAGGCTTGAACCTGTCCAAACGCTGAAGCCGTATGTTTTTAGGACTCTGGTTAGTCCTACTCCACAGCCAATGCTTTTTCCAGAGAGAGACACACAGAGGAAGAAGGAAGAGGGGGACAGAGGGAAGGAGAGGAGGGAGGGAGAAGCAGGGCCAGGCAGGCACCAGGACCCTCTTCCTCTGCCCCATCCAGGTGAGGTGTCTGGACACACCCTCATCGACATTGGTTCAGGCCCCACCGTGTACCAGCTGCTCAGCGCCTGCGCCCACTTCGAGGACATCACCATGACAGACTTCCTGGAGGCGAACCGCCAGGAGCTGGGGCTGTGGCTGCGGGAGGAGCCTGGGGCCTTCGATTGGAGCGGGTACAGCCGGCACGTCTGCCTCATTGAGGACAAGGGGTAAGGGCTAGGGCACGAGGGTCTGGCAGGGGGCTGCCCATGGAGTGTGCGGGGAGGGCAACAGAGGTCTGAGCCTGGGGCGTCCTAGCCGGGCCAGACGATGCCCTCTGTCCCTGCAGGGAGTCATGGCAGGAGAAGGAGCGCCAGCTGCGAGCGAGGGTGAAGCGGGTCCTCCCCGTCGACGTGCACCAGCCCCAGCCCCTGGGCGCTGGGAGCCTGGCGCCCCTGCCTGCCGATGCCCTGGTCTCTACCTTCTGCCTGGAGGCGGTGAGCCCTGACCTTGCCAGCTTCCAGCGGGCCCTGGACCACATCACTACACTGCTCAGGCCTGGGGGGCACCTCCTCCTCATCGGGGCCCTGGAGGAGTCCTGGTACCTGGCTGGGGAGGCCCGGCTAGGGGTGGTGCCCCTGTGTGAGGAGGAGGTGAGGGAGGCCCTGGTGTGTAGCGGCTACAAGGTGCGGGACCTACGCACCTACACCATGCCTGCCTACCTTCGAACAGGCGTAGACGATGTCAAGGGCATCTTCTTTGCCTGGGCCCAGAAGAAGGTCGGGGTGTGAGGCCCCCGTGCGCCCAGTGCCAGCAGCCCTCAGCCCTCAGCTTCCCTATTACCTGAGGCGGCACCTAATAAAGAAATGTCTGTCCTACTGCGTGTCAGTGCTGTCTGTGGCTCTCCTGGGAAGCAACAAGGGCCCAGAGCTCTCGCTTGTGTTGCGGGGTTGTGGGAGGCACCCACCCTGGCCTTTTCCCCCCGGAAGCTTCCATGAACACAGATTTCTGTATCGTTCATTTTCCCCAAACTAAGGAAGGCTTAGGTGCGAGGGACCTCCGTCAGCACCTGCTGTGTGCCAGGCACCTCCTAGTCCACTGGTTCTCAGACTCAGCGGCAGGTCCTGTTATCCTGTTGGCAGGTGACACTCCTGATGGCTCAGACCAGAGGGGAGGCGGGAGGGGGAATGAGGAGACTGAAGTGGAACTTGCAAGGGGCAGGGTTACAATCCAGGCACAAACCAAGACCCGGGGAGTGAGAGGAAGAACAAGCACCAGCTCCCTCCGCCGGCTCCCCCACAGCTGGGCTGGGGCTCCGTGGGCTCTGCTGTTGCTGTGTCTGGTCCCTGCCATCCCCACCCCCACATACCGAGGCAGAGACCCCACCTGTCCTGTCCGCTGCCTCCAGCCAGCACTGTTTCCTCCTTCCCTCCCGCCCAGCGGTTCTCAACCTGTGGGTCGCGACCCCATTGGCGGTCGAACGACCCTTTCACAGGGGTCGCCTAAGACCATCCTGCATATCAGATATTTACATGACGATTCATAACGGTAGCTACATTACAGTTATGAAGTAGCAACGAAAATAATTTTATGGTTGGGTCACAACATGAGGAACTGTGTTTAAAGGGCCAGAGGTTGAGAACCACTGCTCCAGCCCATCCTATTCTCACACGAGCTTAATAAGGGCAGGTGAGGCTGAAAATTGGTTTATTAAGCAAGTCCCTGCTACCCTCCGACCTTAAAATACTTCTCAGGATCAAAATAAACTTGGCCGCGTCCCTGCAGTTGGAGTCCTAGCAGAGTGCCCCTGCCCCCAGGAGAGACAAGGTGGCAGGGGAAGAGCCAGAATCCATAGGCGACCACGGGAAACACACACAGGACAAGGAGTCCTGCTCCTGGGCTAATCACAGAGACTGCCTTTGAATGGAAGTTTCTGGAGCTTCACATTGTCCTTGTGGGGCAGGAATGGACGGGACTGCCAGCGACTAGCGGGGAGCACCTTTGCCAGGGTGCAGGCAGAGTGTGGCCTGGGCAGGCCAGCCTCAAGAGCTCAGCAGGCCTGGCACCAAAGTGGGGGAGGAGACAGGGAGGCTGGAGGGGCCCAGAGGATCCCCACTTCCCTCCTCCCTCTGCCTCCCAAAGGTTCTGGTTCTGGAGGGTGATCTGGAGTTGAGTGGGGGCCCTTTTGTGATTTGCAAAGGGAGGGGGGCCCCAGGCAATCACATCCACCAACACACACAGCCTGGACACCCACACCCCCAGCCAGATCTTGGGGCTTTGTGCAGAGTTGGTGCTCAATAAATGGTTATTGACGGTGACTGAATCCCCTCACCCTGCTCCAACCTCCGCTCACTGTGGCACATCCCCTGCACTCACACTCAGTCCACGTATCTTCCCCTAACCCACACTAACCTGCCTGCTCCCCCAACACACACACTCAATTTATTTTTAAATTTTTATTGATTTTAGAGAGGAAGAGAGAGAGAGAGAAACATCGATTTGTTGTTCCATTTATTTATACATTCATTGGTTGGTTCTTGTGTATGTCCTGACCGGGGATCGAACCCACAACTTTGGCACATCGGGATGACGCTTTAACCAGCTGAGCTTGAAGCCCCGGCCAGGGCTGAACAACACACGTTAAAGCCACTCACCCCCACCCCCACGCCTCCACACTGCACCAGGCCAGGGTTCACGCACACTGCCCCACCCAGCATCCCGCTCACCCCAGGCCTGCTCCCACCAGTTCCAACTGCTGGTCTCTCAAGACCCCTTGGGGTGGAATGCATTGGGCCTGGAAACATGGGCAGCCAAAGAGCAAGCGTCTAGTGCCACCTAGTGGTCCCTGGAGGAGGGCACGGGGGTAACAGGAGGAAATCCCACTGCATCCAAGCTGGCCTGGCACCTGGTCTCGGGGCTGGACAGAGGTCTCTGGCAACCACCAGGCGGAGAGGGGAGTGAGGAGGTGGCTGGCCGACCGCTCTCCTCTTGGCGGAGCTAAGAACACAGTTCAGTTCAGGAACCAGAGGGGCCGCCCCTCCTCTAGCCCCAGATGCTCAGAGGCCAGGCCCCAACACGTGCCTGTGAGGGCCAGGTGGGGGCGAGCCAGGTGGTGGGCCTATTACATGATTCTGGGCCCACACCCTTCAAGTCTAAGTTCAAAAAATAAATCATCGCAAGGGCTGGGGAGGAGAGGAGCCAGCAGGGAGGGAGCAGAGTCCCCACGAGGGCAGGCTCGCTCCCGGGCCCTCAGTCCAGCTTCGATTCCTTCAGCAGGTACAGGCTGTCCTCTTCCAGGAAGCTGTGAGCAGAGGAAGGAGCCACTGAAGCCCTGGCCCGAGGGCGCCCCCTGGTGGCGGGGCAGGGTGAGTGCAGGCAGACCGCAGGGGGCGAAGCAGCAGAGAACTGTCTCCCCTGAGAGCCCTGAGGAAGGGCACGGGGAAGGCGAGCCCTGGGCAGCGGGCACTCACCTGAAAAAGAGGACGTGGACGGGGATGGTGCTGATGTGCCAGATGGCGTGGGCATCCAGGACCCAGAAGAGGGGCGGGAAGTCCAGCAGCTCGAGCAGGGACAGCCCCTGCAGCAGCAGGACCACCGCCATGCACTTGCGCACGTGAGGCAGCTGCTGCCGGTTCCACCAGCACCAGGCCAGCCACCACACCACGTTCACCAGGCCTGGGGGAGGGGGAGAGGCTCAGGCCCTGAACCTCCTCCACCCCCCCACCTCCCGCTCCCCCAGCCTCCCCGCCCAGTCTCCCCTCTTCTACCCCAAATCTTCTCCCTTCCCCCACCCTAGGCTCTCTTAGAACCTCCTTCTCTAGGAACAGCACCAACTCCTCCCCCCACGCCAGCAGCTCTGCAGCTGTCCCGCCCCCGGGGCCCCGGCCCTGCCTCACCAATGGCCATGTTGGCCGCCAGGTTGTAGCCATAGTCAAAGCGGACGAGGCTCAGGTAGGAGACGTGCGCCGTCAGCATGAGCAGCAGGAGGGCCCGAAAGGCACTGGCCACAGTTGGGCGCTGCAGCCCCACAGTCCTGCCCACCATCCAGAGCTGCTCAGATGGAGGGTGGCCCGTCCCCAGTGGCATTCCCTGAGGCATCGCCTCACCCCAACATCAGTACCTGGAAGCCACTGCCCGCCTCTCCCACCAACAGGCCAGCTGGGCAGGCCTCCCACCCTCCCCGGGGCCTGGGCCCGCAGCCACGGTGGGCTCACCTGACACAGCACAGGTAGATGGAGTGCAGGATGACGGTGGAGGCACAGAAGTAGTCCATTTTCTGAGGACAGGGAGAGCTGGATGAGGGGCCGGTGGGAGGGGAGCAGGAGGTGGACAGGGCTTCCTGGGGGGCAGGGCCCAGAGAGGACCCACCGGGGATTGGGACAAGGAGGGGTGGCCGAGGCCCCGCCTATGGTCAGTGTGGTTGCTGTCTCCTGCCTCTTGCGGTTTCACTTCTGAAGGTAACAGACTGAACGGTGTGTGCATATAACACAATGTTAAAACACTGCTCAGCAGAGAAGCTTCAGGGGCGCTGGTGGAGGGTGCCTGCCTCGATGCCAGAGCATCCGAGCGTGCCCCGGGGTCCAGAGGCAGTCGGAGCCCCAGCTGTGGGCTCCGCGCCCCTTCGCTGCTGGGCGACCCAGGCCATGTGATCTCGCCTTTCCAAGGCTCAGCTGCCTCATCAGTTAAGAAGAGCCAAGCCCTGGCTGGTTTGGCTCAGTGGGTAGAGCGTAGGCCTGTGGACTGAAGGATCCCGGGTTCGATTCCGGTCAAGGGCACATGCCCAGGGGCTCAATCCCCAGTGGGGGGCGTGCAGGAGGCAGCCAATCAATGATTCTCTCTCAGCATTGATGTTTCTGTCTCTCTCTCTCCCTCTCCCTTCCTCACTGAAATCAATAAAAATATATACAGTGGGGCCTTGACTTATGAGTTTAATTCGTTCCGTGACAGAGCTTGTAACTCAAATTACTCGTATGTCAAATCAATTGTGAACGAGTGAGACATGTGATGCTGGGCTGATGTTGTGGCGTTCACTGTGACGTTCGCTGCGCCAACTAGCGGTGGGGTATCTGAAGCTGGCTCGTAACCCGAATTTTAGCTGACGGCTCTCATATCTCGAAAAACTCGTTAGTCGGGACACTCGTAAGTCAAGGCCCCACTGTATATATTTTTTAAAAAGAGCCAATGATCATCACACCTACCTCACAAGGGCTGAGTGAGGCTCCCGCGCCCTAACAGGTTAACAACGCCGGGCACAGAGCAGGGCTCCCTGGGCAGAGTCAGCAGGAAAGCTAAGCCGGCTCCGCCCCACCCCTCAGGGCGCAGAGAGGGAGCAGGAGGGGTGCTCACCTCTGTGAGGTCCGTGTCCTTGGTGTGGAAGACTGTGGACCAGAACCAAGCATTGAGGGAGACCTGAGGAGGGAGGGGCTGGTGAGTGTGGCCCCCCAAGGAGGGAGAGACCCCCGCATAAAATTTCCAGGCCCCCAGCTCACACCTGTCTCACTTTGGGGAAGGGGCTCTTCAGAGCAGAGCAATGTGCTTCCCCTCGCTCCCGGAGCCCACCAAACAGATCTGTGCCCCTCCCCTCCCACCGGCCCAGCTCCCTCCGGCCCGGCTTCCCCCCTGAACCCCCCAAGGGAGTGGGGGTTTGAAGCCGCCACAGGTTTCTGGCTTGGCCTGGGAACCAGTTCTGGCCAAGTCAAATTCCCTGGTTACTCAATCCTAAGACAACAGCCCTGGGGGGCCTCGCCTCCTTCCCCAACTGGCAGGTGAAGACAGCCCCACCTGGGCCAGGGGAGCCAGTGACCTCAGCCTCTGGGGGCGGGAAGGAAGTGGGTGGGGTGAGGGGCTCGAGCCAGCGTGGGGTGTGTCTGGAGCCAGCAAGCAAGAGAGGGAGATGAAGCAGATCCCACTGGGGCCAAGTGTGAGGAGGAGGAGGAGGAGGAGGCTCCGCCACCCGAGCCCAGCTTCCTCCTGGCTGGGCCGGCCCAACCCGCTGGACCAGTGGGAGTTCTGGGAGAAGCGAGGAGCAGGGCTGGAGAGGCCGTGGTGGTCAAGGGCCCAGGGGAGCCGCTGATGCCTTCTTCCTGGAAATTAACTGCCGGGAGAAAGTACACATCGTCTGGCGAATGAGCCCCAGATCATTCACGTGGGCCTGGTGCTGGCACCTCTTTAGGGACCGCTGTATCCATGCAGAGGCCCACATAGCTGAAAGAAGGGTGGGCTGGGGCCGACATACGTTCTTGGACTGGGCGGAAGGGCTGGGAAATCAGTGACAAGCAGTCAAAGGAAGCAGCAGCCAGCCGGGACGCCCTGGAGGCAGGGAGGGATACGCTAGGGTGGGACAACCCTGCCAGAGATGGGCAAAGGCGGGAGCGGCTCACGTGGGTCCAGGACAGCAGGAAAACTGGCCAGGCAGGGGGCCGAGGGAGCAGGCTGAGAAGCCACTCTCCATCAGGCACTGCAGCGGGAGCTCAGACAGGAGGATGAGTCCCCTCCTGCAGGCCCCAGGCGGCTTCTGAGAGAACGGGAAGGACAATGGCGAGGGGCCCGCAGGGCTCTCCTTGCTCCTCACCAGCCTGTCTGGCCTGGGTCCTGGGCTGAATCTCGCTGTTTATGCTCCTCAAGTCCTGGGACAGATGAGGCTGCCCGTGCTCCTTCCTCCCTTCCCAGCCCTGATGGCAGGTGGTTATTCTACGTGCGGTTATTTCCTGTTCTATCCCTCGTGCTGCCCCTTCCCCAGGGACGGTAATGGAGGCATGATCTGGAGGCTAGAAACGGGACAGAATAGGGTGGCTTCTTGGACGCTGCTCCCACCAAGTGTGATGCTCACAGTCAGCTTGGGGAGAGGAGCAGGCCCAGGGCTGGAGACCCAGGTGATCACGTGGGCCAGGTCTCCCAGGCAGGCCTGGAACAGGGACATCCTTGGGGAGAATGGCCCTGGAGCCAGTGTGAGAGGGAGGTGGAGGGGAAGGCAGAAGGGACTGGAAGCCAGCCAGGCCTCCTTGTAATCCGGCAGGAAGGGGGAGGCGACAAAAGACTGAGCTGAGTGGCGGTTGGAACACTCAGAGCAGGGCAGGGGCGGGTGCACAAGGCCAGGGCTGAGCTGTAGGGCACAGGGGTGGGGGCTGCTTGGTCTCCTGTTCAACTGCCTCTGCACCCCTGAAAAGTCCCCTCTCCACTGGGTAGAGTCCCATTCTGGGGAGCTCCTCTTCAGGAAAGAGAGTGTCATTAAGAATATAGGCCCTGAGGCCAGACAGCCAGGGTTCAAATTCCAGCTCCGCCTTCCCTGTGTCTTTGGACAGGCTATTTAGCCTTGCTGGGCCTCAGCTTGCTCATCTGTAAAATGGGAATGGTAACAGTGTTGATAAGGATCTAAGGAGTAACACAGGTGCAGTGTACAGCCCAGTGTCCAGGACAGGGCACAACATGAGGTGTTGTTTCTCCCCACCTTGATGACCAGCATGAGACCCTCACAGCTCTCCACAGACCCGAGAGGCCAAGTCTGCCTCCCGCTCTCCCTATAGGTCAGGCAAGCCTAGGTAGAGAAGAGGCGGTCTCCCCACAGCTGCCCAGGCCCATCCCACAGTTCCAGGCTGGGGACAGAATGTCGGAGCCTTTACAAGAGATAGGCCCTTGGTTCAAGTTCTGACTTAGCCCCTAAATAGCAAATGGCTTCTCTGTGCCTCAGTTGCCTCACCTACAAAACAGGGCTAATAACAGTACTCACTGCCTAAGGGTCCTGAGGATGGTGTCTGCGAAATGCCTGGCACAGAGAAGCCACTCAATAAACGGCTGCTGTGACTTGCGGCCTGGTATACAGTAGGTGCCACATAAATGTCAGTTTCCTTCATCGTCCAGCAAGCTGACCCCCCACCATTTCCCTTTACCTGACCCCATCCTCCTCTTCCTTAAGGGTCCCAGTGTACCAGGTCAGACCCCGGGTCTCTGATCCCAGAACACAGACGCCTCAGCCATGGGAAGAGCCCCCGCCTTCTGGCTCCTGAGCTCCTATCCCACCAGGAGGCACTGAAGGACACCAGTTCCCTTCACTCAGTTTGTAATCAAGACTCAAGTGAAGTGGACAGCGGGACGGACGCAGAAGGAAGGGAAAGCCCCCCAGATGCAAGTGTCCCGCTGTTCCCGGACTCCTTAGCCAAGCTCGAGTAGAATGGGGAGGCAGATGGGGTGACTGGCCAATCAGACCGGCCAGGAGGAGGATGGGCTGGCCCAGCAGGCGCCAAGAACTTCTTGTAAACACGGAGGGAAGGGGGAGGCCAGGGGCCGGGTGCCAGTGAGGGTGGAAATGAAGGGGACAGGGAAGGCTGGGTGGAGGGAGAGCGGGAGACTGTTTCGGTCTGTTGGAAAATAAGAAAATTGAGACAAAAATATCCCAGCCGTGAAACCGGTTGGATGCCAAGTGAGCCAGATCTGTCAGGAATTCGACCCCTGTGCTAAGCCCCAGTGCTTGGGCTGTCACTGACACCGTGGTGGTGGGGACAAGTGGGTCTTTAAATAGCTCGGTGTCTCAGAAGTGGGGGAGGCAGAATGTTAAATATGACGCCTGCTGCCAGCCTGCCCCTTGCCCCCACCCAGAGGCCACGGTGTCTCACCCCCTGCCTCACGCAGGGCAAGCCTGCCCCAGCTCACTCCTGAGAGAGATGGGGGAAGAGGTGGATGGAGAGGGGAGGAGGTGGGCGTTTTACACCATCCGAAAGGATGGTTTGACTTCCTGCCATTGCCGGTTTCACCGGCTCTTGTCTGATTGCTGGGAAGTCCTTCCTGAAGTCTAACCCTCATCCTGCTGCAGCCTCAGCCCATCTCCATCTCTTCTTGAAGTTTCCTCAGCAGAAGAGCACAGTCAGCCCCCAGCAACACAAATCGCCCTGCAGGTGGGCCTTCCTGGGACCCCACTTTCACCCCTACCCCTGAGGTCCTTTCCTCGCGGGATGAAGGGGCAAGGAACTGGGTTGGCCTCTGAGCTTTGGCAGGCAGCAGGGGCTCCCAGTGCCATCAAGTCAAAGGTCCATGGTATGCAGAGCTCTGAGGGGCTCCCCCAAAGCCTGCCGCTGCCCAGCAGAGCTCAGACCTAAACCTCAATGCTTCATTAGTCCTGCTGGGAGCAGGGTCTCCCCACTTCCCAAAGGAAAAGATTAAGGCACCCCCCCCCAACATCTAACCTGGAGCAGGTGAGGAGCCTTCCTACCCCACCCCAACAGAAATCAGGAGCCCCACTGTCCAGCCCAGGACAAAGTCCACTGCCACACCCTCCGTTCAGGCAGGATCCCTCCCTCCTGCAAACACAGGACGAAAGATCAAGCGTAAAATCCAAACTGGACCATTAAAGGGAGCGCGGATGCTGATGCTCTGTTCCTCAAGGCCTACCGATGGCCTGAGGGGAGTCCCTGCCCCAGAACAGTGTTCTGCAGGGCGTCCTAAGACACAGGCCCCAAGGGTCTGCCTCTCCCCACCTTACAGCGCCTCTCTGTCCCCGAGGACCCTCACATATTCCTGGGAAGTGTGACACCCCAGCAGGAAGGAAGCGGAGGGGCAGATGACAGTGGAATGAAAGCTCCGAGAATCAGGGAGCTGCAGACAGGAATCCTGAAATGACCGCAAGGCATGAAGACTAGCTGGGACCCTCTGAGGTCACGGTTCGATTCCAGTCACATGCCCAGGTGGCTTCTCCGTCCCCAGTGTGGGGCGTGCAGGAGGCAGCCGATCCATGATTCTCTCTCATCATTGATGTTTCTATCTCTTTCCCTTTCCCCTCCTCTCTGAAAACAATAAAAATATATTAAAATCTACTAGCCCCCTGCATTCACTTCTGCCCCCTCCAATCTGTTCTCTATACAGCAGCCAAGATGAGTTTTCCAGATAATATATTCATGAAACTCCTTCTCTCTGATCCTCATGGCTTCCTGATGCTTTGCAAGTCAAGATCTGAAGTGCCCTAAGGCAACAGTCGCCAACCTTTCGGACCTCACGGACTACCAGTGGCCCGCGGACCACCGGTTGGCGACCGCTGCGCCCAATGTGCCCCAGGCTCCTCATGGGCTGGCTCCGTCCACGGCCCACCTGCTCACCAGGCTCACACCCCACTTCCTGGCTCCCTGCAAGGCAGGCCTCCTGGCCGTTTAGGTCCTCATATAACCTGAGCTCTCTCCTGCCTGTGCACATTCCGAGTCTTCTCCATAGAAGACTCACCTAGTTAACATTCACTTACCATTCTGATCTTTCCTTGCATGCCCCTTCCTCAGGGAAGCCTTCCCTGATTGTCCCATACGGACCTAGTCCCCTGTCACATGCCCCTACACCACCTCTCTTCCACCGAACTTTTACATTCAGTTGTGGGATTGGTGCCAGAGGGCAGGGAACCATCTGTTTTTTATACATGTTTGGATCTCCAGCACCTAACAAAGCGAGTGGCACACAGTAGGGACTCAATATGTGAAGGATTGGCTGCTTTTATGTCAGGAAGGTGAGTGAGTGGAGACTGTTTCCCTGAGGCTTACACAGGCAGCTCTGACCAGTCACACTGTGAAGCTCAGAGCCTCCTCCGGATACTCAGATGGAACGTATTTTGGCTCCCCCCGCACCCCCGGGTGCTCTAAGACCAGGCTGGGAGCTAGAGGGAGTGCTGTGGCTGCCACTGCTTCCCGGCCGGGGCGAGGGTTGCAATTGCTTCAAGTTCTCCAGAGGGGCCCCTGGAAAGCCCCGTGGCTTCCTACCACCATCTCCCTTCTCTGTTTGTCAGCTGCCCTATTGGTGCTTTTAGTGGCTTCCTCCTGTAGGCAAGAACGATGTTTCTGGACTCTCGCCTTCCTTCCCAAATAGCCCGGCCTAGGACTCCGCTAGAAAGGCCAGGCCCGACTCAGCACCTCCCCTTTGTCTTTCCGGGCCTGGCCACCCCTCAACTGCAACTGTGGTCCTGGAAAACACAGGGGGAGCTTGGTGGGTGGAAGCCCTAGAGGGGGAGAGTGGGGACCTCAGAGTTTCTCTTTCCTGCATGAGGGTGTAAAGCACGAGTCCTGCCGGGGTACCTACCCAGGCGAAGGCCATGCAGGTGGGGTACATAGGAGAGGAAGCTGGCACGAAGGTGCGGTAGCGACAGAGCATCACCAGGCTGGCCAGCCCATTCAGGAAAGAGGCCACAGCAGAAGCTGGCTCTTGGAAGAACAGGAACCGGGAGAAGGGCCACTGAAAAAAGGAACACGTGGTGGGGGGGGGGGGCGGCTGAGGGGCAAGCAACCCCCAGCCGGCCCAACCTAGCTTTGACTTGCTGCATCGATAGTTCCTCAGCTCTGGGCCTGGCCAAAGCCTCAGGTTCAGTCCCGCTGAGTCAGTCAGCTCCCTCCCAGTCCCTGGCTGAGGGTCACCCCTCCATCCTGGCCAGCACTCGGCACTGTAAGCCTGGTCGCTGGGAAGACTGGGTGGGCCAGTACAGGTGGCTCAGTATAGCGTGATAGAACCAGCACAGTCCTGCCATCTAGAAGACAGTGGTCCTAACCCTCCTCTACCTCTGACCACGGCCTTCTGAGCCACAGCTTGCTCTGTGACAAACCGGGGAGAATAATTCTTGCCAACAACAGACTGGAACAAGACCATTATCGGATCATGCCCAGCCGGTGTAGCTCCGTGGTTGAGCGCCAACTTATGAGGAGGTCACGTGCCTGGGTTGTGGGATGGACCCCCAGTAGGGGACATGCAGGAGGCAGCCGATTGCTGATTCTCTCTCATCGTTGATGTATGTATTTTTTAATTTTTCTTGTCTAAAGTTTTACATATGTCTCCTTTTCCCCAGATTGACGCCCTCTATCATCATTGATTTTTCTCTCTCTCTCCTTTCCTCTCTGAAATCAATAAAAAATATATTTTAAACATATCATAATCATATCAAAAGGCACCAGCAGACTGTTCCTTCCTAGGCAATCGGAGGGGTATTGCTATCTTAATCCAGGCTCCTACTGAAGGAGCAACAGAGAAGATGCTGGGGTAGGTGAGGGAATTTGTCCTTGCAGCAAGGTAGGCATCCAACAACTCTAAGAAGCCCAGCGCCACTCTCTGAGGAGACCCTAGATCTTATTCCAAATCTAGAGGCAGGACACAGTGGTCCCATCTGACTCTCATACGAAAACCAGTGTATTCTGAGAAGAACAGGCACCTGTACCAAATCCAGATTACCCCACCCTTCAGACTGTGCAGTCCAACTTGGAGGGGGGGGGGCATATCACTCCCACCACACTCCCACCATCTACCTTCCCCGACCCTCCAGCTCACCTTGCCATGGAACTGAGGCACTTTGTGACCTTCCTGGAGGTACAGGCCAACGGTAACCCACATACACTCATACTTACAGTCGTCCTGACAGGTCCAGCCTGAAACAGAGAAATTGGCCGGGTGAACTACCCAGTATGGGAGGCACAGAGAGAGCTTGAATAGGGCCTACACTTGAATGCAGGCCAACAGGATCTGCAGGTTGAAGAGAACTAGAAGAAATCTCAGAACTCCAGGTTCCCGCTTGGATGGATAGGGGATGGGACATATACATAAGGAAAGGGGCATGTGTGCGCTCTGGGGGGTGGAGGGGTATAGGGAGCAAACAGAGATGGTTCTTCTCCTTTCTCTCAAGACAAGGATCTTGACATCTGATGGACTCGTCTATGGATTCCTGGGTTTATGCTTGCCTTTCCTGAACTCAGGGTTTGTGCTCACTCACCAGGGAGGAACACTTGCCATCTTAACTCCCTCCTATAAAAGCAAAGCCCAAATTCTTCAGTCTGACTTTTAAGGCCCCAAGTTGTCTTTCCAGCTTTATTGCCCAATACTCCTTTTTATGCATCCTGCTCCCTGAGTAAACTAAGCCTCTGGATGGGCCTTCATCTGCCCAGAGCCTCCTTCTCTGTGTCCCCTGTCTAGATGGGAAAAGGATAGTAAAGAGAACGAACTTGTCGTTAAACGGGCCAGAACTGGACATGCTACATACCACTTACTGGCTGTGTGACTTTGGGCAGGCGCTTAACCTCTCTGAGCTCCCTATCTGTAAAATCAGAATCCACCTCAAAGGGTTGTTAAATGGACTATTTTGACACCTGTCACACAGAAGGTGCCCACGATGGCCACAGGTCCAAATGCAGTGTATCCCTCGGGAAGCCCTTCCTTCTCAAGATGTTCTAAGATGATCGCTGCCCCCAAACCCTCAACGCTAGAAAGGAATCCTTCCTCCCCTGTATGGTCCTGTTGCTGAATCTAAAGATCCTTTATGGCTCGAGTCATCCTGCACCTTGCACTTGAGAAACTCGTCCCCATGGGGATTGTGAGCATCGAAGGGCAGGACCCTGGTTTGATTTCAGTGTCATTCCAGGGCCCTGGACTCTGGACTATTAAATAAGTACCCGTTTGACTGAATAAATATAAAGTAAATGAGAGTTTCTGGGAAAACAGAACTGAATGATGAGCCTCTCGTTATCCTGGGGCTCCACTCACACTCACAACGAGTCCTGGGTAGGAAATTAAGGCTCAGACGTAGCAGAGGGGTATTTGCGGGGGATGAGAGAGAGGCGGGGCCAAGGCGAGGGGCGTGGCTCACGGGGCGGGGCTTACCTGCTAGGCTCATGTAGATTGGCTGGCGGGAGCGGAAGTGCTTCAGCGCGTCCCCTGAGCAGTTCCGTTCCTCGCAGCGCAGCACGCAGTCGCGGTACACCGGCTCGCGGTCGCCCTGGGAGCCGCTGGCGAGCGTGGCCACTCCGGCTAGCAGCACCAGCCGCGCGGCCCGCCCGGCCATCCTTCCCCTTGGCCCTCCGCCGGCGGAGGAGCTCGGGAGCCTTCACATCCGGAGTAACCGGAAGTACTTTGATTTTCTTCGTTTCTCCGCTGACGTCTACTTGGTTTAAAAAGAAAGTACCCGGATTTCCGTGGGCGTCCGCCCCGCCCCTTGTTTTACTCCCATTTCCATATAAAGAGGCGGCTGGGTGAAGGGAAGGAGGACGCCAGGTGGATTAAGGCGCAAAGTAAAGGGGTCCTTTATCTACATCCGTCTTTGTGTCCCCCCCCCCCCCCCCCCCGGGTCTCTGTTTGAGGGCGGGCTGTGTCTCTGCACCAGCCTTGTTGGGCTTCACTTCCTCTGCCCCCCGACCTGTGCTCTCCCGCGCCCTCTCCTCCGGCACCGGCACCAGCACCAGCGCCAGCGCTGGTTGAAGACCATCTGTCGCTTCAGCAGCCTCTGGACGACTCTCCCCGCCTCTCCCTCTCCCTCCCGTCCGCGCTCCGTTTCCAGTCATTCAGATCTGACCGTGTCACTTGCCTTCCAGGGATGCCTTCCTGGCTCCCAGGTGCCGCAGGATAAAACACCCCCAGGCCCTGCCCGCTGGGCCCCTGCCCACTGGTCTCCGTCACTCCTCTGCCCCAGACCCACCTCCCAGGGCCGCGCCGCTCCAGCCGCCTGGCTTCGTCTCGTCTGTTTCCGTCTGATTCTCACTCCCTCTCATCCTCCTGCTCCCAGTTTAAGCGCCGCTGCGGAGGGCGGTACCACGTGGAGGGCGATGTGCCGCACAGGGGCCCGTTTTCCCCAGGCCGGCGTTAAGAACGAGCTGTTGGTTTGTTTTTAAATGAATGAGCGCTGTAATTAAACGTAAGACTTCGGGGGCCACTCCAGGGTTGTCAACTCGCCAGCACGATTCAGACAGAGCACACTGAAAGCAGGAGAGGTGCACGATTTCAAGGGAGATTAACGAGGAGCACCTTTAGGAACAGGACACTTGCCTTAGCATTGCCCCGTCCTGCACTCCATCAACGCGCACTCACACACACACACACTCACACACACACACACACACTCACACACACACACTCACACACACACACACACACTCACACACACACACACACTCACACACACACACACATACTCACACACACACACTCACACACTCATCCATCTCAGTGAAGCTGGAAGCCTCCCAGTTAAAAGGTGCATAATGTGTGTGTGTGAATGACTGACTTTCCTCCTCTCCTCTCTTCACCCTAACCCTACTCAACGTTTTCTTTTTATCTTGGGAGGTGAAATGAGCAGGAAGTACCATTGGATTGCGTTCACTTACACATTAAGCAAACATTTCCTGAGCCCTTACCTCCCGCGCAAGCCAGGCGCAGCATTCATACTGTATTTGTATAGTGTCCCCTGGAGCTGAGCGCCGTAGGTACTGATTGGGCAGCTGAAATCAACATAACAACCCCTCAGCCCTTCCAGGAGCTGATCGGAAACAATCAGGGGCCAACGCTACTTTGCATCTGCTAGACTAGTCGTTTTCCTTTTTATTTATTTATTAAGGTATTACCTATGTGTCCTTATCTCCCTTTTATAACACATTATTTCATTCTGTCCTTACTGTAACTCTGGAATGAATGTTTGTATGAAGAAATACAGGCTTAAAGAGGGTGAAATCCTCACAAAGCAGGGTTCTCTCTTTGAGAGAACTCCAAATTAACTAAAAGGGTTTTTATTTATTTATTTTTAATATATTTTTGTTGATTTCATAGAGGAAGGGAGAAGGAGGGGGGAAAGAAACATCAGTGATGATAGAGAATCATTGATGATTGGCTGCCTCCTGCACGCCCCACACTGGGGATGAACCATCATCTGATTCATAGGTTGATGATGCTCAACCACTGAGCCATCCAGGCCAGGCACTATAAGGTTGTTGTTGTTTTTTTAATTTATTGATTTTTTACAGAGAGGAAGGGAGAGGGATAGAGAATTAGAAACATCAATGAGAGAGAAACATCGATCAGCTGCCTCCTGCACACTCCCCACTGGGGATGTGCCCGCAACCAAGGTACATGCCCTTGACCGGAATCGAACCTGGGACCCCTGAGTCCGCAGGCCAATGCTCTATCCACTGAGCCAAACCGGCCAGGGCTAAACTGCTTTTTTTGCAAACCAGGTTCCTCATTCCAAACCCTGGGATGTAATCAATACCTTTGTGATCTTTGCCTATATAAGTCTGGTTTTGCGGCCATCTTATTACTATGAGATTTGGGGAATGGCCCCTCATAGTCCTGGATTGCAATAAATGTGACTCTTTAATTTGACTTCTTGAGGCGTCCTCCTGTGATTCGCGGGGTACATTACAGCACTTCTCATGGTCAGAGAAGGGAGACAGGCAATAAGCAAGTATCAAACAAAAGACTAAGATGATTTCACTGCTAGTGTAAGAGCTCATCGGTGTGATCACCATACAGGAGACTTTAGCACTATCAGGCTATCAATTACACATCACCCTCAACCAGCAACTTTTCTCCTAGGTATATCTACACAAGTGCAAAATGGTGTAAGTATGAAGCTATTCATGGCAACGTTGTTGGTTATTTTCAATAGGAAAAGAAACAACTAAATGTATGCTGATAGGGAATGGATTACATTGATTGAGAGAGATCCATTCAGTTACAGTGGAATACTGAACAAAAATGAATAGGAATGGAGCAGATTCGTAAGGCACTGACATGGAAAAATATTCCTATTCTTGGTAAGTATGAAAAGCGAGATGAAAATGGTATATGTGTGTGTGTATATGTCTGTGTGTCTATACATGTTACCTCATGTGAAGAAAAATAAGAGTATATGGTGTTTGTTATTTTAGAGAATATATCTAGAAAGACATATAAGAAAGTGGAAATAGTTGTTGCACCTGGACAGGAGTGAAACTGGGTTACAAGGAAGTGAGGGACACTTTTTATTTTTATACCTTTTAAATTTTGTACCATTTGTATATATCATCAATTAAAAAGAAAGAAAAATGTTTTGTTGTTGTTTTTAATCCTCACCCGAAGATATTTTCCCATTGATTTTTAGAGAGGGGAAGACAGAAATATCAATGTGAGAGAAACACATCAATTGGTTGCCTCCTGCACGCCCCGGATCAGGGCCAGGCCGGGAGGGGCCTGTAACCAAACCGAGGTACAAGGTACATACCCTTGACCAGAATCAAACCTGGGATCCTTCCGTCTACAGGCCAGTGCTCTATCCACTGAGCCAAACTGGCTAGGGTAGGAAAAAAATGTTTAAAAAAAGTGTATATGGTCACAAGTGTCGAGTTATATCATTGGATAATGTAATAGTGAGAGAGAGAAAGTAAGGGGGTGGGGAGGCCGGAGAGACTACCTTGAGTGGTCAGAGAAAGCCTTTTTGAGAAAGTAACAGTTTGAACCGAAACCTGCAGGACCAGAAAGAACCGGCTCTGCAAACACCTCAGGGCAGATTGTTCTAGGCTCAGTGGACAGGGAGTGCGAAGGCCCTAAGGCAGGAACAAACTTAGCATCTTTGAAAAACAAAAAAGAAGGTCAAGGTGAAAGGCTTAGGGGAAGGGAAGCCACTGGGAGGTGTGTTAGCCCTGGAGTGAAGTAAATGATCTGATTTTTATTTAAAACATTTACTTTCACTGTTGAGGGGAAGAAGGAGGGGTGGGGGTAGGGATTGAAAGGGGAGGAGAGCAGCACTGGGAGATCAAAGGCGAATGCTTCCTTCAAGGACAACTGATGGCGCTTAGCCTAGCTGGTGGTGGCCCTGGGAAAAGGGTAACCAGGAGGGAAAATCAGGGAAAATCGTAGACGGAAGAGAAATGGGTCGATCTTCGATCTTAAAGAATGATTGACTGCAAAGGGCAAGGAAAAAGAGAAAAAAAACAACAACAATGTGGGTTCAGTGAATAAAATTATTTGAAACTAGAATTGTCCCCCCCTAAATCAGGTCATCATGAATGCCATAGTTTTATGCTTCTAGAAGCTTCTTAGCGTTGGGGTGAGGGAAATTTTTCCCTGACTCTTTTAGTACTTGTGACTGGTGAGATAATTCAAAAGACATACAGCATGAGCCCTGGCCAGGCAGCTCAGTTGGTTAGAACATCATTCCAATACACCAAGGTTTTGGGTTCAATCCCCAGTCAGGACACAGACAGAAATCAACCAATGAATGCATAAATATGTGGAACGAGGAATTGATGTCCCTCCCTCCCTCCCTCTCTTCCTCTCTCTTTCTCTAAAATCAATTTTTTTAAAAATATATTTTATTGATTTTTTACAGAGAGGAAGGGAGAGAGATAGAGAGTTAGAAACATCGATGCGAGAGAAACATCGATCAGCCGCCTCCTGCACATCTCCCACTGGGGATGTGCCCGCAACCCAGGTACATGCCCTTGACCGGAATCGAACCTGGGACCCCCCAGTCCGCAGGCCGACGCTCTATCCACTGAGCCAAACCGGTTTTGGCTAAAATCAATTTTTTAAAAGATATACAGCATATTAACAAGAAAAAAAAGTCAAGTTTTAATATGTGCTCACAGGGAATTCACATAAGCATGAAAATTCCAAAGACGACGGACAAAATGAGGTATACATGTGATTTGGGGCCAAAGAAGGGAAGGTAGGCAATTCATAAACAAAACAAAAAACCGAGCAAACATTTGGTAAACACATTCTCGCAGGGCTGCCTACAAACAACGGGACAAGGGTAATCTAGCAAACGGATTTTTGCTGGGGTGCCCCCCTGCCTGCCACACTTCAGCCATGTGTGCTGAGGTGACTAAGCTGAGGTTGCCTTGCTAAGCAGGATCTTCTGTCTGCGTCTCGTCTCCGTAGGCAGGTGAAGGGAAGGTAACAACAACAACTGCCGGGGTGGCGCATTCTGGGGAGACTTGTTCCGGCCCCCAGACTAGCCTCCTCTTCCTCAAATCCAAAGCAAGCAAGTCCTCACTCACAGCCCAGGGCTATTTCCAGCAGAAGGTGGGTGAGCTCCGGGTTCTGAAGGGCTAAATGGAGCAGGAAGAACCAGTGCTTGTGAAGTAAAGAATTTGAAATTTGGCAGAGGGATGGTTCACTAGGGCTTTAAGGGATCAGCATGGGGGTCTGAAGGGGTCACTGCTCCCTACTCCAAATCCTGAGACTCTGTGACCAGAAGCCATTCAATCAAACTCTCGTATTCCAGACGACAAAGGGAAGCCTGGGCAAGGCCCCGCAGCCCAGTGACACTTCCGGAGAGAGCTCCAGCACGCGGTTTGTTGTTGTTAATCTCCCCCCGAGGATATTTTCCCATTGATTTTTAGAGAAAGTGGAAGGGATGGGGAGAGACACACAGAGAGAAACATCTGCAACCCAATTATGTCCCCTTGACCAGGAATTGAACCTGCAACCCTTGCCCTAACCGATTTGGCTCAGTGGATAGAGCGTGGGCCTGCGGGCGGAAGGGTCCCAGGTTCAATTCCAGTCAAGGGCGTGTACCCTGGTTGCAGGCACATCCCCAGTAGCGGGTGTGCAGCTGATCAATGTTTCTCTCTCATTAATGTTTCTAACTCTCTATCCCTCTACCTTCCTCTCTGTAAAAAAATCAATAAAATATATTTTAAAAAATAAATATTTAATTAGATGAATCAAGTTAAACTTAAGAAAACAACAACAAACAAACACCTGCGACCCTTGGGTGCATGGGCTGACGCTCTACCACTGGGGCACTCCACCCAGAGCTGCCCCGGTGCATGGTAAGTGGCAGCACAAACACACTACGACACAGGAGACAGGAACACACCCGCTGACAGCCTGTACGCACGGGCCAGGATGGGAGGCACGTGTCCTTTGTGTACATGCACTAAAGCAGGTGAGGCTGGAGAACAGAGGTTTTGCTATTGTTGTTAATCCTCACCTGAGGATGTTTTCCCCATTGGTTTTTAGACACAGTGGAAGGAAGTGAGGGAGCGGGGAGAGAGAAGCATCGATGTGAGAGAGACACATTGATTGGTTGCCTCCTGCCCCACTGAACGGGATTGAATTTGCAATCCAGGTATGTGCCCTTGACTGGGAATCGAACCCATGACCCTTCGGTGTGAGGGCTGACGCTCTAACCATGTAGCCATACCGGCCGGGGCCCAGAGAGATTTTTGTCTCGGCAAAACAGCCTAGGGAGAGAGAAAGGCCTTGGGCCTGCACCCCGAGATGGGGGTGAGAGGGACTGAGGGAGGCGGTCAGCATGCCCAGGGTCAGCGTGTCTGACGTGCTCCCTTTTTAACCTCGGGACTGGGGTTAACCTTCCAGTGGTTAGGTTGCAAGTATTCTTAAAAGGCCACCTTTTGGAAGTTCAGATAGATTTTCTGACCAAAACCTTCCAAATCACTCTCCAGTGGCCCCAGGGAGGCCTGGTGCCCACTTTCTGCAGGCCCTGCCCCAGTAACCAACTCATACAGACTCTCCCCCAGCAATCCCAGATCCGAGGCCCTGTGGGGCAGGCCCCCGTTTGTGGCCTGGACCTCGGACTGTGAACTGTGAACCGTCTCCTCCCTTTTTCTGTTTGTTTTCAATCCTCTGACCCAGGCTGGCAGGTGAGGAAGGCAGAGGGAGGAGACTCTGGTGCCAACACATGGCGCATGCGTGCGCACACATACACACACACACACACACACACACACACAGCCACACACCCACCCACCCACCCACACACACACAGCCACACACCCACCCACACACATAGCCACACACACACACACACAGCCACACACACACACACACACAGCCACACACAGCCACACACACACACACACACAGCCACACACAGCCACACACACACACAGCCACACACCCACCCACCCACACACACACACACAGCCACACACCCACCCACACACACAGCCACACACACACACACACAGCCACACACACACACACACAGCCACACACAGCCACACACACACACAGCCACACACACACAGCCACACACACACACACACAGCCACACACACACACAGCCACACACACACAGAGCTCACGCGTGCGCACGCACACACACACACAGCCACAGCCACACACACACACACACACACACACAACAGAGTCTCCTGAGGCCCCCAGTCTCAGTGGCTGGTCAATGATTGATTGGCATTTCACAGGCTGCTGGTTCCAGACCCCAGTCTGTTGATCCTGGAGGTCACCTTCCCTAAGCCAGAGCCCCCTCCTGCCTCTGCAGTGCCAGTGGTCACCTCCGCTGCTCAGAGGCCAGGAACCTGTCGCCCAAAGACCCTCTCGTGCAGATCGCATGCATCTGTCCTCTGGCCCTTGGTTGGCTCGCCTCTGCCCTGTTGTCTTCCTCTCCGGGCCCTTACCGGACCCTGCTGGCAAACTCTCAGGCTCCGCTAGCAACCACATTGGTCCCCCCACTCCCGCCCTCCCCCAGTACCCCCCCTCCCAGCCTTTGTCCCTCAGACATCCTCTTTCCTTGGCTCTCCTGCCAGGCCCTGCTGGAGGGGCCGTGGAGGGGAGAAGCAATCGGCAGCGCCCACCCCTGCCCCCCTTCCTCGCCTCTTGTCAAACACCAGACAAGGTTTTTTCCTTTCCTTCCCAGCTCTGAATGGGCTCATTCTCTCTGGGAGCCTGGGCCCTTGTTGAGCCTCCTCCCCAGAGCCTGAGTTCAGACCGCTGCTCCTCCCTATCCCACTCCCGCCCGCTGGCTCCGCCCCCCTTGGCAGCCCACTCGGACTGACCATTGTCTCCGGTGGGGGTTTCCTTCAGGGATCTGGGATGCAGAGAGGGTGGGCTTGGCTGAGCTGGGCAGGAGAGGGGGCTGGGACCGGTAGTTCGTTTCCAGGATTTCTTGGAGGGCCCTCCTCTGGATCCCCTGTGGGGGCACGGGGTGAAGGTGGGTTCGTGGTACCCTTCATTCTGGCTCTGGAGTGGAATGGATGAAGCCACAGCCTCATTCATGCCTCAGTTCCCATTGTCTGGGAACCTGAGGTTTCCTCTTCTGCAAGACGGACAGGTAACACCTGCCTCCTCTGGCTTAGCACAGAGTAGGGGCTCAGTGAAGCTGTCACAGCAGCTTTCCCGGCTGGACCAGCCCTCCCGTGGTCGGCAAACTGCAGCTCGCGAGCCACATGCGGCTCTTCGGCCCCTTGAGTGTGGCTCTTCCTAAGCCTTAGGAGTACCCTAATTAAGCTAATAACAATGTACCTACCTATATAGTTTAAGTTTAAAAAAATTGGCTCTCAAAAGAAATTTCAATTGTTGTACTGTTGATATTTGGCTCTGTTGACTAATGAGTTTGCTGACCACTGTCCTAACCCAATGTCAGGGAGGCTGGGGGACCCTAACACCCTGATGGTCTCTTTTTTTTTTTTAATATATTTTATTGATTTTTTACAGAGAGGAAGGGAGAGAGATAGAGAGTTAGAAACATCGATGAGAGAGAAACATCGACCAGCTGCCTCCTGCACAACCCCCACTGGGGATATGCCCGCAAACCAGGTACATGCCCCGACCGGAATCGAACCCGGGACCTTTCAGTCCGCAGGCTGACGCTCTATCCACTGAGCCAAACCGGTCTCGGCCCCTGATGTTCTCTTGAAGGCCAAATGCACACAAGCCCAGGTTCAAGCTGTCCAGTGAGTGGCCAGCAAGTGACTCCTGGAGCCAGGTCACTGTCTCCTCACCCCGAGGGCCTGAGAGGCACCTTGCCCAGGTCCTGGGCTGTGTGATGGGGTGAGGGGGAGGGGGTGATTTTGCTGGCTGTTCCACTTCTTCCTCATTAGCCATGAGAGGGTCCTGGACAAGTTGGTTAATTCGTTTGACCTGCTTCCTGGACCCTCACCCTCTCTAACTCTTAACTTGAACCCTGGAGAAAAGAGGGGTTTTGATGCCCACCCCAAAGGGCAGCGGTGTCTCCACACACACCAGGATTTCTCGAACGTTTCTGAGTCTTATTCAAGGAATAAATCCACTGGACCTCATCCCCGGGACACACATACCTTTCCACCCTTACCCTTCCTGCATGTGATATTCATGAATCTTTTCTTTCTTTTTTTTCTTTTTTTTTTAAAATATATTTTATTGATTTTTTACAGAGAGGAAGGGAGAGAGATAGAGAGTTAGAACATCGATGAGAGAGGAACATCGATCAGCTGCCTCCTGCACATCTCCCACTGGGGACGTGCCCGCAACCCAGATACATGCCCTTGACCGGAATCGAACCTGGGACCCTTCAGTCCGCAGGCCGACGCTCTATCCACTGAGCCAAACCGGTTTCGGCCATGAATCTTTTCAATTCCACTCTATTTCTGTTTTTAAATTTTTATTTATTGATTTTTGAGAGAGAGAGAGACAGAGAGAGAGAGAGAGAGAGAGGAAGGAAGAAACACTGAACTGTTGTTCCACCCATCAGTGTGCCCACCCATGGTTGACTCCTGCATGTGCCCTGACTGGGGATCGAATCCCCAACCCTGGTGCATCAGGACAATGCTCCAACCAACTGAGCTACCGGGCCAGGGCATTCTGTTCTATTTCTTAAGCAAACAAACAAAAATTGTCTAAATTATCTAAATTGGACTCATGACTGACCTTCTAGAACAGGGGTGGGCAAACTTTTTGACTCGAGGGCCACAATGGGTTCTTAAACTGGACCGGAGGGCCGGAACAAAAGCATGGATGGAGTGTTTGTGTGAACTAATGTAAATTCAAAGCAAACATCATTACATAAAAGGGTACGGTCTTTTTTTTCAATAGTTTTATTCATTTCCAACAGGCTGGATCCGGCCCGCGGGCCGTAGTTTGCCCACGGCTGTCCTAGAACCTGGCCTCTAGTTTGACTATCACTGGTTAGAGCTGGAGCATGCGTCAATTTTTGTATTCATAACTTTTGTATTCCTTTTCCTAAAAAGAAGCTCCCAAATTTCATAACTTTCAGGCCCCACAAAACCTGGATCTGCAGCCGTATACACTAACTCTGCGACCATTTATTGAGAAATTACTATGGGCAAGTACTGTGCCGAATGCTTCAGTAATATTATCCTTTAACCCGGAGCACAGATGCTATTTCACAGGTGAGCAAACAGACTAAGAGAGGTTCAGCCACTTGCCTGAGGTCACTCAGCTAACCTGTGGTGGAGTGGAAATTTGAACCCAGGTCTTTCTGGCCCCAGAGCACCCTATTCTCCATGCCCCCTATTGTGAAAGTGCCGGCCTGCCACCACGCTAGGGAATATGGAGGCAGATTAAGAAAGGCTACTGTCCAGCCCTGTCTGGTTCGCTCCATCGTCCAGATATGCCCAGGTTCCAGGGTTAATCCCCACTCAGCATGCAAGGATCAACCAATGAATGCATAAGTAACTGGGACAGCAAGTCGATGTTTCTCTCTCTTTCTCCCTCTCTCTCTGTTTTCCTCTCTCTCTCTTTCTCAAATCAATCAACATTTTTTTAAAGAAGAAATACTAGCCCTAGCCTGTTTTGCTCAGTGGATAGAGCGTCAGCCCCCCGTTGCAGGCTCGTCCCAGCCCAGGCCCTGATCAGGGTTTGTGCAGGAGGCAACCAATTGATGGGTTTCTCTCACATCGGTATTTCTCTCTGTCTTTTCCTCTCTCTTCTACTCTCTCTAAAAATTAATGGGAAAATATCCTTGGATGAGGATTAAAAAAAAAAAAAAAAGGAAGAAATGCTGGAGTCTATTCTTCAGTTCCCAGGAGGTGCCACTGATCACCCCCCACGCCCTCACCCCCATGAGCAGCACAAGCGTGCTCTTGGCTGAGGCATTCCAACCAGGGTGGCCAGATTTGGCAAATAAAAATAAGGCTGCCCAGTTACATTAGCATTTCAGATCAAAAAGGAATAATTTGTCAGTGTAAGACTTAGTGGTATGTCCCATGAAATATTTTGTTGGAATTTCCAACAAAAACATGTCTTTCTTCCAGCCCCCCACCCCCAATCCACCCCCCATTGGGCCTTAAGTGCCGGGCCAGGGGCTGCGGCTGGAATGCAGGGACGGGAGGGGAAATTGAGCTGCCAATGGAAGGTGCGGGACAGACAGGAACTCTTGGAAAAATCGGTGCTGAGTGCCCCAGGGGTAAAGAAACAAGAGGGATGTTCTTCAAATGGGCGGTGCCTCCAATTGGACCCTCTCTCCCCAAACTTGCAGACCCTCTTAAAACCCTGCTTTTCAGACTAGAAAATACACCTAAAAGATTCGAGAAGGTAAGTCAGGGAGTCCTGGGAGCCACAAGTTAAGCACGACCCCCCCCCGCCACCCCCCCCACACACACACCGATGCTATTTAAGGATGGGGTGGGAAAACCATTATTTGCCATTAAAACGAATGGGCATGTGATGGAGTAGGCTGCAAACTCGCCAGGAATGTTTACGGGTGAAACCTGCGCCTTAAACGCGGAGGGCAGCCTAAAGCCTTTGCCCCCGACTCCCGGGGGAGGGGGCGCAACCGCCTCCTCGGCTTCTGGGGGCTTCTCCGCGGACACGGGTGGGACCGGCCGCCGGCACCGGGCGCCGGGGCGCTGGGCGGGACGCACCCAGGCCTGCGCGGAGGGAGAAAGTGAAGCCGCGGCGGCCACTCCCAGGGACTTGCAGGAATGTGGTTGGAGGGGGTGGGGGGGCGCCGGGCGCGCCGGCTCCCAATCACAGGAGGAGGAGGCGGGGGAGGAGGAGGCGGCCTCGAGGAAGTGCGAGAATGAAGTTGTGGAGCTGAGATTCCCCTCCGCGCGCGCCGAGAGCCGACCCGAGCCCCCCCGGCAGCTGCCCGCCCCTTCGCGGGGAGCCCTCCCGGCGCGCAGCTCCCGGCCCCTGCGCCCGCCGCGCCCCCAGCTGGTCCGGCCGGAGCCATGGGACCCGAGCCGCGCTGAGGACAATGGAGCTGGCGGCCTGGTACCGCTGGGGGCTCCTCCTCGCCCTCCTGCCCCCCGGAGCCGCGGGCACCCAAGGTGAGTCCGGGGTGGGGTGGGGAGGGCAGGGAGCCGCGACGGGACCCCGCAGCCTGGGACACCCCCCCCCCCCGAAACCCCCGGGCAGGCGGGCGGAGGGGGCCGTGCGAGCTCCCGGACCCGAAGTTTCGGACTGTCCAGCTCTCGGCGGGGAGGGGGCAGAAGAAGGGGTTGGGGGGGCAGTTACCCCGCGGCGCCTCTCGCTGCCCCATTCGGGAGACCGGCGCTTTCCAGACTCCGGGATCGCGCCGGGAACTTGTCAGAAAAGTTCCCTGAAATGGTTCAGAAAGTTTCCCCCAAAGGGCGTGTTGCACGGGGTGTGTGCGTGTGTGTGTGTGTGTGTGTGTGTGTGCGCGCCTCCTCTCCAGCCCCTCGAGCTTCTCAGAGCCTCTCCAGTTGGCAGCCTCCGCCTCCGGACCGGCCTGGGCTGGATTCCTCGGGGGTCCCTGCAGCCCTGGCCCCCGCCCCCCTCCCGCCCCTCCCCGGCCGATTGGGTTTAGCTTCTCCGGCTTCAGGCGAGATCTGGGTGTGGAGGGGGAGCAGCCTGTCCATCGAGAGCCCGGAGGAGAGGGTGGCGGGTCGGCCCGCGGAGTCGCCTGGCCCCGGAGCCTGGGCTGGGGCTGGGGGTGGGGGTGGGGCTGGGGGAGGGCGAGACGTGAGTTTTGAATCCGTTTCTTCGAGGCCAGCGCAGGGACGGTGCCCTGTGACTTGGAGATCACGGGTGGGCGTCCTGGTCTGAGGCATAAACGCCAGGGACACCGGGCGCGTGGTGCGGGGGGCGCAGGGCTGGGGCCAGGTGGGCTGTGCAGAGGCTGGGAGTCCTGCCTTCCCTCGTGCTGTGTGCGGGGAGGGGCGAGCCGGGAGCACCGTGCCCTGCCCCACTTGTCCGTCTGTCTGCAAGAGCGACTGAACCTGGACCTACACGCGGGGCCAGGCCCTAGCATGGTGTTTTGCGTGTGTTCCCTCTTTTACTCCTCAGACCCGTCCCAGGAGAGAAGGCCTGTGGTATTCCCGTCCTCCGGGTGGAAACTGGGCTTAAGGAGGGGGGGCAGTGCGACCCCCAGCACACATTTCCCTGCCCGTCTACCTTGGGCGATGGGGGACCGGCTCCCCATCACCCGGTGGAGGGGAGACACAGGAGGGGTTCTGGGAGTGGTGGGTGGTCTTAGCAGGTCCTGCGTCTGGAGAAGGGAGGGTGTCATCTTGCCTGTTGCCGGAGGGCCCCTCCGTCAGAGCCTTGCTGTGATAGCTGAGGGGCCTCTGTGCCCGGGTGCGCTTGAGTTGTGTGGTCTGTGTGTGTGTGTGTGTGTCTGGGCTTTGTGTTGCTAAACACAAAGTCTCTCTTTGCTGACTTGGGGACTGGGGTGAACTCTGCCCTCTCGAGGAAGGTGCTGGGCCAGCGCTGCTGTAAACAGCGCAGGAGGTGGCCCCACGCCTCTCTCCCGGGACGAAGGCTCCTCTCCTTGGAGCCCATCCCTCCCTGCCTGTTTCCCAGGCTGGCATCTTCACCCCTGACCTCCTGCTGAAAAGGGCGAGGCCAGGCTGGGCTGTCAGGCCCAGTGGCTGTCCTCGCCGGGGCCTGTGAGCTGGGCAGGTGGGGAGCGGCTGGGTGGCTGCTGTGCTGGGATCTGAGGGGTCGGTTCTGCAGTGACTGGGGACTCCTTCCATCTTCTCTCTCCTCAGGGTGCACTGCTGGGTGGTGCAGAGAGGGATGCTGGGTGTGCGGTGCAGGGAATGGTTAAAATGGTAACACACCAGCTGCCTCTAGCCACCCCATGGCATCCCCGGACTGAGGGTAGGAGCATGGCGGGGAAGGGGAGATGGGGAAGTCCCAGGACTTTGCTGAGACCCTCTCTTGGCGTTCAGGTTTCGTAAGGTGCAGCAAACACATTCTTTTTTTTATCTTGCAGAGCTCATATTTAATCCCTGTACGATTCTCCCAACACTCTCCTTCTTCTTTTGACTATACTTAGGGAAAGTAACCTCATTTCAATATTCACAATAAAACAATTGAAAAGAGGGCATCAAATGCAAAAAGAGAAGACGCTACATTCCGAACACAGCACTTTCTTTTCTTTTGGTGGGGAATGGCCCACACTTCTGCTATAGGAGCTTCCCTTGCCTTCACTTCTCAAAAATGCACAGCTGGCTTCGTCTATGCTGGGCTCTTATCCGTGGACAGTTGCACTCCACCTCTGCAACAACCCTGTGAAGTAGCTGCACGGAGGGGAAAACGGAAGTTCAGGGAGATGGAGCGACTTATCCACGGCTTCCCAGCCACCCAGTCATGTCCAGGGCATTTTTGGCTTCTAATGAGGAGGTATTCAGAGTTGATCAGTCTTACTCTCTTGAACAGGAAGGAGTTGAGCAAAGCCTCGGGGGCAGCCAGGTGGCCAGACTGGGGTAGAGGTGCTACTCTGTTATTTAGGCGAATGACCTTCCTTATCTAGGCTATCGAAAACGGGGCTGCACTGGGCACCCCTGCCCACCCCAGGTCCCCTCTTGGCTTAGGAGTCATCTTTCCCTGTCCACCTCATGCCTGCCTTCTGCTTGGGCCCACCCTCCTGGAATGGCAGGGGACTGAGGGCTGGAGTGGGGTGGAGGCCGGTGGGACCTGCGGGGCTGTGGAGAAGGAGACGGCTGCATTAGGAGCAAGAGGGACCAGGGTGAGGCTGGGGCTAGGGGAGCTGGTGTGGGGCCCAGATAGTTATGCCTGTCCCTGGGTAGCTGGAATGATCTGGAAAAAGATGCCCGCCCTCTGCCTCTGGGAAGCCCCTCTGGGGTGACACCCCCGTCTTTTCTAGGCCACCTTTCCTGTCTACCCCTGAGAAGAGAGTGGAGGTGGGGGGAAGGGTGTGCTCTCTCTCAAGGAGTAGGAGAGTTATAGCCAATGTTTGTGTTGTCCCAGCTCTGTTTACCGAGCCTTGTCATGTTTACAAACTGCTTTTTGATTCATTTTCTCATGTAACTTCTCTGCAGAAGGGAAGAGCTATTATTGTTTTATTACTCCCTCCTTATAGCAAAGTTCAGGTCAGTGAATATTCACTGAGGGCTACTAAGTCACAGGCACTGCTGGCCGCAGAGATGAAGCTGGTTTGGCCTCTACCCTGGAGGCCCAGGATGTGCTCAGGGTCACAGAGTGAGCGGCCCAGCTGGGTTCTGGTCTGGTGACCCTGAGCCCAGGCCCCCTGATGTACCAGGTGTGTGGTTGGTGGGTCTCAGGGAGGTGAGCTTTGGGAATGCAGGTCATGTTCACGGAAACCAAAGGAAGTATTGGCTTTCATGCTGGTATAGAGCAAGAGAAGCAGCTGGGCCTGAAGGCTGGCGGGGAGGAAAGAACCCACTTGAGGACACCCCCAGAACTGGGACCAAACCCTGACCTTTGAAGTCTATTTGGAGGGACAGGTGGGAGGGACCGTGACCAGCCTCTCAGCAGTGGGATGGACACCGTGACCTCAACTGGTCCCTTTTGGTTTGGAGACTCTTGATTGGACTTCATCCACCCATCCGTCCATCATCCATCCATCCATCCATCCATCCATCCATCCATCATCCATCATCCATCCATCCATCCATCCATCCATCCATCCATCCATCCCCCAGTGCCACTGTGTGCCCTGCCCTAATTGTGGCTCCTAAGGGGCAGGTGTGCTGGAAACAAAGAGCTCCCCTGTAGGGAACAGGACCTCCCCCTCCCCCAAGAAAATCAGTGGGGGCTGAAGGTGGGGACTGAGGAGTGGGGAACTGGTGATGAGATGGGGGAGTAGGAGAGGAGGACGCGTCCTGGTGGAGGGGAGGGAGGTGGCGGTAAGGGAGGTGCTAGGAAGGCCTTCTGGGCTTTCTGTCAGGTTGGTGTGTGCATGCGGGATTAGCACACAAGCTTCCAGCTCCCTGGGAGTGGGTCTCAGGGCACCTAGTTTACCACCTGTTGCCAACACTTAAAACGTCTTAATCAGACTCAAATGAGCCACAAACAAATTCACTAGTCGGGTGGGGCTGCTACTCTCTCTGCTCCTGCCCAGCCCAGCACCTCTGCCCTGCCCAGCACCTGTAATGTTTTTCAGTGGCACCGGTGGAATTGGTGTGTATTTACGTTTGTGTGGGGGGTGGGGTTAATCTGTGTGTGCAATTAGGCCGAGTGGAAGAAACGCGGACTCTAAAGGCACACAGACATGAGTTCAAATCCTGCTCCCTACAGGCTTCATCATCTTGGGAGAATAACCCCGGTCAGCCTCAGTTTCCCTTTGTGCAAAATAGAGGTCTCAGTCCCAGCCTCTGCAGGATGTTATGAAGCTCCCCCCCCACCCCCCCAGTGCCTGTTGAGCACACAGTAGGCCCTCAGTTAATGCAGCTGCCCCCACTGTTCCATTGTTGTTGTTTTCCTATTGCCTGGCTGCCACAGCTGGTGTCCTTTGGAAGCCGCACAGGGCTGCAGGGGGTGGAGACAGCCCCTGCCCCAGCGCTGCTGGTCCCTTTCCCGGGCTTGGGCCAGGGCCTCGGGGTCTGGGCCTGGAGACAGCTGTGACTACAAAGCAGCTGAAGCTGCGGAGGCCGGGGGAGGTCCTGGCAGCGGGCGTTATTTTGGGCCTGGCCTGCTACCCCCGCTCCTGTTTCTTTTGGGAGCTTGGGGGGAGGGACCCTGGGTTCTATTTCTGGGCTCCCCCCTTCCTCTCTGTTGGCTTCCTTCTCTCTGCCCAGAGGGGTGGGAACAGAGAGCACTCTGGAGGTTACTAGGAGGCCAGGAAGCAATGGGGGGCAGGGTGGGGCTTGCCTGGAGGCCGGGGCTATTATTACCTGCCCCTCTCAGGATTTGACCTCCAGCTCCGAGTTGATGGGCGAGCAGGAGCCCTGGTGTCAGACCTCGAGGTCAGCCACCGTGCTGCTCCCCTGAATCTGCACGTAGACTGTAGGAAGTGGAGTGGGGACCAGCAGGAATTCCGGGCAGCTCAGGCACCTGTGGGCCTGTGTACCTGGGGGTGCCCTCCACCCACTCCCCCCGGCACACCCTCCTGGGCAAGACGCACCAGGTGATTCATCTTCTCACCAGAGCAGAAAAACAAGTTCAACTGGACAGTTTAATCTCCCCCCTGCTGGCAGGCATGGTGCCAGCTGCTGCCCCCAGCGCCCCCTCACCAGGGGTAGTTTACCCGTCCTGTGTTTCTGGGCTTCATGGGCATTTCTGGTTTCAGGGACACCCAGCTGGGGTCCAGGTAGGCCTGGGGGGCAGTTCATCGTGATAGTTGGCTGATAGTTGGCACTGGGCAGGTACTCAGGGCTGACGTAGTGCTCTTGTGGCAGGAGTTTCGTGGCATAGATTGTGCCAGCTGCTTCTGGAGTCTTGCCCCGAGGAGGTGGCGAGGGTGAGGTACCAGAGGAGGAGCCTTCGGAGTAGGCATCATTCCGGCCCAGGATCTGCAGCCTGGGTCCGGGTGCCCATAGATGGGGTCTGATGCTCCTCGTCTCTGCCTGGGGGAATTCTAGAGGTCCCTGCAGTGGCCAGGCCGCTGGTGGTCTCCATGCCCCCGCGATGACTCCAGCTGACCCTCCTTCCCCACTTTCTGGGTGGCATTGTGGGGGTGGGTATCCCTTGCCAGGAGGCTGGCACGTGGGTGGCATTGGAATGGGCTGGGGAGAATACCCGGAGTTTGTTTGCTTGGGAGAGAGATAGGGGGTATCCAGAGGGCTCATGATTCATCAGCACCTCCGTTGGGGGATTTTTTACCCCTTGGCCCTGAGTCGTGGCTTTGGGACAAAGAGGCTTTCTTTGCAAACAGCCCCCTGGATTGGGAGGGCAAGCTCCCTAAGGCTTACACAGCAGGGCCCTCGGACGCTTAGAATGGGCTGAGTCAGACGGAGCCTCTCCCCTGACTTCCCTCCTCTTCCCAAACTTGCAAACTTTCTTTTGCTGTTGCAGCTTCTGCAGGTGCAAGGGACAGGGGAGGAGGGGTCCTTGTCTAAGGGCATGACTCTGGGGAGTGAGTGTGGAGGAGGCAGCCGGGTTGGAGCAGCTCCCTGGACGGTGCCCTCTGACCCGCCTCCTCCCTCCTGCCAGTGTGCACCGGCACAGACATGAAGCTGCGGTTCCCAGCCAGTCCCGAGACCCACCTGGACATGCTCCGCCACCTCTACCAGGGCTGTCAGGTGGTGCAGGGTAATCTGGAGCTCACCCACCTGCCTGGCAATGCCAGCCTCTTCTTCCTACAGGTGAGAGCCAGGGGCAACCCAGCCGGTCCCTGCTGCCAGCTGGGCCTAGATTTCCTCGCTAGCGGTTCCTCAGCAGGAAGTCCTTTCTGATGTCTGACCCCTCTCCATTCTAGTGCAAGACCAGCTGATTCCTTCTCTGTAGCGTGGCTGGCCGTGGACATCTCTAGGTGGAATGCATCTGTTCCTTCGCTAAATTCTTTTTTAAAATATATTTTTATTGATTTCAGAGAGGAAGGGAGAGGGAGAGAGAGATAGAAACATCAGTGATGAGAGCAAATCATTGATGGGCTGCCTCCTGCACGCCCCACCCTGGGAATCGAGCCTGCAACCTGGGCATGTGCCCTTGACCAGGAATCGAACCGTGACCTCTGGGTTCATAGGTCGACACTCAACCACTGAACCACACTGGCCAGGCGCTTTGCTAAATTCTTGCTCTCTTGCCAGCACGATCACCTCCCCCCGTCCAACTGCCCAGCCACTGTCCCTCTCCCACCGGAGTAGTGGGAAATGTGGTGTCAGGGCCAGTTCTGCCACCGACAGACCGTGCGAATGTGGTCTAGGTTCTTGTCTGCTCTGGGCCTCAGTTTTGTTATCTGTATATGGGGAGCAGTGGGCATGCTCTGACGCCCCCATTTCGTAGATAAAATGGGAAATGTGTGTGAAAGGGTCATGCGCAGGAGAGTGGAAACCAGCCTGCTGAGCCTTTTCCATGCTGCCCGGAGTGGGGTCAGGAATGCAATGCACCGATGGCATCTCGTCCAGGCCTTTCCTTTTATAGATGAAGAAACGGAGATGCAGAGAGGGTGGGGCATCTGCTCCCAGCTTACCGAGTGCTCCCCCACCATTGTCTTTCCTGATCTACAGGAATCTGGTTTGGGGAGTGGCCTTGGTTTCCATTTTACACATGAAGAGAGCAGGACCGTTCAGTGGCTAGGGGCCTTGCCCAAGGCCCCCGCGCCCTGGGTAACCCCGAGGAGGCCTAGGAGGGGGGTAGTGTTCCAGGACCCAGGCCTGCCTCAACCCCAACCTCCCTTGCGCCCTCCCAGGATATCCAGGAGGTGCAGGGCTACGTGCTCATCGCTCACAGCCAGGTGACACAGGTCCCGCTGCAGAGGCTGCGAATCATCCGAGGCACCCAGCTCTTTCAGGACAGCTACGCCCTGGCCGTGCTGGACAACGGAGACCAGCAGGACAGCGCCACCCCTGTCGCCGGGGCCTCCCCAGGAGGGCTGCGGGAGCTGCAGCTTCGAAGCCTCACAGGTGGTCACCGTCACCCTGGACATCGCCTGGTGATGGAGAGCTGGCCAGGGCCGCTGCTAGCCAGGAGGCGTGGGGTGGCCTGGAACTTGCATCCCCTCTGGGTGGGTGCAGGTGGCGCTAGGAAAGGTGTCCTTGTGAAGAATAAAATAAAGATTTCCCTTCGTCCCGGCAAGTCGCAGCTTGTTCCCGCCCACGCAGCTTGACAGGAGGATGCTGGGTGGGTCTGGCCCACTCCTTGGCGGAGAGCACGTGTGTGGTGAACAGCCTGTGTCACTGTATATGGTAGCCCTGGGGCTGACAGTGGCCCAAGCCCTGCGTGCCAGCGGCTGTGCGTGCAGTGATTCTATTTCAGTCAGGCCGTGATCTCGCCATGGAGCGTTCACGGGGTTCTCACTTTACAGACGAGAAAACAGGTTTACGGAGGATAGGTGACTTGCGCGAGGTTGCGCAGCTAGTTGGTGGTGAGGCGGGGTTTCCGACTCCAGAGTCCGTCTTTTTACAACAAGCCCCGAGCAGGGGCGGGAGGAGGAGAGAGAGTCCCTGGGCATCTGGACCCTGACACGGACATCTCCCTCCTCCCGGACCTCAGTCTGTTCTTCGTGTACGTGGGGGCGACGGGGCGGGGGATGGCACTGGTCGGGCTCAAAGATGCTCAGGGTGTCCTCTCTGTTCCCCGGGGATCTGGGGTGTGTTTCAGAAGCCCGCTCCCCTTTTAGAAGGCCGGGGGCGGGAGCAGAAGCTGACAGACAGATGCCTGGTTGTTGTCCATCCCACAGAGATCCTGAAGGGAGGGGTGTTGATGCAGCGGAACCCACAGCTCTGCCACCAGGACACGGTCCTGTGGATGGACATCTTCCACAAGAACAACCGGCTGGCCGTCCTGCAGATAGACACCAACCGCTCGCGGGCCTGTAAGCCGCTCCTCCCCGCCTGCAGCCTCCTCCTTCTCAGCCCGCCACCCCCACCCCTCCGCCAAATCCTGCTTACATCCCCCGACCCTGCACCAGCACCACCCACTTCCTCTTTCATGGTGCCTCCTGCCATCTCTTCATCTCTGTGGCCCTCTGTTCTGTCTCCGTTTGTTTCTTTTTTAATTTTTATTTATTGATTTTAAAAAAAATATTTTTTTAATTGATTTCAGAGAGAGGAAGGGAGAGGGAGAGAGAGAAACATCAATGATGAAAGAGAATCATCAGTCAACTGCCTCCTGCACCCCCCCCCCCACCCCCCCACTGAGGATTGAGCCTGCAACCCGGGCATGTGCCCTGACCGGGAATCGAACTCGAAACCTTAGCACATTGGAAGCTCTAACCAACTGAGCTACCCGGCCAGGCTCCCTCTGCTTCTCGATTGTGTCTCTGTTTTTGGGGTCCCCTTGGCTCGCCTGGGTCTCGCCCTCACTGTGCATGCTGCCTCCTGGCCTGTCTCACTGTCTGTCTCACTGTCTCTCTGTTCTCTCCCCAGGCAAACCCTGTTCTCCATCCTGCAGCCCTTCCCACTGCTGGGGAGAGAGTTCCAAGGACTGTCAGATCTGTGAGTCCCCGGGAGGCACGGAGTCTGGGGGGCCGGGCTGGTGGAATAGAGGTGAAGGGGGGAGGGGTGGGTTACCGGACCTCGGGGGTGTCCCCTGGGGCAGGGACTCTTCCCCAGAAGGAGAGGCTGGTGTGGGTCTGGTGCCCAGGTGGCCACCCAGCCCTCATCCTGCCCTCTGCCTGACAGTGACGCAAACTCTGTGTGCCAGCGGCTGTGCCCGCTGCAAGGGCTCACTGCCCACCGACTGCTGCCACGAGCAGTGTGCTGCCGGCTGCACGGGCCCCAAGCACTCTGACTGCCTGGTATGTGCCCGGGGCCCCCCCCTGGGGGAGCTAGGGAAGGGGCACCCTGCCTGGTCCTGCCCTGTTGCCCCCGGCGCGTCAGGGGAAAGCAGCCCAGTGACCACCAGCTGCCCGTCCCCCCAGGCCTGCCTGCACTTCAACCACAGCGGCATCTGTGAGTTGCACTGCCCAGCCCTGGTCACCTACAACACGGACACCTTCGAGTCCATGCCCAACCCCGAGGGGCGTTACACCTTTGGTGCCAGCTGTGTGGCCACCTGTCCCTGTGAGTGCCACGGAGACGCAGGGTCTCAGTGATGTTGCTGGGGAGGCTGGTTTATGTGAGTGGGAGCCTGCGGTGAGTGCTGTCTGCCCCTTGCTTTGGGGGGCTGCCTCGTTCTTCCAACAGCTGTGGGGCGGCAGGGAGAGCAGAAGCTAAGAGTTCAGTCTTGGGAGCCAGAGCACTGACTGGTCATGTGCCCCTACTGTGTCTCAGTTTCCTCACCTCTAAAATGGGTACAATAATAGCCCCAGCCTCATAAGGTGGTTATAACGTTTGGGCGAGTTCAAGTCCTGGCTCCTCCACTCACTGGCGCAATGACCTTGAGTAATTTACATCATCCAATCGTGCCCTGGCTTCCCTTTTGGCAAAATGGGGATCGCACCGTGCCTCCCGCATAGGTTTGTTGTGCGCAGTACGCGAGTGGTAAGTGCTCAGGCCTGCCGGGGGGCCTTTCAGTCCTGGCTGCTGTCACTCTTTTTGTGACATTGCTCACGGTGTGAGGGGCTGGGGCCCATGGACACATAATCCTGGTCTCCTCAGACAACTACCTGTCAACGGACGTGGGATCCTGCACCCTGGTCTGTCCCCTCAACAACCAAGAGGTGACAGCTGAGGACGGAACACAGCGGTGTGAGAAGTGCAGCAAGCCCTGTGCCCGAGGTACCCGCCGCCCCCCAAACCATGCTGTGGTTCCTGGCCCTCTGCACACCCTGTCTGGCCTCGCCCAGTGTCCCCCCTTCCTCAGGCCTTCCCGGGGCTCAGTCCTTGTCTCCCACTGTCTCTGCCCTGCCCCCCCCCAGATCAGTCCCACAAGCTCCCCCATATCTTGCCAGTGTGGGGAGAGGGCATGTGGCCCTAAGAGGGGACTGTGGACGGGACCCAGGAGTCTGAGTTCCTGGTGCTCCATGTGGGGCTGACATGGCCCCCTCACCTGCCCACCCCCACAGTGTGCTATGGGCTGGGCATGGAACACCTGCGGGAGGCGAGGGCAGTCACCAGTGCCAATGTCCAGGAGTTTGCCGGCTGCAAGAAGATCTTTGGGAGCCTGGCGTTTCTGCCAGAGAGCTTTGAGGGGTAAGGATACTCCGATTAGGGTGGGCACAATGGTCGCAGACAGTATGGGGCAGTCACCGATTCCTGAAGACCCAGGAGTGGGAGCATCTGGGGGGGGGGGCGGGCAGGAGCCAGAGGTGGGAGGTCTGGAATTCAGAGAGAGTGGGGACTCCCGGGAGGGGTGTTAGTTCCATAAATGACACGTTATCCGTGAACGTGCACTTGTGTGGCGGTCAAGCCATCCAGGTCAAGTTACATTCTCCTTGAGTTCATAGCAGCTTTATCTCCTGAGTCCCAACCTGGAAATAACACATATGTGTATCAGTAGGTGAACAAATAGATGATGGTCTGTCCATACAATGAAATTCCCAGCAACAAAAAGAAACACACTGATCACATACATGTTCTCAAGAACATTATCTTAAGGGAAATTAGCCAGACAAGAAAGTCCACACTGTGATTCCCCTTAAGTGAAGTTCCAGACCGGCCAAACCACCCTGGTGATAGCAGTCAGAACAGCATTGTCCTGGGATGGGGGGGGGGGACGGGGACGGGGGGACGGGACCGGAAAGTGACAGGAAGGAAATTTCTGGGATGATGGGAATGTTCTATGTCTTGGAGTCTTGAATGAATGCATTTGTCAAAACTCATCAAATTGCCTAGTAAAAATCTGTGCATGTTATTATATGTGAATTATATTTCAATAAAAAAGAGGAGATTCCTTTCGACACTTCTTCCACCTTTACTGCCCTTTCCAGAGGAGACACTGCTAACGGGTTGTGTGTCTTCTAGACCATTATCTGCACATAGACACACGGAGAAACATAGTTTCAGGTTTTTTAAATTTATTGATTTTTAGACAGAGAGAGAGGAAGGGCGAGAGCCAAAGTCAATACGTTGTTCCATACATTCATTGGTTGTTCTTGCATGTGGCCTGCCGGGATCAAACCCGCAACCCTGGTGTATGGGAACGACGCTAACCCACTGAGCTGCCTGGCCAGGACCAGAAACATCGTTTTGGTAGTTCTGCTGGGGAGGGAGGGAGTTGGTTTAGGTGAGTGGTCGGCAAACTGCGGCTCGCGAGCCACATGCGGCTCTTTGGCCCCTTGAGTGTGGCTCTTCCACAAAATACCACGTGCGGGTGCGCATGTACAGTGCGATTGAAACTTCGTGGCCCATGCGCAGAAGTCGGTATTTTGTGGAAGAGCCGCACTCCAGGGGCCAAAGAGCCGCATGTGGCTCGCGAGCCGCAGTTTGCCGACCACTGGCTTAGGTAAATGGAGCTGGAGCATACCTTGGGTATTGTCTGCTCCTTCCTTTAGGGAGCTGGTCGTGATGGTTCTGCCTCATTCTTTCGACAGCTATGGAGCAGGTGGCAGCAGCAAAGAGTAGCAGCTAAGGGCCCAGGCCTGGGAGCCAGACCGCCTGGGTTTGAAACCTGGCTCGACCATTTACTGTGCATGTGACCTTACTGGGCCTTCGTTTCCTCATCTTTAAAATGGGGGCACAAGTAGTTCCAACCTCATGAAGTGGTTGTGAAGTGTGACTGAGTTAATATGCACAAGCTCTTAGAACAGTGCCTGGCACCCACTGAGAACTCCTGGGTGTTAGCTTTTTGTCTGTAGCCTGGAGAGATCAGGATTATATTTACCAGCTCCCCTACTTACCGATGGGTGCTTAGGTTGTTTCCAATTTTTTTTTTAAATATATTTTATTGGTTTTTTACAGAGAGGAAGGGAGAGAGATAGAGTTAGAAACATCGATGGGAGAGAAACATCGATCAGCTGCCTCCTGCACATCTCCTACTGGGGATATGCCCGCAACCCAGGTACATGCCCTTGACCGGAATCGAACCTGGGACCTTTCAGTCCGCAGGCCGACGCTCTATCCACTGAGCCAAACCGGTTTCGGCCCAATTTTTTTTTTTTAAATATATTTTATTGATTTTTTTACAGAGAGGAAGGGAGAGGGATAGAGAGTTAGAAACATCGATGAGAGAGAAGTATCGATCAGCTGCCTCCTGCACACCCCCTACTGGGGATGTGCCTGCAACCAAGGTACATGCCCTTGACCGGAATCGAGCCTGGGACCCTTCAGTCCCCAGGCCGACGCTCTATCCGCTGAGCCAGACCAGCCGGGGCTGTTTCCAGTTTTTGCTCTTACAAACAGTTCTGCCTTGTACGTGCCTCAGGGATCGTGTCCCTCCAGGCCACATTCCTAGAAGCAGAATTTCTAGATCAAAGGATATAAATACTGTGTTGATGGGTCCTGCCAAACTACGGCCTGGGCTTTGTAGCTCAAGATGGGAACAGCCGGGCTTGAGCAAAGGGTTTAAGTGCGGTTATTAATAGAGGGGAGCGGGGAGAGGGCGGTGGGCCGGCCCTGGGGTTGTGCTCGCTCCCTCCGGGCCCTGCTCACTCCTCTCATCTTTCTCCTAGGAACCCCGCCTCCAACACTGCCCCCCTAGAGCCTGAGCAGCTCAGAGTGTTTGAGACCTTGGAGGAGATCACAGGTGAGCTCTGCCCCTGCGTCCTGCTCGGGAGGGGCTGGGGGCGCCATCCTGTCCCCGCACCCTAGCCTCCCTGTGCCTGCAGGTTACCTGTACATCTCGGCGTGGCCGGACAGCCTGCCTGACCTCAGCGTCTTCCAGAACCTGCAAGTGATCCGGGGACGCGTGCTGCACGAGTGAGCACCCGGAGGCGGGGGCTGGAGGGGGGCTGGGAGACGCGTGGGCATGTGGGGCGTCTGCTCCCCAGGGGCTCCGGGGGCAGCCTTGCTATGGAGACAGCAGGTGAGGGCAGCCCTTGCTGACGGGGGGGGGGGGGGCCCAGTGAGGGCTGCCCCCCCTGCAGCTGACACTCTTCTCCCACAGCGGTGCCTACTCGCTGACCCTGCAAGGACTGGGCATCCGATGGCTGGGGCTGCGCTCGCTGCGGGAACTGGGCAGTGGGCTGGCCCTCATCCACCGCAACGCCCACCTCTGCTTTGTCCACACGGTGCCCTGGGACCAGCTCTTCCGGAACCCTCACCAGGCCCTGCTCCACAGTGCCAACCGGCCAGAGGATGAGTGTGGTAAGACAGGGAGCCCAGCGCTGCCCGCTCCCCGTCTGCCGGCAAACCGTGCCCGGGGCCCTCCCAGCAGCAACCTGGGACTCGTGCAGACTGCCCGCCCCCGGGGCGCCACCCTTGACACAGCTCTGGCCGGCTTGAGCCCTTGGCATGGCTTCTAGCTGAGTCCTGCCTCACTGCCTCGGCATCCCCCTCCCCCCTTTCCTCTCTCTTCCTGGGACCTCAGAACTCTTCTCTCTCCCTGCATTGCCAGGCCCTGTTCCCACCCAAAACCACCCCCACAGCCTCTCCCCCTGCTTCACTTGGGCCTGAGCCTCCCTAAGGGTCCCCTCTGACTCCTTCTTCTCACTGCAGTGGGTGAGGGCCTGGCCTGCTACCCGCTGTGCGCCCACGGGCACTGCTGGGGTCCGGGGCCCACCCAGTGCGTCAACTGCAGCCAGTTCCTTCGGGGCCAGGAGTGCGTGGAGGAGTGCCGAGTACTGCAGGGGTATGCGGGGCGGAGCAGGGGGAGGGCGGAGGGGTGCACGGGGGCTCCTTCCAGACCCCCTCACCCGCCATCCCCTCTCACAGGCTCCCCAGGGAGTATGTGAAGGACAGGTACTGTCTGCCTTGCCACCCCGAGTGCCAGCCCCAGAATGGCTCAGTGACCTGCTTAGGATCGGTGAGGTGCTGGTGGGCTCAGAGCTGGGTGGAGGGAAGCAAGGGTGGGTTGGGGCAGATTGCCAGGGACCTGGCCAAGTCTGGTAAAACATCTGTGGAGAGAGCCCTGAGCTCAGACCTGAACAGCAGCAGGGTGGAACAGCAGCAGGGTGGAACAGCGGGAGGTGGAACAGCCTGTGGGTGGAAGGAGATTCCATGCTGCGGACTGTGAGTTGTGTGATGGACCTTCAGACTGTGCAGAGATCCCAGGGAAGCCTGCGTTCTTTTAAAAATATTTTTATTGACTTCAGAGAGGAAGGGAAAGGGAGAGAGAGAAACATCAATGATGCCCTAACCGGTTTGGCTCAGTGGATAGAGCGTCAGCCTGCGGACTCAAGGGTCCCGGGTTCAATTCCAGTCAAAGGCATGTACCTTGGTTGCGGGCACATCCCCAGTGGGGAGTGTGCAGGAGGCAGCTGGTCGATGTTTCTCTCTTATTGATGGTTCTAGCTCTCTATTCCTCTCCCTTCCTCTCTGTAAAAAAAATCAATAAAATATAAAAAAAAGAAAAAGAAAGAAACATCAATGATGAGAGAGAATCATTAACCGGCCGCTTCCTGCACGTCCTGCACTGGGGATCGAGCCCACAACCCGGGCATGTGCCCTGACTGGCAATCGTACGATGACCTCCAGGTTCATAGGGTCGGCGCTCAACCACTGAGCCACGCTGGCCGGGCGGGGGCCTGTGTTTTGGCTGTGACTGTGCCAAGGTGGTTGGATAGACTTGTGGGCTTCGGCATCAGGCTGCCTGGATGCAAGTGCAGGGCCCACTTCCGCCTCATGTGTAAAGCGAGTGTCACCTGGTGCCTGTTCCCTTAGGGGGCAGGAGGAACTGACGTAAATAGGGTTTGCGCCGTCCTGAGCACGGAGAGGCTTCTCCATGTCCGTGGCTATCGCTACTTGCTGTTAGACCTTAGCAATGAGCTCCCGCCCTTGGCTTCCAGTCCTTCACCTGAAGCCCCCCCGTTCAGGGATCAAGCTTTGAAGCGGGTTGGGGGGTGAGGTGAGGAGTGGGGTGGAGGTGGGCGGGCCTGGATGAAGAGCAGGGGCAGTAGACACAGCAGGTGTAGGCTGTCCCAGGAACAGCGTGAAAAGTGCTGCCGAGTGGCTGTCGGCAGCTCGAAGGGGACGCAGGCGCCTCACCCTGCACCCAGCTCCTCACAGACCTTCCTGCCTTCCCAGGAGGCCGACCAGTGCATGGCCTGCGCCCACTACAAGGACGCCCCCCTCTGCGTGGCTCGGTGCCCCAGTGGCGTGAAGACTGACCACTCCTTCATGCCCATCTGGAAGTTCCCCGACGAGGAGGGCACGTGCCAGCCATGCCCCATCAACTGCACCCACTCGTGAGTCTGGGGGCCCTTTTCTGCAAAAAGGCGGGCTTTGTCCCAGGAGCCCCTGCGGCATTACCAAAGGGGACAGCTCTGCTCTGCTAAAACCTGAGGCTTCATTTTCACCTCCTTTTTGTCTGATCCCAAAAGTAACAGGTTAACATTTTTTATTAAAACATAAAATATAAATAGTGTTGCTAGCAGTTCTGTCCCCACTGTTTATCAGTTACAGTGTTTTGCCCTAGTTTTTATCTGTGCACGTGCTTACATATATATTATTCTAACATGTTATACGCTCCAGTTGTCTTTATCTGTGTATTCTAACGTATATTATTACAACATGTTACATGTATGTATGTATATTACTGTTCTCCAGTTGTTTTTATCTGTATTCTAACTTATTTTTATAAAAGATTTTTAAAATATATTTTATTGATTTCAGAGAGGAAGGGAGAGGGGAGAGAGAAGTAAAAACACCAATGATGAGAGAGAATCATTGATTGGCTGCCTCCTGCATCAACCCGAGCATGTGCCCTTGACTAGAATCGAACCCGGATCCTTCAGTCGCCAGGCCGAGGCTCTATCCACTGAGCCAAACCAGCGAGGCAGTGGTTCTCAACCTTCCTAATGCTGCGACCCTTTAATACAGCTCCTCATGTTGTGGTGACCCCCCAATTTCATTGTTGCAAATTGAACATAATTAAAGCATAGTGATTCATCACAAAAACAATACGTAATTATATATGTGTTTTCCTATGGTCTTAGGCGACCCCTGTGAAAGGGTCGTTTGACCCCCAAAGGGGTCGCAACCCACAGGTTGAGAACCACTGAGCTAGAGCCTTCTCCCCACCCCCCCCCACCAAAATGGTGTCGTAGACCATACATCATGCGTATTGTTTGCAAATGGCTTTTTAAAAATATATTTTATTGATTTTTTACAGACAGGAAGGGAGAGGGACAGAGAGCTAGAAATATCGATGAGCGAGAACCATTGATCAGCTGCCTCCTGCACATCTCCTACTGGGGATGTGCCGCAACCAAGGTACATGCCCTTGACCGGAATCAAACCTGGGACCCTTCAGTCCGCAGGCCGACGCTCTATCCACTGAGCCAAACCAGCTAGGGCGCAAATGGCATTTTTTTCACTTGACAGGATCTTGCAGTGTTTTTTCATGTCCTAACACGGTGATCTACCCTATTCCCCCCCCCCCCCCCCCAAAGTTGTCTTTAATTACACATGAAATCCGTGGATGCATCCTTGTGACAAACATTTTCAGCAATTCAGAAGTATAAACACTGCAAAGCGCACGTGCCCTTTCGGTCCCTGCCCCTGTCCCCCCTCCCCCCGCTCCCTGGGGAGAACCTCCGGATTCACTGGGGTGGGTGCCTCCTGCAGGCGTCCCTCCGCCATTCACATAAACACGCTGGGCTGTGTCATAGAAGATTGCCGTTTTTTGTAGGTCAGAAATGCCCAGGAAAAGGCAATTTCAACTCACATGTAACCAGTGTGGGTTTGTGTGTGTGCCTTTTGTATTGTGAAGGGGATCAGACTTGGGATATATTATTTAACCATGTCCCTGTTTGAGGGCTATTGATTAGGCTTTTTTTTTATTTTTAAATTTTTATTGATTGTTTTTTAGAGAGAGGAAGGGAGAGAGAGAGAAACATCCGTGTTGTTGCTGCGCTGAGTTACGCATGCACTGGTTGCTTCCTGCATGTGCCCCGATGGGAATAAAACCTACAACCTTGGTGTCTCGGGAGACACTCTGAACAACCGAGCTACCCGGCCAGGGCCTTTTATTTTCATTTTTTGGAAGTTTATTGCACGGGAGCTCCTTGTACAAGTGAACATCTTGGGCAGGCCCCCTGGTGTTGGCATCTTTAGGGCACACCCTGAGAGGGGGGTTGCTGTGTCACAGACTGTCCTGCAGAAGTGGGGCCGGTTCGCTGTCCTGGCCTTTCAGGGAGGGGATGGCTGGGCTTTGGGACTCGGTGCTCCTTTGGGGGCCCCCACAGGACACACCGCAGGGAGGTGCAGGAGGACGGGGGCCGGGGGCTCCCCGGCTGGACGGGACTCCCTTGTGGGATGGTAGGAAAATCACTGATGACCTTGAGCCCAGTTTCTGCCTTTGTCCAACGGGGATAACCAGGCAGCCACACCTACCTCCGGGGTTGCTGGGAGGCCGGAGGGAGCCCAGGAGGTGGTGCCCAGCCTTGTTGACAGGCCTCTCTCTCCTGCAGCTGCGTGGACCTGGATGAGAAGGGCTGCCCCGCCGAGCAGAGAGCCAGGTCAGCTTGGTCCCCAGGACATGCCCCTGGTTGCTCCCCCATCCCCCACCGGCCCCTGGGTGGTCACTGCTGAACGAAGGAGGGGAGGGGGCCTCCTGACATGACACAGGTCCCTTTCCTGCCCACTCTTCCACTGTGGGTCCTCCTTCCAATTCGTTTCAACAAGTGGACGGAGGACCTGCTCAGGATGCCTGTGGCCTGGGGAACAGGGAAAGATGGCACGGGTTCCCAGCACCTCCCACCCTCGAGTAGCTGGACGTCTCGTAAGGGGCCCTGGGACTCCAGGCAGATGGCGAAGAGGGTGCAGCTGCAGCCCTGAGGGAGAGGAGGGGGGGAGGCGGGCTTCAAGGAGGAGGTGGCATTTCAGCCAGGCCTTGAAAGAGGGGCAGGTCCGTCACTTGCCTTCGGGGGATAGCAGCTTAAGTGGCGTCCTGGGGAAGGGTCGGAAGAACCTAGGCTGTGCTTCCTGGAAGGCCCTGGCGTGGTGCGCTGTTAGCACAGAGGAGGGATGCAGCGTGAAGTCTGAGTCAGGCCCAGGCTGGGTCTGGAGGGCATGGGGCCTCCCTCACCAGCAGGCCACAGGGCTGGACTGGGCTTCTGGGCAGTGGGGGGCCGGGGGAAGGGCTTTGGGGAGAAAAAGATTGGCGTATGTCCTAGGCCATCATTTGTCTGGGAAGCAAGCGTTCGTGAGAGTCTGCAATGCGCCAGCCCCTGGCTAGGCAGGGGAGGGGCCAGGAGGACAGTCAGTGCCCAGGAGTGCCAGCGATTCCAGGCCGAGTCTGAAAGGTGATCCCACAGAGAAGAGGTGGTCCGGGCAGAAGTAGCAGCAAGTGCAGAGGTTGGGAGGCGTGGAAAACCATGACCTATGGGTGAAAAGTGTGGCTAGAACATCAGAATCACTGGGTGCACATTCCTGGGCCCCACCCCATTCCCACAGTCAGACTCTCTGGGGGTGGGGCTCCAGACTTGTGCATTTTAACAAGCTCCTTGGTGGTTTTTGTCAGGAAGTTTGAGAATCCTGGGCTAAGCCAGGGGTAAGAGCATAGACAGTGTGGGGATGTGGGTGGTGAGAGCTTTGAATCCCCAGCAAGGAGTTTGGACTTGATCCTGGAGGCAGCAGGGAGCCAAGGGAGGTTTTAAAACAGGGAAGAGAGGGTAGAAGTCTGTGGGTCACCCTTCCAAACACCAGTGACCTTCCTGCGCCTCCATGGGGCCCCTTCAGCCCTGCTCCCCAAGACTGAGCCCCAATCCCTGACCTTTTCCCCTGTCTGCAGCCCTGTGACGTCCATCATTGCTGCTGTGGTGGGCATTCTGCTGGTCATGGTCGTGGGGGCAGTCCTCGGCGTCCTGATCAGGAGAAGGCGGCAGAAGATCCGGAAGTACACGATGCGGAGGCTGCTGCAGGAAACGGAGGTGAGGGCCTCCCTACCTGCTTGGCGTCTGCGGCCCAGCTCCCCAGGCACTGACGCAGGCTCACCCTCTCTCCCCACAGCTGGTGGAGCCGCTGACGCCTAGCGGGGCGATGCCCAACCAGGCTCAGATGCGGATCCTCAAAGAGACCGAGCTGAGGAAGGTGAAGGTGCTCGGATCCGGAGCTTTTGGCACCGTCTACAAGGTCAGGGGTGGGGCCACAGTTGGGGTGGGCGGTCCCAGAGGATGCACTGGGGTGTGGGCAAGGGTTCTGTTGGGGAAGGCAGCCCTGAGCTGGGGGCGGTGATGTTTGGTAGGGCAGTTATAGAGGCTGGAACAGGGGGAAGGGATGGGTGAGTGTGGCTAGATAATGAGGCTGCTGGTAAATTGTGCGGTTGGCCCAGGGGTGGGGAAACACAGGAATGACCTTCTTGGGCCGGCCGTTTCCTGCTCACATTCCCCGCTCTCTGCCCAGGGCATCTGGATCCCCGATGGGGAGAATGTGAAGATCCCAGTGGCCATCAAAGTGTTGAGGGAAAACACATCTCCCAAAGCCAACAAAGAAATCTTGGATGTAAGTCCCTCCACCCTCCCCAGCCGGGAGCACGGGAGGGCCCCTGGCTGCAGGTCTGGCTCTGGGCTCCCTCTCCCCTGGGATTTAAGGAGACAAGTGTTATCCCCAAACCTGGACTCTTCACCTCCCCATCCTGTGGGCTGTGGTTCTGGTTGGTGTCAGATGGGGTCGGTCCAGTGGGCGTCCCCAGTCACACCTTGGCCCTCAGGAGGGGCGCGTGGTGGTTGGGGTTCGTGGTCTCCCGCACCCCCTCAGTGTGCACCCTCGCCCCCAGGAAGCATATGTGATGGCCGGTGTGGGCTCCCCGTATGTGTCGCGCCTCCTGGGCATCTGCTTGACCTCCACGGTGCAGCTGGTGACACAGCTCATGCCCTATGGCTGCCTCCTGGACCACGTCCGCGAACACCGCGGGCGCCTGGGCTCCCAGGACCTGCTGAACTGGTGTGTGCAGATTGCCAAGGTACGCACCCGGGGGTCTGGGCGCCATGGGTGCCCCTGAGAGCAAGCGTGCCCCCACGCAGGGTGGGGATGGGGAGGTTTCCTGGGAGAGTGTGGCTAGAGCCTGGTTAACAAGGATGCCTCCAATCCCAGGGAATGAGCTACTTGGAGGAAGTGCGGCTTGTGCACAGGGACCTGGCTGCCCGGAATGTACTGGTCAAGAGTCCCAACCACGTCAAGATCACAGACTTTGGGCTGGCTCGGCTGCTGGACATCGACGAGACGGAGTACCATGCAGATGGGGGCAAGGTGGAGTGGGGTCTGGGCCCTGGGAGCACTCTGAGAATCCCCGCCCACCCCCAACACGCCTAGTCCAAGGACTTCTCTTCCCTCTCAGGTGCCCATCAAGTGGATGGCGCTGGAGTCCATTCTCCGCCGACGGTTCACCCACCAGAGTGATGTGTGGAGCTACGGTGCGTGGGGGGCAGCACTGGGCGGGGTGGACGAGGAGCCATGGTCCTGTCCATGGTGGGATGTTGGTGAAAGGATGAGAGTGAACGGAGACACCTCAGCATAAATGTGGGTTGGAAGGGAGGACTGCAGTGCTTCCACCTGCTAGGGTCTGTGCATGTCCCAGGGGTTGGGGAAGGACTCGAGATAGCTCCTGCCCTCTGGCAACACATCCCTCTCCTCCTTCCCCCACGGTGCCAGGCTCCTGGACAGAGCCTCTGGGAGGCAGACACTAAAGCTCCTCCTGTTGCCCGTCTCATCCTGTCTCTGCCCTAGGTGTGACTGTGTGGGAGCTGATGACTTTTGGGGCCAAACCTTACGATGGGATCCCAGCCCGGGAGATCCCTGACCTGCTGGAGAAGGGGGAACGGCTGCCCCAGCCGCCCATCTGCACCATCGATGTCTACATGATCATGGTCAAATGTGCGTGGTGGAGCTGTGCTGGCTGCCCGGAGGCGGGGTGGGAGGTTCTGGGTAGAGGGTTTCCAGGGAACATGGAAGGGGGCCGAGCCAGAATGCATGTGACCCAGAGGCCCCTCGTGGTTACAGGAACCTCCACAGGGTCTCGCTTCCCTTTCACATACCAGTCCAGGGACGCTCCAGGGACCAGCTAGAAAGAGACTTAGATACAAATCAAAAGGGCAAACTTACCGAGATTCTCAAAGCTTCTGGTACCTCGTCTCTACCACCTCAGAGCTTTGGACTCGAATCACTACCCAAGCTTGGAGAGGGCGGGGCGGGGCCGCACACCCACTGCCCCTGGGACTGAGATGCTGACCCTCCTCCCGCCCCCAGGTTGGATGATTGACTCTGAATGCCGGCCCCGGTTCCGGGAGTTGGTGACCGAATTCTCCCGCATGGCCAGGGACCCCCAGCGCTTCGTGGTTATCCAGGTACCGGACCACCCACCACCTCCCTGGGTCCCAGGCCTCCCAGCCCGGCCCCTTGCCCGACTCATCGTGCCTCCTGCACAGCACCTCCCTGAGCCTTCCCCGGGAGGTCGGGCACTGGGCTGGGGAGAGGCTGCCACGCTGTCTCTCTCCTCCCCAGAACGAGGACTTGGGCCCCGCCAGCCCCTTGGACAGCACCTTCTACCGATCGCTGCTGGAGGATGACGACATGGGGGACCTGGTGGATGCCGAGGAGTACCTGGTACCCCAGCAAGGCTTCTTCTGCCCAGACCCTGCCCCGGGTGCGGGGGGCACGGCCCACCGCAGGCATCGCAGCTCATCCACCAGGGTCAGTGCCCTTGGTCACACTCTGGTGGGTGTGGTTACCTCTCCTGACCCTAATGCACTAGGTCCCTTTCTTCGATGTCCGCCCCCCTAACCACTCCCTCATGGAGATCCCTATTTTCCCTAAGGATTCCTGCTGCCTTCCAACCCATGTCCCCATGGTGACTATGCCATACCCCAAAGGGGACCTCTATTTCCTTCCTGTGACCCTGTGGAGTCTCCATCTCAAATCTATGAATGACCCCACCATCATGACCTTCTCTCTTGTCCCCAGAGTGGCGGTGGTGAACTGACACTGGGCCTGGAGCCCCCTGAGGAGGAGCCCCCGAAATCTCCACTGGCGCCCTCCGAGGGGGCGGGCTCTGATGTGTTTGAGAGCGACTTGGGAATGGGGGCGGCCAAGGGGCTGCAGAGCCTCTCCCCACATGACCCCAGCCCTCTACAGCGGTACAGTGAGGACCCCACAGTGCCCCTGCCCCCTGAGACTGATGGCTACGTTGCCCCTGCGACCTGCAGTCCCCTGCCAGGTATGGCATCCAGGCCTGAGCTGAGGTTGGGAAGTGGGGGAGGTGGGGACCACCGTGGGGGCTGTGTTAGTAGCTGGGACACATGGGTTTCTTTCCCTAACAAACCCCCCCTCTTGCCCTTTCAGAATACGTGAACCAGCCAGAGGTCCGCCCGAAGCCCCCCTCACCCTTAGAGGGCCCCCTGCCGCCTCCTCGATCTGCCAGTGCCACTCTGGAAAAGCCCAAGACTCTCTCCCCCAAGACTCTGTCCCCTGGGAAGAACGGGGTTGTCAAAGACGTTTTCGCCTTTGGGGGTGCCGTGGAGAACCCTGAGTACCTGGCACCCCGCAGCAGGGCTGCCCCTCAGCCCCACCCTCCTCCCGCCTTCAGTCCAGCCTTTGACAATCTCTATTACTGGGACCAGGACCCATCAGAGCGTGGCTCTCTGCCCAGCACCTTTGAAGGGACCCCTACAGCAGAGAACCCCGAGTATCTGGGCCTGGATGCGCCAGTGTGAGCCAAAAGGCCAAGTCTGCTTAGGCCCTGCTGAACCCGCGGGGAGTGGGGGAGGCCTGACTCCCGGCCTGTGTCGGACCCTGTGTCAGGACAACGTGGGGAAGGGCCCTTGGACCGTATCAGTGGAGCCCGCCATGCCAGGCACCTTCTTTCCCCTTCCAGTTCCCAGGTGGCTCAGAGGAGCTCAGCCTGGTTGGAAGAGGAGGCAGCATCCGGAAGGAGCCCTGTCCCAGCAGACTCTAGGGTCCAATGGATGCCACAGCCACAGTCTCCTCACCTGAGGGAGCAGCCCAGCCTGGCTCTCTCCTTCCACACCCCCGGCACGGAAGGACTTAGGGGAGCTGGGCCTAGGAGGGGAAGAGGCCCCAAAGAAGTGTCGAGGGCAAGAGCAGTCCATTCAGAGACTGTCTCTGAGTCCTAGCGCTGCCTCCAGGAAGAAGGGAATAGCAGCGGTGCCCAGGTCTAGTCCTTGTACAGAGTGCTTTCTTTGATTTGTTTTTACGTACTTTTTTTGTGTGTTTTGTTTTTTAAAAAAAAGATAAAATAAGGACTCGGGTATTGTGGAAGGGGGAGTGGTCCCTGGGGTTGGGGATGTCCTTTCTCCACATCCACTTTCTCCATCTGCAAATACATTTTGGAAAACAGCTGGGCACCAGCCTATGCCTGGGGGTAGTTCTGTGCCTTCCCGTATTGCTTGCCGCCTAACATACACTCAACTCATCTTTTCCTGGAGGGAGCGACTAGTCATCTTTAAGAAGCCTGAATGTGAAGCCTATCTTCCAACGTCCTGGCTTCTGGGTTGAGGGGGATCTGGGAGTTGAGGATACTGATCCGAGAGCCCTTTGCCAACCAAATCATTCTTGCTTAGAAAAAAACAAATCCTTCAGGCCACCCACCCCACCCACCATAATGAGCGGTGTGGGTGGGAAAGAGGCAGTGTCTACTGGGTCATTTTCCTTATTGGCTATGAGAAGAGATCACTGAACCAGAAGTCGCTATCCAGAAAAAGCCCGCCCACCCAGCACAGCCACCCTGCTCCTCCCCCACACTCCCAGGCTGGACATAACACACACTAGTTGGCACAAGTGTTTGTAGTGCCAGTTTATTGCCAATAGCTGACAATGCCCGGGGCTAGTAGAAAATAAATTAGAACGACAGTGGCCTCTTACAGGTGCAGCGAGGCTGGAGCGGGGAGCCAGCTTTTGTGGACACTGATCCCCGGAAGGGGTACAAGGTGGCTGTGATAATATCAGTGGAGAGGCTCTCCCATGCTCCAGACCAACAGAAGTTTCTATTCCCTCCTGGTACCCAAAGGGGCAAAGTGGAGGCCAGGGTCTCAGCTACCTGGAGCTAAGTGAGGGGAAAGGGGTAGTGGGGAACCCTCAGCAGGACCAAAGGGGAGACCAAGGCTTGTACCCCAGAACCCACAGGAACCTGGAATCCCATGCCATCACAGGATGATGCAGGGGGGGCGGCTGTTGGTGATCTTCTCTAGGGGTTCTCCGTTACTGGCTCTCCGGATGGCCTCAATGAGCTGGAGGGCAGAGAGATGGCGTGGGATGATGTGGGGCAGAGGCGTGGTGACCCCGGGGTGCTTCCAACACTGCAAATACTCACATCTTTCTCATAAGGGAAGCCCCCGTTCTCCAGCTTGGAGAACACCAGCTGTCCATTGATCTCGATCTCAAAGGCCCCTGGTATTAAATAAACCAGTGAATCAACTGTCTGCTGAGAACAAGGCAAAGGTCAGGAGGCCCTCCGCACTCAGAGTGGGCACAGGCGCCCATGTCCTCCGCATGCCCGGTTAGAGACCTGCAGCTCTTCAAGACATTTCCCAACCCGGGGTCAGGCCAAAGGAACGAGGAACGCATGTGAGCCCTTTGAACTCCAGGAAGGGCTCCCTCCCCTCCAAACCTGTCCTTTCACAGTCTCACCGGCTTTCCCTTACAGGATTCGTCTGTGACCCCCTCCACGATGGAAGGGGGTCAAGCTGTCTGGACATGTCACTAGGTGCCAGCCACCGCCGGAGACAGAGCGGGGCAGCTGGGACCTGGAACCCTGACTCAGCAGGTGTTCTGCGGCCTCACCTGTGCCCCCCAGGCGCGACTCGATCTCGATGCCAGGGTACTGCTCCTTCACGGCGCTCGCCAGCTCCAGGTAGGTCGCCTCAAAGCCGCAGGGTTCACTAGGGAGACCACACCTGGGGGTCGCTTGGGTTTCGGGGCAGGGACCGCCCGCGGACCCGCCCTCATCCGGACCGGAACCTCACCGGCCGGAGCCGCTCACCAGTACTCCACCACGATGCGGACCCCACTGCCCGGTTCGAGCTCCCCGGGATGGGGCGCTGCAGACGCCGGCCCCGCGTCCCCGCTCATTGCTGCCGGCTCCGCTCCGGCCGCTGCTTCCGGGTGTTACGTGACGCCGCGGGCACGTGAGGGGGCGGGGCCACGCGTTCCGTCCGGGCGCCCCCTGCAGGCCGCGGCTGCCGCTGCCGCTGCCGCTAGGGTTTGGCCCTAGCCTTGGCCAGGAGGCTCGCGGCTGGGTGGGCCAGTGCACACCGCCTTCAGGGCGAGCTCGGGGGGGCTTGTCCTGCACCCGGTGTCCGCTGGACTTCTCGGCCATTACCCACTTCTGGCTGGGAGGTTGCTGCTGCCTTTGATCGAATAAAATATCTTAAACTGCTTTCCAGGAAGAGAATGTGGTGGAGCAAGGAATCTCAGGACCCGGCGTTGGCCGATTCAACAGGCCCTACAATCTGGGGCAGTGACCACCTCTCCCCCTGCATTTGGGGACCATAGGCTTTGGGGCGCTCACTCCTTACGCTCACTGATCCCATCACCATCACGTGCCTCCAAGTCCCTGCACCTCCCCTGTCGTCCCAGCCTTACTGCAGGCTGGCACCATTATTCCCATTTTGCGACTCTAGAAATGGAGGCTGGGAAGAAGGTCTCCCTGCCTCTTGCCTCGCTGGCGGCCCGCCATAATATACTAACAGGTCACCCACTCTAGCATTTCTTTAAACCATTCGTTTTAAAACAATGACATACAGACTTGTGTACCCATGGCTGCAATCCAATCACAGAACATTTCCGTCAACCTCAGAAGGTCCCTCTTGCCTGCTTGCTGTCCTCGGCAACCACGGACCTGCTTTCTGTCTATAAACTTGCCTTTTCTGGACATTTCGTATATTACATGGGACGATAAAATATGTGGTCTTTCGCTTCTGGCTTCTTTCATTCAGTGTAAAGGTTTTGAGGTTCATCCACGCTGTAGCCTGTACCAGCAGTTTGCTCCTTTTTGTAGCTTGGTATCCCATTTTATGTATTCTAATTGATGGACATCTGAAAGTCCAGTTTTTGGCTATTTGGAATAATGCTGCTATGAATGTTCATGTAACTGTCTTGGTACATGTCTTCATTTCTCTTGGGTAGATTCTAGGAATTGAGTTGCTGGAGTGCATGGTAAGTTTATGTTTAACTTTTTAAGAAACTGACAAACTGTTTTTCAAAGTGGCTGTCCCATTTTACATTCCCACCAGCAATATATAAGGATTTGCTTCCCCCGTATCTTTGTCAACACTTATCTGTCCCTTTGATTATAGTCATTCTGATGAGTGTGAGGTGGTATATCATTGTGGGATTTTGCTGTTGTTAATCCTCACTTGAGGATATTTTTCCATTGATTTTTAGAGAGACAGAGAGAGAAACATTGATATGCGAGAGACATATTGCCTCCCACAAGGGCCCTGTTGGGGCCCGGGGATTGAGCCTGCAACCCAGGTACATGCCCTTGACCAGAATCTAACCGGGACCCTTCAGTCCACAGGCTGATACTCTATCCACTGGGTAAAACTGGCCAGGGCACATTGTGGCTTTAATTGGCATTAACCTAATGACGAATGATGTTGAGCATCTTTACAAGAGCAACTTTACTAGCCACTCATATATCTTATCTGGAAAAACATCTACTCAAATATTTTGCCCATTTTTAATTGGGTTGTTTGTCTATTATTGATTTGTAAGAGTTCTTTATATATTCTGGATACAAAGTCCCTAATCAGCTATATTTACTCCCAGTGTTTGACAAGGAGTGTGTGTGTGTGTGTGTGTGTGTGTGTGTGTGTGTGTGTATTTTCTTAGTGGTGTCTGTTGAAGGGCAAAAAATTTAAAATTTTGATGAAGCCTAATTTATCAATTTTTTCACTTGTCACCTGTGCTTTTGCTGTTGTATTTGAGATACAAAGTCATAAAGATTTTCTCCCATGGTTTCTTCTAGAAGTTTTTTGGTTTTAGCTCTTACATTTAGGTCGATCTATTTTGAATTAATTTGTGTGCCTTGTGTGAGGTCAGGATCTAGATTCATCCTTTGCATGTGGATATTCAACTGTCCCAGAAGTATTTATTGAAAAGATTATCCTTTCCCACATTGAATGGCTTTGGATCCTTTGTCAAAAATCGATTGACCAGAAATGTAAGAGTTTATATTTGGACTCTTGATTCTGTTTCATTGAGCTATGAATCTATTTTTTCTTGTTTCTTTTTTTATTTAAAAATTCAGATACAATTTCTACACAGTAAAATTCACCCTCTTGAGTGTACGTGAGTCCTGACACAGTTGTATATCCATCATCATGACCAAGATACACAACAATCCATCACCTTCCGTAAGTCCCTGTGCCCCTACTGTCAACCCCTCTCCGCCTTCCCCAAACCCAGATCTGTTTTCTGTCTTTATAGTTCCACTCCCTCCAGAAATCCATATACGTGGAATCTTGCAGCACTCAGCCCTCTGAGTCTGACTTCCCTCGCCAACCTATCCTTCAACATCCAGAGTGAACTTTCCAGAATAGAAACGGGCCTGTTCCTCGGTGCCTCTACGTAAGCCCAGATAGACCTTGCAGGGTCTGGCCTCTGTCCACAGTACCTGCCGGTCTGGACAGACAGGATGGGTGGCTCTTAAACCAGGTTTACAGAACAACCACCTGAGGGCTTGTCAATACCATACATTCCTATCTTGGCCCCAGAGACAGGTTCAGTGGGGGGGGGCGGGGGGGGGGGGAGCACAGGGATCTGTTTTTTGCACAAGGCTAGGGAGATGTGGAGGCAGGCGGTCACAGGCCACACTGGGAAAAGTACAACTGAGTCCAAAGCACTTGCCTTTCCCCCTACCTTCCACCCCACTTTCCTGCCCCACACAGCCTCCCCTCTGCTCAGTTGTCACTTCCATGGAGAAGACTTCCCTGACTCCCTAGGTGAGTCATTCTCCCAGCATAGTTGTCACCTATCATTTCTTATTGTTTGTATGATCCTTTGATTAACATCAGTCTCCCTGCCTGGGCTGTTTGAGGACAAGGGTGGGGTTTGTTTTTGTTGCTCACGGCTGGATTCCCCAGTACCAAGCATGGGGTTAGCATATAGTAGGTACTTAACAAATACCAGCTGCATGAATGAAGGAATCATTGAGTGAACTGTCCACTGTGCTTTGCACAGCTGCCCCGAGGCCCAGGTGACCTCGCGCCCCCCCCCCCCCCCCCCCACTTCTTTGCTTAGTTCACTCATTTACTGGTTTTTCATAGAAAAATCTGGTTTGGAGAAAGTTGAGGCTGGAGCCATTTCTCATGGCAGACCTCTTATCACCTTGTGGATTGTTTGTTTACCCAACCATTACCCACTTCTGGCGGGGAGGTGGCCGCTGCCTTTGATCTCAGCTTCCCAGATCCTCCTCCAGCCCCAGTGTTTGCCTAGTGCTGCAGGAGAGAGCTAGAGGGAGGGCTCTCCCGCGTCCCCGGGCACCTGGCCAGAGCTTTGCCTAGATCACTCCTCCCACCAAGACATCCTGACTTACCCCTTCCATTTCAGAAGGAGAAGCGGAGTCTCTGGACTTTGCTTAGAAGGAAGGACACACTCTGGGTGCCTCTGGGGAGCCAGGATGCAGCTTGGGTAACTAGACTGGCCGGAGGTCAAGGGGCAGGCTTCCCTCTTTCGCAGAGTGCCCTTTGCCCCAGGGGGTGGAACCGATAGCCGCCCGGCTTGGCCAATGAACAGGTTTGGAGAAGGGACAAGGGGAGGAGTGGGCGGGGCCGCTTCCCCCTACTTTCCCGCCCCCAGCTTCTCCCTTACAGGCGACGAGGGCTCGAGATCTTCGCTCTGGAGGCGGTTCAGGTCGACTGTCTCCGCCTCTTCCCTGGCACCTGCTGCCAGGCCGAAAAGGACAACAACAATCCCAGCCGGCGTCGAGTTTCAGGGAGTCCCCGCCCCTCGGGTGCTTCCTCCTCCCAGGCCCCTTTCCAGGCCCCGCCTCCACCTGCACAACAAATTTTAGTTTCCTTGGGCCAGAAGCGGGTACACACGGGGCTGCTCACGCTCCACCAACCCCGACTTCTACCTCCGACGTGGGGACACCCTGCTACCACCTGTAGAGAAGAGGGAGTGGATTTGCAACCAAGACCAGGTCCCTAGGGCCCCTAGACGGAGCCGGATTTCGGACCCTGAGTCCCACGACTCCTGCTGAGGCTTCTCCAGGTAAGGGGACCGAGATCGGTCCCAGATGACAACCTGCGCTCGCCCCCCCAGACGCACCGGGGCCCCAGGCTGTGCTGGTCTCAGGGCCACGGGCTGGCTGGCTGCCCAGGTGAGCGGCTGAGCCGCCGACGGGCTCCCCCTTCCCCCACTCAGTGATGTCAGGCCGAGGGCGGGGGCAGGAGGGGGACAGGTAGTTCAGGGCCTGGCGCCTCCCTCCCGAACCCGCGGCCCCAGCCAGGTGTACCTGTGCGCAAGGTCCAGGTAAGGGCCGAAGCGGGCGTTTGGTCTTGGGGGTGCGGAGCCCCGGCAGGTCCGGGGTCCAGGTGGAGAGATTCGGCCTCCTGCCGAGCTACCCGGCGGCCTCACTGGCTCTTTCCCTCGAGTTTCTCATCCCGCCCCCTCCTCACCACCTGCCCCCAGACTCGCCCCGTTCTCATCTGCCCGCCCGCCCTGTGGGCACCCACCCCGCGCTCCCTGGACGGACGAGGCGACGGGAGCGGGGAAGCCAGCGCTCAGATCCTTCCCTTTCGGGGACGCGCTTTCCCGCTGAAACTAGCCCCTCCCCATTCCCGGAAGGCGAGCTGGGAGGGGGGCTGAATCCCGAGCCAGCTGCCGGGAGTCGCTCCGGGTCCAGCCTGGTTTTACCCCAGTTTGAGGTTCCCCAAGTTTATCAAAGACCAACGCCTCCACGGCGGGCCGGGGGCACCCTCCCGTCTGTTTGGGGGGCAGTCTAAGAGCGGGGTTCTGGATGATTGTATCTCTCCGCTCAGGACCACAGTCCTGCCCTCGATGGGCAGGCGGGGACGGGGCAGGCCGGGGCGGGGGGGCTCCGGGCTCAGGACGCAGGGGGCTTCGCAGTGGGTGGTCTGCAGCGCACGCGGCCTGCGGAGGGTGTGTCCTGGGCGGAGGGGGAGGGGTGGAAGGGGGAGATGGTCTGGGATGACTGAGCTGCTGGAGAAAGAGCCGGGTCCGGGTCTGGGTCCGGGTCCGGGTGGCCCTGGCACTGCGGGGATGGAGAATGCACCTGTCCGCCGTTGGCAGGCGTCCCAACCCTACCGCCTCTCCAGAGGCCCCTTCTTGGTCTGCCCACCCTGGACTCTGCTCTCCCCGCTGGTCCCCTGCCGGGGGCCCTTCTGGAAGGCAAGCGGCCTGTAATGATTAACTCCCCGGACCCTGTAGCATTCTTCCCAAATTAAACTTTAAAAGAGCTGCCCCCTTCCCATTGGGTGCTTTTTTTCTCTCTCTAAGCGAGGGAGTGGGCGGGGCCTCAGGTCCCGGTCCCTCCCCCCAACTCCGGGTCACAAAGGGGTTTACAGCCTCCTCACCTGGGCCCTGCACCCCAAGAGCACCCCCAAAGATTAAGCCTTCCCCCTACAATCCATCCCGACGGGGGCGGGGCGTGGATACCGGACAACACCTGGGTCTTCCCGCCGCGCCCAGACCCGCAGCCCAGGCCTCTGCCCGGTGAGCCCCGCCCCCACCTGGGAAGCCGGACGGTGGCCTGTTGTTTATCGGCCCCAAACAAAGGGCCCTGCCACCCTCCGCACCTTGGGGCCTGCCAGGTGGGGCAAGATTCAGGAAGTAAACAAGGAGGCACGGAGGGCGGGGAGGAGGGTGGGGCCGGAGCCACCGGGCGGGAGGCGCTGGGGGAGCCGCCGCTGGGACGTGCAGCCTTGAGGGGTCAAATTGATTTGGGAGTTCGGTTTCTTAAACACGCGAATTTCCGAGGGCCCCAGTTTGAAAACTTGATTTATTTTTAATATACTTTTATTGATTTCAGAGAGGAAGGGAGAGGGAGATAGAAACATCAGTGATGAGAATCATTGATTGGCTGCCTCCTGCACGCGCCCTACTGGGGATCGAGCCCACAACCCCGGCATGTGCCCTTGACCGGAATCTGTTTTGGGGGAGGACCCAGACCACCCCACCATTGGTCTCTGCCTTCCTGGGAACAGCTCCAAGTTGCCCAGGGGAAGAGCTAAGAGGGTCCGCCCCTCTCAGCCCCTCTCCCTAGTCCTCCCTGGCATGAAGCTACCAGGGCTGTTTGACAGATGTTAGCTAGGGGTGGTGGTGGTGGTGGTGAAATTGTGTTTTGGTGTTGAAATACTGGTGTTTGTTGATGGTGATGGTGGGTGTGTCTTCCCCTTCCAGCAAGACCCTAAGCCCCTCCCTGTCTCTCCCCTGGGCCTTTCCTAACCTGCCTGTCTGTCCGCTGGGGTGTCTTGACTTTTCCCTCCTGGTCCTGGGGTACACCTCTGGCCAGGACACTAGGACAATGTGTTTGGAGGACCTTCACCCCACAAGGGCGATGGGGAGGAGTCTCCTGGACCTGCTGAGTCCTGGGTGCTAGAGGTGGGCTGCAGCGGCAGGATGAAAGCCCGGGAGGTCCCAGACAAGGGAGGGAGCATTTTGAGGTTTCTTTGGGCGAGGGAGGTGCACCACTGGGAGGTTGGCTCCACTCCAGATGGGCCCCTGAATCCAGGCCAGGCTTTTCTTCTCTCTTTCCTGGGTGAGGGGGCTCCTGGCTGGGTGATAGGTACTGGACTGCTTACCTAGGGATTACAGGTCCCACCTGGACTGGGGGAGTGGAGGCAGGCCAAGGGTAGGGAAGGAGGAGATGATGTCAAAGGAGCCTCAGGCCCTGCATCCTCTTCCTCCCCCATCTTGTTCCCTATCCTGAGCCTCCCATTCCTCCCAAGCTGGTAGGTTGGGGGCGGGAGTAGAGGGTGGGTGGTGGGTAGAGGCAGGGTTGTTTGTGTTTCTCCTAAGCCAGGAAGTTGTACAGATGAGTCAAGGTTGAATGGAGAGCCCCAGGCAGTGCTGCTCCGCCCCACCTTGACTCACCTGTCCCCCAAGTCCCCTCATTCTCTCACTTAAGGGCCAGGGGCCTGCCACATCCTTGGGGGACGGGGATGGGGGTCAATCCCAGGTGCCCAAGGCAGCCTAACAACCCTGGTCTGAGATCCAGAGAGTGGGCAGGGGGCTGGAATTAGTGAGGTCTTCCAGGTCCTCCCAGGTCTCAACCAGCCAAGGGGGTCTTGGTTCCTGTGGAGGAGGGGCCTGCACTACCTCTGCCCCACAGTGGGCATCTTTGCCCCATTTCTCCTACGCTTACCTGTCCTGGGTTCCCATGCACCTGTGGGTGCTAAGATGTGGGGAAAACCCTGGCCTGCCGAGGAGACCGCGGGGTGGATAAGACAGGAGCACAGTAATTGTCACGGAGGCCAGTACAGTGCCCTGGGAGCCCTTTGGACTTGATGTGGAAATTTCAGGAAGGCTTCTCAGAGGCGGTAGCTCTAGCATCAGAACTTCAAGAAAATTGGGCAGGAGGAAGGGCCTGGGGAGGGCACACAGGTTTGGGAGCTACTGGGGCGAAGGTCTCCTTTTCCCACCACAACTGAGCCTGCCTCCTGCCTTCCTGGTTCCTGTCCTTCCCCACCTCCTTCTCCCCTCTGTGCATCACTCAGCACTTGGGCATGCGTTGCCACAACAGGCTCTGGCAGCCAGGTCTGGCAGCTGAACAAAAACCCAGCGCAGAGCCCAGAGGAGTGAGTGCCCCACACTCCGGAGGCCGAGAGGTGACCCTTTGGCCTGACGCTGAGAGCTTGAGCCCAAGACAGTCTGTGGGTCGTGGCATCTATTGCTGCGCCTTGGCTGTGTTGGGGTGACCCTCTTAGCTCTTCCCCTGGGCAACTTGGGGTGAAAGGAAGGGCACTGGACTAGCAGTCCCAACACTGGCTTCTACTCCCTGGCTCACCTGTGGTGGGAGCAAGAATGTCCCCTTCTCACCCTGGCTGGTGTGCTCAGTGGTTAGAGTGTCAGCCCAGGCACCGAAGGGCCAAGGATTCCAGGTCAAGGGCACGAACCTGGGTTGCTGGTTCGATCCCAACTCCAGTTGGGTGTGTGCAGGAGCAACCAATCTATGTGTCTTTCTCACATCGATGTTTCTCTCTCTCTCTCCCCTCCTCCCTCCCTTCCTTCCTCCCACTCTCTCTAAAAATTAATGGAAAAAACATCCTCGGGCCCAGCCAGTGTGGCTCAGTGGTGGAGCCTAAACCCAGGCACCAAGAGGTTGACCTTTTAATTCCCACTGGGGGCACAAGCCGGGATTGCAGGCCTGATCCCCAGTAGGGAGCGTGCAGGAGGCAGCTGATGGAGCCAGGGTTTCTCTCTCATCAGTGTTTCTCCCTTCCTCTCTCTCTAAAAACAAATAAAAACAACAACACATATTTTAGCCCTGCCGGCGTGGCTCAGTGGTTGAGCGTTGACCGATGAACCAGAAGGTCATGGTTCGCTTCCCAGTCTGGGCACACGCTGGGTTGCAGGCTCTATCTCTCTCATCATCGATGTTCCTGTCTCTCTGTCCCTCTCCCTTCCTCTATAAAATCAATAAAAAATATGTATTTTGAAAAACATTTACAAAACGTATATCCTTGGGTGAGGATTAACAACAACAACATGTTTGCTTCTCAGGACTTAGTGTCCTCTTTTGCAAAACGGGCTCACTCTTTCCCCAAAGGCTCCAGGAAAACTCCAGGTAGCGGGGGAGCAGTGAGGTGCCGGGTAAAAGCCAAGGGCACCTGACCGCTGCGGGACGTCAGGAGGTCGGGTCCCCTTGGCCCCTCTCCCCAGGACCAGGCACAAGGGAGGCTGCATTCGGACCCCTCTTCTCCCTCAGATGCCATGGAGCTGGGCCTGTCCCCACCGCATCACAGCAGCTCCCCAGAAGACCTGTACCCAGCCCCGGGGACCCCGCCGGGGACTCCCCCGCCGCCCGATGCCCCCCTTGCTGGGGAGGTGAAGAGGTCCCAGCCTTTGTCCATCCCGACCAGCAGGTGCAACGGGGTGATGGGGCTGACGAGGGCTGGGGGAGGGGCGCGGTCAGCCCTGGGAAAGACAACAGAAGCTTGAAGTCAACGCTTCCCCAACCCACACAGGAAACTTCGAGAGGAGGAGCTGCGGACAACCTCTCTGCCCTCCATCCCCAACCCTTTCCCTGAGCTGTGTAGTCCCCCTTCACAAACGCCCATTGCTGGGGGGCTCTCCAGTGCAAGGGGGCTGCTCCCTCGAGACACCAGCTGCCCCCATGTGAGTTGTCCTGGGAGAGAAGGCCGGGCCCTGGGAGGGCTCTGGGCCTGGGAGGGGGACAGCGCCACTTGGAGGCGGGGGCATTTGCTCAGGGGTCCCTGAGGGTATAGCAGGTGGGGGGGGGGCGGGGAAGAACCACCCTTTGCTCTCCCTCAAGTCATCTGCAATTCCTGGGGTGCAGGTAGTAAAGGTGTATAGCGAAGACGGGGCCTGCCGGTCCGTGGAGGTGGCGGCGGGCGCCACCGCACGCTACGTGTGTGAAATGCTGGTGCAGCGAGCTCACGCCCTCAGTGATGAGAACTGGGGGCTGGTGGAGTGCCACCCCCATCTAGCACTGGGTGAGTTGGGGTGCAAGGGGCTGCCTGGGCCCGGAGGCAATGCTTCACACCTTGGGCTAAGCAGACGGCTCATCCCTGAGGTCTGGGCTGATCTCCGCTGACCCCTGCATTTTGCCCTTGACCCCAGAGCGGGTCTTGGAGGACCATGAGTCAGTAGTGGAAGTACAAGCTGCATGGCCAATCGGCGCAGACAGCCGCTTTGTCTTCCGGAAGAACTTCGCCAAGTACGAACTGTTCAAGAGCTCCCCAGTGAGTGTGTGTGTGTGCGGGGCGGGGGGGTGGGGGGGGGGATTCCGGGCAATGGGACACCCTGATCCCTGACCTGGGCCCTCAGTCGGTGACTCTGGACTCCCGTCTGCCCAGCACTCCCTGTTCCCAGAGAAGATGGTCTCCAGCTGTCTGGATGCACCGACGGGCTTATCGCATGAAGACCTCATCCAGGTGAGGGAACTCACATCGTCACGGCTCCCCCGGCCCCCCCCCCCCGGCCCCCCCCCCCCCGCTGCCTCTCGGCCCTGAAGCCTTGTGCCTCCCTCCGTGGGGTGGAGAGAACCGAGGGGACGTGTCTTTTCCCTGCGAGAGCATTCGTTGCTTCATCTGTTAAACGGGGAAAATAAATGCATGTGGAGCCGCTCCTTTCCTAAGGGCAGGTCCTGGGAAGGGGCAGTGCCTGCGTGCTGCGTGTTTTCTGTGTGAGTGTGTGGCCCCCTCTACGCCTCTCACCCCCTTTTTTCTTTTAATATATTTTTATTTGATTTATTTGTATTGATTTCAGAGAAGGGAGAGGGAGAGAGAGATAGAAACATCAATGACGAGAATCATTGATCGCTGCCTCCTGCACGCCCCCTACTGGGGATCCAGCAACCCGGGCTTGTGCCCTTGACTGGAATCGAACCCGGGATCCTTCAGCCCGCAGGCCGGCGCTCTATCCACTGAGCCACACGGCTGGGGCGGCCTCTCACCCTCTTGCTCTCCTCTGGCCGCAGAACTTCCTGAATGCGGGCAGCTTCCCAGAGATCCAGGGCTTCCTGCAGCTGCGGGGCTCAGGACGGAAGCTTTGGAAGCGCTTCTTCTGCTTCCTGCGCCGGTCTGGCCTCTATTACTCCACCAAGGGCACCTCCAAGGTGACAGTCCCAGCCCCTCTGAAACCCCATCCGGGCCCTGCTAGGTGTCGCCTCTTCCCCGTTGGAACTCCTGGACCTTTCTCCCCTTGGGCCCTGAGACCCTCGGCTGCTCCTCCCTCCTGCCCAGCTTACCTGCCCCAGGAGGTAGCAGTGGGGAAGGCAGGGGGACTGAGTTCGAGTGCTGCCTCTATTTCGATTTGCTGTGTGAGCTGGGGCACTTCTCCGCCCCCGTGCCCCCCACCCCCCCGCCCCGATATTTCCTCAGCTGGCTTGGTTGGGCAGTAACTGGGGGATAGAGCCTGCCTGTACCAAGCTCTTCTCACCTGTGCTGAGCAGGATCCGAGGCACCTGCAGTACTTAGCAGATGTAAACGAGTCCAATGCGTATGTGGTGACTCAGGGCCGCAAGCTGTACGGGATGCCCACGGACTTCGGCTTCTGTATCAAGGTGAGGGCCCGGGCCTGGCCTGGGAGAGAGTGGGAACTGCTCAGCCCCCCGGGATCCTACCTGGGGCTTCTGAGTTCTGTCTGGGACACCCAGGCTCCTCTCCCTGCGCCTGCCCCTGCCCCTGCCCCACGGAGACAGGAGACAGACAGGAATCGGAGGTCAGGACCTAAAGGCAGATAATGAATCAGCCAGCTTCCTTCCCCGCAGCCCAACAAGCTTCGCAATGGCCACAAGGGGCTGAGCATCTTCTGCAGTGAGGACGAGCAGAGCCGCACCTGCTGGTTATCCGCCTTCCGCCTCTTCAAGGTGAGGCCCCAGGAGCAGCATGGGGGCTGGCCCCGCCCTCGGGACCCTCAGCACAGGGAGGAGTGATAGCTCTGCCCGCAGGAGGTCTCCAGAAAGAGGGGCGTCATTCTGCTCTCGGATCCCGGGTCCAAGGCTGGAGTCCCCGCTCTGGCTTCAGCACACTCCTGGTCCCGGGTCAGACACAGCCCTGCTCCTGGGGGGGCCTGTCTGGGGGGTGTCATGGCCCGCACCCCTGGTCCCGGGGCAGACACAGCCCTGCTCCTGGGGGGGCCTGTCTGGGGGGGTGTCACGGCCCGCACCCCGGCACCTGCTTGACCTCGGGCCCTCTTTCTCTCTCCACACCCCAGTATGGGGTGCAGCTGTATAAGAATTATCAGCAGGCACAGTCTCGCCACCTGCGCCCGTCTTGTGTGGGGTCCCCACCCTTGGTGAGTGTACACAGGGGCGTGAGTTGGGGTGGGTACCTAGACCCTGTTCCGGGGACTCTGGGGTCCTGTTCTGACCGCTCCCCTCCCATTCTGTCCCGCGCGCAGAGGAGTGTCTCAGACAACACCCTGGTGGCGATGGACTTCTCTGGCCACACGGGGCGCATCATCGAGAACCCCCAGGAGGCTCTGAGCGTCGCCCTGGAGGAGGCCCACGCCTGGCGGGTGAGGCGCCTGCACTCACCTGCATGTTTGTCCTAGGGAACGTCTCCATATGGGTTTCCATGGAAGGGGAGGGGGAGGGGGAGGGGGAGGGGGAGGGATGAGGGGAGGCCCCCAGGTGCAGAAAGGGGCTCTACATTCTTCGGGGCGGTCGATACCCCAGCCAGGCCCTGCCACCCCCGACCCTTGTGTCCCCTCTGTTCTGCAGAAGAAGACGAACCACCGTTTCAGCCTGCCCACCCCGTGCTCCAGCACCAGCCTCAGTGCAGGTGGGTGAGGGCGCAGCCTCCCTGGGGCTGGGGGCGTCTCTGCACACTCATGGCGGGGCGGTGGTTAGTAGGAGGATCCCCTCAGAGTGACTGCCCACCTGTCTGCCTCTCACCCCAGCCATCCACCGAACCCAACCCTGGTTCCATGGACGGATTTCCCGCGAGGACAGCCAGCGGCTCATCTCCCAGCAAGGCCTGGTAGACGGGTAAGGGGCAGGGCTGGGCAGGGCAGCAGGCCCAGGGGTAAGGGAGACCCCAAGTGAAGGCAGCAGCCCGGTGTCCTCGGCTGACGTGGCCCTGTCTCCTGGCAGACTGTTCCTGGTGCGGGACAGCCAGCGGAACCCACAGGGCTTTGTCCTGTCTCTGTGCCATCTGCAGAAAGTCAAGCATTATCTTATCCTGCCGGTGAGTCAGCCCCTAGCTCAGCGGTTCTCAACCTGTGGGTCTCGACCCCTTTAGCAGTTGAACGACCCTTTCACAGGGGTCGCCTAAGACCATTGGAAAACACATATATCATTACATACTGTTTTTGTGATGAATCACTATGCTTTAATTATGTTTAACTTGTAACAATGAAAATACATCCTGCATATCAGATATTTACATGACGATTCATAACAGTAGCAAAGTTACAGTGATGAAGCAGCAACGAAAATAATTTTATGGTTGGGGGTCACCACAACATGAGGAACTGTATAAAAGGGTCGAGACATTAGGAAGGTTGAGAACCACTGCCCTAGATCATCGGTTGCCAGCTGGTGGTCCGTGAGGTCCGAAAGGTTGGCGACCGCTGCCCTCGATGCCCGCAGTGGAGACATGGGGCTCCTGGCAGCCTGTCGCCTCCACCCTCCCCTCCTGGTCCCCAGCGTGTCTGGGGTCTCCTGCTCTCTCCTTTCTCCCTGCACAAGCCGTGGGGACCTCGGGCCTGGCCCAGGAGGGAGCCCCTCAGGCTCATGCTCCCCCCTGACCGCCCACCCCCTGGCTCTGCCCCAGAGCGAGGAGGAGGGCCGCCTGTACTTCAGCATGGACGAGGGCCAGACGCGCTTCACCGACCTGCTGCAGCTCGTGGAGTTCCACCAGCTGAACCGCGGCATCCTGCCCTGCCTGCTGCGCCACTGCTGCACCCGCGTGGCCCTCTGACCGGGCGGCGGGCCCGTGTCTCAGCCCCGGGCTCCTAGGGGGGACTCGGAGGGTCAGAGGGCAGGGACAGGATCGAGAACGAGTGGAAGGCTCCCCCCAATCCAGTTTTCTCCTCTGCTCCTTTGCTTCACTGAGGCAGAAAGTGGTCCCCCTCCCCATCCCCCCAGTTCACCCTTAATCCCTCTTCTCAAGGGAAGGCACTTGGGGTGGCCCTCTCCCCTTCAGGGAGCTCCTTTCTGGGCACGACTCTGGGGCAAGGCATTATGGGAGAAATGGGGGTAGCCCAGGTGGTCTGATGCCCCACACATTGTACAGACTGAGGCCAGTTGATCTGTTTTATACTCCTTACAATAAAGGTTATTTTTGGATACACCTGTGAGTTCAGTCTGGCAAGACCTGGCTCGCTGGGGTTGAGAAGGGGGGCAGGAGAGGTGTGCACCAGGCCTTGGTGAATGTGTCAGATGGATAGATGCCCCTTACTGGCCAGCCGGGATGTTTCTGAGGGCAGGGCCGTGGTCTTGGTCATCTGAGAGCCCCCGGTGCCCAGCATGGAGCCTGACCCATAGAGGGTGCCCAATCATTGCTTGTTGAATGAATGAGTGGACAAGGGACTGTCATCCAGATAAGATTTCCCAGTAGGGCCTACATCTAGGGAGGTAACTCCAATGGGCCTGGGCTGTGGAGATGAGTCAGACAGCATCCCCATCCTCTACAAGTCCTGCGCTGACTGGTCCTGATCAACACCCAGGTGTATGTCCACCACCAAGTCACAGAACGGCTCCAGTACCCACCCCCACTGCCAACCCCCCTCTCTCCTCTCCAACCCTAGATCTGCTTACCGTCCTAATAGTTCTGGCCCTTCCAGAAAGCCTTTATGGAATCCTCCAGCGCTCAGCCCTCTGAGCCTCGCTTCCCTCTCCAACCTGGTTTCAACATCCAGAGTGATCTTTTCAACATAGAAATCTGCTCACTCCCCTGCGCCTGCCCCTACACCCAGACAGACCCTGCAGGGTCAGGTCTCCGCTCACTGCCCATGCCGGCCTTTATTTTATTTATTTATTTTGTCTGAAGACTTCTGTTTAAGAATTTTAATGATTTTGGCTCTTTTTAAAATATATATAGTTTTATTGATTTCAGAGAGGAAGGGAAAGGGAGAGAGAGATAGAAACATCAATGATGAGAGAGAATCATTGACCGGCTGCCTCCTGCACGCCCCCCACTGGGGATTGAGCCCCTAATCCAGGCATGTGCCCTTGGCTGGAACTGAACCCGTAACTCTTCAGTCCACAGGCCAACACTCGTTCCACTGAGCCAAACCAGCTAGGGCCAACTAGGTGTTATTTTTGCCAAGGAATCAAATCTAAATCTGGATCCAACAATTAGTTTGGCAGTTTTCAGCCGGTGTGCTGCAAGAATTTCTAAAGCAGGCATGACCTCTTTTCCCTTAGATTGTAAAAAAAAAAAAAAAAGCAACAGCCAACACAACAATAACCGTCCTGTGTGAATGAATCAAAATTATACCTATTTTTTTGGTCAGGTCAGCAAAACATATATTTGTTGGCGTGCCACAGAATTTTAGTCATTAGTTTATATGAGCCAAGTGGTGAAATAGGTTGAAAATCACTGGACTGGTTTATCGGAAATTCAGGGAACAGGAACATTCGAGATGACACATGGAGACGCGATGATCAAAATCCAGACTGGGAAACATCAGAACACACAGCCCCGTTTCTTCAACAACAAAACATATTTCAAGAAAAGATGGGGAATCTAGTTTTCAAGAAATTTAGACATACACCAACCAGATATAATGCATTGACCTTATTTGATTCAAATCCAAACTAGTTAACTGCAAAAAAAAAAAAAGAAGAAGAAGAAGAAAAACCCAACCAAAAAAAAAAAACCCATTTATGAGCAATTAGGGGAAATTTGAACTCTGAGATATTTGGTGATATTAAGGAATTAGTTAATTTTTGAAAGTGTGATAATAGTATTGTGGTTATGCTTTTTAAAAAGTCTTTAAGAAATGCATTCTGGAGTATTTATTGGTGAAGTGATATCTCTGCTTTAAAAAATATGTATGTATATATTTTTAATTGATTTCGGAGGAAGGGAGAGATAGAAACATCAATGATGAGAGATAATCATTGATCAGCTGCCTCCTGCACGCCCTCTACTGGGGATCGAGCCTGCAACCCTGGCATGTGCCCTGATCGGAATCAAAACGTGGCCTCCTAATAAAAAACACACAAAAAACCCGTGACCTCCTGGTTCAAGGGTTAATGTTCAACCACTGAGCCACACTGGCTGGGCTCAGCTTTGTTTTTAAAATAACCCAGAGGTTAGGGGAGAGGGTGTGGGTATAGTCATTGGTTGGTTATGAATTGATGTTGGATTAAAGCTGCTTAAAGGGTACACAGGGAGTCATTAAATTCTTCTCTAAGCTTGAAAATTTGATTATTATATACATGTTTAATGGAGAATCTCCGTACAGGAAGGAGTGTCTGGGCTGAGAAGGGTTGTCCACTACCTGCCCTAATGAGGCCGCCAGTCAATCCATGGGCTTTGAACGATGGATTGTGGCGCCCCCAAGGAAGGTTTATTTATTTATTTTTAAAATATATTTTATTGATTTCTTACAGAGAGGAAGGGAGAGGGATAGAGAGTTAGAAACATCAATGAGATAGAAACATCCATCAGCTGCCTCTTGCACACCCCCTACTGGGGATGTGCTCACAACCAAGGTACATGCCTTTGACCGGAATTGAACTCGGGACCCTTCAGTCTGCAGACTGCTGCTCTATCCGGTTAGGGCCAGATTTTATTTTTTATATATTTTTTAATTTTATAAGGAAGAGAGGAAGGGAGTGGTAGAGTTAGAAACATCAATGAAGAGAATCATTGATCAGCTGCCTCCTGCACGCCCCCTACTGGGGATTGAGCCCGAACCCCGGCCTGTGCCCTTGACCGGAATCGAACCCGGGACCCTTCAGTCCGCAGGCCGTCGCTCTATCCACTGAGCCAAACCGGTTAGGGCGGGACAGGTTTTTCTTTGCTGGGCACCTGGGCTGTTGAGCTGTAGCTGCGTTTCCATGGTATGGGTTTATGTTGGGGTGGTTTTCAGGAGACTGGGGGAGATGGGGAGGCCAATGTCACTTTTAGGGCCACCACGTGGATCCTGCTAGCGTCTCCGTAATGGAGCTGGGCCCTATGACCTTGGAGTTGGAGGGGAACCTGCATGCAGGGATGGGATGGGCCACCGCCACCCCCACGGAGCCACAGCCAACCGGGCATGTTCCTCTGCACCCACCTGCCCAACCTGCGCCCTGAGCGACATTTCGGATGGCAGAAGTGGGCATTCCTACCAGACTACTCCAGTTTTCCAAAGCATTCCACCTATCTCCGTCCCCCCAGCCCTGGCTCACCTCCACCCATCAGTCCCCATGCAGGTCCCCACCTTTCGGTTACCTTCTCCCGAACGGAGCCACCCCGTCCTACACATCGGAGGGGTGAGCTGGAGAGTGGGAGGGCATGGTGAGCCTGGATGCAGCGCGGGACCATCCCGTAGTCGCTCTGGCACCAAAGCACGTGCGGAGTGTGATCCGCACCCGCAGCTCGCCCTTCCGGCCCCCTCTCCCTCTGGAACCAGCTGTCTGCACGCGGTTGCTGCCACTCGGGGGGCACTGGGCCGCCGGGCAGGATCCGGGGGGTGGAGTGCAGGCACCTTCTCAGCAGAGGCACCCGCGTCTCTGCGACTGGAAGGCCCGGCCGCTTCGCCAGGGGGCGCGCTTGGGGGGGGGGGCGGTGTCTGGCGCTCAGCGCCGTCGGTCCCCGTAGCGCCCCGGCCATGAGTCCATGCGTCGCGGAGCTGGGGGTTCGTTTGCTCATTGCGAGTCTGTGGGCTGAGCGGCAGCCTCCAGAGACCAGGAGGGTGGATGGAGGGCTGAGCGCCGCATCCTCGCTTCGTGGCGCGGCGTCGGTGGGGCGAACGCCCGGCGCGGGGGCTCGGGTCCTCACACTCCCAGGGACCCGCGCCCGGGCCGGCTCAGCCGCGCGGCTGCAGTGACACCCAGCGGCCGCGGTGGGAAGTGCCAGCGCTGTTCGCGCCTCTCCCGGTGTCAGGTCGGTGCCCATCGAGGTTTCCACTCGTGGTTACCAGCGGGCACCCCGGGGAGCGAAGGCCCCGCTCTGCAGACTCCCGCGGGGCCCCACTCCTCCCCTCCCCCCGCTTCCTCCCTGCAGTCGCCGAGCGCTGGGAGATCCTGCAGGGCTGCAGTGTCCGGAAGGGCGGGGCGGGGCGCAGCGCCGGCGCTGGGCTGTGACCTCGAGCGGTTTCACTTCTGGATCCTGCCGGGTGTGATGGGAGAGTACCTGGGTGGGGGTGGAGGGGGGATACGCGGGCGGGCCGAGGTCCAGTGCTCGGGACCCCGAGTGGGGGGTGGTTTTGACTCCGGGGTGTCCTGCACCCCCCGCCCCCGCCCCGTCCATTTTCCATCGCCCGATGGGTTCCACGCCGCTGACCCCCGAGCTGTCGCTCCTCCCCAGCTGCCACCGCCTCCGCGGGGGCTGCCGACCCCCGGAGAGGCCCCGAGCGGCGTGGGCGGCAGAAGGAGGGAGCTGTGAAGCCGCAGGCAGGGGGGTTAGGCTGCGGGCTGCTGAGATGCCGAGCTGTTTCTCAGAAGTGCAGCTGCCCCTCCCCTCACACCCCCCTCAGCTCCCACCTCGCACCGCACCGCACCCCTGCCCCCCTCTGCCCAGCCTGAGCTTTCCTCTCACAGGCACCCCAGCCTGGGAATCTGGTGTCGGGGTTCACGCAGAATTAAGAGGAGGTCCTGGGAGAGGATGGAGGCCCGGCGTTCACCCCCAACCTCAGTGCCCGTCTCCAGAGCTTCCCACTGTCACCTCCCAGTCGGCTGCACCCCGAGGGGCCAGGCCTGGAATTTCATAGGCCCCCTAAAAAAGCGACCACTTGGGAAACCACGGCCGCCGTCGCCCCAGCTCCAGCGCACCACCTGGGTGGGTGGGAGAGAAGGAAGAGGGAACAGGCCTTCTCGGCTATTCTTGCTTCTGGGGTTGGAGGAAAGGCCTGGTTGGAGCCATGGGGTTGAGACCAGGCTGAGTCCCAGGCGGAAGCAACTTGAGAGATCCGACAAGAGGGGGGGGGGGGGGCGAAATCAGGGCCCAACGAGGGAAAGCCAAGTGCCCAGGGTACCCTGAGGGTGGCAGAGCTGGGATAGGAGCCCAGGGGTCCAAACGGCCCAGCTGGAGGCTGCACCGGGCAGTCATTTGCTTTATGGAGACCTCAGAGCTTTCCTGGAGTCAGGGACTCTGGCTGCTTCGCCCCCCGACCCCCCACCCTGCCTGCAACACACACACACACACACACACACACACACACACACACACACACAGGTCTAGGGAGGGCAGTTAGGGGCTGTGAGAGGGAGGTGGAGGTGCTGAGAGTGTAATTCCAGTGGGGGTGGCATGGGGATAAGCAGTGGAAGGATGAGCCTGGGGGAGGAGGTGGCATCTGCCCCCCTAGTTCCCAGCCATCAGCTGCCCCAGGGCTGTGGTTTGTCTCTTCTGGGCTAGGGGGCCAGAGGGCTGAGGTGAGGGAGGGAGGTGATGGGAAAAGGCTGCTCTGGGGCTTCCTGCCCCCTCAGTCCTAGGGAAGGGGGGCCGTTGACATCACCCTCTAACCTCCATTCTTTCCACTGCCGTGCTCTTTCCTTGGGTATGTTCATGTTATTTGGGGGTAAGGTCTGTTATTTGGGGGGAAGGGAGGCAGCTGCCTACTTCACAGGTCAAGACAGGGTTAAAAACAAAACCACAGCAAATTCAACACCCCGTGTCCTTCAGGGACTTTCCATGACACCTTCCTTCCCCCTCTCCCCCTAGCCAGGGAGTACCTCCCCAGAGGGCCTCCCCACCCCAGGTGCAGTGGCTTCTGGCTTTTATGCAAACAACTGTCTGACCCAGGAATGCTTTGCAGCCAGAACTTCTGTCCTGGGCTGCATGCACTCCTCCACCATCCCTCCGCTTTGCTGGCCTTCCCAGAGCTCTCACCTCCACTCTTCCTCAAACTCTGGGTGCTAGGAGGTGGGAGGCAGGGGAGACAGTCCTTCTCCTTCTCCTGCCCTCGGTGGCAGTTGCCTGCAGGTGGAGCCTGTGAATGGCCTGGTTGTGTTGAGTGGGGGGAGAGGGAGGAGGATGCAGGTGTGGGGTGGCCTCCACTGCCAGGCCCACCACCCTCTATCACAGCGGTTCTCAACCTGCGTAATGCCGCGACCCTTTCATACAGCTCCTCATGTTGTGGTGACCCCCAATTTCATTGTTACAAATTGAACATAATTAGAGCATCGTGATTCATCACAAAAACAATATGTAATGATATATGTGTTTTCCGATGGTCTTAGGCGACCCTGTGAAAGGGTGGTTCGATTCCCAAAGGGGTCACGACCCACAGGTTGAGAACCACTGCTCTAAAGCATTAAATTAGTTCCCAAGAATTAGGAAACTGTCCTTGAGCTGGAAATCCCTTCCGCCCCAACCTCAGCACCAGCCAGCTGTGATCTCTCTCTGCTCCTCATTGGCAGAGGGGATCTGAGTGTCCCTGTCGTCCGTTTTCTCCCCAGCGGCTGCTGCTTTGAGGAGGCAGCGGGATGGAGACAGCCACCCACTGTTCTCTCCAAGGCTGAGCGTCCGCTCCCGAGAGGGCATTTCTGGATGTGTTTGATGTTACAATACAGACGGGCTGCAGTGCCAGTGCCCTCTCCCTGCCCTTGGTGGTGAGACTGGACAACCTGCTGCAGAGCCTCCCAACAGTCCGGTGGCACTGAAGGTGGAGCCGGTGAAGGCCGCCACCAGCCTGGCCCCGTGTTTGCTAATCCTGAACCTCAGCATAGCTTCCTCCTGCCTCTCCCACAGAAGGGAAAGGGAAGGTGTGTTGGATGAGGCTGAGCAGCCAGACCACCTCTCAGACTCTCTTCTGACATTTTCTAAGAGACAACAGAAGGCATGGAGACAGGAAGGATCCTGTGCACTCCCTACGCGGGTCTTCCTTTCCCCAGCCCCTCAGGTGGGGGCCTCCAGGCGTCTACAGGCTACGTGTAAGTGTGGTTCAGCAACTGTAACTTGAGTTTCCCAACATGGATGTTTCTGGAACCCCAGAGATGAAGTCAGGACTGGCCTATCTTTCAGGAAGCATCCCTGCTGGGAGGGAGGGCAGAGTGGTGTCTTGAAATTAATTTGAAGACACTGTGCTCAATGTATCGATCCTGTCAGGTCCAGGCCCCAAATGCCTCGGGTCCCGAGTGAACCAAGGACCAGCGGAACCAGAACCTCACTAAGGAGACAGGGTACCAGTGGCAGCTCAGCGCGGCGTCTGGTGCGATGCTTTCATCTTGGTACTTGGGCGGTAAGCTATAGCCAGAGGGCCTAAATTAGGAAATGCTCCTGGAGGCAGGATTGAAGCCTTCCATTTTCTGACAGCAGCAACTACAAATGACAGGCATGCACAACGACTAATTTTAAACACACCAGTATTTTTTTTATTTTTCAGTATAAAAATCAAACACAATAAAACTTTGAAAACGATCAGCAGGGTCGGTTTTGATGCGAAGATGCACTCATTATGGTTCTGGCAAGGTTAGCATTGCTACATTTCAGAAGCTGGCTCTAAGCACTTTATGGAGATCAGGGCACCTTACCGAGCTCCAAAAGGTTGGACTCCTGGAAAAACTCAAGAGAAGTCAAGAGGGAAGGTCACTGCTGGGGGCGGGGGGGGGGGCGCGGGGGGGGCATTTCTGAGAAACCCAGATGAGACTGCTGTGAGCACAGGCTGTGTCAAACTGCTCGGCGAGGCTCCCTCCCTCGCTCCTGGTGGAAAGACCACCGGGCCCCAAACCACATTCCCTCCCTCCCCTGTCATTCTGCAGAAGGTCATCCACAGACCACACGTGTGGTGGCTTTGGCAATCAGAAATTAAAAATAAGCTCTGGTTTTTCCAGCCGCCGAAATAATCCCTCACCAAAGCTCAGACTGAGAACCTGAGAACCACAGTCTGGGTGAAGGGATGTCTGCTTTTCAAATGACCTGCTAATTCTTTGCAACCCACAGTAATTTGGTTTCTGTGAACCCACAGAAGCCGGCCCACCGAAAAGGGCCTTGTCTGCTAACCTGGAAGAGTCCTTGTATAAATGAGTCACAGGCAATGGGATCAGTCATGTTTAAGGCTGCCCCATTTTCCTGACATGTGAAAATATACCCTATTTTTATAAGGAGAAAGAAGCAAAGCTGCACTTGCATTGAGAATATGGAATAGGCCCCACGGGTGCATGGCACAGGCTCGGGAGAAGGTGGTGGCATTACAGGACAGCTCTCTAGGCTTTCTGGAGTGGGTCAGTGGGGAGATGGACAGCGAGGGCCATCTGGAGAAACTCTAAGTTGCTTGGGGAATTAATGGCTGAGGGCTTATAGGACAATGACGGAGCAAAGCTATTCTACTTTCCTGGCTGCAATGCCGTGAAGTACCTGTAGCATGTGGTTAACTCAATTTGGTCCAACACATTCTTTACTCTTATACATTAAAACAACATAAAGGAAACTGTTAGAGACCAGTTGCCTCCACTGACAAGTGAATTATTATTATGGTCCTAGGATGGTCCTGGAATACTTTCCATGTCTTTAAATCCAGATACGGTACATATAGTGAAAAATTTGCAAGTATCCAACATAATCCCCCAGCCCCTTAAAAAAAAAAAAAGTAACATTATCCTATACACAAAATTACATAAAACCTCACAACATCCTTGGGAGGTAGATATCATTATGACCTTACATTTTTAATCAAAATATTAACATTATAGTTTCAAATAACAACTCAATCTCAAAGTAAAAGACAGTCCACTATTATGACATTTAGAGGAAATTTGCATTGTTTCTCCCACATACAAAGATTTGTTTACCATATTGGTGGCCTGTGGGGTAGACTATATACAGCTTGGATACACAGTCTTGTGTTACGAGCTCACACAAGTTTAAAGCCAACATGTCCCTTCTGAGTCCAAAGTGCTTAGAGGCAGCAGTCCCCAAACCCGGTTCACTGATCATTCTCAGAACCGTTCAGTCCTTTAGCCTTAGAGAACAGAGTCCTTTTCCTAGGGTGACCCAGGTCTAGCCTTTGGTTTTAAGTCACAATTGTCTTTATAGGCACTTAAATCCCGTTATTCTGCTTTTCTGAACTCTGCCTACAGAGAGTCTCTGAACTATACCGTCTGAGCACAAAAATAGTTCCCAATTTTTAAAAAGTGATAGGTATCTCTGTATCATAAACACAGAGGGAAAGGGGGTGGGGAGGTAGAAGAGGGTAAAGGGGAATAAGTGGTGACAGAGAGCTGACTTTGGGTGGTGAACAAACAATACAATATACAGATGGTGTATTGTGGAATTATACACTTGAAATCTATATAAGTTCATTATTAAATGTCACCCCCAATAAATTCAATAAAAATCAAGAGAGAGAGATCACTGTACATCTTCTTCTGCACAGCCTGATGCTGTGTTCTAGGACAAAATGTTCTTCTCTTTTTTGACTCTGAGTCTTTGTGAAAGAGCTTAGACATGTCTGAGGGCTCAAATCTTGAGTGTCCCTGAGTTTCCAAATCTCCATTAGATACCTGTTCCCAGTGAGATGTACTTTAAAAGTTAGAACTTTAAAAGATTTAACATTTGACATTTCCATTATGGTCTTATTGCCTGCCCTGGGATATATATAAAAAATACTGCTTTCCCCCTTAAAACATTTAAAACCTCACATTTAGCAAAGGATAAAAAGAATAGTGACATAAAGTTTATTTGGAAGAACTTTATGTTGATGTGAGTTTTGGTAATACAGTGTTTCAACCAAGTAAAATTTTGTGTTTTTAAAATTTTCTCTTGGCAAAAGAAGTCTGAGGTCATTTTATATCTGGGCCTTAATGAAGGTGGGCCTCCTAACAAAATGTTAAGCATTTAAAAGGTGAGAAGTTTTGTCACTGACAGTCAGAAACTGAGTCAGGACAGCTCAGAGGTAACAAAGCCTAAGATTGGCTGGCTTCTCTGCACCAAGCACGTGTCTTTTTGGTGATGGTGGTGGTGGGCAACAGGAGACACTTCCATTTCGTTCTCTGCTAGTAGGACATACCTAGGCCACAATTAATGAAAAAAAAACATTTGGGGAGGCAGTTCTTTTCCTTTCCCACCCTCACCCCAATTATGTCATCTTGGCTGCAAGGGAACTTTTCAGGGGGTGGGTGTTTCTCAGACTGTGGCCTCCTAGGTATGTGGTGGGAGGCCTGCTTTGTAAGAGGGCTGGTGGGAAATGAAGCAGAGAGACCTACTAGGCTCCTGTCCAGAGGGGCTGTGGCTGAGAAGGTAAATGTGCTGCCTGAAGCTGCTTTAGGACTTCCCTGTCCATCAGGGAAAGATGTGAGTCTCTGGGTATCTTGCTAAGATTCTCCTTCACCCTCTTCCGCTATCCCCAGCAGAGGATGGCAGGGGTCATTAGTCAGTAGGAGTGCCAACAGAAGGCAGTGTTTACCTATGTGGTGGTAACTACTATATACCACCTGGTTCAACTCTAAGATTTAAGAATGTGGAGCTTCCACATATAAATTTTATCTGGACTGGAAGTGCCCCCCATCCAGGCTCAGAATGTTACAATGAAAGTGCAGCCTTTGGAAGTCATTCAGAAAACCCATTAGTCACAGGGAAAATGAGGGTCATATAGACAGAAAGCGTCCCTAGGTGGATGGGGTGGGCCTTAGTTTCACTACCTTAGGGTGCAAAAGTTGGTGTCTTCAGTGAAGACTTCCCAATAATCTGGCAGAAATGCTTGATTTCCCTAGCTTTCTTTCCTACTAATCCTTGCTTCCAGATTCTTTCTTTTGTCCCCTGAAGAGTCAACAGGATGTGTGATATTTCAAGAATATAATAAGCAATGAGTATAAGGAACCTGGCACAGCTTGGAGTCTAGGATTATGGAAACACAGTGATATAGTGAAGACTACACACCAAAACACATCTAGTCTTTTAGCTGAAATCTCCAACATGTTGGGACTGTTGCCATGGAATTTCACAAAATCTTTTTTCCTGAGACAGACGCCATGCTACAAAGAGGGGATAAGCCATTTGTGCAGTCAGAGGTGGAACATTTTAATTACATAAACGAGTCTGAGCCTAGTGCTTACACCCTTTAGAAATATCAAGGCAGATACATAAAACACAAATTTACCAGGAATTTGGGATTCTTGGCTCTGGTAGAAATGTTCATGAAGCTGACTCTTAATTTGTAAATAGGCTCGGTGAAATTGTCCCTGGAAGCAGAATTTATTTTCCCTAACACAAGCTCTTACAAAGTAAAAAATAAAAAACGCTTTGGCAAGCAGCTGCAGGTGCCAGTTTGTGTGTACACTTTGGGGAAGATCAAAATACCTTCCTGTTTTTTGTTCCTCTCCACCATCCTCTTCACATTCACAACTTGGTGGTTAAAGGAAAAACTTAACAACACTACCATTTTCACATCAAAGATATGTGAAACAGATATTCATATACAGATTCTTCTGCTTAATACTTAATGCTGCATAAATGCTTACTTTTACAAACATTCATGGGTATTTAATACCCATACATTAAGAGGTTTGAAAAATAAGTGGTTAGGGCATAATCACATAAATTTAAAGTTGGAAGAGACCTTAGAGAATGTCTAAATCCAACTCTTATTCAAAAGTTGAGGCAACTTAGTTTTAAGAGTTTAAGTGATTTGCCCAAAGTCCTACAGCTAATTAGGGGCAAATGTGGAATTAGCAAACGGATTCTGTGACCCCTATTCCAGTGTTAATTTTACAATTATAACAGAGCTTTTCCTTGATAGCATGCTTCTCTTAAGAGTAAAGATGACTAGAACCATCTGCAGAACTAAGATTAGACATTCAGGAATTTCTGCGGAATACAGTGGCTCCATTTAAAGATACAAAAAGCAACCTGTCCAATGAAGAGCCTGCCAGTGGAGGTGCCCCCGCCTCACCCCACCATGAAGCTCAGCTCTGACCTAAACAACATTCATGGTGTCTATCCCTGAGTCCTCTCCTGTGGGGAGAGGGAGATGAAGTTATCCTTTTTGGATTCTTTGGTTTTTTTGTTGTTTTTAAACGGTTGGAAAGTTGGCTTGGGTCTGTACACTAATACTCTATGAAGGAGACAAAGAACTTCAGGTAGTGGTGGTGTTGCTTTTTCTCCCCTGGTGCTGCTAAACCATCTTCCTCCTCAGAACCCAGCTCTATCCATCTTTTTTTTTTTTTTTTTAATTCTCACCCGAGGATATTTTTTCCATTGATTTTTAGAGAGAGTAGAAATGAGGGAGGGGACAGGAGAATGAGAGCGAGAGAGAGAGAGAAACATCAATGTGAAAAAGACACATTAATTGGTTGCCTCCTACACACGCCCCTATTGGGGCTGGGAGTTGAACCTGCAACCCAGGTATGTGCTTTTGACCAGGAATTGAACCCAAGACCCTTTGATCCTTTGGTGTATGGGCTGACCCTCTAACCACTGAGATACTGGCCAAGGCCCAGCTCTGCCCATCTTGATCATTGGAAATGGATGCCATAGCCCACAGTGGACAACTTCCTGGAGTTTCCATGACAGTCTATATTGAAAACCATCAGTTTTTCTGTGTAGGATTTCTCCTGTAGATGACTTCTTTAACCCAAAGCAGCTTTTAATTGGAGACGGAGGGTAAAGAGTAGAAGCAGATGTATTATCAGATGACTTCGGGTTTTTGTTTTGTTTTTTTTTTGCTTATGTGATAAGAAAAGGATATGATGTTCCAAGACTGAGTCTTCAGTTATTGATAACAGACAGTTATTTAGTGGATAGTCTTTTCCATGCTATTAGACTCTAATTGGGATGGGGAGATTAGATGCTAACTCTCGGCCTTTTGTTAAATGCAGAAGGACAAGACTTCCCATAAGGTCACTGGCCAGCTCTTCTTCTGTGTGGACCTGGGCTCATGGCCTTTTGGCACTCTTGGCTGACAAGAGCGTTTCATGCAGCACTACGGGGGGACTCTTCCAATTGGCAACAAACTCCATGGTATGCCTGTCCTATTGATGCAAAAGAAAGTGACCAAATACTTCTCTGGTTTTTAAATATCATAAAATTCATGTCCCTGATGGGAAAACAAAGGTTTCACAAAAGGAGTAACATTGGCATTATCTGCAACTTCTGAATGGAGACAGTGTTTCTCTGTTGCCCACGTGAGCATGACCCTCTGGATACTAAAAATGGTACGAAAGAGAGTTTGGAACTGAGTTTGTTTTGAGAGAGATTTGTTAGGTAGGGGTATCGGTTTTTAAAAACAATGTGGAATGCTCAGGCGTGAATCATCTCTGGGGCCAGATGTTCACTTCAGCATGGCTCTGTGTTCTCCTCGGGCTATATGAGATGAAAACTCATACCGATCATGGCTTCGATACCCACACATGTTACACTCAAAAGGATCACGAAAGCCGTGGCAACCCATGTGAATGGTGAACATCACATAATCCAGAAAGAGGACTCGACAGTGGTCACACCGATACACATCCATCATCTCCCCTTCTTTGTTGATCACTTTGATGGAGTCTCGTGGGCAGATGGGTGGGGGCTTGAGGAGTTCATAAGAGCGGGGTATCTCTTTCAGAAGTGGTATCCCATTGCGGGCCCGAGGAGGGACCAGGTGATTTTGCTGGTAGATGTGATTCTGGCGTTCTTCATGGTTGCTGTCAGTGTCTGTGGAGTCATGGCCACTATTGTTGGGGGAGAGGCCTCTTTCAGTAGGTAGGCTCTTCTCTGGCAGGTGGATCTGTTTCTTTTCCAGGTCCTGCACAGCACCATTCGGCATCTCTGCACGGGTAAGGGCTATGGGATATATGCTGCTGATAACAGGGACCATCTCTGAGGTGGGAGCAGGCGGCGTCTGGACTAAGGGGCGCAGTGCCTCGGCACCAAGATAGCTGATGGCATTATTGATGGCTTGGTCCATCATCCGGGTTTGTATTATCTCACTCTCTTTCTCGTACATATAGCTGGGATTATAGTTGACATCAAAGCAGTGGCGCTTCTCACCTAGAACAAGTAAAAAGAATGAATTACAAAAGGAAAAACACAAAGGCAGAGCAATTATAAAATGATTTTCCAGAGTCCTCGAAAAGAGAGAAAGGACATGTTGCCTGCAGGTACACCCAACCCATGCAGAATGGTTCCATACGGTGCTGACGTCTCAGGGGACAGTGGCTGACAGCACACGTTAGGGCAGTCCACATAAATTAGGTTAGCAGGCAAAAGGGGGAGTCAGAGATGTCATTACATTGAAACTACAATGTGAGCTGTTTCCACTGCTCTTGTCAGAGGGAAACTCTGGAGGAAATGAAGCGAGAGAACACGAGGACAAAGTTGAGTGGGGGCTCCCTGTGCAGGGGCACGGGGGCGTCTGCACTTCTGTGCATGGACTGCTAAGACACAGTCAATTCCCCAACTTTTATTTTGCTTGTTATTTTCTCCTGGTAACACCAAGGGAGCCAGGGCGATGGACGTATTGCCAAAAGCGGGGATGATCTATGACTGGCCTGCAGCTTTTAAAATAGCTACAGAGGTAGAAATAATAGCTCCAGAAACTCCCCACTCCCTATACTTGCCACTCCCCAAACGCATCAGCCACCAGACAGACTGAGATTTAAGTAAAAGAGCTTCAAATGTAGAAAGTTTTAGAAAAGCTTTCTTGATGAAAGATCATGATCTTTGTCCCTTTCATAAAGTGCGTGATTCTTTTGCTTAAAAAAAGGTATCACTAATACACATGTGATCATTAGGCCCTATCTCACACTTAACTGAAAAAATTATTTGTGGTCACCCTTTCCTACTTCTCATGTCAAACTGCTGAGAGATTTTGAAAACAGAGTTTAGCCACCTTTAGGGCGTGTGGGTGTTGTGTGTTAGAAAACCAAGGCGCTCTGGCCACAGGAAAGGCAGGAGCGGGGCCTACAGAGAGGGCAGGTGTGCTCAGTGGTGAGTGGCAGGTCAAAGGGAGAGAAGCGGGAAAGATGTGTCAAGAGCTGGAAGTGGGCATAAATGTGATGCTTTTTCATTCTGTAGACATTGGGTTCTGGAGAGATTTGCTGAACTATACCCTCTCTCTGTAACATTTCCTAGGCGTGCTGTGGTTCCAAAATTTGTCACCACCAGACAGTAAAGGGTTCAACAATGAAAAGTCAATATAAGAAAACAAAAGGAAAAAAAAAGAAAACAAAAGGATTAGAAGAACAAGTTCCTTTTCTTGAGATCTTTCCAACCTAATAGGAGAGAAATAAGATCTGTATATATGGAACTGGAGAAAAATGCTAAAAGTTGTGAAAGGGATGTGCCCTATGGAGGCCTTTGATTTTATTCTAAATGCCATGTTTGAAGCATTTAAGCAGGAGAGTAATGTGTCTTCTGTAAAAAGAATTATAAGGCAAGGTGGTTTGGTACAAATCATTTACTTAAGTGTTAAATGAATGCAAACATTTCAGGAATACTTGGGGTAGGGAAATCATTCTTGGATAACCCAAATTTTGAGAAGAGTCTTGAAATGGTAGGATTTTGATTTTTTCATAGAGGTAGATGGGACATCCTAATTGAGGGAGAAGCATGAATGAAGGTAGAAAAGGGGGTCTACAGCAGGGAAGACTGAAAGTGTGGATATAGCTAATATCAGACGTATGAAATAAAGTATTTCTCAAGCTTCACTTAATTCTTCACATTCTGCAATATTCACACACTAGGGTGGTTTGGTGGTTGACAGCATGAACACTAGAGTCACATGGACTGGATTTGATGCTGGCTCATCAGTTACTAGTTGCATGACCTTGGGCAAGTTACTTAACCTCTATGGCTTCAAGTCCTCTTGTAAAATGGGGATAATAATCGTATCTACCTCGAAGACTCCCTGGTAAGCATTTAGAACAGTACCTGGCACACAGAAAATACTCGGTAAACATCAGGGGTTTTTTGTTTTGTTTGAATCAGTTTCCTTTCTTTCTTTTGTTAAAATAAATCAGTTTTTTTAAGAAAACGGTGTCACGCCTTAGCCAGTTTGGCTCAGTGGATAGAGCTTCAGCCTGAGGACTGAAGGATCCCAGGTTCGATTCTGGTCAAGGGCACATGCCTGGGCTGTGGGCTTGATCCCCAGTGGGTGGTATGTAGGAGGCAGCCGATCAATGATTCTCTCTCATCATTGATGTTTCTATCTCTCTCTACCTCTTCCTTCCTCTCTGAAATCAATAAAGACATATATATTTAAAAAAAAGAAAACTGTGTCACTAACATATATGGAAAACCAGAATCACTTGCCACAAAAAGAAGGTAACTATGAAAAATAAAGATGATGAAACAGAGTAATCAATTCAATTTTGATCAGACTCTACTGTGAGTACTTGAGACAAAGATCTACCCTGTCTTTGTTCAAAACAGAAATCACCAAGAGTGTTCAACGACTAGCATTAAAATAAGTTTCAATCTTTCTTCTTGATATAATCAGGGAGATTGAAAAAGAACTAAAAAGAAAATAAATTTCTTGCCATGTGGATCAAGGTTTTTAAAAGGCCTGTGGGCCTCCTGGCACTTTGTATCCCACATTTTGGGAGATACTGAAAAAAGATAACACATGGTGGGACCACATGATGGGCATTCTGAATGGTCAACCATAAGGTTTGGATTTGAATAAACAGCAAACCACGTCATGCCCTTGAGCAAGGGAGGCTTGTGGTCGAAATGTTTTCAGGATATTAATGTAACAGCAATGTGTAAGATGAACCAGAACATAGAGAACTGGAGCTAGAAAGACCAGCTAAAAGACTTAATGTAATCGAATGGATTTGTCCCACATCCCCACTACCTTAAGGCCAACCTGATAGACTTTAGACAAATACCTGAGAGAAAAAATATGCAAAGAAAAAACATCCTGCCTTGGCAACTCAACAAAAAGCAACAGAAAAGCAGACATTTGCTTTCTTATTTTCAGCTTCCAGATCAGATGTATCTTTGATCAAGGCTGTTTGGAAGAATGAGACTGACAACAGGAAAGCCAGCTAAGGTCACAATTGTTCATTCCCCTAAGAGTGACACAGAAGTGATGAACTTTGGTTTCTTGGCCTTTTCAAGGTTGCTGATGATTTTCCAGTGTGGCTAGCTCACTCAACTCCCCATGCCAGGGGTCCCTGAGAATCTTTTTATCTTTTCTCCCAACAATGAGGCTCCATAAATTTTCTAGGGTGGGACAGGTACAACACAAACTCTGCTTTTATCCTTTCTCCCAAGAGTTGGTTATACTTCATTAGGCCTACAATTTCACAATCTATACCACCTGCAGCACATGTCAGAGAACAGCTGAGTGCTAAAGTTGTAAGAGGCAAAACATTAAGAGGAAAATGAACCCCTGGATGAGTGGAAATAGGTGACTGTGTTCTGCGGTTAACGCAGACCATTGTTCATTGTGAAGAGGATGGGAGAGCCTCAGATCTTCACGTGCACGCACCCTGCAGTCATCAGATCCCCTCATCTCTGGGTTACGGTAACTTGAGTCGTGCAGATGATTATCAGTCACCTGTAGACTCGATGACTCAATGTGTATGAAACTCAGAAGGGGTAAGCTACAGTAATTGAAAAGCCAACAGCTCACGTTTCTTTAGTAACACACTCATAAAAAAGGTTAGTCAAACCACAACAGTGTAACTGCTCCCAAACCTGCACGGAGCCTCTAGTCCAGCTTCTAGTCAAAATCATACCACACCTTTGAATGACTAATGATAGCAGCTTTAGGCTGAATTAGAGGTTTTGCTTCCAATGAAAATACAAATGGCAACAACAAGTCCTAAGTTTAGAAACCAAGGCTGCTTGGTTGGGCCATTCCCTACCGTTGATTCTTTTTTTTTTTTTTTGACCAATACAAAAGTTTATTTAACAAAAGTTCAATGTGAAAATGGACTGGATTCTATTTTTATATTGTAGTAAAACAGGTGCTATGGAGAGGGGACATGTGGGAGCAGTTGATTTCTCTGGTAACTATAGCCATTCTTCATACTCGTTCCAAGGCTTCTAACATGATGATACTATTTCCTCGTATTACCACCATCCCAATATTGTTCTGTTGCCCACCAGTTGCCATCTCCACACATTCATCTATCACAAGATTCATAAAGGGATCAAATCCCCGTAATATTCCTTGGACATGTCTGCCACCATTTAATTTCAATGACAACTTCTTGTCCATAAATTTTTTTAACTCGGGAGGGTGAGCTTTGCTCATGGTGGCCAAGCGAGCTCAAAGATGCTTCCAAACTGAATTTGGGGCCGCTCTGGCGCTCCGTTGATTCTTTTTTAAAATATATTTTTATTGATTTCAGAGAGGAAGGGAGAAGGATAGAGAGATGGAAACATCAATGATGAGAATCATTGATTGGCTGCTCCTGCACATCCCCTAATGGGAATGGAGCCTGCCCTTGAACAGAATCGGACCCCAGGACCCTTCAGTTTGTAGGCCAACGCTCTATTCACTGAGCCAAACCAGCTAGGGCAGTGGTTCTCAACCTTCTGGCCCTTTAAATACAGTTCCTCATGTTGTGACCCAACCATAAAATTATTTTCATTGCTACTTCATAACTGTAATGTTGCTATTGTTATAAATCGTAATGTAAATATCTGATATGCAGGATGGTCTTAGGCGACCCCTGTAAAAGGGTCATTCGACCGCCAAATGGGTCGCGACCCACAGGTTGAGAACGGCTGAGCTAGGGCCTGTAATTATTTTTAAAGGTGTTGATCCCTAATATTTAGGCTTTGGTAATACTACTAAGCAACCACCTGTCCTGAATTGCTGCAATGTGGCCAGGGTATATGATTGTTGGCTTCTAAGTGCCAACTTCAAAGTATAGAATCACAGCCTAAAGCTAAAAGGGACCTTCACTGAGCATGTGGATTCCATCCTCTGCCTTTAGGGTCAAGGTACAAGACCTACCACCCTAATCTGTTTACTTCTGGTCTTTATAATGCACAGTACCCAGCACTATGCCTTACATTGTAATACTAATAAGAATAGTTACTATTTATTGAGCCTCTACTATATATCCAGTGCTGTCCTAGGTACTTTACATATTGCCTCATTTTACCTAAGATGAATTATCATCGCTTAGACATATGAAGAACCTAAAGTGCAAACAGTCTGATTAACTTGTCGAGGTTGCTCAGTTGGTAAAATGGAGAACCAGGATGCAAACCCAGTATGTGTTTCAGAATTAACTGCTGTTTCCTGGTCGCTACCTTGCCCAAGGTGGCACAATCCCGGCACTGCTTTGTTCTCTAAGAACCAGCACCATGCATTCAAGAAATTTCTATGATGCAGAATTGTGATGTCTGCAAGGTGTTCAATGGAGTGTCTGGCATATGTAAGAACTCAATAAATGATAGATCTATCATCATCATCATCATAACCATCACACCATTTTAGGAGCTTTGAGGAATACACACATAATTGCAATCCATAGGAGATGCAGCATTTACACAGTTTCTTACAAATCAATATCCTTAATACTATGTGGTGAAACCAAGTATAGAGTAGCCAAGAGAGTGAAGAGAAAAATACAGACCACTTCTCAAATATGCCACACATAATACGGCACAAATATCAATCTATTCTTTTCTTTAAAGTTTTCTTACCATGGGAGGTGGTGGTAGTGATGGGAGGTGGTGGTAGTGATGGGAGGTGGTGGTAGTGATGGGAGGTGGTGGTAGTGATGGGAGGTGGTGGTAGTGATGGGAGGTGGTGGTAGTGATGGGAGGTGGTGGTAGTGATGGGAGGTGGTGGTAGTGATGGGAGGTGGTGGAGACAGACACATATATAACATAAAGCAGACGGTTAACCTTGCCTTGAGTGCAGAGGGAGAGCTCAGGAGAGTAGGGGAATGTAGACCATGTGTACCTTTAAGGGCAGATGTGAGGGTGGGCACTTCAGACAGAGCATGGGAAGAACATTACATGGAAGTAGAACAGTATAGAAGTGCGAGTACATTGTGGCTGAATGAAGGGAGTAGCTGGCTGAAGTAATAATATTAGAAAAGGTAAACTGGAGACAAAGTGTGGAAGGCTCAGACTGCCTGCATTGTTTGGATTTTATTCCAATGGGGAGCCATTGGAAGTTTTTTTTTTGAAGAGGGGGAAATGATTTAAACATTATAAAAATAACACAATTCCAATATTACCATCATCATGATGGGTAATGTGAAATATTCAGATTTGCTTTGTTTTTAAGTTTCTTCAAGTCACTTGAATGTATTGCTGCTACCTTCATACCATTTTCCATACGTATTATCACTTACTGCAAACATATATCCAAAAAGAAAAAAGGCAGGTTAAGTAGGGTAAATGGAATATCTGATGATGATTATGGCTCTAATCTCAATCTAAATAAGACTAAAGTGACTAACACTTCTTCCAGGAGGAGGAAGGCAGAGCGGAGCCACAGAATAAGAGGCAGGAAGGAGAGAGCACAGAGAGAGCTGTGGGGTGGCAGTGAGGAAACCTGAGCTGAAGACCACACGATTTTTTTTATGCAGAAGTCCTGTCCCCTGTGAAGTGCTGCTTGGATGTTGTCTGTCCTGATGGAGTCACCAGCGGGAGATAACTTCTTTTCTCAAGAAAACACACCATGCGGGGAGGATGAAGAGGGTAAAAGGGCCACATATATGGTGATGGAAGGAGAGTAGACTTTGGGTGGTGAGCACACAATGAAATAAGAAATGATGTATCACAGAATTATAAACTGGGAACGCATATAATGTATTAACCAATGTCACCCCAATAAATTCAGTAATAAAAAATGAGAACACACCCTTGAAGGAGAACGACTGCCCTTTTTCAGAGCTTTTCTTCCACGAGCTTCATGTCTAAACTCATCCCTGCCCACAGGCCCCGTGTCCCACACACGACACACACTGCTCTGGGTGCCCTTAGACTGCAGTACTTTCAGCTCTAGGTTCTGGCCCTGCTCTGTCACCTACCTCTCTGACCCCCTTTCCCTCCTTGGTAAAAGAACTTCACTGGCCGAAACCGGTTTGGCTCAGTGGATGGAGCGTCGGCCTGCGGACTGAGGGGTCCCAGGTTCGATTCCGGTCAAGGGCATGTACCTGGGTTGCGGGCACTTCCCCAGTGGGGGATGTGCAGGAGGCAGCTGATCGATGTTTCTCTCTCATCAGTGTTTCTAACTCTCTATCTCTCTCCCTTCTCTCTGTAAAAAATCAATAAAATATATATAAAAAAAAAAGAACTTCACTGGGTGGTTCCTCATGTCCCTTCAAGATCTAAAATGCTATGACTTAATACATATAGGAGCATGGATTCCAGCCTTTTGGGACAGGGTGGGAGAAGTTACTTTGTGCTTTTAGAAACAGGTATTAAAACTGCTGCTGTCACTCTGTTAACCAAAGCGGACAATTTCTCTTCAGTTACTTCACAGGGAGAATCGATGGTGTTTGCTGAAGTGTCAAAACCTCACTCATATGTTTACCGCAGGTGAGTGAGATATTTTTTCATGTTCATTTAGACATGAAAACTTCCTTTAATAAAATAATGCATAAAATAAAATAAGGAGATGCTATGGTCTGAATACCACATCTGTTTTTGGAAAAAGAATGAAAATCAGAAAAAGCAATATGCAGAAATGTCATCATTTCCCGCCTCCCCTCAGGAAAGAAATCTGGCCTCTATTTTGAGCCAAGTACTTGAAGATGGCCTAGTTAGAAGTATAGTCCAACAAGTTTATAATAGGAGAAAAAGATTCAGAGAAAGGACAATCCCTAAAAGGGTTGGGCACTAAAAGTAAAGTCTTCTTGTTCTTTGAAAAGAACAACTAAGAATAATTATTTTGATGATGGAAGATGCTGATTTCTAATGAATGCGTGTCAATTTATTTCCCATTTTAGAGAAAGTGATACAAATTTATTGGAGAATTAGGGAAAAATGATTTTATTTTTCTCCTATTGATGTAATTGCACTCTTACTCTTCAATAGTGTCATGGTTTTGTGTTTCTAAATGCATTTAAACTTAATCCAATAGGTCCCTCTTCCTCAGTTCGATTCTAATGGATGAGAAATGTTACCTACTGGTAATTATCTCTAGCCTGCTGGGAAAGTATCAGGCTGACCTGATTATATAATTTTACCCTTACCCTCATAGTTCAAGAGGGCAGGGAAGCCAAGGTATGTCTGAGTGCTGTGCAACTGTCAGCAAGGATTAAAGGGAGTGACTCATTCTTCCTTCACACTTTACCCACTGCCATTTCCCTGGCGGCTGATCTTTTCAGAAAACGGAGAGGAAATATAGGAGAGAGAAGAGAGGAGAGAAGAGGGGAGGAGGGAAACATTAGCCCCATATATTTTACATCACTTCATATCACATTGTCATAATGTTCCTTTTCCTGCCCCCCTTGATATTTTCTATCAAAAAGATTGATTCAGTTAAATGACTAAAAAGCTTATAAAAATATTTCTAAAAGGTTCAGGATATAAGGTAATGCTAGAAGATTAGAACAACGTTTAGACACAGGAATATCATGTGCGTGGCAGGAGCTTTATAACCATCTCATGATGAATGAATGGACAAAAAAGTGAATGAACAAGCAGTGATTTCTAAGTCAGATATATGACTGTTGAGCTAACACAGCTGTTTTATAGAATCTCAGATTCATCTTATTAAAAATACCCATAAAATATATGATATGGTTCCTAACATAAACACCATACCTATACAACCTTGAGAAAAGAGTTATATAAAGTCATTCATAAGAGCTTGATAAACACAAAGGGTATTCATAATTGCTACCTTTTCTAACTCATCTCACAGACTTGGAGAATGCTAGAGCTGGGAGGGACCTTTCTGATCACTTCATCACCTATTAGGTCTCCTCATTTCACAGATGAGTAAACAGAGGCCCAGAAAGGTTACATGATTTGTCTAAACACACAAACAGTTAAGAAATGACTGAGCTAGAATCAGAACCTGGGTCTTTTGGCTTCTAATCCAGGGTTCTTCCTACTGCACTATACCACAATTTACCAAAAAAACTTCCCCCAATTATTTGGGTGCCCTGAAGCTCTGCAGTTACTACACCTCAGTGCAAATTAAGAGCTAACTCTACTGGGTTTCCTGATTCCACAAAGAGAGAATGTGATGGGTTCAGAAGATGAAAGAAATCAACCTACAAGATCAGTATTTCTCATGAGTCTGGAAATGGAGGCATGAAAATCCTCTGGTCACAATGGTAACAAACAAATGGAACATCAATCCCTGATGCAACGAGTAAAATGGCATGGACCTGGACATATGAAACATGTGGGTTTTTGTTGGTTTGTTTATGTTAATCCTCACCCAAAGATATTTTTCCATTGATCTCAAGAGAGAGTGGAAATGAGGAGGAGAGAGAAACATTGATGTGAGAGAGACACATCGATTGGTTGTCTCCCACATATGCCCCGACCAGGGCCAGGGATTGAAACTGCAACCGAGGTACATGCCCTTGACTGGAACTGAACCTGTGACTCTTCAGTCCAAGAGCTGACACTCTATCCACTGAGCAAAACTGACCAGGGTAAAATATGTGTTTTTAAATCCATGAAAATACCAAAGCAACTTTTATTATATTAGGTAGGGCTATGGCTCAACAATAGGTGTGGGGTAGCTATAAGAACTAGGTACTTTCTCTCATATTTTAGTTCTCTTAGACCAAAATGCATTGACCATAACTGAATTTAAATTAAGGCACTTTACATTTTTTTCTTGCCCATTTCCCCCCATGAACCTCCCCACATCAGCTAGAGTCAAAACTTCCCCGAATTAAATTATGCTCATGGCATAGAATAACAATCAAAGCTTTCTTCTGTACTCCAGTCACAACTTCTTCATATAAGCAAAGCTCAAAAGAGATATGAGCAACATCTTAAAATAATATCTTGGCATCACAATTGGTCCACTGTGCCTAACTCCATATGGAAGTCACTACATACCCCCTGACATCTTTCACCAAGGAGAGGAAAGATGGTAAGGAGGAAGGGGGTCTCTCTGAACTAAAATGCAACAACTATAGTCTGACAAAATTTATTCTTAAAGTGACTAAAAGGGTGCAAACACTTTTCAGCTAATCAAAATAAGTAAGCATAAATATCAAGTTAGGTAATTTTGAAATATATGGGTTCTTTCATTATACCTCTATAATTCACATAAAATGTCAGCCTGTAAGAAATTATCTAGACCAGAATAAATTAACAAGATTTAAAAAGCAGATAGGCACTTAATATCTGTAAAAGCTATTGAAAAGAATAAAGACAAAAGGACTGGAATGAGACATCAACAGCAACAGCAGCTTTGGAAAAACAGACTGACAGATTCTAAAATATCATTGGTGTCGAGCGAGGTCTATTTTCATGTGATAACTATTTTTGTTCAATAGCACTTTCAATTTATAGCAAAACTGATACATTTAATTCAGCTGCCTACTTCACAAATACAAATCTATTTTAAATATCATGGTCATGTTTATGTAAGCATCTGGGACAGTTCAGCAAAATATCTCTGCCCTTCAGCAGTCCTAATACTTTAATGGACATAATTATTTCTTAGTCATCTCCTTATGTTGTATTTTTTGACAATGTGAAAAACAATGGCATAAAAATTAACTCCAGTAAGATAAATGACTAAATAAAATCTTATTATTTAAATCTATGTTTTCCCAAACACTTTCTCTTAAAGCCAATTATGAATCAAATTCAAGAAAATATGGCAATACGTTTTAGAGCATGAAAAAAGTTTTGAGCATGATAACGGAACCAACTTGTAAAATATAATTACAAAAGATTACAAAAAATGTTATCTTGAACATCTTACTTGCACAAACTCATGCAACATATGTCACTCAGAATAAAGAGGAAGGAATAGCATTTTAAACACCAACTCCATTTAGGAAATTGGATACCAAATACTCCCATCTTCAGTTGTGAAGATTCTTTAGTTAAAATATTTTATTCTATTTGCTCTAGTTCTCAAAATGAATCACAAAAAATAAACGTGAGCAATGGAAAACCAATAACCTATTTGAACAGAAATTAAGTTAGGAAGGGCCTGTGTAATAAGCGTCCTATGTTATCGCATTCAAACTCTCTGCCGACAGCAGCAGGAAGAGGGCTTTCTTCTTACCGATGAACTTCTGAGGCATGGAGCTTTTTCGCTTGGCCACATTGCTGGCTAATCTGTCCAGAACCAGGGCTCTCTCACTCCCCATCTCTGCTTTGAGGTGTCTTGCCTCCGCACTTGCTGGTTTGGGAAAATGTAAAAAGAAGAGGGGGAAAAATTGGTAAATGGGGAAGAACAACAAATAAACTGGAAGAAAAAATGTCAGATATCTGGTACATCATCTTTTGTTACCGGTTATTATTGCTCAGATTCCTGCCTGGGGGACCTGCTGTGGTCAGTGAAGACAGCAACAGGGCACATTCAAATCTTGCAGTCCTTCTGCTGAGATGGAAAAGCCCAACCCATCCCCAAATAGTACCTTCATTAGCAAGAGGAAGTATTAAATAAACAGAATGGACGTGGTTGGTTGCAAAAAGATAGAGAGATCTTCTAACCTCCGATCAGCCTTCTTTCTGATTCTGAGTAACTGCGTGTGACACCTGCAGACTGATATAATTCTTCTTAACAACTTTGGAAAAAAAAAAAGTATGGTGCCCCAGATTTACTGCTCTGTTTATGTTAATAGCACTTTTGAAAATAGATACTCTTACCCAGACAGCAAGAAATCTACTCAGTGATTTGTGTATTGAAATTGTGAGTGGTTTTTTTCTTTCTTTCTTTTTTTCCCCCCAGCATGCTTCTTTCAGTTCCTATCTTTTAAAATTCTATTTCTCTGGGCTCTGCATTATCTGTTTCATATGCTCTTCACATTTAAAAATGGTCTCGGTTAAAATTTCCCTGAGCAACACGTCTGTCTTGAAATTAAAGAGCAATTTGTATAATGCATCTTTATTACATTTCTAATGAAAAAATGTGAATAAAAATTGCCTAAGAAAGTGATCTAATTGTTAATCCACGAACAGACCTTCCAGTGGTGTAGGCCTGTGGTTCCCAGATGTGCCACCGATTATGAGCATGTAAGACACACCTATGCACAGGCTCCACTTTCAGATCAATTAAATCAGGATCTCTGGTGTAGGGGCCTAGGCAACAGATTTGTAAAGGTCTCCAAATTATTTTAAAATGCAGCCAGAATTGAGAACCACTAGAAGAATATCTAATCAACTAAACAGTTAGTGGGAATAAATATAGTATAATTTACTCTTGTACAGCAAGCAGTCCCCTGTAAGAGTTCATGCTTAAAGTTCAGAGATACAAGCTGCTCTAAATATAGGGCTTTAAACTTTAACACATGATGCTACTAAACCCAAGCTAGAGACCAGCAAACTTTTTTTGTAAAGGGCCAGAGAGTAAATATTTTAAACTTTAATGGGACACATATTGGCTATGTTCCATACTCTCTTTGGTTTTTAAAACTCAGCCCACCACCCTTTAAAAATGTAAAAACCTCTGTACACAATCAGGCTGCTGGCTACATTTGGTCTGAGGGTCACAGTTTGCTCACTTCTGCCCTAAGCAAATATACTGTAATACTACAAACAGTTCTCTCTGTTTCATTGTAAGCATTTCAGGAGGTCCTAATTAAAATGAAGGATCCATACATTTCCAATGTCTTTAAGGAAAAAGGAATTGGTTTTAGTTACATGATGAGAGTAAAAGGCAAGTGATAATTGCAGAATAGATCCACCCCCCCCCCACCCCCGCAACTATATACATAGACTTAGGAACTGTCAGTGCTTGTTCTGAAGTTGAAGAGTTTGTTGAGTGAAGAGTTTTTAATATACGGAAATAATGTCACCAATTCTATGATCTCTCAGTGAGAGAACACCGGTCACCTATGCAGTAAATGAGACAGAGGAAGACTTCCAGGGCAAGACTATCAAGTATGGTCAGGGCAAAAGAGCGAAAGCCAAATTAGAAAAAGAGAAGTCAAAGCATTAAATATTTTTTCATTTTTTTATTGGCATGTTTTTGATTTTTTTAAAAAACACTACACCAATCATTACACAATAAGTTATAAACTCAGGATTTTTAAAAATCAGAAATAAAATGGAATCTGGCTCCAGAAATGATTAAGAAAATGATAATAATGGTCATACTTACTATAGTTTGTGAGTCTCTTATAAAAAATATAATTCTATGTTCTAAAAAAATAAATCCCACCCTCCAGTTTAAGCTATTAACAATACTATTTGTGTAATGAAAACAGTAAGGTCAGAGTAAGAGGCTTGCAACTTTGGGGTTAGTGGTGAGGTATTGCAACTTTGACAGCCATTGTAAACAACTGGCACTTTAGTGACAGGACACTGCTATTGAGTGAAGTGTATCAAATTCTGTCCAGCACAGGAGTAAGTTTAAATGACCAAACAGGAAACTATTATATATATATTATTTCCTTTCACACAAACCACCACCAGATGTGGTAGTACTCAGAGCAGAGAGATGAAAGACAAAGGCCTGGGATTTGAAATAAGTTCCTGAGGCTGTTAGAAGGAGGCTTTTTCTCAGAAGCATCAGAGAGGCAAAACTTGTGCTTTGACTGGGAACATTCATTCTGGTTTGAGCACCTTTGAGAGGATTAAATCCAGGTAAGGCTCCCCCCACACCCTGTATTTATTATAAAAAAGATTTAAAGTGAAATTAGAATGAAGAACAGTACTTTGGGAATTTTTAACTTTATCCCCATTTTACCACTATTCTTATTAGTCTCTTCAGTCACTATTCTCATGGCCCTGTCCTTACCCAGAGGTAAGGCCGTTTAGTCCCAGGACTTTCCCCAAGCAATCTGCTGCCAGTCTAGTTTCCCCTCTTGTCTCTCAGTAGCCACTGTCTACGTTTTACCAAAGTCACTATCAATTACCACAGCAGTTGTCTGAGGACACATACTCAATATCCTCTATATTTGGGAGGATGCCAAAGCGGGGATACATTGACCTAAATAACGTAATTAGGGCATGTCACTAAATGGCAACGCTCTGAGATAACATCACCTTTTTATCCCTGGTTACGCACCAAGCTTGTCTTGACAGTTATTTCTAGATAAATCATACCCTGTAAATCAGTGACCAAATGACTCATGTTTTTAAAACATGAAATTCTGGAGGTTATGGATAGACAGATAATTTGAGGCATAGGTGGAGACTTTCCCATTTCCATAATTCTGGTTAGATTGAAAGAAATCCTCTGAAACTAAACCAGAGGGCTTCTTCCACCAGCACCCTCACTCAAAATATCAAATCCATGAGTCCAATTCTCATTGTATGTGTGAATACACTCTAAAGCAGTGGTTCCCAACCTTCCTCACTCCTAGATCCTTTAACACAGTTCCTCATGTTGTGGTGACCCCCAACCATAAAATTATTTTCGTTGCTACTTCATAACTGTAATTTTGCTACTGTTATGAATCGTAATGAAAAAATCTGATATGCAGGATGATCTTAGGCGACCCCTGTGAAAGGGTCATTCGACACCCAAAGGGGTCGAGACCACAGGTTGAGAAACGCTGCAAAGATTAAGTTAATCTTTATTGAGTTAACTACTTTCTAATTGGCAAGTTAGGCAAAGGCTAAACTTTCAATTGAATATGCTGCACTGACATTTTCTTTCCCAAACTGCTAGTCTTTGCCTTGCAATTCTTGGCCAGCTGCTGTGCAATACCACTAAATGAGTGCCCTTTAAAACACAAATAAATGCTTTTGACTTAGACAATTTTTTGTGGATTACAGAGTTTAGATAATACACAAAAAAGGAAGAAAAAGGAGACTATTGGCTTTTGGTCCTCTGCTTCAACTTTAGGACCCAACTGTCTATTTATACAAACAGTCTAGACTTGTTATCTTGCTGCATCATGTCTCAGAAATGTAAGTGGAGGGAAACCAGTTTGGCAAGATAGTAAGGGAACAAGATAATGGGTTTAAATGATGAAATAGGAAATCCGTTCCTGGGTGGTGTTTGGCAGTTTAATGTTGCAAGGGGTGGGTGTGGGGATATGGGATTGTGGCAAGGAACTACTTGCCCACTTGGTTCATGGAAGAGCATAGGAGTAGGACTGTAATTCTGGATCAATTTCCCTTCATATCACTTGCCTAGTATATAGTAAATACATAAATTTTTCATTAGAAAAATGATTTTAAAGACATGCTAAAAAAATAAATAATGAAATGAATATGAAGTCTTAATTACAGAATAGATTACTACTTTTATTTCTGTGCAAGTCTGAAATAGTTTGTCTGGTTTTTGTTAACTGTTCCCATGATGCCATTTCTCTCTCAAAGGGACTGCAGATTTAAGTATGTAATTTGTTGTATTTTTGTTTTTGTTCAAAATCCTTCATTAGATCTTGAAGTGTTAAATAGAGCTCAAGTAAGAGGCATGCTTCCTGCCTCTTCTATGGTGTCAGTAGCTAATGGAGAGTGGAACAAAGGAGTGTTATTGTGCAATCAGAATTGTCTAACAAGAGATTGCTATCAAAGACCAAGGAAGGTTCTAACAAAAAAGTTACATAAAATTACTGCCTTTTTTAGCAAGTAGAATGAATATTACCTGTAAGATAGTATCAATTTTTTAAAATATATTTTTATTGATTTAGAGATGAAAGGACAGAGAGAGAGATACATCAATGATGAGAGAGAATCTTTGGCTGCCTCCTGCACATCCCCACTGGGGATCAGGCCCGCAACCTGGGCATGTGTCTGACCAGAATCGAACTGTGATCTCCTAGTTCATAGGTCGATGCTCAACACTGAGCCACGCCAGCCAGGTGATAGTATCAATTTTTAAGCAAAATAATCAGTTGGGAAAATAGACTTTTAAAATGTTTTAAACTTTTTCTTTGGTCTGCTACTTGATAAGTTTATTCAGAAACTCTCTTGCTTCTATTAGCACAATTGAAACAATGAAAATGAAGATAAAAGGTTTTGACTCCTACATTCTAAAATAAATATAATTTATCTAATTACTTTAAAAAATCTTCTAATTGCTAGAACTTGTCAAACAAAAATAATGTCCTGGTCCAAGTATGCATAATTTGTGTGAAATGAGGCTAAATGAATCTCTATATAAACTGTTAGTCCCTCTCTGGAATAAGGATCAAACTAATAAGAAAATGAAATTTGTGGGCTTCCCTATTCATTCTTCTTTTCATATATACTGCATTAAGACAGCAGAATTGGAGTATCTTGATCATATCACTTGTGACATCTCGTGAAGAAATGTGGCCTGAAGTAACAATATCACACATACCTCTATTAGACCTCTGTATTATGTCAATAGAACAAGTGCCCATTCCCTTGTTGGATTATCTTGACAAACAGCTCTGACACAGCCTGACACATAGAGAATAAAACAAATGCTACCTGAATAAGAGAAAAATGATTAGTAAGGTCAGAAGTTCTATTGCTCAATGTGGCTTTTTTTTTTTTTTGCAGTATTTTAATTTTAATTTTATTTTTTATTGATTTTTTCACAGAGATGAAGGGAGAGGGATAGACAGTTAGAAATATCGATCAGTTGCCTCCTGCACACCTCCCACTGGGGATGTGCCTGCAACCAAGGTACATGCCCTTGACCGGAATCAAACCCGGGACCCTTCAGTCCGCAGGCCAATGCTCTATTCAGTAAGCCAAACTGGTTAGGGCTCAATGTGGCTTTCTTTTGCAGACTAGACTCCAGCCCAAAGCCTTTTTATCTGCTCTGCTTCCATAAAGGTCTACTTCCTGTTGGGGGCAGGTTGGTGCCAAGGCTTGGCTCTCACACTAGGCACTTCAGTTTACAACAAGCACTTGATGAAGAAGTGCTGCAACCACAGTAGCTATGGAACATCATCACTTTAAAAGCTAGGGATGAAGGGTAAGATATACCATTGGTGATACTCTAATCATCAGGCTCAGAATGGAACACTATGTCTAGACTGGGATTCCCAAATTTTAAGAAGGAAACCATATAGAAAGCAATGGCAATCATTAAAGTATTGGCTTGTGTTGGATTAAATATTCTTTACATTTTGGACTTCAGGAAAAATCATGGGAACTATTTGAAATAGAAGAGAGAATAATATATTGACTGACATGAAGTATTTATTATACTTGATTAAACTGTGACTTTATACATTCTGTAACCTGAAACCACCAGGCCTCTAGTTCATTACAACATATTTGTTTTATTTAAATCAAAACTTGCTGACTTAGTTAACCCTTTATTTTTTTTCTGCTGAGACTTAAAGTATGCTGCACGCATCCATCAAACCACCCTATGAAATGCAAATTAACCTCTGTATTTCAGCATTTCCTGAATCACCTTCTACCACTGAAGATAACTAAAATAATTATCTTGATAATTCCTAATTTGAAATTCCTAAAAAAGGTTATGGGTGGTAACCTAATTTCAAAATCAATAATTTTGAGCTTACTGTTCATAGATGATAGGGTACTGATTTTTCCCCCACTTCCAGGAGAATCAAGATACACATATATACATATGTATGTGTGTTATTATATTTCTTTTGCTAATCAGATAATATATAACCTTCTAAAAATATAGCCATATTTTCCAAAAGTAAAAAAAAGTAGAAAAAAACTAAATGTCCATTAACTGATGAATGGATAAATAAAACATGGTAAATCCATAGAATGGGATACTATTCTATATAATAAAAGGGTAATATGCAAATTGACCCTAATGGCGGAATGACTGGTCGCTATGACAAGCACTGACCACCAGGAGGCAGATGCTCAATGCAGGAGCTGCCCCCTGGTAGTCAGTGTGCTTCCACAGGGGGAACACCGCTCAGCCAGAAGCTGGCTCATGGCTGGCCAGCACAGCGGTGGTGGCAGGAGCCTCTCCTGCCTCCGTGGCAGTACTAAGGATGTCTGTCTGCCAGTTAGGCCCGATCCCCCAGGGAGAGGGCCTAAGCCAGCAGGTGGACATTCCCTGAGGGCTCCCAGACTGCAAGAGGGTACAGGCTGGGCTGAGGGACACCCCAAGTGCACTAACTTTTGTGCACCGGGCCTCTAGTTCAGCCATAAAAAGGAATGAAATGCTGACACATGCTAAACATGGATGAATCCTGAAAACATGCTCAGGGAAAGAAGCCAGACATCAAAGGTCAAATATTATATGATTGCATTTATGTGAAATGTTCATAATAAACAAGTCCATAGAAGGCAGATTAGTGGTTTCCAGGGGCTGGAGAGAGGAGAGAGGGAGAGTGATTGCTAACAGGGACAGGGTTTTTAAAAATATATATATTTTTATTGATTTCAGCGAGGAAGGGAGAGGAAGAGAGAAATAGAAACATCAATGAGAGAGAATCATTGATTGGCTGCCTCCTGCACACCCCCCACTGGGGATCAAGCCCACAACTCAGACATGTGCTCTTGACCAGAATCGAACCCAGAACCCTTTAGTCCACAGGCCAACGCTCTATCCACTGAGCCAAACCAGCCAAGGCTGAGACAGGGTTTCTTTTGAGGATGATGAAAATGTTATGGAATTAGTGGTGATGGTTGTATAATTTTGTGAATATATTAAAAACTACTAAATTGTGCACTTAAAATATGAATTTTATGGTATGTTAATTCTCTCTTCCATAAGTTTAAAAACTGTTTTATTTATTGTTTTTAGAGCAAGAGAGGTAGGGGAGAAAGAAATATTCATTTGTTGTTCCACTTATGTATGCAGTCATTGGTTGTTTCTTGTATGTGCCCTGACCAGGGATTGAACCCGAAACCTTGGCTTATCGGATGACGCTCTAACCAACTGAGCTGCCCAGCTAGGGCTCTTCCATAAATTAAAAAATATAGCCGAAGCCGGTTTGGCTCAGTGGATAGAGCGTCGGCTTGCGGACTGAAGGGTCCCGGGTTCGATTCCGGTCAAGGGCATGTACTTGGGTTGCGGGCATATCCCCAGTGGGAGATGTGCAGGAGGCAGCTGATCGATGTTTCTCTCTCATCGATGTTTCTAACTCTCTATCTCTCTCCCTTCCTCTCTGTAAAAAAAAATCAATAAAATATATTAAAATATATATATATATATATATATATATATATATATATAGCCAATCATGAAAACAATGACAGTTCTAGTGATTTTTAAGCCAGTCACTGAATTTTTGATAAATCTCTATTTCCTTACCTCTAAATGAAGACGTAGGATTAGACGCTCTTTTTAATTTTTCTAGCTTTAAATATTATGCTCTATTTGGAATATAATAGATTTCCATAATTTGGGGATTTCTCAGAGTAAAAGCTTTGTCTATAGTATGAAATATGGAACTACAAGTGAAGATGCCTAGGCATTGCCTGACTAACCTTAAGAATGTTGCTCAAGATATCAAAACCCACGTTTTGGATGGGTTTCTTTTCAAGAGACTAAATATTTCTCTTTAGAAATAAAGAGGAAATCCAACTCCTTGATAAAGCCAAAGATGCCATCAGGATAAAAAGCAGAAGCAGTATAAACCAACAGAATTCAGTTGGCCAGCTCCTAACACCGTAAAATAGGCTTTATCTATAACAAAAGTTTCCTCTCACTCAAAACGGGTACAGTTAAACTCATGATTACCACTCCATTTTCCCTGAGTTTCACATTATTTCTATCATCTTTTTGTGATCTTTCTGCTTTAGTATGTTTAGACTACTCAACTGCAACTACTACTGTCAAACACCAAATCTCATGAGGATTTGTACATAAGCAAGTACTTCAAGTGACCAAATAAAAGTGCCAGACAACCCAAGCTACAGAACCAGGATGATGGTCAGTGGGATAGGACAAAGGACAGCTGCAGAGATGCAACACAAAATAGTTTCAGGCTATTTTGACTGAAGAGTGAAAATAAAATAAAACCACAATTTATACATGGAAAGAATTTAGTGTTTCAACCAATCACCATGGGGCATATAATTCAAAACACTGAATAAAATATGACTAGAGAAGTATTTGATGTTGGAGTCTTATGCAAAGAAAATCCTTGCAGTTTTAATCAACTCTGTCCTAGCCACCCTTCAGGCTGTTCTACCCTCAGTCTTTGCTATTTCAGTCCATGGCAACTGCATTTTTCATCACATCCCACATCAATCTGTTAGGAAATCCTGTTGGTGCTACCTTTAAATATATATAGAATTAGAACACTTCTCACTGCTCCTACCACAACCAAGACACAATTTTCTCTTTCTCGAATGATTGCAATGGCCTCCTAACCAGACTCTCCAAATTCCAATCTTGCCCCAAATACAATGTATTCTCAATAGCAAGGAGAGTGATTATTTTCAAAGGAGAAACCCAATCATGTCACCTCTGTTCAAAACCCTCTAAAGATTTTCTATTTCACTTAGAGTAAAAGTTGAAGTTTTTACAATGGCCTACAAGGTCTGATAAGATCTGGTTTCCCATTTCCGCTCTGGCCTTCTGTCCTTTTATTCCAACTACACAGGACTATTTATACTTCTTCAAACTCAAGCCCCAGGGCCTTTGCACTTGCTCTTTCCTAGTTATCAGCAAGGCAGGACTCTCTCTGCATCTCTTTAAGTTTGTTAAATGTCACCTGGCTGAAGCCTTCACTGACTTCCCTCAGTCCCCATTTTTTCTTTTATTTCTTATTAAATCTGTTAACATTGGTTAATAATATTCTTTATTTATTGGTTAATAGCATTCTATAAATTTCAGGTGTACAACTTTATAATGTAAAGAGGAAATCCAACTCCTTGATAAAGCCAAAGATGCCATCAGGATAAAAAGCAGAAGCAGTGTAAACCAACAGAATTCAGTTGGCCAGCTCCCAACACCGTAAAATAGGCTTTATCTATAACATACACGCTATTGTGTGCTCACCACCCTAAGCCTAGTCCCCTTCCATCACCATATATTTGATCCTCTTTACCCTCTTTGTCTTCCCCCCACCCATCATTTTTCTTGATACTATTTACCATCTCCTAATACACTGTATACATTACTTATTTACTTTGGTCTGTCTTTCCCCATGAAAATATAAATTCCACAAGTGCATGATTTTTCTTTTGGTCTTTTTATTTACTATTGTATCCCACCACCCAGCACAGTAGATGCTGTGCAGAATGAGTGCTGCATGAACTCACCGGTTTCACCAAGGTCACTGCTCTGAAGAAACGTACGGCAGCGCTCCTTGTGCTCCTCGAGGGAACTTCTCTGCTTGTAACTCCTTCCGCAAAACTCACATTTATAGGGTTTCTCAACTATAAGGAGAGCACAGGGGGCACTCAGAGACCCTCAGGGTTACAGAACAAATGGTGCATTGGAGTTCCATGAAAACTGCTCACTAGGAATGAGACTTCTGAGGGCAGCCAGAGAATTTGGATACTTCTGCAATTCCATTACTTTTAAATTTAATAAACTGAAGTTTGGTTATGGTCTCCGATGAATTATGATATATTCTTTGAAAGGACAGTCTCCTTTCACAGATAACAGGATTTGGATTTAGTGATTATCACTGAATATAGTGGTTTGGCTCCAGATCCAATCTTGGTTCTTTAGAGAATAATATGGGGCCTTTTTTTTTTTAAATAATATATTTTATTGATTTTTTACAGAGAGGAAGGGAGAGGAATAGAGAGTTAGAAACATCGATGAGAGAGAAACATCTATCAGCTGCCTCCTGCACATGTCTTACTGGGGATGTGCTCGCAACCAAGGTACATGCCCTTGACCGGAATCGAACCCGGGACCCCTGAGTCTGCAGGCCGACGCTCTATCCACTGAGCCAAACCGGTGCTGGCAATATGGGGCCTTTTTATTCTTCAAGGAGGTTAGTGTGGTTTAAGAGAGAAACAGGAAGGGATCACTTATTTTGTGATGTCCATCTGGTTGGAAGTAAAAAATGCTCTATGATGTGGGAGTTAGCCATTCAGCTAGAAATTGATGGCCTTAGAATGTTGACATATTTGGATAAATTTAGCTCATTCTTGCTAGGTGGATATAAAGTCTGTGCTAAATTGATAAAAACTGAGCAATAAACTAAGGATAATTTTGAATAACAGAAATAAGGATAAATTGCAAAAATGACTTCATCTTAATTTCTAAGATGAAATAAAGGTTTCCTCAAAAGTTCATCCATACAATTCAGGCCATTTATCATCCCAACTCTTCCAAATGCTCTATGGCTTAAAATGTCTAAAAAATAACTTCAACTCTGTGTGCAGGGCTGGCCTTTCTGATTTGTTGATAAAATGTACCCTATAAATTTGTCAGAGTTTTAGAAACTGAGATTTTTATTTTCTAATTCTCTTGCTCTGTTTAAAACAGAGCCTTTGGGATTTAAAGCACTAAAAGATCTTTATGGAATCCCAAATTAAAATAAATGTAGGTTTGCTAGGGCTAAAAATGTTAAGTTTCTGCATAAATTGGTGTCTTCTAAAATCTGTCTTAAAAACGACTACTACTGTTAGATCTTAGTTGAAAAAAAGCAACAGAAGAGAACTATTCTAACTTTTTGGACCAAACTCAGTCTTAATTCATTTCTTTGAACACTAAGCTGTAAATAAAACTCTTCTTTTGCTACTTATGATGTCTCACGGTGGATTTTGTTGGGGCAGATTTGATTATTCCTTAGTCTCTAAATTGTGATCATTTGAGAATTTGGGGCTGAGTTTTAGTCAAAGCAATGTGTGGATTGACATAAAAACAAACCTTTCTTTTTCTTCTTCAATTAAAATGTTGTCAGATAACATCAAGAACATGAGGTCCCAAATTTGAAAAATAAAGTCAGTTTTATTTTTCTAGGAGGGAAGTTCTAAATGTTGAAAACAAATTTATCATCTTGCTTGGTTAAAATAAGAAGTGAAAAACAAGACAGAACATTGTTTTTTATGAATTCTTATTGCTGCTCCTCTTTTAGAGATTAAAAATAATAAGGTTGATCAAGAAGAAAGCTGAGTTTAAGAAATTTAGCCCATGTACACCTAAAACTAATACAATGATATGTCAATTATATTTCAATTAAAAAGAAATTTAGCCAAGAATGGCCAAAACACTTCAAGTTTAGCCCAGAATAGCCAAAAGTAACCACCTACTAATGATTTATACCGTTGACAGTTTTACATAATTTACAAACTATACAACATTGGCTTGTCCAGACTTTGAATGAAAAGTATGTGTGTGTTTTCAAGGAAAATAATATTTTAATAAAGTTTACCATAAGAAAATACTGATGGCTCTAATTTTTTTGCCAAAAAAAAAAAAAGTTAAAAAGGCATTTCTATAAGGCAGGCTCTTCTTGTCTGTGTTGTTCTCTAGGGGAGCAAGGATGGGAAGGAGATGATCATCCCCATTGAGCCAGACGGAGAGCAATTAATGCCTTAATGGAAGTGTAATTAGCCCTAAAGGTCTCTGCTGTTGTAACCCTTCAACAGTAATGACAGATGAAAGTCTCCATACTTAACTCTTTCTAGTTTCCGCAATGGGCGCTGAGAAACATTTACTAGATATGGAATGCTCCTTGCTCTCACTTACCAGAATGTGTTCTAAGATGACCTGTGAGTGCATCTCTTCTCTGGCATGCGTAGTTGCAGAGGTGACACTTAAAAGGTTTTTCCCCTGTGTGCAGTTTAATGTGGCGGAGGAGGTTACCTTTCTGAGTAAAAGATGCCCCACACTGATTACACTGGAATGGGCGTTCACCTTTAAAAAGGACAAAAAGGAGATTTCTGATCACTGGCAAATGGTGAAGCCTATGCACAGATTAGATGCTTATGGCAAAAACTCACTTTTTAGACAGTCTGTTTTTATTGGGGTCAACTCAGAGCTGTATTTCCAGGCAAACATAAGACTTCCTTATGAAAACTTCCCTCCAGAACAGAAAAAGCACTCACCTTGCAAGGCTATTTTAGGTATCACCTTGTCTTGAATCAGAGCAAAATAACAAAAATAAGAGTAGCTCTAGAAGAGCTTTCTAGATGTAAATTTTTACATTACTCAGCATTCCTTTAAAATATCTCAATTTGAAAAAAGAGCCACAGACTAGCTACTAAGGGAGAGAAATACTTCTTTTAAAAGTATTCATAACAGATGGAATCTATTGGGCTCAATGGGTGTTACATTTGTATGCATTTCCATAGACTATTGTCTGAAAATAAATTTTTTAAAACTGGTAATAAAAACGATATCCTCTCATCTACCAAATTTGAACCCAATATAATGAGGTCTGCTTTCCATAGAATTTATGCAAAAACATAAGAAAGATGCTTAAGAAGTATATTACACAATTCAATTCCTACTTATTAACTGAAGAAAAAATATTTGGCTAACCTAGAACACTGCTCTCTACACTCCTGTTATAGCATTTGCAATGTTTGCCAAATGCATTGTGAAGCAGAAATAAAAATTACTGGGTAAATGGAAATGCAGAGAGGGAGAGATACATCAAAATTATTGCAAAAATCAATGAAAGTAATCAAAAGTTGTCCCACGTTCATTTCTCACATGGTTGCATCAGGACAGTTTTCAGAAGAACGGATAAAGGAGACTATTTACCAGTGTGGCTCCGCTTATGAACCATTAAGACATTGAAGCTAATGCAGGATAGTCCACACACATCACAGTTCATCTTGCCACTGGTCGGCCTGCTACTATCATATGAGACAACATGTCTCTCCAACTTAATGTTTTCATATTCATTATACTCTCTGGAATAGCTGTAAGGAATTTCAGGCTCTTCTGCATTTCCCATGGGCTCTGGCTTCAAAACATTCTCATCCCTTTCACTATATTCATCTTTCACTTTCGTTGAATCGTCTGCAGGGAGGAAAATGCAAGAAATAAACAATGATTATATTTGGATCTATCAAGGCAGCTCAGAGAGCAGACTCACAACTGACAATTAAATACCAAATGAAGCTAACATAATATTGTACATATACAAAACAAGGAAATACCATTAAGATGATCATTCATCATTGAAATTCAGAACCATAGTCAGGGAAAACACACATACACACACACACACACACACACACACACACACACACGACAGTATTTTAGGCCATTCAGAAAATAAGATATAATAGATTTTAGCTATGACTTCTCAAGCAACTATAAAAAAAATCATTTTGAGCAACTCTTCTCCAGTACTGGGGAGAAGAAAAGTTTTCAGATCTAGTACCTTTTTTGGTGGCTTCAGTTAAAAGCCAAGATGATATGCTCTTTGGTTTCAAGAAGAAAGTACTGTTTTAATTCTTCTAATGCATCCATTTTAAACCACTAAGATTGAAAGTTGAATAATAACTACAGCTCTTCTAATTTTAAGCCATGCTTTGCCTCTTCTCTTTCCATGTAGATGAACTGCTAAAATGAGTCTTATCTGTCTTGGAACTGATAAAGAGACAACATTGAAAGTAGAGGAAGCTGGCAGTACTAGTGAAATACTGTTGAGAAAGATAAAAGGAGAAGTAATTCTTTAACATAACCTTCTGAGGAGTCACTTTCATTGACATAACTAAATGGAGCTCAACCTAAGCAAGGGGAAAGGGACCTATACCAGCTAAACTCAAGATCCAAGAATTGTAGGACTGGATAGGGAAGAGGGTCTGGTCTAAGTTGGCTGACCAGGTACTATCTTTAAAAGAGTCGCAACATAAGAACATAAGAAATGAACAAGGCAAATCTATGTACTGACACTAACCAAACCTAATATTTGCCTGATGTGATAATAATAAACATTTGTAAGGGATTTTTCATATCTAAAACATGCTGCAGAAATGCTTACTTTCTAAAATATTTGTACTTAGAAACTGGAAGTTATACTTCCTCGTGAGGAATCATAAATCAATGGAATTTTAAGGCTGGAAGGGAATTTGGAGATTATCTAAATTCCTTGTTTTTCAGATAAGAAAATCTGGGAACAGAGATGTTCTTGGTGATTTGTTTAAGATTACAGGGCCAGTTAACAGATAGGATTAGAATGCTGAAGTTGGATTTGACCTCACACACTCGGCACATCAAGTCTAAGTAGCTCATTACTGACATATTCCACACTCCACACTCTCTCAACGGTGTAGATGTTAAAAACCAAAACACTCTGAAGAAAAGATATTTTAAAAAACTACATCCCTTCAAAAACACCAGTGAGTGCAGCTCCTGTTGCCACATAGGAGGAAGTACAACTGCAGCTGTGCCTGGCTTACTACCTTCAACCAAGTTTCAATTTTCACTTCTATCAAGCTTACCTTTCATCTATCTTAACTGTGTTTGCTTAATAGAGCAAGACAGGGCCTAACCACCACCAGAGGAGCCATTGCTGCAACACTGTCCCACCACTTCTCACCACGGTTCATGGTTCACAACCTCTCTCTCACTCTGATTAAAAGAGATGTAGGACGCAGGACAGTGCCAACATCTTTCAAATTTGCTCATCCTGTGCATCTGGGTTATATATGAATTGATATCCATTTCCTAGATGGAAAGAGGTTCATTCCTTTCTTTCTCTAGACAGGTCTTGCCTGCTTTCAGATGAAATTTGTTTGCTTAAGTGTTTGGGTTGTTTGTTGTTTTTTTAAGAAAAGGGTGCACCTGAGGTGTGTACTCTCCTCCCTTCCTCCATCACTCCAGCTGTGGGTGATATCCCACCAAAGCTTGAGTGCTCTTCAGTTTGCATGTAGGCGTTAAAAAGAACCTCAACGGAAAACTTCAGCTACAGAAAACCAAAAACAGCAGATAGAAAAAAGCCAGCAGAAAATAATCCTTTTAATTTGGGTTATAAATGTTAATATGAACAGACTAGGCCATTCCATGGTCAGTGACAATTTAAAACAAGTAAGATCAACATGTTGGGTCTTTCTAAAAACACAGAACATAAGAGAATTAGTTGCACCTTCCCTCAGGATTTTGGCTTCAATGAACTTGACTTAGAACTCAAGACTACACTGACAAGGCTCAAGATAAAATCTCAGTGCTTGTCCTATGGGACTTAGCTGTAGAACAAGGAAGACAGTATTTGAGAACAAGGGCCCTAAGGGAAAATGGATAGGCATTAGAGAAGTTCCTTGGACTTACTGGACCAAAAGAGTTCTCAGTATAGATGCTGGTTTGCCTTTAGGGCCTTACCAGTTATTTATTTATTTATTTATTTATTTATTTATTTATTTATTTAAAGAGGGGAAGGGGGGAGAGAGAGAAACATCGATGTGAGAGAGTAACATGGATTGGTTGCCTCCCATATGCACTTCAACCAGGGATGGAACCCTGGTATGTGCCCTGAGCAGGAAATGAACCTATGACATTTCAGCGGACAGGACAATGCTCCAACCAATTAAGCCATACTGGCCAGGGCTAGGGTCTTAACAGTTTTAGATTAAAAATCTGGATGGCTTCTCTGTATGGTTATAGGAGATCAACAATTAATTATGGTTTACCATGTGAAGGTAAACAGAGTCAGATATTAGAATATATCAGTATCTAAGATACAGCTGGCATTCCTGAGAGATTATTGGGTTTAGCACCCAGCCTCCAAATATAGTTCATCAAAACCACCAGAAAGACACTAGCCTGCTCTAAGGAAGAGATTCTATCCCCTAGGACAGCGGTTCTCAACCTGTGGGTTGCAACCATCGGAAAACACATATAGCATATCAGATATTTACATTACGATTCATAACAGTAGCAAAATTACAGTTATGAAGTAGCAACGAAAATAATTTTATGGTTGGGGGTCACCACAACATGAGGAACTGTATTAAAGGATCACGGCATTAGGAAGGTTGAAAACCACAGCCCTAGGAGGTAGATTTATTGGAACAGAGAAAAAGAGGGCATTTTACTTATTAACTCTTAAAAATATTAATACACTAGTGGCCTGGGGCACGAATTTGTGCACATTGAAAGGAAATTAGAAGAAATATTTTAATATCGCTATTCGTTCTTTCTCTATAATTGAAGTGTCAACCAAATTTACGATCGACAATGACAGATGGAAACACACGCGTACGACTGGTGTCAGCGAGAGCTTTATATGTATCGTGCATGCATAAGTCAACTTAGCCTTTTATATATATAGAATAAACTTGCTTAATTAGACCTGCTTTCTGATTTAGCTAAACTTTTTCCAGCCCAGTGAAGCACCCCAACTTCTCTTTCAGGTAATCGTCAGCAACACAGCAGTAAATATTAACACGAAGCAGATTATTATTGTAGATCACGCAGGGAGAACAAAGGGTAAAATATTTAACTGTAGCAGTGTTTGACTATATTCTGCGCAGTGAGAAAACTTGAAGTCATTTTCAAGGTCCACCATTTCTTACTTCTTTTCAGTTGGGTCAAGTTTCTAAGCTTTCTAAATCTCCATTTTCTGGCTAATGAAAAGAAAACAGGATTCCACAGTCTTCTATCTACTTACTCCAGGACTTCCGTGAGGATCAAATGAAATGAGGCACAGGAAAACACTTCGGAGACACTTGGTTAGTGTAAAATGTTTGCACCTGTCTATAAAGCAAGTCGTGTTCCTGGGCTGAAGAAACTACAAGGAGGCTAGTCACCAGGAAGAGGAAGCTGGGCGTTGCTACGTGACATCATTACCCAGAGCCCACAATGACCATTTCAAGCTGGGCTGGGTTGTGGGCCACATTTTGTGCCATGGTGTCTCAGCAGAGTTGGCTGCAATTTGGTGGGCTGTCACTCCAGGGTGGTGGTGGGGCCTGTGTCCCACTTGGGGGAAGCCAAGTGTTTTGTGGGCACCAGGTATGCGGTGCCATTTCTCTGTAAATGGCCAGTGCACATCACGGCAGCTCCTGCATTGAGTATCTGCCCTTTGGTGGTCAGTGCGCGTCATAGGGACTAGTCAGATAGTCAGACACTTAGCATATTAGCTATATATATATAAAATGAAACTTGCCATCTTTGAACCCAAACCTGCTTCTAATGTATGGCTTTTTTAAAAAATATATTTTTACTGATTTCAGAGAGGAAGGGAAAGGGAAAGAGAGATAGAAACATCAATGATAAGAGAGAATCATTGATCGGCTGCCTTCCCACACTGGAGATTGAGCCCACAACCTGGGCATGTGCCCTTGATCGGAATCGAACCCGGGACCCTTTAGTCTGCAGGCTGGTGCTCTATTCACTCAGCCAAACCGATAGAGCTAATGTATGGCTTCTTTATATTTACAAATGGCATTCCTTCTTTTGGTCTCCAAGCCTTGAAACTTGAATTCTTTTCCTTTCAATCTCACATCAAGTCAGTCTCCAGGAACTATAGATTCTATGTCCTCAGGCTCTCTAAGATGCCAAGTCCTCTCTTCCATTCCACTTGCAATTCAGTTTAACCTCTCATTTCATCATATCTATACTATACTCATTCTCCCTCAAAATTATTTTGTAGAAGATGTACTACAAAAGTAATCCATGCTTACTGTTCCTATAGCCTCAAAACTGGTGTAAAATTCCCTGTAATCTGGCTTCAGCCTGCATAATTCACTGATTCTGCGCCCCTGAAAATTAATAATTTCCTGATTCCTAAATCGAATGGCCTTTTGGTACTATTCTCCCCAATTATTCTGGAGCCTGACACTATAGATCACTATTCCTGTTCTCCTCTACTTATACTTCTCCAATGAAACTATCTTCTTTCCTTGACTTTCAGATTGTTTCTTTACAGCTCCTTTTCCTCCCTCTGCCTCCTACTGTCCTTAACTCTCCCCCCCCCCCGCCACACCCTCTCCCCTATGGCAATTTCATCTACTCTTAAGGCTTTAACTAGCATTTTATATGAATAATCCCCAAACATATATCCCCAGGTATAATCTCCCCTTCTTCAGACTTCTATTTCCAAAGGCCTTCTATTTATCTTCTCAGTTATTCAGGCTAGAATCTTTACAGTCATCTTTCCTTCCTCTTGTTTGTGCCCCACATTTAATCACTTATTGGTTCTGTTTTTGTACCCTCTGTCCAATCTGCATGTCCATTATCCTAAATATCAGACCCTTTCCATGATCTATTGTGGTGGCCTCCACATTGTTCTCCCTGCCTCTCTCTCTCCTTTCCAGCTCATCCTATGCATTACCACCATATTGTGCTTCCTAAATGATAGCTCTGGCATATCACCGCCCTGTTAAAATTCTTCAATGTTCTACATTGTCAACAAGATAAAATATAAACTCAGAAACAAAGACTTTAAAGGGCCTTTCAATATCTGGCTCCAACCTATCTTTTATAATATTTATTGATTTTTTTTAAAAAATATATTTTATTGATTTTTTACAGAGAGGAAAGGAGAGAGATAGAGAGTTAGAAACATCGATGAGAGAGAAACATCGATCAGCTGCCTCCTGCACATCTCCTACTGGGGATATGCCCGCAACCCAGGTACATGCCCTTGACCGGAATCGAACCTGGGACCTTTCAGTCCGCAGGCCGACGCTCTATCCACTGAGCCAAACCGGTTTCGGCATATTTATTGATTTTTTAAAAATATATTTTTATTGATTTCAGAGAGGAAGGGAGAGGGAGAGAGATAGAAACATCAACGACGAGAATCTTGGCTGCCTCCTGCAGGCCCCCCTACAGGGGATTGAGCCAGCAACCCGGGTATGTGCCCTTGACTGGAATCAAACCTGGGACCTTTCAGTCCTCAGGCCAAGATTCTATTCATTGAGCCAAACCAGCTAGGACTGTTAACATTCATTTTGATTACTCAGATGTCATGAACCAAACTAAACAACTAAGTATTCTTGATGTCATTATTTCTACTGCCTAAAAGGTCTTTCCCCACATTGCCACAGGTCTAAATCCTACACATCTTTTAAGGCCAAACTAATATGTAATTTTCCCCCAATATGCCGTCCCTGGTTCCCTCAGCCACAAAACAATCTATCCTTTTTTGAGTTACTAATAAACTCGCCTCATCTCCTGTATGAACATGGAAACTACCTGAGGTCAGAAGATACACAGGTTTGGTTTTGTTTTTTAACTTAGTATCCCCTGTAACATTGCTTAACCTGTTTATGTAAGACCAGAGGTTGTGTAGTTTTAAAATAGAAATTTTGGGGGTCTCACCACAGATCTACTAATTGGGAAATTTGCGTTAAAAACATGCTCTCTGGGTAAATCTTAGGCACAGTGAAATTTGAGAACCACTGCTGTAGAGTTTAACACAGTATTCTGCATAAAGTATATACAGAATACCTAGTACGTGAATATACCACTGCATTAGCCTCCTAACTGGCCCACAGAGTATGTGACCTCTATTTATACTATATCCTATTGTCAGATTAACCATCCGGTTGCACTAAAACCGTTGTTCAGAAACTTGCAATAATTTCATTTTGCTTACAGAATAAGGTCCAAACTCCTTAGTGAGATATTCAAAAGGGCCTCTCCAGAACCTGCCCTGACGACACCTGATCATCCCATTTCTCACTACTCACCTTGAAACATCCTTTTTCCTAGACTAGAACCTTGCTACTCAAAGTGAGGTCCAAGGAGAAGCTTGTTAGAAATGCAGACTCTCAGGCCCCATCCCAGACCCACTGAATCAGTTATCATTTTATCAAGATCCTCAATGATTGTTATGCACATTAAAGTTTGAGAAGCACAGTAGCAATATGACTAATCACAGTTTTCCAAACCTCTTCTCCAGTCTTTCCCCCACATCAACATTCTATCCAAACTTCCAGATGCTATTTAAATGCTTTTGCTTCCAGTCTTCCTTGATATCCTAAATTAGAAATTTTTTTTCCAATTCCTGTGCTTTCTCATATACCTACTTTATTCTACTTTATATTTAGCATAATGTTATTAACCTCTACAGATTCACCTTGTATAGTTGATGTGTTCATAAAAGGTTATATGTATAACCAATAATATTGTTCCACAGATTTACCTTATACATTCAGAGATGTGTTTATCTGGCAACATCTAAACGCAAAAAAAATCTTTAAAATCTAGCAAGAAATACTTGAGTATACCTGAGGAACTGCCCTACAGTATCCCGAAATCTTTTGTAAAGTGAATACAGCTTTTGTAATGTGAATAATTTTGATTTTGTAAATTCCAGTCTCTTGTTATATGCATCAGGTTTCTTAGACACGCAGCTAAAATTGCCCCTTGAAAGATTGTCAAGAATCTTCATAGGCCCTAGCAATATTTTGCTTCCTATGGATACTTATTGTTATTCTTTAAACTATACATGTATTTATATTTGCCATTTTGTATGTATGCTACATACCACAATAAAGAATGTTAAAGGTTTCCTGAATAAATCTTTTATAACTGAACTTGTGGAGAAAGGGATATACCAAACCACAAATTGCTGATAAAGGTAATTGTTAAACATTCCCAGAGGGGAGCAAAATATGTCTAAATTGAATCTAACCTACAGAAAATTAACTTCTTTCTAAAGAAACTACTCTAGGGTACAATTGCTTCCATCTTTGTCTATGTTCTGAAGGCCTCTTAGGAAGATCACACACACACACACACACACACACACACACACACACACACACCCCAGAGAATTTTGTAGGCTGAAGAGAACAAAGGCTTGGCTCACTGGGGCTGATGCACATGGTTTCATTTCCTGGGGTGATGGTTATCACATGAAAGGCTTGCACTCCAGAGTAGACATTTTTGGTTTCACCTGAGACATTGCAAAAACAATGGGTCTTGGAAAGGATCCAACATCTAAATCCTTCAGGGGCAATAGCAGCCTCAGCCAACTGTGCCTCAGTTTGTTTTTACAGGCACATAAAATGCTCAGTTGGAGAGAAGAACCTCTCAAAGATGGCAAAGAGAACAGGCCAGTTGGGTGTTTTAGCATGTTGTAAGTAGGAATTTCCCAGTGTAAAAAGAGGGCTCTGAATTTCCACTCTGAACTATGAGATGTAACTGAAAGAAGGACAAAGTTTGGAGTAACAGCCTTATATTTGCCAGAGATATTGTGAGAAGGGACACCAGCCCCCCCCCCCCCCCCGCCCCCAGCCAAAATAAATAAATAAATAAATAAAGGCTGTTAGACAGGGAAGACACAAAAGGGTGATGTTGTTTAAGTGTTTTACAAGGATTGGGGGTCATAACCATGAAATCCTCAGCACATGCAAAAGTCAACTGGATAACAAAGAAGCTTAATCATCTTAATGTGGCATTTTAATGATGCCACTGATTTGCTATGCCAATTCAGAGATAATGAGGCCCTAATGCTACAGATGTTCAGCCAGGCTAAGAGAAAGGGGGTGGGCTTTTCTAGCATGCCATTTTCTAACTATCCAATTAAACAAATTGTGCAAGCATCTAAATAGTTTACCAGGTTTTGACAGCTGTTAATAGGATTTAGAAGCTCAAAGCACTAAAGGGCAAAATGGGAGATATATGGATTGTAGACATTTAGTCTACAGAGTTTGTTGCTGTGACCCAATATAGCACAAATACAGGAACTAGAACAGTTTTCCTTATAAAATTTTGTTCTCTTTTCCCACAATGGCCTCTTTGTATTATGAACAAGAATAGTGAAATTATGGGTCATTTTCATTTTCTAATTTACATTTTTATGTGTAAAGTGAGGAGGGGGAAAAACAATGATATTGTGAGAACTAAAGAATAAGAAGTTTTAATATCTGCTAACCAGTAAAATTATAAAGCTTCAGTTAAAATGAAAGTTTTGGTCATTGATTTAAACAATCCACTGTTTTCTTTTTTCTCTTCTTTAAAATTTAAAGGTATCTAGTAATTTTTAAAACACCTATTTTAAAGTTAGGAAAAAACTATCAAAGATGAATCAGACTAATAAGTGATAAAATATTAGTATCTCAATTGTGGTGAAATAAGAGATAGCAGTATAATATTTGGTTTGGTTTAAATTCTCATTAAAACACAGACTTTTAAATTTGCCCTTAAAGATCTAATTTTCCCTTAAAGAGTACTAGCATTAAAACATGAAGACAGCCAAAACCGGTTTGGCTCGGTGGATAGAGCGTCGGCTTGCGGACTGAAAGGTCCCAGGTTCGATTCCGGTCAAGGGCATGTACCTGGGTTGCGGGCACATCCCCAGTAGGAGATGTGCAGGAGGCAGCTGATCGATGTTTCTCTCTCATCGATGTTTCTAACTCTCTATCTCTCTCCCTTCCTCTCTGTAAAAAATCCATAAAATATATTAAAAAAAAACATGAAGACAGTTTCAGTTGCTAAGGAACCAAGGAATCACCCTCAATTTTACTAATGACATTAGTCTTTGTCTTTTTTTTTTTTTTTAATCTTCACCAGAGGACATGCTTACAGAGAGGAAAGTAGAGAGAGAGAGAGAGAGAGAGACATCAATCAGTTGCCTTATGTACACTCCCCGAGATCAGGGATCAAACCCACAACCCAGGTATGTGCCCTGACAAGGAATCAAACAGGCAACCTTTCGGTGCACGGGATGATGCTCTAACTAACTAACTCACTCCAGCCAGGCTAATCTTTGTCTTTTTGTCTAACTATTAAATAGCTCATTCACTGCCATAAAAAAATAAATTTTGCTTAATAATTTCAATGCAATTCCTTGTTTTTCCATTAGAACGAGAAGATTTGTTACTTTTTTTAAAAAATATTTTTTTATTGATTTCAGAGAGGAAGAGAGAAGAAGAGATAGAAACTTCAATGACGAGAGAGAAACATTGAAGGGCTGCCTCCTGCATGCCCCCTACTGGGGATCAAATCTGCAACCTGGGCATGTGCCCTTGACTGGAATTGAACCTGGGACCCTTCAGTCCACAGGCCGACACTCTAGCCACTGAGCCAAACCAGCTCGGTGACTTATTACTTTTAACAACAGGAATACACTACACATGAGCAGTAAGTAAGGTATGAGCTGCTCAGTTGGGCTAAGCTCTTCAGATATGGGACCAGGTGAATTTTGTATTAGAGTTGTATGGATTGAAAACCATGATGTGTGAAAGTTCCTTCTAAACTATAAAGAAATGCCCTAGCTGGTTTGGCTCAGTGGATAGAGTGTTAGTCTGCGGACTGAAGGGTACTGGGTTCGATTCTGGTCAAGAGTATATGCCTGGGTTGCGGGCTCAATCCCCAGTAGGAGGCATGTAGGAGGGGCCAATCAATGATTCTCTCTCATCATTGATGTTTCTATCTCTCTCTCCTTCTCACTTCCTCTCTGAAATCAATCCTATCTAATAAAAGAGAAACATGGTAATTGCCATAACCGTTACCCTTCCCATTGGCTAATCAGGGCAATATGCAAATTAACTGCCAGCCAAGATGGCGGCCGGCAATCAGGCAGCTTGAAACTAACATGAGGCTTGCTTGCTTCAGTGAAGGAGGACTCCAACGTTCCCCACCTGCCGCTGCAGGCCTCTGAGCTGCAACTCTAAGCAACTATGTAACAAATATAGAAGCTAAACAAAACCCCAGAAACCTGTTTTAGTCCGCCGGGCTTCAGCCAGCAGGATCGCAACATTGTAAGCAAAGGCCAGAAACCTACTTTCAGCAGCAGAGGCCTAAGAGCTGGAGCCAAGCCTCAAAGCTAAAGCTGGCCCAAAAGAAAAAAAGAAAAAAAAGAAAAAAAGGAGTGGTTGGGAGCTTCAGTCACCCCCAGCCTGAAAACAGCCATCATCCCCTCACCCAGGCTGGCCAGGCACCCCAGTGGGGACCCCCACCCTGAAGGATGTGTGACCAGCTGCAAACAGCCATCATCCCCTCCCATGGGCCCTGCTCTGTGTGTGAAGGGGTAGAGCCATAACCTCCCCATCGGCCCTGCCCTGAGTGTGAGAGTAGCGGTGCCCCAACCCCCTGATTGGCCCTGCTCTGTGGGTGATGGAGGGCGGCGCTCCAACCCCCTGATGGGCCCTGCTCTGTGCGTGACGGGGGTGGCACCGCAACCTCCCCATCGACCCTGCTCTGTGCATGACAGGGGAGACGCCCCAACTCCCCAATCGGCCCTGCTCTGAGCCCGACCAGGGGCTGCACCTAGTGATTGGGCCTGCCCTCTGCCACCCGGGAGCAGGCCTAAGCCAGCAGGTCGTTATCTCCCGAGGGGTCCCAGACTGCGAGAGGGCACAGGCCAGGCTGAGGGACCCCCCTCCCCCCCGAGTGCACAAATTTTTGTGCACTGGGCCTCTAGTTATATATATATATATAATTGATATATATATATATTCTTTTTTTAAGGACACAGATATAAAGTAGTTTTTCATTTCTGTCCATTATAACTATAAACTTTTTCTATTGCTCATTTAACCTATGTATTATAGTATTCTAAAAAATAACTGTTATCCAATGAAAGTTAATGAATGAAAATGCATTTAATGAGGTTAAGGCTTTAGTTGTTGCTTAACATAATAGAGGATAGACTAAAGTATGTACCTAGTACACATTTCAATTATAAATCCAGATGAAATTTTTTAATTTTCATTCATAATACCCTTGTATAAAATATTCACTCTTTCTTGAACAGAATAAAAAATTTTTAAAGCATATTAAAACATGATTCTTAGAAAAATCCAAAAATTGTCATCCAAATACAATTAAATTGACTGAAAATATTTTGATTGTCACAACACCAAACTCAGGATCATGAGTAAGGGAAGGAATGAATTCTCTTCTACATCCAGAGCATTAAGAAGTTCTTGGTATACATAATATGTATCATGTTATATGACAGCATGTTTATTTCCCATAAAGATGAGAAAGATCTTCAAGGCAGGGGCCAGTTTTTAATAATATTTGTGACCCCAGAACCTTTCAGAGGGCCCAGCTATTATAGATATTGAAAGAATAAATGAATGAATTAACTATTTGGGCAAACTAAACCAATTTAATGATAATAAGACCAGGCAGGGAAGAAATAATAAGTCAATCTGGCATACCTCTCCCTAACTTGTCTATAACATTTTATTTTTATTACTTATTTATTTTAATCCTTACCCAAGGACATTTTTTTTTCATTGATTTTTACAGAGAATGGAAGGGAGGGAGAGAGAGAAACATCAACGTGAGAGAGACACACTGAGCAGTTGCCTCCCACACATGCCCTGACAAGAGCCAGGGCTCGAACCTGCAACCCAGGTACATGCCCTTGACCAGTAATCGAACCCCAGACCCTTCGGTCTGCAGTATGACACTCTAACCACTGAGCAGTACCTCTCTATAACATTTTAAAGGTGAATTGTAGTATGCAGAGTTTCTCCTCATGATACATCAGAATCAACCAGTTCTCCAATTGACTTCTTTGCCCACAGAGGTCTGGCTTCTGCCCCTCCTATTCCACCACTTTGGAACAGGATGCCCTGACCAGTCCCTGCTTCTTGAACCTCTTCTTTGAGTTCTATTCATGCCTGGTCCTATTCCTACCTCATCTATTTATTCCCTGTGTTTATTCCTCTTTCTCTGTCTCAGGTGTGAATGATTTCCAGGGTCCTGTTCTTGAACCTTATGTTTTTTTTCACTCTACATATTCTCCTGATCCAACTTTTTGTTGCTGATGACTCTCAAATCTGTATTTCCAGCCTAGTCTTTCCTGCTGAGCCCAACAGATACTTCCAATCACTTCTTGGATTTCTTACACTTGTTTCACACTTAACAATCTGCAACCTATTTCATTATTTCTCTCCTTTTTACTTCCTTTTAAACCTGCTCCTCCTACAGTATTCCTCGTTTCTCCCTCTACACCAGTGGTTCTCAACCTGTGGGTCGCGACCCCTTTGGCGGTCGAACGACCCTTTCACAGGGGTCACCTAAGACCATCCTGCATATCAGATATTTACATTATGATTCATAACAGTAGCAACATTACAGTTATGAAGTAGCAACGAAAATAATTGTATGGTTGGGTCACAACATGAGGAACTGTATTTAAAGGGCCAGAAGGTTGAGAACCACTGATCTACACAATGGTTGCTTGATGCCATTATTATTCCATTTGCATCCTTAAGCTTTTAGCACTGTGGTTGGCATACATTTCAGTGACTGCTTACCAAATTAATGGAAGGAAGGAAAGCAAGCAAGAAGGAAGGAAGGAGTAGATAATTATTCTGTTCTTTACTTCAAGTACAACATTAAGGTTAGAGATGTTTAAAAAAATTGCAAAGGTTGTGATTTTGCCTAAGGCTAGTATATTAGGTCAAAGCAGAGAAACACAATAAATAGCATTGCTTACTTAAGGTATGCCAACCAGACCCAAAGGCTGTAGGATTTTTGGAAGAGAAGGAAATGATATAAGAATTAAGTGTTAAAAAATTCTTGCTCTCCCCAAAAATTATTGCTCTTTTTTGCCCTGATTAGTGTGGCTCAGTTGGTTGGGCGTCATCCCATGCAGCAAAAAATTGCCAGCTCCATCCCTGGTAGGGGGTATGCAGAAGGTAGCCGATCAATGGTTTGCTCTCACATCAGTATTTCTCTCTCCCTCTCCCTTTTCCTTCCCCTCTCTCTAAAAATCAATAAACTAAGCACAAAATAAAGATTAATTGATTAAAACAAAATATATACAAGAGACTGTTGGTCAGGCAGCTGAGACAGGAGCTAAAAAAAAAAAAAAAGGACTCTTATCAACAAAGTGAATGTTTTTTATGAAATTTGCAAGGAGCTAGTCCCTCCAGGAAGAAATGGATTACTCTTTCAAAACTATAAAAACGGACATTCATACTAAATATGAGAGCATCTCCAAAGACTACATTTTGTCAGAGAAACTGCCCTTTAAAAAGCAGCAGCAATACACCCATTGGTTGCTCTCTAGTGACAGATGACATTAACAATTAGTGTTCTCAGGGTGCAACCACTTGGACAAATCTAAGATTCTTCAGTGGTAACAATAGAGCCAGTGGATGCCCAAGGACTTTGACTACCATCTATAACAAGTCTTTTTTACTTGGAGCATGGCTTAACCTCTTTTCTAATAAAGAGAGTGGTTTCGGTTCTGGGGGGAAAATATGTACAAAATAATATAAAATTTACCACCTGCTATATATTATTCGGACTTTTCTTCCTCTCTGCTTTCTCTCTCTCTCTCTCTCTCTCTCTCTCTCTCTCTCTCTCTCTCTCTCAAATAATGGAATAGAGCACGAAGACACATGAAAAGAAACTCAGCACTCACTTGTCCTAGGTGAATGTACAATGGTAAAAGCACATAAGGGAATAAGCTATCTTGTCACTGGAACATGTTCCTCCCTGGGGGTAAAGTATAACAACTGTTTAACAGCTGCCCAGTAACACTTAAAGGCTTCGAGCCAAGATGCATCCTAGCTCCACCAGAAACTGTGGAAGAAATACTGTCTGGCAGTATAATACTAGAATGAAATCTAACCAACAAACTAGAGTACACACCCCTTTTTGTTTCAAAAGGCAACTTTTTTTTTTTTTTAAAGACACTGCTTTGGTAGTTTTTTTTTTTTAATTTTTTTTATATGTATTTTATTGAGTTTTTACAGAGAGGAAGGGAGAGAGATAGAGAGTTAGAAACATCGATGAGAGAGAAACATCGATCAGCTGCCTCCTGCACATCTCCTACTGGGGATGTGCCTGCAACCCAGGTACATGCCCTTGACCGGAATCGAACCTGGGACCTTTCAGTCCGCAGGCCGACGCTCTATCCACTGAGCCAAACCGGTTTCGGCCAAAAGGCAACTTTTAAGATCATGGATAGACCTGGGGTGTGTATAGGGACTGGGAGGAGGGAAGTAAAGGGGGGGGAGGATGGGAGATATCTGTAATACTATCAATAATAAAAAATATATTTTGAAAGAAAAATCACAGATAGAGAGGTTTCTACTAACAGTATTCAAATAGCATCAGAATGAGTATTGGTAATGATAAGAAAGGAACAATATGTTATTTCCCTCTTATTTTGCCCACTGAAAATATATTTGAATGTTTTTTGTTTTTAAGTTCTGATGAAAGAGCATGGGCTTTGGAGTAAGAATGTCAGTTCAACTTATATTAACTAGCAGTGTGATCTCAGCAAGTCTCTTGACTTCTGTGAATTTTTTCATTTCTTCAATGATGATAATATGTACACCTAACAGGGTTGTTACAGTAATTAAAGTAGGCAAAGTAATGTATATACAAGCCTAGGATAGTAGCTGACACATATCTTCGTGACCTTGGGCTACACAAAGATTTCTTAGATTTGATACCAAAGCATGATTCATAAATGAAAATATCTTACAACTCAATAAGACAAATAACCAAATTAAAACTGTGAAAATGATTTGAATTGACATTTCCCCAAAGAATTTATACAAATGAACAATAGGCAAATGAAAAGATATTCAACATCAATAGTTATTAGAGAAATGCAAATTAAAACCACAATGAGACATCACTTCACACCCACTAGAATGGCTATCATCAAAAAGACAGGCAACAATTATTGTTGGTGAGGATGTGGAGAAAATGGAACTTGAATGTGTTGCTGGTGGGAATGTAAAGCGGTGCAGCCATTTAGAAAAAAGTTTGGTACAAGAGTAGGCAGCCTTCTAAAATGGTTCTGAATGATTCCTGACTCCTAGAATTCATATCCTTGTATAATTTCTCCCCCTGAATGTGGGCTGGACCTAGTGATTTGCTTCTAATTAATAGGACATGGCAAAAGTGATGGGAAATCACTTCTGTTATTAGTTTATAAAAGATGTGACTTCTGCTTTTTCTTATTTTCTCTCTCTGGTGCTTCTCTGATGAAGTAAACTAGAGAGCCCACATGGCAAAAACCCAAGGCAGTTACTAGTCAACGCCCAGGGAGGAAATGAGGCCTAAGTCCAACACTCTCAAGGAACTGAATCTTGACAATCACAGGAGTGAGTCTGGAAATTGATCCTTTCCTCATCAAGCCTTCAGGTGAGACCAGACCACAGTCCAGGTCAATACCCTGTGAGAGACTGTGAAGCAGAGGACCCAGATAAGCTGTGCCTGTATTTCTGAGATAATAAATTTCTATTGTTTTAGGCTCTAAGGTTTGGGGTAATTTGTTATATAGCAATTGATAACTAAAATAGACAGTTTCTTTTTATTAAAAATTTTATTGATTTTTTTAGAGAGAGAGAGAAAAAAACATCATTAATGCATTCATTGGTTGCTCCTCATACATGCCCTGACCAGGGATTGAACCTACAACCTTGGTGTATCAGGATGATGCTCTAACCAACTGATTTACCCAGCCAGGGCACTAATATAGACAAGTTTCGTACAAAAGTAAACATAAATTGACCATACAACCCAGTAGTTCCACTGCTAGCTATCTACTCAAAAGAAATGAAAACATATGTCCACACAAAGACTTGTATACAAATGTTCACAGCAGGATTATTCATAAGAACAAAAAAATGGAAACAATCAGAATGCTGGTGAACTGATAAACAACATCTATGCCAATATGATGAAATACTATTCAGAAGTAAAGAGAAAAAAATCCTGATACATGCAACAACCTGATAAACGTAAAAAAACATGCTAAATGAAAAGAAGTTAGAAGCAAAAGACTACACATTGTTATTATTCCTTTTACAAGAGATAGCCAGAAATAGTAAATCTATAGAGACATAAATCAGAGTAGTGGGTGCCTGGGGCAGAGGGGCAAGAATAGGGATTAACTGCAAACAGGTGAAAGAAATGTTTTAAAACATAGCACTAGTTGCACAATTCTATAAATTTACTGAACATCACTGAATTGAACACTTACAGGTATGCAAGTTATAACCACGCTAGAGGCCCGGTGCACGACATTTGTGAACTGGGGGGAGGGGGTTTCCTCAGCCTGACCTGTGCCCTCTCCCAGTCTGGGACCACTCAGGGGATGTCCGCCTGCCAGCTTAGGCCCGCTCCCTGTGGGTCCTTAGCACAGCTGTGGAGGCAAGAGAGCTCCTGCCACTGCCGCTGTGCTCACCAGCCATGAGCCCGGCTTCTGGCTGAGCGGTGCTCCCCTTGTGGGAGCGCACTGACCACCAGGGGGCAGTTCCTGCATTGAGCGTCCAGTCGTTCCACCGTTTGGTCGATTTGCATATTAGCCTTTTATTATATAGGATTAAAGCTGTTTTTTTTAAAAAGACCCCTAAAAGGATTTAGAAAACCTAACTTATAGCTAGTTATATTGATACTGACTCTGTCTTGAGAGTTCGGCTACTCATTCACCACTACTACAAGAAACATCATAATAAGTGTAGCCTTTTGAGCTACTTCCATATGATAAATCCTCATAAGACTATCTTTAACTCCTTTCGGTCCTATACAACTGATTTCATGCCCTTTTCAAAGAGTGTTATGTTAAAAAACACAGAGTGCAACCTTGATCAGTGTGGTTCAGTGGTTAGAGCATTGGGAACGTGGTTAAGGTAATAAAACTGGGTTGCAGGATCAATCCCAAAGCAACCAATCATCCATCAATGTGTCTCTCTCATATAAATACTAGAGGCCCAGTGCACGAAATTCTTGCACAGGTAGGGTCCCTAGGCCTGGCCAGTGATCAGGGTTGATCAGGTTCCCCGCCTCCCTGTCTCCTCCTTCCCTCACTCTCTCAGTGCCCCGCTGCTGCTGCTGGTCATCCGTCATGTTCCGCACTACCCGCTGGTGGTCAGCGCACATCATAGTGAGAGATCGAACTCCTGGTTTCCCAGTTGAACTCCCACGGGGACAATTTGCATATTAGCCTTTTATTATATAGGATTTCTCTCTTCTCCCCCTCCCTTCCATTCCCTCCAAAAATCAATGGAAAAAATATCCTCATTCCTTGGATGAAGATTAAAAAAACAACAACACAAGGTGCAGGCTGAAATAATCAACTGTAAAAGAGCTGGCCTCAGGACATCTCCTACATTTAATTACTTTATTATCAACTTCAGAGAACACCTAAGTAATTACTGATTTTTGCTCTTTCTAAATTGTTCTAAAATCTATAAATATCCATAGTTTTCTAATTATATTACTCCTTTGTAATATTTTGTGCTTTATATGTCTTTTTATGTGCTTTTAGGCCTCACTTTCTATTGTTAATAATTTAGTATGCTTTACTAGGCTTTATTATTTAATTAATGAGCACTGTCCTGGACCTATGAGTCAACAGTAGTAAAGTCCACGGGGAAGTTCTCTGAGGGTTCACTGAGGCTCTCATAAGAAAATAAATTATATTTTCTATACAGTCTCAGAGAGAGAACCATGTATAACCTGAAGGACTAGAATCAGAAATTCAAGGTGATAATGAGCAAGGAACAGTTCATATAAAAATGCCAGAGCCCTGGCCAGTGTTGCTACATGGTTAGAGAGTCGGCCCATGCACCAAAAGGGTTGTGGATTTGATTCCCAGTCAAGGGCACATGCCTGGGTTGCAGATTTGATGCCCATTTTCGGTTGGGGTGCATGGAGGAGGCAATCAATTGATGAGTCTCTCTCATATCAATGTTTCTCTCTGTGTGTCTCTCCCACTCCCTTCCACTCTCTAAAAAAATCAATGGAGAAAATATCCTCCGGTGAGGATTAACAACAACAACAAAATCAATGGGGAAAAAATGTCCTCAGGTGAGGATTAACAAAAAAGCCAGAAATAGTTCTGGGCTCCAAACAATGAAGAGAGGTAACAAAGGTACATTAAGTTGTGTCCAAAGTTTGGTGACAGAATCATGGCCACAAGCCTAGACTGACTTAAGAGAAGCTAATTAAGAGCCTTTCCTATTGCTCTGGAGCTGCCATGAACTTCCTTGAGGTTAACAAAGGGTAACAAAGGCATGACTGGGATTTCTGCTTCTGTAGATGCATGTGCAGAAAAGGTTGGTTCTAACAAATCTTGTCAATGTCTTTAATGCCATCAAGACTGACTAATACAGTGAAATATCTACCATGAGGTTACAAATTATTTTTAATTATTAAATCATGGGTCTCCCTAGGTTACTGTTTAGACAGCATCACTCACTGCAAAATTTAGTTTTTAAGACCGTCATTCCTGAAATCTCAAATCTAGATCCAATTGCAATTGTTGGTTAAAAAGCAGATTTCAACCAGGCAGCTGAATGAGAAAACATCTGGACCTACCAGTCAGAATGAGAAAGGTCACATGTTAAATCCAGATAATCTTGTTTATTGGTATTTGAAGGTTATACACCAAGGGGTGGATTACCAGGGCCCTCCTTTAGGCCTGGCACTGACATCTTCATTAATCTATGTGTGTGACACTTTAAAATCCAAAGCTTTAATACTACTGTGTTGTCATTTGAATTTTATTAAAGGAATTGTAATTTCCAAATGTAATTTTCCTATTTCTAAGCCTGAACACTATGCTAACCTATTACTAGACTACTGAGTATTAGACGCTGGAAGGAACCACATAACAGAATTGTCAAGGGCAGATGATGCCTATTCTTTTCAAAACTTTTCCAAATTTCAATCCAGCATTTTACTATGGATGAAGCATTTGCAACTTTTTCCATCAAAATTAAGAAAAGAAAAGGCTTTGAATCAGCAAGGAACAAAATAAAAAGATTGCTCTAAGACAGGTTTCAGGCCGGTGTTAAAGAAAGGGGGATTGTACCTACCACATGACTTTTTCATAATTAGTATATATTATTTTATATCCATACAAAACTGAACCATAATTGGTTATGTTAGCAGCAATTCTATAGTCCATTACGTATGAAACTATTATAAAAATAGCAAAATTAAGATGCCTTAAGACCTTATACACTTTGGTCAGGGCTTTTTCATCTTTTCTGAGTTTTAGACCTCATTTAAGAACTGTACTCTTTGCCCAAAAAATGTACACATGCCCATAGACACAAAATTTCACATAGTTTTAATAGGTTTCTCAAATCTTGAAATCTCAGGGTGAGAATCTTTGTATTATGCCTTTAAACAGGCTCAGGTTTAAATCGAAGGTGCCTCTGTGCTATGCTTTATATGACAATGGTTAGCCTTTAAATTTTTTGTGGATTATAATAAAAATTTTAGATGTCAATTTAATATCTACTTTGTATAAGAAACAAAATTTTTCAAAATTCTTTCAAGGGTACCCGAATAAAAACTTTAAAGGCCTAAAACAATTTTTGTTTATTATAAATAATGATGGTTTAAGTTGTTATTGCACCCTTTCAAATGTATCTAATGGAATATACATTTTAGTGATTTGACCTACTCCATCACAAATTTAAAAATACATAAGTTTTTTTAATCATAAATTTTCTTAAATTTTTATTCAATTTCACTTTCCTCATAGAATTTTATCCATATCTATTATTCTTTTAGGCTTGCATCTTCTATTGTTAATCCTGTCACATGTCTCTACAACAACAATATATATAAATTAAAAATATTTTTGTTACCATGACATTCTGTTAGAAAATTTCTTCTGGATTGAGTTATTATTATAATTATTAGCATACAATTGATAAAATATAGGTATATTACAAATCTTGATCAATAATTATTAAATATAAAAAGTAAAAATTTGGGGAATGTATCTCTTGAATGAGATGGATGAAAGGAGATGCATTTATGAAAGTTTTTTATTAAAGGAATTATCCAATTGACCCTTTTTTTGGCATCCTGGAAGTATGTATACTAGCAATTCATGGCAAATAAGTAAGAGATACGCCTTTCTTTATAGAGTGGAGAAGGATCATTGTGAAAGGGGAGGACAGAAAGGAGAACCTTAACTACACCAGCCTTATTGGGCAGAGAGTTTTAGGAAAGAACACATAATGAAATTGAAGACCTGGCAATTAATTCTCTTAAAATTATCCACGTTCATGTAATCCTTGGAAAGTCTTCCATTTAGCCCAGGTTGAAGAACACTGCTTAAAAAAGACCACACTGTCAAGATGTACGCAATATGCTCTTTTTCACTTTATGTAACCGACAATGATTTAGTGAGCAATAGCAACAATGCAGGGGATGAATGGATAAATGGCTGGGTAGAAAGGCAAAGAGAAGAAGAAATACTGAGCTTTTACTGTGTACCCCAAACTATAGCATAAAAGAATAAGACTAAAAAAGACTCTGTCCTTGCCACCTCATCAACTCTTTGGTAAACAATAAAGCACAGTGAGACCCTGCCACAGTGCAGTATGTATGGATTTGGATCCAACAGGAATGGTGATTGCCTCCAGTTGTCCTCTGCTCCTCCTGTCTCTGACAGGAGCAAGCTAAAATTCTTATGCCATGGGATTTGGTGGGAAGTGACTGCCTCATGATCACTTGGGACTTTTTAAATTTAATGTATGGTCAATTGTGTCTAGTCTAAACTTCACCGCTGTTGCTTTATGCTTTTTGTAATAGTATCTAGCCCAAACTCCTATATTTAATTAAATTTACAATAATGTGACCTCCATATTTAAAGATGAAATTTTTGAATCCTATCTACCTTTTTGTGGAGAGAACTCATATACTCATCTGATCTCCAAAACTATTCTCCTTCGTGCAAATTACAAGAAAAAAAAAAAAAAAGCCTCTCTGACAAATTATGAAAAACGATGACCTGGTGAGCCAGAACAGGATTTCATTCTTTAGTCCAATGGTGCGCTGGTAAATGCTTACAAATCAAAGAGTGGAGGACGGGCTTTTTTTCTGTAGCATTTGCTGATGTCAGTGGTATAAACACCATGGCCTATTTCAAGCTACCAACATGAAGTCAGCCAGCTCACAAAATTCCTGAAAATTTAACAATGGATTATGAGCTGACTGTGGCACATCACTGGGACTCCTCACTTATCTCTTAGCAGAGTGCCTTCATGTGGTTACCAAATTGCACCAGGGTATACAATGGCCCAGAATGATGACTGGTTTCAGACTTGGAGCAGAAAAACTCACTTGGCAAGAACTGATGCTAGGCAAGTTAGCAGGCACATATAGGTATCTCATATACCGCTAACCAACTGGACTGGAATCCATTTTATTTCATACTCATCTTGTTTCACTGCTAGGAGGCACCAGTACTACTGCTCCACAGTTAAAAAAAAGCAAAAGGAGGGGAAGAGTCTCAGAAGACCCACTAAGGACAGCGGAAAGGCCCATTTTTCTGTCAACCTTTATAGCAATCCCTTTCTCTTTGGCAGATGCCAAATATCTTCCTGTAAGTTCCTTGTAGTTCACTGTGCTATACAGCTTGGTTAAGAAAAATTCTAATATGATGTTTTTTGTTTAAAAGATTCAAGGAGAAGTGTCTGGGTTTTATCACCAACAGAACTTACCCGTTGACACAGTAGAAGGCATAACGCCTCTCTGCCATTGTGAGTACTTACAGAAATCCCCTGTGAGTGAACTGCTGCAGCAAAGTACTGCTGATTTTGTAAGATAACCCCTGCATCCCATGAGCGACAGGTCTTGATCTGGGCTTGAGAGATGTAATATTTTGATAAAAAACGGCACTTCCTTTTGAAGCATATATTTGCGTGTATGAGCAGTACCGCTGGAACCTCAGTGAGCGCCTAGGCGAGGCTTACTTGGTCTCTCCCAGCTCGCTCCAGCCATAGGCCCCTCCTTCACACATCTGAATGTAGCAGTAATTAGCATCCATAAACCGCAAATGTGGCTTGTTTTTTTCTCTCCCCTTTCAGAAGCATCAAAGTAATTTGTATTTCTCATGAGTGCAAAAAAGTTGTACACCTCAAAAGAGATTGAGACTCTTACATGGAAAGCTACTGAAGATGGGAACTTTATCTCCTAAGAGGGAAAAATTTTTTGAGCACACTTTCTAATGAAAGTTCTTATCTTTGATTTAAGCTTCACATAAGGTATTGCAAGAGAGAAAATGCAAGGCCTTTCAAAAAATTATCAAGTTCAACTTTTCTCATGGAATTAGGTACTATCCTAACTCTTACACAACAAAAGTACTTAAACAAATACACTAATTGATCACCACTGTACAATTAATTAAAAAGAAATCTATTTCATGAGTACCAGGTATATTTTATATTCAGTTGTAAATATTTGGGAGATGAAGGATATAGTACTAGCATTGAATATCCCCCCAAATTAATGTCTGTCAGGAACCTCTGAATGTGTCCTTATTTGGAAATAAGGTCAATGTTAAGATGAAGTCACATTGGATTAGGATAGGCCCTTAATCCAATGACAGGTGTCCCTACAAGAAGAGAAGACAGGGAAGAAGACCATGTGCTGACAGAAGCAGGGACTGGAGTTATGCTGCCACAAGCCAAGGAACACCAAGGATATTAGAAGCTACCAGAAGCTAGAAAAAGACAAGGATTCTTCCCTAGAGCCTGTAAAGGGCGAGCCTTTAGAGCAGCAGTTGCCAACCTTTCGGACCTCATGGACCACCGGTGGTCCACGGACCACCAGTTGGCGACTGCTGCTTTAGAGGAAAATGACTGTGCTTACACCTTGCTTGGGACTCCTAGTTTCCAGAACTGTAAGAGAATAAAGTTTTGTTGTTTTAAGCCACTGTGGTCATTTGTTGTAGAAGCCCTATGAAACTAAACAAAGGGTAAATGTACAACTTAGGGTAAATAGCTGATGCTGATGGATAGTGAGGTACATTGTGTACTTTTTGCCCCGTAGCATCTCCAGAACAAACTGCAAGTGTAAGTAGAAAGGAATGGTGGTTGGCAGGGGGCTGCTGAAAATGGGGCCAGTAGAGTGTTCAATGCAGGGAGTTAGTAGCCAAATAAATATTCCCTAATTATTCAAAGATAGAAAAGTAATGCCACCAGCATATGCATGTAGAATCACAACTTCAAAACATACATGCCAGGACAGAATCTTTCCTTCCATATTCTAAGTGGGAAATGGCAAAAATGAGCATCCACTTTCAGAGGAAGAAAGACTAAAATAAAAAGCTGAGGTTCTACCTTAGTTATGCAGCCCATAACTGCATTTCTCTCTCTCTTTTTCAAATGGCTTTTATTGATTTCAGAGAGAGGAAGGGAAAGGAAAAGAGAGAGAGAAACATTAATGATGAGAGAGAAACATCAATGATGAGAATCATTGACCAACTTCCTCTTGCACGCCCCCTACTGGGGATCAAGCCCGAAACCCAGGCATGTGCCCTGACAGGGAATTGAACTGTGACTTCCTGGTTGATATGTTGACGCTAAGCCAGTGAGCCACACCACCTACTTTTCAATTCTATTATTTTATAATTTAGCGTGTATAATTTAAATATACTGTTCATATTACTGTTTTTTTAAAAGGCAGGGGCCTGTTGATGGTTCTGTCTCTCTCTCCCTCTCCCTTCCTCTCTTAAATCAATCTATAATAATAAAAGTGTAATATGCTAATTAGACCAGATGTCCTTCCAGCTGCAAGGGAAGCCCAGGTTCCAGGTGCCAGAGGGAAGCTGGTGCCAGCAGCCAGGCGAAGGAAGGCCTACTCTTGCATGAATTTCGTGCACTGGGCCTCTAGTAAAAATATATTTAAAAATAAAATAAAATAAAAGGCAGAGGCCTGGTTATAACCTGTTGCAAATGTATGTGACCCAGATTAAATGCCAACATTAATAATACAGTAATCAATTTGGAGCTTAATCATGAAATAATGGATTACTTTTTCAACACTAAAGTTAACCTATTCGTTTCTTTCTAAATCAGGCTTAGAAAGAAGAACCATTTCTTCTCTCCCAAATTATTTAGAATGGTTGATTATACCTTCTAGTTTATACCAAGTACTGTATGACACTCCCAGAGCCCTAATAACTGAGAAAAACTCACAGATATTCCATCAATCCATTGACATGTATTAGAGGTAAGGTGATAGAAATAGCAAAGGCAGCTACAGCAGTTGAAAATGACCCAAAACAAGTAGATCACATGGGCTGAATCTCTCTCTTTTCTTCTTAGAAGCATTTCTGGAACAGGTCTAATTCAGAGGCTGCAAACTATTGTATGGATTCCTAAAACCAGATGGGTTTTTACAATATTTGTTTTAAATTCCTACTGTTGAATAGAAATTATTTGGTTTCTTTTTTTATTGTGGATATTTAATCTGTCCTCCTCCCCCACCGCCCCAACTACTTGAGAATATAAAACTCATTGCTATCTCTGAACCCAGAGCAAATTCTAACATAAATTATAAATTTTCAGACCAAATGTTGTATAGGGATCATCATTTCAAACATATACTTAATGGCATTACCTACCAGAACTAAGAAACCCTAACTCAGAAAAATGCAAGCTGATGGTAGTTATTTGCCTCATTCGGAGTGTGGCTCCATGGATGTCACCTTCAAGAAATTGCATAAAGCTGGTACAACACCATATGCCTTTCCTCAGCACAAATGACCACATCCTGTGCCAGGCAGCATTTTTCAGTCTCTGTGGTTAAGAACTAGAACAAATTAAAGTATAGCTAGGCAGAGCTGGAATGTTAGTTGAAGCTGTGATTTGAATCTCAGAAGTTTTAGACATAGAACTCTATTACTTGATCCCTTAAGTATCTAAGACAAAAGATCCCAAGAAACATTTTTTTCTTTTTTCCTTTAAGAAACACATATATAGCCCAACTGATGTGGCTCAGTGGTTGAGCATCAACCTATGAACCAGGAGAATTCATGGGTCAAGGCCAATAGCCTGGCCAATAGTCTGGCTATATGGCTATGCGGAAGGACAATGAAAACTTGGTCTATTAAAGGATGCCCATATGAGGCACTGCCTTATGGAAATCACTGTGGGAATATGATGGGTGCATTAAAGTGGGGCATGTCAATACCCAACAGAACCCCCTTCCAGGTTTGAAAAGGTGAATAGAACCAATGAGTGAATATTGCAATGTACTTGCTTAAGGTGGCCACTTGGGTTCATGAAATAAGTAGACATTTGAGGACCACAGAAATGAAGAGAGGTGAATCTGGACATACTCCTTTTTTACCCTCTGAGGCTCAGAATGCCAACCAAACTGTTCTATTAACAAGTGATACAGAGGCTGCAGATGACTATGGGTAAGATTCCTCAGGAAGAAGGCCCGGCACATAGCTGACAAGTGGATTATACGGAACCAATGGCAGTACCCCCACAAGGGCTACAAATGGGTTTTTGACAAAATAAGCATTGACTCTGGATTAGACTTCGCTTACCTGGTGGTAGATGCAAATGGTCAGAGTTACTAAAAAAGAACTGAAACAGGAGCCATTGCACCAATTTGGACTGCCAAGTCATATTTCTTCAGACCAAGGCATACAGCCCATGTCAACCAATGGACAGAGAGGTAGCCTGCTCATAATAATATTTTCATAGAGAATTGGAACTGACAATTGGAACATTGATTGTTTAAGATCCCCTGAAGTCCTGAGGTATCTTACCTCATCCTTAGCTTAGAATGTCATATATACCTCGTTTTCCCTTTTTGTCTCTGAACCTGTCAATGTGGGGTCCCCATACAGATGAACGTAATTAGATTTAGTTATTTTCTCTGGTTAGCCTGCATCCTATAGGTTTAATTATTAGAACAGCTGAAAGAACCCTGAAGGCAAGAGGCAAGTTTCTTCCTCCCCTATTCCAGGATCTCTTGACCTTTATGATCCTTTTGCTATAAGATTCATGGTCAAAGACCAGAGGGTGTCCTGTGGTATAATACAAAAATATATTTGGTCTTAGTCTCAGATTCCTAGCACAGAGTTACTAAAACCCTTGCAATTTCCTGAGTGATAGTATGTTTTATTATTCATAACAAGCCCCTTTCACTCACACCTGAGTTTATGCTACTAAGGTGACTTAGGGTGGGGACCCTAAATTGCCTCAGTATGGGGTGGTCACTAGAAGGACCAAGTGACTAGAGGATTGGAACTTTCAGCCCCATCCACCAACCACCAGGAAGAGGAGAAGGGGCTATAGATTGAGCACTATAACAACTTTTGAACAATGAGATTCAGAGAGCTTCTGGGTTGGTGAACACATCAAAGTTGTGGGAGTGTTATGCCCAGAGGGCATGGAAACTCTCCAACACCATACCCTGCTCCATTTGTCTGTTCCTGAGTTGTATCCTTTATCATTAACTGGCTACAGAAAGAAAGGTGCTTTCTTAAGTTCTGTGAATCGTTCTAGCAACTTATCAAACCTGAGGGAGGTTTGTGGAAAACCCTGAATTGGTAGCCAAGCTAGAATTAGTGCAGGTAACCAGGGGATCTGGTACTTACAACTTGTGTCTGAAGTGAGAACAGTCTGTGAAACTGATCCCTTAACCTGTGGGTTCAGCATTAACTCCAGGAGTTAGTATGATAATTGAATTTTTGGATTCCCAGCTGGTGTCTAAGATTTGAAGAATTGGTTGTTGGTGTTGGAAAACACCCCAGACAAATCTTTCTATAATGAATATGTATTGTTTTTGTAGTGAAAAGGAGTAAAAATAACACTTTAAAAAGTTAGTATAACTTGAATACTGAATAAATACCTTAAATTCTCAAAATTTTCTGATAACCTATATAGCAAATTATTAAATGCAAATACTTGTAAACTGAATAAAATTGAATTACTCCCAAATCAATCCACAAATACAAGTTTTCCTTGGAGAATTCCTCATTTCTTCATATTAAGTTTTAACCATATCTATAACCATTAGTTGTCTGTACACTATGGCTCACCTTCCATATCTTCATCTTCATTGGTTGGGCATTCTGCACTGTCCACATTTTCTGTCTCATGAGGTTTGGTTAAATTGTAGTCATTTAAAATCACTGGGCCTTCTAGGAGATAAAAAGAATTTTAACTATGCAGTCAACTTAAACTATTTTTTATAAACATGTATAAAGTAGATTCCCATCTCAGCTTCACAGAAATTCTTAGTGATAGTATCCCTTTTATGCATACTCTAAGTGCGATATATGTGAAAACTCTTGAGGTTTAGAAATATATCCAGGGTTCATACACTTTTCCATTAAACATGATTTTCTTGAATATTTCTTTCACCTGAGTTAAATGAACTCAGGTTCTTTCTGTACAGAAATTCTCTCTCCTTTGGGATATCTCACAATATCTGGTAGAATGTTATTGCTATTTATGACCAAAAAGTATTGATATGTAGTGATGAGAAATACTTAGCCTGAAAATACTAATATAACCCAATTTTGGAAAGATGCTTTCCTTAGAGTAAGCTTCCTATTTTCCTTTTCTGTTCACATTATAAATGTAATTATGTGGAGCCAGAACAGTGTGGCTCAGTGGTTGAGCATCAACCTATGAACCGGAGGTCAATTCCAGGTCAGGGCAAATGCCTGGGTTGCAGGCTTAATCCCCAGTAGGGGGCGTGCAGGAGGCAGCCAATCAATGATTCTCTCTCATCATTGATGTTTCTCTCTCTCCCCCTCTCTCTTCCTCTCTGAAATCAATAAAAATATATTAAAAAGAATCAGCCCAGCAAATAACAAAATTCCTACATGAAAACAAATGTGATAAACAGGATCAAAACTCACCCCAAAAAGAACACTCACAAGAAAAATGGTACCAACTCACAGTAACACAAAACAGCATTTAAGTGATGAAATTTTTAGTACAACATAAACTTTGATTTAAAAAGTGAGTTAATCAACAGAGAAAACATAGGAGTTATTTGGGGGAAATAAATTATTTTAAATGTTTATAGTTCATTCTGAAGCAGGGGTCAGCAAACTATAGCCCAAGGGCCAAATCTAACCATGGCCTGTCTTTGCATGGGCGCAGGAGGTAGAATGGCTTTTACATTTTTAAAGGGCTGTAAAAATATAAAGAGATTTCTGCAATAGAGGCCATATGTGGCCCAGAAAATCTAAAATATTTATTATCTGGCCCTTTACAAAAAAAGTTTGCTGATCAGTGTTCTAGAGTGAAAAGCTCAAGTTGTTCAAATAGAAGCTACTATATTACTCAACAAAAACTGTCTTTCTTCAAACGAATCAGTAGGTGGGGTATGGTTTGGTCCTAAAATACCAAAGAACTTATATGATCTAAATTGATGAGTTATTTTTGTAACAGGAAGAGACAACCATATTTTTCTTCCCCAACACATTTCCATAGCATTTTTACTGCAATCAGAATGTTCCTCTTTCTTTGGTAATTTCAGTGAAGTTCTATTTCTAGACAGGAAAGAACTGATGCTACTTTACCTGTAGGCACAGACTGCTCCTGACTGCTTTTCAGTTCCACATTTGGTTTTATATCTGAAAAAGTATATATAATAAATATTAGCTGCTGAGAGAAAAATTTTTTCAGATTTGAGAATCCTAAAATTAATAAGGATACCATTTTGGAAGCTTTAGCAGCAGATTTCCTCTTCAGAGCAAGACTATTCTTTCTCTATATCCTCCTTAAAAAGTGCTTCAAGGAGTATAAAAGGTATTAGCTACACAAGCAATTGTATTTTAAAGAGATTAAGAAGAGCCCTGGCTGGTGTGGCTCAGTTGATTGGAGGTAGTGGGTGTGATTCCCCGTCAGGGCACACATCTAGCTTGCAGGTTGGGCACATGAGGGAGGCAATCCATTGATGTTTGTCTCTTTCTCTCTCCCTTCCTTCCCTAAAATAATTTTTTTTAAAAAGAAGGAAAAAACTTGCTATATTGTCTTTTAAAAAAAGAGATTAAGAAGAAAAATTAGTGCTTTGTATTTACCCACATACTTAATATATCTGGTGCTTTTGATTTTTTTTTTTTTTTTTCATGAAAACCTGAGCTCCCATCTGTGGAACTCAGTCTAAAGAACTTCCTTTAGCCCTCGCCAGTTTGGCTCAGTGGATAGAGCACCAGCCTACGGACTAAAGCAGTGGTTCTCAACCTTCTGGCCCTTTAAATACAGTTCCTTATGTTGTGACCCAACCATACAATTATTTTCGTTGCTACTTCATAACTGTAATGTTGCTACTGTTATGAATCATAATGTAAATATCTGATATGCAGGATGGTCTTAGGTGACCCCTGTGAAAGGGTCGTTCGACCCCCAAAGGGGTCACGACCCACAGGTTAAGAACCGCTGGACTAAAGGGTTGGATTCCAGTCAAGGGCACATGCCCAGGTTGCAGGCTCGATCCCCAGTAGGGGCGAGGTGCAGGAGACAGCAGATCAATGATTCTCTCTCATTGATGTTTCTATCTCTCTCCCCCTCTCCCTTCTCTGAACTCAATAAAAATATATTTTTAAAAAAATAAAAAACTTCCTTTCACATTTTTAGTGGTGCCACTGTGTGAATGACAACTTAGTTTTAATTTATTTGGACATATCTTTATTTTGCCTTCAATTCTAAAGAATATTTTTACTTGATATAGAATTCTGGGTTGACAGTTTTCATCTAGCACTTTAGAAATGGCATGCCTCTACTGTTTCTGATAAGTTAGTGATAATATTTATATATTATTCTTTTTCTCAAATACTTTTAAGATTTTCTCTTTACCTTTGGTTTTCTCTTTAATTTTGGCTTGATATGCCTAGGTAGATTTTATGTGAATTTATCCCACTTGGGTTCATTGAACTTATCTGTAAAATTATGTTTTTCACCAAACTTGAGAAATTTTTGGACATTATTTCTTAAAATTTTCCTCCTCCATTCTCTTGCTCCTTTCCTTTTAGGATTTCAATTGCATATATACATTACACTTTTTCATATTTCCCCACAGTTCCCTCAGACTCTGTTCTTTTTCCCCCTCGACATTTTCTCTCTCTTTTGTTCAGATTGAATACTTTCATTGATATACTAGAGGCCCGGTGCACAAATTCGTGCACGGGTGGGGTCTCTCGGCCTGGCTGGTGATCGAGGCCGTCTCACCCAGTCCTGATCAGACTGATCAGGGCTGTCCGGCTGGCCAGGAGGAGGGACCGTGGGAGGTTGGCCAGCTGGGGGAGGTTGGCTGTGGGAGGGAACTGACCACCAGGGGGCAGCTCCTGCATTGAGAGCCTGCCCCCTGGTGGTCAGTGTGCATCATAGCGTCTGGTCGTTCAGTTTAGGCCAGTGGTCGGCAAACTCATTAGTCAACAGAGCCAAATATCAACAGTACAACAATTGAAATTTCTTTTGAGAGCCAAATTTTTTAAACTTAAACTATATAGGTAGGTACATTGTTATTAACTTAATTAGGAAGAGCCACACTCAAGGGGCCAAAGAGCTGCATGTGGCTTGCGAGCTGCAGTTTGCCAACCATGGGTTTAGGCTGTTATATATATAGATCTTCAAATCCACTTACTTTTGTCTATCATCTTAATTTGCTGTTAAGCCTGTCCAATGAACTTTCTATTTCATATATTATAATTTTTAGTTCTAGAACTTTACATTTTGTTCTTTTTAAATAGTTTCTTTGCTGAGATTTCCTATCTGTTAATTCATTACAAGCATATATTCCTTTACATCTTTGAGTATAATTATTATAGCTGTTTAGGATCCTTGTCTTCCAATTCCAATATCTATGTTATCTTGAGTTCAGTAACCACTGATTTCCTTTTCTCTTAAGTACAAGTAACACTTTCCTTCTTCACATGACCTAAAATTTTGGATAATACACTGGACATTGTAAATGGTGTTATAGAATTTATGGATCCTGTTATGTTCAACAGTATGGGAATTTTTCTTTATTTTACTTTTTAAAAATAAAGCATATAGTTAACTTGCCTGGATTTATTTATTTTTATTTTTTTTAATATATTTTATTGATTTTTTACAGAGAGGAAGGAAGAGAGATAGAGAGTCAGAAACATCGATGAGAGAGAAACATCGATCAGCTGCCTCCTGCACATCTCCCACTGGGGATATGCCCGCAACCCAGGTACATGCCCTTGACCGGAATCGAACCTGGGACCTTTCAGTCCGCAGGCCGACGCTCTATCCACTGAGCCAAACCGGTTTCGGCAACTTGCCTGGATTTAAACTCAAATTCTGTCTCATTTGTGGTGGGAAGTAGCTAGGGTAACCAGATGTCACACTATGCCTGGGATTGAGTGTTTCCCAGACCACCCTTTTATTTTTTATTTTTTTTAAAATATACTTTATTGATTTTTTACAGAGAGGAAGGGAGAAGGATAGAGAGCCAGAAACATCGATGAGAGAGAAACACCAATGAGCTGCCTCCCGCACACCCCGCACTGGGAATGTGCCCGCAACCAAGGTACATGCCCTTGACCAGAATCGAACCTGGGACCCCTCAGTCCGCAGGCTGGTGCTCTATCCACTGGGCCAAACTGGTTAGGGCCCAGACCACCCTTTTAGAAGCACAAATTTCTGTTCAGATGGGCTGCTCAGAGTGTGACTCATATAAGTGTAGTTCAAGGATCAGCTACAGATTTGCATCAGCCAGAGAATTTATACACAAAAAAAGCCCTCCCTGCCTTCTCCATTCCAGAACTTCTCCTCCTTGCTTCCCAGCTGCTGTGCTTGCTATGGTTTAAAAAATATACTGGTCCTCGGGTTACATTGGAGCGTAATGTGATTTTCGCCCTAAGTCAGAACCCACCTACATAAGCACCTATGTCACTCACATGGAGCACATACACAGCAGTAATGAAGTGAAACAGCAAAAAAAATTTTAAAGATAACAATTCCTGACCTTTACTTGTGGTAAATAAATAATAAAAAACATAAAGCACATATGTACATACATCAAAATGACGGAACTTTTTTTTTTTTATAAATAAATGGGAGATGGCGATGTAACCACGAAACGACGTACGTCGAGTCCGACGTAACCCGAGGACTGTCTGTATATCGTTTTTTATTGATTTTAGAGAGAGAAGAAGGGAGAGGGGGAGAGAGAAATGCTGATGAGAAAGAAACATCACTCAGCTGCCTCCTGCATGCCCCCTACTAGGGATCGAGTCCACAATCCGGGCATGTGCCCCGACCAGGAATCAAACCAGTGACCTCTGAGAGCATGGGATGATGCTCAACCGAGCCACACTGGCCAGGGCCTTGACATGGGTCTTTTGTTTGTTTTTTTAGGACTCATCCTATCTCATTCTTTTATATATATATATTGTTGAAAGTGGTACAGATATCCGCCTCCCCGCCCCCCCCCTCCACTCCCTCTATCCCGCTCCCACTCGCCCCACCCCAGGCCTTCAACACATGTGATATTCCTGCCAAATATACATAACATGAATCTAACCATGGGAAAACAAACTAAACTCTAGTTGGGGGACAGTTTACAAAATAACTGGCTTGTAATCCTCAAAAGTGTCAAGGTCATGAAAAACTGAGGAATTATTTCAGACTGAAAGAGAGTGAGGAGTTATGACAACTAAATACAATGTGTGATTCTTAGTTGAATACTCTTGCAGTGACGGACATTAGAGAAACAATTGGAGAAATCTGAATCGGGTCCAAGGATTCAATGGGAGTAATGTATCTATGTTAATTTCCTGATTTTGATAGTTGTTTTGTAGAAGGTGGAACATAAATACTAAAGTATTCAAGGATATCATATCAGCAACTTACTCTCAAAATTTCCAGAAAAAAAAGGGTTTTTTTTGTACAGTATTGCAACTTTTCCGTAAGTTTGATAGTGTTGTAAGTTTTGAGGGGTTTTTTTAGTTAAAAAAAAAAAAAAAAAACTACCTGTGAAACTTTTAATTGCATACTAAAGGGATTCTTAACAGAAAAATAAAAGGAAAAAAACATAGCTCAAGGTTTCACATGAGCAACCTTCATGTGAAAACATCTTCTAGTTACTACAGAGAAAGATGGCTTTTGATTTGGTGACCTAAAGGGAAAAGGTCCTGGTCCCCTGAACCTTTTAAATCCTCTGACAATGACATTTAAATAACTCTCAATATTTTTTCAAGAGGCATTCGTGTGCTGTAAGTAACACTAGAAATAACTGAGTAGTTTCAAAGAGAATTTCTGACCCTTAGTATTCAGAATTTTAAGAAGACATTAAACCATGTATAATCAGGCAACATGGATGTTCTTAGGTGCTAAAAAAATACTTAAAACATAAGGACAAAATAGATTGAAGTACACTTTCTCTCCCTGAAATTAAGGTCTTTATAAAAACATGAAGTCGTAGGTAGATGGTAAAGGAATTTCCAACTGTTAAATATTTCTAAAACTTTTCAGTTTTTAATGGACCATTTTGTAATTTCTTATACTTCAGTTAAAAAAAAAAAAAACCTCAAAAAATTTCCATTTAATGGGACATATTGGGTTGGCAGTCAACATAGCTTTAAAATATTTAAAAGAACGCTCTAGAAAACTAAGAAAGAAGGGTCCGTATATTGCTTTTGACAGAAATACAGTTTTCTTTACTGATGTTTATACATATTTGGTACAGATGATGGAAGAATTTCAAAGTAGGTTAATTTCATTGAAACACAAATATTGTCTATATTTCTCCTGTTACTTGAATAGGCAAAGCATGCTCCTACCTCAGGACCTTTGCATTTACCTTCCCTTCTTAACAGAATGCTCTTCCCCCACCTAGTACCTGGCCACTTCCTAGCTTTATTCAGGTGTTGTATGCTCAAAAGTCACTTTACCAAATAAGCTTTACATAACTACCCTACATAAAATGTCATCCTTCATTGTCACTTGGTCTTCTCTTACCTTGCGTTATTTTTCTTCATAAAATTTCTTTATTGTCACCACCTGACATATTTTTGGTCATTTTTGTTTTTTCTGCCTCCCCACACCAGAATGTAAGGTCCATGAGAACAGGGATGTTATGTACATTTTGTCTTGCTATTTTGCTGTGTCTTTAACTCCCAAAATAGTTCCCACTCATAATGGACATGAATTTTTACATCTCTACCATGAATTTTTACATCTCTTGATCCTTATGAACACTCTAGATTAAAGTTCCGCAAACTACGACTTGCCACTTGTCTTTGTGTGGCCCGTGAATTAAGAATGTTTTTTTTTTTATATTTTTAAGTGGTTAGAAAAATAAGCAGAAGAATATTGTTTTGTGCCACTTGAAAACTATGTAAAGTTCGATTTCAGTGCCCATAAATAAAGTTCTATTGTAAATACAGACAAACCCAATCACTTACATGTTGTCCATTGCTGCTTCCATAGTCCAACAGCAAAGCTGAGTAGTTGCGACAGAGACTATATGACTTACAAAGCTTAAAACATTCACTATCTGGTCCTTTACAGAAAAAGTTTGCCAGGAGACAGCTTAACAACGACTATCTCCTAACAATATTTCTATTTTTATCATTGGAATTCTAGGAAACAGTTGTGATTTCTATTAATGCAGTTATCAAAGTTATAAGTCATCTAGACAGCATCTTTCATACAAAGTATTTTACAAATGTGACCAATTGAAAAATTAATGTGACTTTTCAGAGCGTAAAAAACAACCCACCACATGATGCCAACATTCAGATAAAATATTTTTAAATGTACTTATATGTATGTGTACAAATATATATGTGGCATCATGCTTCCATTAGGATTTTTTGGTATAATTAGATAAAGCAATTTCTTACCTCATTTAAAAGCCAAAATTATAAACCAGCAGAAAACCCTAGTTAACACTCATTCATATCAGGTGCCTTCTTCCTTTCCTGCAACTTAATACTCAATCTAATATTTCTTAAGTTTAATTAAATCATTAGTGCTTTCCATTGACACCTTACCTTTTAATAACAAATCTTATAAAAGGCACAGCTATTCTGTTACTGAGATGGCTGACAGATGGATGACTATAAAAATTAAAGGCTATTTCTTTTGTAGCTTTCTAAAGCACTTCACCAATTCAAAGCTTTACTAGCAGTATCAAGTTGTTTTCTACCAGTACTGAAAACAAGCCTTCCTCACATGCTCACTGAAAGATGACAATTTCAAGTTTGTTTTTATTCCTTCAGATTCTCTTTTCATTGACAAAGATGCCATTTTAAAAAAATTCACTAGCTAGAATTTTTGTTATAATATCAATATTTTTCTCAGACATTCCAGCATTTTTATGTGCTGCAAAATTAAAGGGAGTAGATTACAACTAAAATTTAAACTTGGAAATGGCAGGAGTCTGGTTAATTAAGATTTCATCAAAGTTCACAGGGGAATGTTTTTACCTCTTTGCTCTAATATAAACCAACTATTAACAAAACCAAATATTTACATTAGCAACAAAATTTGTAACCATATTTTTAACTTGAATGGTTACGAACTTGCCTTCATTTTGAGACTATTAATTATTATTCAATTGAGAATATCAGCTAACAAAATTATACTTTAAGTTTCAGAGATCAGATTTTCACTGGCTGTTCTGTTTTCCCAGTAGGAAGTTGTAGGTGCTAAAGGAGAGCAAAATGTCAAATCTCAGAAAGATTGCTGCATTGACTTTGCCAGCTGCCAGCAGGTCTGGTGCCTGACGGCTGCCAGAAAGCTGTACCTGAACGCTGACATTCCTTTTTATCTTCAAAACAGTAAACTGACTCTTATCCCCATGTCTCTTAAAAAAATAGTTTTTTAAAACCTAAAATAGTTTTTTACTTTTTAACCAAAATCTTTGGAAACTGAGTCACTATAAAAATGTACTCATATTTGCAACATTAACATTAGGGACAGAAGTGTTAGCTATTATTTCTGAAAGGTCCTTCACCATTTCTTTTTATTACTACCACATATAATCAATTCCTGGAATCTTAGCATCACAAGAACAATTCTGCATAATGAAAAATGATACCTAAGACTAATGAAATCAGAATATTAGAAATGAAGTGGATATTTTAACTAGCTTAAGTGACTTTCCTCTGACACCTGATGCTTCAATTTCCTCCAATATCTCCCTATTTGGGTTGTATGTTTCCTCCCCTTAGACACTTGCAATTGTACAGAAGTTATTCCTTTCCATTTCAGGAAAAAAGTTTTAAAAGTTCCTTTTAAATGTAGCTGAACTCAAATTTCCTGAAATGTCCATTTCAGGTCCTCGTTCAGCTTCCTGGGAACATACAAGATAAGTTATTACTCAGATGCTATTACTCAGTTCCCTAACCGCGGTGAGAGCTTTCTTCTGAACCTGGTTTTGTTTGCTTGTGGTCCTCCAAAAAAGTATCATGAAGCACTTAATCCAGTAAGTGCAAATGAAATTTCATATTATCTCACAGCATTTCTGGAAAATGAAAAGGTATAATTGCATTTATTATTCTCCCCATTTTACTGACAAAGTTCATGACACAAAGAATGACAAAATATAGTCACCTAATTGACCAAGGGTACAATGTCAGTGACACATTAAGGAGAGAAGCAGGACTAATTTCTTAAGTTTTACCTTTGTTTCAAAGAATTTAATGTTTTAATTAAAGTGCTTTCCTATAGATCAGTGATGGCGAACCTATGACACACGTGTCAGAGGTGACACGAGAACTCATTTTTTTGGTTGATTTTTCTTTGTTAAATGGCATTTAAATATATAAAATAAATATCTAAAATATAAGTCTTTGTTTTACTATGGTTGCAAATATCAAAAAATTTCTATATGTGACACGGCACCAGAGTTAAGTTAGGGTTTTTCAAAATGCTGACACACCGAGCTCAAAAGGTTCGCCATCACTGCTATAGATTATAGATCTTAGAAGAACAGAAATAGAACAGATTTTACACTCAATTAATTTCAAATAATTATGATTGAAGGGAAAGGAAGACATAAAAACAAGGAGCATGCTTTAAACTGAGAGTAATCCCTACAACCATGAAATACTTCCTTTCTTTCTTCCTTGGATTAAGGTAAAAGTTAAGAAATATCAAGACTACTTTCTGAGGGCACCAGATCAAATACAGTCCATGTTACCATTCCAATTCTTTCTACCTTACCTCTTTTTAAAATTAAGGATTCCACTTTCCCCCTATATTAAATGTTTAATGAAGAAATTACAGAGTGTGGAGCACAGGTTTAAAACAACAAATTTAACATCTAGTGCTATTTTCCCTTGTTACTCTGAATTTATAGACAGATATATTTCAATTTTACCATGGCTATCACATGCCATAAATGAACATGTAGAGAGAAAAGGAAGAATGCACATTTCATGTCATTGCTACTTTTTAAAAAAATTATGCTAATATAAGTGAATCCCAAATATTCCTAGTAAAATTTACATTTTATAACTGTAAAATGCCTAGATTTTTTTTTAAAGGGGAGAATGATGATTTTTATTTTTTTTAAATATATTTCATTGATTTTTTACAGAGAGGAAGGGAGAGGGATAGTTAGAAACATCAATGAGAGAGAAACATCGATCAGCTGCCTCCTGCACACTTCCCACTGGGGATGTGCCCGCAACCAAGGTACATGCCCTTGACCGGAATCGAACCTGGGACCCTTCAGTCCGCAGGCCGATGCTCTATCCATTGAGCCAAACCGGTTAGGGAAAAATGCCTAGATTTTTAAAAGTAAAATAACTGGGGTAAAAAACAGAATCATTAATTTAAAGTGGGTGATATATCTAAATGTGAAAGTTTAAAAAAGTCAAATTTCCACACAAGAGAATATTTTCATGACCTTGGAATAGGCAAGTATTTCTTCAACAGGACATAAAATGCACTTAATCCCAAAGAAGAAAATTTGATAAATTAGCCTTTATTAAAATTAAAAATTCTAGTCATTACATAGATTAAGAAAATAAATAAGCAAGGTGTAGACTGGGGGGAAATATTTACAATGTACTTTTTAAAAAAATATTTTATTGATTGTTTTTTACAGAGAGGAAGGGAGAGGGATAGGGAGTTTAGAAACATCGATCAGCTGCCTCCTGCACACCCCACACTGGGGATGTGCCCGCAACCAAGGTACATGCCCTTGACCGGAATCGAACCTGGGACTCTTCAGTCCACAGGCTGACGCTCTATCCACTGAGCCAAACTGGTCAGGGCTACAATATACTTTTGACAAAATATACATTTCCAAACTATTTTTGAAATACCTACAAAACTATTAAAAATATAAAGAACCCAACTTTTAAAAAAATGCACTTCAGGCACTTTAGGAAAGAGGATATACAAATGGCCAATAAACATATGAAAAGGTAGTCAATCAATATTCATCAGGAAAATACAAATTAAAGTCACAATGAAATATCATTACATACCCACCAAAATGGCTAAAATTAAAAAAAGACTGACAATAGCAAATGTCAGCAAGACGTGGAACTGGAACTCTCAGACATTGTTAGTGGGAGGGTGAACTGGCCTAACCACTTTGGAAACTGTTTGGTAATATGTATTACAGCTAAATATACACCTACCCTATGACCCAGAAATGCTAGTCCTAAATCTACACCCAAGAGAAATGAGTGTTTATGTCCACTAAAAGACATGCATAAGAATTTTCATTACACAGACAAACACTGGAAATAATCAATGTCCATCAAGAGTAGAATGAATAAACAAATTGTAGTATATTCATACTATTCAACAATAAATGAGAATGAACTAATAAATGTTACAATATGAATGGATCTCAAGTATATTCAGCAAAAAAAAAGCAAAAAAGCCAGACATTAAAAAAGCACATATTGTATGATTCCATTTACATATATGGAATTCAAGAACAGGAAAACTGATATATGATTTATATAAGTCCAAATAGTAGTTAACTTTGGGTGAGGAGGGTATATTAATTATAAATTGACACAAGGGAACTTTCTGGGGTGATGCAACTGTTCCATATCTTGATCTGGAAAGTGTGTATATAGGTAAAAATGAATCAAGCTACATACATTAAGACATGTGTACTTATTGTATAAGTTATTCCTTAATTTTTAAAAATTTCTGTTGGCCTGGCCAGTGTGGCTCAGGGATTGAGCATTGACCTATGAACCAGGAGGTCACAGTTAGATTCCCGGTCAGGACACATGCCTGGGTTATGGGCTTATTCCCCAGTGTGGGGTGTGCATCAATAAAAATATATTTAATATATCTTTTATTTTATATATAAATATACATTTTTGTTCATTTTAGAGAAGAAGAGAGAGGGGGAGAGAGAGAGAGAGAAACATCAAAGATAAGAGAATCATTGATTGGTTGCCTCCTGCAGGCTCCACACTGGGAGATTGAGCCTGCAACTCTGGCATGTGCCCTGACAGGAAATTGAACTGTGACCTCCTAGTTCATAGGTCAATGCTCAACCACTAAGCCACACTGGCTGGGTAATCAAAAAAATAAAATAAATAAATATATATATATATATATATGTGTGTGTATATATATATATATATATATATGTATGTGATTTTTTACAGAGAGGAAGGCAGAGGGATAGAGAGTTAGAAACATCGATGTGAGAGAAACATCAATCAACTGCCTCCTGCACACTCCCTACTGGAGATGTGCCCGCAACCAAGGTAAATGCCTTTGACCGGAATCGAACCTGGGACCCTTCAGTCCGCAGGTCGACACTCTTATCTACTGAGCCAAACAGTTAGGGCCAAAATATGTATTTTTTAAAAATCTGTTGATCACTCAAACATTCTCACATATCTAAAATCCAAACCTTACAAGTGCAATTAAAGCAGTATGTTCCAACTTTGGCAAAAAGTTTGAATTTCAAGGGTTTTAATGATTCTTCTAATAGTCTTTATAGATTATATCTACACTAACCATCCACTGAAAAGACACCATAGGCTGGCTGCGGGGTGCTAAGAGGTCTCCCTGGGAGGGCCGGGTTTCCGGGAGGGGCGGGACTTCCCAGTGCACACTTCCCGTGCGCCAGGTTCGGGTCCCCCTTGGTGGAGGTGGGGGGGTTTAGAAGAAAGCGCACTTCCGGTGCCCTTTCTCCCGCGAGCACCTGGGGGGGGGGGGGAGGGGAAGACACCATATATCTTAAAATTTTTCATGGTTAGGAAACTTATTTACATATCATGTGACAATTAAATATGAAGATAGTTTCAGTGATAGCTAATTCCTCAAACTTCCCTGAGAATTGAGATTTCAAAATGTTCTGTCATGTGATTTTTTTTTTGTCTTTTTTTTTTTTCCCCCCAATAAACTTAGGATACAGGTTGTTTGCCATTCATCTTTGGAAAACAAACAAACAAATTTTTTTGATTCACATTTGTCTCCAGCATCAGCCCCACTTATTTATCTGCTTCTCACCTTTTAGCTAAACTTCTGGAAAAAAATGGTCTGATCAGTGTTTTTCTGCTGCCTCTATTCCAGCGGTTCTCAACCTGTGGGTCGCAACCACTTTGGCGGTCAAATGACCCTTTCACAGGGGTTGCCTAAGACCATCCTGCATATCAGATATTTACATTACAATTCATAACAGTAGCAACATTACAGTTATGAAGTAGCAACGAAAATAATTGTATGGTTGGGTCACCACATGAGGAACTGTATTTAGAGGGCCAGAAGGTTGAGAACCACTGCGAGTCTATTCCCATTCCCGCTCTAACCACTTCAATTTGGTTTCCGTTCCCACTACTCCACAAAAAAGTTTTGTTAAGGTCAATAGCAGGTTTTATGTCAGCAAAATTAACTCACACTTTTTGTCCTCACCTTACTTGATTTTTCAGCAACATTCAACAAAGCTGACCACCCACTCCTTCTTGGAACACTCCTTTCATGAATTCCGTTACACCACACTCTGCTGATTTTCCTCCTGCCTTGCCTGCTGCTCTTTCTCTTTTGCTGTCTCCAGCCTCCTCCACATGACTACCTAAGTAAGATGTTTCTCAAGCCTCAATTCTGAGTCCTCTTCTCACTACGTGCTCTCTTTAGGTGATACAATTCATTACCGTGGCGTTAAAAATCATTTATGTGGCCGAAACCGGTTTGGCTCAGTGGATAGAGCGTCGGCCTGCGGACTGAGGGGCTCCAGGTTCGATTCCGGTCGAGGGCATGTACCTGGGTTGCAGGCATATCCCCAGTTGGAGATGTGCAGGAGGCGGCTGATCGATGTTTCTCTCTCATCGATGTTTCTAACTCTCTATCTCTCTCCCTTCCTCTCTGTAAAAAATCAATAAAATATATTTAAAAAAAAATCATTTATGTGCTAAGGATAACCATATTTCTATCTAGCTCGACCTCTTATTTAGAGGAGAGGTTCACCAACCCTGCCCCCACTACTATTCTCCACATTAGCACTCTTTTTATTTCCTTCATAATACATAGCATAGTTTTAATTATTTCTTTTGCTATTTACTTGTTTGGGAGCCTGTTTTTCTTACCTGACTCTAAATTCCATGAGGGCAAAAGCATTGTCTGTTTTCTTTACCAAAGTATTGCCAATATTTTGCATACATGGCACATAACAAGCATTCAATAAATATTTTTGAATAAAAAAATGAAGACAATTTATATTGTTATAAATGTATACAACATCAAAATTAAATGTTATAAAGCTTTTGTTGTTCAACTATCTTTTAAAGTCAGCATTTAAACAATAAAAACGCAGTCTAAATATATATATAAAGATGTTCCACTGCTAATCCATAACCCGCTGTAAGAGTGATGATAAATTTCATGGATACTTTTCAAATGGTGGTTAATATTTCTCAGGCTATAATGTGCATAAGAATTCCTTAGGAACCTTGTTAAAATGCAGACTCTGAATCAACAAGTCTGGCCTAGGAGTCTACATTTGTAATAATTCCCAGATGTTGCCTGCTGCTGGTCTAGAGACCACACTTAGATTAGCAAGAAAGGATTCTTGTACATAATTTGTGAACCAAACTGAAATACTTATATATATGCTGGACCCTAATTTTGTGGCTAGTATAAATGCAAGGTGATTTTCGTACACATTATCTTATTTAGGCTGTAGCTGGTCTCTTGCAGTATAGCAAACGTAGAGAGGTTCTCAATCTTACCAAGTGTCCCCTGTTTAGCAAAAGTATTTTATAACTAGAGGCCCGGTGCATGAAAATCATGCATTGGGGGTGGGGAGTGTCCCTCAGCCTGGCCTGTGCCTTCTCACAGTCCAGGACCCCTCAGGGGATGTCCACCTGCCGGCTAGGCCTGCTCCCCGCAGGGATCAGGCCTAAGCTGGCAGTCAGACATCCCTCTCACAGTCCGGGCTCTCAGAGTCCGGGACCCCTTGCTCCTTATTGCCTGCCTGCAGTGGAGGTGGGAAAGGCTTCCGCCACTGCCGCTGAGCTCACCAACTGTGAGCCCGACTCCCCCTGTGGGAGCGCACTGACCACCAGGGGGCAGCTCCTGCATTGAGCATCGCTGCCCTGGTGGTCAGTGTGCGACATAACGACTGGTCGTTCCACTGTTCGGTCAATTTGCATATTAGGGTTTTATTATATAGGATACCTCTTTTACCATCATGAAATAAACATAACCTATCCTCCCATACAAGTTGTTTTTAAAATAAAGCCCTAACTGTAATATAATAGTGAAACTGATGATGAGATAACTTGTATTTCAATATGCAAATGTACCAGAATAATTACTCTAGAAGACATAATAATAAAGTAGTCAGATATATTTGTAGAATCACCATGAATGCAAGAGCTAAAAATGCAGGAGAATGCAGGTTGTATCAATAAGGGCCAAAGTCTTGGCTCTGAACTAAAGAATCATCTCTTAATTTGTATAGTAGTTGCATTCTTAGACAATTTGGATTATATTAAAACCATGCAAAAATACTTCATCTTTATATATAAAATGGAGTTCGGTTCTAGCAGTCATTAGACATACATAAAATGTTACCAAGTATCAGAAAAGAGAGAGATTCCAACTTAGAATGAAGGACAACTTCCTATAAGACATGGCATTTGGGATAAACCATAATGGATGAGTGAGGATTTCAACTGGCACAATGGTGATCATATTAACAGTGCTAAAAAGTCAGAAATTAGTTTGGGTTGGAGAGACCATGAGTTCATTTTTGGATTGTTGAGTTTGAACAGCATTAGAAAAATGGGGAGTTAGACAAAGTAAGGAAAAACTAAGCAGCCCAGAATAGCATGAGGGGACAAAGGATACCATTGGCAAGGAATATTGAAGCTACATTGTGGGTTAGCTGAAATGCCCAACTAAGAAGTACTTAAAATGGTCCAGCAGGCCAGTGGTTGAGCATCAACCTATGAACCAGGAGGTCATGGTTCGATTCCCGGTCAGGGCACATGCCCGGGTTGTGGGCTTGATCCCTGGTGTGGGGTGTGCAGGAGGCAGCCAATCAGTGATTCTCTCATCACTGATGTTTCTATCTCTCTCCCCATCTCCCATCCTCTCTGAAATCAATAAAAATATTTTTAAAAGAAATACTTAAAATGGTTTTTGAGTAGGGGAGTAACTTGAGATTTTAGGAAGATCATTTTGGCAGCAATCCTCAAACTGGATCGAAAGAGGCAAGTTTAGATACAGGGTTACCAAGATAAAAAAAAACATGCAGCCATCTGAATCAGTAATTTTCAAAATGTGTTCAATGGGACTCCAGGGTTCCAGAGGGCTGCCACAGGTGTTGATCTGTGGCTGGGGAAGGAAAGGGCCAATAGCTTAGGTAGGCCTAGCAATAGTCTCTTGCCCTCTTTTCCCATCTCAAGTGGAATATCACACTTGAATCTGTCCCACATAAGATTTTTTAAAATATATGTTTGTTATTGATTTTAAAGAGGAAGGGAGAGGGAGACATAGAAACATAAATGATGAGAGAGAATCACTGATCGGCTGCCTCCTGCACGTCCCACACTGGGGACCGAGCCCACAACCCATGCATGTGCCCTAACCAAGAATTGAACTGTGACCTCCTGGTTCATAGGTTAACACTCCACCACAGAGCCACGCCGGCTGGGCTATTTCTCAAATCCTGAGTGGTACAGCTTAAGCCTTTGTACAGGGAATAGGAAAGTTACTGATACTCTTACTTAAATAATTTTACATGAACAAATATGCACAGGAAAAAACACTTTGGAAATTGCAGCGCTTCACTGAAATAAAGAATGCAGCAGCCCTAGCCGGTTTGGCTCAGTGGATAGAGCATCGGCCTGCGGACTAAAGAGTCCCAGGTTTGATTCCGGTCAGGGGCACATCCCCGGGTTGCAGCCTCTATCTCCAGTAGAGGGCATGCAGGAGGCAGCCAATCAATGATTCTCTGTCATCATTGATGTCTCAATCTCTCTCTCCCTCTCCCTTCCTCTCTGAAATCATTTTTTTTAAAGAGAAAAAAAAGAGAATGTAGCAAATCCAAAAGTTAGAAGGAACTATATTATTTTTCCCAGAGCAGAGCCAATATTGGATTAGAAAGATGGTAGTATTCATCCTATTGGATTTAGCCAATATTTCAAACTCTTCTACCAAACCTCTCAATGTCACTATTTACCTTACTCTCTTTACCATAAAAGCCAAACCAATGGTCAAATGACCAAACATACAGGCAACACATTCATTAATTCATTCAATAAATATGACTCTACTCCTACTATGTGCTGGGGACTGGGCCGTGATAAAAAAAATCCCAACATTTTGGAATGTGACAGTCTAGAAGGGGTTACAAGTGTATTAATGTCCAAAATATGTAAGTAATCTACCTAAACAATCTTTAGATAATTAAGTTAAGAATAAAAAATATAGTTTTGTATTATGATGCCATTGAAATGTTTACTATTTCTCCTATAAAAGTTTTCTTTATAAACGAATAACCTGATGTTTTCATTTTTAAAAACACTCAATTATAACATTTTAAAATAAATCTTTATTGTTGAAGTATTACATATGTCCCCTCCCCCCCAATAAGTATAATTTGTGATATGTGTACGTGTTGCCAATTTCATTGATATAAAATGTTAGGAGGTGAGCTGATTTTGAATTACTGATAATGAGTAAAGAATATTGTTCTAGCCCTAGCTGGTTTGGCTCAGTGGGTAGAGCGTTGGCCTTCAGACCGAAGGGTCCCGGGTTTGATTCCAGTCAAGGGCACATGCCCATGTTGCGAGCTTGATCCCCAGTAGGGGGCATGCAGGAGGCAGCTGATCAATGATTCTCTCTCATTGTTGATGTTTCTATCTCTCCCTCTCCCTATCTCTCTGAAATCAATACAAAAATATATTAAAAAGAATATTGTTCAATAAATGCTTTTATTCTGTTTCATATCCATTAGTAAACACAACGTTTTTATCTCTCTTAAATGGGACACATCCTATATATTAAAAGGCTAATATGCAAATCGACCAAACAGTGGAATGACTGGTTGCTATGATACGCACTGACCATGAGGGGGCAGATGCTCAATGCAGGAGCTGCACCCTAGTGGTCAGTACACTTCCACAGGGGGAGCACTGCTCAGCCAGAAGCCAGGCTCACAGGCTGGCGAGTGCAGTGGTGGTGGCAGGAGCCTCTTCCACCTCCGCAGCAGCGCTAAGGATGTCCAACTGAGGGCTCCCGGACTGTGAGAGGGCGCAGGCCAGGCTGAGTGACCCCCTCCCCCCCGGCAAGTGCACAAATTTTGTGCACCAGGCCTCTAGTATCTAATATATGGTATAACTCCATATTATTTTGATTTACTGTACACAACTTTGGACTCTAAAAACTGGATGCAAAAAGCAAGTTTCAATTAAGACTGAAAAATTTATCATTCATAATCACTGGGGATTACAGTATTTTGAGATATTACATTATAGTAATAGTTATACATAGATCATATTTACATATACTAGAAATATACTATAATTACTTTTATATTATTTCACCTTTTTGTAGTGATTTAAAAGGTTCTAGGGTCACCCTTATGATTTTTAATTATTATAAACACTAGAAGCCCAGTGCATGAAATTCATGCATGGGGGGGGGGTGTCCCTCAGCCCAGCCTGCACCCTCTCTAATCTGGAACCCCTCGGGGGATGTCCGACTGCCGGTGTAGGCCCGGCAGTCGGACATCCCTCTCGCAATCCAGGACTGCTGGCTCCTAACCACTTGCCTGCCTGCCTGCCTGATTAACCCTAACCGCTTCTGCCTGCCAGTCTGATCGCCCCCTAACTGCTCCCCTGTCAGCCTGATTGACGCCTAACTGCTCCCCTGCTGGCCCGATCACCCACAACTGCCCTCTCCTGCCAGCCTGATTGCCCACAATTGCCCGCCCCTGCTGTGACTGCCTCCTCCACTAGGACCCGCCTCCTGTGCACGAGGTGGTGGAGACACTGGCACCGGCCTCCTGTGCCACGCGGAGCCCAGGACCCCCAGGCCTCACCGCGTGGAGCGGCCGCTGGGACCCCCTCCACTGTGCATGCGGCCATATTATGGTGGCCATCTTGTGATGGCCATGTTTGTGGCGGCCATCTTTGTGGTGGTCATCTTGTGACAATGTCATGCGTGAGGGTATGAGGACCACCTAGGCTTTTATTAGTGGAGAAATTTATTTTTAAAAGGCCAGGTAGCAGAGTGCACTATATGTCCTTGTGATATTTAGGTTCTCTTTTCACAATAATTAATGAATCTTAGCACAAAAAAAGATTTATTGAGCACTTACTGCATGCAGGTTTCTGTGTTAATCACTCGGTTCTCATACATGATCTAAGAACTATAGCTTGAGTTAGGAGCCAATTAACAGTGGCTGGCCAATAAAATATCTACCAATGATATTTTAGTCCCAAATAAGTATAAGTATATACTAGCATACATATATATATTAATGACAAATTTATAATAAGACATTTAAAAGGTATCACTGAAAATTTTTATGCTAATTTTAATCATCTATATCTTGCCGATTGAGAAAACAAATTTCTGCTTATATCTGATCTGTATTTCAATGGACTAATATGTGATCCTAAAATCTGCTGATATAAAGTTAATAGATAAGATCTGGCTTTAAGTGATAGGCTAGCCAAAAAACACACACAAAACCCCAAATTTTTTGTTTTCTAAGCTTCCTTCTTCTATTATACCATTTAATTGAGTACTTTAAGAATTTTCTGAGTTCTACCAAAGAATTGCTAATACCAATCCCCTACTCACAAAAACTAATAAAATAAAAGGCATCATAATAAACATAATGAAAATTACTCCTCAGCACTAGTTTCTTAACTGAATGCAACAAACTCTGAGGGTCTTTTACGAACCAGGAACTATTTCTGGCACTGAACGTAGAAAAATAAGAAGCTTAAAGACTAGGGGGAAATAAACACTTAAATCAATAAGTAATTTCAGTACAATTGGCAAAAGTATGCACAGAAAGGAAAGGTCTCTAGCCTAGCTAAGGGAGGTGAGGAACTGGGTAGAATAAGTATCAGAAGGTAACAGGGAAGGTCATCAGAAGGAGATTATGCCTGAGTCTTGAAAGATGAGCAGACAGGCACAATCAGGTAACGAATGGGGTGAAAATTTTAGCAGACATAGAAGAAGTGTGAAAGAGTCTATTTCATTGGATTATAGGAAATTTTCTAAAATTATGTCCTACTAGGACCCCATAACCTTTCTGTGGCTTTTGTTTCTTTGATCTTTCATCAGCTCATAATGGAGGGCTATTACACTCCACCATTCGAAGGATATATCTCTGTAAATCTCAACCATCCAGAGCATGGAAAGGGACCTTGAAATGTAAGATGGCTTCCACAAAAACAATGTAGTAAGAAGTAGAAGAAAAGACATCTTCTTTGTCTTCTCATCAAGAAGAAAACAAAAAGTGCACAATAACCAGGGAATATTTAGTGTAGGGGCATTCAGTTCTGCACAGTTCAAAACCCCTATGAGAATATACTATAGAACAATATGTTACCTGATGGTCAAAATAGTGACCCAGGGTCACCAAAATAAAGTTATCTCTTGTGTACCTGTTTATAAAGCAGAGGGCTGTAAAACAAATACACTTAGAAAAATCTCTATCCAATATTGTTTAAATAGAAAGACTTTATATTAAATGAGAAACATGCCAATACTTGTGAAATTCATATTTATGAACCACCTCATTTCTCAACCATACCAGATAGATGGAATTAATGATTATAGTACAAATAACAAAATTTAGCAACATAAATAGTCTTTGGATAGAAAATATGTAGTATTATCAGAACAAATAAGCAGCACATAATGCTATATAAACTGGATTACAAACCATTATTCGTGCTCACCTTTCACTATTCTATATAAGTAAAATATGTACTTTGAAAAACAAACAAAAAGAAAATATTTAGGATCACAGATTGTGAGAAAAAATTTATAGCTTCTGACTTATTATGTACATTTACTATTTTTATATGAGAAGATTTCTATTTCAAAGGCATATTTTATCTGATATTTGCACACATAAAGTCTCAATAAATGTCTATTGAATAAAAATATGAATGAATTTAAAAAGATTTTGTATGCTAAAGAAATGTCTAACTATATAGCTTCACAGTAAACTCTAGCATATCAATTTGGCCAACAAATTGGGCAAAAAGAAAGGCATTCCATAAAGTACTCAACTTTCTTACATTGTCAAAAAATGAGAAGTATACAATATAGATCAAATCTCTATGCTAGATTGAGAGCAAAATATCAAAATAATATAAATATACTTTAAATATCACACACATGAGCCATATTAGTCATGGCTTGGGTGGCTATCAATGAACAAGATATTTTACTATATATTACTCTGTCCTCAAGGACTTGATGTTAGAATAGCTTAAGTCACATCTTTAACCATTTTTAAATTTTTATGTTTTGATAAAGTGTTGAAATTTTGGCATTAAGCTTACTATATACTATCCATCTCCATGGCCTTATGAATTTAGTCATCTAAACTCACAACTGATCACTGATCTATATTCTACATTGTATCTCTTTCCATATATAGTACATTCTGAATTCTATACAAGTTTTCATTCCTTCCTTATCCAGAGAGTCTTCATCCAGGCTTACCGGCATTAATATCCTAATTTATGCTATTTAGTTAATAATTTCTTTACTTCACATTAAATGAACGTGGTAGTAGTAACATTTACAGAGAAACACTCTAATTTCCATGAATTTACACTATTCTGTACATTATTCTTGAGAAGTGAAATGGCTAAGACTAGAAAAAAATAGTGTTCGCGTCCTGATTTATAATTTCATAAAAACAAATTCAGCAATTCATTTATAATAAAAGAATGAGAGTTCTTAAAAGTATTTTTTCATAGTATACAGTAATTTAATTTTTTCCTGTCCTTGGCCAGAACTTTTACATGTTAAAAATTACACTTCATAAACCATTTTTAAAATATTCAAAGTGCCAATTTTTAAGAGTTATTTTAAAAACCCTAATTAAAACATTTTAAAGCATAAAGAATTTTTCATAAGAGAAAACACTTGAACATTATTCAATAATGGCCATTTTAAAGTTTCTATGAACACACTAAATACATACTGTTCATTGACTTATTTGGCATTCTACTTAGAGGAAAAAAAAAAATGTGTATATGGGCCAAGGTAGTTTAAAAAAATTGTTAGCATACCCATGTACAAACTGAGGATTTAGGACCACACCATTGCACTCAGTTATATTGTGAAATAAAAGCTTCATCATACTTATTTTCATATCCCAAATTAATCTAACTTTAATAACTTCATATGCTCTAGACCTAAGATGAAGGTTCATTGGCAATAAGAGATCCTTTGATTTTTATGAAGAAAAATCCATGCTATTCATGATATTTATAAAATTAACATTTCAATTAGGTGTCATTCTCTCATTTATTAATTGAACGAATACATTTCTCATAAATTCTGATTTTCTAAGTAGGACCACCTCTCCCAACTTGAGATATATCTGCCATTTTCAAGATTTTAGTAACACTTGTTGAAAAGACTATTGCAATGTTTATACTAGTATGAAATTTTGGTTATCCCAAAGAAATACATGTTGAAATTTTTTGGAGAAGCAAAGATAATTTTATGGCTTTCAAAATTAATTCAAATGAAACTCAATGTGCGCCTGATTTTTGCTATGGGTAAAAAAAGGATCATTGGAAGATCGAGTTCCAAGGGACCAGCAGGTGCCAACCACTTTAAAATTTACCTTTCCTATATGACAGCATTTATTCTTACAAGAAAAAAGTCACCTTTCTTTCTAAACATGCCACTCAGATTAGCCTAAATCCAATGGACACTGAGGCCATAGGTGAAAAAAGAAACATCCAAAGGGATTATTTATTCCAAGCCATGTTTGCTGCCATTTCAGGGTCGCCCGTAAGCACTCTTCCTCTGTAGACTTAAGAGCTGACCCCTCATGTTTGACACCCCCTAAAAAAACAACATTTCGGACAAGCTACCACTTTCCAAAGTTGGCAAGAAGGGAAGCAAATGAGAGATGCATGAGAACCGACGCGCTTTTCCCTCTGAAATGCCTCATGTTTACTTTTGACAAAAGAAACAAACAGAAGCAAAACCGAGATTCAGAAGGAACTCTCTCTGCTGCGTGCCCTGGCCGAGTTTTCAAAGACCCTTTACAAAAGAAGCAGGCTGGAGGCTCACCTTCCATCTCGCCGCCTGGCTGGGCTGGAGCAGCAGCTCTGGCTACCCGGCCACTCCACGTGCTCCTGCCGTCGCCAGGACGCAGCTCGCAGCTGGCGGGAGATTCCTGGCTCGGGGAGTCCCCAGGATCCGCTGCCGAGTCGGCGCAGACCGAAAAGGACCGGAGCCCGCGACCTGCTGGTGCGCGGGGTTACAGCGGCGCTGGCTGGCGGCGGCTTTAAAAGACGCTCACGCAGGAGCGCAGGAGGCTCCGCGCCTCCATCCCCTTTGAATGTCAAACTGGAGAACCCCTATAGGATGGAAATGGCGCATCAGCAACTTGTCTCAAAATGTCCATTTTAGAAGGATATGGATGAGAGAGTATTATCACATTGGGTGAAGGGCGGGGGAGTCCGGACGGCTTTCTTGCAAGGTTAAGGTAAAAGAGGTTTGTCTTAAATTGAGCAAAATCTGGAACTTTGGGTCTAGATTCCGAGATCATAGCCATGAATAACAATGAGAACTTCATTTGAAGTATTATGTTTTTCTTCCTCAGTTTTTCATTTCACATGATAAAAGTTCTTGGTCCAAATTTGCAGAAATTTCTAAGACAGTTCAATAGGATTTGGACATTTTTATCAACTTTTTCATTTTTGGAAGCAATTCTCTCACTTGGGTTTTCCTTTCTGGGAACTGCTTAGTTTATCTGCCACCACTCACAAAACACTACACACACTATGTCTGTGAATTTTTTTACTACCCTGCCTTCTTTCAAATAGGACCCCAGACAGCTTACAAAAATACATATATAATGTATCAGAAAAGTAAGTTTTTAAAAAGTGGAGTTAAGGGTCAGGGGATAAGACAGTAAAATTAACTCAAAGATGTTAGTACACAAAGATGTACTTTAAGCATCTTTTCCCAACATCCTTCCCACTTTATAGAAGTAAAGCACACATTTGACTATAGGGAGAGGAAAGGGGAAGTGACCACATAATAGTTTTTCAAAAGCAGAGCTTTTCTTCACACTTAAGTCTAAAGGACATGTTTTGCCAGAACCGGTTTGGCTCAGTGGATAGAGCGTCGGCCTGCGGACTGAAGGGTCCCAGGTTCGATTCCGGTCAAGGGCATGTACCTGGGTTGCGGGCATATCCCCAGTAGGAGATGTGCAGGAGGCAGCTGATCGATGTTTCTCTCTCATCGATGTTTCTAACTCTCTATCTCTCTCCCTCTCTGTAAAAAATCAATAAAAATATATTTAAAAAAAAAAAAAAAAAAGGACATGTTTAGGTGAGCCTTAAAAGATACCCAGTGTACTGAATTGGACAATATGTGAATGATTCTCAAAAAGATCACTATCACCTTTGGTATAAATTTATATTATTAGTGTATATAAATATATCTGAGACTTAAGATTGGGAGTTTGTGCATCAGCAGACCATATTGGAAGAAACCCACTCTTACAAGTTAAAGTACGCTTGCAATTTTATGAATTTTAGTTTATTTTAAATATGCCTTGGTACAGAAGGTCAACATATATACATATCTATGTATGTGTGTGTGATTTTTTTTTTTGAAAGAGTGAATGCATTAGATAGGCTTTGTTTTAAGGCCAGGCATCTCTATAGCTTGTATGGGTTGGAGTTCTACAGGATAATATCAATTTCAGAGAAATACTCTAAACACCAGGTCTAATTTTAGTATTGAAAGGGGAAATTTGTTGTTTGTTAGTTTCTAAAAGCAAAAAATAGCACATCAAAGTAACAGAAGAGGAACTGTAAAATTTCACAGGGATGGTGTAAGGATGAATATTAAAAAGTTATAAAAAACTTATATCTTCCATGGCAATGTTCTTTATAGTTAACATTGGAACGTGTTACTACTCTCTAAATAATTCAAAATTGTGTATTTTGGACTCCAGAGAGTGATACCTAGGAGGATAGGTAAAAAGTAAGCGGGTAAAATAATTTATGTAGCTACTCTACACACCTTAAGTGTGGGCTTCACATGGTGACTTCCTTCCAAAAAAGTATAGTAACTTTATAGTAGAGAAACCTGATAAACACTACTCCAGCAGGTTATCAAGGTAACATTAACAGTGTAAGGCCTGTTGACAGAATGTTCACTTGATATGATGTGAGAACGGCATTTTACCTCTGTAGTCTTCCACACCAAAAACTCACAACCCCAGACTACTAGTGAGGAAAACATCAGGCAAATTCCAAGAGAGACATTTTTCAAAGTGCCTACCAGCTAGGGTCAAAGGTCAGATCGATGTCATCAGAACTATTACTGTCAAAGTCATCAAAATTAAGAAATGTCTGAGAAGCTGTTTCAGCCAAGAGGAACCTAAGGACACACGATAACTAAATGTAATGTGGGATCCGGGATGGGATCCTTGAGCAGAAAAAGGACATTAGCTAAAAAATAAGGAAATCTGGCCCTAGCTGGTTTGGCTCAGTTGTTAGAGCGTCAGCCTGCGGACTGAAGGGTCCTGGGTTCGATTCCAGTGAAGGGCACATGCCCAGGGTTCAGGCTTAATCCCCAGCAGGGGGTGTGCAGGAGGCAGCCAGTCAATGATTCTTTTTTTTTTTTTTTCCCAATGATTCTTTCTCATCATTGATGTTTCTATCGCTCTCTCCCTCTCCCTTCCTCTCTGAAATCAGTAAAAATATACTATTCATTTGGCTAAGTCTCTCCTGATAGTATTCAAATTTATCCTACAGGATTTACAAGGATCAATTACTTATAACTGGGAAGCTAATAAAACGCTGGGTTTATAACGCACTTTGACTAAAAACAGGAATAAACTCTGATAAACTTCTAGGGAATCAAAGCTCATTGGTCTTCGTTTTCATCACCTTAAGAAGGAACAGTTGAGGCTAAACTGAATCTAGACAGGGTAACTGACAGGGGTGGATCTGACTCAGTGAATCACATTTCACGGCTGATGCTATGTAAGTAAAATTAACAGTGACTAAAAATGAAATCACTGACAAAGGCTGCTCCTGGACCATCAGAGACAGTCCAAGTACTGACTCGGCTGGAAGGAAATAAAACTGAAAAAAGAAAGAAACAAAACAAAAAAATACACCACCTCTTGATCTCACCCAAAATAATCCTTCTGCACCCTGTCTGAACCTTGGGCTCTCTCCCCACCAGCCTACTCAAAACCACGACCGAGGGTGTCCCGCTGCTAAGACACAGTCAACACAGGCGGCTTTCGGGCCCCGAGTGAACGGCCAGGAAGGAAGCACGGAGACCCAGCGCGGGCCTGGCCGCCCTCTGATCTCGCCTTCTCCATCGCCCCAGGGAAAGCGGCTTTGGGCTCTGGCCCGGCCATAGCGCCCATGTCTCAGGGCAAGGTGAGCGCACAGATCTGCATGCCCGGTCTCGCCTGTCCCCTGGGGAAGTTGAAAGCGAAGAGTAGACGTTCCTCTGGAGTGGGAAGGCATGGAAACACCTTTTTCGTCTCGTGGGTAGAAAAATGCAGTTGGGTACAAAATGAGTCTAAGACTTTGAAAAAGGTTGTGGCACGGTTTCAGACACTGTTCACGAGAAAAACGACATAGGAAATGCTCTCCGTTCCCTGTGAGGAGGAAGTTCTCGCAAGCTTCTTTCTCCCTTCCCCGGGGCCTAATATAACCGCATGCCCAGCCCGCCCTACCCCACCGCCATACTGAGGACCTGCGGTGTTCTTCTCATCGAACTCTTCGGCCCCTAGACTAAGGAAGTGGCCCACACTCCAAGCCTGGGGTTCTTTTCCCGTCCTCTTTCCTTCCGGCAAGAGCTGCTCCGAGAAGTAGGTCGCCCAGCGCGCGGGGGTGGGGGGGTGCGGGGAGAAATGGCGCCAGACGGAAGGCGCGAAGCTTCCACATGACGCAGGCCTCGTGCGCACGCGCACGAGGGGGCGGGGCGCTGGCCTCCAGTGCGCGTGCCCAGAGCCCTCTCGCCCCGCCCCCGGGCGTGACCCCGGCGGTTTGCTCCGCCCAGTGGAGGGGGGATGGGGAGGCGTTGGGCGGGGCCGAGATAGGAAGTTGCAGGCCCCTCGGAGCCCACCCCTGGGGGACGCTAGCCCCTGCGAGGCGATGCGAGCGTGGGTCCTAGTCTCCGCGGTGCTCTGGTACCTCACCAGAGGTGGGCATCCTCCCGCCCGGCCTCCAGGACTCTCCCCTCTTGCCTGTCCTCCCCCCTTCGCTTTGCCCCGCCCTGTCCCACTCTGAGCCCCTGGCTCCTCTTCGACCTAAAATGTCAGTGGTTTCTTTCCTCCGCAGTGGGATGGCAGCGTTTTTCCGAATTCACTGAGAAAGGCTTCGTGTATGGCAATCTAGTGCACACAGGTAATAAAGACCTCGTCACCTGCACAGTCTAGCAGAAGAGCCGGGTGCCGTGGACCTGCTACAGTTGTTCCCGTGGAGGGAAAGGCAGCGAAGGCTTAGTGACCGTCTCGCGTGGGCTTTGCTGCACTGGCTGAAGGTTGCCTCGCGTCGTCCTGACAGCTACCCTACTGCGCCTTAGTCGTGTCACCTGGCCTCCAGCCCCACATCTCGTAAGGATAAGGAACTAGGATTCGGTCCCGATCGCTTTCGCTGATGCCACCTCATTTCCAGGTGTCTCTGCTGCTTTGCGACGCACCAGGCCCACTCAGAGGAGTCCTTTCCAGGACTGGAAGTCTCTCTCTTTGGAACACTCTTCTCGCTCCGCCTTCTTATCTAGAACTCCTCCTACAACACCTTTTAAGGTTCAGCTCAAATGCCCTTTATCGCTGTGATGGAACTTTCCCACATTCCCCCGAACGCTAGTCAAATGGCTAACTTTAGATAACTTTGGGCCGGTTCATAGCATTTCTCATGTTTGGAATCTCTCGTTGTTTGGAGCTCTGCACCTCCCTGACACCACCCAATTGTACGACAGTGTCTTCTTTATATGTTCAGAACCCGGCGTTCAATAGGCTTTAAAATTTATATCTTGGGCCACATTGGTTCCAAGCAGATTATTGCTGCTTCCACCAAGTCTGAAACAGAATAGGTTAATTGCAGAAAAGCAACCTAGTATGCCCCATATAGGATTAATTATTGTTCCCAATTAGAGGACATTTATAGTTAAATATCAAGTTTCCTTTAGGGGTGACAATGATCATCTAAAATAGTTTCGCAACCAAGCCCAAGTCCTTTTCTGATCTTTAAATTGATTCCACTAACCCTTCAAATAATTATGATTGCAGTGAGTTCTGAATTTGTACATTTTATTGTGTATATTTTTATAAGCAAAACTATAATATTACAGAAAAAGAAAAGTATTGAGTAGTAGTCTAGAGTTTTAAAACCTATGAGAAAGAGCCCTAGCCGGCTTGGCTCAATGGATAGAAGGTCTGCGCAGGCGCAGGCGGAAGGGTCCCTGGTTTGACTGGGGGGGGGGGGGGGGGGCACCTACCTCGGTTGCAGGCTCCTCCCCTGCCTGGGCTCTGGTTAGAGATGTGCAGGAGACAACCAATCCATGTGTTTCTTCACTTCGATATGATATTTCTCTCTCTCTTCCAGTCTATCTAATAATCAATGGGAAAATATCCTCGGGTGAGGATTTAAAAAAAAAACTATGAAAAACACAAAGGGCTTTAGCATTTTAAATGTTATCATGAATGATACGCTGATTTTAAAAATAGTGAAATCTGAAAAGAACTAATCAGAGTATCTTTGGGACAAAATGGTAGGTATTGCACTTATTAAGTTAATTTTGCTATATACTGTAGTTATATGTTATTTTATCTTGTCACAGTGAAGATATATGTAGAATTACACCATAATAGCCCATTCCTTGTCTGTATGGATATACACCTTGCTAAAAAAGAAACAGTGGACCCTACCTACTTATGGATTGGGCCTGATGAAAAGCCATTAACAGGTAAATTATTTGATTTTAATACCTTCCTTTTTAATGATGTGAACACTTTTTTAGAAAAGCACTATCACTTATTAGAATGAACAAATTGAAATTTAATTTTTTAAAATATATATTTTATTGGTTTTAGAGAGGAAGGGAGAGGGAGAGAGAGATAGAAACATCAATGATGAGAGAGAATCATTGATTGGCTGCCTCCTGCATGCCCCACACTAGGGATTGAGCCCACAACCTGGGCATGTGCCCTGACCAGGAATCAAACTGTGACCTCCTGGTTGATAGGTCAGTGCTCAACCACTGAGCTACAACAGCTGGGCTGAATTTTAATTGCAATTCCACTTGCTCCATACTTAGATAAATCATATATCTTGGTCTGTGCCTTATTATCTCCTTATGTAGAAACTGAAGCAGTAATTTTTACACCCCACTTCCCAGAGTTGTATTAGTTCAAAAATTTTATAAAACCTAAAATTTATCCTCATAGCACCTGTACAAGGAGATGAGGTATCTAATATGTAATTTTCATGATATTAGAAGAGTGCCATGGATTATAATATTAATTTATGTCTTATGTGAAGAAATTGTATAGCATTACAGGGCAGTGTAATTTTATTTACTGAATTATTCGTATAAACCAATTGAAATTAGATGCATCAAGAAATGAATTAAAGAAAACCAAAACCTATTTCAAAGCTGTACTTATCTCATATAGTTCTCCAAAGAGTAATATGACAGAATTAAGATTTTGTTGAATTCTTAAAGTTAAAACTGTCCATTAAATTTTACATTTTTGTATTTATTTGTAACCCTAAGCTTACTAAATAATGTTTGAATTGTTATATATTAAATAACTAAGTAATTTACTATTTCTGTTTAGGAAATTATCGAATAAATATAACTAAAACAGGAAAGCTGATGGTGAAAGATTTTCTGGAGTCTTTATCTGGACTTTATACATGTACTCTTTCTTATAAGATTATCAAAGTACAAACCCAAAAAGAAAAGATGGTAAAGAATAGATATGACTTTATGATGTTTGGTAAGAATATAGGCACATTTTAACTTAATATATTTAGCTTGGATAAGAATTAAGTATATGGTTTCTTTAGTGAAAATGATTCTGTCATATCCCGGGTATCCCCAAAAAATGTACATGCACTTTAACAGCTGATAGCTCAATTTTGAAAATGAAATGTATTTTAATAAACACTGCCTTTATAATTATTCTAAGTGTGTGTATACATTTTTTGGGACACCCTATATAATCATTATGATTTACAGAGTATTCTGGGTTTATTTGACCAGGCAAACTCTTAAATTAATGTCAAGATAGTGTATACTAAATTATCCCCTTTCAGCCTCCCACTTCCCACTGTTTAGGTATGCAATCTACTTTGTCATAATTTTGACAGGTATCTTAAAAACTGATGTTTAATCCTATAAAAGCAAATTAATGATCGCTTTTATTGGCTATTCTGACAACAATGACACTCTGCCAATGAAGACCCTTCCCCAATCTTATTTTTTCCTTGATACTGTTAACATATATATATAGCCAGCCCACCAAAGCCATTTTTTATGTGTACTGAGTAGATAATATATCAAATGAAAATAACATTTTTTTCATTTAGTTATTAGTTTTATATAGTTTTATGAGAGCAAACTGATAAAACATTTTATTGTTAAGTGTGTATGCTGATTTGTAAGATTGATGAATTTACTATTACATGTTATTTGAAAATTGTTACAGATAATTAATGCTAGGCACAATTGTTTTTATTCTCATCTTCCTTTAAGCCTATCGGGAACCTGATTATTCATATCAGATGGCCGTACGTTTTACCACAAAATCTTGTGTAGGAAGATATAATGAACAGCTTTTTACAGTGCTTAAGAAAATCTTGAATAATTTAATTTCTGATTTGTCTTGCCGTATCAAACAACCATCATATAAATGCCATTTTGTCAAACTTCCAAAACATGGCATCATACCTGAATTATTTATAGCCTTTCAAGGTAAAAAATTTTTCTTTAATTTTATGAGTTTAATCTTGAACCATGACAGATTATAAAACTAATTACCATATTAATGTGAGCTATCTTACAAATAGTAGGCCTTAAATGTTTATTAAGCACTAAAGTATATAGTTAGTCTTTAATGGTTAAAAAATTAACACATGACAGTATTTACCTTCAATTGTGATATATGGTTCCTTATTTTTATAAATATGGTTTTTAACTATGCAGCTAAAATTTACCATAGCTTTTTACAGAATTTTATATTGGATTTTGGAGAACTTAATAAAAGGGAGGAACCAAAATAACTTTATTTTCATTTATTTTATTTCTATTTATTTTAAAGCCTTGTAGTTACTTCCATTAGCCCCCAGATGGAGTAAAATCATAATGCATAAATTTAGTTTGTGCAACTTTATTACTGGGATCAGATAGATTCAAGCCATGCACCCATTCATACTGAGTTCAGTATTTAGAGCTTTATTGGAATTTTTGGAACTTTTTAGAATCCTTTTGTGAAGATGTCATTTTTCCTTTCCAGTTCGTGCTTTGGTACCACAGTGGAAAAGTGCATGCAATGAAGCTGTAGCCTGTGAAGATATCACTAATCACAATATTCTCCAGGTGAGAATTTCGTTATAAGGGGAACGTATTTAAATAGTCAATAAAGCTATTTAAAATTTTTCTAACTAATTCAAAAATCTGTTTCTCCATGTTGTGAATATTTATTGATAATAAAGACATTCTACAGAAGTAGACTTAAATTATTCTTTTATTTTAAAAGCTTAAATATAAAGTATTATTGACTTTTGATTTTGGCTATTTATACTGAGATTGTGAGTCTTGGCTATTTCAAGATGCTTTGTTTTGGAATAGTACATATGGAATATTATATAGCTCCCTAAATTAATATATATTTTTCAGTGACAGAAAATGGTTTTTGTCCCCCAAACGTTAACTAAGCAGTAGCCAGAAGAACAACCTCACAATCAGGTCATCCTAGGTTAAACCAGTGGTTCTTTCAAAACTGTATCTATGATCTATATACAGTGTGGCCTTACGAGTGTCCCGATTAACGAGTTTTTCAAGATACAAGCCGTCTCTCGGCCAATTTTTTGCTTTGAGTTGCGAGCTAAAATTCGGGTTACGAGCCAGCTTCAGATACCCCACCGCTAGTTGGCGCAGCGAACATCACAGTGAACGCCACAACATCAGCCCAGAATCACATGTCTCACTCATTCACTTTTTGATTTGACATACGAGTAATTTGAGTTACGAGCTCTGTCACGGAATGAATTAAACTTGTAAGTCAAGGCCCCACTGTATATAAAAGCCTAAGTGACCATTAGGACCGGATGACCAGACGACCAGATGACTGGCCAGTAGCTATGATGCACACTGACCACCAGGGAGCAGACACTCAATGCAGGAGCTGCCCCCTGGTAGTCAGTGCACTCCCACAGCCAACCTCCCATGGCTGGCCAACATCTTGAAGTCCCTTCCCCTGGCCGGCCGGCCCGATTGGCCCTGATCTGGCCAGGCTGAGGGACCTCACCTATGCACGAATTCATGCACCGGGCCTCTAGTGATCATAATAGTAGCTGTCTCCTCGGCCATCCTCAGAGGCTAAAGACATAGTCTAAAAAAATCCCTTCACACTCCTGGTCTAGTTCCTGAGCCCATAACCTTTATATTGTGCATGGGTTATGGGAAGCACTGAGTTTATATTAGTCCTTATTAAACTCTATGCTTAAAAAAATAAAATAAAATTTATTCATTAGTTTATAATGCTGATTAGAGAAAACATTTAGTTTCCATTTTACTTGGTTCTTTGGAATTAGAAATAATAAATATTATCTAAAAATGGAATAGACATGCTTGCTGCAAGTAATTCAAAATAAGTGCTTATTAATCTCAAGTTAATTTTTCTTAACCAGTTTACATATGAATTGATAATAGTTGATAAGGTCAAGGCTAATTTTAGTATTAACACAACTTTTCAGGAATTCATCTTTTGTGTAAAACATGGATGGCGTGAGTGTGCTGATAGTACGTTTCATTGCCTCTGATGCAGGAGGAGAAATTGCTTCACAGTTTAGTCATTGTATTTCTCACTGCTATTTTAAAATATAGGCAAGAGATCGAATAGCAGAATTTTTCCGAAGCCAAGCATTTATTTTCTACCATGGCTATAATAAAACTCTACCAGCTATGCATTTTATGGACCACAGTTTTCAAATGGCACGTATGGATAGCTGTCATCCAGGCTTTGGGAAAAATGAAGGTCTACACAGTAATTGTGCTACCTGTTGCGGTAATTATAATAAATATCTACAGATGATGTATTATAGAATTGTATACCTGAAACCTATATAATTTTATTAACCAATTCCAACAAATGTAATAAAAATTATATATTTATATATATATATTAATATTTAGGGTACTTAGTCAGAAGAACAAATTAATAATTCACTTAAGATAATTGAATTGAATCTTTATAGCAATCCTCTTACAAAAAAAGTCATATTTAACCAAAGAAAAGTAAAAATTCAAAGACCAAATTTCTAAATATAATTATCTTCATCTGTATTAATTCTTCCTAATATACTCCTTTATATTACAGAACATTTCTATAGTGTTCTGACTTAAGCTACTATACTGTGAAGGAACACAGAATGGTCCTACCTAGAAAACAGAATTGGAATTAGGAACTAGAGAATTAGGCAGCCGAAACCGGTTTGGCTCAGTGGATAGAGCGTCGGCCTGCGGACTGAAGGGTCCCGGGTTCGATTCCGGTCAAGGGCAAGTACCTGGGTTGCGGGCACTTCCCCAGTGGGGGATGTGCAGGAGGCAGCTGATCGATGTTTCTCTCTCATCGATGTTTCTAACTCTCTATCTCTCTCCCTTCCTCTCTGTAAAAAATCAATAAAATATATTTTTTTTAAAAAAAGAGAATTAGGCATAGGAACTCATAAATGGGGCACTGCAGAAGATACTATAAAATGCTGATACTAATGGGAAAGATGGGATTCTAACTTTCTCCTGCCTTTAAAATTATTAAATTACAATGTTTGAAATTCGTAAATATTCTCTATAACTTACTTGACAGAACATTACTGAATATATCATAGGTTTAGAAATGATGTGTTATTAAAGGCAGCTTTATACTATTGGTATAAAATACCTCTACTTGAAATTATAATAATCTACTCCATGTGTTTTCCTCTGCAGTGGTTTGTAGTCCTGGGACTTTCAGTCCTGCTGCTGATGTTACTTGTCACACTTGCATTTCCATCCTTGCCTACGGAGCTAAATTTTGTCCATAAACTTCAAACAAAAATTGCAATATGAAGACTAGAGGTGAAAGCATGGCTACTTGCTTGTGGAAGTGGGGGACATAAGATTTGTTCACATCCCAGAGCATCATAGTTCCATTAAGAAAGTTCAATGAGACCAAAACGTTGGAAAACATACATTTTAGAAACTAAAAAAGAAAAAAAAGATAGTTGACATGGCATTTCTAAGAAGGCATTTAATCTAATATCTCCATTGTACAAAGGAATGTGTATTTAGTGGATGATTTTTAATGAAATGTTTTGTTTACAAACTGAATCTGTTGCTCTGTGCCTAAGACTATATTAAGGTCAAGAAGAGTAGCAAAGTATAATACAATAAAAACTTTGTACTTTCCATATATTAATTTGCTTGAAATCACTTATACAATATAAAGGCATATATATTATTTTTGTATTTAGAAGCAAAAAGTTCTTTTTTTTTTTTTTGTCCGCAGGCTGATGCTCTATCCACTAAGTGAAACCAGCTAGGGCACTTCTTTATATCTTTGATTGAACAAAAGTCTTTAATGTTAATATAGTTATAATTTTGCCTTTCACATTTAGGTCTGAAATATACCTGGAATTTTTAGATATGCTGGGTGGTAGGAATCAAATTTCATTTTTTATCCACGTGGTTACCCAATTGTCCTGGACCATTTATTGAAAAGTCTAGCCTTGACATATGTTCCCCTCTCTCTCAATTTCTTCTTAAAGCACTCCCTTTAACATTTCCTGCAATGCTAGTAAAAAAAATAAAGGAAAAGTCTAGCCTTTCCCCACTAATCTGTAATGATACTTCTCCCATATATCAAGTGTCTGTTTATGCATGAGGATCTATGTCTGAGCTGTTTGTTGTTTCTGCTTATTCTTGCTCATAGTGTCATTTCCTTGTATGCTTTGTTATTTTTTACTGGGAACCACTCTTGTCCTTTAAATGTTTTCTGTGGAAATGAAAATAACTTCCTCCAGAAAAGATTTGTGTTTAGTTCTGACAGGTATCTGGGTGCACAACCAATCCTGTTCCCTCATAAACTAAGTCTGCAATTTGAGATACTCTGAAACACCCAGATGATGAAAATGCAGGCTAAGTTCTGTGGAAAGACTAGCCTACGGCCACAATATTTCAAAACTTTTGTCTTTTTTTATAAACCTCTTCTTCACTCAATCCCACAAGTCTTCCCCACAGGTTCCTGCAGGTGAGGCCAGGGCTGTGGGTTTACTGATGGTTCACCCTTACCTTAATGAGATTCCAGTTTAATATGGAGATGGGTCCTTGGCCTTGACTTCTGGACTACAAGGCTGGCCAAACTAGAGCCCCAACTTACTCAGATTTGCAGATCTCGGCCCCCTTTACCTGGGGTAAAATTGTATTAGTGTTCTGATACTTCATTTACCTCCTGGTCTCCTTTTCACTTATATTTTGGCTTGAGCTTCTATATCTTGTCAGTAAGTACATGCTTTTTGAGTGTTTTGCCCTGGCCTAGCTCAGTTGGTTAAAGCATTGTCCTGATAAGCCAAGGTTGTGGGTTCGATCCCAGGTCAGAGCACATACAAGAAACAACCAATGAATGCATAAATAAGTGGAAGTACAAATGGATGTTTCTCTCTCTCTCTCTCTCTCTCTCTCTCTCTCTCTCTCTCTCTCTCTCTCTCTCTTCCTTTCTCTAAAATCAATAAATTTAAAAAACCAATGTTCTTTCATTTGCTCAGCATTATGTCTGTGAGAGTCATCCATGTTGTTATGTATAGTAGTAATTTGTTCTCTTTTATTGTATAAATATAGCACAATATATGTATCCATCCTAATGTTATTGGACATTTGAAGAGTTTTTAGCTTGCCTCTTATATTAACGTTTTTGTATATGCGTGTCTTTTGGTAAATATGCACACTCATTTCTCTCGGGTATATACCTTGGAAGTGAAGTTGCTGGGTCATAGGCATATGTTTAGTTTTGGTAGATACTGTTAGTCTTCCAAAGTGGTTGACCAATATATACTCCCAACAGCACTTATGAGAATTCCTGTTGCATATAATATTTTTGCAGACTTAAAAGAAAAAATAACTCTAGTTCAAAAGATACAAATAAATCTATGTTATATTACCCTAGCTTCATGTTTATTTTTTTAATTTATTTTTTAAATATATTTTTATGGATTTCAGAGAGGAAGGGAGAGGGAGAGATAGAAACATCAATGATGAGAGAGAATCATTGATCGGCTGCCTCCTGCACGCCTCCTAACTGGGGATCAAGTCCACAACCTAAGCATGTGCCCTTGACCAGAATCACACCCGAGACCTTTCAGTCTGCAGGCTGACGCTGTATCCACTGAGCCAATCCGGCTAGGGCTAGCTTCATGTTTAAATTACCATTTTAAAAGCTGTTGCACAGGAAAAATGTTAACATACCCCAAAATGTGAATAGTGGTTGTATATTAGATGGAAAAGAGGATCAACTTTGACTTTGAGAAATATTTGAAATCCTTTATAACAAGCATATGTCTTTTACTTTTAATTACATTGTCTTAAGAAATATTAAATAGAACTAAAAGGCACCCCTCAGCCCTGCACCTCCCGGCTTGCACTCCTTTAATGACTTTCTAGCTTCCAAAGATATGTTGAAATCCCTTACCTGCTGCCTCACTCCTTTTATTCTTGTGGGTTTATGTCTTTTCCATTGCTTTACTGTCATTAAGTGAAGTTTCAAGAAGGAGAGGAAATAAATATGATCAATCTTCCACTTTTAATCAGAATTCTATGCATACAATCCAGTCTGGTTTTGTACATTATCATGTGGGGAATGGGATGTATCGAAGAAGAGCCAGGTGCTTGTTCTAAAGACCTCATTCTGGTGACTTGGGGAAGGTGTGGGGGTGAGGATGGACTGGGAGGGGAGCACCCAGAGGTGTGTGGGGAGAATGGTTAAAAAGCTAAGTTCACTCAATGGTTACAGCATCAGCCTGCAGACCAAAGGGTCTCGGGTTCGATTCCTGATCAAGGGCATATACCTTGGTTGCAGGTTCCCCAGTCCCCTTAGGGACACATGCGGGAGGCAATCAATCAATGTGTCTCTCACGTTGATGTTTCTCTCTCTCTCCTCACCTGCTCCCTCCCTTCCACTCTCTCTAGAATGTAATGGAAAAAATATTCTCGGGTGAGGATTGAAAAAACAAAGAGCTAACAGGAAGGCACAGAGGCAGGCCTCTCAGCTGCAGCAGGATGGAGACAGCAACAGAGAGGGCATAGAGCGTCTCAAGGGCACAGCCCACATCACAGGGCTGCTCACCCCAGTTCTGCTCCAGGATAGACTCCACCTGGAAGGAAACCCACCAGACTGTAAAAGCTAGAAACATAGAAATATACCAGCAATGGCTAATACTTGGCCACCCACACTCCTGAACCCTGAGCCCACGGCAGACACAGTCATCCAGCAGGGCCCTCTTTCCTGCGGGCCTGGCGAGCCTGATACTCTCAGCATAGTGACAGGTACTGCTAACCAATCAGTTTGGCACTTAAGATGGTACCAACTGCCTCCTGGGACTAACAGTTATACACACCCCCTCTCTTGCACATTCCTAATTGTCCCAGAAACTATATGCCACAAACCAGCTTGATGGACATGAGCTGACAAAGAACTACAAAGTCAGGAGGGACAGAATCCTGGGACTTCTGGGTCCCTTGAAAGCATGGGCATTAACTTCTACTAAGGCCTGGCCCTCAGCCCAGACTCTCTTACCCGGTCCTTCATCAGGGGCAGGGTCCCCTTCTTTAGGGTCTCAGCCATAAGCTCCTTCTCCTCAGACAGCTCTGCGGGTAAAAAAGAGGGAGAGGCACATAGTGGGACAGGGCTTCAGTATCTGATCAGACCCAAGACGAGCCTGAGAAGAGGTTCCAGAGAGCTCCTGGGAGTGCGAGATTGGAGTATTTCCAAATGGGCTCCTGCTGTGGCTCCTGTTTCCCCCTTAGCCTCCAGGAGGTCAGAGACTGTGCCAAGCGGGAAGAGGAGGCAGTCCCTCAACCCCTGGTCTGGGGAAATGGCCGGTTTCTGAAATGTGATGGTTTATTCCTCACAAGAGGTAAAGGCAGTGTGTAACACCCTCCTGCCAAGATTTGCTCCCCACAAACCCCTCTGCTCAGCATGTCCTCCACATCAGCATCCATCCAGACTCCTCCTCACCCTTCCAGGCTTCCAGGAACTCCAGAGTGGCTTCTACGCGTGCCTCAACCAAGATGCCAGCAGCATTAAAAAGGCTACTCAGGAGAGGACCTGCTGGGCCCTCCATCTACAGCTCATCGGAGGTCAGGGCTTTAGACACCTATGGCCAGGAGATGGGAGATGAGCACAAATCCCACTAAAGCAGATTGTCTGCAGTGTGTCCGCTGCCCTCCACCTAGCCTTCTCCCTCTCACTGCCCAAGTTCTTTCTTGGGTCTCTTACTTTTTCATCTAGATCCTTCAGCTCCTCGTCTGTGGTGAGGCACTGAGTGAGGTAGCTTAGCACATCTTCTCGCTCCTCTTCAGTCAGATCCCGGAGACCACTCACTGTGTCCTGCACCTTCTCCTTCATGTTTCTTAAATCCTCCAAGTTCAAAGACTTTCCTCTAGAGGCAGCAGTGAAGAACCCAACCTACCCAGCCCAACAAGCTCCATTACCAAGACCCTACTCTTCGTCTATGTTTCTTCTGGAGAACACTTCTGTATCTTCCTCTAATCTTTTCCTGTTAAAATGAAGCACCTTTCTTCTCAAACACCCACCATCAGTGCTGCCCGCTGACCCCACTTCCATCTCCCTAGCTCACCCCCAGTCTAGTACCAACCCCAAATTCTTCTCCACCTCCCGGAAATCAAAGCTTATTGAGTCCTTACCTTTCAAAGTGAAGTCTTGAGATCACACTAAGAGTAGTGAGGATTTCGAATAAGTTAGAGCAGTGGTTCTTAGCCTTGACTGTACATGAGAATCACCTGGGAAGTGATTTTAAAAATCCTGATGCCCAGGCCATACCCCCAGATCAATTAAATCAGAATTTCTGGAGGTGGCACTTGGGCAACACTACTTTTAAAGTTCCCCTAGGTGATGTCTATGCACAACCAATGTGTTTGTTTAGAGGAGACAGATGCAACCCCCAGACTAATGCTAAAACCTGCTTTGGGCCCTGACCTACCTTTCTCCCCTCAAACTCTCCCCCGCCCCAACCCACACACATACATACTCAGCCACCCCACCTGAGCTCCAGTCCTTGAGGCCAGCGGGCTCAAGGGTGAAAGGTGCAGCCACCCTGAACATAGCTGGCTCCCATCCTTACCTAAACAAGATGAACCACCATCTTCCTCTGCAAAGAAAGGAAAAGTCATCTCAGAGAGTATTGAGGTCACCTGCAGCCCCCTGTTGATATTCTCTTCCCAGTGATGAAAGTTTTCATTCCTGGACTCTGGGCCCTCACTGCCCATACCAGGGAGCCTGTGTCCTCCTCCTTGTGTGTAAATGACAAGCACTATATTTGCAGACCCATTTCCACATCCTCAGAGATAGGCAGCCAGAGGACTATGCATAGATGATTGAAAAAGAAACAAGCCCAGAGAAGGTGTAGCATGCTGCCAGTGCTCAGCAAACGTGTCAGAGCAGGGCCTGGGATCTATCTCCCGACTCTTCTGTTCCGGCACATAGAATAACAGAGATTCACTCCTCCGAGCTAGCCACGCCTTGCCAGGACTGAACCTGTAACTTTTAAACCAGGAAGTCATGGTTCAATTCCTGGTAGGGGCACATGCCTGGATTGCAGGCTTGATCCCCCAGTGTGGGGCATGCAGGAGGCAGACAATCAATGATTCTCTCTCATCATTAATGTTTTTATCTCTCTCTCCCTCTCCTTTCCTCTCTGAAATCAATAAAAAATATATTTTTTTAAAAACAGAAAACAGGCCTTCTAGAAAAAAACTGGGCTCCCTTAGAAAAATTCCAAAGACTCCTCCTTAACAGTACGACGACGGTAAGGAGAGGTAGTTCCAAGGATCAGAAAAATTTCACTGTAAGCCTTTCACTTTTTAATTAAAAAGGAAAAACAAAGGCATCCATCCATTCAGGGAGGGCTCACCCGGGAGAGCCATGGGGCCCCCTTTCCTGAGCTGCTCCACAGTTTCCAACAAGTCCAGCAGAGGAAGAAAACTCCACCACCAGCAGCACCAAAACAACTGCTGAGGGGAAGGCTGGTGATGTCCTTGAAGTCCCTTGGAAGCACCTCAGCTATCAGACTCTGTGGCACTTGGAGCCACCCAGGTGGGGTGGGGTGGTGGCACTTCCTGTGCAGAAAATGTCCTACAGGGGTGCTTTATTTGGTTTCACCTCTGTCCTCTTACTGAGTGCTGGCAGTAAACCCAGAGACTGAAATAAGCACAAATATGGATTTGGGCAACTCAGTATAAAAAAACAGAGGAAAGCGGCCTCTTGAAACCAGTACGTTTTGGTTCAAGCCAGAGAAATCAGTCACCCTCGAGGGCAGCAGGGATGTGAGTGAATTGAGGGCATCAGAAGAAGATTTCCTGATCCTGGGAGAACGAGACAGCTTCCTGAAGGTGGAGAAGAAGAGTACGGCATGCTTGAGTAAAGGAGTGGGTGGGAGTGAGGCTGCCCCCACTCAGATGCCCTTGGGCTTCTCCTTTTCCTTCTCCCCACTGCTGCCCACCTCCAGCCTCACCTGTCCTGGAGGGAATCCAGATATGGCTGGATATCCTGGACCACAACATCGTGATGTCATGCTTGTGGGACTCTTGGAAGGCCCCTTCGACTAATTCCCCTGGGCAATTTCACTGTCGACTCCCCTGTTGAGTCTACCACAGTCACAGCTTGGAACGCAGCCTTTAAACCTGGAAAGAGAAGGATAGAGGTCACACTGATCTCTGAATTTCCAGAGAAAAACGCATTTGGAACTGGTGAGACATGACAGAAGTGGAAATAGTGCCTGGAATCAGTCTTGTATGTGCGACACCAATGTCTCAGCCCCCCCTTTTTTTTCTTGAGCAATGTAACAGTTTGCATGTACTTTATCAGAGAGAAAAGAAAAAGCAAGCCTTATGCACACAAAGAGTACAGCATAGAAAGGGGGATAAAAGACTAATTTTATAGGGGAGACATGATGAACACTACCTCAGCCAGGTGACCAAGGTAAACATCAATAGTGAAAGTCAATTTGATAGTCCATACCCTTGATATAGTGTAAGGAGAATAGCTCTACCTCTATGGTCTTCCTTCCCAAAACCCATTATTATCTCAGTCTAACCACGAGAAAAAGGCATCAGACAAATTCCAATAGACAGGCATCCTACAATATGCCCTTAAAACTGTCAAGATCATCAAAAACAAGGAAAGTCTGAGACACTGTCACAGCCAAAAGGAGCCTAAGGAGATATGACAACCAAAGGTAATGTGGTATCTTGGCTGGGGTCCTGGAACAGGAAAGGGATATTAGGTAAATTAAGATAATCTCAATGAAGTGTGGACTTTAGATAATAAAAACAAACAAACAAACAACCCCTACGCATGCTTTAACAACACCAGGGGCACCATGTAGTTAAAAAAATAAAATAACCCCGTGAAAAGGGAGCAGGCCAAGTTGCTAAAGATCAATTCAAATGACCAATTCACTTCATTCCTATGGATTTTTTTTAAAGTTTGGTTTCACCTCTGCCTCTGAAAGTTTTATGCAAACAGACTTTCCCTTTAAGGAAGTTAAACTGACTTAGTCAAATTTTTATGATCGTGGCAAAACACCTTGGTTGCTTTAGTAAACTCCAATATGAAAACAGCCGTCGCCTCCAAGTAACCTGGACACCGTTCTGGGTCACGTGACAGCAGTGCCTGGCATGGCAGGTGCTCTAAAACTGTACAGTGGGACGGTCAGAATTGTCTGCCATCTCAGGATGACACCCAAATGGGCGACATTCGAGTCGTCTGAGCTGTAAAACTCCTCTCCGTGAGGTGTGAGACACTGTCATGTCTTCAAGTGAGGGTTCAACAACACTCACCCTGGGGCTTCTCAAATCCAGAAAACCCCAAGAAGAGCTAAGTGTGGAGGCAGGGGGTGGAACATACTCCTCTAGGAGCCCCCTCCAGCCCTTGGTGAGTTCTGCTCACCAGCTACTTAGTCATGATCTCTGGGGAACACGAAGGGAGAATCATGACCGCCACAGCAGAATGACCTGGTGAACTTTGAGTGTTCCTCTGTGCAGGCGCTGTGATAAATGATTTACGTAATTTATCTCATTGGATTTTTGCAACCGTCTTGCTCAAGTTGACAGATGAGAAAACAAACTTGTTCAGAGGTCACCCAGCTGGTAAGTGGTGGAGCCAGGCTTAGAAACCACATGTCCCCAGCTCTGAAGCCTGCATGTTTTCTTAACCACTAAGCAAATGACCTCCATTTCTATACCCGCTTAAGTGATAAACATGTAAGCACATGAGAAGACATCAGCTAATTTTAAAACAAATTATTTACAAAGGGAAAATTGGGAAATAAAGACTATTTATGAATAGTTTCCAAGAAAAATAAGTTTCCGCCCGACCGGTGTGGCTCAGTGGTTGAGCGTCGACCTATGCACTAGGTCAGTGATGGCGAACCTTTTGAGTTTGGCATGTCAGTATTTTGAAAAACCCTCACTTAACTCTGGTGCCGTGTCACATATAGATATTTTTTGATATTTGCAACCATAGTAAAACAAAGACTTATATTTTTGATATTTATTTTATATATTTAAATGCCATTTAACAAAGAAAAATCAACCAAAAAAATGAGTTCACGTGTCACCTCTGGCACGCGTGTCATAGGTTCGCCATCACTGCACTAGGTAGTCAGGGTTCGATTCCCAGTCAGGGCACATGCCCGGGTTGTGGGCTTGATCCCCAGTGTGGGGCATACAGGAGGAGGCCAATCAATGATTCTCTCTCATCGTTGATGTTTCTCTCTCTCTCCCTCTCCCTTCCTCTCTGAAATCAATAAAAATATATTTTTTTAAAAAAAGAAAAATACCCCTAACCAGTTTGGCTCAGTGGATAGAGCGTCGGCCTGCAGACGGAAGGGTCCCAGGTTTGATTCCGGTCAAGGGCATGTACCTCGGTTATGGACACATCCCCAGTAGGGGGTGTGCAGGAGGCAGCTGATCCATGTTTCTAACTCTCTATCCCTCTCCCTTCCTCTCTGTAAAAAAATCAATAAAATATATTAAAAAATAAAATAAAATAAAATAAAATTCCACTTCCCCATTCCCATCTCGCATACAGCTCTTCTGTGCATTTCTTAAACTGAGGTGTGTGGATGTGTTCATACAAATGCTACAGTGTCTTTGTTGACTGGTTGACTTGGTTGCTGGCAGTGGGAGTTGAGGGTGGGGCGCAGTAGGAGGGGGCAAAGTTTCCTGGCTGGTCATCTCTCCTGTACCTCATAATGACCAGGAAGCCCAGAATCCAGCTCATCACACTGCCCTTCACCCTCGTCAATCTCCAGTATGTCCTCCAGGGTGAGGGCTGTTCTGCAGTAAAGGCGTGTATTCATCCCCATCACCAGACAGAAACAATGAAACTTGTCAGCATCAAGGACGCTTCTGACTTCAATCATATCGCCTCCAGCATCCAACTCCTGGACCACAGCTCTTGTGATTGTCTTAAATACGCTGGGCATTGTGCCTGGACCAACTGGGAAAAGGAAGCCAATTTCAGTTGGGGAGATACTAGCTCAGGTTTTTTAATCTGCCTTAGGCAGTTTGGGGTCAAGGAAGATCCAAAGGTTCTAGGACAACCAGGACTTGGGATTATTTGCCTTCCCTGTTTCTGCCCCTCATGGAATCCTTCTGGAGGAAGGATGGAGCAGTGATTGCCCTAAATGGAAAGTAGGACCTGTTTTCTGCATCTCCCGCAGCATAGCTGTCCCCTTGCCCAGAGGGACCTTGAGGGGCGGGAAGGCAGGCCCTCCATCCCCTAGACCAGCCGTGGGCAAACTACGGCCCGCGGGCCGGATCCGGCCCGTTTGAAATGAATAAAACTATTGAAAAAAAAGACCGTACCCTTTTATGTAATGATGTTTACTTTGAATTTATATTAGTTCACACAAACACTCCATCCATGCTTTTGTTCCGGCCCTCCGGTCCAGTTTAAGAACCCATTGTGGCCCTCGAGTCAAAAAGTTTGCCCACGCCTGGCCTAGACTCTCCCCAGTGTTGATAAGCAGAGGACCCAGAAAGGAATGAGGGGCAAATGATTACTTCTTCCTTTGGTTCTGACTCCTGGGCCTCCCTCCCTTGCTATGTTCTGCAAGGCAGTCATAATTTCCATGAAGAAGCATGAAGAACCAACCATTTCCCAACGAGTCGGCCTCAGAAGGAAACAAAAGGGAGGGATTGAGTGCAAGAGGGGCTTGGAGCTGGGCGCCCTGGCCAGCCCACCTTCAGGTCCTCTCTCCTCAGTGTCAGGCCACCTTCTGAAGGGTCCCCTTACACTGGATAAACTAAAATGAATTCCACAATTCCATCTGGGGCATCTCCCCCCACCCACTCTCCCCTTCATCCTCTCCTGGTCTAAAGTTGGCCCCTGTACCGCTCTATCTCCCCTGCTCTGTGGGACCCTCCACAGGCTCGTCACCAGTCCAGTCTGACACAGCTGCTCCCTCCCCGTTTCTATTCAGCAGCAGCTCTTTGTCCCCACCACTTCAGGGCTCTCTTATCTCTAAATACTTCTTACTCTCTCCCCTTCCATCAATCACTCAACAACTCCTTTCTTTTAAGATCTCTTTCCCTTTCCTCAGGGCTCCTTGGTGTCCCTCCTGGGGCCAGGGCTCCACTTCCCCATCTTTCCTCTGACCGCCTTCCCTTAAGTCCCTCTGGCTGGCCAGGCACCTGCTCACCCAGGCTTTCTTTCCTGTCCCTGCCCCCATCATGGTGTCCAGCTCTCAACTCACTCCCAACCTAGGAATTCTTCTGGGTGTCTGGAAAGGCAGTGTGCCAGGGCCCACAGGCCCATGTCAGGTGCCACCCACCTCTCCTCTGTCCTCAATTACTCACCAGAAATGGAGGTTGTGAGAATCCCCTTTGTAAGATCTCTGTGTAATTCCTGGCCACTGTGTCTGAGGAAGCTATAACAAGGGAATTGAAAGGAGCTGGAAAGCTGATAGCCCCACCTATCAGACCTTTAGATAAGCCACATTATGGCTGAGCTGGAGGCCGGGAAGGCCAAAGGTAAGAAACCCTTTTCTCCTTTTGAACACAGGGAGCAGCTGGCGTATGTATAGCTTTATCTCTAACTGATATATATTCTAGTTGATTAGGTGAGTTTGGGCCAGGGAATGGTGCCGAACAAGGCACACTAGGCCATGCAATTCAGTGAGTTTGGAATAAATAGAATATGGGTGGTATCAACCAAGTGCCAGCAGGCAATGGCTACGGCTGTGTTAGGGATACAAGGGTGATCTAACCAGAACCAGGTACCCAGATGCCATGCAATGGTCGGTAACACTGATGACTCAAAGAGCAACAGTAACTAACACCTGCAGAGACAGGCAGGGTCAAAAAGGACGACTCAGGGTAAGGGGGAGAGATCAACCGAAGGACTTGTATGAATACATATAAACCTAACCAATGGACACAGACAACAAGGGGATGAGGGCATGAGTGGGGGGGTAGGGGGGCAGTGGGGGGATAAGGACACATATGGAATACCTTAATCAATAAAGAAAAAATAAATTAATAAATAAAATAATAAATAAATAAAGGACTCAGCCCTAGCCAGTTTGGCTCAGTGGATAGAGCATCGGCCCTCGGACTGAAGGGTCTCGGGTTCGATTCTAGTCAAGAGCGTGTACCTCGGTTGCAGCCCCAGTTGGGGTGTGCGCGGGAGGCAGGCAATTGAAGTATCTCTGTCACATCGATGTTTCTGTCTCTCCTCCTCTCTTCCACTCTCTCTAAAAATCAATGGGAAAATATCCTCAGGTGAGGATTAACATAAAACAAAACAAAAAGGGGGACTCAGCCTCGCTGCCCCCCTCACACAAGCTCCCATGTGGCCCTCTCAGGCCGATGCCACCTGCCTTCTTCACCCCTCCTTTCCCGGGGAGGGACCTCTGGCTCCACTCCTGGGTCAGAGACAATTCCTTGGTCAGAGATACTCACCAGCGTGAGCCTGCCTGTCTTCTGGCCCCTGCCTCCCTCAGTTCTGAAAGAACATTTCAGATGATGATGGTAGTAATTAATAATAATACTAATATGTCTACCACATATTTAGTGTTTGCTACATGCCAGGCATTGTGCTAATCCTCACAAAAGCATTAAGAGGTATTATCTTTTTTATTTTATTTTAGAGATATTTTCACATTTACCAGTTCATAGCATCACTATTTTTGTTATGTTAATCCTCACCCGAGGATATTTTTCCATTGATTTTTAGAGAAAGTGGAAGAGAGAGGTAAAGACAGAGAGAAACACGATGGGAGAGAAACACATGGATTGGTTGCCTCCTGCATGTGCCCCGACCAGGACCCAGGCCAGGGAGGAGCTTGCAACCAAGGTACATGCGTGCCCTTGATCGAAATCGAACCCAGGATCCTTTGGTCCGCAGGCCAGTGTTCTATCCACTGAGCCAAACCGGCTAGGGCAAGAAGTATTATCTTTATACAGCAGAGGAAGAATCTGAAGCCCAGAGAAGTAACTTGACAAGGCCATAAAGCCAGTAAGCAGCAGAGCTGGGATTTGAACCAAATTATTGCTGATGCGTCCCAAGCTCTCACCTGACTGCACTCTTGCAGGTCCACGGAAGCTCCCAGGGCACCCCACCTCTAGGACTGAGCCCAAGTGGCTGCATTTCTCCTCCCAGTGCTGTGTGAGCCTCACTCTGGGGCAGCAGAGGTGGTGGTAGGTGGACTTCGGTAAAGATCCTGTACTCTTCCTGACACCCACTCCACGGACTGTGATGCTGGACCAGGGCCAGAGAGGAGACCAGGCTGCCAGGGGCAGCTCCTCCCTCTGCCCAGGACTTTGTACCTGTCCTGGGAATAGCAGACAGTTGCTGCTCAGAATAAACTGAAAAGCTAGGAACCTTGGAGATAAGAATTCAAAGAGATAAGTTCCCTGCTAAAGGACTCCCTCTCTGGCCACGTGAGCCTAACTAGAAGTCCTGGGGGTTACCTCTGCCCCTCCCACTCATGCTTACCCGTGGGGGGAAAGAAGCATGAAGATCCTCTAAGACACAAAGGCCAGGAGGAGGTGCAGCCCTCCCAGAGAGGGAGGACTCGGGGGAGAGTCAGAACGGGGGAGGCATTCAGAGGAAAAGATGGGGCACCGCTCGGACTCTGACTTCATTCCTGAAGCCACTGCTGGACTGACCTCCTCCCTGGCCATGGCGTAAGCCATCTCTCTGCCGGCCCAGCCTGTGGAGTCCGGAGGTGGAAGTTCTGTCCCGAGGTTCGAACAGCCAGGCAAATCACAGAACAGAGTTCTGCGCTCCGCCTGTGGCTGCTTTGTTCCCTCACAACTCCCTGCTCTGCTGGGGACCGACCACAGGGAGAGCAGCGGTCCCAGGGCCCTTCCACCATCCAGGCAGACGGCCCAACCGAGGCTCCCACTCCCCTGCCCCTTCCCCCAGGGCCCTCTAGGAAGCAGAGGCCAGACTCAGGAACACATTGTCCTTTATTTGTGTTTCTCAGAATACTGTACAAAGGGAGTAAAAATCCTATTCACACTTTGCTTAGAAAGATTTTGAGGTGAAAGTCCCTATGATACATGGGGTGGGGGGTGGGGGACCAAGAGGCAGAAAACAGCCAATGACCTCCCCTCGTCCCTCAGGGCCCTGGGAGGGGGAACGGGCGCCCACACCTTTTCAAAAGTAACACAGACCCTAGTGAGATTGGGGAGGGAGAAGGCGGCTCCTCCCAGCCACGCTCAGGCTCCTGCCCACCTCTCTTCCCCTCAGGGTGAGGAGACAGCGCCTGCCACTCCTCGCTCCTTCCCTGCCCTGCACCAGCAGGGCCCAGGCAGGACTCTGCAGCCCACTGACCCCTCCGGGGTGGCCTCCATAGCCCCACATGTGCATGTCACATGAGAGGCCCTGCCCCAGCACACGACTACACAGAGAGGCTGTGAGGTGAAGGACCGCACCATTCATCATGTCTGTACACTTCCCCGCGCCCCTCACAATACTGCAGAGGGCAGTGTCAAACCAGACCTGTGCTTATAACGACTTATAAGCCTCTTACACCCATGTCCACCCCATCACACCAACCCAGGAGCTTCAAGCCCACAGCAGTCTCCCTTCCTATTATCCCCTCTGGCCACTTCCCAAATGATGTTGTCTAGCTTCTGTCCCCTCCCGCCTTCCCTTCCACCAATCTCTGCTGCTAAGTGAGCCCCTTTTTCTGAATCTCAACTCACCATGCCCACCCCTTCTCCTACCCCTCCCCGCCTCCACCAGGGCAGGATGGCAGCAGCCCTGGCCCCCTCACCTCTGGGACCAGGCTGTCCCTGCCCAGCCCCCCCATCTCTCTCCTTACCCTCCCCACTCCCACCCACTACCCAGGGTGGGTTGCAGGGGAGCTGACAAAAGCATGAGGCTTTGATTAGACGCACTCGACCAGAGGGATTAGGTACCATCACCCACCGGCTTTCATAAATACAAGCACACACTGCGAGTCATCCTAAAAACTTGAGAACTAAAGTGAAACAATCTAGAAGCTGTACCGTACCCTCATGGGGGTTAAAGTGCTTCAGCGGTCTGAGAATGAGCAAGTGAGCAGGGGGTTTCCCTGGTCTCTTGTTCCCAAGCTCACAGGTCTGTGCTCAGCCTGGAGCCCAGCTCATGCTATGACCACCCCCTCGGAGTCTCTATCCAAAAGGCAAAAGAAAAATATTTTTAAAAATCAGAAGGGTCACAGTCCGGGGGATGAGAAGGGGGGAGCGGGGGGAGGTCCCACCCCAACCCCGCTACAAGCTACTTCAAGTCGGCTACTGGGGGAAGTGAGGGGGGGAAATTAGGGCCCAGAGGCTCAACCCCCATCTCTGGCCGTATCCAGAGGCTCCCCTGTCTTCAGCAACACAGCACAGGCTCTACTCCGCTCCTGCCATCTGGACAGGGAAAGAGGCTGTGTCCTCAGTACTTATTGATTCCAAAAATCCGGACTCCATGGAGCTGGGGCAGCTTGGGGATGAGCACGCTCATCAAAGACACAGTGTTCAGGATGAAATGGATCTGGTCGTACTTGGTATAGAAGCTGGTGAGAAAGTACCTGGTGGAAAAGGTTAAGGAGAGTATAAGACTTTGCTTGGAGGACCCCTTCCTCCCTCACTCCCTGGGTGGGGAGAGGCAAATTCCTGACAGCTCAGATGTTATGGGAAAGGCCCCCAGGACAGAAGTAAGATGGCAAGATCTCCCCAAATAAAGACACCCGTCCCAAATCAGTCCCCTCGCTTTACCCCAGGCCTGTGGACCTACCTCACTGGCAGGAAGGAAACCTCAATTGAAAAAAGGGTCAGGGAGGCACAAGGCCTGAGCCCAGCATATGGCCAGGGATGCTCTGACTTACCTTCCTCATTCTTATGCTAAGAGTCAAACCGGGGAGGGGTTTAGACCTGGTGGGGCCCCAGGGTCCCCCAGGGCCTTGGCCTGCCTACTAGCATCCTCCTCTACCCAGGGCACTCACAGCACAATGGGTGTGATGGTCAAGAACTTCCGAGACGCTGTGAACTGAACCCCGTAGTCCATCTGCTCCCAGTGGGTTAGCAATCTTGCCTTGCCCTGGTCCGGGGTCTCGAAGGGCGTCCCCTTCACCGTGTGTAGAAAGATGTACATGCCCTGGAGGGAGGGGCTTTCATTAGAGGACACAAAAGGCAAAAGGGCCTCCAGCTCAGCTCCTCCACCCTAGTCACAGAAGTGGGCTCTGGGTGACCCGAGCCTCTCTCTGGTGGGCAGGGGCATGTGGGCTGGAAGTCAGGATGAAGCAGCTGGGAGTCTGTCAGGAGAATAAGGGTGAGAGGACGGGCCTGACAAGAGGAGACACATGGAAGGGGGTAGCTCCCTGCGCCAGCTGGGAGGAGACAAGCTGATGGGAAGGAACTAGGCCCCTGCCTCGCCACAAAAAGAGTAAAAGGTAGCAGGCAGGTGGCGAGGGAGCAGAGGGAGGCAAGAGGCAAGATGGTGTGAGATCCTAATTTGGGAAAGGGGCATTTCTGCTCCAGGCGGGGCACCTGGGTCTCGGGGACTCTTTGGGACCCGTAGTTCAGCTCTCGATGGCCCGTCTTCCAGGTCCACAAGCTATCCCATCCTGGAGATGGGACAAATCTGCAGATTTTAGTCCTCCTGTTGGAGTGCACAGGGCTGGAACCCAGACGGGGGAGTGGGTCAGAGATGAGAGCTTGGTCTGGACTGTGGTGACAGATGTTATCAGATGTCACCCTGACTTCTGGCCCAGGTCTGGGGGCCCCTTGTACTCCTCAGTCCCGCCAAAGAGCAGCTCACACGGTCAGGGTGGGCAGCAGGCAGGCCCTCACCATATTGTGGATGAGGTTGGTGAGGGTCCAGACGACAGGGACGCTCACGAAGGGGATGCTGAGCAGCACGACGTGGAGAAGGCCGATGGCCAGCACGTAGGAGAGCCAGATGCCGCGGCTGTTCATCACCCGTGTGTTAGGGTTCACCTCGCTGTGTGCCGTGCCCACGTTCATCCTGCTGCCCCCTCCTGCCGCTGCTCTGCAAACAAGCAGCACAGGTGAGACAGGTCACACCACTTTCTCTGCCCCCTCACACCCTCCAAATCTGCTCTCCCCAAGAATTCCAGGCAGTTCTACTGTTTTGACTCATAAACAAGGAGGCCAGAGAAAGTCCACGTGGACTTAACTCTATACATTTCCCAGATGCTGGAACGGGATAAGCCCATCCATCATCCATCAGGACAGTCAGTCCCCTTCCAGGCAGACTGCCTGGGTGGACAGGTCAGGGAGCATCCAGTCCCGGAGCAAAGAAACCACTGCCCCTCCCCCAGTCTCATCCTCCAGAGCATTCTCATCAGGGCCCTCTTCCCACAACGCCTGTACCCTAAGAATCATTCAGCATAAACCCTGCTGGGCTCTCACTGAGGGCTGATATGGGACATCTACCGCTTTCCCACCTTCCTCATCGGATGGAATAAAAAGAGGTAGGGCCTGCAAGGAGATCACTGGATGAAATATTTGGGGGAGGGGGGTCATTGCTTCTACCCATCTCCCCTAATTCTCCAGTATTGGATCTACAATCCAGACCCAGGAGGACTGACAGGATAAAAAGAGGGTGGGAGAGAAAAAAGGAGAAAACGACAGACTAGGGACAACCTTTGCCCAGACCTGGAAGCCTCCTTCTTGGTGACACAAAACAACCCAATCAGATGTTTTCTCCATTTGGCAGCAACTCAGGCTAACCCTCGTGATGCCACCCCCTCTGCTGCCAAACCACCAGAGCCCTTTTCCCCACCAGAGAGGACAGAGAACACAGCCAACATCTCCAGCCCCACAGTAGCTGGAACCCACATCGACATACCCCTCCCAATGTCACAAAATCATACCTGCGGCCTCTCTCCTGCCCCCTCTCCTCTCACCCCACCCATCCTCACTTCAGCTTCCGTTCCCAACACCTATTCAGGTGTTAGCAGCACCAGGCAACTCCTTGCCCAGCTCTGATGGCAGAAGCATGCAGCACGAGGAACCAGGAGGACTGCCCTTGGTGTCCAGGTAACAATGCAACTCGGTTGCATTCCTAGATGCAGGTAAGGAAGGGAATGAGCAGTCCCTTGTCCAGAGCTCCGCTGTCCCCAGATCCCAGAGGGCCCTGTGACCAGCAGGAGGTGGGAACAGATGGTGCCTTTGTACTGGCTCACCTCCTGAGCTGAGGGAAGGTCCTGCCTGATAAAGACCCTAAGGTCATCACCATGGTTACAGCCCCATCTTTCCTGGGGGCACAGAAAGGGGTCCCAGGAGGGGGCATCCTAGAAGTGCCCAGAAGGCCACATCCTAACCCTGCTGCAACGAACCCCCTCAGACTCAGTTGCGATCTATCTCTGACTGGATCACGGCCAAGCCTGTATAGTCGCCAGAATTCTCAAGGATCGGTTCCTCAGTTCCAGGATAACGGGAACAAGTTTCCTCTTCTCAGACAGCTCACAGTTTAGAGACCTCAGGGGAAATGTGACACACAACACACTTCTCCAATATGCAAACATACGTGAGATGACCCAGGGTGCACCCTAGAAGATGGATGCTCCTGGGGCCCATCACCTCAGCATTAGGCTGACTAATTGGGCCCAACAGAAGCCCAGGGAACTAGAAAACCTGGACTGGCTCAGTTGTTTACCTTCCCAGGGGCTTGGGGCTTCAGTTACCCTAACACAGCTCCTGGGAACCAACTATGCCAAAGCCTCCACCTTGGGGGGTAGGTAGAGAGAGATTGGGGCTGGCTAGGAAGTGAGGGCTCTGAAGGGCTTACCACGGACTAAGGAGAGAGAAACAGTTCCCAAGTCTACCACTACGCCCTCACCTAGACCTCCAAGGTATAGAAGTAGAGACCCTAGCTCTCTCTGGTATTTTGTCCAGGAGTGCCAAGTGTCTTACTGAATCCCAGATCATTCTACACGCCTTTTCTGGCTGAAACCGGGCATCCCATGAAGCCGGATGAGTTTAGGAGGGGCCTGCACTCAGGGCCTAACGGACACTCTGGAAAGCTTCTTCCTGAACCTGAACACTATGTGCCCTGAGAGCAGGAATCCCAGGAGATCCACAACCTCCAAAAAAGACAGCCCAGATCAATAAACTAAGAAAGCGATCGGCAGCCAGGAAGCAGTCTTGAGCCTTGTGTGTGACTAAGGGTACATTTCACTTCCGTTTGTAAAATAACCAGTTGCCCCCAGCCCAGGTGGAGAGAGGCAGGGAGAAGAAGCTGGCAGACGTAAAGCAAGTCCACAGCAGCGGAGGCTGAAAAGTTCCGAGGCCAGAGCTGGCAGGTGGCCGCCTGTGCCTGCCCCTGAAGTGGTTTCATAACCTGCCTCAAACCAGAGCCTCCAGCAACTCCGTTCTGTTAACTACTTTCTTGCTGGTAGCTCTTTCCGACTACTTCCCTCCCCTCCCCCTGACTCCACACACAAATATGCCTGTCCGGCGTGTCTGTCAAACACCTAAGCCAAGACCACAGCGTGTCCCAGGGCAGCTGCCAGGTGAGCCATTCCCATTCTCTCCCTCAAGTGGGGCAGCCCTTTCAGCAACGAACCTTCTCCCTTCTGGGGGAGGAGCACAAAACGTCTAAGCCTGCAAATGGACCCCGACGGGGAGTCCCTGGCAGCACGCCACAAGGCCATGTTCATTCTGCCACCCCTCCCCACAGGGGCTTGCTTACCTCGTAGCTTGGGCCCTGCTTCCCGGACTGCGGAGGGCGGTGGAAACGGAAAGAAGGCGAATCCTAGGGCGAACCCCTGCTATCCCGGGGACAAGGTGAAGCACAGAGGCGGGGTCCTCACTATTGTTTGGGTTTTCTGAGTGGGACCTCAAACCGAACGGGGGACCTCCCGCTCCGCTCCCCGGCCTGGAACCTCGCACTCGGAGCCTGGCCGGGTCCGGAGCCTCACCCCCACCTCCGCGCGTCCACCCAGCCCTGGAAGCGGCCAAACCTTCATCCCCGAAGCCCAGCCGCTCCGGGCCCCTCACCCCGAGCCGGAGCTCGAGCGCTCCTCCCCACGCTCCACCCCCGGCCCCGGCCCCCGCCCCCACTTTCGCCTTTGGGTATCCCTAGGGCTGATGCACGCCCCCACCTCCGCTCACCCGGCCCCGGTCCCCTCCAGCTCGGGGCGCCTCCCCTGCAGCTCCCACCTCCTTTCCCGCCCCACCTCTAGCGCCAGGAGCCTCCCGGTTCGGCCACCCGCAGGCCGCCCGTTCGGACTCACCGTGCGGAGCCGGGGGTCCAGGGCCCTCGAGGGCCCGCGAGAGGTGCCCGGGGGCGGGGGCCGCTGCTTTAGTAACAACCCGCGGCGGTAGCCACCCCGCTGGCCCTTCGGCCGAATCAGCGCCCCGCGCCGGCCCTCGCGGCGTCACCGCCCAGCGCCGACCTGCCCGATGCCTCCTGGGAGTTGTAGTTTCTTCCCCTGCCCTAGTACCGGCCCTCCCGACGCCATCTGGGACTTGTAGTCCCTCTCCCGGCGCCCACCTTCTCCAAGCGAGGCCTCGCTGGGCCCCTCGGACGTTGCCATAGGACGTTGCCGTAGGACGTGATACAAAGATCAGATGGTATTGCTTTGGGGCATTATAACTGCTTTTGCGTCCGCGCCCGCTTCAAGTGCAGTTTACACATCCCCCATTTTGAAGATGAGGAAACTCGGAGTTTTAAGTGACTTGCCATAGGTCCCTGCTGGGTCCCAACCCGGACCAGAGCCCAAAATTTCATCTCAGGTCAGTTTTTTTTTCAATAACACCTCGCTGCCTCCACCCTGGCCCCAGAGTGGCTCCTCCAGAATCGGACTAGCCCAGCCCTTTGTCCTGCTCGGCCTTCCTGGAAGCGGGCTTAGAATGAGAGTTTGGAGAGCAGAGAAGGCGGCCTGTGGGCAGCATTTGTCCAGAGCCTGGCTACTCAGTTACAGGTGGCTCACGCCAGGCCACATCCTTGACCTCCCACATGACACGTCAGAAGAGGATGCCTGTCTTGGGAAGATTCCTTGAAGAATAGTTAGGGCCCTTAATTCCAGTCCCAGGTTGGCACGTGTGGCTTTGGGTGGGAGGCTCCACCTCTGGCCGGTGATGTTCACATCTGCTTGCAAGGGCACAGCTTTTACTGCCGTGTAGACTTAGCAGGCACCCCTTTCTAGCAAATAACTTGTCTTGTCTCTAACTCCACATTTGTGAAACCCTCCCTCCAAGGTTGTGCAAATTCAAAAGAACGTATGTAAAGCATCTGTTGCATTGTAGAAAGCTATTTCTGTAGGAGGCTGAACTAAATGGCTCTTGAGGTCTCCTGAGTCACCCAGAGGGCCTTGTCTGAGTCATTTCCACTAGCCCTGCCCAGCTTCTTTCTAAGTCCACTGTGCATGGCAGGCTGGAATAGCAGGATCAGGTGACGTCATGACATGCCAGCCTGGCTGGCTGTGAACACACGGAGGTGAATGTGAGGGGACAGAAGGAGAAGGCTGGCCCAGGCCGGCTGGGGAGTAGTCCTTTCCGACCTCACCCACCCCTCTCCAGAGGGCTGCCAGGAAACAGATGTCACAAACCTGGAGTGGGGCCCCGGGAGCACCTAGTGGACACTGAGCAGGTGGCTAGTTGAGTCACTCAGAGCAGGAGAACAGGCAGCTTCTCACGTATTTCCAGGGCCAGTGGCCCAAGAGCACTCCTCCCAAGGCTAAATAATCACCCCAGAGACTGAAAAAGTTCTTCCTTGTGTCCTACAGAAGTTTCTCCTGGTTCATGGAGGCCCCTTTCTTTATAGTCAGCCTTCTGAAGACATACACAAACAACAGAGTGTTGCTTTTCCCACAGAAACCTCCAAAACATTGAGGAGAGATATATATACATATATAATTTTTTTCCCCAAAGTGGAGCCTACTTGAGTACTTTGACTTCTCTCTGGGGTTCTTCCAACCTCCATCAAGTTGATGGAGCTGTCTGGGTCTTTCTCGGTGAAATTCACTGACCTAGACTGGACCCACATCTCCAATAAGCTTCTGACTAATGCATAGTCTAACGGAAAGATAACTGGACGTGCCATGCCCTATTAATAACTCCTATTATCAATGTTTTTTTCACAATGGAAATAAATAGAGCTCTGACTCACTCTAGGTTTGTGGTAAATTGTGCATCACTTTCTGCTTAATGTAGCCTGAGTCCCTGTCATCATCCTTCTTCTGTAGTTCTCTGCCCTCATAATTACCATGTCTTCCCCAAACATCCCTGAGCGATGAATAGGCCTAAGTACTGTTCAGGATGAGTGACAGCACTCTCATGTGGTGCTTTGGAATGCACAACCCCTTGGACAGACAGTTGGTAATATGGGCCAAGAGGCTGAAAAATCGTTCAGGCCTCAGAATCGTGATTGCACTCCTGGTAGCATCCCATGTACTTACTATATGTGAGGCGGTTCATTCCAGCATTATTTATTTTATTGATTGATTTTTAGAGAAAAAGAGGAAGGGAGAGAGAGAGGAAGAGAGAGAGAGATAAATTTCTTGTTCCACTTATTTATACATTCACTGGTTGATTCTTATATATGCTCTGACTAGGGATCGAACCCGCAACCTGGGCATATCCAGACAATGCTCTAACCAACTGAACTTACCCCTCCAGCATTATGTATAATAGTGGAAAACCAAAAGCAACCTAAATGCCCAAGAAAAATACTATAGTATATCGATCGGATGGAATAGTATGAAGCCATATAGTAAGTGGTTGTGGTAACGATGTGGCAGTGTGGGAAAATGCTAGGTTATATGAAAAGATCGGGGGAAAATAGCCTGAGCATTCCCCAGGGCTGTAGTCAGCAAAATCCAGAAAAAGAAAGACTTGGGAAAACACCCAATTCCCTTAACAAATAAGTTGGAAGAAAAAAAAGGAGAGGGAGAGACTTAGATAAAAATAAATTAAGCAATATATTTGGATCCTGATTTAAGCAGACTATCATTATTTTTAAAAAATATTAAATTATCAGGGAACTTTGAACACTGACTATTCCAATTGATATTACGGAATTAAAAAATTTTTAATTTATTGTTGACAGTATTATAGATGTCTCCCATTTTGCCCCCTTCTGCCCCCCTCTACCCGGCCCCCACCTCAGGCCTTCACCATCCTACTGTCTGTGTCCATGGGCATGATATGGTATTGTGGTAATTTTTTAAATAAAAAATTCCCCTTATCCTCTGGAGATATATATAAAATATATGTAGATGAAATGATATGATGACTGAAATTGCTTCAAAATACTCTGGGCTAGGGATGTGGAGGAATAAAAGAAACAAGATGGGCCATGAGGTGATTCTGATAAACACTGGATGATGGGGATATGAGATTGCTTATATCATTTTACCTACTTTTTTATGTTTGAAATTGACCATAAGAAGTCTTTTTTTTAAAAATATATTTTATTGATTTTTTTACAGAGAGGAAGGGAGAGAGATGGAGAGAGTTAGAAACATCGATGAGAGAGAAACATTGATCAGCCGCCTCCTGCACATCTCCTATTGGGAATGTGCCCGCAACCCAGGTACATGCCCTTGACCGGAATCGAACCTGGGACCTTTCAGTCCGCAGGCTGACGCTCTATCCACTGAGCCAAACCGGTTTCGGCAAATTGACCATAAGAAGTCTTAGTAAGCCTGCACATGCATTAACAACTGTGATTTTAAAAAATAAAGTGTTTGGTGAGATCCTGGCACCAGACTGCCTGAGTTCAACTTCCAGCTCCTATAGTTAGCAGCTGTGTGCCCTTAGGCAGGTCACCGAGCCCCTCTGTGCTTCAGTTACCTCATTTCCAAATGGAGATGGTGACAATCATGATATTGTCAACCTCATGTTGTTGTGAAGATGAAATGGGTCAACAAATGTAAGCACCCAGAACAATTCCTGGCGCAGAGTTAAGTGCTCTGTATGTGTTGCCTCGTATTAACCCATTCCACATTTAAATGATATTTGAGCATCGACTTTACTGGCCTGTGGAAATTCAACAAAATAAACACAGATCTTCTGATAGGATGGAGAGATTTGGGGTGATCTTTTTCATTCTCTAGTTTCAAACTTTGTGTAATGTGAGATTGTCAGCTTTAAATTTTTTATGAAATGTATTTGTGTTTTGAAAACAGAGCGAGCTGCCTCCACGGGCTCCCCTTGTCCTCTGCAAGGGCCTCAGACCGCTGAGGCAGCTGCATTTCCCAGCCTTGGGGTGTTTCCATCTGGCGGGGTGGCATGGTCTCTGCTTGCCATAGATACACCCATGTGGGCAGAGATAGCAAACATGGGCGGGAGATGAACTGGGAACACATTCCAGGGTGATGGCAGTGATGGGAAGTGAGGAGGTGGGGTGTAAGAAACAGCTCTTTTCCCCACACACACACCTCTGGGGGAAAGAATGGTACCCCTCCACTCTTACTACCCCCTACTCCCCTTCAATGCATTTCTGCTCCCCCTCTGCCCCCTGCCTTCCTTGCAAATGCAGGGAAGAAAAAAACTTTATTTTGTTGGCAGTTGTGTTTTTGTTTGGGTGGGGGCACCCCAGTCACGTGGTGGCAGAGGGGAAAAGGGGGGACATGATGCTAAGCAGATAAGCACTGACTGAGAGCTACTGAGCTGGTGGGAAATGGGGGAGGTGCAGGGATGGTACCATTGCCAGCGGGCACTCCATCTCCTCCCTTCGCCCAGCCCTGTGGTTGGCTATTTTGGGCTGCAGAGGAAAGGGGCTGAGCCAGACAGGGCCTCCAGGGCCAGAGCCAAGGCCTGGGAACCAGAACCTCCTTCTGGAACCAAGAGCAGGGATGTTCCTAATGACCCCTTCAATCTGCATTTTCTTTGATGTGGGTAATTGATATTTTCTCCTTTAGGGGCAAAAACAGTTTAGAAAACTTAATGGTACAGAGCAAAAGGGCAATACCTATGAAAACAGTAGCTTTCAGAAAAGATTCCCCTGGTGCCCTTCCAATGGCATTGCTTCCAGGCCCTTCTTCCCCTGCCCTTCGCCAACTCCTTTCCGTAACCATCACAGCTCATGTCACTAGCACTTGCTGTGTTCCAGGTACTGCCCAAAAGGCTTTACATGTGCAACCTTTAAAACAGCCCTGGGACGTAGGTATTTTTACTATCCCCACTTTACAAATGAGAAAACTGCAGTACAGAGAGTTGAAATATTTTGCCCAAGGTCACACAGCTGGGAAGTGGCATTTCTTCCAAAAGGTCATTCCTTGTTTCCACAGGTGCCTTGTAAAGACTTCTCTCCTGCTCGGCGGGTGCTATATTTAAGTAATCTATTCGGCATCCACTTCCCTTGAGAGGGTGCTTGCTCCATGTCTTACTCGCAGTTGCATTTCCTGCGCATGGCGGATTCTCCGTAAATGTTAGCTGGAGGAGGTAACTCACACCACATCCAAGACTATAGCTCCACTATCAGAACACACCTTGCTCCATCTTGCTCTTGTCTCGCCTACTCATCCATCAAGGGCTAGCTCACCTGTCACCTTCTCTGTGAAGCCTTCCCCAGCTGTCCAGGCAGAGTCCACTGCTTCCTACTTTGGGCTCCTCGGACTCCTGTTGACACATCAGCTAGAACCCTCCCCGAGGCTATCAGGTGGCCGTATTTGTGCACACGTCTGTCTTCCCCCATTGTGTAGGGAGCATTTTACTCCCCTCTGCATCCCCAATGCCTCAGAGGGCCAGGAGTACATTGAACAATCGAAAGAGTACATCCAAGGATGGAAGCATGAGGTGTGTAAATGCTTTGCCATTTTCCACACAAGGAACAAGAATAGCAGAGGCCCTTGCTGCCCCTCGTACGGAAACTGCCCCGAACACTGGCATTAGTTGTGTCCCTGGCTAACCATTAGGTAAAGTAGCTAGCCCTCCTCCTTCCCTTTCAACGATCCTCCTCTCTCCAGTCTGGATCTGGGGCTACATCAGGCAGGCAGGGGCCTGGAGGCCTGTTGGATTCCTTTCCTCCAAGGTCACACCTTTGGGACATGGAATTTCTGCCCTTGAAGGGAGAAGCTGTGATTCATCCCACCCAGGGTGGGGACCTGAGGGGCCCACTTTCTTGGGCCCTGAACTTGGGAGCCAGGTCTGCCATGTCTCAGCCTCTCCCCTGCCCCACCATCATAGGCACATTGGACATCAGGCCATAAGGGATCTCAGAGGCTGTGAGGTCCAGAGAACCAAAGGCCCAAGGGAATTTGGGAAAGGGTGTACCCAGTGGCACAAGTGTCGGGAGGCCTTGAGCCTGGCCCATGAGTTTTCCTATGCTCCCCACAGGTCATGGCAAAGAATGGAACACCCAGCTCATGGCTCCTTCAGTCCCACACCATGGCTTCCACACAGGCACTTGCATCTCCCTCCTGGACTGTTGTAATAACTGGTCTTTCTTCCATCAGTACATTCTCAGTTCAGGTATAGGGCACTTTGGTGTTGGGATTTTTTTTGTTAAATATATTTTTATTGATTTCAGAGATGAGAGAGAGAGAGAGAGAGAGAGAGAGAGAGAGAGAGAGAGAGAGAGAAACATCAATGAGAGAGAATCATTGACCGGCTGCCTCCTGCACAACCCCCACTGGGGATGGAGCCCACAACCCAGGCATGTGCCCTGAACAGGAATCAAACCGTGACCTCCTCGTTCATAGGTCAACACTCAACCACTGAGCCATGCCAGTCAGGCTGTGTGGGGAATGTATTGATAACTCAGCCAATCAATGATTCTCATCATTGATGTTTCTATCTCTCTCCCTTTCTCTCTGAAATCAATAAAAATATTTTTAAATTATTATATATATACATATAATAATTTAGAATGTATATATATATATACATTCTCCACACAGCCAGCAAAGTGACCCAAATATCAAACCTAATTTTAAAACCCACCCATCAGCTCCTAAAACAAGTTCCAATCTCACATGGTCTACAAGGCCACAGAGACCTGCTCCACTTCCAGTTTAACCATAGCCTTTCCCACGCCCACCGTTCCCTCTACCGTCTAGGAGCAGACAGGCCTCCTCATGCTCCCTTGCTCTTGCACATGTTCCAGCTGATGAACTCGACCTTAACCACCCAACTCAAATGTCACTCCTGGTGAAGCCTTCCCTGTTAGCCTGGAAAAGTTAGTTGTATCAGATAAGAATGATGTCATCTGAAAGCAGCAGAAAATACCAAGCACAGGAATGAGTCTGACCCGAGTGCCGTTAGTCATCTAGCGAGGTTTTAAAAGTCCATCCCCAGAAGCACGCAAAATTAATGTAATCAGAATCTCTGTGGTGGACCCAGACATCAGTGTTTTTCAAAACCTCACATATCCTAATGTGCAGCCAAGTTGAGAAGCACTGAAGCAGGGGTTTACTTTTAATGAGTCCAGTGGTAGAGTGGTTCAGTGATATCCAGGCCAATATCTCCATGATGCTCCTGGCCTTTCCTTTCTGTTTTATTGCCCCAAGGTCACAGATGGCCAGAGTTGACCCTGCGTGTCCAAAGCAGGGAGAAAGCTGTAGGGAGAAGGGGAGGGCTCAGCCCATGCTCTTTTTTTTTTTTTTTAATAATATATATATTTTTTTTAATTTCAGAGAGGAAGGGAGAGGGAGAGAGAGATAGAATCATCAATAATGAGAGAGAATCATTGATTGGCTGCTTCCTACACACCCTCTACTGGGGACCAAGCCGGCAACCCAGGCATGTGCCCTGACCAGGGAATTGAACTGTGACTTCCTGGTTCATAGGTCAACACTCAACCACTGAGCCACACCAGCCAGGCCAGCCCATCCTCTTTTATGAGTGAATCAAAGACAGTCTCAGAAACCTCTTGAGCAGGTTCCACTTAGATATTATTGATCAGAATTGGGCCACCCCCGCGGCCATGGTGACTGGGGAAAGTGGGCAACGGGATTTCTAATAAACTGAAAGGACCACCCAGGCTCTCTCATGACAGACTGAGTGCCTTGCTACCCCCAAATCAGTGCATGTCATCAAAGGAGGAGGTAAGGAATGGGTACTGAAGGGTGACAGAATAGGCCACCCCAAAATATGCCACTTAGGCATAAGGATTATTTTGAGCTAAAGGCACATAAAAAAAATAAAATTAAAATTAAAAAAACCCAGACACTAGAAGGGCATTCCTATCTATTTTCTTCCAGAAAACAGGAGACAGAAACTGCCATGTGAGAGACGCTCTCCCTGTCCTGCGAGAAAGGACACATTCTTCAATGGGGAGTCAAAGCGCAGAGAACTCTGCACAAACAGGCCTTGTTAAAATAACTCTCATCTTCCTCCAGCCTCCTCTATTTTAGTTACTTTTCTACAATTGCCTCCCTGTATCCAACCTAGGACAAAAGTGTTTATGTTTGTCCACTTCTTCGGGTTTTCACTGTCTTACGAGGGCTCTCGTGTCATGGAAAACGTGTGTAAATATGCATGCTTTTCACCTGTCAACCTGTCTCATGTCAGGTGAATTCTCAGGCCTGGCTGAAAAGCCCTAAGAGGGCAGAGGTAAAGTGTTACCTCCCCTTCAATACCAAGTGGAGAGCCAGCAGATTCTGCCACGGAGATTTATTCTCTCTGAGCTCCAAAGCTTCCACGCACACGTCAGTTCCATAGCCATCACCGTAAGGCTTTTGTGGAGACAGATGTCCACATGTCCGTGTCTTCCTTAGACCGGCAATTCTCATCTCAGGCTGCACATTAGAGACACCCAGGGAGCTTTTGAAAAATACCAGTGCCTGGGCCCCCTTCACAGACACTTTCATTTAATTGGTCCACGTGAAGCCCAGGCAGGACTCATTTTTGAAAGCTCCCTCCCTAGGGACCCTAATGTGCAGGCCGGGTTAACCACAGCCACAGACCTGGGACCTTAGGAACAGCGTCCGCACATCCTTCAGCAAGCACAGCGCTTGAAACATGGGGCTCGCAGGAAATCCTCCCTGAATGGAAGGCAGAGAAGAATTTCTCTTCCAACCTTGTCAACCCTTGTGTACTGTCATAGGTGTGGCTCCTCCTTCCTCTCAGGTCTCCCCTTCGCACTGAGCACGGCTCTGAGCCGCCCTCCGTGAACCACATCCATGCTCCCGATGGCCTCGCCTCTGTGCACAGACCGCTGCTCCTACAGCTGCTGTGCCGGGCAGCCCAGTCCCAACCTTTCCTGGCAGCTGCCTTAGTCTGAAAAGGAAGCAGCTCTCTCTATCAGCAGCCAGGCTCAACTCTGGTGCTGGAGCTAACCACCCTGCCCAGGGTGAGAGAAGAGCCGTGGGAGGGGTAGTGTCCCACGGGCTTTCTCTCCCACCTGCAGCCAGAATTCCGAAATGGACACTGAAGTATTTATTCAATGGCACAGCGCCTGGGCCAACTGACAAGCAACCCACAGACAAAGGTTGCGCTTCTCCTGCCCAAGCGTAGGAAAACGTATCTTACCTGATTCCTTGGACAAATGTGTGAGAAATGCCCTGTCGATGTCACAAGAATGAGTCAGTGCTCAGTACATCCCCAGAGATGACATCATCCGGTATCCTTCCATCTGATTCTGTCCCCTGTTAACGCTTCTGAATGGCTTGGTCAAAGGGCACCTACACAGGGCCAGCTTTGTGGGCATGTGACCTGTGCAGTTGCCCAGGGCGCCACACCCTGTGCTCAGAAGGGCCCTGTGCTTGCTTTTGCCATCTGCTGTTGCTATTGTGACATATGGAACAGTCTCTGAACATGGGGCCCAATTTTTTTTAAATATATTTTTATTGATTTCAGAGAGGAATGGAGAGGGAGAGAGACGGAAGCATCAATGATGAGAGAGAATCATGGATCGGCTGCCTCCTGTACACCCCGTACTGGGGATCAAGCCAGAATCCCGGGCATGTGCCCTTGACCGGAATCGAACCTGGGACCTTTTGGTCTGCAGACTGACTCTCTATCCACTGAGCCAAACCGGCTAGGGCGGGGGCCCCACATATTTATTTTGCACTGGGTCCTGCGTTGTGTCCGATCCTGGTCACCCCATAGCCTCTTACAAAATCCAGCAAGGTTTTCCTTCTCAGGGAGTTCTCCACAGCATATGGCCGCAACCTCTTCTGTGCAAATGTCTATGACACCCCACTCTTCCACTACCCAGGGAGCATCAGGAGACGGTGGTATAACGTGGTGGCTTGGGCTGCAAATGATGGGTGGGACGAAGAGGCCCTGGGGAATATTGTCCCAGCCCTCCTTGGCTCGTGGGCATGACAGAGAGTTAAAAGTACCAACTTTGGAACCTAGTGTCTCAGCAAAGTGAGGGAACCGGAGTCAGCTCCAATCCAGAACATAAAATCAGCAGCAAAACTTGTAGACAACCGTATCTGACATTAGGCACCTTGAAGAACCCCTTCCAACTGCCAGAGGGGCCATCTACCAACAGTGCAGAGAACAAACTAAAATTAAACCACAGTGCTCCTTGCCAGGTAAGAGGGCTGGGCACCCTGTGAGGGGCAGAAAACGAAGTCCTCCAGGGTGGGACAAGTTTTCCAAGGAAAAGGCTGGGACAAGTTTGCTACAGGGTGCAGTAGCAGGGCAGAGACGGATAGTGGGGGGAGGGATGGAGCTGCAGGGAGCTGGAGGCAATGGATGTGAGATTGAGCCCACCCAGTTCTGCCCGCAGGTCTGTCAAGCGAGGATACTTCTGCTGGGCCAGGCTCTGGGCAACGGAAGGGTCTCCTCCCTGACTGAGAAAGGAGGGATGGAAGATGACAGCAGCAGGCCTTGGGAGGGGAGCCCGAGGCAGGGAATGGAAATGGCGCCTGGTCTCCCCAGGCAGAGTTCATCAGGGTCCAGGATCTGCCCTCTCTTGGCATCGTCTAGCCAGGCCATGGCTCAGGTATCTGATACCTGGGGCCCGGAGTCACATGCCAGGAAACCCAATACTCTTGGGTCCCAGCCCCCAGCTTCCAGCAGCTATGAGCAAGCAGAACTTCTGGAGAAGGAAGCGGGTCTCCAGAGAGGAGCAGCAGGGAGGCTACTTCCGGGAGGGGGGCAGCCCAGGAGAAGGCTCTCCCCCCAACAGAGGTGAGAGGCTTAGAGGAGAGAGGGGACAGGGCAGAAAGGGGTGGGGTGGAGGAGACAAAGCTGGAGCAGGCAGAGGGGTGGATGCTCCAGGAAAAGGGGTAGATGGGCACTGAGGTGGGCCCTTAGTCACCTCGCCTAGCTGGGTGCCCTGAAGTCCTATGACTGACCTGTCCTATTTGTATCCTTTGCTCTAGTGCCAACTGGCCTTCTGGTGCCTACCTGGCCCGCCTGGCAGCCACCAGGTAAGTTGGTGGAAAAAGACTTTATTCCCCTGAGGAAAATCAGCACATGGGCAGAAGCAGAAACTTAGAAGCCCCCAGACCCAGAATGACAACAGGGCCTTGGCCCAAGAGACTTCACAGATTAGCCCTCCAGAACCAAAGAGACTCTAGAAGAGTCTCAGGCCCAGGGGACTTCCTACCCAAAGGGCCTGAATGAGGAGCCCTACACCCCAAAGAGAAAGCAAAACGTTGCCAGGCCTGCGAGACCCCCCAAAGGAAGATCCCCAGTTCAAAGAGACTCCACAGGGGGCCCCCAGGAAGAGAGCTGGCCCTGGGAAATGGAATTCCCTTGACTCACTTTCCTTTACGGGACTTTCTCTTCCCCAGATCCTGCTCCATTCCAGGACTATGCCAATCGGCGGCCATGCTCGCACCAGCCAGTCACCTCCTGTCCCTGCTGCTGGTGATGGGCACAGGGGGTACCATGCCCAGCCCCCAGGTACCTCCCCAGGGCTGCTACATGGCAGAGGAAGCTGGTGAGCGGACATTCCGCTGCAGCCAGGCAGGCCTGACTGCCGTGCCCACTGGCATTCCCAACGACACCCGCAAGCTCTACCTGGATGCCAACTGGCTAGCATCGGTGCCAGCTGGTGCGTTCCAGCACCTGCCTGTTCTGGAGGAGCTGGATCTGTCCCATAATGTCCTTGCCCACCTCTCAGGGGCTGCTTTCCAAGGCCTGGCGGGCACGCTGCGGCACCTCGACCTCTCTGCCAACCAGCTGGCTTCAGTGCCTGTGGAGGCCTTTGTGGGGCTGCAGATCCAAGTGAACCTGTCTGCCAACCCATGGCGCTGCGACTGTGCCCTCCAGGAGGTTCTCAGACAGGTGAGGCTGGCACCGGGCACTGGGACAGGCATCGTGTGTGGCCCTGGAGCCCGACCAGACCTCGTGGGGCAGGAGTTTCTGCTGCTGGCAGGGGAGGAAGAGCTGTGTGGGACGGGGCGGGGCGGGGCCCGGCGGAGCACAGACGTGGCCCTGCTGGTCACCATGGGGGGCTGGCTGGCACTGGTGGTGGCTTACCTGGCCCACTATGTGTGGCAGAATCGGGACGAGACCCGACGTCCCCTCAAGAGGGCCCCCGTGCTGCCGCTGCGCTCGGAGGACTCCTCTACCCTCAGCACAATGGTCTGATGACCAGGTCCCCTCCCCTGGCCCTCACCCCACACTCTTTCCCCTGGGCTCTCTCTTGTCTTCTGACCCCCTCTGCCTCCTCTGCAGCGCCATCCCATTCCCCAAATTCCACCCCCATCCCTCCTCTGTCTCTCATACACTCCTCATCGCTCTTTCAGCCAACACCATTATTGGTGCCTGGAGTTTTGGGTGCCGACTCCGAGCCCAGATTGTGCAAGACTCAAAGCTCCCGAGTGCACCTGGGGGGGTGGGGAGCGGGGGGGGGGGGGCGACAGAACAGAGACTGTAGGTGGCACGTGTGCCCACTTGGAGGTGGGGGCAGACAGCTGTGTGCGCACGGAGGAGGGAGCCTTGCCTGGCTGAGCTGATCTCAAAGGCTTCACTGTATGGAGGTCTGAACTGACGCTTCCAGAAAGCTAAGGGCTTTGGGCAGAAGAGGGAGGACCCTACTGAAAGGGGGTGGACAGAGGCAAAGAAGATGTAAAACAACGTGGACTGTCTGGGCAGCACCAAGACCTACCTTGGAGCTGAAATAGAGATTGCAAAGGAGGGCAAGGAGATGGAGGGACCAAGCAGGAGGTGAGGTCAGAAAGTTGGGGTGCAGTCAGATTGAGAAGGACCCCGTGGGCTCCTCCTCTCTCTCACCTCTACTGAGAAGCTCCCCCGTCACATCTGCCTCTCTCTCGGCCCCAGGCTCCTCTCCCTAGGTCCTCTTTTGGGGAACCCCTGGCTTAGGGCCCCCTGCTTCCTTTTCCAGAGACTCCCCATCTTTCTGCTCTCTCCTTCATATATTGAAGGGTTTCCTGAACTCTTTCCCTTGGGGGTGTAGTGGTCACCTCTACATCTGAGCTGGGGATGGGTCCCTCACTGGAGAGCTGGGGGCAGGGTGGGGAGGATTAGAAGGTTTCCCACACCCAGAACATCACCCCAAGACAACTCAATAAAGTCACTTTTATTAATGCCCGTGGTCTTTTTCTTATTGTTCATTTCCTGGAACATTATGGCCTAGCATTGAGGAGGGGGGAGGTATTGAGAGCTTCACCATCACCGCTACCATCCCTTAGGTGGTGGGTGCTCCTGCTGGGTTGGATGCCAACTCCTTTCTCCTTTCCTACCTGGCACTAGACACTCAGCTCCTGGCACTAGAGTCTCTCTGCTAGAAATGCCAGGGCCTATGAATTAAAGATGACAAACGGGAAGGATGGGGAATGGAGGGGCCTGGAGGGAGGACGGGAAGAGGGCAATGTGTGGACATCAGTCATCGGCTAGCACTCTCCAGCCTGCTGGAGGGGGCATAGGAAGCAAAGGGAGAGGAAGTTATCTCCCTCTTGCAATCTTCTTTTCTCTCAGCGGGAGTCTGAGCAGGGGGCAGGAGAAACCAGATGTGCTCAAAGTTAGTGAGAGAATTCCTGGTGGGGAGGGAAGAGGGTGAAGACCAAGTTGGCTGAAGCAGGGGGCTATATGAGAGATCCTATCACCAAACAGGCTTCACAAGGGGCCCAAAGGGATCAGCACACCCTGTCCCTTGCCCCCATGCAGAGTGATCTGCCCATGCGGCCTCCAAGGAGAAAACAGCTGCTTTGGGAAAGCTTGTAGGAGCCCCAGTAGAAACTGAAGATAAGACCCACTGAACCAGGGTTCCCCCAGCTTGGGGCAGAGCCTGGGGCAGACTGGGTGGCCACTCAAGGAGAAATCCATCCCCTCCCCTGGTCCCTCTGACCCATCCTGAACCCCTTGTCTCCTTTGCAGCCCCCCTCGCCACTCCTCCTCTCTCCACCCCTGAGGCTCCGCCCACCAACCCAAGGCTGAGCTCTGCCATCATCCAGGAAGCCTCAATTTGATTCAAGTCAGGAAAACCTGGGGCACCCCACCCATCCTCTTTTCTCAGGAGACACAGGCCTCCCCACTTCAGGGGTGGGGGAAGGAATAGGGTGTGGGAAGGTTCAGGCTGCAGCCTTGACCGTCCACCCCAGCCACACCCTGGCCTGGGCCTTGGAATCTTGGCCCCTCCCTATCAAACCCTCCATCAGTCCCTCCCCTGGCACTCACAGAGTCTGCCCCACTCAGCTCACCCACCCCCTACTGGAATCAGGCTGGACCGTGTCTCGCTGGGTTCTGGGAAACAGACTGCATAGATCTGTGGGGGTGGAAGGGTGGGGAACAGGTGGGGCCCTGTGCCTCTACCATTGGTGCCCATTCCTAGAGGCTCACTAGACGCCCTGTCATCTTGAGCAGCAGAGACCAAACCTTTAAGGTCTGCAGAGCGTTAGTTCCCCCACCCTGACACTTATCCCCAAATCAAAGCGGTGAGCTCAGGATGGGCCAGGAGCACTGGATAATAAACATCCCACCAGTTACCCCCTTGGATCCCTTCTGGCTCAAATTCCTTCTCCTTCGTGGAGCAAGGATGGGAGGAAAGCAGGAGGGAGAGCAAGTAGGAACGTGGGGAGGAGGCAGGAGAGATGCTTCATTGGCTCCCACCTCAGGGAAAGACCCCTTCACCCCAGCCACTTAGGGTCCCTGAGTCAGAACTTGGTGGGAGGGGGGCTTCAGAGGCTACAGCTCCAACTCAGCCCATCACAGGAGACTGGACAGAGCAAGGCCTTCACAGACGCAGAGATGCACCCACCTGGAACAACAGTCACTGAACCCCTAAGCCCTTTCCTCAGTGCCCTGACCTGCGGGTTGTACTTGCCCACTGGGCAAGCTGTCAGGTGCCAAGAGAGCCCAGCCGCACGCCTGGCCCAGCTCTGAGCAAGAACCCGGGAGGCCTGAGGCAGACCCCGGCTTGTCTTCCCCATGCGGCATCCTGGAGCCAGCAGACTGTGTGTAAAGGTGGGAAGAAAGAAGTCCCTCGCCCTAGCTGGTTTGGTTCAGTGAATAGAGCATCGGCCTATGGGCTGAAGGGTCCTGGGTTCGGTTCCGTGCAAGGGCACATGCCTGGGTTGTGGGCTTGATCCCCAGTAGGGGTGTGCAGGAGGCAGCTGATCAATGAATCTCTCTCATCATTGATGTTTCTATCTCTCCCTCTCTCTCCGTCTCTCTCTCTCTCTGTGAAATCAATAAAAAAATATATATTTTTGAAAAAAGAAAGAAGTCCCTCAGTCAGCCCTTCCACCACCTGCTTCTTCCTGCCCTATGAAGTAGTGGAGAAAGCAGCAGACACTGCCCTCAGGGAGCCCAGCCCCTAAGTCAGAGTGGCAGCGACCTGAACTTAACTCTCAGGGAACTCCCACGCTAATGGAGTAAACAGCTTTCTTTCTCTTTGGAGCTTTGAACCTAATGAGACCCAGACATACCCCAGACACAGAGACTAAAGCACCTACAAAGTCGTTCTCCGCAAGAGGAAGTGAAGAGAGAGCAAACCGAGTGCCAGGGAGCTGAGCAGGCAGCTAAGCCTCCCCACCCGGCTGCTCCACCCTTCCTGCCTTGGGTTCAACGCGCAGACATTGCGGGTGCAACGCTGAGCTCTCCTACAAGGTGAGGGATGTCAGCATCCAAACCGGCAGCAGCTCGGGCAGCTTATCCCACGGGGAGGGACTGTGCCTCCCCATTAGACTAAGGGGAGTTCCAACTAGAAACAGGTTTACTTCATCTCTCTGGGACTCTCTCCTGCCTAGGAGGAACGTTGCCCCCAGTCATGACTGCAGCAAACAAAGCAGAGCAAGGCGTCCACGCTGCCAAAAGAGAGGCCACCACAGGTCCACTCATTCATTCGAAATACAGTGAGTTACTACTATATGGCAGGCACTGCAGACACAAAGATGAGAAAGTCATGGTGCCCATCCTCGGGGACCTGCAGGTTAGTGCATCAGGGATGACAGCCAGGGTGACAAGCTGTGCACAGGGGCCACCTGAGCCCAGAAAGGTCATCTAAAGCAAACACCGACGAAGGCCCATGTACTTTGTTCACAGGAACACTTACTCAAAACCTATTTATTTTACCAATTTTTCAAAATTTTACTTTACATAGAGTTCTAATAACTTTGGAACTATGGTTTCCTGCCTACAGCAAGTTAGAAGCAATACATCTGAAGCAGCAAAAAACAGATTACAGTCAGAATAACAGCAGTGAGAAACCACAACCTGACAACAGGTAGGGACGTTATTAAAAGTATTTACAAAAAGCATTGCAGCCTTGGCCAGTTTGGTGCAGCCGATAGGGCGTAGGCTTGCGGACTGAAGGGTCCTGGGTTCGATTCTGGTCAAGGGCATAAGCCTGGGCTGCAGACTCGATCCCCTGGGGAGGGGCACGTGAGGAAGGGCACAGGACCCCAAGCCCCAGAAGGGGTCTCTGTACGGGGCTCACTGGGTGTAGTCACGTCGAGCCGGTGGAGCGAGGAGGGTCCTGGTCACCACTGTCCTGTACTCAAAGCTCAGTCCAGGCCTGAGCCGGCCCCCACCCCCCACCCGCCGGGAGCACACGAGGTGTCTGGCGCTGAAGGGCCTGACCTGGGAATGGCGGCCCTCTAGGGAAAGGACTGGACGCTGCGGGGCTGGAGGACACAGTGGGGGCGGGGCCCTGGCGGAGTGATGAGAGGTCAGGAGAAGGCTGTCCGGTTGACCTTAGGGTTGTGGAGGCGAGAGGAGGGACTTAGGCGGCTGCGGGGCAGACCGGGATTGCATGGGGTGAAGTTGGGGAGGTCAGGGGCGGGGCTAAAGTGATGGGGGACAGACACCGCCGGAGGCGGGGCGCGGGTGGTGATGACAGGACTAAGGGAGCTAGGGGCGGGGCTTAAAATGGCTGGAGGCGGGGTTGGGCGAGGTGTGGCTGGATGGGGCGTGGCCGACCTCCTGGTCCAGTGACATCTCAGCCCACAGGGCAGTCCGCACGGCAGGCAGTCCGCGCCAAGGAGTCTTCTTTAGGCTAAGGGAGAGACTGGACCCCTTTCCTAAGGGAGTCCTCACTCCGAACCAGGAGACCTGCTGCCCCTCTCCCAGGGAGCCCCTTTTCTCTAACTGCAGGAGTAGCTAGCTGATCACTCCTCATCTCTCTGCCAAGTGGGTCAGGCCCTAGATCTAGTGGTTCATGGAGTCCGAGGCCTGGAGCCGGGGACTCAGTCCTCCAATGGCTGCGGGAGATTTCCAGGAAACCCAATCTCATGCTGGCTGGATACGTCCGCTACCTGACGGGGGCTCTCCGTGCTGGGGTCCGGAGTGGGCATGGGGTCGGCCCCTGATGGGGCTAATGGGTTAGGCCCAATGGTAACAAGCAGGACCTGCAACATAATCTACGGGTTCCCAGCGCCAGATGAAAATACAGGGCTCCTTGTTTTAAAAGTACTAAGAATTATTCAACATTAAACCAAGCATGGGGCCATGTGCAACTTGACAGGTTGCATGCCCGTGAAGCTGGCTCCCATACCAAGCTACAGGCAGAGTGAATCAGCGTCCAAACCCCGTCGTCCCCTCCTCCAAGGAAAAAGCAAGAGGGGCAAGCCCACCTCCTCCTCATCTATTTTCCTAAAAGAAAGAGGAGACATCTTTCAAGGAACCTTCTCTCATTCTCTCCCGGAGTATTAGGAGTGAATATGCTGCCCCCCCCGCCCCCCCACACACACACATACACACACACACATGCACACATACGTGTTAGTTCCAGCTCCCAGAGCTGCACTACAATCCCCTGCCCACCAGAGGGAGAGTATGCCCTTGCCCCTCCTGCTGTCTCCTTCTCTTTACCCACCGCAGAGCTGAACGAGGAGCAACAGCAGTTGCTTGCGTGTCCATGAGAAAGGGTTCCTTCCCCCACCGACAGAGCGGGTGAGACGTCTGAGGGTCGAAGGACAACGACGGTAAAACTGAGTTTGACCACTAGAGGGGGTGCGGGAGCTCACCCAGCTCCGCTTCCTCCAGATGAGCTTGCTGGCCCAGAGAGAGAAGGTGCTTCTCCGGGGCCACGCTGCAGGCTCCTAGCAGAGCTCTCTCCAGAGACTCGGGTCTCCAGATTCTTAATCCGTGCTCATTTCTGCTCGACTCTAGAACTAATGGGCAGAGAGGTCAAGGATGGGGGGCAGGGGCTGAAATTTACATTTTTACTGCAGAACACCTCTGAAGTTGGCGGCTCCCCCCGCAGATGCTAAGCATCCTGTGACATTTATTCTCTGCTGTCCAGATGGAGACCACCCTGGACGAGAATTTCTTCCAGGGGAGGCAGTGCGCTTCTGTCCTCACTTCAAGCTGGTCAGAGGCTTCTGGGGTGAGAAGCTGAAGGTGACCCAGGCCCTGGAGGGACTCCGCAGCCTTGACACACATGGGGATGGACCCCTTCTCTATGTGGGTGCTGATGCCTTGTGATCACTCTGGGACTGCTGTGCCACCCTCTCCTTCCTTCAGGGACTAGGCAACAGCACCTGGCTATCTCCGCCCAGGGCTAGGGGAAGCAGAGTGGAGCTTGGCACGGGCCTGGGGGAGATGGTGAAATGGGGAGGCATTTCAGCTCCAAGAGCTGTTGGAGGCAGAGCTTCAAAAGCTCCATCTGGGACCCCGTCTCTCTAACAAGGATGGGGGGGGGGGCTTTGTCCTAGCAGAAGAGCCTCGCAATCACAGCCCAGGAGCAAAGCCATGGAGTGGACAGGAGCGCCAGCCCCTGCTCCAGCCGCATCTGCAGGAGGATGGCAGTGGAGGGCTGGGCGCTGTCATCGTGGGGGTTGATGCTGAGTTTGACATGCTTCGAGCTGAACAGGTATGTTTATCACTTCAGTTCTTCAGCACAACTTCGAGCTGAGTCAGTGTCACAGACACTGAACAGTGTCTGCTCAGCAAGGAGTCTGGAGATGTCATGGGCTCCAATTTACGGAGAAATCTCAACGTTTTTTAAGGGATAAGAAAGGAGTCTGGGGGTTTTACTCTGCTCAGAAAAGAAGTTCATTCATGGAAGGAGAGCTCACAATATGCAGTCTGCACCCCAAAACTTCCAGCCTCCCATGGGAAATGTAAAATTCAACGACCTTGGGGAGTATTCTTCCTGCCTCTCCACCAGTCACCCCTCCATTCCAGCCTGTTTTCCTTTCTCACTATTTCATCTTCTTAAACTCAGAGAAGATACAGAAGTATGTCTGTGTGAGGGGTAACTCCCCCCAAATACTCCAGCCATCCCACATCCTGCAAGTGGGCTCCATATCTTACAGGCACGTTCCTGAACCTTCTCCCCCATCACTGCCAGCTTCTTCCTGTTCTTGCCAGGATTAGTTCCTTCCACCCTCCTGAACTCCAGTAGACTACCCCCGTCTCTTTCCTCTTTGGCCCCTTGCTGAGCAGAAAATGAACAGTAATAAAAAGGAAAAAGGGTAAGGAAGTAATGTCCTGTCCCAACATCGATGTCTGTCTACGGCGTCTGCAGAGCGCTCTGTGGGTCACTCTGGGAGACAGTCAGGTTCCCAGAGATCGGCTGGCTGGGGCGTCCCCCCCTAAGTCAATTCCCTGACTGGATCCCCATCGCCTAGCAACCACACCCAAACCAAAAGCTGTGAGTGCACTTCAGGGGTGATTATCGACCATTACCTCCCTTGTTTGCCACCAGAGGGAGAGAGAGAGCAAGCCTGCCACCTGATTGGCACCATGCACCACCACCTCAGTAAGTCACTTTTAATGGACTTAAAAAGTTCTTACGTATTAGTCAAACTTAAACATCTTCCAGCACAATTTAAAATATGTCCCAGCCCTGGCAGTGTGGCTCAGTTGCTGGAGTGACGTCCCATGCACCAAAAGGTCACTAGTTCGATTTTCCGTCAGGGCACATGCCTGGGTTGAGGGCTTGATTCCCAGTGGGGGATGTGCAGGAGACAGCAGATCAATGTTTCTCTCCTTCTCTCTCTTTCTCTCCCTTCCTCTCTCTCCCTCTCTTTTCCTCTCTCCCTAAAATCAATAAAACATATATTTTTAAAATATGTCCCCAGATTCCCTGGAACGTAAACCAGCATCTTAGGAACAGAAACCCTAAAGGGATTCTGTGGACTTTCCCTAAGACTATGGGGAGGGGGGGCGGGGGGAGTGTTATAAAAAGACAGAGCAACCTGGATGGGTGGGAGAAGCAGCACGGGGCAAGCCTGACATGGATGCTTTTATTCCAAAAGCACAAGACCTTTAACCTGGCTGACCCCACAAGCCCATATATTTTCTCTCTGCCTTGAACCCTTCAAGCCTCCTGCTTGGAACACCATTAGGCAATCTGAGGAATGGTTCAATGTGTCAGAGGTGGGGTGGGGACAGGACAAAGAGAATAAGGACAAGCCTGGTAGAGTTCAGCATGAATGAGGGCAAGAGAAAGAAAAGGAGCAAAACTTCTGGGGCAGAGGAGAGAGAGCTGGGTAGATGGACTTCTGGGCTCTGTCTCAGAGAGAGCAGATACATGTGTGGCTTCTTGAAACCACTGTTCTCTAGCCCTTTGGAAGATGAGCTGGACTGGAAATCTTGGCCTGCAGCCAGCGGGAGGAGAGTGGACACTGGGGGAAAAACTCCCAAAAGTCTGACTGAGGCAATGGTGGGCTGGTGAGAGGGTTGAGAGTGGGCTGCCTACTCGGGAGCTAAGGGATGGGAGACTGCACAGCCCAGGACTATATACATCAATGCGCTGATCAGGAGCTATAGCCCTGGCCGGTGTGGCTCAGTTGCTTGAGCGCCATTCCATGCACTGAGAGGTCACCGGTTCAATTCCCGGCCAGGGCACTTGCCTGGATTGAGGGCTCGATCCCCAACAGGGGCACTGCCGGAGGCAGCCCATCGATGTTTTTCTCTTTATTCCTCTCTCTCTCTCTAAAATAAAAACATAATTTTTTTAAAAAGAGAGATACAGAGAGGAAGAAGCGAAAATCCAGGAAAACACAGAGATGGGCAGGATATTATACACACAACACATTTCTACATACACGTGCAGGTGTGAAAGGGACCGAATGACAGCCTTCCTACAGGTCCAACCTCCTACCTGCCTCTCCTGGAGAGGGGGAGGGATGTGAGGTTAAGGTCATGGTTAGGGCTACGGAAGGAGGAAGTACTGGAGAAGGGCCTGGAGAGGAAGGGGAGCACAGTGACCGGGGTCAGGGGCCAGAGACCCAGCGGGGGCACGTGCTTGTTTGGTGTAAGACACAGAGAAAGGAGATTTGGGAGGAGCTGCCGTCTTGAAGGAGCCTTTGGGACAGAGGTGGATACGTAAGTTTTTAGGGAGTTTTATGGAGCGTGATGTGGTCTAATCTCCCCATTCACCACCATCCCCTCAAGAAAACGTCCAGGAAAGACCTAACTTACTCCTCATGGCTTTCAAGGTTGCATTTCATTTTTGGTGAGTGATGCTGAGAGCCTCCAGCTGAGAGCACAAACGCTCAGTTGTAGTCAGGTTACCCGCTCCCAGACATGGACACATAGCCCAGTGCGCCAGGAGCTGGCCTGTAGGCGTCATCTAGAGGCCTCCCCAGGTGTGTAAGTTCCCCTTAAAAATTCCTTCCTGGCAGGGATTCAAGGTAAGAGCAAGACTTGAGTGACCGATGGTGAGACATCTAAATTCTCACAGCAGACACCACATTTTGGGTTTTCCGCTCACTCCATATGCCTCTGCCTGTAAGTGTGTGCGTATGTGTATATACAGCGTTGCATGAGGAGCAGAGATGCTCAACACAGAAAAACAGAAAACCAACTCTGCCTACACAGACATATGCTTCTAGCAGCGCCGTAGATACGCGTATGTACCTAAAACAAACGGAGTTAGGTAGCCATAGGCAGGCTGACTAGCAGGAAGATGGAGGGCCGCTTTACAGCTGGTCCGCTTACGCTGGAATCTGTAAACACAGATTTCTTATCCACTTATCGGACCCCCAAGGTCTCATCATAAAATCTAGATGCTTCCTGATGACTGTGATGATGACAGAACAGAGATGCCCTCCCTCATCTCTCTCTCTCTCTCTCTCTCTCTCTCTCTCTCTCTCTCTCTCTCTCACACACACACACACACACACACACACACACACAACAACTTCCACTGCTTTTCCCCCAAAGGTGCCGTCTTTCCTCTCCTCTCAGCCCATTAAGCTGACCTTCAGTTGCCACCTCTCTCTTGGCCTTGGCTCCCCCCACCCACGCTGGCACCTGCCTGGGGCAGGACACATGTGGAACAGGTTGATGCTGTTCTCCCGGAAGTGGAGCCGGAGAGGGGTGGGGTCACTGGGGCAGGCCTACATCCTTCCCTCCACAGACACATAAAGCAGCAGCCTGTCCTGGTGAGGGACAGTCACTCTCTCGACCCACAGACCAAGTGAGCCCCGGGCCCTCACCCCAGACCCAGCTGCCCGACGGGACCTAGCACCACTCGCTGGTAAGAGCTGGATGACAGCGGAGAAGGCAGGGGCTGTTCGAGGGCTGGACAAGAACAGGGGTGGGTCAAGAAGGGCCGAGGAGTCCCCAAGAGCCCAGTAGGGTTGGTATCCTGATTGGCCTTGGGGAGTGAAGGGAGCCTGTGAGCACCTCTCTGGTGAGGAGACTGCAGCCATCCGAGGCCCTCCCGGGGAAGTCTGGCTGGCCCTCCTAGGAAGGAGGGGAGCTCATGTGGCTGGCAGAACAGCCCATACATCTGTGCGCTGCCTCCTGCTTCCATGATTCTCCGAAGTGCCTACAGGGGAGGTGAAGCAATTCCCGGCCAGCTGGTAGAGCCTCTTCCACCCACGGGGATAATTTGGCTCTGCCAGCTGGCTGCCCAGCCAGTGCACCTGGACTTGAATCTCAAAGACAGACACCTAAGAGTATGAACCTCAGGCTCTTGCAGGCCCCGCATTCTTTAGGGCCCTCTCACCTCAGCTTGTGTCTCCCAGGGCCACATTCATCCATTCGTTCATCCCCTCTTTCTGCACACATACGCCAAGCTCCCGTCTGTGCCAGGCACTGTGCCTGGTGCTGATGCTGCTGAGATGACTAACAGCCATTTCCTTCCCTCTGGGAGGTCACAGTAGAGTAGGTCAGAGAGTCAGGTGAACAGATCGTAACAACATGAGGTTGCAGGTGTTTCAGAAGGACACCTGCTTTGGGGACATGGGGTGGAGGCACTAGCTGTCTGAAAGGATGAGGGAAGAGATCACAGAGAAGGTGACTCTTAAAGGATGGCCAGTGGCTCTAGATTGGAAGGGAGGTATTGTAAGCAGACGGAGAACAAAGGCAAAGAGCAGTGAAATGCCTGGATCTGCTGGGCAGGCCCCGGAGGGCAGTGGCTCCCACACCCAGGAGCCAGGAGGAGGGCACAGGGAAGTAAGGGTACAGGGAAGTGGCTCCAACCCCCAAAACAGGACACCTGCCTCCCCAGGCTCTCAGAACCAGTGGTGGCTGCCTCCGTCCCCTGGCATCCCTGGTCCTGGCTGTCGCTCTTCTCTGGGAGGACGAGGCAGGCATAGCTTTGTGAGAAGAGTTTGACTGCCCTCACTGATGAAACGCTCCAGCCAGGCTCCAAGTTCGTGAATAAAATGTGTGTGGGTTGAGACGAGTCCTGGACAGAGAAAGGGCAGGGCTGGCTTCTCTAGCCAGACAGTGGCTCTGGGCAAGCTGCCTCAGCTCTCGAGGCCTCGCTTCCTCCTCGCTTCCTCGTCATAAAATGAAGAATCCTTTGACATTCCAAGAATCCAGGCATCTCTCTGCAGGGGCCTTCCCATGGCCTGGTCTCCCAACTTGTCACTCTCTGACTACCCCCCTCCCACTCCCCAGAGACAATGACCATGTTTGAAAATGTCACCCGGGCCCTGACCAGACAGCTAAACCCTCGAGGGGATCTGACACCCCTGGACAGCCTCATAGACTTCAAGCGCTTCCATCCCTTCTGCCTGGTGCTGAGGAAACGGAAGAGCACGCTCTTCTGGGGCGCCCGGTACCTGCGCACCGACTACACCCTCCTGGATGTGCTGGAACCTGGCAGCTGCCCCTCCAGTAAGCCTCGGGCGTGGGGCTGGGGACGGAGGGAGGGGGCCCAGGCATGAGCCCACGAGGAGGACCCGAAGCTCCCCCTACCCAGATGTGGTTCGGTGTCACCTAGCCCAAAGTGCTCACGGGAGGTGGGGGATGGTGGTTCGATGCCTCTCGACCCAGCCCCTTTCATCTTCTCCCTCCTGCAGATCCAACAGACTCTGGGAACTTTGCCTTTAAGAATATGCTGGATGCCCGAGTGGAGGGACAGGTGGATGTGCCAAGGACAGTCAAGGTGACGGGGACTGCGGGGCTGTCTCGGAGCAGCACCTTGGAGGTCCAGACACTCAGTGTGGCTCCCAAGGCCCTGGAGACCTTGCACCAGGAGAGGTGAGAGTTGGCAGGGAGGGAGCTACCAGGGTGGGGTAGGGTGTTGCATGGAAAGGGTGCCTTGCTCCCAGAGTTAAAGATCACCACAGGGGAACTCTTAAAGATGATGCTCTGGCCAATGGGTGCCTCCAGGCCACTTTCTAACCACTCCCCTGTCCTTCCACTGCCTCTGGTACCACCTCCCCCCACCCCCACCCCCATCACACACATATGAGGATGAGTGTATTCACATGAACTTGCTCTATGACCTTGGAAAAGTCATTTCTGCTCTTGGGACCTCGGTTTTGTTTCCTGAAAAATGATGGGGTTGGATGGAAATCTCAAGGGTTCCTTCCTACCCTAAGACTCTATGAAATACACTTAACTGCTCCGCACTGCAGCTTGAGCCAGCAGTCTGCTCTCATAAATTACCTCAAGCCTGGCCCCCACACACTCAGGGCAGCCCTTGGGATTGCTACCTCAGCAGCACAAGGGGTGTGGCAGATGCCATGATGATGCTGGGCACCTCAGATGTTTGGTTTGACAGGGGAACTGACTTTTAAGTAGTTAAGTAGTGGTTGAAAGAAGCAGGTGAAGGCTCGGGAGGAAGGAAGGAAGGACTGGGGTGCTTGAGAAATCATCCAGTAAAATGTATAAAGCTTCACTAAGTGCAAAGCGCCCTACTAGGTGCTGGGGTGCACTAGAACGTCTTGGTCCAAGAACCTTGAGATCGAGGAGTGTGAGAAGAGTGTGTAACAGTAACTAGAATTCAAGGCAAGAAGTGGTGCGTGCCATAGAGGGGTTTGTCTGAGTTTTGTGGCAGGTCAGGGGGACTTCTAGCAGGGGAAATGAGGACAGAGTTCACAGGGGACGCAGCCCATGATCTAGACCTTGAAAGATGAGTAGAAATTGGACACCCAGGGCCGAGAGAAGGGCATTACTAAGGCACGTGGGTGAGAAATCGCAAAACTCTAGGGACCATGAAGAGGTATGAATGGAGCAAAGGGAGGTTGGGGTGGGCCCAGAACATGCAGGAACCAGGTGTCTGCTCAAGGAGATGCAACTATCCCATAGTCACCAGAGGGACCCTGGCGATGCTCTGATGTATGTCATGATCAGTCCAACCAGATGGAGGAAGAGTGTTAGTTAGTGCACAAGAGGCAGGGGTTTGAAGCCGTTGAAGCAGGCAGACCAGGCAAGGCGCTGTTCCACTGTCCATCAGAGAGGTAAAGTGAGGACCTGAGCTGGGAAACGCAGTCAGAACGAAGAGGGAGGAATCGCTGCCAGGTCCCTGGGGCAGCAGAATGGACTGGACCTGCCGACTGACTCCAGGGTAAGGGAGTGGGCTTTGTCAAAGACGACGCTAATCTATATCTAATGTATAGTGTGAGGACTACAGTTAATAATTCTGTACTGTTTCCTGGAAATTTGTAAAAGCAGATTGCAGGTGCTCTCACCACACACACACACACACAAATGGTAACCGTGAGATGGATATGTTAATTAGACTATAATAATCACTTCTCTATGTATAACAAAACGTGTTGTACACCTTAAATATATACATAACTTTTATTGAAATAAATAAATATATAAGAATAAAAACCCCAAGATAACTTTGATATTTGACCCAAGTAATGACATTAATAAAGACAGGAAAACCAAGCTTAGAAGTGTATTTGGAGAGAAAAATGGTGGATGTTTTGAGTTCGTGTCCCCACTGAGACAACAGGTGAGAGTGGGCAATAGGTACTTGGGGTGACTATAGGTAACCACACTGTATTCTGTATTTGAAAGTTGCTACAGAGAGTAGATCGTAAAAGAGTTCTCATCACAAGAAAAAAAATATTTGTAATGACTTGTGGTGATGGATGTTAACTAAACTCATCGGGGTAATCATTTCTCAAAATATACATATATAAAATCATTATGTTATGCAGCTAAAACTAGTACAGTGTTATATGTCAACAAGACCTCAAGTTTTATAAATGTTAATGGTATTTGAAAATGAGGGTCTGGAGTTCAGGAGAGAAGTCAAGAGATAAATACATATGCGGTGATCAGCCACATAAAGGTTACAACTATAGGAATGGGGTGGGAGTTCAGAGAGCAGAGAACTGAGAACAGAATCTTAGGCAACATAAAATTTTAGGGCAAATGTGATGCAGACAGAATGGATAGGATTTAGAATCCTGAAAGACAGGAGCAGAACTGGGGTGGCACAGGTGATCAGAAGCCAGAAGACAGCATCTCGCGGGGTGGGAGGTTGGGGGGGGGTGGGGTTGGACAGCAGGGCCCAATGTTGCTCCAAGTTAGGAAAGGTCTTCGAGTTTGGTAAGTGGGAAGTCGTGACTTCAGTTGAGGAGTAGAAACAGAAGCCAAAGCATAAAGAATTTTGGCGAAGGCGGGGAGGAAGTAAAGACAGTGGGTACAGGCATATTGCCAATGAAGTGAAGGAAAGAAACAATGGCAGTGGGAGGGATAGCAAGATCAAAGGACATGCTTATATGTGTGTGAGCGAGTAGAGAGGGAAACTGGTGTTAATGCAGGAGAGGGGATAAGAGATGGAGAGAAAGGGCCCTAGAGGAGATGGACAGAACTAGGAACAGGGAGGAAAGGGAAGGGAGTCCACCCCAGGGCCAAGGAATAAAGGAGAAAGAAGCAACCATGAGGCCCTGTCCTGGGCCAGATGACTGCCAGTCTCTCTCTCAGCACCTGGAGGGAGGTGTCATTATCCTCACTTTATAGATGAGGCCACTGAGACTCAGAGGAGCTGCCCTGCTATAAGCGGGGATCTGGGTTTCAACCTCGGGCTTTCCTCCAAGTCCTCACTCTCTCCCTGACATGACACCACTATGCCTAGCACCTGGGAACGACAGAAGAAAAGGGAAGGCCAGGGCCCAGGTGGGGAGAAGCTCCGGAAGATTCCCTTATGTTTCTCCTGCCACAGGAAGCTGGAAGCAGAGCACCCGTTCCTGAAAGAGATGCGAGATCGAGGCGAGAACCTGTATGTGGTGATGGAGGTGGTGGAGACTGTGCAGGAGGTCACTCTAGAGAGAGCCGGCAAGGCAGAGGGCGTCTTCTCCCTCCCATTCTTCGCCCCATTGGGGCTACAGGTTTGGTTCTCTCTCTCCTTCCCCCCACCCCTCTCTCTCTCACAGTCAGCCTCTCCACAGAGGCTGCATTGACTTTGCCCCATCGGTGCCCAACCAGGACACTATCAAAGACCCATTCTTTCTCCCTGCTCTTCAAGATCCAGTCCCCTGCTGGCCCGACGCGAACCCTGCCTCTGGTCAGTAGCGCCCAGGGAGGCGGGTCCCTGTGCCACATGCCACAGGGATCTATCAGAGAAGGGGAAACTCACAGTCATGGAATATCCTCATGGTGCTCCCCATCTACACAGAGACATCCTTGTTCTCAGTCTCATGGAGGAGACACATGGGTTGGAAAATTCCATGTAAAGAAGTAATGTTCTGGATACCTCTGTCTATTTTGTATAAATATTCAAGGGATGAGTTGGAACGGGGAGTAGGAGTTAGTCATGGAAGGTTTCTTGAAGGAGGTGAGCAAGGGACAGATTGCAAAGAGGAAGAAGGAACCAAGGCCTGGATGGAGGTCCTAAGGTGGGACAGGGATGCACAGGCAGGTGATGGAGCAGGCCTGCCCAGTTCCTTCCTGTGTCTGAGCCAGGAAGGGAGACGCAGATCATTAGTGGGGTGACCTGTGGAAATGAGCAGAGGAGCTGTGAAACCCACTCCATGGAGTCTGGACCAGGTAGAAAGGCAATCAGGGACACCAGTGAAAGGTTCCAACTTCTTGTCTCCCCAGAGGCCCTCAAACTGGCCCTTCACTTGCACCCTCACCCCCCACTTCCAATGTCTCATACTCAGGATCTCTGCAGATTCACAAATCCTCACTGTCCAATCCTAGGGATCCATCAACCACAAGGAGGCGGTAACCATCCCCAAGGGCTGCATCCTGGCCTTTCGAGTGAGACAGCTGATGGTCAAAGGGGAGAATGAGTGGGGTGAGTAGACACCAGCGTGTTCTCCCCTCAAGACAAGAATGACCTGCACCGATACTAAGACGTCCTGGCCCCCTCTTGTGGCAATGTCAGGGAATTAGTGAACGAGAAGGTTGTGTGGTGGTCCGACTTCAAGGAACAGAACAGCAGGGGCTGCCCTGGAGAGAGAGTGAAGGGACTCCTGGTTCTGAGCGTCTCCTGTGTGCTAGGCACTGCGTCAGCTTCGGGGGAGAGGGCGCAGAGAGCAATCAGCCTCAAGGAGCCTGTGGCCAGTGGAGGAAACAGACCCAGACACCAGTACTCGAATGCAAGAGAGAGAATACTGTTATCACAGGAAAGGACTTACAGAGGGGAAAGGATTCCTTCTAGCAAGAGGGGGAGGAGCTGAAGATGCAGCGAGGCATTTGAGGGCAGGCTCCCAGCCCTCCGTAGAGCCCATAGACTGTGAGACTAGAGAAAGAAGGGGGCGCGGGGCAACTGCCTAAGGTCCCTGCTCTCCTCTCTTGCTCCTTACAGAGATCCCACATATCTGCAATGATAACATGCAGACCTTCCCTCCTGGAGGTAAGTGAGATTGCTTTCTGGCTCCCCACTCTTCTGCCCGGCCCCTGACGTGACCTGCTAAAGACTGTGCCCTTGAATAGCACACACACACCAAAACCCCCTGCCAAGGAGCCCCTGGGTTTGTTTCCCCTAAAAATATCTATTCTGAACTCTAGGAAAGACAGACAAAGGCCTATGAGTACCACCCAAGAGGGACAGAGAAACAGACTGAAAGGAACACTTGGAAGCAGAAATAAGACATGGAGACACTGTGTGCTCTCAAATTGTGGGCAGATTGAGCTAACATACTCTCCGTGTGTGTGTGTGTGTGTGTGTGTGTGTGTGTGTGTGTGTGTGTGATTTTTTAAAATATATTTTTATTGACTTCAGAGAGGAAGGGAGAAGGAGAGAGAGAGGGATATAGAAAATCAATGATGAGAACCATTGATGGGCTGCCTCCTGCACACCCCCAACTGGGGATCTAGCCCACAACCCAGGCTATGCCCTGACCGGGAACTGAACTGTGACCTCCTGGTTCATAGGTCGACACTCAACCATTGAGCCACGCTGGCCAGCTGGCATGGCTCTGTGTGTTTTTACAATGATCACTGATGAAGCTGCCTTGACAACTGCTCTAGGTTAAAAGGCATGAGTAGGCTTTATGCTGACACACGTGCATTGTTTCTGTCTTCAGGAAAGCCAGAAGAAGAGAAGCTCATCCGTAAGTGTTTCCTGCCATTTCACTGTCATTTTTTTCGACTCAGAATTTTAAAACTTCAGTTGTTTTATTTCCTTCTCCATGGGACCGACAGGGAGCATGGCAGGGCGGATCTCACCAAACAACTGTCCCTGAAATATGGCAGAAATTCCAATAGCTTAGGGACAAGCAGTGGAAAGGGAGTCTGTGCGTGAGATGCCCAGGTGGTCTGATGCCTTGGACCGGACCGCTGTCCTAGAGGGCCTTAGTAGCTCTAACCTGTCACACACACACCTCTGCAACTCCACCCACCGCCCAGCACCTGGGGCGGAAGCGGCTGAGTCGGTGTTGACAGCTCAATCCAGGTGCCATTTCCCATTGCATTAGCTTTTCTCCTCACCCGGTACTGCCTCCCATGAATGGGGCAAGAGTATCCTTAAACCTGGCTGGTTATCCTAACCCCCTATTAAACCTCATCGCCTGGCTGGGTACCCTAACCCCCCATCAATATTTCATCGCCTGGGTATGGCTATGTTTGGGAGGATTACATTCTTATCATTGTTTTTTTGTTTCTCCTTCAGTCATCCAGGCATCCGATGTTGGTAAGGAATTTTCTGAGTTTCTCCCAAGACTTTGGTGTGGGAGAAGCACTGGGGTGGAGGGAGGGGGAGACAAGTGCTGGGTCCCAGGTCGTGGGGATTGGCGCCACTGCCAGGAAGCCAATCTCTCCAAAGCAGGCTGGACATACTCCTAGGAGGCCAGGTCCCTACAGGGTCAGGCCAAGGTTCAGGCCAACCCTGATCCACTCACATCCCTGTCTATAGACCCACCCACGGATCTCAGGAGCAGTCCCATCTTGGCCTTCACTCAGTAACCAATCATTCTTCTTTGCCAACTAACTCGGGAGAAGGGGAAATAGACCTTCCTTCTCAGCTTTTAGCCGGTCTTAGAGAAAGGGAAGGCACTTGTCTGCTGCTCCCTGGTGGGCCCTGGAGCTCAGGGGGAATGACTATGGCTTAGATGGTACTGTGGGTCCTGGGCCCCTCCTCGCCCCTAACGGCCTCCCCTCCACATACACACATACGCATCTCAAGTCAGGGCTAATGGATAACTTCATAATTGCATTCCTCGGTCAAGAAAAACCAGAGGCCAGGCTAAGGCTGGGAGCAGAGCACGGGGACCTGCGAGGGGTGTGAAGGAGCCTGCAGGGAGAACGCCGACTGAGTGGGGAGGGTGCCAGGTGGAGAGCCGCCTGTTTGCCACGTTTACTGTCCCCACAGGGGAGATGCATGAAGACTTCAAGACACTAAAAGAAGAGATTCAACGAGAGACCCACGAAGTGGAGAAGCTGAGTCACGTGGGGCAAAGCTCCTTGCTCGCGGCCCTCAGCAAACTGCTAGGAAAGAAAAAGGAGCTCCAAGACCTGGAGCTCACGGTGAGGTCCCAGTGGAAGTGTGTGGGGGGGAGGGGGGGGCTGGGAGAAGGGTTTTTGGTGCAGGTGCAGCTGGGGGGAGGGGGGCCTGACACTGGCAGAAGGTGATCAGGGGCCAGGGGATGTGACAGCGGATGCCTTCCCCAAGCTGGCCAGGTGCCCCCGGCTGCCCTGGTGCCTCTGGAGAAGGACAAACAGTGCTGTTTCCTCCAAGGCACATGCTCCTTCCTGATGGACAGGGGAGGCAGCAGGCCAGCAGGCGCTCTCTCGGAAGGGGCCGGAACTTTCCTTTCCAGGATGTAAGGCTCAGGAACCAAGGAACCCAAGTCAGTCCGATATTTTCAGGACTTGATACCTTGAAAAAGAAATCTGGAAATCGGACAAAGTTGACACATGTCCAGGGATTATGTGCCAGACACCGTGCTGGGCCCCTTCCTCGTGTTATCTTGCTCACCCACCTTTCCTCACAGCTTGAAGGGGCTCTAGACAAAGGACATGAAGTGACGCTGGAGGCACTCCCAAGAGATGTCCTCATATCCAAGGCGGTTATGGGCGCCATCCTCTACTTCCTTGGAGCCCTAACAGGTAAGGAAGGAATACGGCCTTCATTTATACACCCTTCTGGTGATAGGAATGAATCACTGAGTGAATTCCCAAATGTTTGAATGAATGAATAAGTAAATGAATGAATGCCAGGCAAATTATAGCACAATGAAGTAGCTTATATCTACATTTTTAAAAATTGGTCTCATGCCTAAGGATTCACTTGGTCACCTTGGATAGTCTGAGAAGATGGCCTGGTCTTGCTAACAGGGGTTGGCATAACATACATAGCTAATCCCATCACATGTTATCCATATTTGTTAGCTTTCATTTCAGGGGTAACATCCTCTGATCTTGCCCCCTGAATTCTCATCTTCGCTCTGCAGGAAACATTCCCCCACTTAAAAGAATTCTCTGGTCCTTCAGGTATAAGCTAAGATGTTTGTTCTCTTAAGAAGTCTGCCATCAAATGCCAAGACCAAAGCAGACCCCTCAGCTATGGCTCCCCTCACACTGTGTGCTGTATTTGTGCGTCCCTTGGTTTTTCTCCACTAGACTGCAAGTTCCTTGAGTGAAGGGAGTACATTTTTACCAAACACACTCAGCAAAGGTGCCTGGCCCAGAGCAGGCGTTCAACTGTGGGTGGGGATGAATGAATGAACGCTGAAAGTCTGGCAGGGTACCCACGTGGAGCTGTACTCCCTCTGCACCACCAACACACATCTCTTCCTCTGCCCTTTTCTGCAGAGTTAAGTGAAGCCCAACAGAAGCTGCTGGTGAAATCCATGGAGAAGAAGATCCTGCCTGTGCAACTAAAGCTTGTGAGCAGCAGCAGACACCGGGGAGAGTCGGGAGGGAGTCAGCCAGAGCCAGGGGAAAGACACAAATGCAGCCTCATGACAGAACCGTCCTGGAGTCTTCTCCCAGCACCTCATGCCCCTTCTCATTTCTCTCCATTTCTTCCTTTTTGCTATTTCACAACTAGAGATGGAAGAGTAGATGCCTGGGGCGATTATCTGGGTTTTCCAGCCTGATCGTGGGAGGAGAGACAGAACACTCTGTTTTTGCTTAGTCCTAGCCAAGTGATGTGAACACATCTTTTAATGTCTCTGAGTAAAATGGGGCTAAAAATAAATGAGCTGCCCTCTGTACAGGGTTGTTAAAAGCTCCAGATGGGCCCTGGCCAGTGAGGCTCAGTTGGTTGGAGCATCGTCCCATACACCAAAAGGTGGCGGGTTCGATCCCCGATCAGGGAACATTGAGGTCAGGGCATTTCAATTGACGTTTCTCTCTCTCCCTGCCTCTCTCTAAAATCAATGTTTTAAAAAAAGGCCCAGGTGGAGTTGTAATGTAATGTAATGAAAAGAGTTTAATAAGAGAAAGGTAGGCATCTTTGTGGTTTTTATGAGTTAGGAGAAAGGAAAGGAGGTTTCCAGTTCTTCCTTTTCATGCTGTCTTGGTTCCTTCCAGGTGGAGAGCACAATGGAACAGAATTTCCTGCAGGACAAAGAGGGTGTTTTTCCCCTGCCATCTAACCTGCTCTCCTCCCTTGGGGAAGAAGAACTGATCCTCACAGAGGCCCTCGTGGGGCTGAGCGGCCTGGAAGTGCAGAGATCAGGCCCCCAGTACACATGGGACCCAGACACCCTCCCCCACCTCTGTGCCCTTTACGCTGGCCTCTCCTTCCTGCAGCTGCTGACCAAGGCCTCCTAACTTGCCTTTTCCATCTGCTTCCTGCTTCCCTAATGCCGCCCCCGCCTCACTATGCTATGTCCTTAACATCTAAGGGCATTTCATAAACCCTAGCTGATCCCCCACGACAACCAATTTCCACTTGACCAACTCTATCTCCTCCTGCCCCTGTAGCACCGCTACCCGCCGAGCCCATCCACTGATGCTTAAGTCCTCTGAGAGTAGAAACACTCAAATTTTAAAAATTATGAATCATTTCAGCAAAACCAAAATTAATTAATTTCCTATCCCAATCCCTCAATCTTGTGCTTTTAAAAATCAAGCTTCACTGGAATTAATGGAAAATATTTTACTTTGAATGAAATGTCTTTGGTGTTTTCTTTAAAGAATCTATCATACGGAAATTCTTAACTTGTGTCAGAAAACAGGCATTATCACACTACATATAGATCATATGTACATGAATACTATTACACTGTCCTCAGGCCAGCTGGGAAGTACTCAGGGAAGAACTATGAGGGTACAGAATGTGGAATCTAGATTCTAAAGTGAGAATATCATCAAAGCAGCGTGTCTTCATAGAGGAGCCTTTGGAGCCCTCTGGACTTGGGTTAAGGGACTGGGAAAGGCAAAAACCTAGAGATACATTGTACAAACCCAAAACAAGACTAAGACAACTTTCAAGTTTATTGGATAAAAATATAGATAGACCCTGGCCAGGTAGCTCAGTTCGTTAGAGCACTGTCCCACTATGGCAAGGTTGTGGGTTCAATCCCTAGGCAGGGCACATACAAGAATCAATGAATGAATGAACAACAAATGGATGTTTCTCTCTCTCTCCCTCTCTCGAAAAATAAATAAATAAATAACTTTAAAATGCAAATAGGTGTTTAAAAAAAAGATACCTGCCTGGTCAGTGTGGCTCAGTGGTTGAGCATTGACCTTTGAACCAGAAGGTTGAGGTTTGATTCCTGGTCAAGGCACATGCCCAGGTTGCGGGCTTGATCTCCAGTGGGGAGCATACAGGAGGCAGCTGATTAATGATTCCCTCTCATCATTGATGTTTCTCTCTTTCTCTCCCTTTCCCTTCCTCTCTGAAATCAATATATATATTGACCAAAAACTTTTTAAAAAGAAATTGTGCTATTATTTTCTGATTTCACCTTTTCCTCTTCTGCTCTCAGTTCAGGGTGGTTGTGGGAGGAGGTGATACAGGTGGACTTGCATATGGATTTGCTAACATGGATATTACAATCTCATAAAACTGCCAGATTTATACCTTCCTCCTCTGCCTGAAACTTGGTTTTAATATCTTTCACCAATCCCTTTTAATATGGTTTATGGGTGGAATAATCTCTCCAAGGTTTTTGGCCCCAGGAGTCAAACTCTTCCCCTTCCTAGGCACCCCTTGCCTTGATTAGTTCCCTCACTCACCAAGAATTCATGATCAACTGCCAAAGACTTTGTGTTAAGCCATCCTCCCCGATTCTGGGGCATCTTCTAAGGCCTCACTCTATTGCTCAAGAACGTACTGAGTAGTTATCTGCTGACTTGATTGTTCTAATCTTATGATGTAAACATAATAAAGAGGTGAGCTCACACCCTAACTATCCAGAAGGGTAACTTCGTAAAGATGAACAACAAAGCTCACCTGTTTTCTTCCTTTGCCATTCTCGCCCACCTTCAGTTACAGATACGGCGTTATGAAGAGGCTTTAATGAGTTTATTCCAGTGATGACTCAAAAGTCCTGTTATCCATTCCCGAGCCCTACGGGGAAGGGGGGTAGTTAGGGAAGAATTGGTCAAGGCATGTTCCCTAAAACTGGAGCACACATTTTTCCATTTAGCAAAGTGGCTGTTTAGTGCATGAGCTACTTGGTACAAAAGTATGAAAAGGGTGTGGTAAAGCCCGGGTCAGGTAGCTCAGCAGGTTAGAGCATTGTCTGGATACACCAAGGTTGCAGGTTTGATCCTTGGTCAGGGCACATACAAGAATCAACCAATCTTCTATATATATAAAAGGCTAACATGCTAAGTGCCCCTCCCACCGTCCGACTGGTCGCTATGACACACACTGACCACCAGGGGGCAGATGCTCAACGCAGGAGCTGCCGAGCTGCAGTGACTTGGCAGCGGAGGTTCTTGGGTGACGCACCCCGAAACCAGAGAGGAGGGAACCTGATTCCTCGAAGGCCGTGAGATTCCACCTTCAGCCGTGGGCTATGTTGTTGCTGGGGCACTGTCAGCCCCTATCTGGTTTGCTGCACTCTTGGGTTTGCATTCCACACCCTGTACGACAGCAACTTTGTAGAGTGCCCTCTCGCACTCTGGGACCCCTCGGGGGATGTCGGAGAGCTGGTTTCGGCCCAATCCCCGCAGGCCAGGCCACGGGACCCTACCTGCTGGAGGGACCCCGCTCACTCTGCAGACACTGGGGAAGGATCCTGGCAGTTGGCTCCAGGGTGTGTCTGGCCTCTCTCGCCCAGTCCTGCCCGGCCAGCCACCTTCTAATTAACTTCCTTTCAATGTGCACAAATCTGTGCACCGGGTCATTAGTAAATGCATAAATAAGTGGAACAACAAATTGATGTTTCTCTTTCTCCCTTCCTCTCTCTCTCAAATCAATCAATACTTTAAAAAATTTTAAATAATTTTTTTCTATATACATAAACTTAAAGAAGATAGTGAAAACATATTCTCTGTCTTCTAGGACTTTACAAGACAGCTAGACTGTCTTGGGGGGGGTCTGACCTGATCTAAAACTCAGGACCTCCGTTATGGAGGAGATAAAAGTTCAAAGAGGGTAGGAAGTTGTTTTGTCTTAGGAAATTAGAACATGCATCCACCTCCTGCAGAATCACTGAACGATTCCCTTGTAAACTAAGTGGGCAGAACTTCTGATCCAATTTCCTTCCCCTGGGGGAGTCCCAGGCTCTCCGGTACACCATTATTCTGCTCCCTATTTCACTACAGTGACTGTCTGGATGCCTACAGGCGCCCCAAAGGACTCCCTGAAGCCTTTGCCAGGAGGGGCTTCCAGCCTCTTTCCTTCACAACACAGGGCAGCCGGAGCACAGCCTCCAGCAGACTGCATTCTGCTGCTAAGCGTTACCACGCCGCCCCGCAATGCACTAGCCCCGGGCCATACAGAGTGGACCCCGACACTTCATTACACTGGAGTGACTGTACGCAAACGCGCTCTACCCCCACCCACCCTCCCAGGCTGCAGGGGTTTTATGCCTCATTTTCAGCGTTAGCTAAAAACCTGATGAGGAAGGCTGGATCCCGTGGTTCGGTTTTATTTTAAGCCCAACAGCCTAGCTCCACCTCCCTCGTTCGCAGCTTTTCTTCCCTCGCGCGGGACGCACTGGGCAGCCGTTGAACGTGAGCCTCGTGGGTCTGGAAGGAGACTCAGCAGCGAGCAAACAGAGTTTGGGCAGAAACCGGCCCGGCTCCTCGTGACGTCATCACGCACCGGGCTCCGGCGGGGCCTCCGCACTCCGCGCTCTTTGAGGCGCCGAGTCCGATGAAGCCCAGTTTGGAGCCTGTGGGGACCTCTCGTGGACAAACACAGAAATGCACTCCGGAGGAAGACAGAAGAAAATCAACATTTAAATACTGCAAAGCAAGCGCCACAAACCCAAACAGGCTCCTCCCCTCGAAGATCCGCCCCCATCCTGCGCTCGGCTGTTGATTTCTTTCCCCTTTGTTGACTCGGCCTTCGGCCCAGTGGGCCTGGCGCCTCCCAGCAGGCCCCGCGCTGGGAAAGGCTTTGCTGCTGCTCCGTCATCGTGCGGCCCGTAGCGATCCCGCGCTCGTGTGCAGGCCCGACTTGGTTCCTGCTCTCTGCGGCGGGGATTCACGCGAGGCCCCGGCCTCAGTCCCCGGACTAGGCCGCGACCCCGTGTGCCATGAAGCAGGAGGGCTCCGCGCGGCGCCGCGGCGCGGACAAGGCGAAGCCGCCGCCGGGCGGAGGGGAACAGGAACCGCCGGTACCCCCGACCCCCCAGGATGTGGAGATGAAAGAGGAGGCGACGGCGGGTAGCGGGGCAACGGGGGAGGCTGATGGGAAGACGGCGACGGCGGCTGAGCACTCCCAGCGGGAGCTGGACACCATCACCTTGGAGGGTACGAACGTCTGGGCCGGGGACGTGCCAGGATCAGCTTCTCCTTGGGACCCCAGCGCAGCCTCCACCACCCCTGGTTCCTAAGGATCGCCCCCCGACCCCCCCGATTTCCCGTCCCCACTGCCCCGACTCTCCCAGCCCCAGCCCCAGCTACTCCGGGCTCAGGACTCCTCCCTCGCCACACACCTCCACCCGCCCGGGACTGCACCTAGGACGGGTCTCCCCGGGTGTGTGGACTCCTCCCTCCTCCCTCCAACTCGCGTTTGCATCCCGACCCTGTCGCGCCCGGGTCTACGACTGACCCTAGAACCTTTGTTTGTGTTTGTGTGTGTAAAGGGGCCGGGAAGACGCGGAAGCTGGCCCCCACCCCCTCCACGTCCCCTTGTTCCTCCGCGTTCACATTTCACCCTCTCCCTCCGCGCCTGTTGCTCTTTCCCCAGTTTCGGATCAAGTGGGACTGGACGATGTCTTGGGTTTTCTCTCTAAAGTGCCTGAGAAACTAGCCCAGACACACGGAAGTGAGCGCAGTTATGCTTCTGGCTGGTGTTCGGAGGGGGAGAGGGTGCTGACTGCATCAGCTCCCACTCTAATGGGCTTAGCATCTAATAATGAACTTTTTACCTGAAATAATGATAGCCAGTAGCAAGGGTGCTGCCTTGGCATTACCTACGGAGTATGTACATGTTTGTGACAAATACTTCACTGTCTTACTATAAAGTAACTAGTGGCCCAGTGCACGAAATTCGGGGGGGGGGTCCCTCAGCCCGGCCTGCACCCTCTCCAATCTGGGACCTCCCCGGGGATGTCCGACTGCCGGTTTAGGCCCGATCCCACAAAAGGCAGTTGGACATCCCTCTCGCAATCTGGACCACTGGCTCCTAACTACTCACCTGCCTGCCTGCTAGATCACCCCTAACCACTCTGCCTGTCGGCCTGCTTGCCCCCAACTGCCCCCCCCCCTGCCCACTGACCTGCTCGTCCCCAACTGTCCCCCTTCTGCCAGCCTGCTTGCCCCCAACTGCCCTCCCCTCCTGTCCTGATCGCCCCCAACTGCCTCTGCCTCGGCCCCACCACCATGGCTATGTCCAGAAGGTCTCCCAGTCTAATTAGCATATTACCCTTTTATTAGTATAGATTCGTGTTCATTGTAGAAATTTTGGAAAATATGAGAAGTCTGAAGTGTAGTGGGGGGGGGGGGATCAACCATGGTGAACATTTTTTCCTGTGAGTTTTTCAGCTGCTCTCCTATAATTGAGATCGAGTTATATGTATAGTATGGAACAGGCATAACTTAATAAGGTGACCTGGTGTGCTTTTATTTAACACACCCACAGGCATTAGCATTCAGTGTACGTATTCCAGAAACATGTACTGACTACCTGATATAGTGGCTAAGAATACAAGTTCAAAACTTAAGTTTCTTTGCCTGAGAGTAAGAGTATCTACTTGATTGGGTTGTTGTGAAAATGAAGATGCTTGGAACCACGCCTAGCACACGACGAACGCGTAGTGAACCCTCCGTAAATATCAGCTGTTATCTTATATCGTATGATGGATGTGGCCCAGCACCCCGTGCTAAGCATACAGAGGTGATGAAACTACTAGTTGCTTGCATTTCCTTATTGGACATTGAAGTGTGGCCAGTTTCTTATTTTTATAAATAGCTATGCAGCAATCATCTTTTGCCCAAGTTTTTAATCTGTCTTTCTAATTTCTTCTTCAGTTTAGAATCAATATGCCTGAGTCGAAAGGGTAAATGTTTTTAAGGTTTTGGAGAGGCATTCTCCAGGAAAACGTATTGGTTTACGTTATACCAGCAGAAATGTCCTGTTCGCCCCACAGTTACCTTAATCGTTTATGCAAGGTCTTTGTAGAATAAGAATAAGCATCTTTGGTCACATTGGTTGCAGATATTTTTCTTTTGTTGAAATCTAATTCATCAGTTTTGTGTGTGTGTGATTTCTCCCACTGTTTACATTTAGAAAGTCTTCTCATATTTAGAGATCTGATAAATATCTGTGGGTTGGTTTTGTTTCTCATCATTGCTTTTTCTTCCTCTCTCTAACCCTTCCCCCACCCCAGCTTTATTTTTCTTTGGCACTTGGTGATGTTTTAAAATCCCCATATGGCATCCATAAGTATTCCTGAACCCTATTAGGGCAAAAGAGGTGATTGGCCATATTCTGCCCTTTTGTAAGAGGCTCCCTAGAACTGCTTGCCTGGAGTGGGGTGGGGGTAGGGAGGGATAGAAAGAGCTGGAAGTAACATCTTTCCCCTGGTCCTTCACAGACATCAAGGAGCATGTGAAACAGCTGGAGAAGGCCGTTTCCGGCAAGGAGCCTCGCTACGTGCTGAGGGCCCTGCGGATGCTGCCTTCCACGTCGCGCCGCCTCAACCACTATGTCCTATACAAGGCCGTGCATGGCTTCTTCACCTCAAACAGTGCCACTCGCGACTTCCTGCTGCCCTTTCTGGAAGAGGTGAGTGAGTCAGGCGCATCCTAAAGCTCTGTCTTGTCACCTGCTGCCGCAGAGAAATGAAGCAAAGCAGCCATTTTATACCCATGGCCCATGGCCCAGGGCACCATCCTTCTGCCCGGGAGTGTCATCCTTCCGAGTCAGGGACGGGAGCTGGAATCAGAAACCTTCCTCCAAACTCATTTCCTGCTGCCCCCAACACAGACCTCTCCTCCAATCGGAGGGCGTCTCCGTTGTCCGAGGAGAAGGTGCCACCACCTCTTCGCCTCTGAGGCTCACTACGGGGGACGGGTGAAGGGGGGTCAGGGGCACAGGGTTTGGAGGTGGAGTTCAGTTTGAATCCCACCTCTACCATTTGGCACCTGTGGGACTTGAGCAAGTAACTAACCTCCTTGTGTCTCATTTTCTTCATTTGTTGAATGTGATGGTCACATTCTGGGGACAGTGGCCGGGGAGGAGTATGGGTAAACGCTTAGAGTGGTGCCTGGCACACAGCGAATGCTGAGGAAGGAAGTTCGATAGTGGTAGTGGTCTCTATGCAGGAGAGGCCTCTCCTTTTCCTTTCTGATTGTGAAATCGCCCTTATTATTCATGGCACACAGTCTAGGTCCTGACCCTTCAGCCACCTTCATCTCCCTAAAACAGTGGTTCTCAACCTTCCTAATGCCGCGACCCTTTAATACAGTTCCTCATGTTGTGGTGACCCCCAATTTCATTGTTACAAATTGAACATAATTAAAGCATAGTGATTAATCACAAAAACAATATGTAATTATATATGTGTTTTCTGATGGTCTTAGGCAACCCCTGTGAAAGGGTCGTTCGACCCCCAAAGGGGTCACGACCCACAGGTTGAGAACCGCTGCCCTAAAACATCATTGACCTTCAGCCACCTAAAATCCTATATACTTACAGTCTGTTCCGTAGACGTGAAAGCTCAGAAAATTCCTTGAAGCAGAATGATGAAGAATCTATTGTCAGGAAAAGGGGAAAAAACCCCCAGGCCACCTGGAAGCTTTTTAACCTTATATCCCTAAATTCACCCAACATGGTCACTTTTTGATCTGTTCATATTATTCCAGTTTTGGTGACTAAATCTGAAAATAAGTACCATGTATAAGTACATTTCCCCAAAATTTCTTTTGTTTCCACACACACACACAAAATTTTTTTTGTCTCATTGTTATTGATCTCATCTCTTAAATTATGTCACTTTATTAAACCCTGACTGATAGAATTTGTAGTAGTTCCAGGTGTGGTGGTTTACTCGCCACCAAGATTGTTGGTTCTATGAGAGATCCTGCATCATCCTTTCTGTCCCCATTGCGTTCTGTAAAATTGTTACACTCCTGTAACCCTCTTTTCTAATGTATTGTATTGCCAGCCTCCTGACTCCCTTTAGAAAGAGACTGTCATCTTTAATTTTTTATCCCCAGCACCTGGGAAAACCTTGGCCTGTATTAGGCATTCAATTGAATACATAGTGAGCGCTTAATACATGTTTGGTTGACTGACGTGACTGAGCTTTCCCACGGTGACGCCTGTCCTCTCCTAGCCCATGGACACAGAGGTGGATTTCCAGTTCCGTCCCCGGACAGGAAAAGCTGCCTCGGCGCCCCTCCTGCCGGAAGTGGAGGCCTACCTGCAGCTCCTCGTGGTCATCTTCCTGATGAACAGCAAGCGCTACAAGGAGGTACTGATCTCAGAGAGAGTGATCCACGTGGCCCCGGCCTTGCCAGGGCTTTGCGGGAGAGGTCGTCTCCAGTGAGAAAAGGAGGTAGTCCCTGGGTTATCCACTGTCCCCCAGGCTCTCCCCCGTGGGGGTGCACCTAACCCTACAGTCAGGGAGACCCCACAGCTCCTGCTCGGGCACCAAGCAAAGGGCTGGCAATGGTCATTCTGTGTACCTGGCCATGGCACAGTACCAGTCTAGTGGGTTCTTTGGGGAAAAGTAGGAGATTTGGAGACAGAAAGACCTGTGTTCAAATCCCAGCTGTACCTTAACGCAAATTAATTTCCCTTAGTTGTATGTAAAGTGGGGAAAACAATGCCTAATTTACAAGATTATTGTTGGTATTAAGTAAAATAATCATAAATAATTAGCACAGTCTGTACATAGTAAGCTTTCACGCTTTTCTTAAATTTTTTATTTTTAAATATGTTTTTATTGATTTCAGAGAGAGGAAGAGAGAGGGGGAGAGAGAGAGAGAAACATCATAAGATAAAAACATCAGTCGGCTCCCTCCTGCATGCCCCCCACTGGGAATTGAGCCTGCAACCTAGGTATGTGCCCTGTCCGGGAATTAAACTAGCACCCCAGCACCCTTTCCATGCACAGGATGCTGCTGCAGCCAGTTGAGCCACACTGGCTTGGGCAAGTAGCCTCTTATTATGGGTCTGAAAAACTCCATTTTGGATATTACATTATATGTCACCACTTCCTCCACTTGGGACCAGCTTCTTTGTCAGTCATAGCCACTGTCCCAAGAGCACACGCAAAAAATGACAGGTCCAGCCCGCCGGTATGGCTCAGTGGGTTAGGGCCTCGTCCTATGCACCAGAAGGTCACAGGTTTGATTCTGGTCAGGGCACATGCCTGGGTTGCAGGTTCAATCCCTGGCCCTGGTCGGGTTGGGGGTGGGAGGCAAACCATTGATGTTTCTCTCTCTCTTCTCCTTTCTCCCTCCCTCCCTTCCTTTCACCCTCTCTGAAATCAATGGGGGGAAATATCCTTAGGTGAGATTTTAAAAAAGGAAAATAAAATGATAGGTCCCACTCCTCAATTCCCTGGGTTTTTTCCTTTCCTTGCAACTGGTTGTTTTTTAGATGTAATTCATCTCCTTTAAAGAGTACAATTCGGTGTGCTCTTTTTGGTATAGTCACAATATTGTGCAGCCATCATCACTAACTCCAGAACAGTTGAATCACCCCAACATTAGTAGTCATTCCCCTCACCCCAGGCTCTGACAAGCACTGATCTGTCTCATGGATTTTCCATAAGAGTGTCTGGCCTCTTTCACTTAGCATCACGTTTTCTAGGTTTATCCATGTTGTAGCATGTATCTGTACTCCATCTTTAAGGCTGAATAATGTGTATGGATATAGCACACGTGGTTTATCTATTCATCGGGTGTGGACACCTGGGTTATTTCCCCTTTTTGGTTATTAATAATGCTGCTATGAACATTGTGTACAAGTTTTTATGTGAACAAATGTTTCCAGCTCTCTTGGATATATGCCTAGGAGGGAAATTACTCACTGGCTCATATGATGGCTCCATGTTTAACTTTTTGAGGAACTAATTCTCTCTCGGCTGCCTCTCCAGGCACAGAAGATCTCTGATGATCTGATGCAGAAGATCAGCACTCAGAACCGCCGGGCCCTGGACCTTTTGGCTGCCAAGTGTTACTATTACCACGCCCGGGTCTATGAGTTTCTGGACAAGCTGGATGTGGTGCGCAGGTGCGGTGGCCACGGGTCTCGGTCTCGGCCCTTAGTTCGGAGATGTGGTCCGTCACTCCCACAGAGCTGTGACTTGGTAGATGTAAAGTGCCCAGCAGGAAGTGGGGGTGGTGGTTAACGTGCCCTTCACATGCCCTGCCATGTCGGGGTTCAGAGAGAGACTGATATTAGAGGAAGAAACAGAGATGACCACGCTGGTTAGGAACTGTCCTTCCAGTCTCTTCCCTTCACCCCACATCAAGGGAGGGCTGATTGGTAGCTAAAGAGTAGATGACAGGTTAGAAAACATTTCACTCCTCTAAAACCTGCAGCGGTGCCCTTCGGCGTGGCTCAGTGGTTGACCTATGAACCAGGAGGTCCTGGTTTGATTTCCTGGCAGGGCACATGCTGGGTTGCAGGCTTGATCCCCAGGGAGGGTGTGCAGGAGGCAGCCAATGGTGTTTCTCTTTCTTTCTCCCTCCCCCTTTCTCTCTGAAATCGATAAAAACATATTAAAATCATAGCCCCATCCTCCCCACCTTCTGCATTGCACTTACCCTGATTTCTCCGTGCAGCATGATACGCTTGTTCATCATGACCATTTTCTGTCTCCTCCACTAGAATGCAAACTCCCTGAGAGCAGAGTTCTGTCCTTTCTGTGACCTAGAATAGTTCATTAAATATTCTGTGGATAATCAGAAAAACAATTTGTATCACGTTCTTAGGAATGGAGAAAGAATAGGGAGGCCAAAAGCAGTTTGAAGAGACCTTTGTCATTTTTTTCATTTCCTCTTGCAGCTTCTTGCACGCTCGGCTCCGGACAGCCACCCTGCGACATGACCCAGACGGGCAGGCCACCCTGCTGAACCTCCTGCTGCGGAACTACCTGCACTACAGCTTGTACGACCAGGCTGAGAAGCTGGTGTCCAAGTCCGTGTTCCCTGAGCAGGCCAACAACAATGAGTGGGCGAGGTACCTCTACTACACAGGTGAGCAGGGGGCCCAACCCCCGAGCCAGGCGGTGCCTCGGGCTTACTTGGTGCCAATTTTCTAAAAATTTGGTGCACTGGGTGCAGAGAGACCCATTTGGCACTCTGGTTTGCAAGGGGGCTTGGATGGTGCCAGTCTCTTGACCCGCTCTTCTCCTCTCACACCCAGGGCGGATCAAAGCCATCCAGTTGGAATACTCAGAGGCCCGGAGAACTATGACCAACGCCCTTCGCAAGGCCCCTCAGCACACAGCTGTCGGCTTCAAACAGACTGTGAGCAACAGTTCTCATCCCTTTGCTGCTTGCTCTTCGGATAACTTGGTTCTGCTTCCCTGTGGGGCCAGGGAAGGCTCCTTAGTCTCCATTGTCCCAGAGGTGGCATCGATGCCTGTGCCCAACGTTGTTCGGGGCACATTAAGCAGATGCCACCTGCACCTCTGGCCGTTTACGTTCAGAGTGTTCTTGGCAGATTGGTATAGAGTGTCCTGATTCCTAGCACTTCTTGTGGTCATTCCAGTCCTGGGCATGGATTGTTGGGAAAACGCTGGCTCTTCCCTGGTCCCTTAGGTGCCCATTTGGGAGCAGTGTTGCCTGTGCCCAGGGACCCCAGAAAATCAGAAGGGTGGCTGATTCAGGTGGAGATAAGCCTTGCACTCCCCCCCTCCCACCCACCCTTCCGAGAACCGTCAGTCACCAAGGGTTGTTTGCTTTTTGTTTTATTTTGAGTGCTGGCCTTGGTATTAAGACACTGTGAGGAATAAAAAAGAAGGATAAGAAATGGTATTTGCCCTGAAGAGATACATAAAGAACTTTGACTCAGAAAAGCTTGAGGCCTAGTAGCCAGATTTGGACTCCGCTTTCCCACTACATATGAGCCTTTGCTCCGACCTTAACACACTATCAACGCCCTGGTGCCCTTGAAAGAACAGATTTAAAACACACAATGAGCCCCAGCTGGTTTGCTCTGTGGATAGAGCGTCCGCCTGCGGACTGAAGGGTCCCAGGTTCGATTCTAATCAAGGGCACATGCCTGGGTTGCAGGCTCGCTCCCCAATAGGGGGCCTGCAGGAGGCAGCTGATCAATGATTCTCTTTCATCATTGATGTTTCTATCTCTCTCCCTCTCCCTTTCTCTCTGAAATCAATAAAAATATTTTAAAAAAATAAAATGATTAGGTTAGTGTGACAGGAGAATCGGTTGTTTTCTGTTCAGAAGTTTATAGAAAGGAAGGTTTGATTTTGGTCAAATAATTAAAGAGATCTTAAAGATCTGGGTTTTGAAAGATGGGCAGAATTTTCTCAAAGGAATGGCTTTTCAGACACATATAGTACATGTGCAGAATGTGAGATTGCTTACAATACTGGACATACACTAAAGTTCTTCGTAAAAATCACTAAAAATGAATGATGAACATAAAGGCTGTGTCCACATACTGGGGATAGACGGTGAAAGGTAAAGCAGTGTTTTTAAACCAGATTTCACTATAGATGAATAAGGTTTCCATGTTTTCTTTGGTGGAGCTGGGTGGCAGGAAGGAGCAGAGAGAGCTGGAATGAGGTCAGTGGGCTGCTGGTGAGGGAGCAGGGAGAGATGGTCTGGTTGCTTGAGGGAAAGAAGCAGAGTTGGGAGAGCTTCCCAACTTGAGCAGGAAGGTCAGGGCCTTGGAAGAGACGGGAAGGAATGGGGTAAAGAGCACAGTAGAGAAGCTAGCTGTAAGTGACCGTGGAGTCCACGGCAGAACACTCTGGAAGCTTGCTCATCCATAGCGAGAGCCACAGGCTGCTCCCAGGATGCTTCACCAGCGTCCATTGCTGTCTCAGGCTGCTCAGGCCGCCTTCCCACGGAACGCAGCCTGGTGGCTTCAGCAGCAGACACATATTTCCTCACAGTCCTGGAGGCCAGAAGTCCAAGGTCAGGGGTCAGCGGTAGGATTCCTCTGAGGGCCTTTCTTTTGCTTGTAGGTGGCCATCTTCTTCCAGCGTCTTCGAATGGTCTTCCCTGTGCATGGCTGTATCTTAATCTCTTCTTATAAGGGCACCAGTCATATGGGTTGGGGCCACTCATATGACCTCATTTTACCATAATTACCTCTTCAAAGACTATTTCCCAATATAGTCACATGCGAGGTACTGGGCGGTTAGAGCATCGCCACTTCAGAGCAGGGTGTGTGCCGACTGGCCGGATGGAAGGACACGGGGCCAAGTGTGGTCAGAGGGTCCGATGCTCCCAGTGCCTGGCTCCACAGGCGGAGCCTGGACTCCCTGCCCAGCGCAGGCTCAGGGTCCTCCTGTCTCCGTGGCCTAATCACAGTGCCGCTGTCCCCTTTCCCAGGCTGTCTGACTGAATTGAAGCCCCATTTCATTCTCTTCCACCGGGGGGACCCCTGCCCACTGTGTTCCCGTGTCACACTCTGCCAGGTGCACAAGCTTCTGATTGTGGTGGAGCTGTTGCTGGGGGAGATCCCGGACCGGCTGCAGTTCCGCCAGCCGTCTCTCAAGCGCTCACTCATGCCCTACTTCCTTCTGACCCAAGGTAAGGCCAGTGCCCCTCCCAGAGCTTCAGGGCCCTGGCCTGTGGCCTCGGGGGTGTGTCCCTTTGCCTCCTCTGACCTGCTCCTCTCCCCCCTGCAGCTGTCAGGACAGGAAACCTCGCCAAGTTCAACCAGGTCCTGGATCAGTTTGGGGAGAAGTTTCAAGCAGATGGTACCTACACCCTCATCATCCGGCTACGGCACAACGTCATTAAGACAGGTGAGCATCGGGGCGGAGGGGCCTGGACCCAGGGACAGGGACAACCCTGTGGGTGTCCGCGGGCAGTGAAGGGTCTGCTCTGCCCGCCCACCACTCCTTTCCCCCCCAGGCGTGCGCATGATCAGCCTCTCCTACTCCCGAATCTCCCTGGCTGACATCGCCCAGAAGCTGCAGCTGGACAGCCCGGAGGATGCGGAGTTCATTGTTGCCAAGGTGGGGCTTGTCCAGGGCCGCGGTGTCACCTTCCTGCCTCATTTCAGGGGACGGGAGCGGGAGGAAATGGGCCGGGAGGGGGCGTGGGTAGAGCGGTGCCATCTTGCAGGAAGCTGCCGGAGAGTGTGTATGTGAGTGAATGTATGAGAGTGTAAGGAAGTCAGAGACTGGGACAAGATGTTCTGGGGCTGAGAGGATGGGTGGGCTCTTTGGTGACCTTCCCTTGCTTTGGGGCCCGCAGGCCATCCGGGACGGCGTCATTGAGGCCAGCATCAACCACGAGAAGGGCTACGTGCAGTCCAAGGAGATGATCGACATCTATTCCACCCGGGAGCCCCAGCTCGCCTTCCACCAGCGCATCTCCTTCTGCCTCGACATCCACAACATGTCTGTCAAGGTGAGGGGCGCTGGGCTGCAGGCGCCGGCTGGCAGCATCACAGCACCCGGTTCACGTGGGCGCCTCGGAGAAGATTGTGTGGTTTGGGGCCCCGTTCCCAGCCGTCTCGGTAAAGCCCCTGTGAGGACGGGGCCTCAGGGGACGAAGAACTTTGCTTGTGGGGCCGTAGCGCCTTCTGTTGCTTTTAAGGGGTCTAGTTGCCAAGGAGGACAGAGACTCGCAGTTCAGGGTTCTAGATTTGGCTCCAAATTGGAGTCATTTGCCTTCTCTGGGGCTCTGTTTCTCCCCCTGTGAAGCTGATAGTGAGATATTACCTGCCCTGCCTGCTTCACGGGGTTGATGAGATTAAATGAAATCACCGTCTTAAGGGACTTAGTGAAGTCCAGGTTGTGCACAGGCAGGGCTGTATCTAGTCCCCAAAGGCTGTGAGCCCTTAGCCCGTGTCGGCACTGAGCGAGGCGCCTGTCCTGCTGGCTTCCGTGTTTGTTCCTGGTCTCCCTCCCGCTGGAAGCCAGGCATATCACTTGCCTTGCTTACGGTTGGGCAAAAGCCATGCCCACAACACACCGTTACCCCCCCCTTTCCCTGTGCCCCTCTCTTTTTCTTTTTTTTTTTTTCTTTTGTTAATCCTCACCTGAGGATACATTTCCATTGATTTTTTAGAAAGAGTGGAAGGGAGGGGTTGGGGGAGAGAGAGAGAGAGAAACTTGGATGTGAGAGAAACACATCAATTGGTTGCCTCCTGCACACTCCCTGACCAGGACCAGGAATCGAACCTGCAACCCAGACACATGCCCTTGTTGGAAAGCAAACCCACTACCCTTCTGTGTACAGGCCGACACTCTAACCACTGAGCAACAACGGCCAGGGCCCCTATCCCCTTTTCCTCCCCCCTGCACCCCCACTGAACTCAGGCCGGACATTGCATCCTCTGTCCGGACTGCTTTCCCTTCGTTCCCACAACCAGCCCATTCCTCACTGCCGTTCCCCTGCCTGCCCGTTCCAGAGGTTAGTCATTTGTACCCCAGAGTCTCCTCATTCTCTTTTCAGCATGACCACATGGCACTGCAGTAACTCATTCCATGCCCGACTCCCCGCTGTACTAACCTGGAGACCAAATAGCCTGTCTCACTGGGTCTTGGTGCTGGTACGCAGAAGGAGCACAATAAATGTGTGTTAATGCCGCCCCTTCATCTTGCTCTCCTCTCTTTACTCTGCTTCAGGCCATGAGGTTTCCTCCCAAATCATACAACAAGGACTTGGAGTCTGCAGAGGTAAGCTGCCCTCTGCTGTGGGGAAGACTGGGAGGTAGGATGCCCTACAGAAAGGAAAGGGGTTTCTGAAAGGTCTGGGGCCGCTGTGAAGCTTGGGCAGTTCCTGGCCGGGGGTGTGTCTGGAGGAGTGAGAGAGGCCGCACAGCCCTCACGCCATCTCCTTCCCCAGGAACGACGAGAGCGAGAGCAGCAGGATTTGGAGTTTGCCAAGGAAATGGCAGAAGATGATGACGACAGCTTCCCTTGAGCTGGGGGGCTGGGGAGGGGTGGGGTGAGTGGGGACTGGCTCTTTATCTTTTCCCCTCGGGGTCCCCTACCCAGGGAACTGGCCCCTTTCCCCACACACAGCTCACAGACTGCGTATTGTGGGGCAGGGTCGGGGGATGTAGAGAGCCAGTCACCCCCACCTCGCCCCAGGGCCCCTCCCCAGCCCGTGACTTAGCACACGGAGGGCCAAGGGCGGGCAGGTGGCCTCCCCAGGGCAGGGTCCTGGCTAGTGGTGTGGGCATCAGGTGGGAGGGAAAAGACCTGTGCTCTCCTCCAGGGAGTAGAGGACTTGAATTGGGACGTGGGTTGGATTGTATGTTTTTGAAGCTTCAATTATGATTTTTAAACAATAAAAAATTCTCCAAAGCTCTTTGTGCATCAGTTAATTACTGTGCTTGCTCTCACACCTGCACTGTTGACAGGCACAGGGTTTTTCTTGGTCTTGGGGTCTTAGCCCCAGGTGTGATCTGAGGACCACAGCTGGAGATGAGGAAGGCAAGGGCAGGGTGAAGAGACAAAACCTCTCAGGCTCCTTCCCCACATCTGACAGGATTCGATTCAGTGACCTCCTGGCTCTAACAGGAATCTAGACTTCAAGGGAATCAAAGGGAAGGCGAGTCTGACTCTCAGGGGAGGTTTGCGGAGAGGAGGGTCTCCCTCTAGGCAGCCGCAGGTTGAGAGCAGAGGTGAGGCTGGAGGGGGCTCCCTGTGGCCCCAGCCCACCTCTACCAGCTGCGGATGGTGGGGAATGGCCAGCCTGGGGCTCCCTGTGGGGCATTTGAGTTACTCCCATGTTCTCTGGCTGGCCCCTGGGTCATCGCTGCACATACACTGTTCCTGCCAAGTTCTGTCAACTGGACATGCGTTGGGGTTTTCTGAATTCCTCTCCTGCTGCTCACCCTACTCCTGGAGGGATTCTCTACACATCCCCTGGGCTTCCCAGCCGTTTAACCCCCTGGCTTCCAGACCACTCGTAACCAAATAATTCCTGAAAAGGGAGTTGGGGTGAAAGACTCCCAACTGGTTAGTTCTTTATATATATATATATATATATATATATATTATTGATTTTTTTACAGAGAGGAAGGGAGAGGAATAGATAGTTAGGAACATTGATGAGAGAGAAACATCGATCAGCTGCCTCCTGCACACCTCCCACTGGGGGTGTGCCCACAACCAAGGTACATGCCCTTGACCGGAACCGAACCTGGGACCCTTCAGTCCGCAGGCCGACGCTCTCCACTGAGCCAAACCGGCCAGGCCCAACTGGTTAGTTCTTAAGAGCAGGGGCATTTGTCTTCCCAGGGCCTCCCCAGGGGCTGGCACTCTGGGTTCAAGAAAGTCTTGTTGGAAAAGGGACATTGTATTCATCACCAACTTTGGAATTTCATCCCCCAATATCCCTAATTTCCATGAAAGGCATTTTGTAGACGCCTGGCTTTGGCTCCTGGTCCCACCCAGCCTTGGTCACAGTGCTTTGGCATTGCCCATTTCCTTTATGCTGCTGCCACCTCCCCCTGTACTAAAGTTCAAAAACGTTCGCTTTGTGAAATGGCACTTCCCCCAAAGTCTCTGTGGAAGATGTTTTTATTCCATCGTCCAAACTTTTTTTTTTTTTTTTTGAGAGAGAGACAGACAGAAAAACATTGATCAGTTGCCTCCGGCACACACCCCTACCAGGAATCGAACCCACAACCTGAGTATGTCCCCTGACCAGGAACTGAACCTGTCGCCTTGTGATGCTTGGGAGGACATTCCAACTGAGACATACCGGGGACGTGACTGCCGGCGAGATGCCAAGATCAGGTTCCCTTCCGCCAGGCTGCGCTGCCTTCTCCCAGCCTGTCTGTGGCTCTAGCATCTGGGTGGTTAGCTTTTGTCCCCACGAGGCTGTCCTGGCCCTCGACCACTTTCCTGACCTCTGAGAGTGACTTTCTCTGAGTGTCTGATGAGGGGACGCGTGTACAGAGGACAGACGCAGCTGCTGAGCTCTTCCTTGCTTAGCACGTCTCATGGGAATTACAAGTCTTCCTGATGATGCCCACCCTCGCAACTGTTTCTAGACATTAAACTCTGTGCCTCAGACCCTTTCTTTACTTGGTAGCGGGGTGGAGAGGGTAGACTTGGAGTCATTTGCCATGATTCCCTGGTTCTTGCTCACCTTGTCTGCTCAACTGTCCGGAACTTCCTTGTAATTCATCCCCATCAGCTTGGCTTTTTCCCTGGAGAAGCAGGTCGTTTTTATGCTTGGAGAGCCCGCTGTGTTGTCCAGCTTCCAGTTTTGTTTTTTTAATTGGAAAACTACAGAGAAATACAAAGAATAACATAACAAATACCCATGTGAACCGGCCATGGGTCCACCTGATTCGGGGGCTGGGGAGCGGTGAAGGGTTAGAAAAGACAGACAAGAGAGTAAAGCTGGGGCTAAGTGGGACGCTGCCCTCTCTGATGGAGAGATAGCGCCACGCCCCGCAGGCCGAGTCCTTATTTTATAGCCAGATTCCACGAGGCAAAGTAAGGGCGTGGTCAAGCTGTTCACAATGTTCTCAAGGATTGCGAATCCACTCGATTACATGCACCTGATCAAGCTTTGTTTACTTGCACCTCCCGCAGCCCATCTCACTCAGCCACGTGGGACCACAGGTTCGGACCATAAGGTCAAGCTTACTAGGTACAACCAGCCTTTGGCTGTCATTGTGCTGGGACTTGCGCGTGGCTTTGCCCTCTCATTAGTCTGAGAACCTGTCCAAACGCTGTAGCCGCTCTCCACACCCATGTCCTTTCCACCCGCATTTAATAAATGTTAACGTTTTGTTATTGTGTCGTTTTTAATCCAAGTGAAAGTATTAGCAATGAATTGGAAGCCCATCTTGTCCATTCCCCAGCCCCTCCCTTCCTTCCCAAGGCAGACACTGATGGATTCAGTGGGCAGCCTTCCAGCTTCTGTTTTTACACCTTTACTACAAAATATAGTATTGTTTTGCCCTAGCCAGTTTGGCTCAGTGGATAGAGCGTCGGCCTGCAGACTGAAGGGTCCTGGGTTGATTCCGGCCAAGGGCACATTCCTGGGTCGCAGGCTCGATCCCCAGTGGGGGGCGTGCAGGAGGCGGTCGATCCATGATTCTCTCTCATCGATGATGTTTCTATCTCTCTCTCCCTCTCCCTTCCTCTCTAAAATCAATAAAATATTTATAGTATTGTTTTGAGTCTTTAGATCTTTGTAAATGATGTATCGCATGAATGTAACTTGCTCTTTTCACTCAGTATTGGTTTTGAGGTCTAATCATATTGATATGAGCCCAGCACTGTTCCAGGCACTGAGAACTCAATGGAATAAAACTCCTTTCCTCTCGGAGTTTGTCAGGGGGCGGCAGGGAGGCATATGTGGTATGAATGGACCACCATTTCTTCAGCCATTCCTGTTGGTGAGCATCTGTTTACTATTACAAGCCATGCTGCAAAGAACATCTCTGCCTGTCTCCTTACACACGTGTTACCGTATACATAGCGTGCAAGCTTTCTTAAAGGGCCAGATAGTACATTTTTAGGCTAGTGAGCCATATGGTCTGTGACAATTAGTCACTTCCGCCCTTCTTGAAAGCGGCTATAAACAATATGCAAATACATTGTCTATGAGCACTGGGGTTTGAATTTCATACAATTTTACATGTTATGAAATATTATTTTGATTTTTTACCCAATCATTTAAAAATGGAAAACCCATTCTTAACTCAGGATGTACGTATCTTGGCCCACTGGCCAAGTCTGCAATAAATGAGTGACTCCAGAGCCTGTATACGGATGCTCCACACCCAGTGCCAGAGGAAAGCAGGAAGGATGAGGAGGGGAAGTTGCTGGCCCGCTCTGGGCACTGGGAAAGCCTTTGGGAAGTTGGAAGGATGAATAACTCGGGGTCTCTGGAGCCAGACCCTTTGCCAGAAAATCATTTTGGTCTAGCTCAGCCTGCATGAGCCGTGGCCAGTGACAAGCTCTCGCCTCTCTCCCCTCTGCCTGGTCTTTATTCTCCCCTGAGTTGGGCAGAAGTCTAGATTGAGCCATTATCCATGAAGTACAGCCATCTGAACAGGAAGGTGATGTGATGGGAGCCACAGGAGCTTGGGAAGCAAATCTGTCTGGCCCTCCCTTGACGGTGACCTTGGGCAAGGCCCTTCGCTTCTCCGAGGCCATCCCTTGTCTACAAGAATAATCCACATCCGACCTCTTGGTTGATAGGATGAAATGACAAAAGTGTAGCCCGGCCGGTGTGGCTCAGTGGTTGAGCGTCGACCTATGAACCAGGAGGTCACGGTTCACTTCCTAGTTAGAGCACATGCCTGGGTTGTGGTCTCATCCCCCAGTAGAAGGCGTGCAGGAGGCAGCTGATCAGTGATTCTCTCTCATCATTGATGTTTCTATCTCTCTCTCCCTCTCCCGCTCTCTGATATCAATAAAAATCTTTTTTTTTTTTCTTAAAAAAAAAGAAATGACAAAAGTGTAAGAGAAGAGGGCTGACATGATTGCCAGCCAGCATTCAGACTCTCTCCCTGTGGGAGGGGTGACGCTCATCACTGACGGCAGCTCATCACTTCCTCCGGAAGCAGCCCACTCATCCTCCATCTCACACCATTAGGCAGCACTTTCCTTCTGTTGAGCTGAAAACTGGCTGTGGCTCCACTTCTGGTCCCCTTCTGGCCCCGAGACCACACAACAGCCCCTCCTCTTCCCCAGGTGAAACAGCCTGTTTTCTTTAATCATGACCTTGAGTCCTTCCACCATTCTGTCCACCCTTCTTAGAATGCACATATTTTTCCAAACCAAACATCTGATACACCTGGACTGCAGGTGAAGATAAAAGTCTGGGCCTAGCACTGGCCAGGTCACGAGTGAGGAAAGCCAAACGCTGGTCAGACGTGATGGTTAAGAGTTTAAGACTTTGGCACAGGGCAGATCTGGGTTCTGCTCCTTGGCAAGCTACTTAAGCTCTCTGAGGTCGGATTTGTCTTCTGTCAAAGGGGAAAGGGTCCTAGTTCCCGCCGAATAGGCTTACTGAGAGGAATTTGACGATGTATAGCCAGCGCTGCTCACTCGGCACACTGGCCGAGGCGGGCTGAACTCTCCGGAGGTTTTAGGGGTCATGTTTGTTCCTGTGAATTCCCTGCCCTCCACAGCTGTTAAACCCAGCCCCCGACCCCACGGAGGTGGCTCCAATCAGTGCATGGTGGCAAAATGCCTACCTGAAAGTGGGGGTGGGGAGCCGATGCCTGCTCCAGGCAGGACAGGGGCCCGGAGGCAGGATGTGAACAGATCAGCAGGTGAAGACCCTGCCAGCTATGACCACCAGGGGGCACCCCTGTTCCAGAAATGACTTCACCCAGAGAGCCACACCTGCTCCTCCGGTGAAGATTGATGCCTCTGTCCCCAGCGCAGTTCAGACTAAATTGGGACAGAGACGGACAGCCTTGGTGTGCTTGGCCGGACTGCCCTGGGTAGGCCCGTGGCCTGGCCCGAGGCAGAGGCCCGGGTTGTAACTCTGGCTCTGCTACCCATGACCCGGGACCAGGCGCTTCCCTCCCTGGCCCGGTTCACAGGGCAGATCTGGGTGCTGCTCCTTGGCAAGCCACTTAAGCTCTCTGAGGTCAGATTTGTCTCCAAGGTTCCTTCCAGTGCCAACATGGCCTGGTTTGCGGATTCAAAGCCAGGGCAGTCTCCTCTCTCTCACCCCCAGCCCTCTCCCCCTCGGGGCAGCACACGCACTCTGGCTGGCAGTGCACCCGGCCTGGGAAGCCACGTGTCCCAGACCCCCAACTCCAAAGCCTGGGACACTGTTCAGGGAGGTTGGGGAGGTTGGGGTGGGGAGAGAGGAAGAGCAGGGTTAGGTGAACCAAGAGCCTCCAAGGGTCTTGCTTCATTCAGGACAGGCATCCGGTTTCCTCTGGTCTCTGCCAGGATTCCAGGGGCTTAAAGGAATGAGTCATGGGGGGGATTGGGGAGTTCCCAGCTAACCAGTGCAGGACAGGAGCCTGGGATGCTGGCCATAAAGCTGTGCGGAGGGTCGGGAGGCAAGACCCTAATGTCCCTAACCCCCGGCCCCTGGCCTCTCAGGGGAGGATTCAGGAAGGCAGCCTAGTGGGAGTTGGGGGGTAGGAATGGGGGCGACCAGCTTCTTCCCTCTCAGAATTTAGGGAGAGAGAGCAGGTGGCTTGATTATCCCAAGGGAAAGTGGCAAAGGGCGCTGCCCCGCAGGTCTGCCAGGAGAGCGGGTGGGGCTGCCTGGAGGTCAGCCTCAGAGCAGTCTGACCCCACTGACTCCAGCCTCCAAGGCTTTTGATTGGTGGCTCAGCCTTTGTTCTGGGCTCTGTTCAAACACTCTGGGGCAGTTCAGGCCTGGGTGGGGCTAAGGGGCGGAAGAGGGTTTGAGGGGGCACCGACGTCAAAGAAGGATCAGGGATTCCACAATTTCACAAAACTTTCGCAAACGGCTTTTTGTCCCAACCCCCCTTCGTTGTCCTGGACACTAAATTTGCATAAATCCTGGGAAGCTATTACTAAGCCTTAGTCGCAGGTAATTTCCTCCCGGGCCCCCATGGGCTTCTGTATAAAGGCCCGCCAGAGCTGGTCCCTGACAGAGCCCGAGCCTGCAGACCCAGCCAGACTCTGCTGAGCCCGCTGCCCAGAGCCCCATGAAGCTGATAGGTGAGTGTCCTGCCCAGGATGCGGGGCTGCCTGCCTGGGGCAGGGGAGGGGGGTTGGACTGGCCCAGGGTCTGGTGGTCCCTAAGCCCCCAGAAAGGGGCCCTGGTGGGAGGGGAGAGAATGGCTCCTGAGCCCCATGCGCCCGCTCTCAGCCCTGCAGCTGCTCCTCTGGCACAGCGCACTTTGGACAGTGCGAGAAGCCACTCCCCTGGGCCCTGCCCGCACCCTGCCCGAGACCTTCCTGCTCAAGTGCTTAGAGCAAGTTCGGAAGATCCAGGCTGATGTCGTGGCCATGCAGGAAAGGCTGGTGAGTGAGGGGCTGGCGGCCAGGCAGGGAGGGCACACACGCTGCCCTGCCCGGCGGATGCAGGGGAAAGAGGACCCAGGAGAGAGCTGAGGGAGGGGAAGGGAAGCACGGGGAGGCACGGGGACAGGGAAGGAAGGTAGGAGAGGGGGAGCCCTGAAAGGCGGGAAGAAACTGGGGAGAGAACCTTCTGGGGACCGTGCTAGGATGGAAGTGGAGGGCAGAATGGGGCTGAGGAGCCTGGCAGGACATGGAGGGGAAGACCTCAGAGAGATGCGGGGGGACAGCTTGGCTCTATGCAGTCCCCTGCACTCAGCATCCTTCTCGTCCCCAGTGTGCCACCCACAAGCTGTGCCACCCCGAGGAGCTGGTGCTGCTCAGGCACTCTCTGGGCATCCCCCAGGTTCCCCTGGGCAGTTGCTCCAGCCAAGCCCTGCAGCTGGTGAGTGACTGAAGGGGAAGAGGGCGGGGAGGGGAAGGATGATCTGGAAGGCGCCCCACCTCCAGGCTCCAGGCTGGGGCCCTGAGGGGAGCATCCCAGAGGCACCCCCTAACTCTCCGGCTCCATCTCCCCAGACAGGCTGCCTGGGACAGCTCCACGGTGGCCTCTTCCTCTACCAGGGCCTCCTGCAGGCCCTGGCAGGAATCTCCCCCGAGTTAGGCCCCACCTTGGACATGCTGCAGCTGGACATCACCGACTTTGCCACCAACATCTGGCAGCAGGTGAGCCTCGGTTGGGAGGGGCAAATGTTAGGGACCTAGAGCGAGCTGGTCCCTAAAGGTCGTGCTGGCAACCTGGGGGGTGGCGGGCTGTATGTAGGGAGCTACCGCCCCATCCCAGGACCCTCCTGCTGCTGGCCTTCCCACGCTCCGCTAGCTGAGGGCAGGAGTGGGATCACTGGAGCTCCAGACGCCTGGGTTCAGGCCCTGGCTCCACCTCAGCCATGTGCTCATCCATCGCCCATCAGGCCTTTGCATTTGTCATCTGTGACAGCCATGCCCACTCGGCAGGGCCTGCTGGCTGATCTTGTCCTTTCCCCCACAGATGGAAGACCTGGGGATGGCCCCTGGCGTGCAGGCCACCCAGGGCACCGTGCCCACCTTCACCTTCACCTCGGCCTTCCAGCGCAGGGCAGGGGGCGTCCTGGTGGCCTCCAACCTGCAGAGCTTCCTGCAGCTGGCCCTCCGCGTCCTGCGCCACCTCGCCGAGCCCTGAGCAAAACCCTACCCACCCGGTGTATTTATCTCTATTTAATATTTATTTAAACCTAATATTTAAAGACGGGAAGAGCGGAAGAGCGGAAAGGAGTCTCCGATTCCTGGGCCCTTCCCTCCACCTCCAAGTGTCATTCTGTCTGTGGCAGAGAGAAAGCTCCTGTCTCCCTGTCCCCTGGACTGGGAGGTCGATAGGTAAATACCAAGTATTAACTCCGATGACTGTGGTGGGCACTGAGCCCCCGACGCCGAGGGCCCCCGACTTGGGGCCCTTCGGAATAACCAGAAACTCTCCCACGTGGGAGACAAGACAGCCGTTTAATATTTAAACAGCATGTTTGCCGCTGGGCCCTCGCATCCCTCCCTCGCTCTGGCTTCAGCGTGGCGTGCGGATGCCAGGCCTCGCTTCCCCTCACGTCTCCTCCCCACGGGCATGAAGCCCAGCAGAGGCAGCCTGAGCTGGGAGGCTTGACCCTGGGGTCCCACAAATTTGATGGGTAATCTAATTTTTCTTAAGATTTTTGGGGGCATGTCTTGACGCCCGTGGGGTGTCTCTCGTTTCTTCTGGATGCCCTAGAGAGACACCCATAGGCTTGGGACACCACCCCCACCAGGGCCAGGACTCTGCCTCCTTTTAGGGCTGTGCAGATGGTCGTGCACCTGCCTTGCTGGGTGGGGCTGGCAATGTGGGCGGGAAAAGAGGAGGGGGATTATGTGATGGGTGAGAGGGAAGCTCAATGTTCACTCTCGGCCTCTACTTTCTTATTGTAGCCAAACTTCGTGTTAATAAAGTGTTTGTCTCTAGCAAATGTCCTTCCTCCTTCTTGAGTCCAGCTGGTGCCTGGCCAGGGGCTGGGGGGCAGGGAGTTGAATGGCGGTCAAGGGCGGAGGGAAGGGGAGAAGGGGTGGGGGAGGAGGGGCAGTCCTCTGGCTCATCAGGGTTCATTCCTGTAGCACGTATGCATCTTGCACCTACTCTGTGCAGGCGCGAGGCTCATGCTCGGGACACAGCAGTGCGCCAGGCAGGCATGGTCCTGCCCTCGTGGAGCACAGCCTGGTGGGGAGACAGAGGGCAGACGGGACACTGCTACCAGGAGAGGAGAGTGTGGAGTTCAGGGGGAACCTTAACAGTCCAGATGCATTTAATATTTGCAGAGCCGGGCAGTTTACCATCTTCCATGAACTCCAGCCCATCCGCACGCACAGGTGCCTACAAACATGAATTAAGAAGTGCCTTGCCCCAGCCGGTGTGGCTCAGTATATAGACTGTCAGCCTGTGGACTGAAGGGTCCCAGGTTTGATTCCAGTCAAGGGCACATGCCTGGGTTGCAGGCTCAATTCCCAGTGAGGGGCGTGCAGGAGGCAGCTGATCAATGATTCTCTCATCATTGATATGTCTCTCTCTCCCTCTTCCTTCCTCTCTGAAATCAATAAAAATATATTTTAAAAAATATGTTCATCTTGCTTGCCATATGTGTAACACAACTATTAAACCACTTTTTTTAAAAAGTTTTAAAAAATCAATGAAAAAATATCCTTGGGTGAGGATTTAAAAAAAAGTGCCTTGGCCTGGCCAGTGTGGCTCAGCGGTTGGGCACCGACCTATGAACCAAGAAGTCTAGGTTTGATTCCTGGCCAGGGCACATGCCCGCGTTGCAGACTCGATCCCCAGAAGGGGCATGTAGGAGGCAACCGATCAATGATTCTCTCTCATCATTGATGTATCTATGGCTCTCTCTCCTCCCTTCCTTTCTGAAACCAATAAAAATGTCTATTTTTTTTTAAAAGGAAAGTGCCTTGTATCGATCAGGAGGCTGAGCGAAGGTGACTACTTGGGTCGGAACGCAAAGCCCGGGCTCTACTCTCCCTCCCGCATCTGCCTCTGATGGGCGGGGAGCGGTCTCCCACGCTGCTCTCCTGCTGGTCTCAGCGCCTGGGCTGCGAGGCGGAGCTGCAGCTAGAGAGGGGCCGCTTCCCACAGGGGCACAGCTCTGCGCCCTCAGCTCAGGTGCTCACGTGGCCCCAGGTGCCTCACCAGGCCCAGGAAAGTCCAGCCGGCCAACCAGTCCCCAGTTCCCCTCCCAAGGCTTCCCCGTCCTCATCAGCTCTCACTCCCTTCTGCATGTGGCTCCTTGGAGAGCAGGGTGTGGCTGAGCCAGCTGGACCTCCCAGCTGTGTGGCTCAGGGTCCTCCCTCTCGGTCAGTCCTGAAGGAACTGGGCTTGGAGTCGTGTGAAACAGAGCTCCTGCCCCTCACTGCCCCACAGCCCCCCCCCCCCCCTGCTCTTCTGGGGGACAGATCAGACTCTGGGCTAGTCAGACTCTGGGGGGCTGGTCTGGGTTGGCCATCAGAACAGGACACTCTACCCCAACGCCAGTGGGGCCTCTAGCCAAAGCCTCACCCTTTTCAGAGAAAGTCTGACTTCTGGGGGTGGGTGTAGGCGGTGGTGAGCCAGTGTTGACTCGTTATCATCCCAGGGGGGGTCTGAGGAAGGAAAGCTGCTCCCACTGCCCTCCCTGCCCCGAACGAGTGGACAAACACGGGCCCCGAGGCCAGCCCTCCTCTGCTCACCCCACCCCCCACCCTCACCCCACCCCCCACCCTCACGCCCACCCCCCACCCCCCACCCCCAGGATGAGCTTCTCCCAGCCCCGGTCAGACAGACACTGACAGCGCTTACAAAGAGATCCACAGGATCTTTATTTACAAGTGAGCTGACGTGAACGTCCCTCATGTGTTGCAAACATGTTTAAATACACATATACATACATATGCACACTCCGCACCGAAGTGCCTCTTGGGAGGAGGCAGTGAGCACAGGAGCGGGTGCAGTGCGGGGAGACCGACCTGAGCTAAGGAGCCGGGCTGCTCACACTCGTCAGGTGCTGGCAGCAGGGAGAGGAAATGATGAAAGAGATGGGGGGCATCTTAGCAGCCAGAAGTCAGGGACGGGGAGGGATCTGGAAGCTGGCAAAGGGCTTACATCATGTGGATGTGAGCAATGATGCCTCATCTTTCCGCACTGTTCCCTTTCGAGGTGCCTGGGGCCAGACCCTCCCTGCGGCCATTCGAAGCCCCTCAGAGGGCAGCAATGGCCTTGGCAGCCACCTGGCGGCCCAGGGGCAGGCTGAGGTCCGTGATGGCCAGAACCACCTTGGGGCTGGACATGGCTGACACCTTCACCAGTTCTGATACCTGCCACAGACAGACAGACAGCTGCTCACTGGGGCTCCCTCGTGGTGGGTGCGGCGTCTCAGGAGAAAGGAGGCCCCCTCCCGACTCTGAGGGCTCGCCCGCCGCTGAACCCCAACCTCTGCTGAGCCTGGCTGCCCCGTGTGATCGGGAAGGTGGGCCGCCCCCCCAGACGGGAAGCACTCACGGTGGTAAAGGGCATGAACTGCAGGATGCTGCCCCGGCTGCCCTGCTCCAGGCAGTCCACACACTCCTCCATGAACCACTGCACGAACTGCGTGTGCGGGCCCGCCGTCCGCGAGCCCAAGATGGAGGAGATGAGCAGGAACAGGTTGGCTGTGTGAGGACGGGGGGGTGAGAAGAAGCCCATGAGAAGGGCCTGGGAAGAGGTGAGACTCTGGGAGAAGGTGGGACCGAAAAGGGAAAGGGGAGCAGTGCTAAGACTGTCCCCCAAGATGGGGATGCCATGAAGAGGAGATGTAAAAGGAAAATTGGGGGTGAGTCAGAAGAGGCACAACCTGGGAGCTTGGGGGAGACGGGAGACCTAGCAAGTCGGGGAGAAGGAGGGCGGGGGCAGGGAGATGTGACAGAGCAGGTGGGGTACCAGAGGCCCTCTTCCAGCTGCCGGGCCTGAACCCCGTTTCAGGAGTGGGGGTGGGAGGACTCACCCAGGACTCGGTTCAGTGGGTCTCTCATGTTAACCGTGTGGAGCTGGGAGGCTGACAAGGAGCTGCTCATGGACCGGTCGGCTGTGGGCCAATGGAGAGCGCTCAGGGCCAGGCCCCTCTCCCGGGGAAGCCCTCACCCATCGGGCGTGGAGGGCCCTGCCCCGGAGTCCTTGGGTCCAGAGTCACCGAGGGGCCCCAAATACAGAGATCCCCAGAGGAGAGGGGCCAGAACTAACAGTGGCCGCCAAGCGCCAGGCGCCTCTGCGGGCTGTACCCCGACTCCGCAACTTAAGCCTCACATCTCCACTTTCCAGACGAAGAAACCGAGGTCAGAGATGCTAAGTAACTAATCAAAGGTCAGAGGGTTTGTAGATGGCAGACCGAGCATCTACCTTCTGCTCAAGTGCAGAGTGGTTCCCTGGTCCCTAGAAAGCCTCAGAGAAATCTCTAGAAACAGCAAAATGGAAGTGCCACAGAAGGAGCCCTGGGTAGGGACAGCGAGGGAAGTCGGGTGGGGGAGGGCTGCTCTTCGGCAGGAAGAGTGGGGAGCAGCCCCAAGGCCCAGCCCAGGCCTGCTCCAGCCTCAGGGCCTGTTTCAGGGGAAGGAAGGTCAGAGCTGGTGAGTCAAGGCACAGACTGTGCCCCAGGCAGCGGACTCACTTGGCAGCTTGTGGGAAGTGAGGGTGGGGAAGAGACAACCGCGTGCCGCTGGGCCTGGACCGGGCGGAAGAGCTTCCACAGCAGCCCGGTCCCTCTGGGGGTGGGAAACAGCAGCCGAGGAGACACAACGGGACAAACTCCTGCACGCCTTCTCTGACCGCCAGCAAGATGCCTGCGCTGGGGCCTAGCGCTGCCCACCCAGAGGACCGAGTGCCCAGGAAAGGAGCCGCTGCCCAGCCCTGTCCACACTCACCGGGACTGGAAAGGATGTTGGCATCCTCCTCATTGGAGCTCAGGAGGCGCATCAGCTTCGAGGGCTGCATGTCATCCAAGGGGAAGAGGCTGATGTAGTCCTGGGGGTGGGAGCTCACTGTTACGGGAAGAGCCGAGTCCCCACGGGCCTCGGTCAGCACCTCAGAGGGGCTCCCCTCCCTCTGCATCCCAGCCCTCCTCACCCCTCCAATCCTAGGGAGACCTGCTCAGTCATCACTGTGGACGTGTGGCCGCCAGGCTTCCCTGAGTCAGGGAGCATGCCTGGCTGCCTCAGCCTGGGAGGGCGCCTCCTATCAGAAGAGGCTCAGGAAATGTCTGCTGAAAACCCGTGAATAAGTGGATGGAGGGATCCCTTACCTCAATGTCTTCACGGTGTCTCTTCTTCTGGTGGGAAGACGCCTGTCCCTTGTGGGAGGAATAGGAACTCAGGGCACACCAGACGGCTAGCCTGGCAAAGGGTTCCAGGAAAAGAAGTGAAATTAGAGGGACCGCAAGGGGGGCTCTGTGCCCATGGTGATCAGACCCCATCTGACAGGGCCTCCCCACAGGCCCACTTCCTGGCTGACCCCAGGTAAGGCTGCCTGACTCAGGGCTACGGGAACTTGAAGGTCTGCAGACTCCTACTTGGCGAGTGCGGTGCCAGGAGGGTCCATGAGGCTGTGCCACTTGGAGGAGTCTGTGAGCAGGCCAGGCAGGATGTGGCCCAGCAGGACCAGGGTCACCTGCTGCATGTCCAGGTAGAAGATGGAGTAGAGCAGCTCCACCGCCCGCAGCGTGTGCTCCTTCCGCGTCTCCTTTAACAGCTCCTACGTGGGCAGGTGAGGGGGTTTTAGGAGCTGAGGGCTCTGAACGTGGGGCTCTGACATCCCTGCCACTCCAGCCCGGCTCTCTGGGAGGGCACGCAGGGAGCCCCCGCTGCTGCTCCAACCCTCCCTCTGCCCTGCAGCTCCCCAGATGGGGACCAGCCTCTATTCTAAGGAAGCTTCTCGCAGCACGGAAGGCACCTCTCCGAGAGGCCCGGCTGACCAGGCTGGGTGTTGGGAAGTCAGAGGATGGGGCCAAGTTGGGTGCTGTCGGGCATGTTCTCAGATGACTCCTGGTGTCTGAGGACACCTGCTCCCCAGCTGGCCCATGTGTCTGGTCCACCCCCCACCCACCCCAAGTACCTTAATCAGGTTGTTGCAGAACCAGTAGACGCCTCCCATGTGCAGCAAGGTGTCAAAGATGTGGATGGAGCGACTGTCCACCCACCCCTTCTCCAGCACCTTGGCAAATATGTCTGTCAGCACCTCCTTGATGGGTCGCTTAGGGGGCAGCAGGTTCCAGTAGGGCATCGTGTCCATGCCCGTGGATGGGAACTTGATCTGTGTGGCCGTCTGCTGCAGCACGTCAGCACACATGTGCTCCAGGATCGAGCTCATGATCACCACCCTGGGGGAGGGGGAGAGAACTTGAGGCCTTGAGGCTCGGGCAACACGGGTTCAAGAGCTGGGGTGGGGAGGGCAGGGGAGGAAACTCCCAGGTCAGACATTTCCACGGAGTTGGGTTACGGAAACATTCCTGGGTAATTAGCCCCATTCTAGGCTAAGGGAGGAGACAAGAGGAAGTTGGAAACCCCTAGCAGACCTGACCTGGCAGGACTCTCGCTGCTGGGCACAAAGCCTATGGGGGGCAGGGGCGGGTATGCTTTCCTTTCCCAGGTTATCTAGCAATGTATTTGTATTTTCTCTCTCTAACTCCCCCCACCCCCAAGCCTGGCCTGCCAATTCCTCTGGCATAAGTAAGAACAATCACTTCCCTCTGGGCTGAGTGCTTAAGGGGGGTCCTGACCCAGCCTGGGCCTCCTACCAATGTAAACTTCCAGGACAGGGGCCCAAGGGCTGCCCCACGGGACTCTTCTTCCCGCCCTTGGTAGCTGGGCAAATTTGAGTGTATATTCAGGAATTTTCTCGGGAAGAGTCTTCGACTCTGAGTACAGACTGGGCCTGAGCGCTAACTGTTCCTGGAACGCCGGTGGCTCTGGGAAAGTCCCTGTGGCTCTCAGAGCCACTGCTTTGACCTGCATGATGAAGCCACAGATTTCCCACTATTCCTCACCCAGACAGTCAGGGCTTAGAGCGGATTACATGAGAGCAAACATTCCATTCCTTGTGGAGGGAGGATGATGAGGGAAGAAAAGCAAGAGGCAAGGGGAAGAACAGGTGCGATTTCACAGGCCCACCCCCAACCTCCTTTCAGCTCAGCGCCCCACTTCTCCGTTGGAAGCATCCTGAGGGCTACCTTGTGGATCACCACTCACAGCCTACCGACCGGTTCATGCTCATGTGACAGCAGCACTGCTCGCAACAGCCAAGAGGTGATGAGCACCCAAGTGCCATCGACTAATAAATGGATAGGCAAACACGGTATGTATATACAAATAATGGAATATTATTCAGCCTTAAAAAGGAGGACATTCTAACATGTGCTACAATGTGGATGAGCCTTGGGGACAATGTGCTAAGTGAAATATGCCAGTCACAAAATGACAACTACTGGACGATTTCACTTACGTGAGTTATCAAAAGTAGTCAAATTCATAGGAATAGAAAGCGGAATGGTGGTTACGAAAAGCTGGGGTGGGGAGAGTGTGAGTTGCTGCTTAATGAGCACGAGTTTCAGATTTACAAGATGAAAATGCTGGAGATCTGATTCACAACAATGTGAATATACAGCTCTGGCTGGTTTCACTCAGTGATTAGAGTGTCAGCCCTCAGACCAAAGGGTCTTGGGTTCGATTCCCGGTCAAGGGCAAGTACCGGGGTTGCAAGTTGGATCCCCAGCCCCGGTTGAGGCACATACGGGAGGCAACCAATCAATGTGTCTCTTTTATATCAATGTTCCCCCTTCTCCCCCCACTCCACTTCCTCCCTCCCACTCTCTCTAAAATTCAATGGAAAAAATATTCTCAGATGAGGATTAACAAACAAAAATAATCTCTCTTCCCACTGTTATATAATAAATGAATGACATATATATGAAAAAAATATATACATCTTAACACTATTGAACTCTAACTTAAAAATGGCTAAAATGGGCCCTGGCCGGGTAGATCAGTGGTTAGAGAACCATCCTGATACGCCAATGTTGCAGGATCAATCCCTAGTCAGGGCACATATAAAGAAACAACCAGCCCTGACCAGTTTGGCTCAGTGGATAGAGTGTCAGCCTGCGGACTCAAGGGTCCCAGGTTCGATTCCGGTCAAGGGCATGTACCTTGGTTGGGGGCACATCCCCAGTGGGGGGTGTGTAGGAGGCAGCTGATAGATGTTTCTCTCTCATTGATGTTTCTAACTCTCTATCCCTCTCCCTTACTCTCTGTAAAAAATCAATTATAAAAAAGAAAAAGCAACCAGTGAATGCATAAATAAGTAGAACAACAAATTGATGCTTCTCTTTCTCTCCCTTTCTCTCTCCAAAATCAATCAAGCAAAAATGTTCAAGATGGTAGATTTCATATTATATATATATATATTTTTTACCACAATCAAAAAAAAGCTTATTGGACAGGTGAGTGAACCAACACCACTGAACTCAACATGGCTGAAGTCACCAGGGAGATTCTGGAAGCCCATGAGAAGCCAAGGCAGAAAAACGTCAAAGACAGCCAGGTGGGGGGTGAGGGGAGTGGGCAGGGCCAAGGCCTGTGAAATCTACAGATGGGCTCGTAGTTTCTGGACAGTGACAGTAGCTAAAACAATCGGGTTGTTCTTGTGGCAAGCTAGCTCTCCAGAACTCGACCTCCTTGAGGGTAGGAATCATAGGTGTCTGGGGTCTATATTTCTGGGCACAGCAGGTGCCAGATAAGACATGAAACTGCTGCTGAGTCAGTGAGTGAATAGGTGAAGAGGAATGTGAGCGAGCGAGGAAGTGAGTGAGCAAGTGAGCAGCATGTCTGGGAAGGTAAGAGGGGTCGGATGTCGGTTCCTGGAGGTGCCGTTTTCGCACCGCAGACCGGCAGCGCTCCAGGAGGGCGGTTACTGACCTCTCATTGTAGAACTGCAGGGTGTTCTCACTGTACAACGGCCCCGCCAGCTGGCGGATCATCTGCAGCGACTTCTCCCGCTCATCCAGCCCCAGCATCCGCACGTGGGCCACAAGCCACGCCACAGCACACACTGCCAGACTGCAGACCTTCCCCTTGATATTATCTGTGATTTTCTGAGAGAGGGAAAGTGTGACCGGGCCACCATCTCCCCTTCCCTGCCTATCACCTTCCACAGCCTCTGTGGCCGCCGAGTGCAGCAGGCGGGGCCCTGGGCCACAGTCCACACCTCTTTTCACCACAAGTTTGATTTTCCCAGTCACCTGGGTGGGAGGGAGGCTAGGACTATGATTACAGGGAAGATCAACATCCAAACAGGAGCTCCTGGCTTAAGGGTCGGCCTCCTTGTTCTTATGAAATATAACAACCTATCGAGGACTGGCTCTGTGTCCCAGGGAAGCGAGAAGGCTGCTGGAAAGGGGAGGGGCTACCTGGATGGACTCGAAGGCCAGCACCCCGTTCTCCCAGGCGTTGAGGATTTCCAAGATGGCGGCTGAAATGCTGAGACAGGCCTCGTGCCAGTTCATCTGCCTGCGAGGTGGGGCGGGGCGGGGGGAGAAGAATCACCAGGGGAACGAGGGGTGGCCTGAGGGAGAGGGACCGGCACCCCACACCGCCCCTGGGAGTGGGCGCCCAGGCGACTGACACCAGCTTCATCTCGGAGGAGTTGTTGAGCAGGGCCACTAGGGACTCCACTTTGGTGGAGTCCGGCCGGAAGCAGGGGTGGTCAGGATTCAAGATTTTGCCCTCCTCGGGCATGCAGGTCTGGATCCAGGTCTCAAAGAAGGGCACCTCTGCCCCTGTGCTCGACTCAGACAGGATCACCTGGGAGAGGAGGCGAGTCACCAGCCGAGTGGGGGCACCTGCCCTGGTGCTTCCTGCTCCCATTTGTCGCCTGGAGAACTGGGGGCAAACCAGCTACAGGGAAAGAGGAGGGCGATGCTGCCACCTAGTGGTCGGGGGCCCGGCACTGAAGGCTTTGGGATGTGACCAGGAGGGCCTCTGCTAACTTCCATTAAATTCTCTGGGTGGATGCCTGATTTCTGCACCAAGAACCTGACAGGGGTAGGGTAGGAGGGGAGGGGTGACAGGGGGGAGAGATATGGGCTGTTTCCTTCCCTCTTGTGCCCTAACCTGCCTGCTCTCCTCGCACTCACCTCGGAACCATAGGTCTGGGCCACGTGGCACAGCATGAGGAAGGAGATGTCGAAGAGCAAGGCTCGGACAGAGGCCGACTTGGCTGTGAAGGATGAGAAGGCTGACCCGCAGCCCAGGGCAGGGCCCCACGCCCTTGTCTGGGTCAGGATTCATCTCAAGGAAGGTCAGAGCCAGTGTCTCCTTCAAAGCTCTGAGGCTCAGAATCCTTTTCTTGAGTCTCAATTGGAACATCATTCCTTCCTTGGAATCAGACTCCCGATACCCTCTTTCCCCCCAATACCCTCTTTCCCCCCAATACCCAACCAGATCCTAAGGGGGGGGACAAAGGGGTGGCTGTAGAAGGACCCTTTCCCGGCATCACCCTCTCAAGCCTCCCACAGGCTTCATGCGTCATCACTCAGGGGAGAAGAGCTCCCAGGACCCACATAAGGCATCCTCTTCCCTTGAGCTCTCCCCACACCCGTCTCTCAGTGCCCACCGGGCCTGGGATGCGCAGAGCTGACTTACTGCTTTCTTCGCTGCCGTGTGTCGTGAACTCATTCAAACTGTGGAGGGAATGGAGAGAGGCTGCATCAACCAGGGCAAGGGCGGAGTGACAGCTGGGGATGGGGGCCACACCCACCCCAGAGCACTCACTAGTCCCAATTACAGGTCAAACAAAATGAACACCACTGCTACAGAAGAGAGAAGTCCATTTTTAAAGATTCCCAGGACCCAGAGAATGGCTCACTGAATAGAACAACTTCTACAGATCAAATTGCGGGTTAACAAAAATAAGTCCACAGAATTGGAGGATCCCTGGTTAACGCCTGGGCACACACAGAACCCCTCCACGCCACCGTTCGCCGCCTTGTCACCTCCTGGAACTCCTCCACGTCATCCTCAGTGGAAGGGCAACGAGGCTCCATGTCCAAAGAAACGGTCCTCCCCCCAGAGTCTCCAGCTGGGATGCTCTGCCTTGGACTGAGCATCCCGGGAGACCCAGACCCCAGGGCCCGCCCCATCCTGCTACTTCTTACTTCAGATACGCCTCCCCGGCCCTGGCCAGAGCTCGGCCTTCCTTACTTAATGAATTTCCGGGCGAAGGACTTAAGCTTCCCAGTGGCAGCGGCTGCAGCCAGCAACAAGTCCAGACTCTTCCCAGACAGCATGTGGCCCAGGACCCCCAGCAGCCCCTCCGGGGACTTGGAGTGGTCTGCATCCATCGTCTGGGGACACGACAGGAAATCAAGTCCTGAAGAACACTGAAGACCCCCCCAGGTACAGCCTAGCCACAGTCTCTCTCTCTGCATGTCTCCATTCAATGGTACACCAGGACCTGCAACTTAACCTACGTCTTTCTGATTCCAATCTGGAAAACAGTTTCTACAATCTTATCCTTGCTCGCCAAAACCATCCCTCGCAACTCAACTGAGACAAGGGTGGCAGGACCGTGCAGGTGAGGTCCCTGCTGTGAAATTCTCCATTGTTTCTGCACAAGACGAGCTACGGGAAAGCGCCTACCACAGTGCCTGGCTTACAAGTGATGCTCAATAAATGTTAGTTTTCAATGGCAGCTTCCCTTGCGGAAGTTCCCCCTTCTCTACTTCCCAAGTAGCTATGTATAGAAGCCAGAAGAGAGAGGCCTATGGCCTCTGTGTATTCATCTCGAAGTAGAGGGAAAACTGGAAAGAGGGAAGAGACGACCCTGGTGGCAAGGGACGGGCGCACTCACCTTGAGGATGTTGGTAACAGTGGGCTCTGCTCGGAGGATCAGCCCAGGATTGGGCTGGATGTTGGCGTTCTCTCCCGATTTCTGCTGGGGTGCGTGCTCCCGGTCTGCTGCCCTGTGGCCATTACCATTCGGCCCAGAGAAGAGAAGAGGAACAGAGATAAGTCCCTGACGCGCTCCCTCTCCAGCCCCAGGAGCACAGAACCTTTGGTGCCATGGTGACACCTCGGAAAGCGTATCCAATATCCAATCGCTTCCTTTGGTCATTGGTCATTACACCTGTTCTGGAAGTTCATTTAAGATTGGAGGAAGAGTTAGGATTTTGACTTTGATCACGAAGGAGGCCGAGAGTCAAAGTACAGGACCTAATGGGGCAAAACCCTAGTCTGCAGAAACCAGTGTCTCCTGGCCCCAGGCACCCACAACCCAAACTCTAGACAGGAGGGGAAAGGCACCCAGTAGCCCAGACTGGACAGGAGGGAGGGAGGGCCAAGGGTTCTTGGATCGGCCCGAGGGAGCTCGCACTCACCGCTTGGTCATCAGGTTGTTCACACTGGCCTCAGACAGAAGCCCCTGCTTCCTACATTCCTGAAGGAGGAAGTCTGTAAAGTCACAGCTGTGAGAGAGAAAGATGATGAGGGGCCTGGGCCCAGAGCAGGGATTCCTGAGGGGCAGCAGCAAGGGTCCCAGCCCAGGGTCCTCCCTCCCCAGGATAAAGAACGTACGGAGTGCCAGAGGGAAGGGAGAGGGGAGAGGGGCTCAGGCATTTGGCAACTAGGAGGCTGTTGCCTCCTGCCCCTGCCAAGTGGGGCGAACAGTAAGACAGTCCTTTGAGGCGTATCTGGCAGGAAGAGCAGTGGGAGAGCCCAGGACACTTCCCCGTCGAGTGCAGGGGAGTTCGTACTTGCAGCGCTGGTCAGCTTTGTCCAGCAAAGGTGTGAGCTTCAGCAGGAACTCAAAGGCACAATTGACATCTTCGGTAAAGTCCTACAAAGAGCCAGAAATGCCGTCTGGCTTCTCAGTCTTCTTCCCCACACACAGCCTGCGTTGCGGGCTCACAAGGACACCGCTGGATATAAAAGCCTACAAGTCGGCCGTGCCTACCCACTGGCTTCAGTGACTACAATGGGGGGGAGTTTGGGGCATCGCCCTCCATGGCCACCCGGGTCCTGATCATCTCAGGCAACCCTGCCTGCCTCTTGAGCAGCCTGGCTGCCTTCTCTCTGGAGACTGGGCGCCTGTGTGTGGTGCACACAGATGCTCCGGTACATACACACTCGCCTTCCCACAGGAACAAGGACACACTCCTGCCCAGTTCAGCGACCCTCCCCTTGCTCTTGCTTCTCCAGGGCAGAGACAAGGATCTACCTGCTCCTATGCCCCCTCCGTCTCATTTCTTCTACTCACCTTGTCCCCATGAGAGTATTTCTTCAACTTCACCAAAACCTGTGGAATCTAGAGGATGAGGCAGGGGGGAAACAGGAAGCACAAGTTTTTCTCTTTCACCCAGAACTGAAGGCACCCGCTCCGGCCCCTGCTCTGGGCAGAGAGACAGGACACCCCTGCCCTGAAAGTGAAAGCATTCTAGAAGCCAAATCAGAAAGCGACAGGACCTAAGTGCCCGGTGCCCTCAGCCTACAGGACACAGGGGCCCCCTGTCTGCTGGCTCAACGAGGAAATGCCATAAGCAGAAGTGGAGTCCTCGCTTCAAGGACCGCGGCCTGCTTCCCTGGCTCCCGTGACTGCCCTGTAGGAGTCTGGCGGAAGACGGAGCTAAGGAGCACCTGTGTGCTGACACAGCAGGAGCTGCCAGCGCGCTAAATATGGCCCTGGGACTCTCAGAGGAAAGAATCGATGGGAACTCGTGCTGGGGGACCTGGCAGGCTGGGCATGACGCCAGCGGGAGAAACACGGGGCAAAGGCCCAGGGAGTCGCCGCTTTTCCCGAGGACCATCCCTAGACGGGCTCTCCTGCTGCTCCAGGTCCCAGGTACCTTGAGGAAGGTGAAAGCCGTCCACTTGAGCTCCTCCGTGCCCTCGGGAGACTCGATGAGGCCCACGAGGCAAGCTTTCCAGATCTCCAGGACAAAAAGTGGGGTGGGGATATGCTGCAGAAAGACCCAAGACAAGGCCTTAGAGGGGCCCCATTCCCCCCTTCACCTCTGCAGGCCCCGGGCATCAGGCTGGGTTACAACTGGGAAACGCAGGAACACGAGAGCCAGGGCCGTCAGGTAAGGTGGCAGAACCGTACAAGACTGGGATTCGCTTTCCCATGAACAGGAGAAACCCCATGTCTCCCAGAAGGACCCGAGAATCCTCCCTCTTGCACACAAACGGTCGCCGCCTTGGGGATAGAGAGGCAATTCTGGCCCACCCACCTGCATGCGCTTCACCATCATCAGCTGCTCCACCAGGGGCTGGGTCTCGCCTGTCAGGTTCATGGTGCCCTCGAGCAGGACCAGCGCGTGGACGGTGGGGAAGCCAGTTTTGTTCGGCTGCTCGGAGTGCACGGCCAGCATCATGGGGATGCTGAGGGGACAGATCCACAGGGGGTGGCACATGGTGAGCTGGGAAGCGTTGGAGAGCAGGGGAGAGCAGAAGGGTCGGGGCCAGGTGCCACACGACCCACCCCCACCCAGGGCCTTTCCCCTCTCCCTTCCCCACATCGGCCTGGGAGCTGGGTACCTCCTAATGAGTGTGCCGCACTGCTCAGCCTGGCTCCGGAGCTGGGGGTTGCTGAGATTGGCCAAGATCTCCCCAAGCTTCAAGAGAGAATGTTCAATAGCTGTCCAGGAGGCTGGTGGAGAAAAGGAAATACAGGAACATGATGGGAAACAGAGGAGAGGGAGAGAGTAACCCCAAACTCCTCAACTTTGGCACCCTCTGGGCCCACAAAATCACGCAAGGAGGCTTCCCCTGAGGGTGACATGGAGGCTGGGGGCCTGGGGGCAGCATGTGCTGTTTCTAGAAGGAGGCTGCACCCCAACAGTGAAGCCCCTAGAAACTAATCCCAGAAGCCTGCCTGGTAGGGATGCGTGCAGCTGACTTTAGAGACAGGCAGTGGCAGAGAGGCAGGGGCGGGGCGGGGGAGGGGAGGAGAGTCCAGAGGCTGGAACAGGGAGGTGCCCCAGATCACTTCAGGAGTATGCCAGCCTTGCAAGTAGCCAACACTCTCCAACTCAGACAAGCTGGACTCCTACACCTCCTTCTGTATCCTCCACCCCGTCTGGGCCTTGGCTCTAGCTGTCCTCCCTTCGGAAGTGCCCCTCCCACTCATCCCCTCGCCAACTCTCACTATCCTTCAAGCCTCCGTTCAAGCCTCAGCTGCTTTAACAACCCACCCAACTGGTCCAACCCACTGACCTCTCCTAAATGCCTGAATTCATGGTCTATACTGCATGATTTAGACTTAATTATAAGTCACTTATCCTAGTTACAATTCCAGAGGGTCAACTGATGACGAATGGCACCAACTAGCCCATTAACCTATATGTAGCATGGGGGAGGTGAGACCTGAGATCCATTCAGTTAAATATTCCTTCATTTTGCAGCCAATAAACATTTGTCAAGTGCTCAAGATAGGTAAGAAACTGTCAACATGGCCAATTTTTACATCATGGTCACCTTTCCGTACTTTACACCGACAAGAAAATATATTTTGGGAAGTAATAAATATACTAATCCTACAAGTTCTTCAACCAGGCCTTGAAGACCTGGAGGTAACCCATTCTAGCATTTTCATTGTTGGAGAAATACAGATCCTCAGTGGTCCCAAGCCACAGCAAGACTGCGGCCTTCGGCCCCACGTCCGGAATATCAGAACCCTCCCTCCCACTAGGTGATCTGTCTGATCGCAGGCTCTGGAGAGTTCCAATGTTTAACGTGTGCACTTGAGTCGAGAGGTGTATGGCCCAGTAGGCCTGGCAGCAGACAGGCATCATGTCTAAAGGACGTGTTAGGCAATGCTCAAACACGGTCATCTGTTTTTCAGATGATCAGTAACACAAGGACGGATCACGTGCTTGCCTTGTCCTCTCATTTTTTCCATGTATGTTGCACACTAGTCTTGCTCCCCACTGGCATGTATACTGCCGCATGCTCCTTCAGCAGCCCCCCACCTCCCCGCCCCCAGCACCTGGCAGAGTGCTGGGCATACAATAAGGCTCAGTAAATACCTGTTGGTTGATTGGCTCGGGTGCCACCCTGCCCAAGTCCCTGGGATGTATGCAATGCTTATGGGGAGAAAAAAAAGGAAGTGGGATGATTTCAGATCCTCCTGGAAAAAAGTGGGATGCCATCCTGCCTCTCCCCTCTCAATTAAAGAACCGGATATGGGAGCAGTGGCAGGTGGGGCTCAGGGGGACGAGGGGACATACAGGCCTCCTCTAGTTTGGCGATGTGGAGCAGGGCCCGGTTCTTGGTGCTGCCGAGGGTCTTCTCCAGGCGCTGCAGGCACATGGCAAGCTGCTTCTCGCCGGCAGCTGGAGTGCCAGCCTCCAGCCCCTCCTGGAGCCTCTCGGCAGAGGCTGCAGTGCAGCGCAGCAGCCAGTGGAGGGCGCTGAGAAGGGCCCGGCACAGCCCGATGCACTCCTCTGCTTTGCCATGACAGCTACGGGAAAGGATGCAAAATCTGTCTCTGCTCCAAAGGCTGAAACCTGACCCACACCAATGTTCCCAGAGGGCCTGGCACTCCCTACTAGGGAAGAGAGTTGGGAAGCTAGCAAAGTCCTAGGGAAGACAGCCCTGTTGATTTCCACTGGACAAGGTTTCAAATGAGCTACTCCCAATCAAGAAGAGGCACTTTTGTCCTAAGGACTAAGTGGAAAAGGATGGGGATGGCTGGGTGTGGGTGAGCAGGGGGAAGAAGTGTGGGGAGCCACAGAGTCTCTCTACTTGGAGCTTCTCCTTTACACTAAGCTAATGCTGGAGGTTGTGAGCTCCTCACGCCTGCTATTACCTTAGTCGGTCACAAAACATGTCCATGATATCCAGCAACGCCTGGACACACAGGTCACGGGAAAAGTCATCAAACTGTGGAAAGAACAGAGGTGATGCTACAGTCACCCCCTGGTGTCACACGAGGCAGACGAGACACTCATCTTTCCTCCCACCTCAGGTTTCAGAATGGGCACCCTTTCAACATTGGAGATTGGCTAACTGCCAGCCCCCGCTTCCCAGGATGCTCTTCCTTCCAGAGAAAGGCAGCTATGCCAGCCAGAGGCAGCGTGGGCTGCCTGTCCAGCCTCAGCGGCCACATGATCAGAGCATTCAAGGAGGTGGCCCCCTCCGTCATCACCGTATCTTTTCCCCTGGCCCCCACCCGGCCTCTGGGTGGCTATGATCATACCTTGCTGATAGCTGAAAGGACGGAGGAGTAGGACACCATCTGGAGGGAAAGGAGAAGGATAAGGTTCAGACAACCGGTGTCCCACAGTTGAACGGGACAAGCGCTCACACTCCAGGTTGCTGCAGCTCTCCTAAAACCTCCACCCTTCCAAGAGGCCTTCCTCAGCCCACTAAACAAGGCAAAACACTAGGCACTGTCTCCATTCCGCCCTCTATCAGACTCACCGCAAATGACATCATAAGCATGAACCCATTCAGAAGATGATTTGGGGCATTCAAAGGTGCCATGTTTCACTGTCCACTATAGAGAGAGTCTAACTGACTGCCGGTGGGCAGAAGAAGGGTTATGTTCCTTTACTCCTACGACTTCTATCAAGAGTGATTTTGTTTGGACAAGAACAGCCCGGCTGTCATGGCTCAGTGGTTGAGTGTTGACCTATGAACCAGGAGGTCATGGTTTGATTTCTGGTCAGTGCACATGCTGGGGTTGTGAACTTGACTCCCAGTGGGGGGCGTGCAGGAGGCAGCCAATCAATGAATCTCTTTCATCACTGATGTGTTTCTCTCTCCCTCTCTCTCTCTCTCCCTCCCTCCCTTCCTCTCAGAAATCAATAAAATAAAAAAGAACTGGAGACAAGCACACATTTCTTGCAGTGACTAGGTAGTAACTGCACCTTGACATCGGTAGTGAATTCCACTATTCACCTCTTACTCATTTTTCTAGGAGTTATTCTCGAGGACTCTACCAGGGCACCTTCTCTGATCGACCCCAACCTCCCACCCAAAGCTGAAATACCCTCTGTGCTCCAACTAACCCCCTGTGCCCATCACTGCACAGCTGGTGCCTGCTGCCCCCACCGAACGAGAAGCTCCGTGAGGATAAGGACGCTTTTACTCGGAGACCCATGAACTTGTTGACAATGTTTATAGAATGAATAAGTAAGAACACACCCTCAGATCAGCATTTCCCAAAGTAGCTTCTAAAGCTGCACTGGACAATAGCGATGCCATTAGCCACACGTGGCTTTTTAAAGTTAAACAGAATTTTAAAAGGTATTATTGTTTCTCTAGAACCCAACCTGGGGCCCAGCAGGCAGTAGGTCCTCCGTAAGTTTCTATTGTCTTCGACCAATGAATTCTCTCTCATAATTGATGTGTCTTTCATTATGATATCTAAGATGTCGTGTAACTAACGTTCTGGGGGGTAAATTTACCTTAAAACAAATTTCTATTAGTAAAACCTACTTATCACCATAAGGTCAGAGATATAATTCGAAAGAAATAATTTGTCCTGAGTGAAATTAAACCCCACAAAAAAATCTTTTAAGTTGTCATATTCTAAAAAAATAATAATATAGCATGCTGATAAAATGAGTAATGCTACAGAAAACAGTCACAATCGTATACTCAAAATTAGTGGCACAATACACCAAATAAAAAAGCAAAATACAATGACAGAAACTGTCAAGATAATTAGTTACCTGCCTTGTGGGTTTTCTTCACTAGAAAAACAGAACTTTCCAAAGACTTAAGAAGAAAGCTAAGTCAGCCTCGATGACCTTAGTAGGGTGAACTTAGTAGGGTGATGCCTTTCATGTCTTATTTTCCCATCAAGTGAACAGACTGCTCTCTGTTCAGACATCTTTAACAAATATTCTTGGATTAAACAGGTGCAAAGCACACAGAAGACTTAAATACACAATTAGTGTTTAGTGCCACTCTCAGCAGGACGCCCTGTGAAGCCAACGCTGGTGTCTGACAGTGATCAGAGAGTTGGGTGCCTGCCTGGGCAGGATGACCGTAACGTTCCAGGCGAGTGTTTGTTTATTTATAACTGATGTCCCCATAGCAAGAGCTTGGCAGAGAACGGAACCTTGTTGGATACCAACCCGAAGGGGGAGCTGGATGTCCCCACTAGAAACAGACCCCAAACTACCAGAAGAGACACCCCCAATTCTGCGTGTTCTGAAGGATGTCATTGGTTATATGTTTATATGATCTCCAAATTCAGGATTCTGTTCAGTAAATTTCTGCCAACAGTATCAATAAGGCACTTCTACTCTAGAGACCTAAAAATCCGTTCCACATGGTGAACTGTTTTAACAGCAGGATTTAACCTACTCCAGTCTTAGTATATCCATCAACGTAGGAGCGCTCCACTACCAGCAGCCCAGGGACGGAGACGTCTATGAGGCCACTGCACACCTCGCCAGCCCAGACTGACCGCAGCGGCTCTCAGTCCCCTCTGCTCTTCATGGTCAACACCCCAACTGCTCCTCAGTACCTCTGTGAGCACAGCACTGGACCGAAGAGCCTCTTAACTCTGAAGGAAAAATAAATGACTAATTTTGCACAGCACTTTGGAAGTCATGAAGGTCTTCCATGTATATTTATTTCTCTCACTGTCACTTCAGCCTCTTTATCCCTCTTGCTTTTCCCGTCAGTGTTTACACATCTCAAGATTCTTCTATTTTTAAAGGAACTTCCCACAGACCTCCCACTTCCAATTAACCATCACCCTCTCTTCTGCTCTTCACAGGCATAAGAGTTCTCTCTACTCACCGTCTACCTCCCCACCTCCCGCTGGCCATTCACCCCATTCCAATCACTTCTGTCCTTGCCACGGCATGAATCCTCTCATTAAGCTCATCAACAAGCTCTTGTTGTTACACCCCATGGACAGTTCTCAGTTGTGATCTCAATGACCTCCCAGCAGCGTCTGACACCAGCCAACACCTCCTCATTCTTCAGTCCTCTCCTTCCTCCTGTGACTTTTCTTGAGACCACACTCTCTCGCTCTTCTTTTCTTCTCTCCTTGCTGACCCCTTCTTCTCGGACTCCTATAAGGAATTCCTTTCCTGCGTGTGTTCCTTAAATGTGATTGGTTCGTCGGGAATGTGGTTGGTCACCCCCTTCCTTGCTCGCCTCCACACTCTCCGGGCAATCTCACCCATGCCCATAGTTTCAATGGCCATCTGCAGAGGATGCCTCCTAAATCAACAGCTCTAGCCTAGGCCTCTCCTTCTGAGTTCCAGACATGTATGTTCAGCTGCCTACTCAGTATCTTCTCTTCGATAGCCCACAGAGGCACCTTAAATGTAACAAGGCCAAAATCAAACATGCCGTCTCCACCCCTCATCTGCACCCCAAACCTAACAGTCCTACTCTACTCCCACTGTCTTCCTACGATCCCATCGTTCAGCCAGTCCTCCAAACCAGAAACCTAGACACTACCTGGGATTTTTTCCTCTCTTTCACACTTCTCCAGTTAATCACCAAATCCGCTCTCAATGCCATTTCCTAACTTCTTCTTGAATTCATCTTTTTTTTTAATATGTTTTTATTGATTTTTAGAGGGAGAGAGAGAGAGAGAGGGAGAGGGAGAGAGAGAAACATCAATGGGAGAGTGAAACATGGATGCACACCCCCTATGGGGGATTAAGTCTGAAACCCAGGCATGTGCCCCAACCAGGAATCAAACTGGCAACCTCTCATTGCACAGAATGATGCCTAGCCAACTGAGCTACACTGCACTTGAATTCATCTTTTTTTTTTTTTCTGCTGCCATTCCCAAGGTTTTTTTATTTTTATTTATTTCATTTTTTTTGTTAATCTTCACCCAAGGATTTTTTTTCATTGATTTTTAGAAAGGGGGGGTGGGGGCCAAAACCGGTTTGGCTCAGTGGATAGAGCGTTGGCCTGAGGACTGAAGGGTCCCAGGTTCGATTCCGGTCAGGGGCATGTGCCTGGGTTGCGGGCACATCCCCAGTAGATGTGCAGGAGGCGGCTGATCGATGTTTCTCTCTCATCGATGTTTCTAACTCTCTGTCTCTCCCCCTTCCTCTCTGTAAAAAATCAATAAAATATATTTAAAAAAAAAAGAAAGAAGGGGGGGGGGGAGACAAGAGAGAGAGAAAAAAAAAACATTGATATGGGAGAGACATATCGATTGGTTGCCTCCTACATTCACTCCGACTGGGGCCTGGAATGGAACCTGCAACCCAGGTGCCCATGACCGGGAATCGAACCCAAGACCCTTTGGTTTGCAGGCTAATGCTCTCACAGCCAGGGCTGGCACTTCCCAAGTTTATGCTAATATCATCTCTTTCCTGAATTACTACGATAGCTTAAATCAGGGGTTGGAAAACTAAGGCTTACAACCTAAATCTGGCTTATCCACCTTTTTTGTAAATAAAGTTTTATCAGAACACAGGCATGCCCACTTATTTACATATTATCTACATCTGCTTTCAAGCTGTAATGACAAAACAGTGGTGACAGAAACTATGTGGCCTGCAAAACAGAACGTATTTACTCTCTGGTTCTTTACAGCAAAAATATTCCAGACTAAATCGTGTTCTTGACTTCTGTTTTACTCTCTTTCAACCCATTCTTCAAACTACAATCAGAGTGATTTTTCTAAAGTTAATCCACAAATTCCTCAAATCCACAAAGTCAAGGAACTCCCAATCAAAATATAATAGGGCTTTTAAAAGAACTTAAGTGGATTCTAAAATTTGTCTGGAAATGAAAATGCCTGGGTCAAGAAATTTTTGAGAGATAAAATTATGGGAAGACTTGCCTAGCCAGGTATCAAACATATTATAAAGGTACAGTAATTAAAACAATAAAGTACTGGTGCAAGAAAAGACCAATATATCAATAAAATAAACTAGAATGTCAAGAAATGGAATCCTGTCTATAAGAAAATTTAGGCTAGGACAAATAATGGTCTATTCAATAAAGGTAGTTGAGCCAACTGTCCATCTGTCTGAAAAAATATATAAATAAACTTGGCTCTCTGTATCACACTGCAATAAATTTTAACTGTGTCAGAGAAAAGAAACATAAAAAATAAAAGTGAAGTGTTGGCAAAAATTAGAGAAAAATATATTTTGATCCTTGGAGCAGGCAACCCCTTATGCAAGACAAAAGCCACATAGGAAAAAGGCTAAATCTGGCAACAGATGCATTAAAAACTTTTGCATGCCACCCTGGCTGGTTTGGCTCAGTGGATAGAGCACTGGCCTGCGGACTGAGGGGTCCTGGGTTCGATTCTGGTCAGGGGCACATGCCCGGGTTGCAGGCTTGATCCCCGGTGGGGGGTGTGCAGTAGGTAGCCGATCAATGATTCTCTCTCATCACTGATGTTTCTATCTCTCTCTCCCTCTGCCTTCCTCTCTGAAATCAATAAAAATATTTAAAGAAAAACTTCTGCATGCCAAGAAAATAAAAATCACAAACGTAAAGGTGATAGAAAGAAAATTGAAAACATATATAACAGATAAAGATTACAAGATAGATTTTTAAAAATATTTTTTTATTGATTTCAGAGAGGAAGGGAGAGGGAGAGAGAGATAGAAACATCAATGATGATAGAGAATCACTGACTGGCTGCCTCCTGCACGCCCCTATTGGGGATCAAGCCCAAACCAGGGCATATGCCCTTGACCAGAATCGAACCTGGGACCTTTCAGTCCACAGGCCGACACTCTTATTCACTGATTCAAACCAGCTAGGGCAAGATAGATTATTTTAAAAGACACTTAACAATCAGTAGGAATTCTTCTTGGAATGATGAAAATGTTCCAAACTGATTGTAGTGATAGTTGTACAACTCTGAGTATTCTAAAAACTAGTGAGATATGTACCTTAAATCAGTAAACTATTTATATAGTACGTGATCTATAGCTCAATAAAGCTGTTACCAAAAAAAAAAAAAAAAAAGAAAACAATCTAACAATAGAAAAATGGGCAAATGGTACACATAAGTAATTCACAGAAGATATGCATATAAAAATATGCTCAACATCACAATCATAGAAATACATAATATAACATGATGTTATTTTTTGCTTCTCTGGAAATAAATCTGCAAGATTCTATCCAGCACTGGCAAGTATGTGTGGAAATACTGTCAAACACTATGTGCAGTCTTATCAGTCTGCCTGGCTAACTCAACATTCATGTCTTGGTTTGAACATCGCATCCCTCTGATTGCTCAGAACGGATTAGGTGCCCCTTCCATGGACTCCCAGAGTACCCTGTCCCAGCCACATCATAAGCCTATCCTGTGACTGACAGATTATATCTGCACTAGAGGCCCAGTGCATGAAATTCTGCACAGGGGAGTCCCTCAGCCTGGCCTGCACCCTCTCGTAATCCGGGACCCCTCGGGGGATGTCCAACTGCCAGTTTAGGCCCGATGTCCAACATTTCTCTCGAAATCCAGGACTGCCTGATCGCCCCTAACCGCCTCTGCCTCGGCCCTGCTGCCACAGCTTTGACTGGAAGGACGTCCAGAACGTCGTTTGGCTGTCCGGTCTAATTAGCATATTACGCATTTATTATTACAGATTACCCACTAAATTCTTTGGGTGCTGGGATCAGACCTTGTTCACAGCCATATCCCCAGGGCCTACAGCACTGTCTGGCACATACAAACATTCGTGAATATTTACTGTAGAGTAAGTTAATGAAGTATGATTCTTTCCATGAGAAAACTGCGGCTCAGAGACGTGATTCTGGTATATTCCAACCAATTCACCTGGACAGGACATGAGCCGACAACAGTACTCTACGCCTTTCCTATCTTCACACCCTCACCCTCTGGCACCGGTGGGGCCGTTTACCTGAGAGCTAATGGCATACTTCAGGTAGGACAGGATGAGAGGATTGGGGGACGGTCCGATCATGGCCTGCTCCAGCAGTGCTTCTGCAAGGGGAATCACAAAGTAAGACCCTGTGGCCACAACTTGCCCGGGTGTAGCCCTCCCATCCTTCCTTCCTGTTTCACTGGAGACCTGCTAGGTTGAGGATGTCCCACGTGGCTCCCTTGGGGAAGAATTTCTTCATGTTGATTGCCCACTGGTAGTCACTCCACCGCTCCTTCCAGGCTTGCAAAATGGCTTGCTTCAGGTTCACCACCTTCATGATTGCGCGCTCAGGAAGCGGGGGCCGGTGGCGGGCAGCGGGGAGGCGGGAGAGACCGAGCTAGAAGGGGAGAGGAGATGCTGGGGAAAGAACGGGGGAGGGCGAAGTCAATGAAATGCAGACGCTACAGGGAGATCTGAGGGAGGCAGAACCGAAAGGGAAAAGAGGGGGAGAGGGTGGTAAGGATCCTGCCAGGCTCTTCCCTCCGGGGCCACCCTTTCTTAAACTAACGAGGGTGTCAAAGGGGCTTAATACAAAGAGTAACGAGGGCAGCGAAGGGTTAAGCCGGTTCTGGTTGCCTAATTACTCCCTCAGCTCTGGCTCCGTCCCTCAGCAGGCACGGCCACTCCAAATCTGGACAACACCCCCATTTCCTCCATCTTCCACACCCTGACACTGTAATTCCCTGTTTCCTTTTCATCCACCACCGCCCCAAATTAAGCCTACCGGACAGCTTAGTTCTAAGACCTAGGCACCGCCATTTTGGCACTCATCAAAGAGCTAGTTTTCTATTGGCTGGGGGCAACATACATGCGCCAATGCCGCGAGAGACAGGTCACGCCGCGAGGTCTTCTGGGAATTGTAGTTTCTCGGACTGAGCTAGCGTGGAAGATAGCCCGCCTCGCTTCTCTCCTTTAGAGAAGGACTCGTGGGAGCTAAGGCATCCATCCCAGAGGGGAGGGGGGAAAGGGGAGGGAGAATGAAGGAGGGGGAGGGGAGGGCTCTCGAAAGGCCGCTAGCAATCAGACCCCGCCCAATGACGTCACTGCCGACGCGACTCGTTATTTAACTATTCTGCCACTCCTTCATTCCCCGCTAGTTAGGAAGCACAACAAGGGGGTGGCGTTCTCTTAGCAATATGTTTCTGCTTTCCTGGCATATTTAAACGAAAATTATTATTTCCTAAACCTCTGAGTCTACTACCAGAGTTCTTCCCATTTCCACACTTGGGGTCCAGAGGCCACATGGAGGCTTGTCAGTTACACACATCACCACCTCACCCCCAAAGCTGGCAGTCCTCCCAGAATCTGCTGGCTTTGCAGACTGCTTGAATACCAGGAGACGTAGGGGGAAAGTGAGGAGGAAACTGAGGTTATCAGAAATAAGGAAAGTGTGAGAAATTGTCATAGCCAAGCGGGCCTTAGGAGACATGATGACTAAATGTAACTTGGTAATCGGGGTGTGACCCCGGAGCAGAAAAAGCACATTTAAGAGAAAGCTAAGAAATCTGAATAAGGCATGGACATTGGCAAATAATAATGTATCAGTACTGGTTCCATTGTAATTGTAACAAATGTACCATGCTAATGTAAGGTGTTAACAAAAGGGAAAATGGGGCTTGGGGTGTGTGGAGACACTCTCCTATCTTCAATTTTTTCCCCTATATCTCTAAAAGTATTCTTTTAAAAAAGTTTATTAGCACAGCTAGTGTTTCTCAGTGGTTGAGTGTCGATCTATGAACCAGGAGGTCGAGGTTCAGATTTCAGAGATGAAGGGAGAGAGAGAGATGGAAACATCAATGGTGAGAGAGAATCATTGATCGGCTGCCTCCTGCACACCAAACACCGGGGATCGAGCCCGCAACCCAGGCATGTGCCCCGACTGGAAATCAAACCTCAACCTCCTGGTTCATAGGTCAATACTCTACCACTGAGCCATGCCAGCTAGGCAATAAAAATACACATATATTTTTAATCCTTGCCCAAGGATATTTTTCCATTGATTTTTAGGGAGAGTAGAAGAGAGAGGGAAAGACAGAGAGAAATATTGATGTGAAAGAAACACATTGACAAGGGCCCCCGCCAAGGAGGAGCCTGCAACCGAGGTACATGCCCTCGACCGAAATCGAACCTGGGACCCTTTGGTTCGAAGGCTAACGCTCTATCCACTGAGCCAAACCAGCTAGGGCCAAAAAAAATTTTAAGTTTATTAAAAACAATGTGCTGTCTTGCTTATCCTAGGGAACCATATTGTAGATAATTATGTCCATGGCTTCAAGCATTGGCCCTTCTTTCCCCCTCAGTGAAAAGTCAAAAAGCAAATGCTACCTACTCCTGGCTCCAATGTCTGAGTCTCCCTATACACAAGCCTCATCCTGGCTCTGTCCTGTGAGCAGCTTGTCCCAAATGTTTACAACGAGGGACCAGAATAAACAACCCAATGTCCCCCACTCCTATGTTCAGCTCTCCATCTCATAGCCTGAGCAGCTTGGTATCCTAGTCTGTGAGTCCAAGCTCCATTCATATTTCCCAACAGCCATTCTTGGACCACCCTTTCAGTGGCAAATCCGTTCTCAGGAAAGTGAGTCTGGGGGAGCAGCCCACTCAGGCTCTGAAGCAAACGTGTGGGCCTTAAGACAAGAAATAACAGGATCCTGGGTATCTGGAGCGTAGTCTAAACAGGGGGACAAGGACTCCTGTTCTGAAGGGGAGAGTGCAGCTGGAGGAGGGCCAGATCACATCCCTCTAAGGCAGCGGTTCTCAACCTGTGGGTCGCGACCCCATTGGAAAACACATATATAATTACATATTGTTTTGTGATTAACCACTATGCTTTAATTATGTCCAATTTGTAACAATGAAATTGGAGGTCACCACAACATGAGGAACTGTGTTAAAGGGTCGGCGCATTAGGAAGGGTTGAGAAACACTGCTCTAGGCCTTTCTTCTTCTTTGTTTTTTTTTCTTTATAAGAATATCACCTTTTTACTTTTTTAAAATATATTTTTATTTATTTCAGAGAGGAAGGGAGAAGGGAGAGAGAGATAGAAACATCAATGATGAGAGAGAATCATTGATTGGCTGCCTCCCGCACGCCCCACACTGAGGATCGAGCCCATAACCTAGGCATGTGCCCTTGACCAGCATTGAACCTGGGGCCCTTCCGTCCGCAAGCTGATGCTCTATCTGCTGAGCCAAACTGGCTAGGGATGCTTATGGCCTTTCTACCTCCCAATGCACCTGCACACACACCCTCCATTCTGCTTCCTTTTGCGCCTGCCCAAGTGATACCATCAGGGAACAACTGCCAAATATGTGTAGCCAAAGCTTCCAAAGAGGAAGGAGGGAGAACCCAGCCTCCTCACACTTAACCTCCAGACTCCGCCCAGCCACACACACACTTGAGATGGCCTCAAACCCTGTTTGTCTGTCGTCTCTCACGTACCCGGAACCCCTTTCTCTCCCAGGCCCCTCACTCTACCTCTGCCTGCTGCCCTCCTCTCATTCCTTTCCTGTTGCTACAGCCAAGGAACCCCACCTTGAGCCATCCCCGGGTCCTGCAGCTCCTGTCCCATCCCTCACAGCCAAACTGCCCCTCTGGGAAAGAGCTTTCAACTGTGTGACTGCTCCTGACTGGACTAGTGGGTGTTGAGTCGAGTCCACATGGAAGTGGGGTGCTGGGATCCAACCCCAGCAGGTCCAGGGGTCCCCAAAGGTGTGGACGGAGTCGGCGAAGAAGGAATGACACAGAGGCAGCGTTCAGTTGATCGGCTTGGTTGGGTTCTCTTGCCTGGTTCTATTGCCAGGTTCTGTAGGTTCTCCAGCCAGGTTCTGTAGCCAGGTTCTGTAGCCAGGTTCTGTCCAGGATCTTTTGCCATGTTCTCTCGCTAGGTTCTGTCTCTAGGTTGTGTGTCCTGTTGTCTTGTTACATCTGTATTTATACCAGTTGATTCCAATTCTATCAATCTCTATTCCAAAGGTTAGGGCGTTTCTTATCTCCATTCTAGAGAGTAAAGATTATGTAGCTTAAGCGTGATTGTTTGTAGTTAAAGTGATTAACTACCCACCTGGCACTTAGTTAAGGGGCTTTATTCCCTCCCTAACTTCAGGGGAAAATCCCTACTTGGGGAAACAACCTTTCTCGGAGAGGTGACCTTGGTTAAAACACATAGCACCAAGAAGTTTAGCAAACATATTAAGAACAGTATCCCATATACACCCGGTCCCTTGAAACATATGCTGTGCAGATGTTTCTTTCCTGCAGCCACTGTGTCAAGCAGCAAGGATGGACCGGCTTCCGGCAGTGGGGACTATTTGGGACCTGAGGATAGTAATGTTCTAAGCTCAAACCATCTCCCTGTGGCAGTAAGCCTGGCAGATCGGGGTTGAGCGAGAGGGCGTGTTCCTTCCCACTTCACAATCGCAAGGTAGCTTTCGCAGTCAGGCCAGCTGCCTTCCCTGACCCCCCACCTTTCACCAGCAGCCCTTTCTCTATGCGTGGCAGGGTTTCCCCAAGTTGGACTCCCACAGGAACATAAGGACTCCTTTAGTTCTGAGCCAGGGCTATCTTCAGCTTCTCTACTTGGTCCTGACTCCTAGTCTGGGAATATCAGAAATGGCCTTCCCATACATCACTTCTCCCCACACCACAGTAGCTTCCGAGGACCCACAAGCTCTCTGGCTGCCTGACCATAAGGACAGGACTCCGTGATAACCTCTACCATGTGAAAGAAGAGATGCTGACATCCCCTTTGAGTGTACAAGGAAACCCTCCCCTCACATAGCCCCTCTCAAAACCCCTTCTTGCTCCATTTTCTTCTGCTGTCTGTTTCTTCTCCCTCCGCACTGATAGGGCCTGAGCTCCCACCTCTGCTCTCTTAGCCCTAAGCCCCAACCTCTTCATCACGTTGGCTGGGCTGGCCGGGGAAGGGGTCTGGCTGGAGAGAAGAGGGGCAGGTGGAAGCCAGCCAGGCAGAGTGGCATGGTAACACTGGAGCAGTGGCAGAAGAGGAGCTAGGCCAGCGTGGGGGCTTGGAGTGAGGTAAGTGGTTGTGAGGAACAGGGTTTTGGGTACCCAGTGGGACAGGGACATTCCTGATCTAGGTTAGAAAGAAGTATAGGGAACATGGGTAAGAGTCTAGGACCAGGGACACTGAAATACTCGGTAAGGATATAAGGCACAGAGGGAAACTGAGTCAGTCCCCTCCCCTAATGGAATATCTCCTTTTGGAAGCTTGCTTGGATCCCCCCTCTATGGAGAGTTCAGTGGCAGCTGGTGGATGGGGAAAGAGAGGGAGCCGTTCCCACATACTCACACACAGCTGGCTCCAAACCAGTGTCCTGTCCTCACCAGTCCCTGAATCAAACTGCCTGCTTTTTATCTATCTTGGGGAGGGGAGCACGAGGGGGGGGCTACATGGTGGGCCCACCTCAGGACCGCTCCTGGATCCCCCACACTTCTCTGCCTCTGTCTTACCACTGACCTTACCAGAGGGCCAGAGAGAGACCAACCAGAACAGGAAAAGGCAGAATTTGAACCATCCTCCGAGTGGTTTCCTCTCTCACACCCCGAAGAAGGCCTTCCCTCTCCGCACTGTAGGTGCCACTCTATACTCTTGGCCTCCACACCAGCCTTTCACTGAAAGGGAAGGGCTGCCATATGGTAAGACCCAAACTCTATGGTAAAGGAGACTGCCCCCTACCCCTCCCTCCTCTTCTCTTTCCTCTGGCAAAGGCAGGATGAGGGGTTTCTGTATGGGAGTGAAACCAGGAGCTGGGAATTTTAGGGGATCGATACCTGCTACATATTACATGCTTTAAAAAAAAAAGTGTTGCCGAAACCGGTTTGGCTCAGTGGATAGAGTGTCAGCCTGCGGACTGAAAGGTCCCAGGTTCGATTCCAGTCAAGGGCATGTACCAGGGTTGCTGGCACATCCCCAGTAGGAGATGTGCAGGAGGCAGCTGATCGATGTTTCTCTCTCATTGATGTTTCTAACTCTCTATCTCTCTCCCTTCCTCTCTGTAAAAAATCAATAAAATATATTAAAAAAAAAAAAGTGTTTCCCTGGCTGGTGTGGATGGCTCAGTGGTTGGAGCATCATCCCCTACACCAAAAGGTGGTGGGTTTGATTCCCAGTCAGGGCACACACCCACGTTGTGGGTTCAATCCCTGGTGGGGGTGCGTATGGGAGGCAATCAATCTATGTTTCTCGCATCTCTCTCTCTCTCTCTCTCCCTCCCTCCCTCCTTCCCCCCTCTCCATCTATCTATCTCTATCTCTCTCCCGCTTCCTCTCTCTCTCTCAAAAAAAAAAAAAAAAGTGTCAAATCAATGAATAAAAGCAGGATGAACCCTGAAAGACAACCTGGAGAAGGTGTAAGCATTTTTCCACTTGCCTCAGCTATCAAAAGCAAGGCTCAACCTAGCCAGAATCCCTTCCCGGATCCCCTTGTGTGTGACCCATAACCAGGGTTCCTGATAGGACAAAGGCAGATAGTGCCCACTTTATATTTAGCAGGACAATTGTTTGCTAATTTCCCCGTCTCTCATCTCTGCTGCATGATCTCCAACGCCCATAAACTGTCCCCTCTTTCTTTCCTCTATTTCCATCTTTTCTTGATTGAAAGACCACTAAGGGGGAAGAAACGCCTGGGTTTTAGGTTCTTTTTTTTTTTTTTTAAATATATTTTATTGATTTTTTACAGAGAGGAAGGGAGAGAGATAGAGAGTTAGAAACATCGATGAGAGAGAAACATCGATCAGCTGCCTCCTGCACATCTCCTACTGGGGATGTGCCCGCAACCCAGGTACATGCCCTTGACCGGAATTGAACCCGGGACCCTTCAGTCCGCAAGCCGATGCTCTATCCACTGAGCCAAACCGGTTTTGGCTAGGTTCTTTTACCTGGTGGTTTTCCCAGAACTCCCCCAAAGTTGGGCTGTGTCTGCAGAGTCGAGGGGTCTCCGCTGGACACCTCATCACTTGCTGCCATCACCCAGAGCCCAGGAGGTCAAGATGAGGTGAGGCAGGGGAACGGATGAGTCCCAAGACACAGAGTTCATCCCAGGGCAGGCTGGTAGAGGGCCTATCCCCTGTTCCCCCAAATCGCCCGAGGCTTCCTAGCAGGGATGAAGGATGCTATGTGGGGTCTTGGCTTCAAGGTTTCTGGAGGAAGCTCTTCAGAAAGATATCTGGATCCCTGGTTTCTAGGGGTAGGACCCTCAAGAAATCTTGGGGTGCGTCCTAGCAACAATCTGAGAGGGAGGGAAGAAAGAAAGAAAAGGGGGAGGAGCCTGGGTAGAGCTGCTGCCGCGGGAGCCCAGAGAACTGGCTGTTCCTGCCGCTTCCATGGCAACCAAAATCTAAGAGCGAAGGGACTGCCAGGCATATCCCATTGGAGGGTCTCTATCCCTCATCACTTATGCCCCACCCTCCCGCTCTCCCCGCTAGACTCAGGCCTGAGTAGAAGTGGGGGATGGGAAGAGGCAGGCAGGTGGGGGTTTCATAGCAAAGAGAAAACAGGAGCTGGTGATGAACCAGCTCTGAGAAGGGCTAGAAGCTTCCAGAGTTGGGGGTAGGCAGGGTGAGTGGGGTGGAAAGGGTGCTGACACCACATAGAGGCAGGGGCTATAAGCCCAAACCTGGGCTGGATCCTGGCATCTGCTTTGGAGGCAGTGTGCCCTTCACTTTGCCCTTGCCCAGGTCTGGTAGCAGTCCATAGTGGGAGCCAAGGGGAGGGAGAGAGGTAAGGAGAAGATAAGAATGGTGGACTCTTGTCTTTGAGTTCAAGGTGCCCCACTCTGCCCCTGAGGGGGGAAAAGTGGATCAGGAAACACTTCATTTTATTTTATTTTATTTTATTTTTTAAATCTTTATTGTTGCCGAAACCGGTTTGGCTCAGTGGATAGAGCGTCGGCCTGCGGACTGAGGGGTCCCAGGTTCGATTCCGGTCAAGGGCATGTACCTGGGTTGCGGGCACATCCCCAGTAGGAGATGTGCAGGAGGCAGCGGATCGATGTTTCTCTCTCATTGATGTTTCTAGCTCTCTATCTCTCTCCCTTCCTCTCTGTAAAAAAATCAATAAAATATATATAAAAAAAAAAAAAGAAAACGCCCTCCATGATGAAAAAAAAAAAAAATCTTTATTGTTGAGAGTATTACAGATGTCCCCCCTTCCCCCCCCCATTCCCTCCCTCCACCCGGTTCCCACCCTGCCCCAGACAGCCCTTCACTACCCTACTGTCTGTGCCCACACATAAGATCTTTGGTTAATCTCTTCCCACCCCCCACCCCCCTTCCCTCTGAGATTCATCGGTCTGTTCCATGTTTCCATGCCTCTGATTCTATTTCATTCGCCAGTTTAATTTGTTCATTAGATTTCTTGTTCATTTGATTTTTAGATTCAATTATCGATAGCTATGTATTTACTGCCACTTTATTGTTCATATTTTTAAACTTTTTTTTTCTTCTTCATTTCATTTTCTATGGCTCTGGGTCTAGAATTTCTAAAAGTCTATCTCGCTCAATATCTTTAAGGCCTTTTGTCATAGAGAGTGTGGTGGGGGAAGCCAGAAGGGAGGGGAGACAAAACCATAGCAATTTTCTTTTATCTTCCCCCTCTTGATTCTGTCGTCCTCACCTGATCCAAATCTCTGCTAGACCTCTCCACTGCCTCCTGGTTCTGCCTGGTTGGTGCAGAGTATAAATGTAGCTCATCTCATAAATCGATCCCATACTTTGGGACTCTCTCCCAACTCCTTGGGCAGACCTATCCCAACAGACTTACTTCCATACAGGGTAGAGCCTGCCCCCTGCACACTGCACACCGAAGGGTTTCAGCCAAACCTGATCATCGAGGAGGTGGCATAAATGTCCAACAGCCACCCTCAGTGCACCTTGCTGCTCTGCTCTGCAGGCACACTGCTCTGACCGGACGGTGCAGCCTCCTGCTCCACCCTGCAGCTGTTGCATGTCCACTGCGAGCCCAGGCCAAACCCACAGGTTCACTTACTGCATGCTGACGCTGCACACTGCAGCCCCGATTCCCCACTGCAGCTGCGGCTACCGCACACTGCAGCCTACCTCCCCCGCTGCAGACCCTCATCACCGCCTCTCCACGCTGCAGCCCGTGGGATGCATCCCAGGCGCCCTTCTCACTCCTCACGATTCCAGGGTGGTCCCCAGAGAGGCACCCTTCTCCCTCCCATGCTTTGCAAACCCCACTGCCCCCTGGAAGAGAAGGGGCTGCAACAGAACTGAAGATGCAGGTGGCTGGGACTAAGATGAGTCAGGGCGGCCCAACTCGGATAGGCTGTTGGCCAGAACCCCACACTTAGCAAGTGATTTTTTTTTCCCAGTGTAAACCGAGCGATTAGTCGAACAGACCTCCTTAACACACACACACACCCTCCAAGAGCAGACCTCAGGGACAGTGCCCCGCCCTGAAAGCCGTGGGAAGGCTGTGGCCCCCGCTGGTAAAACTGGGCTAATGACAGCAGGGAGCCGGCGGGGCCAGGGGGGGTGCTGGAGTAATTAGAGCTCTGCCCGGCGCTGGGAGATCCCGAGATGAAAGGGGCTCTGGCGTCACCGGGTTGGTGTTATGTCCATGAATGCAGGTGTGTGTGTGTGTGTGTGTGTGTGTGTGTGCATGAGTGGTGGGGCTAGCTGGTGGAGACCTCTCCCGCCGGGAAGGAAATCCATTTTTTTGCAGCCTGCCCGCCTCCTGAGACTGGCCCCTGTACCATCGGGGTTTTGGTGGGGGCAAATGCGGGAGGAAATACCACCTCTGTGAAGCTGAGAGTGGAGGGGGTAGGGCAAGTCTTGCCCCCTCCTCAGCTCAGCTAGGGGGCCAGATGGTGGAGGAAATGGCTGGTGACCGTGAGGAGAAAGCCTGCACATATAGGAAGAGGGCGACATTTGAAAGGAGAGGCAATGGATCTTAGAAATTAGAGAGGAAGGGAGGTAACGGCAAATACACCTCCAGAAGGATTAAAAGCAGGATGATTGACGTGAAAAGGACCTCAGGGTTCCCCTGCCCGACCCTCGCCTTTTCAGGTCGAGGAAGCTCGCCCCCCCCCCGCCCCCCCAGCTTCCCAGAGCGGGGGTGACTGCTCAAGGTCACAGTGAGTTGCCGGCAGAGGACCCGAACCCAGAAGCAAACTCGAACCCCCCAGGGTTTGGCATATTTAATCTCTCTCCCTTCTTATAAGGGGCAGGCTCGTCGATACTCCCTTCTCTATCCCCACAATGCAAACCCCCAAGCCTCCCATTCTTTCAACGAGCGAAGGCTATTCTTTAAACGACATCTTTTTCGAAAAATGTCACCAAGTACCACTCCTGCCGTGGCGTGGGGAGGGCGAGTCCGAGCGGGACGGGGGTGGCGGGGTGGCGGGGCGGGAGAGGGGCGGCCGGGCGGCTGGCTGGCCCGGGGCCCGGGGCGCGGCAGGGAGCGGGGGGCGCGGGCCGGCGGCGGCGAGGCGGCCTGCAGGGAGCAGCCGCGAGCCGGCCCGGCGCGCGAGCGAGAGCCCCAGCCGGAGCGGGGCGGGGAAGGGAGGAGCCAAGAGCGGCCGCCGCCTCTGCCGGAGGAGCCGCGGGGCCGCCACACTCGCCCCCCGCCCCCCCGCGCTCACTCGCACTCAACACCCGGGCGCAGGAGGCGGGCGGCCCGGGCCCTACCGGCCCCCGATGGACGCCCCCCGCACGGGGCGCTGAGACCCCGCGTCGCTGCCCAGCCCGGTCCAGCGCGCCACGCCGAGGTAAGGAGGAGGGAGCGAGGGGGCATTAATATGCAAATACCTCGCGATTGATTATGCAAAGCCGCGGGGCTCTGTGGCCAGCTCCCCGGCGATCTGGGGGCGCCCGGGGGGTTCCCGCCGCCAGCCTCCGCCTGCCCGGACCCCCCGGTGACCCTGTCACAGCCCGGGAGCTTGCAACTTACGCCCTTGGGAAGGGAGGTGCTGCTAGGAGGTCGGTGGGCCCCGGGATTTGCCAGCGGAGATGGCGTCCAGGCCTCCCCCTCGAGGGCCCGCCTGGCCTCTGTCCGGCCCGTCTGCTGCGCATTCCCGGGCCCGGCCCCGGCCCCGCTGCCGGCCGCCCGAGCGCCCCCGCCCGCCGCGCCGCGGTTTGTTTACGGTGCGCCGGAGGCCTGCCCCCCCTCGGCCCCCACCCCTAGCCTCGGAGGCCGAGTGGCCTTTGCAAAGCTGCCTCTGGTTGCGGAGGCTAGTGATAGCGGGGTGGGTTGGTGAGCTTGCACGGGCCCGGGAGAGGGAGAGGGAAGTCCCCCCCCCCCACTTCACCCGCCTCCCCGGTTGAGCATGGCTCTCCGGGTGCAACACTCCTAATTGCAAAAAACCTGGCTGGGGGTGGGGAAGTGTATTTGAGGGTCCCAAGATGATTAGGGGAATTGCAAGCCAGGGTGGTTGGAGAAAAGAGGGAGGAATGGACCTGTGTTGTGCGTGCCCCCCCCTTTTTCCCCTCCCCTTGCAACGTGTCTCCTCCGGTGCCCCTTCTCTGCCTGGGGCCCTCCCTTGTCCGGTGTGAAAGAAAGGCCTGGGGCTGGAGGCAAGGGAGGGAGCCACCATTTCCAGGGTGGAGGTCCCAGGAGGAAAGCCAGTGGGATGGGAACCCACCTCGCAATGATGGCTCTGGCCCTAGGAGGGGGGCGGAATGAACAGGGCTGTTGTCCAAGGCGAGGGGGAAGCAAATGTGACATGCAGACGCTGAGATATGCCCGCACAGACAGCCACATGCACGCCCAGGGACACCCAGGCAGACTCAAGGACAGGAGCTGCTGGACACACCCACATGGGGACAAGGGAAAAGGCCGGCGTCTGCTGCACTGGGGAGCTCAGAGGGGTGGGACACACCCACGGGAGACGGACCCATGCACGTACTCACGCACAGGGTCACACGGAGATGCTGTCACACACAGGGGCAAGGAGGAGTCTCTGTCACCCACATAAAAAAAGTCTCTGTCGCACGCATGCATGAACACAGGGCAATTGCACGCAGCCACACGTTACAAAAGACCCTGCCACTCACAGGCACACACGTGCTCACATGAGCCCAGTCACACAGGCATTATCGCCTGCCGTAACAGTCGCTGTCACTCAGTCAAACGCCAAACGTGGTTACACATCAACACATGGATACACAATGTAGCAACAAGTATTTTCTTGGACTCCTACTGTTGACGACAAAACCCCTGCTCCCAACAAAATTAAATTTGTTTGCGTGAAAGGACCTTTCTGCCTCATGGTGCAAGGAATGCATTCGTGATAACGTTCTAGGTCTCTATCGCTTGTCAGCCCACCGTCCTAGATAGTGAGCCTGAGCCCTGGCAGGATGACTCCCAGAGCTCGGGTCCTGCCCAGAGCCCAGCACAGGAAGTGTTCTGTAAATACTTGTTAATTGATTGACTGTGGGAACTCCAGTCACAGGTGCACGCATGTGCACACAGTCCCAGGGACTCAGGTGCAGAAGGCATTCACAAGGCTCAGGTTCACACCAACCGTTGCGCCTAGACACCCCCAGAAGCAAATACACTGCAACTGTGCTGTCAGGCTCATCCCCAGATGCACACATAGTCATGGACTCTTTCCCTTAAGCTTCCTTCTATTTTCTTCCTCAAGGTTTAGCTTTTTTTTTTTTTTTTTTGAGGGTCAGAGAAACTGGAGCAAAGAGAGTAGGGACAGGGGGTCCCAGAGAGTCGAGTCATGGGCCTGAAGCAGTGTCCAGTGACTTCCAGCAGCTGGGGTTGTCCTGGCTGCTGGGGGAAGGAGGTTCTAGAATCTCTCTCCCCACCCTATAAGCAAAGGGTGTGTGTGTGGGGGGGGGATCTCGCTGCCCCTGCTGGGATCTTTTGTCTGAGCCTTTCCTGGGGCAGTTCACTCTCCCCCAGCCGAGTTCCTGCCTCTGGCCCTGAGTCTGGCCCCTTTTTCCACCTCTGCCCTCCCCTCTAAACTTGGAAGCCTTCCTTCGGCTGTATGCTGGTGAGTGTCTGGGTGAGTGATGTGTATTTTTGACTTGGAATTTCTCTCTAACGCCATCTCTCCGTTGCTCTGTCTTGCTGTGTCTGATTCCCTTTCCTTGTGTGTCTGCCAGACTGTAACTCTCACCCTGTCACTAGCCCCGTCTACCCCTGTTCTCGTCTGCTTTTGCCACAACCTCCTTTCTCAGAGCTGGGAACTGGCATTGAGGTTCTTCATAGTTTTCCGGCTGTTAGTACTCAAACCCCGCCCCTCAGCCCCCGCCTGCCCTGCCTCTGGGGTCATGGGAAGGTTGGGGTGGGGAGGGGTGGGGCAGGGGGCTCAGCGGCTGCTCAGGACATCCTGTACTTCCTCAATGCTGCAGCTGCAGGCCAGCACATTTTGAGGGCTGGGAATGGGGGACAGGGAAGGAGATTACCTACTGTCCATGCTGACCTCTCAGGCTGGCAGGCTCAGCCAGGAGACACCAGATGGGTGGAAGCCCGGGTATGCACGCCACAGCAGGCTAGCTCCAACCCAGCCCGTGAGGAGCCCCTCACCACACTCCCCCACTGGAAGAGACTCACCCCCATGGGCAGTGGCCAGAGTTGGCAGGACCTCCAGCGGCCTTACTCCACACCCCTGGCAGCTGAGACCCACCTCAGAGATGCCCGACAGCTGTGTCCTCGTTGCCCGGCCTCAGAGTGTGTTTCTGAGGGTACAGCTGCCCAGACTCTGTGCAGGGCTGAGTGAGGTGCAGCCTCCAGCCCAGGGCAGCAGAACGGGCCACTCTTCCAGAGAGTGAATCTGAAGGGGGGGGCTCCAGGCCTTTCTGCTTTGCTCCCCTCTAGCTGTGGCCTGTTTGGGCGAGGAAGCACTGGTAGTGATTCCACCAGAGAGGATCCGTGGGTTGCTACAGAAGGGGAGACGGAGGCTTGGTCACAGGGACCAAGGTCTCATTCCTCCAGCAGGTAGCAACTATCCTAGAATGGTTAAGAACACAGACTTGTTGGGAACGAGGTTGCCTGGGTTTGAATCCCAGCCATGCCACTTGCTGGTTGTATAACCTTGGGCAAGTGATTTAACCTACCCCTTGCATTATCTGTAAGTTGGAGATGATACTACCTACTTCATTCAGCTTTTGAGGATCAGAGGATTTAGAGCAGGGGTGGGCAAACATTTTGACTCGAGGGCCACAATGGGTTCTTAAAGTGGACCGGAGGGCCGGAACAAAAGCATGGATGGAGTGTTTGTGTGAACTCATATAAATTCAAAGTAAACATCATTACATAAAAGGGTACCGTCTTTTTTTTTTTTTTTTTTTTTAGTTTTATTCATTTCAAATGGGATCCGGCCTGCAGGCCGTAGTTTGCCCACGGCTGATTTAGAACATACAAAAATGCTCTAAAAAGTACCGGGTGCATAACAAACACTGTATGTGTTAGCTCTTACAATGGGGAAGCCCGTGGGCCTGGGGCCCCCTGGATTTCTTGGAGAAGCTCCTAGACATCACAGGGGCAGGAATGAGAGAGGGCGGAGTCGGCGGGCGTAGTGGGTCCGTGTAATCTCTGGACTCCTCAGCCTTTGTGTCACCATTTTCTCCTCTACAAGTTCAGAACCTCACCTGGAGCTGCTCTGAACCTCACCTTATAGCGGCTGCTTAAAAGGAGCCCTTGGCATCTCAGCCTGGGGGCCACACCTCCCTAGTTAGGGGCACATGCATGAATGTTTGGGCATCACTGCATCTCTGCTGGGACAAGTCTGAGCACTGGGAATGGGGGGGGGGGGGCGGGCAGGGGGAGAATAGCAAGGGAAGCAGGCTCCTCTCCCAAACCCTCCTTACTTATAGAGTACCCTTCCTCTCTCCTGGGGACCCAGCAACCTAGCTACCTACCATTGACTGACCAACCAGGACCCAGCCTGGCTGACGGACACCAGATTCCCCACCCTTGCATGGAGGGGGCATTTGTGTGAAGGGTGGGGGCACTGAGTCAGGAGCAGTGTGGGAGGAGGCATGGGGCCTTGGGATCCAGGGTCTGCCCTGGGTTGCCTTTTCCCTCTGTGAAGCCGGTGGTAAGACTCCTCTCTCTCCTCCCAATTCCTTTTATTCAGTTCTCCCCCTTCAAGGTGCAGCAAGAATAACGGGGCGGATGGCCTATGGTGGGCCACTGGGGCGCCCAGCCCAACTCTAGGTCTCACGGCTGCAGAAGTGCTTGCGGAACCTATTAGGTGTTGGTGGGGGAGGCAAGCATGACCACAGTAGGAAGAGCACTGGCTGGGAGTTGGCAACTGGGTGTTTGCCAAACACCAGTTGCTGAATTTGGGCCTGGGTTTTCATCATCTCGAGACAATGATGCCTGCCTCCCTCTGAGTGAGGGTGAATAATACACCATGGGTGACACCTGTGCTCAATGCCGGGCGCATCCTGGCTCTGTGAGTAACACCTGTGGACTCCCCTGCCCTCCCAGGGCCTGGCCCACTCCAGGGCGGGGGTCCACTTGCCCGCTGGAACCAGAAACAGTTCTCAGTCTCCCATGGAGGCATCCGGGGCTGGTGTGTGGGGGGAGGGCAGACGGTTTTCAGGCATGTGGTGCAGTCCTCCTCCCTGGCAGGCCGAGGCAGGGCTGCCAAAGAGGAACTAACTTTTGTTTACCTTTGTGTGAGGTGGTCCAGAGGGAGGGGCCAGACGTTGTCTGGGTAGACAAGGGTAGCAAAATGGGACGTACTGGTGCCCAGAAAATGCCACCATTGCTCCCTCGCCTTGTGGGGGGAGTATTCACTCTGTGGCCCCGGGGCCTGGCGTTCAAGATTAGGGCCTAAGGCACAGCCACACCCTCCAGCAGTAGCCAAGTGCTGCATGGCTGGACCAAGCCCCCAACCCTCCCCCTCTTCCTCCTCCTCCTCTTTTCCTCTCGCAAGGAAGAGATGAGCTCTTGGCTCCAAGAGCTTCAGCTGCCTGTTTCATTTTCTCTTTTCCCCGGGCTCGTGGGCGGGGAAAGGGAAACGGGTCGAGATTTGGTGGCTGTTGGCGTTTTTGTACACACCAGTGAGTGGGTGTGTTGTGCGCTCACCCATGTGTGCGTGTTTTGTGCATGTGTGGGTTGGGGAGGGCTCTGAATATCTGTGGAATAGCACGGGAGCCGCCGTCTGCGCATGCGGGGTGAGTGTGTGTCTGCACGTGTCCGTGTATGTGCCTGAGACCCAACTGCATGCACAGCCTGCGTGCCGCGCGCGCGAGACACACACACACACACACACACACACACACTTTTTAATCTCTCTCTCCCCATTTCTTCCCTCCCTCTCCTTTTCCCTCTCTCTCTCCCCCCTTCTCTTTCCCCTCTCTCCCTCCCTCTCTGTCTCTCTCCGTCCCTCTCCCTCTCTGCCTCCCTCCCTTTCCCTTCCTCCCTCCTTTCCCCTCCCTCGGTCTTTCCCTCCCGCCCGCCCTCGGTGGGGCTAGCTTCCACCTCCCTGGGGTGCCTGGGAGAAGAACATCCCTGCCTTTCCCTTCCACCATTTCCTTCCCTCCTGGGCGGTGCTCCCCGGGGCTTGGTTGCAATTCCTTTCTCCGGCCTCTTCCTCTCTCCTTGGAAGAGGGGAGTGGGGAAGGGAGGACCCCGAGCTCTGTGCCCATGATACCATCTGCAGTGAGCGCCTTGGCCCCGTGACACTCATGCCTCCAGCCTTCAGCTGCCCCAGCGCCCAGCTCCAATTACCCCTGGCTGCTGGGGGGAGGGTGGGGGGAATGTGCCATGCCCAGCTGGGGGTGCTCCCAGCTCTGCTTTCTGGGCTATTTGCATTTTCCACTTCCATGCCCGCAGGGAACTGGGTCAGGGGACACAAAGTTCTATGAATTGGCAGGGGAGGAGCTGGGCACGGGGGAGGGCGGTGACCTCTAGACCTGGGCACCCATCTTGATGCCTGACGGGAGCTGGGCTGGGTTAGGAGGAGGGAGGGTAGAGCAGCAGGTGGGTGAGGTTATGTTGGGGGGAGCACAGTCTTTGATGTTAATACTGGGCATCTGGCCCAAGCTAAGGCCGCTGTTTATGTCCTTCTGTCTCTGACCTACAGGGGGGAGTTTCCTGTTCTATTCTTTTGGGGGACAGGATCCTTTGTTGATCCAATCCCTTCCACCCCCATTTCCCATTCTCTAGCCTCCAGGGTCCCACAGTGGCTAGGAGATCAGACTTCAGGGTCACTGCCTTTAGGTTCCAGAATCCCATCTCATGGGTGCCCAGAGGGAGCCCCCCAAGGAATGCTGCCTCCTGGGCCTCCCCGCCCCCCTCCCTCCCGCCTGCCAAGCTGGTGCCCGAGTCTGTGTACTCCTCTGCCATCTCACACCTGCCCAACAGTACCTTCCTTCCCGCCTTCCTGGCACTAGGATAGGACTGAGTTGGGTGGGGCAATCCTGCTCAATCCACACCTGAGAGTAGAACAGGGAGGGCCTGGGAAAGGAAAACAAGGCCCCACCCCTGCGGGGCACTGCCCCTCCACGTGGGGGGCTTGTGTTGCTGCCGCAGCCTCCACCTTCGCCAGACTCCCAGGGACTGTTGGTGCCCGTGGCCGCCCACGGGAGCCCACGCTGGCATGGGCGGCAGTGTCTGCACACAGATGCCTGTGTCTGCCTGTGCATGCCTGTGTGTATGTTTGGGTTCAGTAGTCACCTGGGCCCTTAGTCTCACCCTTCCTGACTCCCATGATATGGGGTCAGCGCATCAATGCCAGATCATTAGGAGGGGGGGGGGGATAGTATCTCCCCGCCCCCCAGCAGCAGGCAAAGGGGAAGGGGAGAGGGAGGTGTGAACCTACCCACGGCACTATTAATAGCCCACATGCCAGGCCACCAAGAACCAGCTGTCACCGTGGAAACCATTTCTACTCCCCCTCCCCCAGCCTCCGTGGGGTGGGACTTAGGCAGGGCATGAATCAACGCCCCCCCCACCCATCTTTCTTTGTTACCTTTCTTTCTTTGTCTCCCCCTCCATTTGTCTCTCCTCCCCATATCTGTCCTCCTCTCTACCTCACCCCTCTCTCCCCTCCCTCTGGCCCCATCCCCCACCTCATCTCATTGCCGCCTTTCTTCCTATCCCTATACTTCATTAGCGTCCCCCCTCTACCCCATCCCTGCTCCGCTCTTTGTTCTCCTCATTTTTCTTGCCCTCTCCCCCCATCATCTCTTTCACCCCAGTCTTCCTCCTCTTTCTCCCCTTTTCTGGGCCCCCTCTCTCTGAGTGTGCCTTTCCTTCTGTGGTTGGCAAGGAGGGCTGGGCTTCCTTTAGAGCATTAAGGACAAAGTTTAGGGGCCCCAGACAGGTGGGGCCAGAGCCACGCACAGACACCCAGGAGAGTAATGTGTATAGAACTGGGGGCTAGATTCCGGAGGCAGAAGGTCCCCTCTGGCCGCCCCAGGAGTCCTTTAGGAAAATTCCTTGGGTCCGCAGGGCTGCGGAGGGGGCAGTCTGGCAGTGGGAACCTGGCATGGAGCCTGCGGATGCCGCCCTGGGCGCTCGTCTGGCCCCCCATTGCAGAAGCACTCAGGCTTAATGAAGCGCTTCCCCTCCACGGGCACCTTGCCCACGCTGCCACCGGCCGCTCTTATCTGACAGAGGGAGTGGGTGGCCGGGCCAGCCGACAGGTGGGTCTTGCTGTCCGACTGTCCAGCCTGGACTCAGAACCCCATAGCCCCACCCCCTCTGCCTCCGTGGGCCTGAGCCTCAGCGCAAGGAAGGAGCTGGGGGAGTTAAGCAGGACTCCAGGTTAGAAGAAGAACAAAAAAAAGGACTCCAGGAGGAGGGGAGAGGGGCTGCCCTTCAGGGTGGGTCTCCCTGCCCCACTCCCCTTCCCCACTGACCCTTCTCTGCCCACAGCTAACACCGGCTCACGTGGTATGTGCCTCCCTGAATGTTGGGCCCTTTATGTGCTCTGTGTCGCCTCAGAGACCCAGGTGTGTCCCTAGAGAGATGACAAGGAATTCCCGGCCTCTTGCTAGATGCCAGGCCAAGGCGCCTTCAGCCGTGAGGACAGTGCCTTCCTCCTCTGCCCACTGCCAGGGGCTCAGGGTAGCCTGGGTCACGCTGACAGGCACCCGGACACCGTTCAGCACAGCGCAGAGTTGAGGCAGAGAAAGAGCTTTCCCCTCCCGCAGCGGGCACGTGCAAGCCCTTGGCAGTGCCCAGACACATTTGGAGTTAAGGCTGGGCTGGGGAGGGGGAAGGGAAGATAAACATGGTGGCTTAGGTTGGCACTGCCCCAGGTGTGCCCTGTAGCAACTGGCAGTGGCCGGGGTGAGGGAGGAGGGGTCCTCCAGAGCGAGGGCCTGGGGCAGGAATTGCCCGTGGCATGTGGCTGCTGCTGGTGTTTTCCGCCTGGCCCGGCCCAGGGCTGCTCACACCCACTTGCACACACCCTGGCCCTCTTCGTCTGCCCCCAGGGCCTGCTCCCCAGGGCTGCCCCTCTCTCAGCATGCCCACTCCTGCGCCCGCCTCCTCCCCTCCCCAGGGGCACTTGGGCCTCCTGCTGGCGAGTGGATTTTTCCAGCCTCTGTAAACAAGTGGTGGCAGCGTGCCAGGTGGGCAGGAGACAGGCGGGGGCAGCACTGCAGCCAGGGTGTGCCAAGCACCGAGGCACAGCCTGGGGGGGAGATGGGGAGACACCCAGAGAGAGAGAGAGAGAGAGAGAGAGAGAGAGAGAGAGAGAGACATTCAGATGCAGACAGACAGACCCAAGGAAGCCTTGTTGGGCACAGATAGAAGTGGAAACGGGCGACAGAAAATAGCCCTCTATTGTCTAGCCTAACCCCACCACTGCCCTGGCCCCTTACCCCTCACTGCTCTGGCTGAGAGCAGCAGGCCCCAGTGCCCAGTCCCTGGGCATCCCCACCCACTCCTACTTCTCCCCCCACCTCCACCCCTCAGGGCTGGCTACGCCATTATAAATTTATAACAGGAATTTCTCCACAAGCCAAGAAAAACTTGACCTACTTTCTTGACGGCTCTCCGGGCTAGGCTCCCCGCTCACAACCCCCCCAGCCTCCTGTCCAGCCCCCAGTGCCCTGTTCTGGTCTGTGGGGGTATCCGAGGCAGAACGGACCACCCTTCTGTCCTCCTGCCACACTCCCTACACTGAGGGCTCACCTGAGTGCAGGGGCCCTGCCCCACTGCCCTGCCCAATGGCCGGACTTATCTCACATTCCCCTCCTACTCTGGCTCCTTATCAGCTCCTGGGGGTGGGGCGGAGGGCCCAGGGGCGAGGTCTCTGGGGCAGCAGCTACTGGATGAAGGTTGTGTGTTGGGAACTGCACCCTTTGTCCCCCTTAAACATGCCCACACCTGCCTGTGTGCACAGACAGTAAACCTCCGGTCGGGAGCCTGTGGTCAGAGGTGCATGTGGAGGAAACGGGGGGCCCAGGTTGGCACGGCCCTGGCCCCCAGGCATTGGAACAAGGCAAGCATTCAAGCCAGGCTTCGGGGGTTCAAGCCCTGAGCCACCTGCTCACTAGCTTGGTGACTTCGAGTGACGGCCCAGCTTTCTGAGCCTCAGTTTCCTCATCTGTGAAGACAACACGTGTTAGTTTCCTTCCTTTACCTCTTGCCAACCTGGTGGGTGGCAGCTCAGCTAAACCAACGGGGATGTCTGGTCCTCAGACTGGGAAGTGTGACTGGGGACCTTCTGGGCAGCTCTGGAGTCCTTGGGAGGCCGAGTTGGAGTCACCAGTCGGCCAGCAGCAGGGGGGGTCAGCTCCCCACGGTCTTCAGTATCTCTCTCCGTTAAGGCACTCAGGTGCCCCATTCCCACACCCCATCCTTCCTTCACAAGTGCCCCCACCCCCCAGGCCTGGCTTGAAAATTGCTCATCTCTGGTCCCCTCTTGCCCCAGAGTATGGTGCGTTTTATAAAAACTTGGCTAGATCAGTGGTAACAAGAACATTTATTAGGCATTGTTAGGGGCCAGATACTTGATTGAATGTGAGGACTGGGACATGGCACATGGATGATCTCATTCTTTCCCTCCACCCCTTTCCGTGTCTGGGGCTTAGGACATGACTCTCAGTTTTGCCTGCTAAAACCTGTCCGTCGGAGGGCTTCTCCTGCTTCTCTCCCTGTGCCTGCCCTCCATGCCCACCGCCATCTTGTTGTGAGCGCAAAGAGCCCAAACTGTTGCCACCAAAGGACCGCTTTCCACCACGGTGCCACCTTATGCCTGCTTCTCTCCTCTCTCTGCAGGGACCTCGACAGGACAAGACTCCGAAGCTACTCCCCCAGCCCAGGACTCCCGCACGGACCCAGCTTTCCCCCCAACACTACCACCTGCCACTCCCTGGCCTATCTCACCGCCCACCCCCCTCGGGGCTCAGGGCATGGTGTGAAAGGCCAAGTGCTGAGGCGGGCACCATGGGTGCTGTGCCCTAGCCTGGGTGGCAGGGGGTGGGCAATCTGTGGGCGTGCCAGGGGGGGCCACTGTGCCCACCCAGTCTCTTGGCGTGCTGGAGGGCATCCTGGATGGAATTAAAGTGAATGGAACAGAAGCCAAGCAAGGTGGAGTGTGGGTCAGACCCAGAGGAGAACAGGTAATGGGTCCGGCAACTAGGTCTTGCCAACTCTTAGCTGGCAGGCATGGTCACCTGGTTGGGCAAAAGCGAGCCGAGCTTGGGCCTTTAGGGGAATGGACGCGAGGCCAGCAAACCTGCTGCTTACCTTTGCCCAGGAGATGAGGTCATGTTCATGTGACGGGAATTAGGCACCTGGAGGAGAGATGCCCATTTTGGAGTGGGGAAGTGACAAGGAGAAATTACACGAGGCAGGCACACGGCCCCTCCCTGGACAGTCCTGGGCAGGCTCACATGCTTCCCCCCGCCCCTCCAGGTCCCCTCGGCCGCCCTCACCTGAGCATGTGGAATGCAAACAGTCTCGCCATTTGCCTCCTCTCCCTGCCAGCCTGCTCACATCGCCACCAGTGTGCAGTCCACGAGCCGTGGTGCACGTGACGTGACAGTTCGGGGCACATGCACCAGTAACTCTCGTTAGCCCATGCTTATATTTGGAACCTTTTGGGAGCCCCACAAGCTCTTCCTTGTTCATGGGCAAGGGCGGGCGCTGCCATGGGGCTCCTCCCAGGAAGTGGAGTGGATGCCAACTGTGAAGGTTTTGCTTACCGGCGGAGGAGGCATGAGCCCCCCACACATTGCTGGGAATGGCTACCTGTGATCTGCATTACCCTTGAGGAGCCCAGAGGGTCTCTGCCTCTCCCGTTAACTCCGAGTGGCACAGAACTTTGTGCCAGTTGGCGTGGTGCCCCTGGAGCTGGGTACAGCCTGTGTCTATGGCCAGGGAGAGGGTGGGGGATGGGTTGTTCTGGGGAGCAGAGTGGCCGTTGCCTAGGAGACCAGATTCTGAGCCAGGAGGCCAGAAGCCTGGCCAGGCAAAGCCCTGGGGCCCAAGACTGGGTCTCTGGAGGGGTGGGGGAAATGGATGGGGCTGTCAGTTGGGCAGGGCACCTAGAGTTTCCCCTCCCCAAAGACTCACCCCAGGGCGGGGGGGCTCTGAAAAAGGTTGGGCGTGTCACTGCGTAGCTCTCACTGGCAACCTCTGTACTTCCTTGCCCAGACCTCGTGAATCTGGAAGACGCTGCTCCTAAGGAGGGAAAGGCTGGAATCCGGGTTCCCGGTCCCCCAGAGCTGCACCCCTACCCGTTATTCTCCCCTCCCCCATGTCCATGCGCCACCTTGTGGCTGTCCCTGGGACTGCACCCAGAGGCTATAAATCTAGTAATTGCTGAAAACCGGGCTGCTCAACTGGGGCCCTAGGTGGCTCAGAGTTCCCCCACACCCTCCCCCGCTGGAGCGGGAGGGGAGATCTGACCTTCCAAACACTGTAGTAATCCGACAGGGGTAGTCTCCAGGGAGTGTGGCGCACAGAGCTGTCTTTGACTATGACCCTGACCAAGGTCACTGTGTCAGTATGTTGGGAGCTGCGTCAGGGGAGGGGCCCTGCAACATGCCACACGGAGAGTGGGTGTGGCAGGTTATACAATCCTTGTATGCATGTGGAAGGCTTATGTAACCTGTGTGTGCCGAGGTTATGTAACATGTATGTGGAGAGGCTGGCGACATGTGTGCAGTGGCTGGGGGTGGCTAATGCCTTGCATGGAGGGGCTCAGGGTCCTCGTCCCGACTGATTTCAGTGCTCGGCGTCACCAAGCACAAGTGGGGGCCTCTGTCTGCTGCTCTGTGAGATGGATGCCATGGACAGGGTGACTCTGGAAGTCCTTTCGTATGCTCCTGTTCTTGGCTCTGGGTTCCAGTTGCTGGGCACTCTGTGTTTGCCCACACTGTGGTTATGTAGCACGTGTGTATGACCTGGAAATCAAACAACATGTTTACTGAGGGAAGGGAGGAGTATTATTAGGTGTCTGTCCAGAGGGTTGTGTAACACATGGGCATACCCTAGAGGTCATATAACACATTGGAGAACGCCCTAAAAATTGTGTAGTTATGTAGATCCTGGTGCTTATTGACCATGCTAGGGTTCATACTGAAGGCTGCATCGTGACTCATATCTAGTGGGCTTGTGTTGCATGTGTGTGTGTGTGTGTGTGTGTGTGTGTGTGTGTGTGTATGTTCTAAAGGTTATATAACTCTGAGCATGTCCTGAAGATTCTTTCTGCATGTCTCATGCACTGAAGGCTTAAATATGTGGATATTGTAGATTATGGGTGTTGAAGTTTCTATAATGCTGTGTGTGTGTGTGTGTGTGTGTGTGCACGCGCGCCCTAGAACATGCTTTTGCCCCAGCCAAGCCCCTTATCTCTCTCTGAAGCTTCTAGATAGCTGGACCCTTCTCAGTTTTGTCAGCTGACCTAGGGGTGGGAGGTAGAATGAGGACATGAAGGGCAGGGAGTTGAGCCTGGGGTGGGGGGGTGTATCTAAGCCTGTTGGATGAGAAGGGGGCTGCCCAAAGACTGCTCTGTGATTCTGCCCACTTTGCCCCCATCCAGTGCCAGGTCACCAGATGGAAAGCGAAAAAGAAAGAACGGCCAATGTTCCCTGAAAACCAGCATGTCAGGTGAGCCTGGCTGTGTGTGCCCCTCCTCCCTGCCCTGAACGCCACCACGCCAGACCAGGGCTCTTCTGGAGCCTGGCGTGTACCAGCAGCTCCTGTGTCCCATGGGGAGCGCCTCCTAGAGGGCTTGGGATGGACTTGACTGAAGGTGAGAGGGGTGATGTGGGCCCCAGCCTTGAAGATGGATTAGGTCAGAAAGGACCTCTTCCCTTCTCCCGTAACCCTCTTGCCTGAGACCCCTCCGCCACCCCCAAATCAGGGCCTGGGCTAAAGAGCTGAGGGGCTGTCTTCCCCCCTGAGATGAGCTGCTGACATTTGCTGCTGCTTCTCCTGCACCCCCTTGCCCCTGGGGGGGCAGCGAGAGAAAGGCCCTGAATAAGCAAACAGAAGAACTCTGGGATTCTCCATGTTCTTACGGAAGGGGATGGACAAGATCACCTCTGATGTGCCTAGGATTCTACCCTTCAGGGGGGCTGGGCTAGGGGATGGGCCAAGAAAGGAAAGTTGGGGAATGCAGAAAGTGTAAGAGCCTCCCTGCTAGGGGCCCAAGCCATGCCTGCCTGCCTGCCTCCCTTCCTCCCTCCCAGGGTATATCCCTAGTTACCTGGACAAAGACGAGCAGTGTGTCGTGTGTGGGGACAAGGCAACCGGTTATCACTACCGCTGCATCACTTGTGAGGGCTGCAAGGTATGGACCAGCCAGCTCCTGCCCCTCCCCCACTGCCTGAGCCCCCATCTCACGCTTTTTAAGGCTCCCAGCACCCAGCGCAACAGATGGCTCTATAAACGTGTCACCTAAAACGCACCTATTACATCATCATTTCTCTTATTCATTCATCCATGTGTCCATTCATAATCCCTGCTCTGCCCCTCGTCGGTAAGATGCCTGATCTCTCTGAGCCTCGGTTTCTTCATCTATAAAGTGGGGATAATCATTGCGACCTACCTCACAGAGTTCTTGGGAGAATTAAATGAGATCATCCACAGAGAGTATTTAAAACAGTAACAGACGCAAAAGAAGCACTCAGTACCTGTTAGCCAGCAGTCACCCATCCAGCGTATCGGGTGTGAGGAGTATAGTCTACGCCCTGTCCTCAAGCTGCTCACAGCCTACCAGAGAGAAACAGACCTCAGTTGAAAGCAACATCAGTGCTTTTCAAAATGTGGTTCAAGGACCACCTGCCGTCCTAGTTACCCTCAGATCCCCAGGCCTCGTGCCAGCCTTACCCAAGCAGAGCCTCTCATGGGGGAGCCCAGAATCTGCCATGGAACAAGCCCCCCAGTTGCTTCTACTGAAAGGGTGCGAACCAGAGCTGGGCTGGGAAAGTGTAGGGGTTGCGGCGCCCAGGAGAGAAGAGGGTGGCAGGGTCTCCCTGGGCAGAGGGAACAAGTTCAAAGACTTGGCCGGGGGGGGGGGGGGCGGAGGGAGAGCTTCATTAGATTTCACTTTGGACAATTCAACCTGCATGGTTTCTCTGGGATCCTCACCCCCTGGAAATGTCAACCTTCCAAGAAATAGAAATATTTTAAAATACGTTAAGGGTCCCAGTTCCTTTCTTTCTTGGTGTCGACCCAACCAGGACCAGCAGGGATGCAGAGTCCCAGTGCAGTGTCCCTGGAAGCGACACCAGCAGTGTGACCTAGACCAGGGACCCAGACCCGAGTTCCAGAAGAGCATCTCAAAGGACAGGGATGCCCGCCCCGCCCCTAGCAGGTCTCACGTAGGTCAGAGCGAGGCCCAGGAATCCGGAGCACCCTGGGTGATTTTAAGGCACCCTAGAATCTGAGCGCTCAGACCTCGGTAACCCATGCCTCAGGGCCAGCCCTGGCTCTGACACCCCTTTAGCCATGTGGGCAATTTAAGCAAATGAAGGGACTTTGGACAAATTGCTAAATCTCTCCAAGCTTCCGTTTTCTAGTCCACAAAACGGAGACAGGGACAGCTCGTACCCTATGGGATTGACACCAGTGTCAAAGGTGACGATGCCCCCAAAGAAAAGGCTTGGAAGTGCCTGGCACACAGTGAGCGTTCATGGTGATACGTAGAACGGAAAACGTTGTGTTCAAGCTGCTAGAATTCATACACAATGCCGCCTTCCTTTCACATTTTGACACCCTCCCTCCCCCCCCCCTTTTTTCATGAACTCCACCTGCATGGGCAACAGGCAGCATGTCTGAGAGTGGTTTGGGGTCAGGGTCATTTGGCCGAAAGACGGAAATCAATCGGGTATTTCCTGGATGCCAGTGCTGCTATCACTCAGGCTTCACAGGACCTCACACCCTCCCAGGCCCAGATCTCCATACTTTCCGTCATCATCCCCACCTCTGCCCTCCCCTCCCCACATATCCCTCCCCCCCCCGCCCCCCAAGCAGCTGGAGGAGCTGAGGGCGTGCGTGCGTTCCTAAGGTCCCCCCCAGTCCTCACAGAGCCCAGTGGGCCTGGGCCCGCTGTGTCAGGTTTCCTCACTAACCCCCCACCCCCGGTGAGCTGCACCGTCAGTGCAGGAAGGTCACCATGACAACACGCTCCATCTCCCTCCCGCCCCAGGGCTTCTTTCGCCGCACAATCCAGAAGAACCTCCATCCCACCTACTCCTGCAAGTATGACAGCTGCTGTGTCATCGATAAGATCACCCGCAACCAGTGCCAGCTGTGCCGCTTTAAGAAGTGCATCGCCGTGGGCATGGCCATGGACTGTAAGGGGATGGGGGTTGGGGGGAGTCAGGCCAGGCGGGGCTGGGGGTGGGGGTGAGTTCAGAGAGGGCAGCTGCCTTCCCAGGTACGCTCAGGGCCCACAGGGCAGAGTGACAGTGCAGGTCAGGCCGACGGTGAAGTGAATGTTCAGAATCTTGGTCCCTGCTGCCCTCATCCCCGGGGAACAGGAAACAGCATTCCTCTCTGGGGCCTGCACAGGAACCTGGTGCTTACCTGCCTTTCACCAACTCCAGGCCTTAGAGGGAGTTGTTGGGTAGGAAGAAGTCCTGAGCACCCCATCCAGAGAGGACACCCCACTTCTGGGCGAGAGAGGATCTCTTTCATTGCCTAGGGATTGGGTGGCAGGGTCCTCTGGTACCTGCTGTCACCATAACCCTTTAGACCAGAGCCTGCTATGCCTCTGGATCAGCCCGACGTGGAGCTGCCATCCCAGTGATTATCATGCTCCGGTTGTGCCACGCAGCTGCTAGGTGGATCGGAAGTCGCCCAACCTCTCTGGCCCTCAGTTTCCCCAACACTGGGAAGAGTAGTTTCTGAGAGGGTGGTGCAGAGTGCCATGCAAAGGGCCTGTGTCTTCCTGTTGACAGTGGTTCTAGATGACTCGAAGCGGGTGGCCAAGCGCAAGCTGATCGAGCAGAACCGGGAGCGGCGGCGGAAGGAGGAGATGATCCGGTCACTGCAGCAGCGACCAGAGCCCACTCCGGAAGAGTGGGATCTGATCCATGTTGCCACGGAGGCCCACCGCAGCACAAATGCCCAGGGCAGCCACTGGAAGCAGAGGCGGAAATTCCTGGTAAGGAGAGAGGGGGTGGGGGTGAGTGGCAGCGAGGTGCCAGGGAGAGGAGAGCTAGCTCAGTCTTGCCTCCTCCAGGAAGCCCTCTTGGTTTGCTCTAGCACAAAGCTGATACTCCCCAGACCTTGGTGGTTTTGATTTGATTTGAACACCTATATGACTGGCCTCTGGGTCCTGCCTATTCCATCTGATTGGGAGCTACGTGAGGACAGGGCCTTTCCTCCTCATTAGATTTCCGGCAGGGCTGACCTCTCCTCTTTTCTTCGCTCACAGCAACTGGGAGGAGAGGGGGAGGACACGGTCATGGAACAGTATTTTGGGGCACCTGCTGGGTGCCGGGCATTGTGTTAGGCCCTGGCAAAACCAAGTGCCAAGTGAATGGTCAAGTGGTTGTCTATGGTGAAAGAAGGCAGGAAACTGGCAGTCTGGTTCCTGGTAAGGTATGCTAGTGGGTGGAATAGTGTGCTGTAACGGTCAGGAATCAGACCGCCTGGTTCTACAACTTACTAGTCATGACCTTGGGCTTATTAGTTAGCTGCCCTGTGCCTCAGTTTCCTCATCTGTGAAATGGAGATAACTATAATACCTTCTTTATAGGGTTGTGGTGAGGATTAAATGAGATAATACGTGTAAAACACGCGGCCTAGTGCCTGGCCACATGTTCAATACTCAGTAAATATAGCTTCTATTCTCATGACATTACTTCTGCTGCTGTGATGGTCATTGTTATTATTAGCAGACTTGGAGCTCTGGCTCTGGTCTGTTCTCTGCCCGGAGGTGAAGGAGAAGCCTGGGGCCTGGGATCTAGCAGTCCCAGGTACCGCGGCCCCTCTTCCCCAAGCTGTCTTGGAGCTCCCCCTGGTGGGCAGGGAGCCTCAGAGGTTGGACGGGGTCTGCAACCCTGGCTGACCCCCTCCCCCTCTCTCTCTCCCTCCAGCCGGACGACATTGGCCAGTCACCCATCGTCTCCATGCCGGACGGAGACAAGGTGGACCTAGAGGCCTTCAGCGAGTTTACCAAGATCATCACCCCGGCCATCACCCGTGTGGTGGACTTTGCCAAAAAACTGCCCATGTTCTCCGAGGTGAGTGGCAGGTGGGAGGGGAGACATGGTGACAAACATGGAGGGGAACCTAGACCTGCTCCCCAGGCCACTCAGTCCCGGCACATGCTCATCTGAGTTCCTCTGGGCAGGAAACAGTTCCTTTAGATCAACACACACCCTCCACCCTGCCCCCCACCCCCCACCCCCACACACTCACACACACTCTGGGCTACCTGATCCCTAAGGAACCAGTGGGCTCCACGTGCCCCGTTCCCACCGCTCCTCTCAAGCCCTCCCAGCCCCTCTCCCCCATCGCTGCGTGGCCACCCCAACTCCAGGCAGCCCGGACATTCTCGTCTTAAAGAGCCCTAGCTGGGGACAGGCTGCTGTACCAGCTGACTGACCTTGGCCATGTCACCTGACTCCCTCGCATCTGTTTCCTCATCTGCCGTGGGGATGGAGATGGAATTGGGTAATTGTGAGGTTTCATGAAATAGGGCAAGTCTGGGGCCCAGCGCAAGGGGAGCTGTGTAGAGTCCATGTTCCTGGCCAAGGCCAGGTGTGGCCTCGCAGCTCCAGGGGCCACCCCCCTCCCCTGGGTGCGGGGGTGGGGCGAGAGGGAAACTCTTGGCGAGGGCGAGCTGAGTCCTCCCTGGCCCTGCCGCCCACAGCTGCCTTGCGAAGACCAGATCATCCTCCTGAAGGGGTGCTGCATGGAGATCATGTCCCTGCGGGCGGCCGTCCGCTATGACCCCGAGAGCGACACCCTGACGCTGAGCGGGGAGATGGCTGTCAAGCGGGAGCAGCTCAAGAATGGCGGCCTGGGCGTCGTCTCCGACGCCATCTTTGAATTGGGCAAGTCACTCTCTGCCTTTAACCTGGACGACACGGAAGTGGCTCTGCTGCAGGCCGTGCTGCTAATGTCAACAGGTACCTGCTGGCTGGCTGGGAGGGCTGTTCTCCTCCTTCCTCAGCCCCCGCCTCTCTCCCTTCGCCGGCTTCTCTGCCGCCCCCAAGCCCACCCCTGGGTCCCACAAGCTCACCTCTGCCACCTCCATCACCCAGCCCATCCTCTGTCCCCTGTGCCCTGCTCTGTCACCCATCCCCGTCTCTTCTGCTCCCCAGGCCCATCTCTTGCTTCCGGATCCCTCTTCTGCTCCTTTCCCATCTTTGCCCCATCCCCTCTCTCTGCCCCCTCATCCTTTCTCTACCCTTATTCCCACCCCACCTCTCTGCCCCCCAACCCTTCTCTCTGCCCCCAGTCCTGCCCTATTGCTGAGTTTCCTCCCTCCCCACCTCTCTGTCCCTCTGTCCTCATCCCTTCCGCAACCCTCCCTCCGCCTTGGAGTTGTTCCTCCTACACACGGCCCCCCCCACCCCCCCCCGCCCGCCCACAGTGTGTTTTCCTCCACTCCCTGCCCCTCCCCCCCCCTCCCCTCTGTCTCCCTTCACCCTCTCACCCTCACGCCTCCCCTCTCCCGCAGACCGCTCGGGCCTGCTGTGTGTGGACAAGATCGAGAAGAGTCAGGAGGCGTACCTGCTGGCGTTCGAGCACTACGTCAACCACCGCAAACACAACATTCCGCACTTCTGGCCCAAGCTGCTGATGAAGGTGACTGACCTCCGCATGATCGGGGCCTGCCACGCCAGCCGCTTCCTCCACATGAAAGTCGAGTGCCCCACCGAACTCTTCCCCCCACTCTTCCTCGAGGTCTTTGAGGATCAGGAAGTCTAAAGCCTCAGGCGGCCAGAGGGTGTGCGGAGCTGGTGGGGAGGAGCCTGGAGAGAAGGGGCAGAGCCGGGGGCTGAGGGAGACCCCCCCACACCTCTTCTCTCCTCCCTCTCGTCCTCGGATAGATGCAGCTCCCACACACACCCGCACTACCCCGTCCCTCCTCAGAGCCTCCTGCCCGGGCACAGGGCACACAGATGAACTTGCCATGGAAAGGACAGTGTGGGAGGCTGGGAGGGACCGTGGGCCCCGTCCTCCGAGAAGGTAGGGGAAGGAAGGGAGGACCGAGAGGGGACAAGCCATCTTGCCTGTAGGGGACAGGAGTGCGGAGTCGGGGGACAGGCCCTCAGCTCGCCCCCTGCACACACACGAGAGAGAGAGGCCCCCCGTCTAGCTCCTTGGCCTAGATTCCCCCTCAGGCTAAGGGCCTCTCTGCTTCCCCAGATGCCTGGGTGCAAAGAAGGGCTTGGCTTGGCTCCTCCCCGGAGGTTAAAAATTATAGTCATTCTAACTGCACTTTGGAAACCAGGCAAGGGGAGAAGATAAATGAAGAAAAACTAGACAGAGAGAAAAAGAAAGAGAGCGAGCGAACGATTGCTAGAGAGAGAGAGAGAGAGAGAGAGATAATATTAAGTTATTAACTGAGGCTGGCCAGAGGGGCGGACCCCCCTACCACCCCCATGCACTTTGAGAACTACCCCTCCTCCCCCCAAATCAGAGAACTGCCCCCCACACAAGGTCCCTAAAGGTAGGGCTGCCGATCAGAGCTGTGAGTTAACACAACAGGGTCCTGGCCACCCACCCCTTGCCTTGCCCCTCCCTGTGCCCCTTTGGCACCCCCATCCCAGTACTTCCTCTGCTCTCTGCCACTCGTGCCCGCTGAGTTCCATCTACCTCTCACGCTGGATGCCAGCTGGCCCCTCACCAGCCTGCCCTGCTGCCCACACAGCTCCCCTTTCAAGTGCCCAGCCCCAGGGGCCTCCCCTGTCCGTCCATCCCCACCCCCCCACTCCTTCTGCACCTTGGCACCCACACAGGAAAAACTGTGGCTCAAGCTCCCACCCTCCTCACATCCTGCTGTACTCGCTCCAATCCAGATGCTCTGCACTAGGGCGAGGAGGGTGTGTGCGCTCGGGGCTTCTCCCAGGGCCTCCGCCCCCTTAGGACTCTGCTTCCCATATGTCTTCTGGGCTCTCCCTAACCGCTGCCCTCCTCCGTCCCTACTCCCGCTTCTACGCACGAACCCAGACTCCGGGTGGGCAGGCACCTAGGAATGGGATGCTTAGATTAATAGCACTTCGTTGGGGCCCCTGGGGAGGGGGCGGTTGGTGCTCCTCCTTTTTTCTTTGAAGCTCTTTAGGCCAGCCCGCCCCTCCGCCCCGGGACCCATTTCCCCTCCTCTTTTCTCTAATTCAGGGACTTTGGCTTGAGCCACCTCCCACCTTGTGGTGAGGGGTGCTCTGTTGGTCTGCATTTGGGCCAGTTACCCTCCTCCTCCCCTTGGCTCTCGCCCACCCTGCAGGGGAGAGGGACGAGGAGGTAGCTCTCCCGTGGGGCGGGGGGGGGGGGGCGGGGGGGAGAGGGCAAGGGGAGGGTGGGGAGGGGCAGAGCAGACCAGAGGGCCCTGGGCTCAGGGCTGCATGTCGGCAGGGATGGATGGGTGGACATAGATGCCCCCGGAAGCCATGGGGAATGGGGCAGGGGGGAGGGGTGCCAGGGCTTCCTGCGCTTTGCACTACTGGGGCAAAAATGTCTTAAGCTGTGGGGAACCTGCCACCCCACCCTGACCCTCAGCCTGCCACAGCCCCCTACACACACACACAGACACACACACAGACACACACACGCACGCGCACGCACACACACACACAAAGGCAATGCTATGCTGCCCATCAGGGCATGTCCTTCCCCTGCTGTTCAGGTTTTGGGCAGAGGGGAGGGCCTAGAAGAGCATCCGCTGTCACCTGTGCTGTCACCTGTGCATGTGCCTGCCCCGCCCCCTTGGGCACGTGGGCTGCACATGCTGTCACTGTCTCTCCCTCTCTCTCTCTCTCTCCTGGGGCTCTGGTTCCTGTATTCCTCCTGTCCTATAGGCAAGCCCTCTTGTACCCTCTTCCTACCCCTGGGGGCCCAGTGGAATTCCTGACCTGTCTGCTGTCTCCCCCGTCCCTCCAGCCCCACCTCTCCCCCTCATTCCCCATTCTCAGCCATGGACATGGTGGAGAAAAGGTCTTGAAGAGGCGTGGCCTCTTACAGGCACTTGGGAATCCCCAGACCCCGCCCCAATCATATGAGCTGTGATCCCCCACTCCTCCCCTGACCCTTCCCCCTCACTCTGTGATGTGGGGTGAATGTGTGCATTTCTCTGTGTGAATGTGTGAGCGAGTACATGTGGTGGGGGAGGAGCTGGGGGGGGGGGACTCAGGAGTGCCACAAACCTGCTCTAGAGAGGCAGCTGTCCCAGCCCCTGCTTTGGAAGTGGGGGACAGGGCCCTCTCCTGGGGGCCATTGGTGCTAATGAGGGGGATGGCCTTGACGTGGGTGCTTAGCATTGCCTCCCCCAGTATTGGCCCAGGGCACTAGGGCAGGCAGGGTGGGGCAGCAGGTGCAGTATTGGTGGGAGGAGGGGCTGCTGAGAATAGAATGAGGGGTCCAGGCCAGGACAAGGGGGTGCCAGAGCCATGACCACTACCCCACCCCCACCATCGCCTCTCCATCTCAGTATTCCCCGTTCTATCACTCATAACACACATACCTCATCCAGCCTCCTCCCTGCTCAGACTTGGGGAGGGTGGGGGTGGAGGAGCCCCTATGCCTTCTCCCGGTGGCGGGTCTACAGGGCTGGGAGAGGGCAGGGCGTGTGACAGACACCGTCCACAGGGATGGTAATTCCTGCCCTGGGAACTCCTGGGTGGGGGGAGGGGGACACTTCCCTGGAGGCGCTACTGAATGTATGAGAAGCTGGTGCTGGGGTGGGGGGGAGGGGGGTTGTGGCCAGAAACAGGGAAGGAGGTAGTTCCCTTCCCCAGGGGTGGGGCCAGTAGGAGTGACTTGGGGGGCTCCTACTCCTGCCCCATGTTGACAATCAGTATGTCTGTTATGTGCGATTTTTCACCCCGTTGTGTTTTGGGTCAGGATTTTAAAGAAAGATATTTTTATGGTAATTGTTGCTCGTCTATTTTACTATATATTTATGTAATAAATATATGATGAAAATAATCCCCGTGGGCGCCCCCCTTAGACTTGTGTGCTGTCTCCCTGTGCCCTCCCATCTGCTGGCAGAGTACCCACCCCACAGACTGACCAGATGGAGGTGTGCCCCAGCCTTGGCATTATTTCCTCCCCGCCCCGCCCCCAACAAGCACACACCACAGGAGCCAGCTCAGCTGTGAACTATTGGATTTGAGACAGGAATAGAACAAACTGGGGGGCTAGAGAATTAGAGGGGAGAGAGTGGTTTAAATAGGGGGGGCGGGAGGTTCAGTGATGGGGGAGGGAGGCAGGTATTTACAAGAAGGCTCGGGGGGCGGGGGCCAGAGGCTCATCTTGGAATATTTTATAACAATATAAATAAGATTCTGGTTTGCTTTTCCTTTTCGTCTCGTAAAGGAGAGAGAAGTGCAGAGTTCGATTCTGTACAAGGGGGCAGCGGCAGAAGGCCGGCCGGGCGGGTCACTGGGCGTCCACCCGGAAGGACAGCAGCTTCTCGGAATGCATGTTGTTCAGGGTCCGCAGGTCCGGCAGCTTGAGCAGCAGCTTGGTGAAGCGGGAAGTCTCCGAGGGCCGGTTCTTCAGCACCAGAGCCCGAAGAGCCCGCAGCAGCGTCTCCTGGAGCTGCTCCACCGAAGCGGAATTCTCCGTTCCCGAGCGGTCTGTGGGGAAGACGACAGCAGTGAGACGAGCTCCCTGAGCTCCTCTGACGAGGACCCCGAGGTCTGCCAGGAGCCCCCTGAGGTCTGCCAGGAGCCCCCCGAGGTCTGCCAGGACCCCCCCGAGGTCTGCCAGGAGCCCCCCGAGGTCTGCCAGGAGGACCCCGAGGTCTGCCAGGAGGACCCCGAGGTCTGCCAGGAGGATGCAGCGGGCAATGCAGCCTCTCCCTGAAGCCCCTCAGAGGGCCCAGGGGAAGGAGGAGGAGGGAAGCACAAGTCCTCGCCCAGGCCTCTGCCCCAGAGCAGGAGGTGCCCGAGAGCTGGGAGCATGGGCTCAGCAGGGCTGGGCACCTCCCAGCCCACAAGGCCGCTCTCCTTCCCTAAACAGGCCAAACCTATCCAGGCTCCCTTGCTTTTTGCTCGGTAGTTCCCTCTGCTTGAAAGCCTCCCCACCCCCACTCCTCCACCCGCACCCCCACCCCTGCCTGGCAATAGCTCACTTGTCCTTTTGAGGCCCCACTCCAGTGTCACCTCCTTCCCCAGCTCCCCAGGCAGAAATAGTTGTGTGTGCTTCCTAAGCCCTTGGTTCATGCTTCTACTGTGACACTTATTTCACTGTTTTATAATTAGTCGGGCATGAGTCTGTCTCCCAAGCTAGACTGTGTCTGCATCATGTCTGTATCGCCAGTGCCCAGTGCAGGGCCTGGCATAGAGTAGGTACTCCATAAAAGGTGTGTTCAATTGAACTGCGTCCGCCTCCTCCCCGGGGTCAGGCTCAGGCGCAAGCTTGACTTACCTGCAGAGACCAGCACCACCGCGGTGAAGAGGCCCAGCTCCTCCTCCGTCAGCGCCAGGGAGTTGAGCTTCTCGCTGAAGTCGAACATGGCATTGAGCAGGTCGCCCATGCCCATGGCGCTGAGCTCCTGCAGGCTGTAGGTGGTGCGGCTCAGGAACATCACTGTCTGGTCCTTCACGTTGAACAGCGATGCAAAGCGCACCATCAGCACCTGCGGCGGGAAGTCATCCTGGGTGAGGTGGCAGGAGCACTTGCCGAATCACCCCTCGAGTTTTCTCAAGGGTTAACTAGATTTCTCAGTAAAGAGTGGGGATAATTTCCAAATGGGTAACGGGAGGTGGGAGACCAGGTGGAAGGATGGAGAACATTCCACACTGGCTTTGAAATCCCACAGGCCTAAATCTGAGTCGCAACTGAGTCACCACCTGTGACCTTGGGCAAGCCACTTCACCAAAACTAATTTGCTCAGGCCTAGAACGGGGGTACAGTGTGCCCGAAAGTGTTATTTTAAAGGCAATGGGATGTGACTAGACCCCAGCTGAGAAGACAGAAGTCCCAGCCTCCTGAGGCAGGAGTGAGAGATGTTCTGCCCCCTCCCTCCCTCCTCAGTCAGAGTCTAAGGACAAAGGTACTGGGGTTCCAAAGCCTTTCAGAGACACTGCCTGCCCCAGATGCCAAATTTCCTGCTAGGTGCTTCCCTAGGTCAAGAGTGGGGAGCACAAAGGGTCACTCACCTCAAAGGTGCCAGCCTTCAGCAGGGTGACCTGGTCATGCTGAGAAAGGTCACGGAAGCCTGGGATGTGCTTGGCAAACTCTACCACCTCTCGCACAGCGGGTGTGAAACTCATGGAGAAATCCTCCCAGATCTCTTGCACGGTTCGCCCACTGCATCCATGTGGGTACATGTTCATTGGACATGCCTGGAGGAGGAAGGGATTTGGGGAGGGGAGCATCAGCCAGGCTAGCTCAGATGAGCTCCCCACCCCACAGGTTTGGGCCCATGATTTGCGCTGGGTGAGAGGCCGTGGCCCGGGAGGAGGGGTCTTTCAGGTAAAGCAGAAATCAGGTGCTAGGTGGAGATCAGGGATTCCCCAGGCAGAGCCCTTGCTACAGGCCTGCGCATCCTCCCCTGGGAAGAGGATATTCTTGTGTTAGCCTCCGGGCACACCCAGCTGCCCTATGCTAAATCCAGTCTTGCAGGCCCCCTGCCCACTTCACCCCAGGTGCCCTCACCAGCAGAACGTTCTTGGAGTTGCCCTGCCATGGGCTGTTGGCAGGTGCTTCGCCTTCTGGGGCTGGGTACACGTGGGTGGGGCATAGACGGTGCCCATTGCTGTTGGGCTGGTGGCAGCTGTGCTGGGCAGGGCCAGGGGGCCATGCAGGAGGGTAGGAGGGAGGCTGGTGTAAACCATTCAGGGCCTCGTTATGACGTTGTGCGGCCATGATGTTGTTGTCATTGGGAACAGGCGAGCAGCCTTGACTTTCCCAGCGATGCGGGGTGGTGGCCGGAGGGTTGGCTGATACGTGGTTGGCATTAAAGTTGCCAGGTGAGCTCAGCTTGTCATGGGCATAGGTAAAGATCTCTCGGTGGGCCCGGGCCACCTGGGATATCACATCTTCCACTGTGGGCTCCGGACTTGGAGATCGGGGAGGTGTCAGCTGTTGTGGGAACTGGGAGAAGCCCACCAGGGGTGAGGGGGCTGGAGCGGGGGGTGGTGAGGGGCCCACGGGGCCTGGGGTTGGGTGCTGGACGGGCGAGGTCTCCATTGGGCACTGGCTGCTCAACTGGTTGTTGGCCAGGTTCATGGCGCTCTGCATCTCAGCGAGCATCCGCTGCTTCTCCCGTTTGGGTATGCGCCCAAAACGCACAGCTGTGACAGGATGAGAGCAGTGTCAGGAAGTTTTCATACACACTCACATGCTTCTCTTCCTTCCTTTCTCCTGAAAGGGCAAGACCCTGAAGGCTGGGGGTTCCATCAAAACTAAAGCCAGCAAGGCCACACCCATGGAGGGGGTTTTCCAAGTAGGGATTTCGGTAGGAGGTGACCAGAGGGACTAATGGGGAAGATCTGTGTTTGCCCAAGAGGATGAAGTATGGGCGTCCCCTATGCAAATGAGACTCCCCTCCCGGTATAATGTGTCTCAGTTTGGGACTTTTTACAGGGAGGGGTTAATCTGGAAACGGAAGGGGAATGCTCGAGGGGCAACAGTGCTGCCTCACCATCTCTGGACATGCCCACGGAGAGACACTTCTTGAAGCGACACTGCTGGCAGCGGTTGCGATTTATGCGGACAATGGAGCAGCTCTCATTTTTCAGACACCTTTTGTACTGGATGTTCTGCTGGATGCTCCGACGGAAAAAGCCCTAGAAGGCAGGGGCAGCTCGTGAGCATCTCCATCTAGGCCAGGCCTATGAGTCCTGGGGGAGGGCGTCACCTGCCCCTGTCCTTACCCCCGACCTGCCTCACCTTACAGCCCTCACAGGCATGCACACCGTAGTGGAAGCCCGAGGCAACGTCTCCACAGACTTTACACAGTAGCACCATCCCATTGAGCTCTGTGGGAAGAGAGGGGCAGCAGGTGAGCAAGAGGGATGTCTGAGTGGTCAGAGGTGAAGGTTTTCTGGGCTGGAGATTCTGGGGGGGAAACTAAGGAGGAGCCCCAGTATCCAGGGGGCACTCAAATGACCAGACGGGGCTCAACAGCAGCTGATGCAATTCTAGGAGAAATCTCCAAGGCCAGGGTAGGCTCTGGGAATAACTTCCACATGGACACCAACTCCCAACCTCGGTCTGCCACCTTCCTTCTCCCGGATCATCTGGAAGTGTACTCACTGGTGATGCTGCTGGTGCTCTTGGTGGGGGACACTCGGCTGCTGTCCTCCAGGGCCACTTGTAGACCCCCTGGGGGGCTCCCATTATAAAAGGAGGAGGAAGAGGAGGATGAAGAAGATGAAGAGGGAGAGCCATCATCACTCAAGCTGGGTGGAATGCTCCCAAAGGAGCGAGCTGGGTCCTGGGTGAGGGAGCCAGTGGGTGATGGTGGGAAGTAGGTGGGGCAGCCTTGGGTCAGGGACTGGAAGCTTCCATTCGAGCTGTCACTGTAGAGGGACTCAGGGCTGGTGCGGCTCGGGGAAGAGCCACTGGAACCAATGTAGGTGATGACGCCACCTGGCAGTAGAACACAAGGGGAGGGGATGTCAGCTGCCATATGTCTATGGTCTTAGGGTACCACCCTGCTCATCACCTCCTTGCCTCCCCCAAGCCAGAAGTTAAACATGTGGCACCCAGAAGAGCCACCATAGGCAACCCCCAACATGTACTACATATGGCATAGCCAATCAACCACCACGACCCTTTGCAGGGTACACTCAGCTTCTGCCTTGGGTGGGAGGTACCTCCCTAGAAGCACGACCCCTGTGGGCATCTCACATATGTGCCCCACACCCCTGCCCTGAAGCCTTCCTTGGAAATGCTGACTGCAGCTAATGACTTGTCGGTGGCAGACCTTAAGGATGGGATGAGCAGCTGAGACCCATTCATAAGGCCCAGTCTTCCAAAATAAACAGCTGCCGATTTTAACAGAAGACCATTCCAGGGATGAGGCCATGGAGGGGCAGCTGGCCAACAGTGAGGAGAGTGGGGGAATGTGAAGATTTAAAGTCACATTCCCCCCAAACTGGAAGATGTATTCTCCGAAGGTACGGAAGGTACCAAACCTGCCCAGTCTGGCCCCCCTGGCCTCCAATAGCCCTAGTCTAAGTCCAGGAAAGAGCATTGCAAATTGCAGGAGGTGGATGTGAAGGACAACTTGTCCTGCCTAAGGCTTTGGAATTTCCCCTTCCAGATCTCTCAGCCTGGTGACAATGACCTTGGCTCTCTGGCCACTCCAGGACTTTGGACATCTGATTACGTTGCTAACCAGGTGGCTGTGTTCCCGTGGTATCAGGAGAAAAAGGTGACCTGCTTGCCACACCTTTGCCAAGCACCTAGTTTGGCTGGCCATGGGCGGGGTGAGAGAAGGGAGGATCCCAGGACACGTGAGCCAACACAGGCTATGCTACTGTGTCTCCAGAGGCACATGTCTTGCTCACCCACTGACACACACTAAGCTGGGCAGGGCAACCCTAAAATAGCTCAAGGTTGGCCAGGGTGAACCCAGCTCCCCGTAAAATAGTTGCACAACAGATCAGCTCCTACAGTTTCAAGGCTGAGGGGGGGGGGGGGGGATAGGGTATTTAGTTGGTGGTAAATGAACCTGACCTAGTTCACCCATCCCCCAAAGAGGAGTTAAGACTCTCTAAAAAGACTTCCTTCTAACCTGGAAGTGAGGGGGCACATTCAAAAGAGTCTAGTTCTAGATCTATCACCACCAAATTGATTTGTGATCTAGAGAAAATCAGGTCCCTTCTCTAAGTCTGTTTTCCTTTCTGTAAAACAAACAAAAAGATGAGAGAGCCTTAATATCCTTGTTTTGGGGAAGTCCTTAGGAAGCAAACTGCTGCTTGTCTGGTGGGGAGGGGAGTAAGATGATGTTTGCAGGACTAGGGAAAGAGATGCTTGGGGAACAGAAAGAACTTGGAATACGGAGAAGCTGAGTCTAAAGGCAGCCCAGTGAGTAGGTGCAAAAAGGATAAAGAGGAAAGGAGTGAGGAGAAGGGTGGCTATATGTGAGGTCCCTCTGAGGAGTGTAAACAAGAGGCCAAGCAAGGTCAGGGATGGCCCCATCTTACTCGGCTTTGGTGATGGGGAGGAGGGGGAACCCGGGCAGGCGGACAGGAAAAGGAGGCAGGCGGGTGCGGTGAGTCAGCCCAGCTTCACCCAGATCTCAGCGGGGCGGGGCGGGAGTCGGGCCCTCAGCCGGCCTCACGTCTCCGCTCCACGTGTGCCTCTTGCACGTGGCTCCCCAACGAGGAACCCCGGAACTCGAGGGCCCGCCCTCTCCGCTTCCCGTCAATCGAGAGCAGGAGCACCGCCTCTGTCCCGCCCCTCCCCGGGTCCAGGGCTGGGCAGCGAACGCGAGATGGGCGGGGACTGCAGAGGGGAGGGGAAAAGGGAACACGCGTTGCCGGGGCGACCGGGGGGCGGAGCTCATTATGTAACAGGGCCGGGAGGCAACGACCAATGAGGTGATGGCCACGGCTTCTGCTGAATGAAAACAAACGCAGCACGTGGGCCCGGCTCCGCAGCCATGTGAGCCCTCCGGGCCACCCGGGCACTGTGGGTGTCCTCCTGGGGCCCAGCGCCACTCTCCCAGCTGCTCAAGTGCCGCTCCCTCCTGCCGCTGAGGATTCCCCAGTGAGACCTGACCCATTCCCCGGCCCCTCCTGCCTCGGTGTCCCGATCACCCCAGTGCTGCTTAGGTTTCTTCCTGCCTGCGGAAACTAGGGGAAGAGGAAGAGACGAAGGAGGGGACCTTCTTTCCGAGAAGGCCAGGCATGTCACAGCGACAGGGGGCGGGAAGATGGGGCGTTCAGGGGCACTGCTCCAAAGCTCTCAGTCCCTCTAAACTGTTCATCTCACCACACGTAACCCCCTCTCCATTTCCTTCGGCCCCGGAATCCTTCAGGCTAGTGAGAGCTTTAGGACTCTGAGGGGTGGGGGTAGGGCGTCTCCGGACACATTCCCAGGCAAAAAAATATTAAAAAATATAAAAAAATAACAAAACGAAACAAAAAAAAAAACACCTCTTGAAATCCTAGTTTATGGTCCCCACGACACTAGTAAATCCCCGGGGAGAAGGGAGTCCCCAGTCCCTTACAAAGTTCCGCTTGTTCTACACATAGAAGTGAGGAGAAGTGACAAAGAAAAGGTGATGGTAGTCATCTCAGTACCTGTGTTGTTGTTGGAGTCCAGGGTCGTCATGTCTTCACCGGTTGAGAGCGGTCATTCAAACTGGACCTTGACTCAAACTGGAGGTCGCAATTGCCGCTGTCTCCCCCTGAGCACTGACTCAGGGCAGGGAGCGGAGGCACCCTGCAGCAAGGACTTGGGGTGGCCGGACTGCAGCCCTGCAGAAGCGGAGGACGCTGAGGCAGCGGAGGTCTGCTTTGCATGGGAAGCGCAGAGCGAGTGTGGGGGAAGGGGGCCGAGAGAATTAGCCTGCAGTAGTTCTGGCTAGAAAGCAGGTAGCAAGGAGGTCGGGTCTCCGCAGTGCACCGGTGCCGCTGCCCGAAGGCTCCGCAGCGCCGCAGGATAGCGAATCGGGAACTCCCGGTGCAAAAGTCCCAGAGGGGGAGAGGCTGCAGTCAGGAAGTAAGTAGGTGATGGGGAGAAACAGGGCACCCAGGCGCAAAGAAGCGAGACGTGTGCCCTGCTACGTTCCCTCGGCAGCAATATTTCACTCTGCCAATCTCAGCCGCCTTTTGCCCCTGCCTTTTTCCCTGGGACAGAAGGCTCTGCGCAGGCGCCAGCAACCCAGGATTCCCGGGCCGCACGCGGCACTGGAGCAGGTACCATGTGATCCCAGGGAGCGCCTCGTGCCCCAGTGACACACTTTTCCAGCAGCAGGCACGTTGAGCTCCGTGCGCCTGCGTAGCGCCAAGGCTGCCGGGACTTGTGGTCCACGGGTAAAGTGGGCGGACTGCGTCTATTTACCCCTTTCTGCCTCGCAAAAGCTCTTGCTGGGACGGGGAGGAGCTGAGAGCGGGGTGGGTGGGGTGCGCCGAAGAGTCGGGGTGGCGTGTTTGGAAAGCCTGTATGGCAGAGGCATGTGAATTCCTGGGGAGGGACTGGCAAGCTTCGCTGCTCCCTGGGAGATCAAAGCTAATAGGCTTTTTCTGCAAACCTTGCAAACGTGAGTACTTCACGTGATTGCAGGACTGACCTCGCCTTGAGGTTATGGGTGACACGGGGAGAGAAGACAAGTAGGGGAGGGAGATATCCCTGAGTTAGCAGCTGAAGCTGAACTTCTGCTGCCGGGCCAAGTCCTAAAACTAAAAGGAAATGTGACCTGTTCTCCCCTCTGCTCCCCTCCGGGAAAGCGCCCCTCGGGAAAGGACTTGCATCGGGGGTGAAGATGCCCCTTGGGACTCCCTGTTTGCTTGTGTGATACCTTCCCACCCATTTGAGGTGACTTTGGGTTGAGTCATTTCCCTTTATTTGTGAAATAAAAAGGACAAGGAAGGGGAACTTTATGGTGAAAGTGCTTTGAGGTCCTAAAGTAATGAGGCCAGAGGTGAGTCAGGGGCCTGGGAGCACAGTGACACTCCCACTCCACCCCCCCACCCCCACCCCCACCCCCAGGGTTTGAGGGTAATTTGTGGATTCCACAGAAGGTAACTCTGAAGGGAACACCCAGGGTTAAGAGCGTCTTACCCTCCCTCCTCTACCGATGAGGAAAATGAGGCTTTGCAGTGACTGGCCCATGGTCAGACATCTATTGCTAGTTTCCTCTGCCCACCCTAAACATGAGGAGATGGGCAGATGTGCAAGTGAAACACTGAACGGAGGCTAGGACCAGCCAGCATCTTCCTTCACAGCAGCGATTGCCCAGTTGGTAAAAACAGGTCTCAAGTAGAGGTCTATCCTGTTTGAGGAACTGGGTTACGGGGAGAGACAAGAGCCTCTTCAAGCAGCCAAGTGAACCTGGCCCACCTGCTGCTTCCTGCTAATTCCTCCACAGACCCAGGGGTTCTAGGGAGATTTCCTCCCCTTCTCCACGTGTTCACAAGCAGCTCCTGGGGCAGCATCGATGGATGCCTGGGAACATGACAGCCGCCAGAGAGGCAGAGAAAAGGAGTGTGGGCACCAGGAAGAAAATAGCTGGGCAGTAAGGAAGTGAGTAAGCTGAGAGGACTGTGAGGGTGACTGAAGGGGTGGTGGCTGGGCAGCTGCCTTACCACTGATCCCAGTAGACTTTGACTCCCAGTAAAAGATGGGCCCCCTAAAATGGCTCCCTAGAATGGCCGGGGCTTTAGTTTTGTTCTCAAGCCCCTAAGGAAAGTGGGAGAGAGAAGGCAGTGAGCTCTTCTTTGTCCTGCCCTGGCCCCTTCTTTGTCCTGCTCTGGCCCTTTGGCCCAGAGCTGGGAAGCTGCCGCAGAGCGTGGGAGGGCCTGGGAGGGGCGAGGACAAACAAGGAAAGAGGCTTTTCAGGAAAACTTGGTTCAGAACTCAGCCTCCACCTCCTCTCCCTCCTCCCCTTGGGCTCCGGAGGGAAAGCTGGAAGGTGAGCTGCCATGTCTGGCCCCTGCATGCTCTCTGTGCCTCCTTTCTGAGTCTCCATCAGAGCCAGGGCCACAGCCCAAGGATCTGCCAGGGCTGTACTCAAAGTCACAGCCCTTGGCATGACCTCTAGCTCTCTACCAGCCCCAGTACCACCACTAGCACACTCCCTTTAGTTGTCCTGGATCCTGCCCAAGGCCCACAGCTCTGCTGACTGCTCTGGTGCTGGCCCACCCTCTGTTCTACTTGCTGGTGTTTATCCCCGTTGGAGGGGGTGGGGGCGGTCCAGGGGTCAAGGCTCCCTCCCTGACTTTGCAACAAGGGACAGGGAAGAGGAAGCAGAGGCAGCTAGAGCTGAAATTCAGTCGGCCTAACACTTGGCAAGAAGCTGGGTTGTTTTGCAATCTGTGTGAGGTATGAAGGTGGAGGCTGGGAGGGAGGAGGCATAAGATGGGGATTACCTCTGCTGCCTCCTTCCTCTGCACTTCTTAGAGGGCTCTCCTTTTCTCCCTTGACAAAGAAGTACCTTTGGGATCTGCCTTCTATAATTGTAGAGGATACAGAATAATGAGAGGCAGAACTTGCCCTCAGCTCCAGAAGCTTCTAATCTATTCACCTGGTTGTTCTCTCTGCCAACAGCTGCTGGGATAAGGACAGAAATGATGGGACCCAGAGCCACCAAAAGGATGATGAAAAGGCTTGGTTGTCTGGCTTTTGAGTACCTGGGGTAGTAGAATCTAGCTTTGGCCTCTCTTTGACCCCAATCTTGACCTTCAATAACAGGTGTATCTCAACACAGCCTCCCACCCCTCTGCCAGCTAGACATTCCAATTCACTTCTACACACACACACACACACACACACACACACACACACACACCATTCCTCCCACAACCAAATTCAGCCCAAGAAGGAACTGCACCCTTAATAAACACGATTCAGATTGGAACCGTGGGAAATGGATACATGTCCAAGGCTTGGCAGAGCAAGGCACAGGCCTGGCTCCAGGTTGCACATACTTCTCAAATTCCTCAGAGTCCAGGATTCTGGGGACTGACCTCACCATTTAGGGACAGGGTTGTATCCTGTGCCTGTGTGTTTCCATATATGTCTTTTTAATTCTGTGTTTCTTTGGACTGGGAAGGATGTAAAGATAGAGAAGGCATGGACTGAGAGCTTTTAAGTTCTGGCCAGAGAGAGTGTGTGTGTGATCATAGGATTGTGATTGTGGGTGTGGAAGTGTGAATGGTATGAGTGTGTGTGGATGTGTGTGTTTAATCCAAGAACTATTCTCCTTGTCAGTAGGTTGTTCCAGGTAACAGGGCAACGCCCTGTGAAAATCCTGGGTGGCCTCAATCTTGGGCCAACGTTGACGGACTGACTGAGGGTGGGTCCTTGCTGCAAACCAGGTCAAGCTGCAGTAGGTGCCTTCCCTTCCCCCTCCTTTCTCACCAAGCAAACCATTGCCCAGGGGGAAAACCTGCCTGCCCAGGTGATGCAAATGTGGGACAACCTGGGATGTCCCAGAATCAGGGACCCAGCCTCCCTAGATAGATCCTTTTCTGGTTCTCTAAAGGCCAGCTAGCTTGCCCCAACCTTCCCAGAGCCTTGATCTCTTGGAAAGGGTCAAAGTCTGAGCTAATTTGTTATTTGGGAGAGATGGAGACAGACAGGGTGAGGCAAGAGTCAGGGCTGGGTCCCATGGATGTGCTTTGCCTCAACTTCTATCTCTACCTCACTACTCCTTTTTTCAAGGAAAGGGAATAATAAATATGTATTAAGTACCAACTGTATGCCAGGTACTGTGCTTTACCTCGGTTAATATCCAAAACAACCCTATGCTATAGGTCTCATTCTTATTTTAGAGTTGGGGAATCAGAGACTTAGGGGCGTTAATTAACTTGCCCAGAATGCTCCAGAGACTCGGCAATTTGTCTGGAAGTGTATCTGCATAGCATTTGACTTAAGATTAAGAAGGTGTCGAATCATGTGGCTGGGTGGCTCAGTTGGTTAGAGCGTCGTCCTGATACACCAAGGTTGCAGGTTCCATCTCCAGTCAGGGCACGTACAAGAAGCAACTAAGTAGAACAACAAATTGATGTTCTGTCCCCCCCCCCCCCCTTGCTCAATCCCTAAAACCAATTCTGAAAAAAGGATGTCGAATTAAAGGATGGCAGAGTTGGAGATTATTGGAGGGCTAACACTTTCCCAGCTATCTTTTGGAACTACCCCTATCAACAGCTCAAAGAAAATGGCAAATGTTGGGAATTCCACCCCAGGCACGAGGATGAAACTCTTTCCACCAGCAAGACTGCCCTTCCTGAAGAGAATGATTACTTCTGGTGCAATGTCTGAGCAGCAGGCTCATCCTGGTGTTGCCTACGCAATGATGGTGCTTGGAAGTGAGGTGTGTCTCCAAGACGAGAAGCCTGAAGCACCCAGTGCTCCTGCCCCCACAGTACCTCAGCTTCCCAGCAGCTCTGTTTTAATTCCAGCCACATTTCCTCTTCCCTAAACTCCCCCCTCTCCCTCCTACCTTCTCCTGGGCTGGTGGTAAAGGAAGAAGGTGGCCAGCATAAGGATGCAACAAACAAACTTCCACGTAGACTGCTACAGAGGTAACTGAAGCAGGCGTCTGAGCTCTCCCCTCTCCCAGACTTTGGGATCTGCAGCTGGTGATGAGGGGAGAGGGGCAGGTAGGTCCAGGCCCTTTGAAGAGCCATGGTGCCTCCTTCCAAGGGATGTATTAAGAATGGATTGATTCAGGGAGAGTGTTGAAAGCCACCAAGTACAGACAGAGGTTGTGTAACAGGCCCTAAGGAAACAACATCCCGCTTCCCCATTCACCTGCCTGAGACGTGTGCCTCTAAAAACCCCTTCAAAAGCCACCTGCCATCCTGGGCCAATGGCTCTTCCGCAAATCATTTGGGGAACCTGAAGGAGGGTCCTCCAGGAGGTGGCATGGACTGTCCTTGGCAGTGGCAGGCTAATCAAACCCCAGATTGCCCTCTTTCTGGCCTGGGGTTCCTCCTCCTGGTTGGGGGCCAAGGGCACCCAGCACATGCTATGCCAGGGCCATCCCGTCCAGCCTTTGCTATGCTGCTACTGCTGGTGTCATCTTGCAGGTCCCTGCACCTGCCACCGGCCGTCCTTGAGCCTCTGTAGGACTGAGATGCAGGAGGCTGTGTGTGGGGAGTGTGCAGGGGCGTGGGGGTGGGGGTGGAGGGGCGCCTGTGTGCCTGCCTCCTTTCCCATTCCTTACCCCCAGATGAGATCTGTCTCAAACCCTCTCCTTATCCAGCATCTCTCCCCAGTCCCTTGGCCTCTGCAGATCTTCACGCAGCTGCCTGGGGAGCCGGAGGCTCATGACAGTCCTCGTGAGCAGGATGGACCTTGGAGGAGCCATGGCCTGGGCAGGCGTGTGTAGCTTCTGGGAGGCTTACATAAACACAGGCTGGGATTGGGAGGGAAGGGGGTGGGCGTGTGCAATGGGCTGTCCAGGAAATAAAGCAACCCCAGCCCCGCCAGCTCAGCCTGCATGGAAAGAAGGAACAAGGCTAATTTTCCCTCCTCCCATCCCTCTCCCCCCTGGTCTGCAGCTGTTAGTTGGGCTGGAAAGACTGCAGTATCATGGGGGAGAGGGGCGGGGGAAGGAGAGAGAGAGAGACCAATTTGGGATCCCTCCCCTTTTTCTAAATTGGGGGGGAGGAGGGGGAGAAGCAATTTGCCAAAGAGATTTTCAATGCCACAGGAAGGAGCTTTGTCTCATTAGAATGCGCATTTGCACCCTGAAAAAAAAAATCTGTGCTGGTTGCAAAAATTCAGACGTGTGTAGGGGCCCAGCGGAGATTTTAAAAAAAAAAAAAAGCGCTAGCTCTGCAATGCAGGATCTGCGAAGTTTTGGTGCCACGAGGAAATGTGGGTCGTGCTCATTTCATTTGCTTGTTCCTGCTAACCTACTGTCCGCCTGACTCCAGCACAGCCTCACATCTCAGTCAGAGGCCCTGCTGCTCAGAACCAGGGTCATGGGCAGGGGACTGAAGTGAGGGCTGGAAGGGGGAGTCAGGGGTTAATGTGCTGAGAGGATTCCAGGGGGCTGGGAGGGGACACTGGCCTGAGGGATGGAGGCTGAACTTGCCTTTGCACCCGTTTGCACCCGTGTTTGTTCTCCAGCTGGACGCGGGTTAGTGTGAAGTTCTTCCAGCTCTCCTCCCCCCACCCCCCACCCTACTCCCAGCTCCTCCCTATCCCCAGTTGGCAGAAGGACTTTCTCCTTCCTGTCCACTGGCTCCAAAGACCAACCCTACAGAATGGGCCCTTGCTTCATTCCCTGACCCCACGGAACCCTGAACTCTCCTTGTCCTCATCTGGCATGGGCACTTGCTGCATCTCTGTGGGGTGTCCTCCTTCCCACAAAGAGGGGACCAGGCAGCCCCATTTGGGGAGCTCAGGCTGCAGGGAAACCAAGTCTTGACTCTGGGCTGACATTGCACATCAGCTCGAGGGCGGGCCTGGACCAGTCCGTGCTCTTGGCTTGGGGAGGCCCTTTGTTCATGTGGGACCGAGGGCTCTGGGTTGTGTAAAGGCCAAGGGGCTGCCTGGGAAGAGACTATGCCTGGAAAAACCATGTTTCTTTCTCGGGTGTTTGCTCCCCTGGTGCCTCGAGAGAGACAAAAGGAGACAGTAGCAGGATAAAGAGCCAGGAGAGGAGCAGAAGGCACCCAGTGCCCTTCACTCCTTCCCCATCTTCCCCCCTGTTTCCCGGGCCAGCAGAGGACAGGGCCCAGTGTGTTTGTGCCGGCGAGAGGCTCACGCGGGCTGCCCGGGTCACATGGGCTGGGCATGTGCAGCCTGCTCCATTTCTACCACAACAACTCGCTCATAAACAGCCGGGCTGCTGCTGGCGGTGGCGGTAGAGACATGTGCAAGCGAGGGGGTGGGGCACGTGGCCCTGCCCGAGCCAAGGGAAGGCGCTCGCTCAGCACTGCCCCGCCCTCCCCACACTGGGGCTGCCTCGCCACAGGAAATTCCTAGTGCTCCCTTGCTGCTGCAAAACATGTTTTTGGGAAGTGACTTTCAATAAGGATGGGGTCGATGGGCTATTAAAAAAGAGAGAGAACGGGTAATTAGTCGGAAAGCTGGTCCTTCCTTAGATCCCTGTACTGGTTGGGGTGGAGGGCTGAGCGGGAGTCAGGTGTTTCTAAGTCCTACCTGTTTCTCCCTTCTAAAGCGGAACCAGCAAGGGCTCCATGGTGAGTGTTGGGGTGAGGAACCGAGTTCCCTAAGATGGTGGCCCCAGGACTAGTAGCAGGGTCAGCAGCAGTTGAGGACCTATCAGAAATGTAAATCCTCAGACCCCCTTGAGTCAGACACTCAGCAGTGGAGCCCAGCAATCTGACTTTTTAAAAATATATATTTTTTTTATTGATTTGAGAGAGGAAGGGAGAGAGCGAGAGAGAGAAAAACATTAATGAGGAGAGAGAATCATTGATCAGCTGCCTCCTGCATGTCCTCCTCTGGGGATCAAGCCCACAACCCAGGCATGTGCCCTAACCATGTGCCCTAACTGGGAATGAAACCATGACCTTCAGGTTCATAGGCCTACGCTCAACCACTGAGCCACGCTGCCAGATTCAGCCATCTGAGTTTTAAGGAGCCCTCCAGGTGGTGGGTTTGGTCCCCAGTGAGGGCACATACCCAGGCAACCAATCAATGTTTCTCTCTCAAATTTCCCTCTCTCTCCCCCTTCCTCTCTCTAAAATAAATTTAAAAAATAAAATAAAAAAGTTTGGCCAGAGTGCATAACCAGATACAGTTAGAATCAGTGAAAAAAGCATTTATTGAGTTCCTACCATGTGCAAGGATTCTGGAAATGAGGGCAAATGAGTAGTAGGAAGAGAAATAGCTGAGATCTGAAAGGGAAAGGGGCAGCGGGGCGGGGGGGCGGGGGAGATAATAAGGAGAAGAGAAGGCTAGGATTGTAATTGTGAGTCTAATTGTTTATCTTTCCTCCGTCTTACCTACTTTTCTTCCTGCCCCGAGGCTCCTGTTAGAGCAATGGATTGGGGTTTAAATGGTTTTGAGGTTGGAGGTAGAAATTGGTCCCTTGTCTATTTTTGCTGGCATGGAGACCCCAAGCTAGATGCAGCCATAGGTCCTTGTTTCCCATGCACAACTAAAAAAGGATATGAGCAACACACACACACACACACACACACACACACACACACACACACACACGCTCCCTGGGATCTCCGAGGCAGGGCTAGGGAGAGCCAAGAATAGGAATGAGGCCCCAGAGGGTTGGAAGTACCCCACAAAATGAGTTTAACAGATAACAAGCAGGAAAAAGTCTTTCAATGGGGGAGGGTGGGGACAATCCTGGCCTTTTCCAGCTTCCTGAGACCCAGAAACTGTGACCAGCAGCGGCAGAGGGTCCCTAAGGCAAGTCACAAAGGCTCCTGAGAAGGAGACCTGAGCCTGGACAGCTCAGTGACTGGAGAGTGCTGAATTGGGGATCAGAAGGGTTCCCTGTCGCAAGCAAACACAACAAGGGTGGGCATGGGTGGCAGGGGGGTGGGGGGTGGGGGGGGGTGGAGGAAGCTAGAGATAGGAGCCTTGCTCAGCCCTCTCCTCAGGCCTTCCCTCCCCCATCACATGCAGCCCCTCAGGGGCACAGCCCTCCTACTGTCTCAAGTGTGACCAGTTGACTCCTGGTCTCTCCCTGCTCATTATTTTGAGGAATAGACTTTCCTGTGATTCGCATAATGCCCTTTCTTATGCTTCTCTGCAAGGTTTCCTCTCTGCCTGAGACGCTCTGGGCTCTCAAGGAGCAGACATCCCTGCAGGCTCAGCTGCAGTGACCTACATCAGCTCCTCCAGGCCCAGGGGATGGGGGTTGAGGTCTCAAGATAGGAACTGGGGAATCTGGCACAGGTCTACAGATGATGACGTCAGAAAGGCAGGCTGCAAAAGTGTTATGGGCCAGAGTTCATCCACCTGGCGCCAGCAGAGCCAAACAGTAAACATCGAGAATTGCAGTGGAGAAATATTGGCTATTTTATTGAGGAATGGCAACACCCCAGAAGAATGGAGAGATAATGCTTAAAAAAAAAATGGCATGTAGGTTACAGATTACATAGGGCAAAGTCACAAGACTGGTGGGTTAGGGGTTGTGCTGGACACTGATTGGTTGGAGGTAAGGTTAAGGTAATAAATCATTTCTTCAGGTCTTAAGGGCAGTTCTGAGGCCTTTTCCAGGGTCCCTTTGTCCAGTTTCATGGGAAAGTAGCCAGGGAATAGTTCCACCTTAGAGATCAGGAACTGAAACATAACTTGGGTCAAGATGTTATCTTTAGCCTGCCAGAGGTCCAGACTATGTGCTCATTGGTCAGATCTGGACTACTGTTTGGTGCCTCGAGGACTGCTGATTTTCAGGGGAAAGGCTCAGTCTGGGGCAGGTTGGGAGAAGAGAGAGAGAGAGGATTTCTAGAATTTAAAACATGTAATAAGTCATAAGGACACCCAGTTTGAAAAATGGCATGAAGAAAGAGCGAGGCAGGGGGCACCACTGGATGGAGTGTAGATGATATCAGAAGACTCTCTAACCCCCAAATGCAAACACATTTCTGAGCACAACCCCTTGCATAGGTGCCAGAGGTCTTTGACAGGCCTGGTCTCCATTCATTAGATCTGGGAGTGGTTTCTGCTGCTGCTCATTCCTGCTGAATCCACCCCAGTCTGCTGCAGCTGCTGGAAAGGTTTCCTCGGGCTTGATATGAACCAGTGAATTGGGTTTCAGCTGATTGACTTCATGGACATGGAAGTTGAAATCCACTCCCAGGCTTTACTATATAGAGACACACGTACTTCCTTAGACCCACAGATTCTGAAAAGGATCCATAAGGAACCCCGTTACTAATTACCATTCATAAACCCCTGACTTTGGGACCCTGGCCGGGGAACCTTTCCTTCTAGCTACAGGCCTTCTGGGACAGGGAAGGCAGGTTCTGAAATAGGTGCTTTTTCTCTCTCTATGAACCACCGTGTTTAGGATGCCCACTGCCTCCAGATTGTGGATGTTTTGCCCTGGCAAGGAAATCCTATTGTGGGGGCAGGAAATTAGGTGGTGGTGACAGAGAATAATAGATGAGCCCAGAGAAAGAGAGGGAGGGAGGGAGGGAAGGAAGGAGAGAGAGAGAGAGAGAGAGAGAGAGAGAGAGAGAGAGAGAGAATATGAGCCTGAGCTGGTGAGCAAGCTGTGCAAAGGGTGGCTCTCCCTGTCCAAAGGGCTTCCCCTTAGCCAAGCTCCACCCCAAAGCCCAGGAAGTCCACAGCTTGGCACCCAGCCAGGGTGAGAGCATTCCTCAGGACTCTGACAGGCTGGGGGGATGGTGCTGGTGTTCCCACCGCCAGGATGGGGGAGGGGAAGGAAACGCGCAGGGGAGGAAATGACCACAGAGAAGAGGGTGAGGGTAAGAGGTGGGGAGCTGGTTCTCTGGCACGAGTTCCTATTAGAGAGAAAGTGGAGGCTGAATGCTTCCCAACGGCCACAAGAAGGGTCTGCAGTTTCAGAGCAGATGACCCCTAGGTCACCTCTCTGCTCAGGGTCATTACTGAGGTCTCACAGGGTCCTCCGGGCTCGCTCGCTCCCTCCCTCCCTCCCTCCCTCCCTCCCTCACCCTGGGGCTGTGGTTGAGCTCGGGAGCCCCCGAGTGGTGAATATGTGGAACTGCAGCTGGGCTGAGGGAGGAGCTCATAGGGTCTCCCTCCCTTCCCTCCCCTGGGCCCAGGACTCTGGAAATAGCACCTGATAACGGGAGCGCTGACAGATGCTGAGTTGTAGGAAAGCAAGCGTCTTCCCTAGTCCTTAACGTTCTAGCTGGATTGCTTTTGGGCTGTTTCCCTGGAAAATAGGACACTATTTCCCTATTTGCCCGAGGACTCCTTCCATTTTCTTCCACACATGCCCCAGAAGTAGCATGTTTATTGGCTACAATGAGGTCTCCTCCTTGCACCCCAAGATTTGTATAGTTCTTGGGCTGTTTACTATTCATGACTCCTATGACTTTGGAGGGACAAATAGCCCAGGAACCATTCTGATTTTAAATCCCTTCCTCCTCTGAGCGCTGTCAGACGCACATACAACTCTTCCCACCAGCCAGTCCCCAACCACATACCTTCCATCCCCCCAGTTCCCCACCCAGACTCTCAACCCCACATCTCATGTGGGAAAAGGAGTGGGGAGGAAAACAGCAAAGCCTAGGTCAGAATTTTCCCCAAGGAAACCGGTTCCCTCTGTTTGGCTTCACTTGACCTATTTTCTAGCTTTTCCTGGTTAGTCCCCTTGTTCTGTGCGCCACGCCTTCCCACTGGGCTAATTTTTGCTGTCCTGCCCACTCCCCCTTCCTCCCACATGGCCTTCTGGGGTTCTTCCCATCCAGAGCAACTGTTCCCAATGTTGAGAAGAGGAGAGTCCGTTTTGGAAATAACTTATGTCAGCTTCGGGAGTGTGAGCCCATAGAGGGAGAACTACTTTGTGTTGTCAGGGGAAGGGAAGGTAGGGAAGGAGGCAAAAAGAACCCTCGCCCCAGGAGAGGCTGTGTTCCCGCTATCCAGCCCCTAATTAAAGAACCGGGTTCTCAGACAGCTCTCTCTACCAACACCCTGAAGAACTCCAGGGAAATGGAGGTGGCGGAGAGGTAACCGACTTTGCAACTAGGGATTAACATTTTATCCAACTGGACCCCAAGTAGTTTTTTCTTTTTTAAATTGACTTGAGAAAGATTGATTTGTTGTTCCATTTATTTGGTGTGTATTCCTTGGTTGATTCGCGTGCCTGACGGGGTCAAACCCTCAACCTTGGTAGATTGGGAGGATGCTCTAACCAACTGAGCTACCCAGCCAGGGACAAGAGGGTGAGGGAGATTCTCTTGAATTTGCCTCATTTGTGGTGTGATCCTTAATGTTATTAACTAGGGAGCTACGTGGATATGGAATCATTTTAAGCAGAAACACCCATTTCCCCTATTGTACTCCAGCCCTCAATCAGCTTTCCCCTCCTCCCCGGCCTGCTGCTCCACATTAACCCTGAAGGGGGCACTTTTGTTCAGTCGTTAGTTGGTGCCAGCCCAAAGGGAGCCCCAGGAAGGAAACATAACAATTGGTCACGTGCTGGGGGTGGGGTTCTCGCAGGGGTTGCTGGGAGAGGGAAGGGAGGTCCACGTGGAGTGGGTGGAGCTCACTGAAAGTTTTGGCGGGGCTGGCAAAGGAAGAAAAATACCCAAATTTGAGTTGTGATTTAAAAAAAAAAAGTCAGCAGGGAGGGTGTGTTCCGCCCTCGGAGAGGCCTAGCAGAAGGGAGAAGGGGAGCGACCCATGAGCAACTTGCTTGTGGACGCCTGGAATGCAGGGCAGGGTGTCTGGGAAAAAGAATTCTGGAGCAGGGGCCGAGCTCGGAGCCGGAAACCTCTGTGGCTGCATGCTGGTTCCCCACCCCCCACCCTCCCGGAGAAGGGAAAAGTGGCCTCTCCACCCATGGTCTCATTTTGGTGCCATGTGGGGCTGGGCTAATGCGAGGTACGCAACCCGTCTTTATTTACCTTTCCAAGAGACTCGGGAAGCCGCTAAGATGAATCCTCTCTCCCTAGGAAAAAGCCAAAACAAGCCTCCTTTTTAAAAATATATTTTTTTAATTGATTTTAGAGAGGAAAGGACAGAGAGATAGAAGCATCAATGATGAGAGAGAAACAGTGATGGGCTGCCTCCTGCATGCCCCCTACTGGAGATCAAGCCTGCAACCCAGGCGTGTGCCCCAACCGGGAATCGAACTGTGACCTCCTGGTTCATAGGTGGATGTTCAGCCACTGAGCCATGCAGGTGGGGCCAAGCCTCCCCTTTTCACTACCTAGTTGTGCCTCACGGTTAGCAGGAAAACACAGCTTCACGCAGGCTTTGAGCCAGAAGGAGCTCGAAAGATGGTCTAGTTTAATTTTCTTTTGGGGCTGGGGAAACCAAGACCCAGACAGGTAAAGGGCTTGCTGCTGCTCTTTTCCTACCACAGGCATTCCCTTCAAAGAATGTAGGTCAAAGGAAGTGTACTCCACCTTTCTAAAAGCCTAGGGCCAGAGGAATGGTAAAAGTGTTGGCTCAACTCCATCTGCACCTTTAGCCAGAGGGCAAAAGGGAATGATCATTATCCAATTAGAAATAAATAGGCAGAGAATTGTTTAGGAACTTGATTTATGGGTCCTACTCCTTTCCTACGTTCCCTCACAGGTAACAGCTCCACTTTCTCCCTCTTGGCCTTCACTCTTGGCTCTCGAGTGTTCTTGTATGTCTTAGTTCAAGGATTACTACAGCTTCAAACCTAATGATTTGGAAGCAAGTTCCTTACTAGAAGATTTTCTCTTACCAGGTTTCAGTTTTCGGGTGGATTATCCACCTCATCCTGTGAATTAAGATCAGAATTCCAATCCCAAAATGCCAGCCTTTTGGCTTTGGGGAAGAAAAGCATGTTTTCTTCATCTGGATCAGTGAAATCCTAGACTGGACTTTAGAGCTGTTAAGGTTCCAGGAAAAGAAAAAAGTGGGGGACAGATGTAAGACTGCCAGCTTTTTATTTTGCCAAGTTAAGGGCATTAAAAAACGACCTACACTAGTTGCTACTTACTATCACCCTCATTTCACAAAAGAAAGTACATTTTAACACACACACAATAGGAAACATGTAATCTCAGAATAAATAACAGTCCTAGGCTTCCTTGCATTGACTTACATGGGTACTATAGTGCCCCCCTCCATTTTGTTGAAAATAGATTCTAGTTTGGTCTATGGGTCTCTAGACCTGAGTGCCAAACCCAGCCCAATGCCTGTTTTTATATGTGCTACAAGCTAAGAATAAACTCAGAATTTTTTAATACATGAAAAATCTAGACTAGTATTCCATGACACATGAAAAGTAAATGAAATCCAACCCTGGCCAGTGAGCTCACTGGTTAGAGCGTTGGTCCTCACACCGAAGGGTCGTGGGTTCGAATCCAGGTCAAGGGCATTTACCTGGGCTGCAGGTTCATTCCCAGACCTAGTCTGGGCACATGAGAGGCAACCCAGTCGACGTGTCTCTCTCACATCGATATTTCTCTCTCTCCTCTCCTCCCATCCTCCCTCCCACTCTCTTAAAAAAATTCAATGGGAAAAATATCCTCAGGTGAGGATTAACCAATATATGTAATACTAGAGGCCCAGTGCATGAAATTCGTGCACGGGTAGGGTCCCTAGCGGCTGCCAGCTGCTGGTAGGACCTTCCTTCGTTCCGTGCCACCCCCTGGTGGTCAGTGCATGTCATAGTGAGCAGTCGAGCTCCTGGTTGGTCAAACTCCTGCCCGAGGGGACAATTTGCATATTAGGCTTTTATATATATAGATTATATATATGAAATTCATTTTATATATATAGATTATATATATGAAATTCAAACTCCATGTTCCTAAATACGACTTTATCAAATGGTGGAACTGTGATTGCTGCTTGGTCTCACACCAGACCCTTCGCTTTTAACCACTGAATCTCTCATCTGTCATTCCCTCTATTGCCATACTACTAGTATCTTACATTAACCACGCATCATCAGCCATACTCATTCATACATTATTTCTTTCTGCTACAATGGCAAAGTTAAATAGTGCAGGAGACCCGAAGGGCTGTCAAAGCCTAAAATATTTACTATCTGGATTTTTTGTTGTTGTTAATCCTCACTGGAGGATATCTTTTCCATTGATTAGAAGGGAGGGGGGAGAGGGAGAGAGGAGAGAGAGAAACATCAATGTGAGAGAGCCACATCAATCCATTGCTTCCCGTACGTGCCCTAACTGGGGCAGGGAACCTGCAACCCAGGTATGTGTCCTTGACCAGAATCAAACCCACAACCCTTGGGTTCATGGACCGACACTCTAACCACTGAGCAATGCCAGCCTTTGATGGTACAGCTTGGCTGATAAATTATCCATTCCTTAACTGGGCCTTCAGACCTTCATAATCTGGTCTCAAAACCCACTTGACCTGCTTTATCCCCTATACTCCTCACCATCCAAGCTAAACACCAGCCAACTTCTCCCATTTACTCCAATACATTCTTTTGTCCCATGTCTTCACAATATTCTCATGTCTGAGATGTCCTCCCACAGTCTGCATCTTTAAGACCCACCTCAGTTGTCATTTCCTCAATTCCTTCCAAGATAGTATGTTCTTCTCTGTGCTCCTAGACAACTTTCTTCTTCCCCAGATTTTACTATTTTTTATGCTATGCTGTTAATATGACTGTCACTCTCAAGGTCAAGGGTAGATGCTTTGTCTTTAATATAACTAAACAGCTCATTTACTCATTCACTGAATATTTATTAAGTGCCTACTGTGTGCCAGGTATGGTTCTAAGTGCTGAGGATACAGCAGTGAACAAAACGTGAAGCTTACATTCTAGAACAGCCGTGGGCAAACTACGGCCCATGGGCCGGATCCGGCCCGTTTGAAATGAATAAAACTAAAAAAAAAAAAAAAAGACCGTACCCTTTTATGTAATGATCTTTACTTTGGAAGGCAGCTATGCTCACCACTATACCACCAACGCAACCCTATGATCTTTACTTTGAATTTATATTAGTTCACATAAACACTCCATCCATGCTTTTGTTCCGGCCCTCCAGTCCAGTTTAAGAACCCATTGTGGCCCTCGAGTCAAAAAGTTTGCCCACCCCTGTTCTAGAAGGACAGAACAACAAATAAGGTAAATTACATGTTAGATGGTAATAAGTTCTACGGATTAAAATAAAGCAGAAAAGGGGAGAGGGATTTGGAGAGGAGCTGTGAGTTTACATAGGGTGGCTAGAAAAGATCTGATGAAAAGATATTTAGAGAGAGGATATCTGAAGGAGTGAACCAGGTGGAGGGAACAAGTGAAAAGACCCAAGCAGACATATGGCAGGTGTGTTTGAAAAACAGCTAAGAGGTGAGTGTAGCAGGGGGTGGTGAAGAAAGGGAGAGCAGTAGGAGTGGAAGTCAGAGAGCAGTACCAGGGGGCCAGATACTATGTAGGCCATAATAATGATAATTTTATTTTTACTCCAAGTAAGATGGGAAGCCATGAGTTTTTTGTTGTTGTTAATCCTCAGCTGAGGATATTTTTTCCATTTATCTTCAGAGAAAGTAGAAGGGACAGGGGGGATCAAGCCTGCAACCAAGGTATGTGCCCTGGACCGGAATCGAACCTGAGACCCTTCAGTCTGTGGGCTGATGCTTTAACCACTGAGAAAACCAGCTAGGGCACCATGAGTTTAGAAGAGAGAAAAAAACATGATCTCACTCATGATCGCTATGGCTGTTGTGCGGAGAACAGATTTAAGTAGGGGAAGGCAAAGGTTGAAACTGAGAGACTAATTACAAGGTTACTGCAATAAAAAAGTGAGATATGGTTAGGGCCTAGACCAGTGGTTCTCAACCTTCCTAATGCCGTGACCCTTTAATACAGTTCCTCAGGTTGTGGTGACCCCCAACCATAAAATTATTTCCGTTGCTACTTCATAACTGCAATTTTGCTACCGTTATGAATCGTAATGTAGATATCTGATATGCAGGATGTATTTTCATTGTTACAAATTGAACATAATTAAAGCATAGTGATTAATCACAAAAACAATATGTAATTATATACGTGTTTTCCCCCGATGGTCTTAGGCGACCCCTGTGAAAGGGTCGTTCGACCCCCCAAAAAGCAAGATTTAGGTGGGGGAAATTCAGGAGTGTGATTTTAGATGTAAGTGTGAAATGCCTATTAGACATCCAAGTGGCTATGTCTCCTAGGGAGTTGGATGCACGATTCTGAAGTTAGGGGGTGCATCCAGGGAGAAGACATGCATTTGGGAGCTGGTCAGCATAGAGGTGGTATTGACCGTTTTGATCCTGGAAGAGATCAGCATTTGAAATCGCCTCCCACCACATCACATCCCCCTTCACTGGTCACCCCTCCTCCTCCCAATACTTCCCTGGCGCACCCGGGGCCACGGGGTCTGGTGGAAGGGGACTGGGCGCTCCTGGCTTCTTAACCTTCACACCCAGAGTTTAAATGCCCAGCGCGCCATGCTGTGGGCCCACCAGGCAGAGACGTCAGTTTTAATGAGAGGTTTTCACATGAGGCCAAGAATGTTAGTCTTCTTCATCTCCATACGGGTTGAAAATATATATACAGACCTCACCAGAAAAGGAAAACAACCAATTACAACGGAAAGCTTTTTCACGAGGAATTCTGGGAGGACTTACTGGCTAAAGTTGCCTGGAAATTAAGACACACAATGAACCCTGAAAGGCAACAAGAAGCGCTCAGCAAGTCCGCGCGCCCTAGCGTGTGCCTCCCCGGGAAAGGTAACCCCCTTTGCTCCAACCCTGCAGGAGCCCCCAGGACGGGAAGGAGGCGCCGAGGCTGGGAGAGAACTGTCGGTAGCTGGCAACACCCATTCCAGGGAGGTTGTGGCCACCTCCCCGGGCGGACATCATGGATGGGACCCCCTCCGACAACGGGGGTCCGCCCGTTTCTGACCTGGATCCCTTAGAGACAAAGGACTTCACTTCCCCCCACACAGTGTGGGGCTAATGGGGGGCTAGAGCTCCACCCCGGAAACACCCACCGGCTCCCCGGGGAGACTGAGTCACGAGCTGGTCCAGGAGGCGGGCAGGGCTGCAGGGGCCGCTGGCCCGGGGCGCGGGGTCCACGTCCGCCCAGGGCGCCCTGCCGCCCGCCGCCCCCTCCCGCCTCAGCGCCCTTCTCTCCGCTCCTTTTCCCCGGGAGCCTCCGCAGGCCCCCTCCGCCGTCGCCGCCCGCGCCCGGTCTTCCCTCCCCGCGCCCCGCGGCCCACCTTCACCCCGCTCCTCCGCGGGCTGCTCGGTCCTCGCCCGACCCCCGGCCTCCCCGCGCCCCCTCCCGCCCCCTCGCGGCGGCGGCGGCCCCTTGCACAATAGCGCGCCCGCCTCCCTCCTCCCGGCTCCCGGTTCGCTCCCGCCCGCGGCCCGCCCCGCGCATGCGCTCTCCGGTCGGCGGCGGCTGCGGCAGAGTCGGCTGCGAGCGGCTCCGTTTTTTTAAAGGGAAACGCTGAGGCGCCGGGGGTGACTGTGGGGGAGGGGACCCCGAGCCGCGGAGACCCCCGAGGGAGGCGACAGACCCCCTCCCGGAGTAGGAGGGCTTTGGGCGGACCCATCCCTCCCACCCCCTCCTGAGGAGGCGCGGGGGGGAAATGGAGGCTCGGGGCGGCTGAGGCGAGCTCGGGGCGGGGGGCCGGGCGGGGACGGGGGGGTGCGGGGTGGGGAGACGAGGCGGGCCCGGCCGGGCCAGGGGGGGCCGCAGCGAGCGCCGGGGATGAGCTCGGGGGCGGCTCGGGGCGAGCTCCTGCCTCTGAGGCGAAGGCGGCGGCGGCGGCAGCAGAGGCGGCGGCGAGGCCCCCGTGGGCCGGCGGCGGGCCTCAGCCGCGGCCTGCACGCGTCCGCACGCCGGCGGGATGGCGCCCGGGCCCCGGAGGCGCCGCGCTAGCCGAGGCCCGCGGCCGCGCTGCTGAGGCGAGCCCGCCAACTCCCCTCCCCCTCCGCCCGCGACCCCCCGCACCTCGCCCCTTCCCCACCCCCTCCCCGTCGCGGGCCCCGCGCCGCTCCGGACCACTATGACCATGAGATCCGCCGTGTTCAAGGCGGCCGCGGCCCCTGCCGGCGGCAACCCCGAGCAGCGCCTGGACTACGAGCGCGCCGCGGCGCTGGGCGGGCCCGAGGACGAGGCCGGGGCGGCCGAAGCCCACTTCCTCCCCCGGCACCGTAAGCTCAAGGAGCCGGGGCCGCCGCTGGCCTCCGCCCAGGGCGGCAGCCCCGCGCCCTCCCCGGCCGGCTGCGGCGGCAAGGGCCGCGGCTTGCTCCTCCCGGCCGGGGCGGCCCCCGGGCAGCAGGAAGAGAGCTGGGGCGGCTCGGTGCCCTTGCCCTGCCCGCCCCCGGCCACCAAACAAGCCGGCGTCGGGGGGGACCCCGCGGCCGCCGGCGCCGGCTGCAGTCCCCGGCCCAAGTATCAGGCGGTGCTGCCCATTCAGACGGGCTCTCTCGTGGCGGCGGCCAAAGAGCCGACGCCCTGGGCCGGGGACAAGGGTGGGGCGGCTCCCCCAGCTGCCACCGCCTCGGACCCGGCCGGACCCCCACCACTACCTCTGCCCGGGCCGCCACCCCTCGCGCCCACCGCCGCCGCTGGGACCCTGGCGGCCAGCGAGGGCCGATGGAAGAGTACGAGGAAGAGCCCTCTCGGGGGTGGCGGCGGCGCGGGAGCCTCCAGCCAGGCCGCCTGCCTCAAACAGATACTCCTGCTGCAATTGGACCTCATCGAGCAGCAGCAGCAGCAGCTGCAGGCCAAGGAGAAGGAGATCGAGGAGCTCAAGTCCGAGAGGGACACGGTACGCGAGGGGTTAATCGGCGTGCGGGGCGCGCGGTGCGCATGCCCGGGGCCGGGGGCTGTGGGAGGTTGAGGGATCCCTGGGTTGGGGGTAAGGAGGGCGGCCACCGGCGAAGGAGAGCCTCCGGGGCCGGGTCCTGGGGAGCCAGGCCCGCAGACACGTGGGGTCGGAGGGCAGGGTGAAAGGGCAGCCTCCCGAGGGGGCGGGAGGGGGGCGGGCAGGGAAGGTTGCAGGCGCCAAAGGGTTAATTTAAAATGACAGCGCCAGGCTGGTGGGGAAGATGTTTGGAGTGGAGAAGGAAGAGCTGGCTTGCGAGCGGTTGGAAATGCCGTGGTGGGATGCACCCGTGGCGGCTTTGTGGCAGGAAAGAGCCGCCGGGTCAGAAAGGCAGGTCCTGGAGGAGAGGGACGCGGCGGCTGTAGCATCTCTGGGCAGGAGAAGGGTCGGCCTGCTCGCCGGCAGAGGGGCAGAGGGGGTTCACCGTGGAACCCTGTTAGAGTTTTCTTAAATGATAGGAAGAGACCGACTGCTTTCGAGTTGAGTTGTTTTTTAAAAAAACTGAAATCTGTTCTAAAACCTGACCCACTGAGCGGCTCCCTTGGATAAGAATGGTGTTTAGCCCTGGCTGGTGTGGCTCAGTGGGTGGAGCGTCGGCCTGCGGACTAAAGGGTCCCAGGTTCGGTTCTGGTCAAGGGCACATGCCCAGGTTGCCGGCTCGATCCCCAGTAGGGGAGGTGCGGGAGGCAGTCAGTGATTCTCTCTCATCATTGATGTTTCTGTCACTCTTTCCCTCTCCCTTCCTCTCTGAAATTAATAAAGATATATTATATAAAAAAGGAAAAGAATGGTGCTTAGAGGCTGGAAGGTGTTAAGGCATCAGGGGAAAGTGAGCTTATTAAATGTGTTACATAGACCCCTCCACCCCCCAAAATCTCTATATTTTAGAATCTTAAGGTAGCAGGGAAGTCATTTATTATTTATTTGTACTTCTGAGCTGCCTTAAGGGCACCTTATGTGCTGAAACATATTCCTTCAGATATCAGGAAAGCTGTGGTGATGGGGTATTACTGTGCTAGCATACCTTGCAGCTGCCTAAAAATAAACATGGTTTCTACAATTGTGTTAAGGTTGCAGCAGTGCCTGCTCTCTCTCTCTCTCTCTCTCTCTCTCTCTCTCTCTCTCTCTCTCCTCTCTCTCTCTCTCCCTCCCTCTCTCTCTCTCTCTCTGCCAAGGGCTGAGCAGGGGAGCAGAGGGCTATTCATTGTGTTTGCTTTCCGAATGAATTGCATTAGGCAGCGGCTGTTGTACTGAAGGGTGCATTCTGCAAGGTGGAATGGGAGCTGGGTAGATTTCATGAAAATACCTCATGGTGTTGGTTTGTGGAAGTTACTCAACATGGAGGTGGCACTGCTCGGCGACTGTACTGCAGTCCAGGGGTGTGATGGTACTGTAATTACAACACACCATATCCTTACATTGGAGGGGGAGCAGGAGAAGAAATCAAGGAAATGTCACCCACAAACCATGGTTAAGTAATGTTCAGGCTGCGAGTCAAAACAGAAGGGCATGAAATGAACTCTGGTGCCGGGGGCTCGGCTGGCTGTGGAGGTCTCTCAGTTCCTGAGGTAATGGCCTCTTTGCAGATGTTCCTAGGCAGGAAAAGTGAGGTGAGTCAAGGATAGAGTGTCAGTCTGAACTTGGCATTCGCTGCTCCGTTGTGTGTTGCAGTCTTAGTGTTGTTTAAGCTTGTTTCTCTTTTTCCAGTTGTTGTTTGGCCTCTACTGAAATCTATGTACAGCTAAGTAGATGTTACGGAGGCAACATCAATATCACTGTCTAACCCACATAAAATTCTTATTTATAGGGTATAAGTGGCACAGTTGGCACCTTTTCTCAGAACATTTTAATGTGATGTTTTCAGTGATAATGGACTTCTATTTTCTATTTGATTCTGTAGTTCTCCCTTTAGAGTTAAAAGACTACTTTTAGTCAATATTCAGATAAATAGGTATTATTTTCTTCTGTTGTCAAGTGCAAAGTAGTATGCATATTTCATCATTGATAGGATTTATGGGTAATACTTTCTATTTCAATTCTTCCAAATGTTTGTTCATTGTTTAGATGACACCCATCCACCCAACCAGACCCCTTTCAAATAACACTGCAATCCCTATTGGCACTGTGACTGTGTGAGCTTTTAATCCCTTCTCAATGCACTCTTTGGACTTTGCCCTTGCGTATAGCATCTTGGAGTGGAAGTAGAGAGGATAGGATTTGGAGAACCCTAGGGCCTCCTAAAAGAACCTAAGGTTAATTCTGGAAACTACCAAGCTGACTTGGAGCCACATGGTTAGCCGTCGCAGAGACCATGCCATTTAAAAGGCATGTTGTGGCCCCTCCCAGTGAAGAGGATCTTCTTTCAGAAGAATGAACTACAAATTCCCCCACGTCCCTACCCAGCTAGGTTAGCCCCTAAAATTAAGCAATGTAATGTTCCTTGTCTTCTCTCTTGTGTTTAAGGAAAACTATTTAGATGAATGTCTGCCTATTAAAAATAAGTTGGATTGCTGTGGTCCATGGAAAGAGGTAGAAGACCAGATGGAGTCCTACGTGGCCTAAGTACCTGCATTTAATTTTTTGTGTATTAAGTCTGCATTTTGCCGCTCTTTTTTAGCTCCTTGCTCGGATTGAACGTATGGAAAGGCGGATGCAGCTGGTAAAGAAGGATAACGAGAAAGAAAGGCATAAGCTGTTTCAGGGCTATGAAACTGAAGAGAGAGAGGAAGCGGAGCTATCTGAGAAAATTAAACTGGAGTGCCAGCCAGAGCTTTCTGAGACGTCCCAGACTCTGCCTGCCAAGCCTTTCTCATGTGGGCGGAGCGGAAAGGGACACAAAAGGTGTGCTTAACTTTGTTACGCTGTCTGGACATGCTGAGGACACTTACTTCCAGTGACTGGCAGTAGGGGATTGGGACTTATAAATTAGCTTTACTACAACCACATTCTGAATTATGAGGTCTTCTGCGTTGAGAAAGTATCTTGAGACATTTTTGTGCAGGCTATAAAAGTCTGTTAGGAACATTTTGGTCACAGTAGTAATTACAGAATGCAGAGTACATCATAAAGAGAATGGACAACAAATGTGACAGCTGAGTTTCTTAAAGAAAACTACAGCAGTTCACCTCAAGTCAGGAAGTGTTAAACTCCTTCATTGTGCTAGGTATTGGTGGATATAAAAAAGTAAGATCCAAAAAAAAGTAAGATCTAACTGTCCTTAGACTCAAGAGATTAGCTGAAAGCATGGCATAAATTTTAAAAACTAACAATTCGACTGCAATAAAATATGCAGATAGACAACAGTAAGATGAACTAAGTTTTCTAAGATTCAGGGATAGTAAAGATTATTTTGAGTTAAGTAGGAGATGGATCTTGAAAAAGAAGTATAGACTTTAGGTTGCTAAAAAGAAAAGGAGATGGCATTCTAGGAATGTGCAGTAGTGGGGGCGGGGGGGAGGATAGTGGTAGGAGAAAGAGAGCCAGCAGTTAGCAAGAAAAAAGAAATAGAGATTGTAACTATCGTAGTATGGGGGGGGGGGGGGGCTGTGAGGAGAAAGAAGAGCTTGGTCTTTGGTTGACAGTAATGAAATAAGCCACAGGGTAGTGGCACCTAATATTAGCTGAAATGTCTTGAAGAAAATAGGGACCTTTTTAGTTTTAGTAGGCAATAGAATGCTATACAAGTTTTTAAGCATGTAAACTCACTTGTTAAGTAAACATTTACTAAGGGTCTATTATATATACACTGTTAAGCATGACTGTCAAATGAACCTAGATATTTAGATACCTGAATACAAGCTAGTTCTCTTACCCCAAAATGAAATCAAATCAGATTTTATCCAAGAGTCAATGAATTTTATTATGTTTTCTCCCCTATCTAATAGGAAATCCCCATTTGGAAGTACAGAAAGAAAGATTCCTGTTAAAAAGCTGGCTCCTGAATTTTCAAAAGTCAAAACAAAAACTCCTAAGCACTCTCCCATTAAAGAGGAACCCTGTGGTTCCTTATCTGAAACTGTTTGTAAGCGTGAATTGAGGAGCCAAGAAACTCCAGAAAAGACCCGGTCTTCAGTGGACACCCCGCCAAGACTCTCCACTCCCCAGAAGGGACCCAGCACCCATCCCAAGGAGAAAGCCTTCTCAAGTGAGATAGAAGATTTGCCGTACCTTTCCACCACAGAAATGTATTTGTGTCGTTGGCACCAGCCTCCCCCATCACCGTTACCATTACGGGAATCCTCTCCAAAGAAGGAGGAGACTGTAGCAAGTAAGGCATAGAGAACACTTGCTCTTATACCCTAGTGGTGGCGGTCAAGCTAACAAGTGTGAAAATGCCCTTGGCATTTTTTAAAAAGTGCAATCAATAAAGCAGAGTTCTGTCAAGAATGAGTAAGTTAACAGCCAGAGACAGACACTGTGCAGGCATTGCAAATAGATGGAATTACAGCAAAATGTGCTCAATGTATTTGCCTGCTTACAACACTGGGAGATGTGTTTGCCAGTAAGTTGCTCATCACAAGAGCACCAGACTTGGGGGTGTAATCTCCGGCAACTTGCATGCCCTCTGAAAGAAGGGTTTTCTGTGCTGTGAAATGCATAGAACTTATACTTTGCTATGCACGACTGTTCCTGCAATTGATATTGTGTGAAACCTGGGAGGGTGGTCTTTGGGTGTTCTCAGGGGCCAATGGTAATTTTTGGGTTGGGGAGCCAGCTTGGGGTGGGGAATTTCACCTGGGCCTCCGCTCTTTAACCATATAAACATTTATCTGTATCTCTATGTCCCGGTCTGGGGGGCAGGAGGAATCTATGAAAGACCAACAGTCTTACTTTATCTTACTATACTTCACAAAGGTTCTAAATGTGAAGAGTTTACTTGGATTGCAGTAGCCCATTGGTTGTTCATATATTTAAATAAAATGGTCTACAAACTATTTTTCAAACAATAAGGACTATCTTGGGATATCTGAGCTGCTTGGGGAGGGTGTGGGGTGTGGGACCTTGGTCTTCATTCCCTTTTTTCTTTATGGCTTCCACACAGAGATACTCCCCTATCTCCTACATCAATCAGTAACTGCAATGTGCCTTCAATTGTGTAATGTTAGTCCGTGACAGTCACTGTGGGTGCTCCGGGTGATGGTCGGGGAAGCCTTCTTGAATAGAGCTGCAGCCCCGAGTTTCTACTACTGTGTCTTGCCCCAGCAGGGATGGGGATGGGAATCCATTCCAATAAGATAAGAGCATTCTCCAGGCTTTGTCAGGCTGTTCTGGTTACAAAATTAAGTGGGGAAGATAGATTACTCTTCTTAATTATCTAAAATTCATTAGGCCTCACATTTGAGTACATGAAATAGGCCAGGATCCTGACCTAGGTTTAGGTTTTTTGTTGGTTCAGTCAGTTGAACAGGTTCATCCTTAAGTTAACCTTCTGGCTGTCATGGCAATACTGTGTAACAAGAGAAACGGTGAAGCAACTTCCCATCCGGGATTGGCAAATAGCTTGGTCCAGAGCTGTTCTATGTGACTGGCTGTTTTTGAAAACCATATCTGCCCTAGTACAGAACATTTGAAGCACCTCTGAGATTGTGGGCATAGAAGGCAGTACAGAAGGAGTCTGATTGGGGGGGTGGGGGAAATCCCAGTCCTTTGAGGAGCCTGAGTTGTGAATAACATGTGAATCCTTATTCTTGATGCCCTATCTCAAGAGGAAGTCTCAATGGCTTGTTCTAAGGAAGCCAAAGTCTTTGTGCATGTTGTTCAGGCTGGACCAGCAAGGTAGTTTGTGTGGAGGGAGGAGGGAGCTGTTTAAGAAGACTACATATGTAAGTTTTGAGAACACTGATCTTTTATTTGAAAAATAGGGTCAACTTTTACTCACCTGCCATGTTCTGAGTTTAAGGTTTGATATCCTTGGCCATCAACTGTTGCAGGGAAACCACCCTAAATAATGAAGAAAAGAAGTCGTCTCAGTGTAAAAAAAAAAGTGGTGGGCTTATTTTCTTTTCTTTTGTCTGTTGTTCCCTCTTCCCCTCCCCCAGAGAGAAATTCTCAAAAGAACAACTCAAAAAAACCAAATGGCTTCCTAGTGAGAACGTCAGTGATGCTCCTTTCCTCCATTTTGGGTATGGGCTTTTTTTCTTTTTACACTGAGATGATTCTTCTTTCCTGCATTATTTAGGGTGTCTGATGCCATCAAGTGTTGCAGGAGAAACTTCAGTCTTGGCTGGTGAGTAGAATAGGAATTGTGCCGGCTGGGCCTGGGGGGGCTGGGGGGTGGGATGGTGGATGGTTGGGAGTTGCGTTCCCCATCAGCTGGATGTGGGAGAGTGAGACTCCTTGGTGTATGATTACACTATAGACTTCAAAATGACTACAAATTTCAGTTGTTTTTCAGGAACTGCAATAGCATCCATTATATGAATTGTCAGGTATTGGCTTAGGGTTTTTTTTGTGATCCTGTGTTTGGCAGACTGCCATGGCATTTTAGGTTTTTTTATACCATAGCGAGGACACTGAATATGGCTTCAGGTGAGGCCATAGAATGGATTCCTATCACTTGGTAACTTTGTCTAACTGGGGAGAGACCTCTTGTCCTGGTGAATAGGAGGAGGGTTGTGTGATCTTGGATTTAAGAGTGGTTCCACCCCTCCTCCCTTTCTTTTTCTTTTTCTCTTTTTTTTCTCTAGTTCCTTCTTGGAGGGACCACTCAGTAGAGCCTCTAAGGGACCCAAATCCTTCAGACCTTTTGGAGGTAGGTACCCAAGACCTGTCAGTGGAAGGTAGTGAGAGACAGAGTAGAAATAGGAGTGTAATGTGACTATGTCATAATAACTGTATGGATGGGCTAAATAAAACTTTAAAGCCAGAAGTTTCCTTGAGAGATTATCCACTCCAACTCTTCGTTGTATAGATGAGAAAGCTGAGGTCCAGGGTGGTTAAATAATTTAGCTAGGGTGTGTTCAAAGCTAGAGTTCATGTTAAGTAGAAAAGTTAGCATGAACCACCACTCAGCAACAAAATTATATATTCCAAACTCATTTGATTCTTAAAAGTTTGATATTTATTTTAAACTCTGATTCTTATCAAGTATGGCGGATTTATGACTGTCTCATGAGTTGTTTTAGTTTAATGTGACTTCCACTTTGGGAAGTTATGGAAATGACTGAAATTTGGAGATCCCACAAGGCTGGGGGTAGGGGAAGGAGAATGTGTCTTATTGATTCTGTTACCAGGAGGTTCCCATAATATCCGTAGAACTCACAGACTCAGGTGGGACCTGAAGGTGGAAGATTTTACCTTCCTGGAAGCTGGAAGTGGATTAGTATATGTGCGTCACATGGTGATAAAAAGCTTATCAAATTCTGTTCTTTACACAGAACCTAGATGACAGTGTGTTTTCAAAGCGGCACGCAAAACTGGAGCTGGATGAAAAGAGAAGGAAAAGGTGAGGCTAGCGATGTCCATCCTGGGAACAGCTGAGCCCTGGGACCCTGACAGCTCTCTCGCCCATGCTGTGGAGAGTCCTGGGTCTCCTAACACTTTTAACTGACTGGCTTCCCAGTTGGTTGAGTATCTTTGTTGGAAGTGGTAGTTGTAGGTAAAACGTTTGGCTTCTTTTTCTTCGGGTGTGCTCTTTCTCCGTTCCACTCTCTGTTGAACGTCAGCACTTGATTGGAACTGCTAGACCTAAACAGTGTTCTGTAACCAGGCAGGCAGTTCTCTGGAAAAAAATACAATCCTCCACCCCATCCCGCTACCCCCAATCAAGAAGAGTCAGCAAAGACCTTCCTAGCATCTGGATTGTGTGAGTTGCTTTTATAGAGAAGGTTTTCAGTAATGTTGGGTTTGTTTATTTTGTTTGTCTGGTTTGTTTTTCCCAGATGGGATATTCAGAGGATCAGGGAACAAAGAATTTTACAGCGACTGCAGCTCAGAATGTATAAAAAGAAAGGAATTCAGGAATCTGAGCCTGAGGTTACCTCATTTTTCCCTGAGCCAGATGATGGTAAGTTTTGTCTATCTAAAAGAGTAAATGTTGTTTTAAAGAAGAAAGAGGGCACAAGGCTCCAGGTTACAGCTTGTTCTGAATGAATGAACAGGACGTTGGAGCAGGTAGAGCTGACAGACCTTTCTCATCTACGTCACTAACAAGGTTGCATTTGGCTTTCTTCCATAGTTGAAAGTTTGATGATTACTCCCTTCTTGCCTGTTGTAGCATTTGGACGACCATTACCAAAATTAACTCCACAGTAAGTATAAAGGGTTCTTTTTCCCTCCCCTCTCAGGTAGCTGGTACTTCACCTCCCTTTCAGACTGTATGAAAACCTGGATATAAGTGGAACGGGTAGCTTAGGGGTTAGCCATGGTTCTTTGACAGAAGTGAGACTACCTGGGCAACAAGCTTTTGCAGTGATAAGATTCCCAAGCCCAGAAATAGGAGGATTTGCTTTTTAAGTTGGAAATAGATTATTTAATCACTTTGAGGCAGGAAAGACATTCTAAAGTTGGGACTTTGGAGTCAGGGCTAGGAGTGGTGAGGGACATTGTGTTTTTTTATTTTTTTATTTTTTCAGAGTTATTCTCATGTCCACCTCCCTCCCTCTAGTCTTAGACGTTGATTTCCTTATCCTTTTTGCCAGGAATTTTGAGCTGCCCTGGTTGGATGAGCGTAGCCGATGCAGGTTGGAGATCCAGAAGAAGCAAACACCTCACCGGACGTGTAGGAAATAACTGTGCTGGCAAGAACCTTCTGTCTTCAGATAGTTGTAGCGTGCCATTCCCAGAGAGTGGCAGAGACCTGTATATGTGACCTGTGTCCTCATGTATGTTATTCACTGATAATGCCCTTCCATACTCCCTTGATCTTGGTTTTGTTTTCATCATTCTGATTTCACAAAAACTCTTTCATTGGGCTAATTGTGAGTTATAGAAGGTGATTGGGATATCTTTTCCTCTTTTGGGGAAATGAGGTCTCAATCTAAATCTCTAGGGTGGCAGATTTGGAAGCTTGCAGGGTCTGCTTCTATACATTTGCCTATGTTAATGGGGTAAAAGGGCTCTTTCATTACACTTGTGGAAATAAAGCATCCCCTGCCGTTAGATCTGTGCTGCATGGCACTCTTCTTGCCCTAGTATACCCTTCCATGTAGTTTGAGTATAGTGGTTTTTACCCTAAAACAAAACAAAACAAAAAAACCCAACACCATGAGCTTAAGGACCAGATGAGGAATTATTGAAGTGATGAAGCAAGTCATCTTCACAGGGTAGAAGTGTTTGGAGAGTTTGTAGATAAATATCTGAAAAGACAGTTCTCTTAAAACTACTCTGTGATATAGCCATGTGGGAAAGGATGTTTGGCTGTGATTTTTTTTTTTTTTTGAGTTAATGGGTAACTGAATTTTTTCCCCTACCCCTCAAAAAATAAAATCTTTGGAAAACAGAATGGGGATGGTTACTTTTGGACAAGTTATGGCTCTAAACGAAAGCAGTTGACATTTGGGGATGGCATGCCAGAACCTGTATAGATGTCCTTGTGTCACATCACTTCTCAAGTATTCCTTTGTTGGGCTTTATCCTTTTAGCTGAGCTCTTGGTGGTGGGATAGAAATTTAGGGAGGGTGGGGGGTGTATGTGGAAATATGTGCTTCCTTTGGCTCACAAATGTCTACATCTTTAAACAAACAGGTGTACCTAATGAGCTTCTCTATTCACTTTGTAAAAACTGATTTGTATGTGTACCATCTTGGTCCACCACCACCACCACACCCCTTTTGCTAAAAAATGTCAGCCCAGCACTCCAGGCCACTTTAGTCTCAGTGTAAGATCCCTGTAACTATCTGGAAGGAAAATAGAGCCAAGACCTCTGGTCTTCAATATATAGGAATTGCCTTTCTTTAGCCTTCAGGACTACCGTGTGAAAACAAGTAGGGGCCTAATCTCCTAGAATATAGGGACTTTCATCCTTGAAGAGAGTATGTCCCCAGATTATTAGCACTTTTAGAGGAGAAGCCAAGGTATGTAGGGTGTGTGGCCGGCCCATCAGTGGAGCATGAGAGAATGGGATACCGTCGTGGGAAGAAAAGTTAAGTTCCTCAGGGGCCTCCACTGCTAGAGCTTTTTGTGAGATGTTAATCTGTGCTCCCTGGGTTTTACTTTAAAAATAATTATTCCGGCAGCACATGTCGTATTCTTGGATGATCTTGCTGCTCTTATTTCTCGTGTGTGTGTGTGTGTGTGTGTGTGTGTGTGTGTGTGTGTGTGTGGCTGTGGCTTTGGGTTTTCATTTGTAACTCCATCTGCTTAGGAGAGTGGGCTCTCCACAAGGGAACCTGCTATGAACTTCATTGCAAGAGTGTAGAGAGAAATAGGACTTATTCCACTAGGGGCTCTCGTTTCACACCTTGAGAAGAGGAAGGGGATTTCCAGAGAAATGGCCAGATTTTCTTTGTTCTCCATCATTTTAACATGGCAAGCTGTTTGGTTTTCCTACTCTGCTATGTTTCTTTATAATGTGCCCAAGAAGAAAAAAGACCAGTTAGTGTCTTTACTTTGTTCCTCGATTCCTCACAGTTTCTTCATGATTTTCAGCATTTTTATTGGATTCCTAATTTGGGTATGAGTTAGCAAATTAATCTTTTGTTTGTGCCCTACCCAGAGGACTCCCCAGATTCTGAACTTGAGCTAGACGAAGAGGAATCCATGAGGTGCTATCTGGCCAGACTTAAGTGGATTCTATTTCCTTGGTTCTCCCTCTACCTAGAACCTCTTATTTTATTGTCCCCTCTTTTAGATCAATTCTCCTTTGATTTGGATATATTGAGGTTTATTGAGAAGGATTTTGGAGAGTAGATTAGCAAAGTTCCAAGAGTGAAATTACAGTGTGTTAAGAGTGTGGGGGGAAATTCACCTTATTTTTTCCCTACATGGAGTACAACACTGTGAAATTCAGTCTTCAATTGAAGGCCCTGCAGTTCTCCTAAAACATAGATCTTTGTTTCTTTAACAAAGTTTAAGCTAGTGTTAATAAATTAAAAAGAGAAATTGCTTGTCTGTCCACTTCAGCTTTGTTTTAAGCTCATTTCATATTGTTGTCTGTGTTGTAATTCATACTTTTGATACCATTTCTGATGTGTAAAATTGGTTGTCTTGTAAATATCTTATAAAGAGTTCAATTGTAAATAAACTACTGTGGCTGTTAATTTTTGAACTTCTGCTTCAATTTATTTTATTGGGAAGCATTAAACAATTCGGTTTGTAGATTTTATTTATTTTAATATATTTTATTGATTTCAGAGAGAAACATCATTGATGAGACTCATTGATCAGCTGCCTCCTGCATGCCCCCCACTGGGTATCTATCGCACAACCTGGGCCTGTGCCCTGACCGGACGCAATCGAACCGTGACCTCCTGGTTCATAGGTTGATGCTCAACCACTGAGCCACGCTGGCCGGGCTTTCTTTTTTTTTTTTTTTAAACATTAAATCATACATCCTTCATTTTGAACTAGGGCAGTTGGTTTTTGGAACTGGATTTACAAGTTGTCTCACTTGGCAACTTGTTTAAACAGTTGAGATCTGTTTGGACCCTGGTTCTATCTCTGAAGGCATTGAGAATGCCTTGTAGTTTCATATTGCCTGTAACTCTGATAAGCATCAGGATCCCTAATCATACTTGTAAAGAGATTACACATGACAGAATCCTGTGCCACAGTGACCTTTTCCCGATATATGTGTATTATTAAGGTGTATTCTTGTAGATGCACTAATAGCTTAGCTCATATATCTTGTATGTCATTATGGTCCAAAGAAAATACAAGTGGGGGAAAAGGTTTACAGTTATTTTTATGGAATACAATAATTAGTACAAGAATAAACTTGTGCGTACACACAACTGTAAACCTACTTTTGCCCCACCTGGTATACTGATTTTTTTTCAGTCTGACAAAGGCCTTGCCAAAACGAAAGTATTTCCCCATCTGGTTAACAAGGAAATCATGTCACTATATTGAACCAACGACGGTTCCCAATCGTCTTCTCTTTTTTAAATCAGTTCTAAAATCTTGGTAAGACTAGCATCATGCCAGCCTGCACTTTGGGAGAAGTGATGGCTGGGGTGGAGGGACATGAATGAAGAGGAAATGAGAACGCAGGGAAAGTGCAACAGGAAATCCCGGGCTTCGCTGCAGACATCATGGTTTTTCCTCCGCCCTTTAGCCTAAAATGGGACGGTGTGGCAAACCTGATGCAGCAGCACTGCTTTAGAAGTTTACCTTGATTCGTGATTTTACCACACAAATGCAGTAAAGTGATTTGCTTCAAACGTAGGCAGAAACAAGAAATCGAAAAAAAACACACACCATGAACAGCTCCAGTGCCGCAGTGAAGCTGTCACCGGTCGACGCCTTCCACTCGGAAAGCCCAAGATGGCCGGGCGAGCAGCCTCAGGAGGCTCCCCAAACGCAGACGCCCCTCGCCCTGAGCCTACCCAAAGGAAGTCGGGCGGCACACCACGCCCCCTGACGTAACCCATTACGTAATCCGCTCGCCCGCAAACGTGCCGCAGCGCGCCGGGCCCGCCCCCCGCGCCCCGCTCCCGAAAAGGGGGCGGTCAGTACCTCACGCGAAGCATGCTGGGACTGGCTTTCTAGCCTCCCGGCGGCCCCTGCGACGGGCGTACGTAAGGAACTGGCTGGCGGCGGCCGTTCTCCGTAAGATGGCTGACCGGCGGCGGCAGCGCGCTTCGCAGGACACAGAGGACGAAGAGTCTGGTGCTTCCGGCTCCGACAGCGGCGGTTCCCCGGCTCGGGGCGGCGGGGGCTGCAGCGGTAGTACTGGAGGCGGCGGCAGCGGCTCTCTGCCTTCCCAACGCGGAGGCCGAGCTGGGGCCCTTCATCTGCGGCGGGTGGAGAGCGGGGGGGCCAAGAGCGCCGAGGAGTCTGAGTGTGTGAGTGCGCGCGGGCGGGGCGGGGCGGGGCGGGTCGGAGCCGGTGGCTTGCGGGCCGGGGGCGGGTGTAGGTGGTGATGGGAGGCTGAGAGTCGGTGGTCGATGCTGAGGCGCCTTGCGTTGGAGTGGAGGACGGCCGTCGCAGGGCGGTTTGCACCCGGAGCCCCCAGGGAAGAGGAGCGGGTGGGGGTTTCTGGGAGGAGTGCAGAGCCGCTGCGGATGGACAGCGACTGTGTGTTCAGAGACGGGGCTTGAGGCGAAGAGACCGGACCTTCCTCAGATGCTCCTTGTTGAAGATGTGCCAGTCCTCACCTCCCTTTTTAACCAGTGTGTGTTGAGTCTTCAGCTCTCCGCCCTCTGGAAATCACAGACCTAACCCATGACTTCTTTCTTGCAGGAGAGTGAAGATGGCATCGAGGGCGATGGTGAGTAGCATCATGGTGGTGGTATTTTTTGCCCCCAAACTCAGGTCACCTATTCCCAGCAGTTGGCATCTCGGATGTTAGGGATTTGGGGGAGAGTGGTACAGAGTGGCTCTTTGCAGCATAATACTAAAGAGCATAACGTTTTAGCAGTATGGTCACTCTCTGAGCCGGTTTGCCATCTGTAAATGGGAACTATAATTTTACCTACCTCATAGGTTGATATCAGATTTAAATTATATTTAGCAGTCAGGAAATGTAATTATAATTCTGTTATTTTTTTTTTCTTGACATATTTCGGTTTTCTTTTCAGCTGTTCTCTCGGATTATGAAAGTGCAGAAGACTCAGAAGTGAGTGTGATAGGTTTTTTTCCTTTGGTGTATATATTTAAATGTATTTAAAAAACATATATATATGCCTGTGGTTCAAAAGTGTCATGACCTACTTGTTAACTCTTCTTTTGCATTCTTCACTTACGCTTTGGAAAAACTGATGCAAAAGGTCTTTTTAACACTTTTAATTTTATTTATTTATTGATGATTGAGAGAAACACTGATTTGCTGTTTCTATTATTCATTCATCCATTCATTCATTCATTGATTCTTGTATGTGCCCTCACTGGGGATCAAACCTGTAACCTTGGTATATTGGGGTGATGCTCTAACCAACTGAATTGCCTGCCCAGGGCCCAAAAGGTCTTGTTCATTTAGAGCAGGAGTGGGAACCTTTTTTCTGACAAGGGTCATTTTGATATTTATAACATCATTTTCAGGCCATACAAAATTATCAACTTAAAAATTATGCTGCTATGAAAAAAGCTCCTAGATTTATGGAGAGACACACATTGATTGGTTGACCCCTGCACACACCCCCGACTAGGGCTGGGGATTGAGCCTGTGACCAAGGTACGGGGCCCTTGACCAGAATAGAATCTGGGATCCTTCAGTCTGCAGGCTGACACTGTAACCAGAGGTTCTCAACCTGTGGGTCGAGACCCCTTTGAGGGTCGAATGACCATTTCACAGGGGTCGCCTAAGACCATCGGAAAACATATATAATTACATATTGTTTATAGTAGCAAAATTACAGTTATGAAGTAGCAGCAAAAATAATTTTATAGTTGGGGGTCACCAGAACATGAAGAACTGTATTAAAGGGTCGCAGCATTAGGAAGGTTGAGAACCACTGCCCTAACCACAGAGGGCTCATTTTGAAATAGAAATTATAATTTTTTTTCTCTCGAGAAATTATAATTTTGATAAATGTGCATGTCTTTCTGGCATGCTTTTATTGTCTGTAGGAATGCTATTCTTTGTTTCTCATAATAATTATATGAGATTTAACCATTATATTTTTCTGTTGATTTTTATGAAAAATTAGTTTTTCTGGTTTCTTTGAAGTGGCTCAGAATAGCTTTTTCTAACTTCACAGAGCTCCCTTTTTGTTGTTGTTTCCTGTAGTGTTAAAAAATATATAGTGGCTTGCTTTTTGAGATTTTCTGCTTTTATTCCTGCTAACTTGTTTTATTTCTGCTAACTTGTTTTGGAGCTTCTCTTTCCTTCATTTCTTTTATCCCTTTTCTGCTCAATATGATTCTCCTCTCAACCATTTCTCTTCAGTGTGGGACCCTATCTGAGCAAGGAACCTTGGTAGCCAGGTCAATTTCAAGATTTCAGAGGGGTTGGACTGCTCTAGCCCCACCTAGACCTCCTTATCATAGAATCTTTATGCTTATACGCTACCGGAGACAGTACAGTCCCTCCTAGTTTGAATTGTTCTCAGTTTTGCTTCCCATTGAATACTTGCTGATTGTTTCAGGGTTCTCCTGTTCTCGGATCCACTTACTTCTCTCTGCTTTCTCTGCACTGACAACCAGTTTGATGCAGGTCTTGTGACTGTTGGTGCTTTGTTCTTTGTGTGTGTGTGTACTTTGCTATGTGCATTTATTTTAGGATACCCTGTAACCTAGTTGTTGTTTTTTTGGTGTTATTAGAAGGGTTTTGATTTTGCTGTCTAGAAGTTCTCATTTCATGTGGAGATTTGAAGAGATCAAAAACTATGCTACTGCCATTTTTTCAGAATCCTTCAAGAAATTTTTTTAAAGAAACCTGACTCTGAAGGAGAGGCTGGAGAGAGGTGGTAGCTGGAAAGAAGCCTGGGAGGTTAAGAGAGGGTTTGTTGGTTATTTTTTAAAGTTGGAGACTCAAGTATGGTTAAAGATGGAAAGGATGAGTAAAAGGGAAGGAAAGCGGGGAGTAGGTAATAAATGTACTGGTGGTTCTTGACTGAGTACATGAGGAAATAGGGACGTGACGAGGGAAACATTTGTAATTGTAATTATGGAGAGGTGGGAAGGAAGGTGTGTGGGAAGAAGCTGGTGTTCCCTTCTTTGTTTTGTTTTCTCTGAGAAATAGAAGGAAAGACATGAAGAAAGAGGTTGGTGGAGAGTAGAGGTAAGAGTTGTGAGACTAGCCCGGCTGACGTGGCTCAGTGGTTGAGCATCAACTTAGGAACCAGGAGGTCACAGTTTGATTCCCGGTCAGGGCACATGCCTAGGTTGTGGGCTCCATCCCCAGTGTTGGGTGTGCAGGAAGCAGCCGATCAATGATTCTTTCTCATCATTGATGTTTTTATTTATCTATCTCTCCCTCTCCCTTCCTCTCTGAAATCAATAAAAATATGTTAAATTTTTAAAAAAGAGAGACTTGTAAGACTAAAAGAGGTTTTGGTAGCTGAGATTGAAGGTGACATTGATGCGTGATGTGTTTTTTTAGCTCCTTTCAGTGATGATCAGTAGTCTGTCTGTAGACCTAGAGCAGTGGTTCTCAACCTTCCTAATGTCGCGACCCTTTAATACAGTTCCTCATGTTGTGGTGACCCCCAATTTCATTGTTACAAATTGAACATAATTAAAGCATAGTGATTGATCACAAAAACAATATGTAATTATATATGTGTTTTCCGATGGCCTTAGGCGACCCCTGTGAAAGGGTCATTTGACCCCCAAAGGGGTCGCGACCCACAGGTTGAGAATCCCTGGCCTAGAGAAAGGAGACATGAGTTGGTCCAATCCTGAGCACATGGGAATGGCAAGGGAATTGAGAGTGTTATTAGTAGTGATTAAAGTGAATGGGCCATCGAATCTAGAGAGAGGAAAGGACTGAATGATAGGGTGAAAGTGAGAAGGTCAAGGGAGTGGATATCTCAAGTTGTAGGTGAGAGGGTAAGGGGAAAACCAGGTAAGAATAGAAATAATAGGGTTTAAAAAAACCACACAAACCCTTTATTGACATGCCATGTAATTTATCCATTTAAAATGTACAATTCTATGGTGTGTTTTCTTTAAATACATGAATGGGAATCCTTGTTACTTATTTTTTTTCTCTCAGTATGTTTTTATTTCAGAGAGAGGAAGGGAGAGGGAGAGAGAGATAGAAACATCAGTAATGAGAGAGAATCATTAATCGGCTGCCTCCAGTACACCCCCTACTGGGGATCAAGCCTATAACCCGGGCATGTACCCTGACTGGGAATCAAACCGTGACCTCTTGCTTCATGTGTTGACACTCAACCACTGAGCCACACTAATTCTGTGTTTTTTAATGTATTCACATATATATGTGGCCATTACTACAGTTTCAGAACATTTTTATCACCTCAGAAAAAACCCTGTTACTGAGTTATCACCTCTGCCCCTAGTTCCTCCATCTGCATCCCTCCTACCCCTAAGCAACTGCAAGTCTACTTTCTGTGTCTAGAGATTTCCCTATTCTGGTCTTTCATATGAATGGAATCATATAACATGTAGATTGGTGTGACTGGCTTCTTACACTTAGCTTGTTTTGAAATTGTAGCATGTATTAGTAACTTCATTGTGTTTTCTGGTTGAATAATACTTTGTTGTATGAATATGTCACATTTTGTTTACCCATTCATCCATTGATAGATATTTGGGTTGTTTCTAATTTTTTCTTATTATGAGTAATGCTGCTATAAACATTAGCATACAAGTTTTTGTTCAGAAATATGTTTTCATTTCTCTTGGAAATGTACCTATGATTGGAATTGCTGAGTCATTTGGTAACTCTGTTTAATTGTTTTAGGAACAGCCAAACTGTTTTCCAAAGCAGCTGTTTACATTCCCAAAAGCAATGTATGGGAATTCCAATTTCTCCACATACTAGACAGCACTTGTTATTGTCTTGATTTTTTTATTCCAGCCATCTTAGTAGGTGTGAAATGGTATCTCATTTCAGTTTGCATTTTCTTGGTGACTAATGATGTTGAACATTTTTTCTTGTGGATATCAGCCAGTTTGCATACTTTCTTGGTGAAAGGGCTCTTCAGATACTTTGTCCTTTTTTTAAAATTTGTTTTTATTGGTTTTGGAGAGAGTGGGAGGGAAGGAGGGAGGGAGAGAGAAAGAGAGAAACATCGATGTGAGAGAAACACATTGATTGGTTGACCCCCGCACACGCCCTGGCTGGGCTGGGGATTGAACCTTTAACCCAGGTACATGCCCTTGATCTGGAATCAAACCCGTGACCCTTCATTTTGCAGGCCAATGCTCTAACCACTGAACACACAGACCAGGGTTTTGACGTTCAGCATGTTTTTCTTTTGTTGCTTGTGCTGTTGGTGTCATACCTAAGAAGCCTTTGCTGAATCCATGCCAAACCCAAAGTCATGAAAATTAACCCCATGTTTGTTTCTTTTTTTTTTTTTTAATATATTTTATTGATTTTTTACAGAGAGGAAGGGAGAGAGATAGAGAGTTAGAAACATCGATGTGAGAGATACACCGATCAGCTGCCTCCTGCACATCTCCTACTGGGGATGTGCCCGCAACCCAGGTACATGCCCTTGACCGGAATCGAACCTGGGACCTTTCAGTCTGCAGGCCGACGCTCTGTCCACTGAGCCAAACCGGTTTCGGCATGTTTGTTTCTTTAATTTTTATTTATTATTTGAGAGAGAGAGAGAAACATTGGTTTGTTGTTTCACTTATTTATGCATTCATTAATTAAATCTTGTATGTGCTCTGACTGGAATGAAACCTGGGAACCTTCAGTACGTAGGCCAGCACTCTATCCACTGAGCCAAACCAGCTAGGGCGAGGGTACTTTCCATTGAACCCCTTGTTTCGCCCACACAGGTAAGCCTGGTCTGGAGTGTGGCCATGGAAATGGTTGCCTGAAGTGGAGGTGAAGACTGTGAACTCATTGCTAAAGTATTAAAGTTAATGACAGGGCAGGCCTAGGCAGAGGCATAGAGGTATAGGCAGGTGATAGGCGCCCCCCAGAGGAGCAGGAGTTTAAAATAGGCTGGAGGAGTTGAATCTGGGAGACACTGAGAACAAGGAAGAACTCCACCCCTTACTCTGAAATATGTGGAGTGGAGAATGAGCTAAAACCACTGCAGTGAGAATTCTGCTAGGGAAGCAATTGACTTAGAGGGGAGTTAGGCATTAGAGTTGGGAAGAATGCTCAATAAAGTGGAATCAGCAGTAGGGGAGTTTGTCTCTGGAAAAGGGTTTTGATGTTAGCTCTGAGTCAAAATAGCATGACCCTAGAGTAGCACTTTGGCTTCAGTTAGATCAGACTTTGACTTATTTGGAGTCTCCTCAGCACTATGCCATTGTATCTTTCTGCCCTACCCTGGAAACAAAATTAGTTTCTCATTTGGAATAAAAATGTTGCCTCATTTGACATTCTACCACAAACTAGAGGAGGTGGAGCATAAAACAAAGTTCCCTTATTAATTATGATACTATTTTTATTTTTTTAAATTGTCTTTATTGTTGGAAGTATTACAAATATCCCCCCGCCCCTTTTCTCCCATAAGCCTATGGTTAGCTCTCACTGTTTCCCCAGGCCGTTTTGTGCTGGCTTTTGGGGTTCAGACTTTTTATTAATATTATTATTATTATTAGTTAAGGTATTACAAATGTGTCCTCATCCCCCCCATTGACCCCCAACCTCCCCCCCTCCCCCCCCCGCCCCGCACACTCATGATCCCATCCCCCTGTTGTCCATGTCCATTGGTTTGGCTCATATACATGTATACAAGTCCTTCGGTTGATCTCTTCCCCTTACCCCCGCCCTCCCCTACTTTCCTTCTGGGGATTAGCCTGATCGCTGTTCCTCAGTCTTTGGATCTGTCCCTTTTCATCAGTCTGTGTTGTTCTCTATAATCCACAAATGAGTGAGATCGTGTGGTATTTATCTTTCTCTGACTGGCTTATTTCACTTAGCATAATGCTTTCCATTTCCATCCATGCTGTTGCAAAAGGCAAGAGTTCCTTTTTTTTTACTGCAGCATAGTATTCCATTGTGTATATGTACCACAGTTTTCTAATCCACTCATCTGCTGATGGGCACTTAGGCTGTTTCCAAATCTTAGCTATGGTGAATTGTGCTGCTATGAAGATAGGGGTGCATATATCCTTTCTGATTGGCATTTCTGGTTTCTTGGGATATATTCCTAGTAGTGGGATCACTGGGTCAAATGGGAGTTCCATTTTTAGTTTTTTGAGGTACCTCCATACTGTTCTCCACAGTGGCTGCACCAGTCTGCATTCCCACCAGCAGTGCACGAGGGTTGCTTTTTCTCTGCATCCTCGCCAGCACTTGTTGTAGTCATGATACTATTTTAAGATGTTTGAATTCAGTCTGTGTGTATGTGAGAGTGTGAGTATGATTAATTAAGGTCCCATAAAACACCAAGCGAGATTCTTGCAATTTCTGCTTCAGAACCTGCACAGAACATAGGATCAAGGAAAGAACTGAATGATTACCACACACCTATTCCCATTTCAAGAGGAGGGAAAACTTCTTATGAAAGGGGAAATGGAAAGAATCAAGGGTATTTGGTTTTTAAAAAGCTATGCGTAAAGGCTTAGTGTGGGTAGGATTAAGCAGTCTTCCTCAGTTCTGTGGGTTTCATACTAGTATCACCTTTCTGAGAATCTAATCCCAGACATTTAGAGGCCAAAATGCCCAGATGCTAAACAGAGAAGAATGGGGAAGAGGAATTAATTGGCTTGTCTGGACCAATCAGGCCGATTCAGTTCTTTGAAGAAAGGGCAAGAACTTAGAGCATCTTGCCTCATCAGGAATCTCACAGTGAGTCTCTGATCAGATTCCTGAGGCCAGCCTGGGTCTAGTTACAAAAGGGTCTGGTTCAAGTCACGGGTCAGACCCTGTAGGAGAATAAGAGTAGTTATACACATATTTTTACCAGGTGGCAGCGCAGTGTATTAGTACCCTGACATGTTAACCCAACAACCTTTTGGTCTGCAGGATGACACCCAACCAACTGAGCAATACCGGCCAGGGCAAAGCCACTATTTTCAACTTAAGAATAATAGTGCCTTGGGAAATCATGGAGTTATTACACAGAGTTTGCAAATCCATTAGCTCAGCTAAATTTAAAGTATTATTGAATGTATAATAGTTGTTTGTCATTGTATGTCTTAGTGGATACTGCACTGAGCTGCTGTCTCATAAGATCTATGAAAAATTTAGATCTTGAAAGGGGGTTCACATAATCTAAAAGGTTGGGAATCTCTGTTCTAAGCCATTTTGAGCTGAGAGAATTCACAACTTGAGTTAACAGTATAGTTATTAGGCACTGCATGTTTAAGAGACAATTCATGGAGAAGGAAATTATCAGTACAGATAAAGCTCCCTCTGTATGCTAGGCACTTTCCTGCCTCCTATCTATATTCCCTGGGTTCCTTCCCAGAGGCTGCTACTGTTACAAGTTGATGCATATCTTTCTGGAAAACTAACATGAATTTATATATGAATATGTGGATATATTTTGTGATTTTATTTTTACAGTGCCCTTATTCTTTAGAAACTTCAGTAAAGTATTGATTTTTTTTGTTTTGTTTTAGTTCTTTAAAATATATTTTTATTGATTTCAGAGAGGAAGGGAGAGGGAGAGGAACATCAGTGATGAGAGGGAATCGTTGATTGGCTGCCTCCTGCACGCCCCCTACTGGGGACTGAGCCTGCAACCAAGGCATGTGCCCTTGACTGGAATCGAACCCGGGACCTTTCAGTCTTCAGGCCGATGCTCTATCCACTGAGCCAAACTGGCTAGGGCTGCTTTTAATCTTTTTCTTTTTTTAATATATTTTATTGAGTTTTTACAGAGAGGAAGAGAGAGGGATAGAGAGTTAGAAACATCGATGAGAGAGAAACATCGATCAGCTGCCTCCTGCACACTCCCTACTGGGGATGTGCCTGCAACCAAGGTACATGCCCTTAACCGGAATTGAACCTGTGACCCTTGAGCCCGCAGGCCGATGCTCTATCCACTGAGCCAAACCGGTTAGGGCTGCTTTTAATTTTTAAGTTTGTTAGAAAATGTTTTCCTAAAGAATGGAAAACTTTAAAATGCACCTTTCAGCCCTGGCTGGGTGCACCTTTCAGCCCTGGTTGGAGTGTTGTCCCATACACCAAAAAAGGTTGTGGGTTCGATTCCAGTTAGGACACATACCTAGGTTGCAGGGTTTGATCACTGGTCAGTTGGAGCGTGTAAGTAGGCAACTGATTGATGTTTTTCACATCAATGTTGTCGCCCCCCGGCCCCCCTCCCTTTCTGGAATCAATGAAAAACATATCCTTCGATGAGGATTTTTTAAAAAGCAATTTTTTTTTTTAAGCACCTTTGAGATCTTTCTCCACAGCTGACAGGGAAACTTTTTTCAGGGTGAAGAAGGGGAGTACAGTGAAGAGGAAAACTCCAAAGTGGAGTTGAAATCAGAAGCCAATGATGCTGCTAATTCTTCAGCAAAAGAAGAGAAGGGAGAAGAAAAGCCTGACTCCAAAGGCACTGTGACGGGGGAGAGGCAAAGTGGGGATGGCCAGGTCAGTACCACCGAAGGCCTCCATTCTGGGGCTGGAAGAGGGGCTTTCAACTTCAGAGGGAGTAAGGAGCCCTTGTCCTCCAGGAGAGCACAGAGCCTGTGGAGAACAAGGTTCCCAAGCACTTGGATGACGACGAAGATCGGAAGAACCCTGCATACATCCCCCGGAAAGGGCTCTTCTTTGAGCACGATCTTCGAGGGCAAACTCAGGAGGAGGAAGTCAGGTAACAGCCACTTGCTGCTACTGTTTTTAGTATGGATTTAGTGTTTATTGTATGCTAGGCACTTTGCTGGAGTACTTTACCTACATTCATAACATTTTTAAAGTAAGTATTACCTCTTGTACAAATGAGGAAAGTGATGCTTAGAATATTTGGTAACTCCTGGTGCAGCAGCTAGGATCCACACCTACCCTTCCACTTGCCTTCCTTAATCTGAGGCGCAAGGCCTCTGGGATATTAAGTACTTGCATAGACTGCCTTATAGTAGAGAGGTGTTCCCAAGGTGCTGAGTAGTTTGAAGTGAAATCTTTCTTTATTTCTGTTCCTGTTGCATTTGAGCCCAGCAGGCCCTGAGGTACTGATTCGCTCTTGCTTTTGGGAGGCCTGTTTTACATCTGGAAAGATGGAAAGACTACATGAAGTTTCTTCTGATTCCATGCCCAGCCCTGTTTGTTTCATGAACATCTTTACTTGACAGATTCTGCCAACCTAAGACACTTTTTCCTGGTTTTATCCAGACCCAAGGGGCGTCAGCGAAAGCTGTGGAAGGATGAGGGTCGCTGGGAGCATGACAAGTTCCGGGAAGATGAGCAGGCCCCAAAGTCACGACAGGAGCTCATTGCTCTTTATGGATATGACATCCGTTCAGCTCACAATCCTGATGACATCAAACCCCGAAGAATCCGGAAACCCAGGTGAGGAAATTTTGGAGCCTAGACTATTGATATGTAGAAAGAACTCTGCCTTTTTAAATACCATTCCAGCAAATAATTGAATGGGTGAGGAATATGGGACATCTTCCTCACCTTCAGTTTAAGACTTTTTTATTCCATTTATTCAGGTTTGGGAGTCCTCCACAAAGAGATCCAAATTGGATTGGTGAGCGACCAAACAAGTCTCATCGCCACCAGGGTCCTGGGGGGACCCTACCACCAAGGACATTTATCAATAGGAAAGCTGCAGGTACAGGTCGCATGTCTGCTCCCAGGAACTACTCTCGATCTGGGAGCTTCAAGGAAGGTCGTGCTGGATTTAGGCCTACGGAGACTGGTGGACAGCATGGTGGCCGGTCTGGTGAGACTGTTAAGCATGAGAGTAGTTACCGGTCACGGCGCCTGGAGCAGACTCCTGTGCGGGATCTGTCTCCAGAAGCAGATGCTCAAGTGCTTGGCAGTCCTGAGAAGGAAGAGGTGGCCTCAGAGATACCAGCTCCTGCTCCTGCTCCTGACACTGCACCACCGCCCCCTGACAGACCTATTGAGAAGAAATCCTATTCCCGTGTAAGAAGAACCAGGATCAAAGCTGGAGATGCAGTCAAGATTTCAGAGGAGATGCCTCCTCTACCTGAAGGGCTGACCCCCACACCTCAAGTTCCAGAAACTACTCCTTCCCCTGCTAAGACTGGGAACTGGGAGGCTCCAGTGGATTCTCCTACAAGTGGACTTGAGCAAGACGTGGCACAACTGAATATAACAGAACAGAATTGGAACCCAGGGCAACCTCCATTTCTGCAACCACGCGAACTTCGGGGTAGGTACCTTAGAGTTAGTAACTAGACACCCCACCCCACCCCACCCCCCCCCCCTCCCCGCCCCACACACACACACCTTTGCAACACTGGGTTTAGGACATGGGACTTAATCTCAGGGATGTGGTGTCTGATGAATATCCGTGTTTTCATTAACCGCAAAAAAGCAGATGGATTCCTAGATATATTCATCCAAGGACCTCATAGCAGTTTTATGTTATCTAAGACTGTCCTACTACCTTGCCTGCTATTAACCAATAATGAGTTCCTGGCCCTGGCTGGCGAGGCTCAGTAGGTTGGAGTGTTGTCCCATATACCAAAAGGTGGTGGGTTCGATTCTCGGTCAGGGTACATACCTAGGTTGCATGTTCCATCCCCTGTCAGGGTGCATATGGGAGGCAGTCAATTGATGTTTCTCTCACATTGATGCCTCTCTCCCCCTCTCCTCCTCTCCCTCTCTTCCCCTCTCTCTTCCTCCCCCTCCCCCCCCTTCTTCCCTCATTCCCCCTCTAAACATCCTGGGTGAGGATTGAGGAAAAAAGTGAGTTCCTAGGTGCAGAATCCTTTAGCACTCTGTAGAATAGTGGAAGAAGAAGACAATGTTTTTATTATTTGAGCTGAGCTAAGGTTAAAGTTTGAAGGCAGAAACGTATTCATTTGAATTTAGATGGGAATCTTCTAATCTCTTTGAAAAGAAAGTCTCTCTAATTTCCTTAATCTAGAGGCAGGCTACCTAAAAGAACTTTCTGTGATGATGGTGCATTTTTTTTATTTTTTAAATTTATTTATTTATTAATTATTTCAGAGAGGAAGGGAGAGGGAGAGAGAGATAGAAACATCAATGATGAGAGAGAATCATTGATTGGCTGCCTTCTGCACGCCTCACACTGGGGATCGACCCTGCAACCTGGGCATGTGCCCTGACCAGGAATCAAACCGTGACCTCCTGGTTCATGGGCTGACTCTAAATTCAATCACTGAGCCATGCCAGCCAGACATGATGATGCTTTTGAATACTTGTAATGTGGCCAGAGTGTCTGGGTAACTGACGTTTTAACTTTAAACATTGAAATTTAAATAGCCTCATGTGGCTAGTGCAGTGGTCGGCAAACTCATTCGTCAACAGAGCCAAATATCAACAGTACAACGATTGAAATTTCTTTTGAGAGCCAAATTTTTTAAACTTAAACTATATAGGTAGGTACATTGTTATTAACTTAATTAGGGTACTCCTAAGGCTTAGGAAGAGCCACACTCAAGGGGCCAAAGAGCCGCATGTGGCTCGTGAGCCGCAGTTTGCCGACCCTGGGGCTAGTGGATATTGTATTGAACAGCATAGTTCTAGAGACTATACCAGCCGTGGGCAAACTACGGCCCACGGGCTGGATCCGGCCCGTTTGAAATGAATAAAACTAAAAAAAAAAAAGACAGTACCCTTTTATGTAATGATGTTTACTTTGAATTTATATTAGTTCACACAAACACTCCATCCATGCTTTTGTTCCGGCCCTCCGGTCCAGTTTAAGAACCCATTGTGGCCCTCGAGTCAAAAAGTTTGCCCACCCCTGAGCTAGAGACTAGGACCTGTCTATCACCCATTTTGCCCATCCTTTGTCTTCCTCCAACCAGATAGATCAAAGAATCTTTTCCCTTGTTTCTGAAATCTAATTTGAACTTACAGGTTGGAAATCCTCATGTAATCTGGGAGTTTCAGCATCCTTCTCTGGTGTGCATGGTTTTTGAACAGCAAAACCAGTGTCATCTCAACTGGGTCTGGAGTTGATCTTTGGATCAAGGAGCATACCCTTCCATTGATATCTTATTATCATTGGAAAACAATCTCTAAAAATGTAATCTTTTTTTGTTGTTGTTGGTCTGAGTCATTTTCAGCCAGAAGGGAATCTCTTCCCAAGCTTCCAGGCCAGACCTTGGTGGCTAGGGTAGGTTTACAAAACATTCCTCACTTTCTAGTTGTTGCTCAGAAACTCTTAGGCTGATATTTTTTACTGTGTTTGATAATGTAATGTGCTAATTGTAACCTCCCAGTGATTCTGTGCAGGGAATTATTTGGTGGGGAAATTTTGAACTCGTATTTTCTCACTGAAGTAAATTTTTTTTAATTTCCAAAGGCTTTATTGCGGTATTAAGGTGATGGACAATGGGGGCAAATATCCAAATGCTGGCATTGACAGGAAGCAGAGATAGTTTAAAAGGGATTCCGTTAGATTATAAGCAGAAAGCCATTTACTTTATTTTCTTGATGGTATCTGTGAGTCGCACATCTGTCTGCTCTGCAGCGGTGACTTTTTTGGTGTGTTACAGGTATGCACAACCACATACACATGGGAGCAGGACCTCCACCCCAGTTTAACCGGATGGAAGAAATGGTACAGAAAGGGAAAGGGGGTAGATGGAGGAGGGAAAGGGAAATGCGTGTAATAGCTTTTGAAATCATTTTTCCCATCAATTACCTATGTTTTGTTTTGTTTTATTTTATTATTATTTTTTAAAATAAATTTTTATTGATTTCAGAGAGGGAGAAGAAGAGAGAGGTAGAAATATCAGTGATGAGAGAGAATCCTTGATTAGCTATCTCCTGCATACCCCACACTGGGGATTGAGCCCACAACCCGGGCATGATCCCTGACTGGGAATCGAACCGAGACCTGGTTCATAGGTCGATGCTCAACAACTGAGCTCTGCCATCTGGGCACCTGTGTTTTGTTTAATTTGGGTCTCCAGAAATGTAGAGGGTTTAGGTTCAAATCTTGATGTTTTTCACTGATTTTTCAATTCATTTTTAAATACGAGCCATATTACAAAGCCCCACATAAAAGAAGGTGGGACTTGCCGAAACCGGTTTGGCTCAGTGGATAGAGCGTCGGCCTGTGGACTGAAAGGTCCCAGGTTTGATTCCGGTCAAGGACATGTACCTGGGTTGCGGGCACATCCCCACTGGGGGATGTGCAGGAGGCAGCTGATCGATGTATCTCTCTCATCGATGTTTCTGACTCTCTGTCCCTCTCCCTTCCTCTCTGGAAAAAATCAATAAAATATATTAAAAAAAAAAAAAAGAAGGTGGGACTTGAATGAGAGTCAGCCTTCTTGAAGTCTTCTGCTCAGGCCTGTTTCTTTATTTCAGGGTGTCCAGGGTGGGCGAGCCAAACGCTATTCATCTCAGCGGCAGAGACCTGTGCCAGAGCCCCCTGCCCCTCCCGTGCATATCAGTATCATGGAGGGACATTACTATGATCCACGTGAGCTTTTTTCTTAATGTTGGGGTATCATTTTTGTCTTGGTGAAGCAAACTAAATAGACCAGCCTCCTGCCTTCTGCTTTTCTTTCTGACCTCTCACAGTGGTTGTCATTATCTGGTTGGTGCTTTCTTCACATGGAAAACTGAGAACATCTCTTAAAGGGTTTGGGAGATGGGCAGACTTGTCCGTGTGATATGAAGAGTGAGAGTTTATGAGAATCCCAATGTGATATTTTACAGTGCAGTTCCAGGGACCAATCTATACCCATGGAGACAGCCCTGCGCCACTGCCTCCTCAGGGCATGATTGTGCAGCCAGAAATGCACCTTCCCCACCCAGGTAAGCAAGCATTGCTCCTGTCCTTGTGTGCTTCCTGCACATGAGATTGTGTACTGGGGGCTTTACAGACTCCATCCTCCTGAGCTCAGTGCTGCTTGCCTCTGAGGCTGGCCACTCTGGCTGCTTGGGCAACAGAGCTCATGGGTCCAGCCTAAGGACTTCATCCCAAGCCTGTCAATGCTGGAATTGGTCATTTTCTATTTTAATTTGTTTCCCTCTCCTTGTTCAGGTTTACATCCCCATCAGACACCAGCACCTCTGCCCAATCCGGGCCTCTATCCTTCACCAGTGTCCATGTCTCCAGGACAGCCACCACCTCAGCAGTTGCTCGCTCCTACTTACTTTTCTGCTCCAGGAGTCATGAACTTCGGTAATCCCAGCTACCCTTATGCTCCAGGAGCACTGCCTCCCCCACCACCTCCTCATCTGTATCCTAATACACAGGTGAGATGGCTAATGAACAGATTTTTAAATCAGACAGGAATGTGGTATGGGGAGAATGCTCAAGAAATTTGAGAGAATATTTCAATGCCACTAATTTACATGTGGTGCCTGGATGCCTCTTAGTGGTCAGCACCTGGAAATGCAGCTTATGTAATGCCCATCATCTGTTTATTCTCTTCCATTTCTTTTTTTATTTTTAAAATTTTTATTGACTTCAGAGAAGAAGGGAGGGGGAGAGAGAGAAACATCAGTGATGAAAGAGAATCATTGATTGGCTGACTCCTTCCTGTATGCCCCCTACTGGGGATCAAGCCCACAACCTGGGCATGTGCTCTTGACCAGAATCAAACCTGGGACCCTCTATTCACTTAGCCAAACCAGCTAGGGCTCTTCCATTTCTTTAATGGTGTTTCATTTAAGTGTTTTAGTATGTCTTAGGTGGCCATTTATTCAACAGCATAAAGAAACTATTCTGTTTACCAGCCCTATCTCTCCCTGTACTGCTTAACTCCCCATAAGTTGAAACCATCTGGTATCTAGTGTCATCACTGAGCTCAGGCTCTTCCATTTGTCAACTGATGGTAGGAATTAGAGAAAGCTGGGCAGTACTTTGAAGAAATAGGAATTGGAGCATAATTAGACATAGTAAGACAGAAATGAATATTCATTTTATTTTTAAGGGGTGCAGCTTAGAGATTTAAAAAATTATAAATTCCATAATATTTTTATTTTTGAGTCTGAATAATGTTTAATGTTTTCTATTCATCATAGTTTGGATTAAATCCTAACTTTCTCTTCTGGCTTGTGGGGTGTCCAGGCCCCATCACAGGTATATGGAGGAGTGACTTACTATAACCCCGCCCAGCAGCAGGTGCAGCCAAAGCCCTCACCACCCCGGAGGACTCCCCAGCCAGTCACCATCAAGCCCCCACCACCTGAGGTATGAGAGCTTCTTCCCATGCTTTAGGGCACATCCTACTTCAGTGGGCTTTCCTTTTCTTCAGAAGATTTCCCTTCTGTTCTGGGTGTGTTTTTATTGAAACAGTTGTCTTTTTTTTCTTTTTTCTTTTCTTGTCTTTTTTTAATGACCTGATAACAGATTCTAACTTTATTATTTCAGGTTGTAAGCAGGGGTTCCAGTTAATATGAATTTCTGAATATTTTAAATCTAACATAATATAAAAGTAAGTGCACAACTTACTGTGACTCTCATAAAACATTCTTAAAACTAATGCTCATGCTTACTTGTGTAACAATCGCCTAATTAATTCTTTTAAGTTGTAAACATGGGTTATCATGGGAGGAGGCTTAATTCCCAAAATTCACTAGTCTTTGCTTTAAGATTGCATTGAACAGGGTTGAAATAGAAAACATTATTAACTTGGCAGGATTTCATTTGGGAAGCTGCAAGGAAAAAATGCAGGAGGGCATTTTTTATTAAGGAAATCTAAATTTGAGGTGTTACCTCCACCATAAAAAAAGAATAAAGTCTTACCATTTGCGACAGTGTGGGTGGACCTACAGGGTATTATGCTAAGTGAAATAAGTCAGAAAGAAAAAGGCAAATACCATATGATTTCACTTTTACATGGAATCTGAAGAACAAAATGAAAGAGCAAACCAAGTTGAAACGGACTCATAGATAACAGAGAACAGACTGGTGGTTACCAGAGGGGAGGGGCACTTGGGGAACTGGGTGAAAAAGGTGAAGGGATTATAGTCATGGGGAATGTAAAGTATAGCATAGGGAATATAGTCACTAATATTGTAATAACTATGTGTGGTGTGCCAGGTGGGTACTGGAAATATCAGGGGGAACACTATGTCAAATACATGATTGTTTAACCACTATGCTGAACACCTGAAACTAATACAAAACAATATTGAATGAAAGGCCTAATTAAAAATTAAAAAATTATATGTTAAAAAACAAATTTGAGATGTTACAGTTAGAGCCAATTCTAAAGGTCATGGAGGAAAAAGACTTATAGGGGTTTTGTTTTTGGCGGGGGGCGGGGGTATTACTTTAAAACACATTATTTAGAATGTGGCTTTTTGAGAGCAACTTATAAATACCGAGAAGGTCCACTAACACCTTGGTGGTTCTTCCCTTTTTCCCACCCCTGTCAGAACAGCAAAGGTGAGAACCCAGGAAAGAAGAGAAATACAGCTGGCTGTCTACTACCAGGAGGGCTTCAAAGATAAAGGGTGGCTCCTACCAGCAAGCAGCTGAATGAGGAGGACCCCTGGCTCCCTCTGAGGACAGGCTCTGTTAGAGACAGGGAAAAACAAGTGGACTTCCTACTGTCTCCACTCTCTGCTGGAGTTAGCTGTGCTCAGAGGAGCAGAGATCAGCCCACATCTAGTCTACATCTAGAAAACCCAGGTTTTTGGCTCTTCTTCACTTGTCCTGGGAAATTCAAATGTCTTCTGCTGCTCCCAGGGAAGCTCCTTCCTGTTTGTTTTGTGTGTGTCTCTCCCCGCCCGCCTTTAAATGAAAAAAGTTCATTTTTCTGGTTTGCTGGCTCCTCTGGTTCCCTTTTGGTTCTTCCCTACAATGCAGATAATTGAGAATTGCCAGCTGGTCTTTTCCCACCAGATCTACAGAGAGCTGGCCTTTCACTTTTGGTTGGACTTTGTTATATATTTGGATTCTCTTAACTTCTCTAAGCTCAAAGTTTGTGGTAGGAGCCCTTCTTCTTGACTTCAGTTTTTAGGAGCCTGAGTCTCCGTCATTAGTCTCTGGTAGTCTTCAGGCCTCTACTGAGGATAGAGTCTGTACAGTGGGGAGGGATGGCAAATCAGGTGTTTTTGTGAGAAGGGAGGGTAGAGTGAGAGCCTTTGCACCTTAGGGCTATGTATTCACACAGTCCTCAGGGCTCAGTCTTTGAGGTAAGTGGAATTAGAGGACCCTACTTTTCTTATTTCCACCAATCCTAACACACTCCTTTTCCAATTGCTGTGGACCAATGCATCTCTCTAGAGGCAAATATTATCCAGCAAGCAATCTATCCTGTCCTTCATACTTGCTCTTTTTCATGTATTGTCTGCTGCAAGTGTTTTAGGTGTTACTACCTTATTTTCCTCTAGTTCTACTCCTGTCCTTGCAAGCAGAAGAAGGTACAGCACCTGGGCTTAAGGCCTAAGGAAGCCAGTCACTTTTGCGGCAGGGGCTCCTTTCCTCCCCATCCACAGCACTGAACCACTTTCCTGCTGCCTGCGGAAGAGATTCCTATGATTGCAGCACTTGTGTCTGCCAAGGGTACCTTGGCCATTGTCTCTGTCCTACAGAACTTGAGGGAGAAGGTGGCAGCTGTGTCTCTCCCCAAGTAATGTCAGTTTGTATTCCTTCTCTTAAGCAGCTGGCCTGACTGCTCTTGAGTCCATAGTATGTGGGAGGGAGGAGAGGCACTCAAGCTGTAACCCTAAAGGAGGAAATATCTAAGAGATTCTTCCAGGGGCAGCTGGTGGTTGTGCCTGTGGTAGGCTCTTCCCTTTGCCTTAAACCTGAAGATGTCTCCTCAAGCCTGTGGGCAGCATGCCCAGATTCCCAGACCTGAAGACACTGTGACAGTTGTCTATGTTGGTCCACTGTGTTTTGTTGCAAGAATTTCTTGTTGTTGTTACTGTTTTAAAGGGTACACATTTGTGTTCAGTATTGTGACTTGACGATAATAAAATTTAGACTGTAAACTTGGCTTTTTTGCATTCATTTTGATTTGAGAGGGAGGGAAGATGACTTCTTAATTCCCCAGAGTCAGTCACAACTTGAGCCGGCTCAAACTTGTGAAACGGAAGCCCACAGAGGTGAGACTCCCCTGTGAAGCCACAAGTGTGTCTGTACTCCCCATCACTTATCTTTCCAAACCACATTGCCACATGGACTCCAGGATATCCTGCAGTCCCTTAGTTTGGAAGTGTCAGGGACAAAAATTAGTAAGATGCTGCGTACCTATGTGAACATCATATCCCTTAGGCTTGCCTTTGTGTTTAGCAAGTAAGTTTCCCGAGATAATGTGCCAAATGTCAGTATAGCTGTACTAAGTCCTAGAAGAGGGTGAGGTTCAGCTAGCTTTCTTCTTGAAAAGTAAAGACTCACACTGGCACTGAAGTTTCAAAGACCACAGTCTAAGAGAGAGGTTCCTATCAATCTTAGTACAGGCAGCATGGAGGGGCAATTGAAAGACCTCTAGCTGTGGCTTATGCTGCCAGTTGCCTTTGCCACTTGGCCTGTGATGAGCACAGGGCAGTTCCTAGCTTTGAGTTGACTGTTTCCTCCAGATCCAGGGTCGGGTGGAAGTTTACTACAGAAGCTATCCACAGTGTGGGGGAGCAATTGAATTTAATACGGAGCTGGCAGTATCTGTTGTTGAGTCGCACAGATCTCTGTGCACTGGGGGCATGGACATCATGGCACAACTTAAAATGACAGTTGGAACTCCCCCTCTACCCTTGGGTGGTGTTACAGCCAGAGGACCATGACTTTCCTCACCTCCATCCCCATTCCTCTGCAAATCATGTCAGTTTCCTTCCCTTCTTCCCCATAGAGTGATGGGTATTTCTGGGCCTGATCTGGGGTCATGTAAATAGTGCCAGTCAGCCTTGGGGGTGGTTGCTGGCAGGAGGAATGAGCGGTTTAAGATACTTCCCCCTCACCCCTGCCTCTTGCTTCCTCAGATCCCATTGCTCTCTGTTGCCCTGGTAACCAGCTCAGCAAGAAGAAACTCAAGCTCAGCAAAGCCCCCAGGTTCTCTGTCCTCCCAGCCTGCCTCTCAGTGGGCAGAAAAGAGTGTAAGGGCAGACAGAATGGGCCTTAGGTAGCCTTGCCCATCCCCTTCTGGAAGTCCATGGGCTTCCTGCCTGCATCTCCTCATAGCTGTTAATTATACCACCCTCTTTCCCTCATTTTCTTCCACGATAGAGTATAGGTGCCCTCCAGCCCTCCTCCCCCTTGAGGTCAGCACACACGTCTGCTACCCTGTGGGCGAAAGATAAAGAATCCCAGTGTCTCAGTATCTGCAGCCCACTTGGGTTGGGGTATCCCGCTGGGGCAATGATTTTCAATCCTGGCTATTTGAATTACTTGGGGATCTCTTTAAAAATACCACAGTCCAGCGGTGTTGCTCAGTGGTTGAGCATCAGCCAATGAACTGGGAGGTCACAGTTTGATTCCCAGTCAGAGCACATGTCTGAGTTGTGGGCTCGATCCCCAGTGCATGGTGTGCAGGAAGCAGCCAATCAATGATTCTCATCATTGATGTTTCTCTCTTCCTCTCCCTTCCCCTCTGAAATCAATAAAAAATATATATTTTTTTAAAAATACCACAAACCTTGGCACCCTCTCAGTGTTTTTTTTAAATATATTTTTAGTGATTTCAGAGAGGGAAAGAGAGAGAGAGACATCAATAATGAGAATCATTGATCAGCTGCTGCCTGCAGACCCCTTAGTGGGGATCGATCCTGCAACCTGGGCTTATGCCCCTGACCAGAATCGAACCCAGAACCCCTCAGTCGGCAGGCCAATACTCTATCCACTGAGCCAAACCAGCTAGGGCTCTCAGTATTTTTGAAAAGTTCCCCTGGATTCCATTGTGCAGTTGGGGTAAGTACCACTGCTGTTCAAGGAAAACCATGACTCAATACTGGCTTTCCTCCCTGATTTAAGGTCTTGAACTTATTCTCTGCCTAATATCCTTGAGTAGTTGGGGGGATCCTGGGGTCCTGTTCCCAAAGCTTCCAGTTTCTAGAATCCTCTCTGCCCCTTTTATTTTCAGCCCCCACATTCTCCACACTCGCCAGTTCTTCCCCCTTCCTAACCGACAATCCCAAATCCTGCCCAGAGAGGAGGTTACCAAGGCAACCAGCTTAATCTGGTAACTGTGGCATGTGCTGGAGTGGAACCCTCCCCTCTTCTTATTTGGTTCATAAAATGCCTGGAGAGCTCCAAGCCACTCCAGCCAGTTGCCCCTCTTAACCCCAGGGATATTAGGGTGTCTAGTACAGGGAGCCCAAGAAGCTGATACTTGGGTCTCTATTTCAGCTTCTTAGCCAAAACTGTCCTCTCTCCTATTTACTGTTCCCTTTCTAAATCCACAGACATATGGGTATGCGAGCTCATTTCTGTGAACACATGCTCTAGCATACATAGGACCAGATCTGCGCACACCCCGATATGCCAGTAGTGCACACCCTGTTCGATTCTACCACCACTCCCAGCCTTTAGCATTCCTGTCCCTGCCTGGTTGGTACACAGTATGCGGGTGCGGCATTGTCCAAGGCGCCTCAGCCCATCTGGAACCTGGTGCCACTCCCCAACCTTGTTACCTTAATCTCGATGTGCTTACACTGAGCCTGTCTCTCTACCCACTTCCTCAGGAACAGAATGCTCCTGGCATAGGCATCAGGAATAAGGATTATTTGGAGTGCAAATTTGGCACCACTTTCCCCACTCCATGGTTGTGTCAACTCTGGGGAGCTCGCTATACTTAATGATGTCAGATGGCAGCGCTAGAGCTTGTCACCCATCTCCACAGCCCTGCTGCTTTCTGCTGCCAGCTGGGCTTAGGTGCCCTTGTGCTCCTGGTCTCCTCCCCCTGCCTACTGTCTCTTCTCACCCCAACTAGACCTGCCACAACCTGCTGCTCCCCACCTGGCTCCTACCTGCCTGCCAGTACCTGCCTTTCACAGGCCAGGCCCTCACCATCTATTGTGCCCTGCCAGAAAGGTTAGATGAGTGCCGCCTCCAGGGCCAATGCCAAGCCACCCCAGGCCTTCCCAGCCCTTCTTGCAGGAAGGGAGATAAAGACCACATATTCCTCCTGTGTGTCAACAGAGTAAACTATCTGGGTTGAGAGTGATGGATACCCAATCAGCAATCTTTGTAGGTCTCACCTGAGTACAGGTAGGTGCGTCAAGGCATGCAGGCCACAGACCTGCCCTGGTTCTTGGAAATGACCCTAGCTAGCTTCCTCTGTAAGCCCCCGAGCCAGGAATCCCTCTCCATTGGTGTGTCCCTCTTACTTTGCCCTGAATTTCTGCGTCTTCTCTGAACTCTCCATCCAATCCCATTCAGCTCCTTACAATCCCAAGTGGTCCCGGTAGCCCCCACGACCAACCCCAACGCCCAAGTTCAAGCCTCGCGCGGCCCAGGGGGCGGGCCCGGGAGGGGAAGGGGCGGGGCCGGGGCGGGGCCTGGGCGAGGGGGCGCGGTCTCCGCTCTTCCACCTTCCCCGCGGTCAGGAGCGCCGCCGCGTCCTCTCAGCCTTGCGCTCCGCCCGCTGCCTCCGCCGCCGCAGCCCGGCCCACGAGCGCAGCGCCGGGGCACCGGCCCCGCATCCGACCCACCCTTCGGGCCGCGGGCCGGCTGCAGCCGGCATGGGAGGCCACTAACGACGGGCACCCCTTCCCTCTGGCACCTCCCCGGGCCACTGGCCACTGGACTCCGGCCAGCGAGCCTCGGGCACCTCTGGCCCCCGGTCCGGCGCCTGGCACGGCCCTCCGCTCTGCCCCTCCGGCTCTGAGCATCGCGTCCCCGCCCCCCCGCCCGCGCCCGGGACACCTGGGTCCCCCGGCGGCCCCGAGAAGAGGGGCGGGTGGGGGGGCATGAAGCCGCTGGAGAAATTTCTGAAGAAGCAGACGTCGCAGCTGGCGGGGCGAACGGTGGCGGGAGGTCCCGGCGGGGGCCCGGGGAGCTGCGGTGGGCCCGGCGGGGGTGGGGGACCTGGCGGGGGCGGCGGTTCAGCCGGGGGACCGCGGCCACTGCAGCGGCGTCAGAGCGTATCTCGCCTGCTGCTCCCCGCTTTCCTGCGGGAGCCCCCCGCCGAGCCGGGGCTGGAGCCGCCCCCAGAGGAGGAAGGTGGAGAGCCGGCGGGGGTCACGGAGGAGCTCGGCGGCAGCGGGGGACCCTGTTGGCTGCAGTTAGAGGAGGTGCCGGGGCCCGGGCCGCTCGGAGGAGGGGGGCCGCTGCGGTCCCCTTCCTCGTACTCCTCCGACGAACTGTCCCCGGGCGAGCCCCTGACTTCCCCACCCTGGGCCCCCCTGGGCGCCCCCGAGCGGCCGGAGCATCTTCTGAACCGGGTTCTGCAGCGGCTGGCCGGAGGGCCCACCAGGGACAGCGCCGCCTCAGGTAAGGAAGGATCGGCTGGCTCCTCCGCCCCAGAGCAGGGGGCTGCCACCGGGTTCCTCGCCCTCGCCCTGGCAGCCTGGGCTGGCGCTCCGCTGGAGCCCGGTGCGGGGTTGAGTGGTCGGCCGAAATGGGGTAGGGGCGCATCGGAGGAACAGAGTGGCAGGGCCACCTGGCTCCCGGGAGCAGCCTCAGCCGCAGCTGGAGAAGAAGCCGAACCTCTGTCCTCCCTTAAGCCACCCTCCCTTTCCCCTGGACATTGTATCCACAGACTCTTGGGTCTCTGATGTTGATCACCTCCTTCTGGGGCCCAAAATTAGGGCCTGACACACTAAGATGGAAGCTGCCCAGAGCAGCCGTGCTCCCCTCCCCCCACCGAGGTGCCCAAGCCTGTAAGACCTTCCAGGAGTCCCCGGTTCCTTCGGTTTAGAAGCCCAGAGCAGAGGGCTGGCCCAACCAGTGGGGCAGTGCCAGACCGGCACAGGGCCTGAGCTGCGTTTGGGGCTCCGGCAAAGGGATGCATTGTCCTTCGCTGCTTGGGAGTGGAGGGAGGTGTTCCAGTTGGGGGCTGACTCAGAGATGTTGTTGGGGGAGAGATGACTGGGCAGACACCAGGGCCCTGTGGCGACTAGGGGGGTCTGGGCCTTTCCAACCCCCACCCTTCCCCTGGCAGGCCTCAGCACACCGCCTCTTTCAAAAAATAATAACCACACCCTGAGAGGCTTATTCCCTAAATGATGATGCTATTGCACCACTCCCCACCAGCACCCCTCCTAAGGGGACTTTGAGGAAACTGAGGCCCCAGATTGCTGGGCAGTCGCTAAAGTAAAACACCTGTGGGTCTTTAGGCCTAGTTCTTGGCCTTTTGCTAAGCCCAGCAGGGTCTGGGGATTGGGGACCCTGGTTGAGCATTTCAAGACGGGGGTTCCCCCACTGTGCTCTCAGAGCTCTGCAGGGAGCCCTAGCCTTGGTGTGTGGGAGAGGGCTCCAGTCCCCTAGCTTTTTCTCAAGACCCGGGCCCTCTCTCCTTTGGCTCAGACTGTAGCTGCCCTGGGGAGCTGACACCTTTTGGATTTAATTAGAAAAGTATCAAACACATACAGCTCTTCTAACCATAACTTCCCGCCTACGCTACACACCCTGTGTCTCTATGACACATTCCCTGGGGAGGCTGTGCATTGGACCAGAGCCTGCCTTGGAGGAGACGGACGCCAAACTGTAGCCCCCACAGCAGCATCTCCCCCATTCTGCCCCGTGCTCTTCTTCCTTCGCTCTGATTTCGTTCACCAGTGGGATAACGAGTATAGGACGGGCGTCAGGCATCTCTAGTCCTAGTCCCTCATCCCTGGAGCTGGATATCGGAGTTGGGGGAGCACTCTCATTTTAAGAACATAGCAGGGTAGCTGGACAGAGAGGTAAAGGGAGAAGCTGTTTTTCTGGTGCCTGGGTGCCACAGCCTCTGCCCAGTCTTTCCTGGGGAAGGACTCCTGAATTGACTGTCACCTGTATTATCTGGCCTGGCAGGCTCAATTCCCAGAGTAACTGGTTTGGGAAACAACCCCAAACCAGTCCCAGAATGAATGAGAGTCAGTTTAACCTGCTGCTCTGATATTCTCCAATACACCCAATGTGCTTAAGCCATTTTGGTTCCCTCCCAGGGTGTGTGGGAGGAGAGGACTTACAGAGGTACCCCAAACTAGCCAGCCTCTCAAAAGTCTAAGCAGCCCCATAGGACCCCTGGTTCTAGCCAGGCAGTCTGCCTCGGGCATACTGAGAACAGATCAAAGATTCAGGAGTGTGGTTCTTAGCCCAGCTCCAGGCAAGTCCCTCCCAGCCCCGGCCTCAGTTTCGACTCATTTGTAAAGTGAAGGAGTCGAAGTAGAGGACCTGGTGTTGGTACTCCTCCTCCACCTTCCTGGCTGGAATTGGAGGCCAGGGATGGTGAGCCAAGGGCCCACAGAAGCCTTGGTTTTGTCTTGAGGCAGTGCCTGGGGACCTGGCCCTAACCTGTCCGGGTAAGGACACCTGGCTCCCTCCCTGCGCCCAGCCTGTTTGTGTGTGCCAGGCTGCCCTGCCCCACCCCAGGGCTGGATGCAAGTCAGGGCGACCTTGTACCTGGCTGACTGGCTGAGCCAGGCCCAGATGGGGGTGTGGAGGGGAAAGAAGTGGTGGGAGGAGCCACTCCCCTCCACCCTTCCATCATTAACCCAACGATCTCTGAGCATCTAGAGGACACAGAGTTTTTCTCTTTAAAGGCTTTAGGATCAAAGAAATGGCAGTTGCTCCATCTCCCTTTTAATCGGGCTGGTTCTCACCTGCCTAGTTGGAACTCAAAGCTGTTAGGTAGGGAGTGGGGAGGGGAGGAGGGACACACACACACACACACACACACACACACCCTGCTGACCCTGACCTCTGCGTTTGGAAGTTGTCTCTGTCTAGAGACCTCTTTTCAGGGGGCTGATCTCAAGCTTGGTGTATTATCTGACCAGCTTCCCATACACACTGAAGAGAAGTGGGCGTGGCCATCAAAGGGTGCCCCCTCCTTCCCTCCAGCTGCCTTGGCAGCTGCCAACCCCACCCCTGCAGCGGCTGCCCAGAACCTTCACACACGTGTGTTTGTGTGTTTGTGTGTGCGTGTGTGTGTGTGCGCGCGCACGAGTGTGTGTGCAGAGCATGATGGGGCAGGTGGCTGGGGCTCCAGTCTGGCTAAGGAGAACTCGCCCTTGGAGGCAAGAGAGTGGGGTGGGGAGTGTCCGGTTGGATCCCGGAAGTGCCCCTCTGACATCAGTGGTGCCGAACGATCTCTACAGATATCCTGCTGGATGACATCGTCCTCACCCATTCTCTCTTCCTCCCCACGGAGAAATTCCTGCAGGAGCTACACCAGTAATATCCTTTTGGGGAGCTTGCAAAAGGGGAGGTCAGGAGGGAGCCACTCCCACCAGCCCACATGGGATGTCACGTCCTAAGCTCTCCCTTACAAAACACCCTTGGGTTTCAGCCCCAGTTTTTCTGTCCACCCCCTGTGTGACCTTGAGCAGGTCGCCTAACCTCCCAGGGCCTGGGTTTTCTATCAAATGAGGGTAAATAGCATCTGCTCTGCCTACCTACCGGGCTGCTGTGGAGATAGATCTGATCACAGATGTGGGAGCGCTTTGGAGATTGCAAAGCCCTGTACAAACCTAAGGTGTTATTATTCCATTAAGAGTGCCTCTCTCCTCACTGAATTGTTGCTCTAAACATCTGGTTGCCCAGTGAGTTATTACAGGGTCCGATGTAAACATCGGGTCGTGGCTGTGCTTCTGTAGGGTCTACTAGAGACGAGCCACTGGCTGGGCTCTTCATAGGGTCTCATGTAAGCATAGAGCCTCTCACTGAGTTATTTTAGGACCTAATTGCAAATGTCAGGCTGCTGAGTAGAATATCATAGGTTCTCTTAGAAACACCGGGCCTTACTTACAGGTGTGGTCAGGTTTGTGGTGAGCGCGCCATGACCTTTATCAGCCTGCTGTGAGCTCCGGGCGTGGGCTGGTGGAGGTTGGGTTGGTCCAGATAGGGTATCCTCAAGTGAAATTCAGAGGTGGGAGCTGGATGTGGTCACGTGGGTGCCATTCCTATTTACTCTGGGCTGGGGCATGAGGGGTCATGGTTCCAGGGACCCCTGGATCTCCTCCTTCCCTGGCCCCAAACCTAGAGAATATTTGGGGTGGTTTAGCCTCTCATCTCCCTTCCCACTTTCCTCAGGTCTGCCTGCCCGGGGTTTTTCCTTAACGTAAGGGTCAGCTTTGTTTTGGCAGGAGGCAGGGAGGGCCCCGAGGGACTGGGCCAGAAGCAGGCCTGTCTAGCCATGCTCCTTCATTTCTTGGACACCTACCAGGGGCTGCTGCAGGAGGAAGAGGGGGCCGGCCGCATCATCAAGGTGGGTCTGGGAAGAAAAGGCGGGTGAGCAGGCAATTAGCTCTGGAAGGGGGCCCCTTTGAAGGAGCCATAGTCGTCAAGGGGGGCACTAGAAGGAGAAGGTGCCCCGGGGGCCCTCGCTTCCATGGCTCTCCTATGCTCGAAGGCATGGAGACCTGACAGAGCGATGCCCTCACGTCTCTCCTCTCCCCAGGATCTGTACCTGCTGATTATGAAGGATGAGTCCCTTTACCAGGACCTCCGAGAGGACACACTGAGGCTGCACCAGCTTGTGGAAACCGTGGAGCTGAAGTGAGGGGAATGGGTTGGGGAAGGGGACAGGAGAGAAATCCCCATGCTCCTCTCGTACAGGGGCTGCCTCTGGCCTTTTGGCTCCAGTGTGGTCTTATTTCAGTCCCTTTCTCTTACTGGAGAGCAGCACAAAGACTGTCTCCCAGTCACTGTGTTCCTCTCACCTGAGGATCTGTTCTGACTGACTTCACAGAGAGAGGAAGGGAGAAGGAGGGAGGGAGAGAGAGGGAAACGTGAAACATCCATGTGAGAGAGAAACATCCATTGATTGCCTCCTGCATGCACCCCAACGGGGATGGAACCCAAAACCTGGACATGTGCCCTGACTGGGAATCGAACCTGCAACCTTTCGGTATATGGGATGACACTCAACCAACTGAGTCACACTCAGCAGGGCTCCAGTCATATTTTTTTCCCATTCCAATGGCATACTAGTGAATATTTAACAACCAGCACTTCGGGGTGGGGGGGGGCGGGGGGAAACACCCTGATTTTGTAGGTTTTGCTGATTTTCATAGTATAAATTCCCTCATCATGGCTGGTTTCAAGCTACCAACATGACATCACTGACTGCGAAGCTGGGAAGAGATATGCAGTAGAGGCTATTGTATAGTCACTATACAATAAAAACACTATACTATAGTGTTTTCACCATACAAATGCCATCGATGTAAATCACCGGAAGAGCAAATATAATAGTGAAACGTAGTAAGACATTTAGGAGACTACTTTTTTTGGTAATAATTTGGCTGTAGGATTAGAAACACACACACACACACACTGTAATTTAAAAAAAAAATTTTGAGAGAAACATCAATTTGTTGTTCCACTTATTTATGCATTCATTGGTTGTTTCTTATATGTGTTCTGACTGGGGGTCAAACTGCAACCTTGGCGTATTGGGACAGTGCTCTAACCAACTGAGCCACCCAGCCAGGGCTCACACACTTCTTTTAAAGTAGCTTTATTTTAAAACCAGTGGGCAAAATTTAGCAATCTGCTTCCATGAGGCAATGCGAACTGGCTTTAGGACACCACTGCACCCATCCCTCCTTCCATCCACCCATCCGTCCGTCCGTCCATCTATCCATCCATACCTTGGGCCCTTTCCGTTTCTCTCCCCTCGGTCCCCACTACCACAGCCCTCACTGAGGCCTCATGATCTCTCACCTGGATTATCGCCACAGCCTCCAATCCAGGGCTTCGTTTTAATGGTCTGTTTTTTAAAATATATTTTTTATTGATTTCAGAGCTTCAGGGGAGAGGGATAAAAAGATAAAAACATCAATGATGAGAGAGAATCATTGATTGGCTGCCTCCTGCATGCCCCGCTGTGGGGATCAAGCCTGCAACCTGAGCATGTGCCCCGACCGGGAATCAAACAGTGACCTCCCGGTTCATAGGGTGGACGCTCAGCCACTGAGCTAATGCCGGCCGGGCTTCAGCTTATGGTCTTGTGTCTGTCTCTCCCTTCTTATAGTGACACCAGAGAGAGAGAGAGATCTTTCCAACTTGACATCATGTTCCCTTTCCAAAAACATCTTGGCTCTCTATTGCCTATAAGACAAGAAAAGTTGCAATATCCTAGCACAGAATTCAACACCCTTCCCTTTCTGTCTTCTGCTAATTCTTCTCATCTCAACTCCTACCTAGCCCTATGGCCACACGCTCCCTACACATCTCATCCCCTAAACTTTTGTGCTTTCCCAACTTCCTGCTGTCACTTAGATGGTCTATTCCAGAAGGACCTCCTCCCACCCTCTTCTCTTCCTGTTGTCCTTCAAGGGCCAGGTCAAATGCCATCTTCTCAATGAAAGTTCCCCAGACCTTCCCTTTTAGGAATACCTTTCGCCCTCCCTTAAACCAACGTAACTCTCTGTGCATATTTGTCATAGCACCTAGCACCTGCCTTGTGTTAGAAGTAGCTGTGTGCACATCTGTTTCCCTCCCAGAGTGTGAAGTTCTTGTTGGCAAAACTCAGCAAACAGCTGGTTACCTACACTTACCATGTGCCAAGCAATGTTCTAGGCCTGGACGATGGAAAACAAAACCAGTAAGAATGAATCCCAGCTCTCAAAAGCTCTCAAACTTGTAGAAGAGATAAGATCCAAACATAAACAAATGTTAGCCCATTGTCCTATAGCAAAAAAAAAAAAAAAAAAAGCAGCATGAAAAATGACCTTTCCTGGTGGGTGGGGTAGATCAGACAAGAATTCATGGAAGAGGTGGCATTTGATTTGGGTCACTTGGACAGTTGTCCCCTGCTGGCCATTGTCCTCACTTCTGACACCTCCCAGCACTCTCTGAACCTGATGCCAGTGCATCCCTGACCCAGTTCTGATATCACTGCTTGATGTTGCCTGCCTGGTACTCCATATGCCTGGCAGGGCTTCCTGATGCCCAGCTGTGTCCATGCCAGGATCCCAGAGGAGAGCCAGCCGCCCAACAAGCAGGTGAAGCCACTCTTCCGCCACTTCCGCCGGATAGACTCCTGTCTGCAGACCCGAGTGGCCTTCCGGGGCTCTGATGAGAGTGAGTGTGGGCATTAGGAGGGGCGGAGCTTCCTGAGTGGCTCAGGGGGCCCAATGAGGTCTTGGTCACCCTCCATGGACTCTCCCTGGGTTAGGGGTGGGATGGAGTGGGGAACACCGGTGTCCTGGAGGGGACTATGCCAGTGCTGCCATTCTGCCCTCTGATGAAAGCCACCTTCCTGTCTCTGCCCAGTCTTCTGCCGCGTCTACATGCCTGACCACTCGTACGTGACCATACGCAGCCGCCTCTCCGCATCTGTGCAGGACATTCTGGGCTCTGTGACGGAGAAACTGCAGTACTCGGAGGAGCCTGCGGGGCGGGAGGATTCCCTCATCCTGGTAGCTGTGGCCTCTTCAGGAGGTGAGGGTCAGGAAGAACTCCGCTGGGACCCCCCCCCCCCCCCAGGAGAAACGCACAAGCCCAGTGCCTGGGGCGGGTAAAAACTGACTTCTCGGTCCTAGCTGCTCACTGTGGTGCTGGGACCAGCCGCGTGAGCATCTCCTGGGAGCTCATTAAAAATGCAGTATTTCAGACCCCAATTCCAGACCTGCTGAATCAGGATGTGCATTTTAACAAGATCCCCAGGCTATTAGTCTACGCACGTTTAAATTTGGGAGGCACTGGTCCAGGACACTTGGATGCTGATCTGGGCGCCTGCCTTACTCGTCTTGGGATCTCGTCCTTTAATCTCTTTGAGAACCTGAGGATGCTTTGTTTTTGAGGCTAAAGATGCAGGGTGCGCCTGCAATCCCTGTGGGCAGACAAAAAGCCTGCAAGGTAGCCATCGCCTTATTTCCCTCTAAGACAGGAAAAAATTCCGGCTTTTCCAGTGTCACAGGGACGATAGAATGAGAGAGGCGCTGTGATAGGACATTGGGAGCAAAAAAGAGGTTATACATGCAAAAGAAGTCATTCTTTGAAAGATGTCAGAAAAATATAGCCTCCACTGGTGATGCTACAAGTCCCATTAGTCTAGAATGTGTCCATGCAGGCGAGGAGTGGCTGGGTGGGATGGCGACGGTGGCTGGGATGTATGAGGGTGCAGGTGGCCGGGCCTGAGGCAGAGCAGCTCGTTTTTCTGCAGAGAAAGTCCTTCTCCAGCCCACTGAAGACTGTGTCTTCACCACGCTGGGCATCAACAGCCACCTGTTTGCCTGCACCCGGGACAGCTACGAGGCGCTGGTAAGAAGGCCTTCACAAGGCCTGGGCTGGGGGCGATGGCTGGGAGGGGCTGGAGCAGAAACTCACAAGCCCAGCGGGGAGCCCAGCCCTGTCCCCCTGCCTGCCACCAGGTGCCCCTCCCCGAGGAAATCCAGGTCTCCCCTGGAGACACCGAGATCCACCGAGTGGAGCCTGAGGATGTTGCCAACCACCTTACGGCCTTCCACTGGGAGCTGTTCCGCTGTGTGCACGAGGTGCGACTGAGGCTGGTGCTGGGCGAGGGGCCAGGCGGGAGGAATGAGCCAAATGTAGGGGCCTGGAGCGAGACAGTTTCTGCGCCAAAAAGCCTGGTCGGACACCGACTTGCTGCATGTCCTTGGGGCAATGCACCACCAGGACCTCGCTAAGCCTTTGTCCCCGCATCGGAGGAAACAGCAAAGAGACAGACCCCTAGCAGGTGGCTCAGGGCCCAAGCTGCTTACCCAGAAGCTGAACCGTGGTTTATTAGGACTTTTTGAGTATTTACCATTAAAGAAATAAAACAAGGCAGCGACAATAATGTCTGTTACATGGGTTAAGTGCCTGGCACCTAGGAAGTGCTCATAGATGGTAGAGTGTTATTCATGTTGGCTGTTTCCCCCTATTTCTGTTGCATCCTGTGCTGTCCCCAATTTTTCTATTTTCTACCCCTCCCGCCCCAACCCTCCTGCCTTTCCTTCCTCACCGTCTGGCACTGCCATCTTCCCACCCACACGCGCCCCGCGCCCGGCCGCCCCTCTGCCACCACCGTGGGTGCAGCTGGAGTTCGTGGACTACGTGTTCCACGGGGAGCGCGGCCGGCGGGAGACGGCCAACCTGGAGCTGCTCCTGCAGCGCTGCAGCGAGGTCACCCACTGGGTGGCCACGGAGGTGCTGCTCTGCGAGGCCCAGGGCAAGCGCGTGCAGCTGCTCAAGAAGTTCATCAAGATCGCGGCCATGTGAGTGTGGCCAGCTGGGAGGAGGGGGGTTGGGGGGGCGGAGCTAGCACGGAGGCCTGGGGTTGGGGGTGCGAGGGGCGGTGCCAGGGCCTTCTGACCGCCCGCTGATCCCGCCTCCCAACCCCGCAGCTGCAAGCAGAACCAGGACCTGCTGTCCTTCTACGCCGTGGTCATGGGGCTGGACAACGCCGCGGTCAGCCGCCTGCGGCTCACCTGGGAGGTAATGCAACCTCTTCCCTCTCCTCCCCTCCCCCCTGCACTGGCCCACCTGGGGATCTTGGCCGCCAGCCTGTCTTGACACCCTGGGCTCACCTCCATGGGAAGGAGGTGCCCACACAGCCCTAGGGTACACCACTCTGGTAGTGGACCCTGTCCTTGTGCAGATGAGTAACTGAGGCCCGCCTGGGTGGGAGGGTGGCACATGGGGCTGTCCGATGGCAGCCAGCACTCAGTGAGGCCCCCTGGTGCATGGCAGAGGCCTCCATTTCCCCAGAATAATTCATTTCTCTGGGCTGCTTCCAGCCAAGGGGGACTCCACTTCCCCACCCACCGGCTTCCCGGCCCCTGCAAGACACACAGGCCCTCTCCCCTCTCACACCTGGGGATCCCATGAAACTCAAGGAGCTCCACTCTGACACTCCTTCTTCCTTCAAACTCTCTGCAGAAGCTGCCAGGGAAATTCAAGAACTTGTTCCGCAAATTCGAGAACCTGACGGTGAGTGGGTTTGGCTCTATCTGCCCTCGGACTTGTACCCCAGAGACCCTCTGTTCCCATAAACCTTCTCCCTCAAGCTTCCCTTTCAAGGTTTTTAGTGCCTAGGATCCCCCTTCTCTTCCCACCATGCTGGGGGATTGCTCCCCTATTTTCCCTGGAAAAGACTTCCCTAGCACACCCCTACCTGATTGGAGACCTTCCCCAGAACCCCCCAGCGACACCCCCCCTTCACACCCCTCTCTGCTAGGGCAGGGGGATGAGGGAGGAAATGGGGGGTGTCTTTGGGGTACCCTGGGTCTATCTGCTTCTTTATCCCTCTTCTGCGGAATGCCAGGACCCCTGCAGGAACCACAAAAGCTACCGAGAAGTGATCTCCAAGATGAAACCTCCTGTGATTCCTTTTGTGCCTCTGATCCTCAAAGGTGAGAGTTGTTCCCAAATGATGCTCCTCTGTCCCTGTGCTTCATGCCCCAGTTCTGCCTCTCAGTCCCCTCTTAGCTGAGTGCCCAGAGGAGAGTTGCCCCCCAAGATTGAGTGGCTTCCAGGGAAGGGGAAGGGCCCTTTGAACCTCCTCTTCCTCACTTGTTTCTCTCTCCATTCCCTAGACCTGACTTTCCTGCACGAGGGGAGTAAGACCCTGGTGGATGGTTTGGTGAATATCGAGAAACTGGTAGGTGGCACTGCCAACCCCAGTCCCTCCCCCTCTCCTGGCACCCCCTGGAGACAGCAGCCTTTCTCCGTGGTGCCCAGCTTGCCTGACAGACTCCGACTGTCTTCCTGGTGGCATCGCTGTGGCAACCCGCCCACGGGTGGGGTGGCAAAGCTGACAGGCAGGCAGCTCAGGGGGAGGGGCAACTCTACCTCCCCCTCATCTGGCACCCGGTGACACCTACTTCTCTGGTGCTTCGAGACCCTCCAGAATTGGGGACCAGAGGGAGCAAAACCCACAGAGTTGGAGATCAGAGGAAGGGGAGAGTAAGGGGGGGGAGCATCTGTCTGTGACCATCTCAGGGCTCATTCCTTGTCATCCCCCAGCATTCAGTGGCTGAAAAAGTGAGGACGGTCCGCAAATACCGGAGCCGGCCCCTTTGTGAGTACCCAGGGTCCCGAGAGCCTTACAGGGAGAGTGTTTACTGAGAGGGAGGGTTCTGGGGAGAAATGTTTATTTCCTTAAATTCATCAGTTCTCCACGCTCTCCTGGGCCTCCCCAGGGGCCCTCCTGCTCCACACCTGTCCCAGCCTGCACCCTTGTCCTCTGGCCAGTGTGTGTATGTGTGTGTGTGTGTGTGTGTGTGTGTGTGTGTGTGTGTAGCAGCGGTTCTCAACCTGTGGATCGCCAACCTGTAGGCCATGACCCCTTTGGGGGTCGAACGACCCTTTCACAGGGGTCGCCTAAGACCATTGGAAAACACATATATAATTACATATTGTTTTTGTGATTAATCACTATGCTTTCATTATGTTCAATTTGTAACAATGAAAATACATCCTGCATTTCAGATATTTACATTACGATTCATAACAGTAGCAAAATTACAGTTATGAAATAGCAACGAAAATAATTTTATGGTTGGGGGGTCACCACAACATGAGGAACTGTATTAAAGGGTCGCGGCATTAGGAAGGTTGAGAACCGCTGGTGTAGAGGAAGAAGAGAGTCTAGCTGCCTAATGAGCTCTCTCCTTACCCTCCAGGCCTGGATATGGAGGCATCCCCCCATCACCTGCAGACCAAGGCCTACGTGCGCCAGTTCCAGGTCATCGACAACCAGAACCTCCTCTTCGAGCTTTCCTACAAGCTGGAGGCGAACAGTCAGTGAGAGCAGACGTTTCAGTCAGCCCGCAGGGTCCTCGGGCACCTGCCACTCAAGCACTTTGCACCATGTCCCAACCCACCTCCGACATCTTTCCCCTGGAGCAACTTCCCGCCCCACCATGGGGAAGAGAGAGTCGGATGGACTTACTCCGGGACTCATAAGCCTGTTTATCCTGCTGAAGTCCTCTGCCCCCTTGCTCCTTCAAGCCCAGACCACGCTCTGCTGGCCCCTGCCCTCCCAGGGAAAAGGGGCACAAAATTCTTTCCTCTGCCCCCTCCCATCCAGGTCTATTCCCTAGTAGAGTTCCCGACCTCCTCTTCCCACGCAGGAAGGAAAGTGGGCCACCCACTAGTCCCCCATTGGGGGAGGCCTGGCAGCCTTCCTCTCCACCCCCTGTTCCGGTTGCCCCAGGTCAGGGCTGGGACCCCTGGCTGCACCCTCTGAGTATTATGTTGCCCTCGTGTCTGTGTGCGTGTGGGTGTGCGTGTACATATGCCCCCCTTCAAGGAGCAGAAGTGCCCCTGGTCATTGAGGCAGGGTGTTGTGTGTGCTGGGGGTGGGGAAGGTCCTTCTGTTTGGTGCTACCCTTGTCTACTCTGCCCCTGGGTCAGTGCATTGTGGGTGCTTTCCCCACGCCCACACTCCCTGCTTAGTTACTCCTGCTGCCCTGCACCCCCGGGCTGGTGGGCGAAGCTGCTGGTGAGGACAGGGAGCAGCGGCAGGTGGGGGGGGTTACCCACCAGCCCTCGGGAACCCCCCGCAGCCAGGCCTCCTGAAGGTCCCTGGGTGGGCTCCACTGAGAGGATGAAAGATGCTCAGGGAAACACAGGCCTATGCTGCCTCTGGGACCCGCCTTCTGTGTTCCAGGGGGATGTGGTGAGGTGGCAGCAGGAGTTAGGGGTACCTGCTGCCCACACTCCTGCTTCTGGGGTGTCTCACTGCTAAGGAGGGAGTCGTCACCCCCCTTCTGGCTCTGTGTCTGACACTAAGAACATGATCTATCCTTTGCCCTTTCCTGACTCCCTCTTGGTCCTCCCCTTCAAGCTGGGGTGGGGTGGATCCCCGTCCCTGGGGGCAGGCAGACCCCCAAAGTGGGGGAAGGAATGGCGAGATTGTAAAGGCAGACTGGACTCTAGCGATGCCTTTATTGCCTCTGTCTCCCCTCCCGCTCCCATCACGGGCCTCCCGGGCTGAGGGGTGCAGGGGCTCCAGGCAGCTACTGGGTGAGATTGCCAGGCGCAGCCTCACCCTCCTTTCTGGCACCACCTCTTTCCCTTCTGAAGAGGCAGCAGCAGCGGCAGCAGCTGCTGTTCCTGCTCTGAGGATGTATATATTTTTTACCCAAAGCTCTGGAATTGTAATTTTATTTTTTAAAACTCAAAAGAGGGAAAGAGCCTTGTATCATATGTAAACAGTGTACCATAGGTTATGTTGTACAGTCCCTTTTATACAGTGGCCTGTCCTGTTCCTGCGGCAAAAAATGTCTATGGATTCCCGCCCCCACCGCCGCAGCTGATGCAGCCCCTGCGTCCCACCCCCTCCCCCACCCCCTCTGTCCCTTAAAGACAGGGACCAAGGGCCTCCTCCTGCTCCCTGCCTCCTCCCTGCAGCTGCTGATGCACCCCCTTTCCCTCTTCTCCCTGTAACCCCCTTTCCTCCCGACCCCTCTCAGCAGCCTTCTCACTCCAGCTCCCACACCCTCCTCCACCACTGGGCCCACTGGGCCAGAATTGGCTGCTGCCCTCCCCTAGCCTTGCGCCTGCCCTGCTGCTTCCCCGGGGCCTCCAGACCTCTTCCCCTGCCCACAGCGTTAACAGAGTGAACCGTGTGTGCCGTACAGGCTCAGTTGGCATTGCAGAAACTGCTGGGTGGGAAATAAGCGGATAAAGTCTTATGAATCAACCCTCCTGCTGTTCTCCATTCTGTTTCTTCGAGGCCGAGGGAGGCGAGAGGGGACCGCCTCTCAATGTGCCGGGCCCCCGCAGCAAGAAGGTTCTGGAATGACTTTGAACATGTGGATGAGAGCCCTAGCCAGTTTGGCTCCGTGGATAGAGCTTTGGCCCATGGACCAACAGGTCCTGGGTTCAGTTCCAGTCAAGGGCACGTACCTTGGTTGCAGGCTCGAGCCCCAGCCTTGGTCGGAGCAGGTGCGGGAGGCAACCAATTGATGTGTCTCTCACGTCAATGTTCCTCTCTCTGTCTCTCCCCCTTCCCTTCCACTCTCTCTAAAAATCAATGGAAAAATATCCTCGGTGAGGATTAACAAAAATGTGGATAGGAGGAAAAGGTGCCCAACTCCTAAGTCATGTCACATTGTGCCTGGCACGTGGAAGAGTGAAGGTTTTAGTTCTTCTATGTTCCAGGTGCCATAGATACCTGATCCTGTTGGATTCTAACCCTGTAAGGAGGAAGGTGGAGGCTGGGCAGTCCTAACCTGAGGTCCATGTTACAGGGCGAGTGAGAGGGCAGACCTGGGCCTCTAACCCAGATCTGTCCCCTGCAGACAGCATGCACTCGTCACACAACCACTACTTACCAGTTATGTTAAGGCACGGGCAGCTAGAACCTACCCTCCAGGAGATATCCTATATGCAGACAGCTGCGCTGGAGCCCTTGACCTTCCCTTGTCCTACATGTTATTTCCTTGATCTTCTGGATGTCAGAAAATGCTCCTCTCATCCAACCAGGTTCTCCAGGCAAGAAAGAATATAGGACTCACCCTGAATGGTTCTTTCTCTCATACTTCGTTCACCTCCTTGGTCAGGCCCAGAATATACGCCGGATTGGTCTGCTATTACCATGACCATGACTTCTCTATCACCACTTAGTCCAAACCACGTTCATGGCTTCCCAGGACGACTGCACTAGCCGCCTCCTGCGCTCTCAGCTTCCTCTCTCCACCCTGCCCTTAACCCCACCACCTAGTTCTCCACGCTGCAGCCAGGGTGCTCGTTTAAAAACCTAAATCAGATCATGTATGGCTAAAATGAAAAAGAGAAGCGTGCCAAGCGTCAGTGAAGATGTGGAGCGTGAAGCAGCTGGGACTTTTAGATACTGCTGGTGGGATTCAAAGTGGCACAACCACTTTAGAAAATTGTCTGGCAGTATCTACTAAAACTAAATGCATCTCAACTCTGACCTAGTGTGTATCCAAGAGCAATTAGTGCTTCTGTCCACCAAAAGACATGTACACCAATGATCATAGTGGTTTTATTCATGATAAATTGGAAAAAAACAAGTGCCACTCAACAGGTGAATGGTTGAATGGACAAGCCATTTCTGAGACTATATATATATATATATATATATATATATATATAGAGAGAGAGAGAGAGAGAGAGAGAGAGAGAGAGAGAGGAAGGGAGGGGGAGAGACACACACACACACACACACAGAGAGAGAAGCATCTATGTGAGAGAGATACATTGATTGGTTGCCTCCCACATGGGTCCGACCAGGGCTGGAAATTGACTGTGGCTGGGGATTGATCCTGCAACCGAGGTATGTGCCCTTGACCAGAATTGAACCTGAGACCCTTCAGTCTCAGGGCTGACACTCTAACCATTGAGCCAAACAAGCTAGTGCACGGTATATTCTTACAATGGAATGCTACATGGCAATAAAAAGGAACAAAGGATTACTATCTGCACGAATGAATCTCATAGACATAATATTGAGTGAAAGAAGCCAGACACATAAGACTACATGCTGTGTTAGTCCATTTAAGAGAAGTTCAAGATTGGGCAGAATTAATCTATGCAGATAGAAGTAAAAATAATGGTTATTCAATAGGGTGGGAGAGAGCATTGGCTGGGAAGGGCATGGAGAAGCCCTCTGTGGGGATAGATATGTTCTGTATTTTGACCTGGGGGTGGAACACGCGAGCGTATGTGTGTGTGTGTGTGTGTGTGTGTGTGTGTGTGTGTTCATTGAGTTGTTCATGTGAGATTTATACATTTCCCTGTAGTTATTTTATACCTCAACTGAAACAATTTGGATCATAACACCCATTTCTGATAATCCTTAGATTAAAAATCAAAATCTCCTGCCCATCTCCTACCCCCTGTCCCTTCACTCACTCCGCTCCAGCCACACTGACTGCCTTACTGTTCCTAAAACACATGACATTCATTCTTGTCTCAGGGACTTTACCTTTGCCCTTCCCTGAGCCTGTCCTGGCCACTCTGATCCCACCCCCTCTCAGCCCTTACTCTCTGTCCCCTGAGCCTCCTGTGTGTTCTTCAAGGCACTATCGCTTCCTGACATCATATACACTTCTTTGTGTATTTGTTTTGTGGTCGCTCCTCCACCAGAACGTCAGCTCCATGAGTCTGACATTCAGTCACTATTCAGTACCCAGAACAGTACCTGGCACAGAGAAGACAATACATATTTGCTGAATGAATAAATTAGGTTGGTTGAAATAGGAGTCATAAAACACAAGATGATAAGTGCTCTGGGGATTAAGCCAAGGATATTCACTACTGGTCTGAGGATGGTGGTGGGGCGCAATCAGAGAAAAAAATTTGGAAGAGATGACCCAGGTCTTGAAGCAGCATAGGATTTGATGGCCAAAGTGTGGAAGTGGGAATCAGGAGGGCAGAGAAAGTGATGTGGGTTATTCCGCTCATCCCATCTCAGCTGTCATCAGACCCAACACCTTTCAGGGTGATGATAAAAGTTGACATTTGGAGGGAAGTCCTTGGCCACTCACTGTGCTGGGCATTACGTGCATTCTCTCATTTAATCTTCTCAACAAACCCAGGAGGTTGGCTCTATCCGTTCTATTTTCCAGATGAGAATTAAGGTCTGGAGAGGTTTCTCATCAGAGGCACAGAGAGGCTAAGTCCCTACCCCTGAGTTTCATGGCCAGTAGGGATTTGAACCTAGTTATTCTGACTCCAGAGCCACAGTTTAAGCTCTGCACAATCCTGGGATCTTGGATAGCTGAGAAATGCCCTCCTTGTGCTCACCAGGCTGCAGTGGCCACCTGACTATAGCTGAGGGGACTATCCTTTCTGGTCCCTTTCCTACCTATGTTCTGCTTCCTTGTCGGGGAGAGTGGCCAAGAGACTCAATAGTTAGTCCAAGGGTTCTGTGGGCTGGGTGGGGGAGAGAATGAGCTTATTAAGTAGCATTGCACCTTCTAGGCTGGTCTAGCAATGGTGACAATAATTTGGAGCGGTCAGAAGACCAGTGTAAGAAGATGCCTGCCCTCCTGATCAGGCAGGTGTTAAGGTAAAGAGTGAAGAATTTAAGCAATACCCTTTGAATCCACTAGGTGTCGCCACCAAGACTACTTTCTCACCAGGCTTGGGAGCAGGGCGGAGGCGTGGGACAGGGAGAGTGGGCTAGAGAGCATTTCTTGGGGCTCTCTTCTGTCTGAAAGAGTCTATCCCCAAAGATGAGAAATAAATTTGACCAGAATAACTTGTATCATTTATTCTCTCCATCTCTACGGGCTCTTTGCCATTAGCATTTAAACCCTCTCAAGTCTCTCTTTGTGAACACATGTTCCGTGCCCACCATGCCTGCTCTAGTTCATGGCCAAACTTCTTCAAAGGCTTGACTCCACTTATTGTCTCCACGTCCTCATCTCCCATTCATTTCTTTTTTATTCTGTCTTGTTTCCCCAACTTTTCATCATGGAAAATTTCAAACATAGAAATGTTGAAAGGTTAGTACAATGAATTCTCTTAAAACTTTCTAGGTTCTATCATTAACATTTTGCTTTTGTTCTCCGTGTGTGTCTCTCTTTCTGCATGCGCGCACACACACACACACACACACACACACACACACTTTTTATTTTACTAAGCTATTTGAAAGTAAGTTGCTTCAGCGGGCATCTCCTAAGAATGACATTCTTCTACACATCCACCACTCGTCATATCTTAAGAAAATCAATATATTTTTATGAAATCTAATTTCCAGTCTATATTTATTTTCCCCAGGTCGTCTCAAAAAAATATCTTTAAAAAATGTTTTTAAAAAAGCCCTTCCTGGTCCAATCTAGTTCCATGTGTTGCATTTGGTTGTTATATCGCTTTACTCTCTTTTAATCTAGAATAGTTTGTTTTCTTTTTTTAATTTTTTAAAATTGATTGAGGAGAGAGAGAGATGTTGCTCCACCCATTTATGCACTTATATGATTTATGCACTTATATGACTTATGACTCCTATATGTGCCCTGACTGGGGATCGAACCTGAAACCATGGCACATCAGGATGATGTGCCAACCAACTGAGCCAGCGCTGGACTAGTCACATTTTTATTGTTCAATAGCCACAAGTGGCTAGCAGCTCCCAGTTGGACAACATAATTCTAGTGGTTTTCTGGAGCATTAATATTCTAGAGAATAATACTTTATAGGTGATGTTAATAGCCAGAGGTTGGCCTATATTAGTGATGTCTGAGTTTGACTCCTGGTTAGGGGGCTACTACCAGATCTCTCCATTAAAAATATACTTTTTCTTCTTTGCAGTTGTATCTGGTAATTTTTGCATCTTGAAAATATAGGGTGTCCCCATAAATGTATACACACACTTCAAATAGTTATAAAGGCAGTGCTTATTAAAGTACATTTCATTTTCAAAATTGAGCTATCAACTGTCAAAGTGTGTGTACATTTTGGGGAGGATACCCTGTATCCCAATCATTCACTCTTTGTAAAACATTATTTTTAAATGTGTTGTGTAATATTTTGATCATACAAAAAGTTTCAAGACTAACATCATGAAGACCTGTTTCTCCACCACTTAAGAAATGAAACATGACCCTACAGCTGAGGCCCCTGGTACCTGTCCTTGATCACATCTTCTTCGTTTCTCCCCAGAGGCAACCACTTTCCTGACTGTGGTATCATTTCCATGCATTTTTGTGAACTTTTACTACATATGTATACATCTCAAAACAATATAGTATTTTGCATATTTTTTGAGTAACAGTTTTATTGAAATATAATTCACATACCATGTAATTCACCTGGTTAAAGTATACAGGTCAATGACTTTTAGTATATTCACACAGTTTGCAATCATCACCACATTCAACTTTTGAATATTTTCATCACCCCAAAAGAAACTCACTGTGCAAGAACGTTCATAGTAGCATTATTCAAAATAGCCAGAAAGTAGAACAACTCAACGTGTGTCAACTGATGAATGGAAAAACTAAAATGTGGTATACCCACAAAATGGAATGTTATTTGGCCATAAAAAGGAATCAAGTACTAATACATGCTGTAACATGGATACACCTTAGAAACATTATGCCAAGTGAAAGCTGAATAAAAAAGGTAACATATTGTATGATTCCATTTATATGAAATGTCCAGAATAGGCAAATCTGTAGAGACAGAAAGTGGATTGTGGTTGCGAGGGGATGGAAGGAGGGCAGAATTGGGAGAGACTGGTAATGAGTACAGGGTTTCTTTTCGGGGTGGTGGAAATGTACTAGGATTAGTAGTAATGGTTGCATAATGTTGTGACTATACTAAAAACGACTCAACTGTGCACTTTAAAGTGATTAAGATGAGTTCGTGTTATGTAGATTTTATTTACTTGACTTGTAGACCTATCACTTCAATCTCTGTTTCCATCTTCACACTGTGTTCTCTCTTGTATGGGAATTTAGGGCTCACCCTAATCTAATGTGACCTAATCTCCATCTGGCATGACCTCAATTTAACTAATTGCATCTGCAGAGAACTTACTTCCAAATAAGGTCAAATTCTAAATGAATGTGAATTTTTGGAGGACATTATTCAACCCACTGCAAGATCCGAATTAAATGTTCTGACACGTGAAGTTATGACAGTGCCTAGCACACGGTAAGTACTGTGAAACAGTTATGGTCACTTCTTTGACCTAATTTCTTGCCTCTCCCATAGTTCTTGCTCTAACCACATCAAAATGCTGTTTTTACTGGTATTTTATTTTCTTTTAAAAATGTTTTAATCCTCACCCGAGGATATGTTTTTATTGATTTTAGAGAGAGGAAGGGAGAGAGAGATGGAGAGAGAGAGAGAGAAAGAATGAGAGAAAGAGACATTGATCAGTTGCCTCCTGTATGTGCCCCAGCTGGGGATCTAACCCTCAACCTAGGTGTGTGTTCTGACTGGGAATCAAACCTGAGACCCTTTGTCACGTGGTCCAATGCTCTAACCACTGAATATGCTGGTCAGGGCCAAAATGCTTTGTTTTTAGAATATGCCATGATTCTTGTTTCGCACATACCCTTCCTCTGCCTTGAAATGCGTTCCCTCCCCTCTGCCCCTGGCCAATTCCTACTTACCCACCAGGCCTCACTTAGAAGTTACTTTCTTTATGAGGCCCACTCCTATCTCCCTAAATCTGGGTGAGCTGTCCCTGTATTCCACCCCAGTGGCTGCCGTTATCATAGAGTGATGTTATAGAGAATGGAAGCTTACATTAGCTGTGGTGGGTAGGGAAGACCTTCTGAAGCGGGGGCATTTGAGCTAAGGCTTGAAAAATGAGGATGAGGATGAGGCAGAGTAAAGCCAACACACACACACACACACACACACACACACACACACACACAGCCTTTAGAAACCACTTGGTGCAGTGCTGCAATGGGAAGCAGTTCTGCACAGTGTACAGTGAGCGAAGACGGAACAGAATAAAAATGAGGCTGAAGAGCTGGGAGTTTACATCCACCATCTCCCTGGCCCAGTCATCCTGATTTCAGGCACGCAGGGCTACATACATGAAAATCTTTACCTTCACACCTACCAATCCCTATGTCTGGAATGTGGTCCTTGCCTTCTCTGATTAATAATGAAATTCGACTCATCCTTCAAAGCTGAGTTTAAAACTGTTTACGAAACCTTCTTCCATTCTTTAGCAGGAAGTAATCACTCCCTCGCCTCATGCCCCAGAGCCCATATGTCTCCATAGTACTAATCACATGCTGACTGTATTTCAGCGAGCTGTTTACATGCCAATCTGCCCCACCACGGTGAGTCCCCTGGGGCAGAGGCTGTCTCAGCCACCGCTGCAGCCTCTCCTGGTGCCTAGCCCGGAGCCTCGCCCACAGCAGGTGCTCAATGAATGCTGTGACATTTACTTGACGAGTGGGAGGTGCTTAGCACTAATGGCAGAACAGGAGGAAAACAAAAATAATAACAACTTCTGGTTTAGCAGACGTTTTCCCATTCATTACCTGATCGAAGCCTATGAAACAGTTGAGACAGGCACTATGAGCTCCGTTTTTGTTGTTGTTTGTTTTTAGTATATTTTATTGACTTTTTACAGAGAGGAAGGGAGAGGGATAGAGAGTTAGAAACATCGATCAGCTGCCTCCTGCACACTCCCTACTGGGGATGTGCCCGCAACCAAGGTACATGCCCTTGACTGGAATCGAACCTGGGACCCTTAAGTCCGCAGGCCGACGCTCTATCCACTGAGCCAAACCGGCTAGGGCTGAGCTCCGTTTTAAGATACTAGCTGAGGTCCAAGGGCACACAGGTGGTATATAGTGGGAATTAAAGCCTACTCCTGTCTCCTTACTTCGGATTTAGAGGAGGGGGCCGGAGGGGAAAGACGGTGGAGAGCATTTTGAAGATACAGGGCGTAAGGCAATGGGCTCGGCTGCAGGGGAATGGTACTTTGGTGGGTCGACTCGGGAGGGATCCCGTCGGCTGGGGTGGAGTTAGCAGCCCCAGCAGGGAGGGCACAGTATTCCTCTCCCCGACTCAAGCAGCTGGAATAGGTGGCAGCACTATCCCCCAGCCCTGGGGCCCGGGGACCTCTGACCCTGCAAAGAGGAGCCGGGTGTTCACGGGTGTTCGGGTCAGGTGGCTAAGATGACGTTAATGCTGACATGTTAGCCGGGGGCCTGCCTCTCAGTTGCTATGACAACCGAAGCTTGACTCCCGGGGCCTTGCAAGGTTGACCGAGGCGGGGTCTTCGTTAACTCGAAATGAGGGAAGGACAGCATGTGGTGTGTATGTGGATGCGCGCAGTGGAATAAAGACGAAAAAGAGGTATATGCAAGACCCTGTTTAGCTCACTGATTATCCACCTCGGAAATATTAGAATCCGTCCGCGCAGTTTTAAAAAAATCCCGATCCCTACACCGTCCCCCGGACCCGTTAATCCAACCTCTGGGAGTGCCACTCGGGCATCACCATATATTTGTGTTCCCAGGGGATTACAATCGAAACCAAAGTTGCAACCCCTGCTCTGTGGTGGGAGGTGAAATTCTTGCGACCTTCCCAAGATGGCGGCTCCCGGGCCGCTTCCGCTTCGACGTGCGCCGACAGGAGGCGGGCTTTCCGGGGGCGCATGCGCGTAGCGTCTCTTCGCCCCGGGAACCGAGCTCCTTTCCCCCCCGCCTCCATTTTGTTCGCGGACGCTGGGGACAGTGGGAGCAGATCTATTTCCGGGTTGGCAAAAGGGGCGGCGGCGGCGAGAAAGGGAGCTCGCCGGGCGGGGGTCGAGCAGAACGGGACCAAGTCGGAGAGGAGGCGGCGGCGGAAGGTTTGCTGCCGGAGCCGCTGTGGCCAGGTCGGAAGGGGGCCGGAGGGGTTGGGTCTGTCGCTGAGATGACCTGCGGACCTGAGTGGGAGGGAGAGCCGGGGGAGGGGGGTTGGGGCGTGGCTTCAAGAGGGAGAGGGGCATTGGAGGAGGGGCCTGGAGGAGAGCGAGGGGGCCTGGGGGCGGGGCCTGGGGCGGGAGTCCGGGGCCGGGGCGGGGGCCGGGGACCTGCAGGAGCGGGGGCGTGGGAATCCTAGCGGGGGGAGTGGTCGGGATTGTGGGGCGGGCGCTGACCGCGAAAATGGGGAGGGCGGTTATTGAGAGGCAGGAATTAGGGGGGATCCTGAGCTCGGGGCGAGGAACGAGGTAACCGTGCGCCAAGTGAGCGAGGCGGGGAGGGAAGACCTGTTGGGAACCGGTAGTTCACAGGATGCTCCGATGTCGGGAGGTCAATAGGACATTTGGGGGGTGAGCTGAGTGAAAACGGATGGTGGAGCGGTGGACGCGGGGAACTGGACGCTAGAGGGAATGTGGAGGGCGTTCGTTCGGTGGGAATCCCAGCGGAGTCGAGGCTGGAAGGGGAAGTGTGGCGATGTCCCGGCCGCACCTGGAGGGGAGCGTGCAGCTCGGAGCGGGCTGCCAGGGGGGAAGGTAGAAGCCCGAAGGGTGAAGCCTGGGCAGTGTGTGTGCTGGAGTTCTGATCAGGAAGGAACGTTCTTAAAAGATAACCCAGCGGTGACGAACTGGAAGGACTGGTGTGGACTGCCGTTCGGAATTTTAAAGGGACTGGAGTAATCTGTGACGGCTTTGGGCTCTCCCAAGGTCCACCTCCTTTGTCACGCTGTTGTTTTTTGCCTTACAATTTCTGTTTCTGAATGACCTACTGGGTGCTTTTGGTGTTTGTTTGTTTGTTTCCTCCTTTTACAAACCGCAGAAGAACCCGCAGGGAATGAGGACTGTTCTAGCACACCTATGGATTTACTCAGTAACTTTGAAGCAAATTGTTAAACCGTCTCATCCCCCCCCCCCCCCTTTGAAATATAGGTTTGGTCCCTCACGGCTCCCAAAAGATTGTGTTAGCCAAATGAAATCTTTATTTTTTTTTTAATTTTACTTACTGATTTTAGAAAGAGAGCAAGGAGAGAGAGGAAAACACCAGTTCCACTTATTTATGCATTCAGTGGTTGCTATGCTTGTAGGTGCCCTGCCCAGGGCTTGAACCCACAACCTTGGCATAGGTGTATGACGCTCTGACCAACTGAGCTACCAGGTCCGGGCTCCCAAGTGGGACCCTTAAGTGGTTCTAGAGAAGTGATCTCTGAAAACAAGGTTGAGATGCTGCTATTGAGAAGACTCCTCTTTCTGGGTTTCTTCCTCCCAGCCCTCCTGCATCTCTCTGCTAGGGAAGAGTTGGTGATTTGATACATGCCCCCCTCATCCCCCCCCCACCCTTTTTTAACTTTTCTCCTCAACTTTTAGTAGCCATGAATTTCATATTATTGTATTACATTGTATTGGCTGCCAGCAAGATAGAGAGAGCTAGGGAAGTTAGAGTTGGGGTGAATGCGGTCTGTCGGTGGAGAATAGGGGAGAATGCAGTCTGGCCACCCAGAATAGTTTACTCTTTAACAAAATTTTTTCCCCCATTTCTCAATTACTTTGGTCTTGACAGACACTGATTTTCCTCATGATGTCTTTGAAAATTCACTGAAGTGTAATATTTTAGACAGTTGAGCCCTTTGTTTTGGTCCATTCACTTTGGCCCTGTTGCCAGTTGGTGGAGACGAGTGTGCTTGTGGACAATTTTAACCTTACTGTTAATCCTTTGAAATCTGGACTGTTTTTAGCTTTTCCTTTGGGCATAATACCCTACGTACTTTGCCCATAGGTGAACTTGTTTAGTGTAGAAGTGTTCCTGAAAGTCTTGGCATTTCTGAAGTCTGACGTGGATTTGCTTAAGGGTGGCAGTTCCCAATTCTCCCTTGCACCTGATATCAGAGCAGTGTTTACTTAGTTAGTACTGATTAGTTACGTTATGTCAGCACAAAGGGGAAATGCCGGGGAAGGGGGAAGGTGTTGAGAACAGTGGAATTTTCAGATTTTACTTTTAAGAAGGGAAGAGAGGAATCCTGTTCCTGTTGAAGAGAAAATTGTTAGGTGTTCTTTCTTGACCTCTTGAGCTCTTTGATAGTCACCAGGTGTACTTGAGCCTTTTTTCCTATTGCTCTTGAAATAATTCTGAAATTTGTGACTTGCTGGTTCAGGGTGTTTCAGCAAACCATAGTCTTCATACTAACTCCAGGAAGAGCTGCATGCTATGAAGTATGTACACTTATTTGAGAGTAAAAACCTACTTAATGTTTTGCTGTCATTTCAACCTACAGTGTGTCTTTTGGTTTGTTTTTAGGAAGGTTTTGAAATAAGTTATAGAGGCTCAGAGCTTTGGGAAGGCTTTTTAAAAAATATATTTTTTTATTGATTTCAGAGAGGAAGGGAGAGGAAGATTGAGATAGATACATCAATGATCAGAGAGAATCACTGATTGGCTGCCTCTGGAATGCTCCTCACCGGGGATCAAGCCCTCAACCCGGGCATGTGTCCTTGACGGGAATCGAACCCTGGACCCTTCAGGCCACAGGCCGACGCTCTATCCACTGAGCCAAACTGGCTGGGGCGGAAGGCTTTTAATATAGCCTGCTTGTTTAACCTAATGAGTTCCCATTTTTTTCCTGTCCTGTTATGTTTTTCCATTGCTCTTCTTGAGCCAGTCCTAAGTGGAAATGGCAAATTACATATTTTTCCCCTCCTTTTTAGTCTCTGGTGGACTTCTTGTCTGTGTCACAGTTTGATACCACCAAATTGAAAGGATTCTTGATTTCTTCAAATGGAGTGGGTGACAGAAGCTGAGCGGGTTTCCTGGGCCAGAGAATGGATTATGTCAAAGCAAAGAATAGTTGCCGAAACACAAACCGGCATCTTGAGGCTGTGACTAACATTTTGGCAACATACTTCCCTTTGCCAAATAACCTCTTTTCTTCTTGAGTGAGATTGTTGATCTCCTTCTCAAAGTAGGCTCTTGTTGCTACTGTTCTTCACACAACTCCCAGCAGAAGTTGGCAGAGTTCCAGCTGACTGTCTCTTGAGGGATGTGCCCCGGATTAGAGTAGATGGCGTGTTCCATGTCAAAATGAGGTTCATTGGCAGATCCTGAGAACTGCTCTGCAAGGAAATAGAGGCAGTACTCTTCACTGAATGTGTTTATATTCCTTTATGTTTTTCCTAAATTCAAATCTGCTTCTTATTCATCTGGTGATTAAATGCAGAATCATTGCCTCTGTCTAGCTGTGAAAGACCAGGGTATTGAGGAAGAGAGAGAAAAAGAGATTTCCGACATTTTTTCTTCCACACTCACTCCCAAGCCTTTGAGTTTGGGGAGCCACAGGCTAACCTCCCAGGCACTGCTTGGTATATTACAGAAGGGTATTTAAAACACTGCATCGAACTGTATGGAGAAAAACAATGTTTGTAGGGAAAAAAGGTGATGTATTTGCTAATGTCTGTGTCAGTCTTAGATTTTGACTTAACATGTGGAAAGAGCCTGTGGAGGCAAGTTATCAAATAGAGCCAGGAATTGGCTTCTAACTTGCCACTTAGGCTTGGCAAAGTTATAACAATTTAGAATGGCTATACTAAATACTTTGTTCTACTTAGTAAATGCTCTTTTCAGTATTTTCTACTGAGTAAATGCCCTTTTGTTTTTCAGGGGATAGTTAGTTGAAGATTACAGTGCCTCTGACAGGTTTTGGGGTGGATTGTGATGATCATTTCTTGTTCTATATGACAGAGGTTCTGGTAGCATTGGAGACCCCAAGATAAATCCTCTTGTTGGTGGCCCTGGATTTGGCTTCTCATGCCATCATTAGACCAGTGTATTCTCTTCCTGATGTGCAGGTTTGGGAAACTCAGCAGGTTCAGATCCAAAGGTTTTATTTTTGTGTGTGTGTTTTTAAAAAATCCTCATCCAAGGATATGTTTATTGATTTTTAGAGAGAAAGGGAGAGAGAAACATTGATGTGAGAGCTATATGTCAATTGGTTGCCTCCTGTATACCCCCCAACCAGAGACCGAACCCACAATCTAGGTATGTGCCCTGACCAGGAATCAAACCTGCAACCTTTTTGGTGTTCTGGATGATGCTCCACCCAGCAACCAACTGAACCACCCAGCCAGGGCCAGATCCAAAGGTTTTAACTCTGGTCCAGGGCTTTGATTGTGGTAACAAATGTGATTATTAGAGGTGTGTTTAAACAAGTCTCAGATCTCTCTTTCCTGAAGAGTATCTTGAAGTTTGGCAAATCTGTATTTTTTTTTATTTAAATTCTTTATTGCTTAAAGTATTACATGAGTTTTCTTTTCCCCCCATTAACCTCTCCCCAGCCACTCCCACCCCTCAGCACATGCCCTCACCCCCCTACTGTCTCTGTCCACTGGTTATGCTCAGATGCATGCATACAAGTCCTTTGGTTGATCTCTTACCCCCTCACCTCCCACCTTCCCTCATAGATTGGACAATCTGTTTGATGCTTCTCTGCCTCTGGTTCTATTTTTGTTCATCAGTTTATGTTGTTCATTATATTCCACAAATGGGCAAATCTGTATTTTAAGGAATGTGTGTAGCTTTCCTCCCCATTCTTATCATTGATTTAAAAAAATTTTTTAGTTTTTTGAATTTGTGGATTCAAGTAAGCTCCATTTAGATTTTGAGGCCCCTCAGTGGAAATAATTTATTTTTAGTCAGTGTTTATAATATGTCTTTAGTACAAATTCATCAGCCTACTTTCTATGCTTATAGGAACGCTGAATTCCATAATCCCTTTTTTCTCCCACTAATCCCTCTAACTGTGAACCACAAACTGAGTATGTGCCTTGGCTGGGAACTGAACCAAGGACTCTGCTGCACGGGATGATGCTCCAGCCAGCTGAGCTATATGGGCCTTGGCACTGGCAGACATTTTAAATGTTTCCAGGCATCTGCTGTGACAAACTGCTCCAGTGAATAATCATATATTTGGCCTTTTGCGTATGTGACTGTATCTGTAGGGTAAGTTACAAGGGTGGGTTAAAGTAGGTTGACAGTTGTTCGTATGGAAAATAATACAATAATTAATAAATATCAATACAAGAATAGCCCTGGCCAGTATGGCTCAGTTGGTTGGGCGTTATCCTGTGCACAGAAAGGTTGCCTGTTTAATTCCTCGTCAGGGTACATGCCCCGGTGTGGGTTCAGTCCCCAGTATGGCACATGCAGGAAACAGCAGTCAATAGTTCACTCTCACATTGATGTTTCTCGCTCTCTTCCTCTCCCTTCCTCTCTAAAAATCAATCAATAATAATAATACAAGAATAAATTCTGTGTTTTGCGTACTCACAACTATAAACCTACTTTTGCCCGCTCCACATAAGTAGAGTTGCTGAAGCTGATTTTTTTTTTGGGGGGGGGGGGGCCTTGTTATTTACTTACTTGACAAGAATTTTTGAGCTGCTGTGTGCCAAGCACAGGACTAGGTGCTGGAGTTATAGCAGTGAACAAAACTGACTCAGTCCCTGCACTCACGAAATTATGGTCTAGTGAGGAAGATCCATTAAACAAATAACTACTTTTGCTATGAATGCTTTGGAGCCCTTGCTGGTGTTTCTCAGTGGTTAGAGCATTGGTTGGCACACTGAAGGGTTGCACGTTTGATTCCTCCACCCCTCCAGTTGGGGCATGTAGGAGGCAACCAGTCAATGTGTCTCTTCCACATGGATGTTTCTCTCTCTCTCTCTCTCCCTCCCTCCCTCCCTCGCTCCCTCCCTCCCTCTCCCTCCCCACACCCCCTCCTCTTCCCTCCTTTCCTTCTACTCTCTCTAAAAATCAATGGAAAAATTATCCTTGATTGAGGATTAACAAACAAAAAAAGGCTTTGGAGACAGCTAATTGGAAGTCTAACCCAGGTTGATTGGGAAGGAGGGTAGTTAGGGAAGATCTGTGAGGAATTGATTTAAAAAAAATCTTTTTATTGAGTTCAGAGAGGAAGTGAGGAGAGAGAGATAGAAACATCAATGATGAGAGAGAATATTGATCGGCGGCCTCCTGCACACCCCACACCAGGGATCGAGCCCACAACCCGGGCATGTGCCCTTGACTGGAATCGAACCCGGGACCCCCCAGACTGCAGGCTGAGGCCTGTCCACTGAGCCAAACCGGCTAGGGCAGGAATTGATTTTTAAGGCTGAAACCTAAAGGATGAGGGGAGAACAAAAGACTGTTTTCGGTAGTGGACATGGCATAGGTGAAGATTCTGAGGAGGGAAAGAACATGGCTGTTTTGAAGAATTGAAGGAAGTTCCAGTGTGTCTGGACCTTAGAGAGTGAAAAGCAGAGAGGTAGGAGGCAAGGCTTCAGAGAATGTGAGTTCTCCAAAAATGAATAAATAGCATAGTGAATTTTGAGTGCAACCTTTATGGTAGAGATTTCTTTCTGTCAGTTCTTCCCACAGATATTAATTTATTGGTGTTAATGTTAAAACCATCAATATAAAGAAATTTGATGCTTATATAGTGGAACATGTTTTCTATAAGAATTTTCCTAGATAAATCCTATTTTAATGTTGATTTAGTTTTAGGTACTGCAAATTCAACTTGTGTGGCTGGATTAGGTCTTAAGATTTTAGGATCTTAGAAATTGGTTTAGATATTAGTGGTTATTGGGGAACAATTCTTTTATTTTTTACTAGAGACCCAGTGCACGAATTTGTGCACAGGTGGGGTCCCTCAGCCCGGCTGGCGATCGGGGCTGATGGGGGCCATCTCACCCAGCCCCGATTGGGGCTGGCCAGGTGGAGGGACTGCAGGAGGTTGGCCTGCCCTGGGAGGTTGGTTGTGGGAGCTCACTGACCACCGGGGGAAGCTCCTGCATTGAGCATCTGCCCCCTGGTGGTCAGTGTGCATCATAGTGACTAGTCAACTGGTCACTCGCTTGACCGGTCTTAATGGTCACTTAGGCTTTTATATATATATATATATTTTTTTTAGAGAGATAGAAGAAGGGGGAAGAGAGAGAGAGAGACATTGATTTGTTGTTCCACTTATTTATGCATTCATTGATTGATTCTTGTATATGCCCTGACCAAGGATCAAACCTGCAACTTTGGTGTATGGTGACGACACTCTAATCAACTGAGTTACTAGGCCAGGGTCTGGGGAGCAATTCTTAAATAATGGGGATGATGGAGTGTTAGTTTGCTAAACCTACTGAAACAAAACCTACTTCTAGGGAATATTGACTATTTTTTTGGTAAGCCTTATGGGGCTAGAGAAAGAGCACAGATGTTCTTATTATGAACTGGTGAATATAATAGTCTGTCATACCCTTCTAGACCATATGTCTTAACGTGACACATGGCTCTTGTTGGACATACAAATGAATCAGTAGCCCAAGGGCCATTATGAAAAAGCATGAAAGCATTTTTATCTGCAAGTATATTGACTTTTTTCAGAAATCACGGTACTCTTCCTCAAAGCCCAGATGGGTCTGTTTGATTTAGTACCTTTAATGTGTAATTGGATCAGCTTGTCCCATTTTCATAACTTAAATTAGACTCTTGGTTTAGCTGCCCATCACTAGTGATCAAGGAATGAAAAATGTGCAAATTTTTCTAGCATTTCAGCCAGGAACATCTGTGTATCTGATGGCTTAAGGGTATTAGAGTGAGAGAGAAGAGTCTCCTCTACAATGAAAGTCAGCTTTGTTAGTAGATTATCTGTGGTCAGTTGGGACTTAATATATTATCTTTGAATCGAGGCATGACACTTCTCTCCATGTGAATTCTGGATCAACATTTCATGGAACATCTGTTTAAGTTTTTTTTCAGGCCTTTTCATACTGGAGACTGTCATCACTGCAATTGCCTTACTTCTGACTGCTCTTGGTATATGCTTTCCTACTTTTACTAGAGGCCTGGTGCATGGATTGGTCTACCGGTGGGTTCCCTTGGCGTGGCCTGCGGGGATCGGCTGAAACCAGCTCTCTGACATCCCCCAAGGGGTCCCAGATTGCAAGAGGGTGCAGGGCCTCTAGTATGCATATCTTTGGTTAATCTCTTCCTGCCCTCTCCCCTCCCCCTTCCCTCTGAGATTCATCAGTCTGTTCCATGTTTCCATGCCTGTGCGTTGGGCGTCTGCCCTGTGGTGGTCAGTGCGCGTCATAGCTACCAGTTGAACGGTCGCTTAGGCTTTTATATATATATAGGAGAGACTAGAGGCCCGGTGCACGGATTTGTGCACTGGTGGGGTCCCTTGGCCTGGCCTGCACAGATCAGTGGACCTTTGCGCGGCCGCAGCCTGGCCTTACCCGCCAGCTCATCAGGCTCCACCCTGCTATCCACATCGATCCTGCACAGCATGAAGTAGTGTGCAAAGTAGCAGGTGGCCAGGCCAGGGAGGAGCCCGAGCCCAGGCTGGGTGCTGTGCCACTCCTGCTCATCCTGGCCCTGCTGCGCCTGCTGCTGCTTGGGCACGCAGGGGGAGTGTCCACAGGAGAGGCTCGCGCTGCCGCAGCTCGCTCACCAGCCATGAGCCTGGGGCCCTTCTGTCAGCTGAGCAGCACTCTCGCTGTGGGAGCTCCTGCGTTGAGTGTCTGCCCCCTGGTGGTCAGTGCATGTCATAGATACTGGCTGGTCATCTGGTCGCTTAGGCTTTTGTATATATATATATACTAGAGGCCCGGTGCACAAAAATTTGTGCACTGGCGGGGGAGGAGGGGTGTGGGGGTGTCCCTCAGCCCCACTTGTGCCCTCTCACAGTCTGGGACCCCTCAGGAGATCACCACCTGCTGGCTTAGGCCCGCTCCTCGGGTGGCAGATGGCAGGCCCGATCCCTTGGTGCCTGCCCTGCCTCCCCGGGTCACGCACACAGCAGGGCCGATCTGGGAGTTGGGGTGCCACCCCGGGTCGCGCACATGGCAGGGCCAAACCGGGGGTTGGGGCGCCGCCCCAGGTCAGGTCACACACAGGACGCACACGGACGCCCACCGCCCCGGGTCACAGATAGCAGGCCCAGATGGCGGCGGGACAGGCGGGATGGCGCTGTCCTGCCCTGCCTGCAGTATGCAAATTAGCCGCCATTTTGTTGGCGGTTAATTTGCATATCACGCTGATTAGCTCATGGGAGGCGTAGCGAAGTTACGGTCAATTGCCATGTTTGTCTATTATTAGATAGGATAGATATTTGGGGTGTGCTAATGAAGAATGGCAAATGGAAGTTGAGGGCTAGTGATATGATGAGATGTGGCTAGCCTAGAGAAAAATTTTTTTGTCATCAGTAACTAGGTCTCAACTTATCTTGTAATCACCTTTTAACCTAATTAATAGTTTCTTAGAACTTTTAAAGATGTTTGTTAACAGATATTGGTTACTTTTTGTTTTTTAGTTAGGGCATTAAATTGAAAACAAGTCCTAATAAGGATCTAAGGTAACTGATTTTAAGATCTATCCATTTTTGTGCTTACCTTTACAATTAACTTTGGTCATGACCTGGAAGTTCCTCAGATATTTGACCTGTGGTGTAGGGAAGCTCTGGTGTGGTGAACATTGTTTGGTTACACCCATGTTGTGGCAGAGATTCAGGTCACATTAGGCAGTTTGCTTCCATTAGCGTTGCATTCAAGACACAGGTTCTAGAATCAAGCGTAATAGCCCGGGATCTCTTTAATGGTTCCAGGGGTTTCTAGCTAAATATCGGTACCGCACCTGTCCTGCAATGTTGACAATCTCATCAAAAGTGAGTATTTCCACTGTGCTTAATGCTTTTTTGCTTCTGTCTCCTGGCAGTTCTTCGAGGGCTTTGATGATCAGGGCAGAGGCTGAAGGCTCTTCCTCAATCTCAGTCTGTTCTGAATGGTCAGCTTCAGTTTAATCCTTACACCCTTCCAATCGCTGGTTGCTTTGGCGATGTCATCACCAATCTTTTCTTGGAGACAGGCCAGGGGGCCATTCTTAGGGGTCAGGGCAGACGTGGCACCAACTTCCCCACCGGTGCACCTCCGGTATATGACTTTGATCCTGTTGGGGTGGAACTTCAGTGGCATGGATAGTGGAGGTGGCTTGTGTTGGATGAACCCGGACTCAGGATGACTAAAGCAAGTTGCACCTAAGCCTCCTCTGAGCCAAAAGCCGAAAAGCTCAGAATTTTATATATAAATATTTTTATACTAGAGGCCTGTTGCACAAAAAGATTCGTGCAATAGGCCTTCCCTTCCCCTGGCTGCCGGCACCGGTTTTCCTCCGGCACCCGGGACCCAGGCCTTCACTCCGGCCGGAGCTGCCTTCAGCCTTCGCTGCTCCAGCCAGAGCCACCTTCAGTCTTCATTCCGCTGCTTCATGCCTATGTATGCAAATTAACCGCCATCTTTGTTGGTGGTTAATTTGCATATCTCACTGATTAGCCAGTGGGAGGTGTAGCGAAGGTATGGTCAATTACCATGTTTGTCTATTATTAGATAGGATGTTGTCACAAATTCTGTTTTGTTGACTTTGATTCCTGCTTCCATGCCAGAGGTTTTCTTCATATGCCTGATAATTCTTGTCTACCTGTTCATGAGGCACTTGTTCTGAGTATGGAGCCCTGGCTCATCAAGTGGTGGGCGCCCCTTCAGAGTGAATTGGTGGCTGGTCAGTTTCCTCAGAGAGGATCCTCCACTCTTGCCTAGAGAGTATGTTCAGCAGCAGGTGTTTTGGGAGACAAGGCAGAAAAGAGAGATGGGGGAGAGGAGAGTAAAGGTAGATTTTTATTTGATCCCCCTATTTTCAGCTTGGCACACCTGCCCTTAGCTGTGACTGGTCCCTTAGTTCAGAGGCCCTCTGATTCAGCTTCTCCAATCTTCTGCCTGGCAGTATGGGCAAGGGAAAGAGGATGGAGGAGTCTATTTCTTATACAGATTTTCAGCCAGTTCTCCTGTTTTAGTCCCTCCTCTTTTCCTCCATCCAGAGGTACTAGGTACCTCCAATTTCTGAGCCTTTTTTGAAATTCTGTGGTAAGAACCTGCTTCTTTTCACTGCAAGTGTTTAGCATTTTCCTTTCTGTAAAGTTATTTATCACTAGTGCATCTGCTTTCCAGCTTCCAAAATTTTTTTAAAATATATTTTTATTGATTTCAGAGAGGAAGGGAGAGAGAGAGAGAAACATCCATGATGAGAGAGAATCGTGGATTGATTGCCTCCTGCAAGTCCCCCACTGGGGATCGAGCCTACAACCTGGGCATGTGTCCTTGACCGGAATCGAACCTGGGATCTTTCAGTTCACAGGCCGACACTCTATCCACTGAGCCAAACCAGCTAGGGCTCCAGCTTCCAAAATTTTGTTGACATCTCTCTTTCTGGTGTTTCTCCTTTCCTACTTTCTTTGTTTTGGTGTGTGGGGTTTTTTGTTTGTTTGTTTGTTTATGTCTTTAAGAAAAAGATCTCTCAGCATAATTTTAATGGTGTTTTATGATAAAAATGCATGCAGCGTATTCATGTTTAGCCAGTATACTCATTAGCTATTTCGTGCTGATAGTTATTCAGATAATGTCTGTGTAGTTGATTACTAATACTCCTTTAGTATTTTCCAGACTTCCCTACCATCAAGAATGTTGACTATCAATTCTCTCTTCTGGGAAACTTAGGACTTTAGAAGGTCAAGGATTAGGGCCCAGGAATCTCTCTGTATTTGTTTTTTTAACAAATGCCCTAGGTTGTGTGTTGACTTCAGGCAAGTTTGGAAACTGTTTTAGAAGGGCCTTGCTATCTTAAATCTCCAAGGCAAACTCCTTAGGCTTCCCCTAATTTTGCTTTTGTATTCAGACTATGTTTTAGTCTGTCTAGCTTTGGTCTGGATTTCTAAATTAGAATGTGTGTTCTTCATCTGATTAATTCCTCTCTTCTCTAGTTAAATGCTGGCTGATGGTAGTAACTTTGGCCTTGTGTGACTCCATTTTTTAGCCAGCATTTCTAAATCCACTGGTTCTTGGGATGTGTGGGTGGGGAGGAAATAATAGTTATGAACATTGAGCTACTTTCTGCATCATTTTGTTGTCCAAATCCAGGAATTTTTTTTTTTAACACTTAAAGATTTTGTTGTTGTTGTTGTTGTTAATCTTCACCCGAGAATATTTTTTCATTGATTTTTAGAGAGAGTGGAAGGAAGGGGGAGAGACAGAGAGAGAGAAACATTGATGTGAGAGAGAAACATCGATTGGTTGCCTCCCACACAGGCCAGCCGAGGCCGGGGATTAAGTTTACGGCTAAGGTACATGCCCTTGACCAGAATCCACCCTTCAGACTGCAGGCCAATGTTCTATTGAGCCAAACTGGCTAGGGCTGCCATCACTTTAGATGAGAGGACTTGGCTCCTGGGTTACCCTGTATTTGGGGATAACCTGTGGTACCTGATATTTACCACAGCAAGTAGTGTGTGAATAAGTAGATTCCTGACTTTACATTTTTAGGGCTTTTAAAAAGTAATCTGGGACAAGAGGAAAGAGTCATGGAGAAAAGCTGCATTATTGGGATGTATACTTATGTTTTTATTAGAGAAATTATATGTGAAAGGATTTCATTATGTAGTTATATATTGTTGTTCGGCCTCCTTCCTTTTGTCTTCCAGGGTTATGTGCTGCTTGTAACTGAAAAATCATTGATCTAAAGAGTAAAACATCCAGGTTTAGTTGTAGAAGTCCTAGGATTTTCAGTTTCAATATTCACAGTGGGTATGTGATTTTTATTACTTATTGGATCAGTCAGATTTGCTGCAGAGTTGAGTTGTCCATGATTGAAAAATGCCTGCAGTTGGAAATAGGATTTTTCCCCCCTTCATGGAGTATCCTTGAAATTTTAATTAATCCATCATGATAGAAATCTGTTTCACCAGTGGTTTGACTGAATTGAATTTCAAGGGGGAGAAGAGTGCTGAGGGTTATTCTCACATATACAAAGCCTTTGGCGGTGGGGAGGGTAGTAAACTTTGTATAACATGGAAGTTATTCTAGTCTGTTTCCTTGTATTTTAAAACAAAAATGCTTTAGTGGAGACCCTCTACTGCATTCTGCCCTAGAACACATGGAGGTGTATTCATAATTCTGTGTTGACATCACTTCCCATGTAATTATAGGGACCTGTTTGGCTCCTGCTGTTCGTTAGTCTCCGGGAGAGGCATGTGAATACTCTCAGGTAGCTCTGGCTCTTCTCCCATGTTGGGGTTCTTTAGCTTAGGAGCTGGATGCCATTATGCCACTATGGTAATGAGCTCCTGCCTCCCCATGCTATACTGCTTCTCAGGAGCAAAGTTGAAGGGCAGGTCTACAGGAAGGCAGATTATCATCAGGTAACTTTTAACCCTGGAAAGCTTCCAGATGGTACATAGGTCCCTAGTTGTGCTTAAACCAAGAGATCAAGAGCAGTCTGGGATTAATGAAATAACTGATTGAATTTATGGTTTCCTGTAGGTGTGAAGCTGTTGGTTCGTTTAGACTTTGGGGTATTATAGGGATATTAAATGGAGAAGGGTACTACTTTTGGATTTGGAGGATGACCTATAAGGCCCAGATTTCATTTCCTGCCACTCTTATCACTGTATTCTAGCTACCCTGGCCTTCTTACCAGTTCTCTAACACATCAAGCTCATCCCCATCTCAGTGGCTTTTCACTTGCTGTTAATTCTTTTTGGAATGCTATTCTCTGAAATGGTCATAGGGCTTGCTCTGCTCATGGAGACACTTCTTTGATGAGCCAGTCACTCATCTCTGGCCTCCTCTCCCTGCAATTCTATCTAAAACAACGTTATACTTCAACCTATCCCTACATTCTCCCTTTGTGATTTCCTGGTGCGTGTGTTTTACTTAGCAGTAACTGAGATAATGAGTAATTAAAGCATAGTGATTAATCACAAAAACCATATGTAATTATATGTGTTTTCTGATGGTCTTAGGCGACCCCTGTGAAAGGGTCATTCAACCCCCAAAGGGGTCATGACTCACAGGTTGAGAACCACTGCACTAGAATGTTAGCCCCAAGATTGTAGAAAGTTGTTCAGCTTCTAGAGCAGGGTTTATGACCCTCAGCATTATTACTAGTATTATTTTTTTAAAAATATATTTTGAATTTTTACAGAGAGGAAGGGAGAGGGATAGAGAGTTAGAAACATCGATCAGCTGCCTCCTGCATACTCCCTACTGGGGATGTGCCCGCAACCAAGGTACATGCCCTTGACCAGAATCGAACCTGGGACCCTTGAGTCCACAGGCTGATACTCTATCCATTGAGCCAAATTGGTTAGGGCTACTAGTATTATTTTTTAAAAATATTTTTATTGATTTCAGAGAGGAAGGGAAAGGGAGAGATAGAAAAATCAATGATGAGAGCACACACAACCTCTTTTTTTATATATACCTACTATTTTCTAATTGATATTACTAATACATTGTGAATGGCTTGTCATTTCATTAAATGTTAGTGATATCTCATTAAAATATTTTTACTGTACTAAAACTATGAGAAAAATTAGAGAATACCAGTAAACATAGAAAATGTTACAAGTATCTATAACTTTTGTTAACATAGATTGGCTGCCTCCTGCACACTCCACACTGGGGGTCAAGCCCACAACCCAGGCATGTGCCCTGACTGGGAATTGAACCGTGACCTGCTGGTTCATAGGTTGACACTCATCCACTGAGCCACACCAGCTGGGCAACCTCAGCATTATTGACATTTTCGCCTGGATAATTCTTTGTTGGGGGGAGGGGGCTATCCTGTGTGTTATAGAATGTATAGAATTTTAGCAGCATCTTTGTTTTCTGTCCACTAGATGCCAGTAGCATCCCTCATTGGTGTCAGTCAAAACTGTCTGTAGACATTGCTCAGTGTCTCCTGGGGGACAAAATCACCCAGCTGAGAACCACTGTTATAGAACAACTGGAGGCCTAGTGCATGAAATTCATGCACTGCGGCGGGGGCGGGGGCGGGTGGGGGTGCGGACCGTCCCTCAGCCCGGCCTGCACCCTCTCGCAGTCTGGGACCCATTGTTCCTTACTGCTTGCTGCTCCTTACTGCTCGGCTTGCTGCTCCTTAGTGCTGCCGCGGAGGCAGGAGAGGCTCCCACCACCGCCGCTGCACTCGCCAGCCGTGAACCCGGCTTCTGGCTGAGCAGCACTCCCCCTGTGGGAGCACACTGACCACCAGGGGGCAGCTTCTTCATTGAGCGTCTGCCCCCTGGTGGCCAGTGCGCATCATAGCGACCGGTCGTTCTGGTTGTTACGCCATAAAGGTCACGCAGGCTTTTATTACATAGATAGATGCTTTGGCACCTGGTGGGTGCTCAATAAATATTTATTGGATGGTAGGTGAATTCATGAATGAATGAATTCAGCAAGTTAACAATTTTAGAACATTGAACTATGTGCATAGAGCCTCATGTTTCTCTAGATACCGATTCTTCTGTCTTTTCTGTTTCTGGCACATTGATCCACTAAACACCTATTAGAATGGCCAAAATCTAAAACACTGATACCACCAAATACTGACCAGAATGTGGAGCAGCAGAAACTCTCTTCATTGTGCTTGGGAATGCAGAATGTTACAGCCACTTTGGAGGGCAGTTTGGCAGTTTATTACCCTGTGATCCAGCAATCATGCTCCTAGGTACAGGCAGTCCTCGGGTTACGTCAGACTCGACGTACGTCGTTTCGTGGTTACGTCACCATCTCCCATTTATTTATTAAAAAAAAGTTCCATCATTTCGACATATGTACATATGTGCTTTATGTTTTTTATTGTTTATTTACCACAAGTAAAGGTCAGGAATTGTTACCTTTTAAATTTTTTTTACTGTTTCACTTCATTGCTGCTGTGTATGTGCTTCATGTGAGTGACATAGGTGCTTATTTAAGTGGGTTCTGACTTACGGCGAAAATCGTGTTACGTCGTGCCGTAGGAATAGATCTCTGACGTAACCCAAGGACCTACTGTATTTATTCAAATGAGCTGAAAACTTATGTCCACACAAGGATATTTATAGTCGCTTTATTCATAATTGCTAAAGTTGGAAGCAACCAAAATATCCTTCAGTAGGTGAATGGATAAATTGTGGTACGTCCAGACAATGGAATATTATTCAGCGCTAAAAATAAATCAGCTATCCAGCCCTGAAAATACACGGGAGAAACTTAAATGTCTAAGTAAAGGAAGCCATTCGGAAAAGGCTACCTATTATGATTCCAACTATATGACATTTTGGGAAAGGCAGTTCTATAGAGACAATAGATAAGTGGTTGCCAGAGGTTGGGGGGAAGGATAGTTGAATAGATAGATCACAAATTATTTTAGGGCAGTAAACTCTTCTGTATGATAATACAGTGGTGGGTAGTTGTCATTGTACATTTTTCACAACCCGTAGAATGTACACCAGGAGTGAACTTCAATGTAAACTATGCACTTTGGATGATAATGAGGTGTCAATATAGATTCCATTGTCACAAAGGGACCACTGCAAGATGTAGATAATTGGGGAAGCTTGTGTGTGTGTTGGGGTGGGGGGAGGGTGCAGGGGTATATGAGTGCTGTTTGTACTTTCTCTTCAGTTTTGCTTTGAAACTAAAAAATTAAAATGTATTAAAAATATTAAAACAAAAAGAATAATAGGTATCAGAGACTATAGGTGCCTTACGAAGCCTAAAATATTTATTATCTGGCCTTTTATAGAAAAATTTACCAAGCTCTGGACTATATCATAGTGGAACTAGTAAATGAGGTGCTTAGTTTCTCTGGTGTCATGCCCAGTCCTCTAGTTCTCCTGGTACTTGGTGTCTCTATTGGCAAAGTTCTCATGAATTTTTATTTCATTTGCAGGTATATGAGTGACCTAAAGCTGCAAATTAAAACGGAGAGAGAGCAGTGCCAACTGCGAGCTGGGCAAGGATGCCAATTCCTCCTCCCCCTCCACCCCCTCCTGGTCCTCCTCCACCTCCCAGTTTTAATCAGGTGGGTAATGCTGCCACTCGGCTATCTCAAAACCTTAGTGGATATTTAAGGCTTCCTGGTATAAGCCATACCGTACTCAAAGACTTGTGGTGCAGGAAGATGGAGAATAAACAAGTCAAGTCCTATCAATTAGCTCTGATATTTGAGAGGCCTTCTGAGGACCTTAATAGCTTCTTGCTTTCTTGTCCTGGTTCAGTCAAAATCAGCGGTTCTCAATCAGCAGTCGATCGACCCTTTCACAGGGGTCGCCTAAGACCATCCTGTATATCAGATATTTACATTACGATTCATAACAGTAGCAACATTACAGTTATGAAGTAGCAATGAAAATAATTTTATGGTTGGGTCACAACATGAGGAACTGTATTTAAAGGGCCAGAAGGTTGAGAACCACTGGTCTAAATGGATGTTTGGACAGGTGGCATCAGAGTAGAAACTGATGTTTCCCTCCTAAAGCTTTGTTCTTAAAGGTCAGTACATCATTTCTTTGGCATCTTTGAGAAAAGGGGTAGCAATTTCTGGTCGTTGATTCTTTGCTACCATTTCATCTTCTCCAAATCAGTTAGTTTTAAAACCAAATCAATCAAGTCTAACACCCCATCAAGAAAGAAAGTTTATGGAATGTATTAGTAAGAAGACTTAAAGTGTCAGTAATGGGATGTTTAAAACCAGTGGGGCAGGGAGAGGTGGAGAAGGCGTCAGGGGTGATCACAGCCGGCAGTCAGGCACTGGCAGTGGGTGCGAGCGGCGGCTCCATTGCCAGCTGCAGGTGTGAGTGGGGCTGGCACTGGCAGCAGGTGCGAGAGGTGGCTGCCAGCCCTGATCACTCCTCAGGAGCAGGGGGAGGTGGAGAAGCCCTGAGCGGTGATCAGGGCAGGCAGCGGGTATGAGCCGCAGCTCCGGCGCCAGCAGCAGGCACGAGTGCTGGGTGGGACTGCGGCGTGGGAGCAAAGAATTTTCAGTAACCATCAGAGGCTCGCCCTGATGACAGCGACCCGCGCCCTGCCTCAGTCTGGCGCCCACCACCCCCTCATCTGCTCCACCATCCCACCACAGGCAACGCCCGCCATGTTCTGCGCACGCCCCCTGGTGGTCAGCGCACGTCATAGTGACCAGTTGTTTGGTTGTTCTGCTGTTTGGTCTATTTGCATATTAGCCTTTTATTATATAGGAGATTATAAGAAAACTAGAAAATACAGATAAACATAAATAATTCTTATCAGAAGTTAACTTTTGCTAGTATCAGTGTGTATCCTTCCAGAAATTTGCCATGTGTGGGTTTTTCTTCCAAATGAAATCTAGCTACTGTGCATTGAAATTTTTTATTTTGTTTTGTTAATCCTCACCTGAGGATATTTTTCTATTGACTTTTAGACTGGTAGGGAGGGGGAGAGAGAGAGAGAGAGAGAGAGAGAGAGAGAGAGAGAGAGAGAGAGAGAGAGAGAGAGAGAGAGAGAGAGAGGAGAGAGAGAGAGAGAAAAGAGAGAGAAACATTGATGTGAGAGACACATCAATTGGTTGCCTCCCGTATGCTCCCTGGTCAGGGCTAGGGATCTGAGAACAAGTCTACAACCGAGGTACATGCCCTCAACCCGTTAGTCCAAGGGCCAATGCTCTATCCACTGAGCAAATCCAGCTAAGGCCATTGAGCTTTTATTATGCACCAGACACTGCTAGGCTCTTGACAAGTATTGTCATTTCTAAAAACTACCTCATGAGGTAAGTTCTCAGGTTACTGATAGAGAAAACTGGAATCATGCTATAAATATTGTTTTATAATGTTTTTTACTTGATTGTGGTAAACATTTACTATCATGAAAAGTATTTACTTACACTTCTTTAAGAGCTTATCTGGCATCCCATTGTTGGTTATCATTGTTCTTTTTGGTTTAACTTCTGGATTATTTTCAGCTTTGTGCTATTATAAACTGTGTTTTTGCTAAAGTAGTAACATGTTTGTGCACTTATTCAATTGTTTTCTTAAAGTCAGTTCCTAGAAGTAGAATTCCTGTGCTAGACTTTTAAAAGGTGTTTAACACATAAATCACTTTCTAGAAAGATCATACCAACTTATCTAACTGCAGGTAGTACAAAAGAGTGCCTATTTCCCTGAATCCTTATGACCACCATTGGGCAGTTAGTTATTCTACACGTTTTTTGAACATTTGCCAGGTGCCAGGCACTGTACATCATTGCTCACTGGTTCCTGCCTTCATAAAACTAGCATTTTGTTGTTTGTTAATCCTCACCCGAGGATATTTTTCCATTGATTTTTTTTTTTAGAGAGTGGAAAGGAGAGGGAGAGACAGAGAAACACCAATGTGAGAGGGACACATTGATTGGTTGCCTCCTGCATGCACCTCGACCAGGGCCAGGGAACCTGCAACCGAGGTACGTGCCCTTGACTAGAATTGAACCCAGGACCCTTCAGTCCTCAGGCTAATGTTCTATCCACCAAGCCAAACCGGCTAAGGCAAAGCTAGCATCCTTTTTAGTTACAATTTTAACCTTCACCAATGTCATAGGTGGATAATGATAATGTGTTTTACCCTGTATTTCTTTTATTGTAGTTGATTTTTTTTCATATTTGCTGCCTTTTTTATTTTTATTTTTTAAATATATTTTTATTGATTTTAGAGAGGAAGGGAGAGGGAGAGAGACATAGAAACCTCAATGATGAGAGAGAATCGTTGGCCGGCTGCTTCTTGCAAGCCCCTCACTGGGGATTGAGCCAGCAACCCAGGCATATGTGCCCTGACTGGGAATTGAGCTGTGCTCTCCTGGTTCATAGGTTGACACTCAACCATGGAGCCACACCAGCTGGGTTCTTTGATTTCTTTTACATAGTATTGTTCATATTCTTTGCTTATTATCCTGTTGATTCCTAAGTCATCTTTGTATTTTAATGCTCTATAGATTTAGGACACTATCTTTTGTGTCTATCATATGTTACATTTGTCACAGATGATTTTTCCTCCTAGTATATCACCTGTTTATTTACTTATATTCCTAATAAATAATTTGTACTAAGCAAATCTGTTGATCTTTTCCTGTCTTTTATTTTTCTTTTCCTGTATTTTAGTTGTCATATTTAGAATGTTCTTCCCTTAGCAATTTTTTAAATATAGTATTTCTGTAGTTTTTACACTTAAATATTATAATTCAGCTAGAATTGTTTGAGAATAAGCTGTGAGGTAGAAATGTATTTAACTTTATTATTTTTCCCCCCCAAAATTACCAGTTGTTATTAACATCGTATTTAATAATCTTTCTGATGAAATATACTTTTATTATTTCTTATATAGATCTGGGCCATTTATCTAGCTGTCTATCCCTGTGTTCCTGTTGTAGTTGGTCATAGCATGTTTCAACATTTAAATGAGATAATGAAGGTATTGTGCTAAGGCCTGGCAGGGGTTCAGTAGATGTTTGCCTTGGTGATGCTGATGTATCTAAAGCATCTAACACACAACCCTAGTGCATTAGGTATTCAATAAGTATTAGTGCAGGCCTCCAATCAGAGACATCTGAATAGGAGGTACAGTAGGAGCAAAAGGACTAAGAATAATGGTGATGTACACCGTGGTGTGATGTGTGGCATATATATCTGATTAAGGTAGATAGGTATCTCATGGAACCCTCGGTTTGGCTTAAGGCATTTATCCCAAGCTTGTGATGAAGGGGAATGTTATGCTGAACTTCTTATATATTCCTCTTCCTCTAGGGAAACACAGAGCAGATCAAGCTGAGTAGAGATGAGCAGCGGGGTCGAGGTGCCCTCTTACAGGACATCTGTAAAGGGACCAAGCTGAAGAAGGTGACCAACATTAATGATCGGAGTGCTCCCGTCATAGAGAGTGAGTCTAAGCCTAGGACTGATTTGAAAACTTGGCTGGGCTGTCATTTTTATTGCTGGGTCTTGAGTGGGCGAGTTTTTTCCTGGGATGTCCTTTGATGATCTTCCCGTAACTTAGGAACATCTTTTTGACCTTTGGGAAGCACTCTCAGTAAGACTTCCATCTCCTGCGGTCACTAGTGCCTGTTGTGCTTGTTAGGGCACGTCCTTGGCTGTTCTCTGAGGAGACCACTACCGTCCTAAAAACCGCTCAGCGGAAGCCAGTGATGATTTCATAATTGCTGCAAGTGTCCGCTCCGAAAGGCCACTGTGTCCCTGGCCGTTCGCCCCTTAGAATCCTCGACTATGAGAGCAGAGCCCAAGGAACTCTGTTGAACATGTCTTTATCCAGGTTGTCCCTCACCCAACCAAATACGGGAAGATTGGCTCTTTGTTCCTTTGTTGTTTTTCTTTCGTCGCAGCAAAGACTTTCATCCCTACATGAAGCTGAGGAGCAGAGAGGCTTCACTTTTATTTTTTTAATGCAAAGGCAAAAGCAAGATTGGCTTGTTTGCAAATTAGAACCCAAATAGAGGAGGAGTTTTTCCTCAGGATTAAGTTGGTCACCAGCTTGGAGGATATGAAATGAAAGCTCTGACGGTTTGCTTTCCAGAACCCAAAGGAAGCGGTGGTGGCTATGGCTCTGGAGCAGGTGCCCTGCAGCCCAAGGGAGGCCTCTTCCAAGGAGGAGTGCCGAAGCTCCGCCATGTGGGAGCTAAGGACGTTTCAGGTATCTGATAAGTACTTTCTTACAATATTTCCCAAGTGCATTCATTTCCTACTGGTTCCAAGTGGTTCATCTGGGGCTGAGGAATGTGGTAGAGGTGGGAGGAAGGAGAGGGAGCAGGGGTGGAGTTATAGAGTAGATTAAAGCAAAGGCATTACATAAAAATGTATTCAACCTATATCAGCAATATTTGTTAGTGGGCCAGATTAAAACCCAGTACTATCCAAATACTTTCCCTGCTGCTGTGCAAGGAAGTGAGGCTGGGTGACTTAGAGATACTAACCAATGTATCTCTAGCTCTGTTGACCCAGTGTGCTGTCTGGTCTGTTTGTAGAGAACCTAGCTGGTAAGCCAGCCCTGCAAGTTCCCAGTTCTCGAGCTGCTGCCCCAAGGCCTCCAGGGTCCACAGCCAGTGGGCGCCCTCAAGATGATACAGACAGCGGCCGAGCCTCACTCCCAGAGCTGCCCCGGATGCAGAGGCCTTCATTACCGGACCTCTCTCGGCCTATCACCACCAGCAGTACGGGCATGAAGCACAGCTCCTCTGCCCCTCCTCCGCCACCACCAGGGCGGCGTGCCAACGCACCCCCTGCACCTCTGCCTATGCACAGCAACAAAGCCCCAGCCTACAACAGAGAGAAACCCTTGCCACCCACACCCGGACAAAGGCTTCACCCTGGTCGAGATGGACCTCCTGCTCCACCCCCAGTCAAACCACCTCCTTCCCCTGTGAATATCAGAACGGGACCAAGTGGCCAGTCTCTGGCTCCTCCTCCTCCGCCTTACCGCCAGCCTCCAGGGGTCCCCAATGGACCCTCTAGTCCCACTAATGAGTCAGCCCCTGAGCTGCCACAGAGACACAATTCTTTGCATAGGAAGACACCAGGGCCTGTCAGAGGCCTAGCACCTCCTCCACCTACTTCAGTCTCTCCTTCTTTACAGAGTAATAGGCCACCTCCCCCAGCCCGAGACCCTCCCAGTCGGGGAGCAGGTAAGTGCCTGCACACACTTTTTTTTCCTAACACACTGAGAGTTGAGCTTCTCTTTTCTCTTCACTCTTTCCCCCAGAGCTCTCCTTTAGTGACTTAAGATAAGAATTCACTTACTCATTCAACAGGCTTATTGAATGCCTTTTTGTGAGTCAGACTTTTTTGTTAGGGAAACAGCAATAAATAGGAAATGTAAAAAAATCCTGTTTTAGCATATAGTCAAATTAGTAAAAAATATATTTAAAAAATATATATACTAGTATGTAAATACATAGTATGTAAATACATAGTACGTAGGTGCTTTAGAGAAATACAAAGCAGAGAAGGGGGATAGGATATACTGGGGTGGGATGGGGTGATGATATTTCCAATTGCAGGGGTGGGGATGAGGTTAGGGTCAGTTTGGTAAAGACTGAAGACGGTATGGGAATAAGCTAAGCAGGCACTGAGAACAGCAAATGCAAAGACACTGAGACAGGACCAGAATGAGTGAGGGGAAGCGTGGCAGAACATGGCATCAGGAAGCTAGATTTCCACGGGAGAACATTGTAAGGCTTTGTAAAGACTTAGGGTTTTACTTTGTTGAATATTGGAAGCCACTGGAGGGGTTGGAACAGAGAAGTAGCATATATTTACCTTTAAAAAGGTCACCTTAGTTAAGCTGGGGTCGTTCAGTGGTTGAGCATCAGCCTATGAACCAGGAGGTCATGGTTTGTTTCCCGGTCAGAGCACATGCCTGGGTTGTGGCTCGATCCCCAGTGGGCAGAAGGCAGCCAATAAATTATTCTCTCTCATCATTGAAGTTTCTATCCCTCTCTCCCTCTCTCTTCCTCTCTCTGAAGTCAATAAAAACATTTTAAAAAATAAAATAAAAATGTCAGCTTTTATGTTGAGAACAGACTGCGGGAAGACAGAGGTGGCAAAAAGATGCCACTTATGAGGCTATTGCAAGAAACAGCAGGTGGGTAGGACCACAGCGGGTTTGGGGGAAGATACTCAGTTTTGGAGAACTCAAGTTTGAGATGCCTGTTAGACGTTCAAGAGGAAATAGTTAATTGGTGATTGGCTATCAACTCAGAAGTTCAGGGTGGAGGTCTGGGCTAGAGAGAGAAATTTGAATGATATTGAAAACGACATGCTGAGTCAGATCACCCAGGTAGAGAGTATAGAGAAGAGGTCTACACCTGGGGGCCCTCCTAGATTAGAGGTCAGGGAGATGAAGACTGCCAAGCAGGGCAAGCTGAGAAAGAGCCACTGGTGAGGAAGGAAGAAGGGAAAGGAAGAAAGAGGGATGGAGAAATTCCAAGATTGAGTGAGCCAAAATTCCTGGATATGAGAAAGCCCCAGACAGCTGTCCTGGTCTCCCTCACTCTGCTTTCAGCCATGCTATTTTGTAAAGAGAATACACAGTCTCATCTACCTCTTCTAGGGTTGTGTCCAATGCTATAGCTAGGTCAGTTAAGTTGAAGCCCGAGATGACATTGGTCTCAGCAATATGGGAATCTTTTTGGGGGACTCCAAACAACATGGGATCGTTTTGGGTATTAGTGGAGTGGTGGAGGGAAGGTGAAAGTAAAAGTCTAATTGGAATGAGTTCACAAATGCAGGAATAAGAGAGGACTTGGAGATAAAAATATGGAAATCCCTTAAGGGAGTTGGGGGGCATCGACCTATGAACCAGGAGGTCATGGTTTGTTTCCAGGTCAGGGCACATGCCGGGGTTGTGGGCTCGATCCCCAGTGGGGGGGCATGCAGGAGGCAGCTGATCAATGATTCTCTTTCATCATTGATGTTTCTATCTTTCTCTCTCTCTCCCTTCCCCTCTGAAATCAATCAAAATACATTTTTTTAAAAAGTGACATACCTATAAATGCTTTGGGAGACCAAAGAAGGAGGAGTTCGGAATAGAGTAGATTGCTTTGGGAAAGCCTTGAGAAGATGAAACTTGAGTTGAAGCTTAAAGGATAGCTAGGATTTGGTGGTAAGGGAAGAGGGGTGGTATTTCCGAGTATTGTGAAGGAGTCACAAGAGCAAAACATATAATTTGGTTTATTCAGCAAAGGTTGATTGAATGCCTACCATGTGCTGTACATTTGGTGTGGTTGGGTACTTAAATGATTGGACAATGCTCTCTGACTTTAATGAATATACAGTATACTGGGAAGGGGCACATCTAATGACTAATTACAGTACAATACAGGAGAATGGATGAGATACAGAGGTGACAGTGGGAGTGCAGACGAGAGGTACCTACCCCAGCCTAGAAATCAAGAAAGGAAGAGGAGACTGGCTGGTATGGCTCCATGGTTAGAGCATAGGCTTGCACACCACAGGGTCGTGGGTTTTATTCCAGGTCAAGGGCACATACCTGTGTCCAAGTGCCTGCAGGAGGGAGGCAACCAGTGGATGTGTCTCTCTCACATCAGTGTTTCTCTCTCTCCCTCTCTCTCTCTCTCTCTCCCCCCCCCCCCCCCCACTCTCTGAAAAGCAATGAAAAAAATATCCTCAGGTGAGGATTAACCAAAAAAAAAAAAAAAAAAAAGGAAGGAAGGTGAGATCAGACTGACTGAGGTAATAGGTTACTGTATAAGAAAGGAGGATAATTGGGGGAAACCCAATTGGGTTGGAAGCTAAGAGTTTGAAACTTTATGATGTAGGAACTGCAAAGCTCTTGAAAAAGTTTGAGCAAAGTGTGGGGAGACTAGTGAGTTGATGGTGCACACAGTGGATTGGTATAAGAGGTTAGAAGCAAAAAGAACATTTGGGAGGCTTTTTGCAGTGGAACAGACTAAGTATGAGAAAGTCCTGAATTAGAATTGTGGAGGAAGACATGGAAAAGCAGGAAAAAAATCATCAAGAATACATAGATTCTTTTTTTTTTTTAAATATATTTTATTGATTTTTTACAGAGAGGAAGGGAGAGAGATAGAGAGCCAGAAACATCGATGAGAGAGGAACATAGATCAGCTGCCTCCTGCACATCCCCCACCGGGGATGTGCCCGCAACCCAGGTACATGCCCTTGACCGGAATCGAACCTGGGACCTTTCAGTCCACAGGCCGACGCTCTATCCACTGAGCCAAACCGGTTTCGGCAAGAATACATAGATTCTTGACTGACTTGTGGGGAATGAAAAAGTCACGCATTTATTCTGAACTTTGGTAGAACAGGGATGGGAGGAGGGTGAATATGATATGTGACATGGTGCTCAGAGGCTCACAGAGCCTCTATAGCCAAACCTAACTGCTTTGGATTTTAATTGCAGCTCCTCCACCCCCGCCACCCATGATCCGAAATGGTGCCAGGGATGCTCCCCCTCCCCCACCACCATACCGACACGGGTCGGAACCTCTGAGCCGAGGAAAGCCCCCACCCCCGCCCTCAAGGACGCCAGCTGGGCCACCACCTCCTCCTCCTCCCCCCTTGAGGAATGGCCACAGAGATTCTATTACCACTGTTCGATCTTTCTTGGGTGAGTAGCTAGCTGTTTTAGTCTCATAGTTCCTGTGGTGACTTACTAACTCCTGTAGAAGGGGAATGGTCACTTACAGCTGTTGTTCACAGCAGTTCCTCTCCTCTCCTCTTTACATCTGACTTCTAATGCCTATCCATTGGTGTTCCTTTCCTTATGCAAATTCTAAGCATGGGTTGCTTTGGGATAGATTGAAGTAAAATCAGCAGGTATCATGCTAACTCTAAAGCCATTCTCTTGCTCCTTAAGGATCATTAGCTGTGGTTACCTTTAAGTCAGAGACTTCATCTTCTTCAGGATTACTCAGACAGGAAGTGAGCATTCCTCTAGGAAGGAGAGCTCCTTTCTGGCCCTTTAAAAACAAATAAACTTTCTTTCCAACTTGGGCCCGGCATAATGGCTCTCACAAAGAAGGGTGGCAAGAAGAGGGGCCCTTCTGCCATCAAAGAGTCACTGACCAGAGAATACACCATCAACATTCACAAGTACATCCATGAAGTGAGTTTCAAGAAGCACTCAAAGAAATGCAAAAATTGGCCATGAAGGAGATGGGAACTCCGGGTGTACACAGTGACACCAGGCTCAACAAAGCTGTCTGGGCCAAAGGAATAAGGAATGTCCCATACCATAGTGAGGATGAAGATTCACCAGGCAGTCTCTATATATTGGTTACCTACATACCTGTCACCACTTTTAAAAATCTACAGTTAATGTGCATGAGAACTAACTGCTGATTGTTGAAGAAAGTTATAAAACTGCCACACCAAAAACATCCCACTAGGCAGACAATATTTACCTACTAATCCAAAGCCACTAACTAGCTGTGTTACTTTAAGGAAGTTGCTTCACGTCTCTGGGCCTCACTTCCCTTATCTGTGAAATGAGGAGGTTGAGTAAATCAGGAGTGTGTCAGATTAACTTTTCCAAGGTTATCAATGAATCTTAGGCCCCACCTAAGATACATTTTTTTAACCTACCTCTCTAACTCATATTTCATCTCGTTAACTTCTTTAATTAGTTATTTATTCTTCAAATCTTCATTGTTGAAAGTATTAAATATGTCCCCCTTCTAGCCCGCTCCTTGCCCCAAGCCTTGTCTGTGTTCAAGGGTTACCCAAAGGTATCATTAGACTCCTGGGAAGATCTGTACAATTCCTTTCAGACCTAACACTCTTTTCTACCCTTGCTCTAGTGTATTCTGATTAGGTGGACCAGGGTTTTTGCTTTGAAGATCAAGTCCTTTGGAAGGTCACCAAGCCACACCCATAGAGCATTTGAGCCTTCTTATAGAGGGGCCATGAGTTGGCTATCCCAATTGTGTTGCAGAACTACATGAGGATAACCTGGGCCAAAAGGGAATTATCTGGTCAGAACTCTCACTCATTGTGACAAATATTCCCATTTTAGGTTAATTTCTACCAATTTGTAGATTCAGTTCAGTTGGTATCCCATGGTGATAGTCTCTAAGTTGGCTGTGTTAAAGAATTATATTTTTTTCTCCTCCCATTCAAACAGCTGTGCTCCTTTCCTGTTAGATGCCTGGTTTTTGGTGGAAATATTTTTTAAAACCACGTCAAGCCCTAGCCGGTTTGGCTCAGTGGATAGAGCATCGGCCTGGGGACTGAAGGGTCCGGGTTCAGTTCCAGTCAAGGGCACATACCTCGGTTACAGGCTCCTTCCTGGCTGGGCCTGGCAGGAGGCAACCAATTGATGTGTTTCTCTCACATTGATGTTTCTGTCTTTCCCTCTCTCTAAAAATCATTGGAAAAATATCCTCGAGTGAGGATTAACAAAACAAACAAATAAAAACAACCAGGTCACAGACTAATTCCTTAATGTAGAGAGCCTTTGAGCACATCTTCTGGGCATACAAGGCACATAGAGCAGTGCTATTGCTGTCCTTAGGAACCTGGGTTTAGTGGGCAAGGCAGGCCCTCACGTACATTAGAATGAATGGAGACCAATAAGGGGAGGTCAGAAGTGGCACGAAGAAGAGTCAGAAGGGTGATATGAATTAATATTCTGTTTCTTTTGTAGATGATTTTGAGTCAAAGTATTCTTTCCATCCAGTAGAAGACTTTCCTGCTCCAGAAGAATATAAACACTTTCAGAGAGTATATCCCAGCAAAACAAACCGAGGTGAGACGAGTAATCATGAAAGTTTTTTCATAATTGCATAAAAAATAGAATCAGTGTGCTTTTCTTAGAAATTTTCTTAAAATTTGTTTCTCCTCATCTTAATTTTCTTTAAAAACAAAAACAAAACCTAATCCCTCAGTGTTAAAGGTTAGCTTATAGAGCTTGTCTCTCATTTTAGGAATGTTTGGTTATACAGGATCTGGTGGGTAGTCTTGGGTATGTGGTTTTTATTGTTAATGTTTTTCAGCTGCCCGTGGAGCCCCACCTCTGCCACCCATTCTCAGGTGAAGCCTGGCTTGGTCCTGTTCCTCAGGAAAAGGATGGACCCTCTCCTCCTCTCAGATGGTCCTTCCCATTCCCCTGAAACCTGCATGAGAACTCCTGACGTGTTTCTCCATTGCAACCGACCTCTAGACTCCAAGCATCCTCCCAGCTCGCCTCCATCTATGCATCTCATCTTCTGGACTTGGTGATTGGACTCTATATTGACAGTAGGGTCTCAAACCCTGCGTCCATCCCTCCTCTAGCAATCCCTGCTAGCCAGATGAGGAAACAGCTTCCAAGTCGCCTGCTTTCCTCGTGGGGAAAGGTGCCTTGTTGTGATGAATTAACTCATTGTTGGGGCAGGGTGGAGAATGGGACTCCTACCTCCTCCTACCCACTTTGGGGGAAGCGTGGCGGGTATATTTCATCATTTAGGAAGCTGACATGGCTGGCCAGGACTTGGGGGCTGGGGACATTTTTAGTGAAACAAGAAAGGAGTTTGCAGAGAAGTGATCTGTTTTAAAGGTCAGGTTTGGAGAAAGGACAGGGAGTGGGTCTGCTTTATTTTCAGGGGCGTTTTGGTTTTGCTCTCACCCTGCCCCATCCCCTCTCCAGGGAGAAGTTGGATATAAACACTAAATACTAATCAGTTGAACTAAACAGCTAATAAAAAGGGAGGGTAAATAAACTGGCGAGCCTTTTAGCGTTAGGCAGTTTCCCTGCAGCAAAGGGACCAGGAGCCATTTGAGTCCTGGGGCTCCCCACCCCATTCCTCAGGGTGCTGGGCTGAGGGACACTGATTCTTCCCACCACCACCCAGGCCCTCAAGAGAAAAGTCACTTTTGTTCATTCCATGTTCACAAACTCCAGAAACTTCGGTGGGAGAGAGGAAGATAGGGCTGGGGTCTTGGTCTTATCTAAGACCTTGCGTCCACCTCAGTCTTTTCTGGCTGGTCCTGAAGGCCAGGGGTCCACTCAGTCCTGTCCAGGAACTACAGCCCTTGCTGGGTACGCCACGCTGACAAAGGGAAGGTGAAGCTTGTAGAGTTCACAGCCCACTCACTGAAAGGATCGTCCTATTCTTTTCTCTCCACCTTTGCCTTTCCAAGACGGAGGGGTGAACAGCAGAGTAGAGAACGGGGAGGAAGCTCATGAGTCAAAGATTCCTCTATGCCAAGAAGCACAGAGACTTTGATGAGATGACTCTCAGCCCAGTTATCTTCTTTGGCAGCCACCAATGTTGTGTCTTCGTCTTCCAGGTCCTAGTTCAAGAGCAGCAGAATAGGGCCCCTGGGCTCCACACACAGGTGTTGGGTTTGCTACTGACAAGTGCAGAGGCTACTCAAAGCTTGAAGTAAGAGCAAGGAGGCCCAGGTGACTTTTTGGGATGGTTGGGGAAAGCCTGTTAAAAAATGACATCACAGGCTTGAACTATTTTAGGGGCCTTTCCAGGCTATTGGATCATAGACTGAGGATCTGTGCGTGGTGCCGGGTGAAACCCAAGTCTTCCCAGTGCTAGAAGAGACAGGGCTCATCTTGGGTTATTTGTATGGGGTCTGCTATCCTTTATCATCTCCTGGACCATATTGCCTCTTGGGACAAGCAGTGATTAGGTCTATCATCACACTTCTCTAACCTTTATCATTCTTATTTTCAGACCTGTTAGTAGTTATCTCCCAGCAATGCCCCTGGCATCCTGAAGTGCATAGAGCTGAGAGAGGGGACACTAATGGAGGGAGAACAAGAGTGGCTACTGCAGCAGCGTTCCAGGGTAGATGCTGATCAGTTACTCAACTTGGACTGTGAAGTCTTCCCATTTATTTTTGAAATGGGAGTTGATGCCTTTTGTATAATGTTATAGAAATGTATTTTTTCCCCTTTCCTCAAACATAGAACATCAAAATAAGTATCATAAGTGAAAGCCAAACCACAGCTTTTCACTGGGGCTGATACCTTCCTCCCCTGTGACCTGCTGCTCATATTCCCCAGCATTTGGACTGTGTCACATGGGTATTGATTATTTTCATTTTCTTGGCCTCATGGGAAAAGGCCTCAGTCTAGATCTAGTTAGATGCATTTTCTTCAGCGCATGTTGGTGACACGGTACTTATTTAAATGTCTTTTGCCTTATACATATTTCGTCCCTCTGTTAATAACAGATTTATTATCATGTATATTTACTATTGAAGAATGGGAATGTGATCCTCATAGTTATTGATCTATTTTGTATGTTGTAAAAAGCTTGTAATATAGATTGAAGGTGGGCTGGCTGCAAGAGCACTACAACTTCTCACCTTTTAAATGGCTTTTTATCTGTTTATGGCAATGTTGTCTCTTCCGTGGGAAGTGGGTGGTCTCATGTTGAGGCTATTGCCCAGTCCCCTTAACCCCTTAACCCCTTCTCCCCTCCCAGAAGGAGGAGGCGTTGCCCAGCTAAGCAGGAAGCTGTGTTAAAAGCCCTTGTGTGGGTTTGGTTTCATGATGTTTTTCTCTAGGGGGGAAAACTTAATACTATAGTTGTTTCTTACTGCCCTTTCTGGGAAGTAGGGCAGTGGCCTCCCGGTTTTTAAATGAGCTTAGATGCCCTCCTTCCCCCCTCTTCTCTGGTCACCAAACCTGATCAAAGCACTTGGGTATTCCAGGTGTGGTTTCTCTGTCATGGGGATTTCCTCCAGCAACAGAGCCCTATCATTTTCCCAGCCTGGTTGCACAGAGAGAGGGTCGAGGGCTACCCCACCCAGTGGATGTGAAGCTGCTGTCTCCAGAAATTCATCCCAGTCCTTCCAGCTGGCAAAGGCAGAGACTAGCCACTGGCCATTGCACTGGGGGCACCCCCTCACCCCATAGTTTCCCAACTTGAAACCCAGATTTACCTCCAGGGAGAGGTGAGGAAAATTGTAAATAGACTTGCTACAGAGCAACTCAGGTTGGGGTGTGTTTTAATTCTCCTGATCACTTGAATAATCTGTAGGCTGAGTGCTTATGGGAGTGGGGGAGAAGGGTGGCTCCAGGGTCTGCTGCGGAGCTCTGGGGGTGGAGTGTAGGGCATCTGAGGCCCTTGGATGGCACTACACTGAGCTGTCTGTCCTTCTGGAAACCCAACCTACAATCAACCACAGATCAAATTCTTCACATTCCAGTTGTAGTTTCTTTCCCTATTAAATCTCAGTCCCTGGCTATGTAGTTAGGGTAGCTTTCTGGGCCACCCTAAACTTAGGGAGTGGAAGGCATTACAACTCTGCCTTCAAGACTCATCAAAATGAAACAAAACTACAACCACCTTCAAAACATACAAAAAAAAAAAAAAAGAATAACTGTTTAACTGAAGGAAGGGTTTGGTTCCATTCAACTCCACGTTCATTGTGCCTTTACTTGTGTTAGATTTCTGTGCTTTCTTCCTCTCTCCCTCTTTGAAGCAATTAAAATCTTCCTTGATAACTGCTGTTTCCTTCTTTCTACTCTTGTTTCTGACATCAGTGGGTTCCCTAATTATCTTAAATCTCATTTTACTGATGGCAGAGGGGCCAAGCCTACTTTTCTCATACCTATCTTTCGTCATTTCCCAACACTACCAGCATGGAAGTCAGTCAACACTGAATAAAAGACTAGAATGCATGTGTGAAGAGCGTGAGTGTGTATATGTGTGTCAGTTTTCTTTTAAAAAATAATTTATTGTGTGATTTATTTTGGAGTTGTATTCTGATTATAATGCTCCCTCTCCCAATTAGCATTGATTTTTTTTTTTCCAACCCCCTCAAAAATGTATAATCTGGTCTCAGGTTGGATTCTTCGGTACATTTGTTTCTCCTGGATGCTGTGCGGTTTAATTAAATGTTGCTTACAAACAAAACCAAAAACTGAAAACTGTGTACTCTTGTCTGGAATCTCGCCTCCTGTGGTGGCATAGAGAGGGGAGAAAACCTGTGACCGCATGTTCCAGGTTGTGTGGTCATTTGACGCCAGGTCCTCTCGGGAAGTAGGTCCACTGACCTGGGCAGAAGCATCTGCATCTTCTTAAGAGTTTTCGGTCCTCCCCTCCTGTGACGTTTTGAAAACCCCAGTGCTGGGTAGCCATACTGACTGGGTGATTATGATAGAGTTGGCCATTATATTTGCCACCTGAAACCCTTTTGCTTATGGTTTCGGGAAACCCAGACACCTCCTGGCCTTGTGTCTTTTCTTTGTGTCCCTTGTGATGCTTTCTGCCTGTGTTGCACGCCAGATTCGCACACTGAGGCGTGGAAGAAAAGGTGGAGGCAGAGCATGTAGATTGTGTGTGTGTCTGTTTGTATGTGGGTGTTGGCTGTTTTTCTTCACTACTTTTTAAGTTGGAATCTAAGCAGGCTTTCTTGAACTTTGACTTTAGGTGTAAAAATTAAACCAGACATTCTCTGCTTACTATGGTCAGCTGACACAATCACCACTAGGACTTACTGAGCTTCAACTGCACTTTCATCATGGGCAAAGGTCTTGAAATTGTTTCCCATACTGATTTCAGAATGGGTGTGTACATGAATCACTCTCACATACTTTAGATATCAAAATCTATGAGGCTCCTTTCATTTTCACCCATACTTGCCAAATTGGTCTAATTCCTGATTATTTGACCCATCATTGTTATTAATATGATTAATAAACTACCTATTTTGATTTGTTACTCTTGTAACTTTCAATAACCCTGAAATGGAGCTTGCCTAAATGACCCTCAACTTCCTAATGCTATATATAAGCTTTCTCCATCCTATTGGGATGGTCCTGCTAGTGTGTGTGTATGTGTGTGTGTGTGTACATGTACTTGTACAACAGGATGCCGGACAGGTCCTTCCAGTGTGATCTGATTCCTTCCCTCATGATACTGTGTATGAACTAGCAGTTGATAAGGGCAGTAGTTTGCCCAGTCTAATGATACTGGGACACTGCTGCTCACTGTGAATGTGCCTCTTAAGTATTTCCTGCCCCAACCCAGCCACAAACTGTGACTCACTGTAAAGAAAGCTGCTTGTCTCTGACTTCCTATTACTCTGCAGAGGTGAGAGAACTAAACTGTCAACCTCAGGACCCTAACTGCCCTCGAGGATAACTGGCGGGGAAATACTTCACCTCTGACATCCCTGGAGCCCAGTCTGCATTGTTTTTTACATATAATTGAATTTATTCTCCACTTGTAGGTTTAGGTGTGTGAGATTTAAAGGACTATATGGTATCTATCCACAAAAAAGCTTCATGAGAAAGGTGAATGCCTCACTTGGCAGGCATGTCCTTTCCATTCAGGAAGCACTTATTTCATACTTTACTCTATGCCAGGCATCTGTAATATGAAGATGAATAGGACAGGGCCTTTGCCTCCAGGGAGCTCAGAATCTAGTAGAAGACTTCAGGACAACTACCAAGAGAAACCTCTGCAGGCTATTAAAAGGCTTCATGGGCCTGGCCAGAGTGGCTCAGTGGTTGAATTTCGACCTATGAACCAGGAGGTCACAGTTAGATTCCCGGTCAGGGCACATGCCTGGATTGTGGGCTCAATCCCCATTGTGGGGCGTGCAGGAGGCAGCCAATCAATGATTCTCTCTTATCATTGATGTTTCTCTTTCTCCCTCACCCCTTCTCTCTGAAATCAATAAAAATACATATTTTTAAAAAAAGGCTTCATGGCAATTAACCAGGGAAGGAAGATGGTGAGGTATTCCAGACAGGAAATAGCAAGGACAGAGGCACAGAAGCAAGAAACCGCATGGTGGTGTGTGCAGCATGCTACTGGAATATTGAAAAGGGAATGCCTCAAGTCGGTAAGCTTTTAGAGACCTTTCAATCTGACATCCTGTGATTCTCGGCCTGCTTCTACAGTGGTCATTCACTCCTGCAAGCTCTTTTATAGACCAGTGCTATCCTTCCTGGTGTTTTCAAGGCTCCAATATGCATGTTAAGTACTTATAGCTTCCTCTGCTCCCTCCCTCCCACGTAACGGAGGGAGGTTCACAATTTCTTAAGACTGGTTGGGCACATGTTACCATTTCAGGTTACTAAGGACAATTTTCAGGTGCCCAGCTGTAAAAATAAATATGAGCAGTGAAGATTGCTTTTTAGGTTCTATTGCCCTAGTAAGATATAAAAAATACCATCTGGTCAAAAGCCTCCATTTTATTTTACTTCATTTTAAATATATTTTTATTAATTTCAGAGAGAAAGAGAAAGGGAGAGAGAGAAAAACATCAATGATGAGAGAATTCTTTGAATGGCTGCCTCCTGCATGCCCCACACTGGGGATCAAGCCAGCAACTCGGGCATGTGCCCTGACCTGGAATCGAACTGTGATCTCCGGGTTCATAGGCCCATGCTCAATCACTGAGCTATGCCAGCTGGGCAAAAAGCCTCCATTTTAGGCCCTAGCTGGTTTGGCTCAGTGGATAGAGCCTCAGCCTGCTGACTGAAGGGTCCCCGGTTTAATTCCAGTCAAGGGCACATGCCCGGGGTGCAGGCTCGGCCCCCAGTCGGGGGTGTGCAGGAGGCAGCTGATCAGTGATTCTCATCATTGATGTTTCTATCTCTCCCTGTTGCTTCCTCTCTGAAATCAATAAAAAATTACATATATATGTATATTTTTTAAAGCCTCCATTTTAGGATAACACTTTTACAGTCATGGCTACCTAATCTCTTCACTCTTACAGTTTTCAGCTCCTGGAAAGCCTTCCCGATACGTGCTTCCTAACCATCTCTCCCTATTTAGAAGGCCACTGTGGAACCTGCATCTGTCTAATCCTCCCCCATGTTTAATGGTTGAGAGTTTGATTTCCTGTCAGACTTTCCCAGTTCAAATTCCAGCTCTTCCACTTACTAATGTGTGAAATTTACTCAACCCCTTCTATTCCATTTCCTCATTTGTAAAATGGAAATAATGCCAACTTCATGGGGTGCTTGTGAGAATAAGGTGACATAGGTAAAATGCTTGAACTCAGTCCCTGGCATACACTTAAGCACTCAGTACTGGCTCTTCTCTACTATATGAATTAACTACAATTAACTGACGATTGTAATATTGCTTTCCTGTTTCTCAGCTTTATTGCTCTATTTTATTTGATATTGAAGGATGAAAGATAAATGCTTACCATCACCTAGAATTGGGTTTTGGCCTTTAACAGAATCTGAGGCATAGCTGTTATTAGCTTTGGAAACTGGCCTATAAATTACTGCTCTAATTTATATTTTTCATTAAAAGCTCAGCTTGCCTCTTCTTCTATAGCCATCTTCTCTGGCCCTGAAACCCTAGTGTTTAGCCATAAAAAAAAATTTTTTTAAATGAAGGGGTCATAATTCTCTCCACTCCCTACAAAGTGTTGATTAATGGGATTAATGATAAGAAGGTACACAATATATTCTTACCTTTAACAAAATAAAAGCAAAGGCCTGGCTTTATTTCTCACCTTTGAAATACAAATCGGGAATATTATAATGAGGGGTAGTATATTTCGCTATGCATGCGTAGAACTTTACCAAAAAAAAAAAATTGGTTTGGGTGTCAGGAAATCTGGGATCCTAGATCCTTCAACAAGATGCTGTGACCCCTAATTGACCCTATGCACATTTGATTTGTGCCTTGCAGGGTTGAGTAAAGCTCCTAGCATCATATCTGACTCCCAGAACCGTCCCCAAAATGATAGGTATTATATAGTAGCTCTCTAAAAATGTAGCCCATTAGGATAACGAAAATGGGTTAAGTGCAGCACTGAGGAGCAACCACATCTTTGTACCTCCCATCGAGAGAAAGGCATGGAAATAGAATCGCGTGCGGCAAAGACTACATCTCCCATCGAGCTTTGCGGCGTGGCCAGTTCGCCTCACCCAGCGTCGCTCCCTTCACGTCTTTCCGGCGGAGGTCCCGGATGTAGATGGGCACCCTCCGCTCAGTAGGCGTGGCCTTCAGAGGGCTCCGAGACCTGGGACTCTCTTATTGGTTGTGCATTGGGGAGGGTGGGCGTTGGCCTAGGCGCGCGGCATTCAGGCGACAGCCAATTAGAAGCCTGTCTGGACTTTGGCGGGAGGCCGGAAAGCTACAACTGTGCACATTTGGCGCGAATGTGTCTGGACTTGGCTGCTGCCGGTTTGTCCAGGAGCTTGAAAGAATCCCTGAAGCCTTGCGCGAGAGAGGAGAGAAGGATCCGGTACTGAGGTGACGCAGCCCTGTGGGGTGGAGAGGAGAGGATACCCCGGGGCGCCTGGGGTCAGAGAAGTAGGGGCGCTGAGTGACAAGGCCCGAGGGTGCCGGTGATGCCCGAGGTGAAGTGAGCGGAGCAGAGCCCAGATCGCGGGAGAGAGGTCGGGGAAGGGACGGGAGGGGAGGTGGGCGCTGTCGGAGCAGCCTGGCTGGCAGTTGTGTGTAGGTGATGCAGGGGGAGATGTTCCGGGTGGGGTTGCGAGCTGTGCGGGGTGGAGACAGTGCTGAGTGAGGCCTGGGGGTGCGTGGGGCGAGGCTGGAAGGGGCTGGGTGAGGGGATTAGGAGTGCGATCGAGACCCATCAGGATACACTTCTGGCATCGCTCCAGCGAGTAAGAACGTGGAGCCAGAGTGCCTGGTTCGCTGTGCCTTCGGGCCCCTGTGCTCTCAGTTTTCTCGTCTTCAAGGTCGTTTTAATAATAGTACCTTCCTCGGAGGCAGTTGGTTGTGAAACTCAGATGAGGCGATACCCGAACTGCTCCGAACAGCGTCGTACGCAGAGTCGGCAGACACGTTTCTGCTCTTATTGCGTCGATGGGGGTGGGAGGCAGAACTGGGCGCTCCAATATCGTTATCATTTACTTACTCGATAAGTGCCGACCGTCGGCATGAATTCCGTGCGAGGTCCTTCCCTTCGGTGTTACGTGTTGACTGGCTCTCCCGTTCTCTTTTCCGTGCCCAGCTGTGCGGCCATCATGCCTCAGACACGATCCCAGTCGCAGGCCACCATCGCTTTTCCAAAAAAGAAGCCGCCTCGGACCGTGGACAAAGCTAAAAGCTGCAGTGACACCAAACTGGAGCTGACCAAGGGCCAGGCCACACCCCGGACTCCCTGTGCAAAAAGCCTGCCCCTCAGCCCCAGGAAACGTCTGGGTAAGCCCCCCCTTCTGAGCCCTCTGCGCCCCGCAGCCCTCCACCTCCCTTTACGCAGCGATAAGAATGCCCAGTCCCCGGAGTATTCGCTCTGGGGGTTTTTCAGGACGATGGCCGAGTTCTCGCAGAATTTCAGAGTTAAGATCACTTTCTGCAGTATTTAATAGGCCTGATCTTCAGTGTCTTCATCGAACTCAGTGCTGTTGGTTATTTTAAACGACCTTGCATGCATAGCCCATGGACACAGACAATAGTGGGGTGAGGGCTGGGGGTGAGGCGGGGAGGGGGCTGGGTAGGGGTGGGAACTGGGGGTGGGTGGGGGACATCTGTAATACTGTCAACAATAAAAAATAAACTTTTTAAAACAGTGACCTTGCAGTTAACTGTACTGTATAGTATTGTTGAAACTTGCCTTAATGGTGGTGAAATTAAGAGACACGGGTGATGCTCTTGTTTTAGAAAGGCCGTTGGGAATCCTTTCCTGTGTTAGAGCGTTTGTTTTTAATGAGGGGTGGTTGGGTAGGAGCATCCGGAGACATTTTTGGTTGTTGACACTGCCGTGTGCTTCTGGCATAACGGATAAAGACCAGGGATGCTGCTAAATATTCTACCATGAACAGGGGACACGCCCAAGGATTATTTGATCTAATATATTAGTGGTGCCGACGCTGAGAAACCCTGTTTTAGAACCATCTTAGAATTTCATCCCACTCAAACCCATTTGGTTTCTACCCAACAATAGTGAGACTCAGTGTTGCCACCTGGTGGCCAGTATTTGCTTCTAAAATGAGAGGCTTTTTATTTTGGTGGCTTTGGCTGAGGTGGGAATTCACCTCTTTCTGGGGGAGGCAGGGATCTTTGCAAGTCCTTTTACTAATCACTGCCACGAACGACCATGCTTTGATTTTAATGTGTTTCAGGTGATGACAACCAGTGCAACACTCCCTGTTTATCACCCTGTTCTCCGCCAAAGCTGGGCAAGAAAGAGAACGGTCCCCCTCACTCACACACACCCAGGGGACGCAAATTGGTATTTGACAATCAGCTGACAGTTAAGTCTCCAGGCAAAAGAAGACAAGCCAGAGTTCACCAAAACAAAATATGTGCCTCCGTTCAAAAAGGTCCAGAGGTCACAACAAATTCTGAGCAGAGATGTCCGCTGGAGAAAGAATCCGCCTGTGTGAGGCTGTTTAAGCAAGAAGGTTCGTTCTCTCACAGCAGCTGTTACTGCAGCCTTTAAACAAGGCTGGCAGGTCCCGATGAAACCCATTGGGTCTTCTCGGCCGCCTCTGTTGTATCTAATTGTCCTTTCATGTCTGGCACAGGCACTTGCTACCAGCAAGCAAAGCTGGTCCTGAATACAGCTGTCCCAGATCGGCTGCCTGCCAGGGAAAAGGAGATGGATGTCATCAGGAATTTCCTGAGGGAGCACATCTGTGGGAAAAAAGCTGGAAGTCTTTATCTTTCTGGTGCTCCTGGAACTGGAAAAACTGCCTGCTTAAGCCGAATTCTGCAAGACCTCAAGGTATTTTGAGAGTCTGAATTATGATGCTCTTGCTAAAATGGCACTTAGTTATTAAGGGTTAAGAAAAAGTAGAAGTCTTAGGTGACGTTTCCCCCAAAAAAGACGTTTTCAATTTCATTGTCTAAATCTTTCCAAATGAAAGGAGAGCTTACTCTTTTGTATGCTGTTGACTCCTCAGACACTTCAGGTTCCATCAAATCTTTATCCAAGGCTAAAATTACTCCTATGTTTGCATTTTTCTAGAAGGAGCTGAAAAGTTTTAAAACTATCATGCTGAATTGCATGTCCTTGAGGAGGGCTCAGGCTGTATTCCCAGCTATTGCTCAGGAAATTTGTCAGGAAGGAGTATCCAGGCCAGCTGGGAAGGACATGATGAAAAAACTGGAAAACCATTTTACTGCAGAGAAGGGCCCCATGGTGTAAGTATTGCTCTGCCGCGTGCTGCCCTCTAAAAATCTCCGGGGTCTCTCACCCACAAACTCACATTCTAATCTCTTGAATTTATTGGTTTATAAAAAGACATCCTATGTAATAAAAGCCTAAAATGCTAAGTGTCCAACCGTTTGTTCAACCAGTCACTATGATGCACACTGCCCACCAGGGGGCAGACGCTCCAACTGGTAGGTTAGCTTGCTGCTGGCGTCCAGACAATAGGGACTGGGTGAGACGGGCCAACACACCCTGGAGCCCTCCCATGGTCCCTTTCTGGCCCCAATCGTGCACCGGTGGGGTCCCTCGGCCTGGCCTGCGCCCTCTCGCAATCCGGGACCCCTCGGGGGATGTTGGAGAGCCAGTTTCAGCCTGATCTGCATAGGCCAGCCCAAGGGACCCCCACCGGTGCACCCGGCCTTTAGTTTCCCTATATTTGCTCTATGAGTGGTAGTTACATAAGCTTAAAGGGAAAGAAGAAAGGAAAATGACACCTAGTTTTAAATTGGAAAAATGTTTTTCAACTAAGTGCTTGAAAAACCTATAATTGCCGTAGCCGGTTTGGCTCAGTGGATGGAGCGTGGGCCTGCGGACTGAAGGGTCCCAGGTTCGATTCCGGTCAAGGGCATGTACCTTGGTTGCGGGCACATCCCCAGTGGGGGGTGTGCAGGAGGCGGCTGATCGATGTTTCTCTCCCATCGATGTTTCTGACTCTATCCCTCTCCCTTCCTCTCTGTGGAAAATCAATAAAATATATTTTTTAAAAAAACACACAAAAAAACCTATAATGGTACTTTTTCATGATGGTGGAGGGGGGATCATTTGTAACAGTGACTGGAGACAGGACAAATTATGATCTTCAAACTGATCTCTGCTGTAGGAATGTGGCCTAGAGTCAGCCCAGATCAAACAGATTGGAGAGTTAAGAAAGTGAACGCGGGTACTAACTGTTTCTCTTTCCATGTAGTGTGTTGGTGTTGGACGAGATGGATCAGCTGGACAGCAAAGGGCAGGATGTATTGTACACACTGTTTGAATGGCCCTGGCTAAGCAATTCTCGATTGGTGCTGATTGGTTAGTGCCCAGTTGTTACCGTGACATGGTGACTGTAAAGAATTCTTTTTTAATCTCTTTAGTTTATTTATCACCTATTACTTTATTTTAAACCAGATTTCTTATCAAAATAAGAACATTACTCTAAAATAATAGTAATTTTAATCTAAGGAAGATCAGTTTGTTAAGTCTGAATAGAAATGACATATACTGCATTTCAGAGACACCCAGTGTTGATTTTTGGAATATCTGATTCTGCTTATCGGTGAACAATCCTAATATACATCTTACCTAATGAGTTTTGGGCGGGGACAAGGGGGCAGCAAGTGGGAAGCAACAATTGGAATACTGGATTACAGCTAGAAATTTTATTCAGCTTTTAGATGGTTTATTTTTCCTTGTAGGATGATTTGATGGTTAATGTTATTTATCTCCTCCGCAGGCATTGCTAATACCTTGGATCTCACAGACAGAATTCTGCCGAGGCTTCAAGCTAGAGAAAAATGCAAGCCACAGCTTTTGAACTTCCCACCTTATACCAGAAATCAGATAGCCACTATCTTGCAGGATCGACTTAATCAGGTGAGTGATAACCATTACCAAATTGCATGTTCCTTGGATCACCTGTGTTGGAAAAATCTAACAGTAGCTCTAAATATTTTGTTTGGGTGGCATTACTAACCATGGAGTTCCTATGGGCCATAGGGAGAACATTTTTATAAGAATTTTCACCCATGGCTCCATGTATTGGGTGCCTCCGTGTTGAAATAAAAATAAGAGAGGAATCCCTCAAATGCTTCTTCAATTAGACCTTTCAAAACAGGGCCTAAAGAAAACGTTCTCTTTGGGAAATGACCAAATCGGTTTTATTTTAGTTTAGTTTTGTTAATTTAAGGTCTGATTGCTTTCTTTTTTTCCATTTATGGACATATATGCCAGTCTCATAAGTAAATCTCCATTTACTTACGAGCAGAAAAGGCATCTCTTAGACCCTACAGGGTGGCCAATCAAACTTAGACTTCAATGTGAAAATATTTGTGCCTGGGATCTAAATTACAAAGTGGGGGACTCATAGTTCAAACTGTCACCTTCTGTGTCTTGTCCAAAGGTATCCAGAGATCAGATCCTGGACAGTGCTGCGATTCAGTTCTGTGCCCGAAAAGTCTCTGCTGTTTCTGGAGACGTTCGCAAAGCACTAGATGTTTGCAGGTGAGTTATGGCTCTGTTGGCTGCTTTTATTAAAAAAAAGAAATGCTGTTTAATTGTCTCGTGTAACTCAAGTGAATGTGGCTTAAGAGGCTCCGTTCTGCCACTTTTTTATGCTCAGAAGAGAGGACTTGTTTCTCAGTGGGGAGTTCTGCATTTCCACCGTGTTAATGTCTGAAACATTATCAGTCCATTACCTACAGAGGGAGGAACAAATGAGATGTTGCTGGCACTCCCTGTGGTGATTATAGATTGGTTAATTACATTTGTATTAAAAAAGACTCCAGTTTACTTTTCCATTAGCTGGTCTCAAGCAGGTTTATTTATGGACCTGAACCATCTTTGCCTTTAGACATTTTTTTCCTCCCTTTGCTTTTTTTTGTGAGCACCCCTTCCTTCAGTCGGTGGTCCCCACAGTTGTACTCCAGCCCTCTCTCCCTTCCCATCCCCCTGTCCCTCCTGCTGCGGAAAGCCTCTGTGCTGACTGATGAAATTTCTTCCTTCCCAGTAGGGGCACTGGGCCCATTAAAATGATACTTGCTGTGCTGGCCTGCTGGTCCTGCCTCCCCCCTACTGCCATACAGAAGATCCAGGTCTGGCTTCTGGCTTCCTGTGGGCAAAGTAGTTCGGAGAGAGCAGTGGGAGTGTAAGCTCTGCCTACTGCTAGATGGCAGGATCCTGGCTGGATCTGAAAGTTTCCCCTAGTCAGCAAACTGCTCTGGGAAAGACCAGCTCCAAGCAATAGTCCTGAGGCTGGTGCGGTTTAGCCTACACAAATGGCAGTATCGAAAACGGAGCACTGCCCTTTCGGGTCTGGTGTGGATGGGTGGTACCGGCCGTCTTTAGTCCACTGCCCACACTCTGCATTCTCTCTCCTATCCATGACGTTTTCTCCTCATCGAAGGTGTTATCATTGGCTCGATGTATGGTGGCCTACTTGGCGTCTCTGAGAGGAAAGCGTGTAGTGTTGAGGTTCTCAGATTGCCTGGTCTATGATTTATTTCAGGACAACTAAGTCTCCTTTAGCTGAGACATAGCCTCGTTCTGTTTGGGGGCTTTGAAATTATAAAACATGTTTTTTGTTAATATGTCTGTTTTCGAGCTTAGTGGTTTGGTGTGGTGTTTGGCTTGGCTCAGCCTAAATTAATTTTAGGAATATTTTTTTATAGGAGAGCTATTGAAATTGTAGAGTCGGATGTCAAAAGCCAGACTATCCTCAAACCGCTGTCTGAATGTAAGTAGTTTATCTCCTTCCCATCTTCCTTTGTAATAGAAGCTTCACTTTTTTTTTTTTTTAAGCTTGCTTCACTTTTCTGAGGAAAGAGCTAGAAAGGTGTAATGAACATGGTTAAATCTACACCCGTTTTTATGTGTGTGACTGTGTGTCAGCTTTATTTCAGTCTTGCCTGCAGTACTAAATTTCGTGCATTACTGGAAATGAGTTATCCACAGTGTTACATAAATGGTTGGGACAGAGTAAATTTTCTTTCCAAGCTCTAGGAATGGAAACTGTAAACAGGAAGGCTGGCTCAGCTTCTCTCTGGGTGCTGAAGTTGTGTGCGGTTTAGGTCTCCGTACAGGTAAAAGCAGAGCCTGCTAAATAAGAGGCAGGCAGTGAGAGAATTGAGTTCACCTTGGGATATCTCAGGCCTTTAAACAAGTCTAGGAGGATGGAGGTATAAAGATGATATTGCTGCAGTAAACGGCAAGCTGTTACAAAAATGGAAACATTAATTTTCCTTTTCCTTAGCGGTGGCAGATATAAAATAGCCATGAACGACATATCTTGGCGGTGCTTAATATCCAGGGTTAGTCTTTAGAAGCGGAACACCCTGATTTGATTGTTTCTTCCTTCATTCCTGCCCTGGTTGAAAGTTATTAAAATTGTTTCTAGCACTGTAGTTCCACAGAGAACACTTGCTATTTTTCATCACCTTGTTGAAAGAAAATTAATAAAAATACTTCAGAAGTAGCCAAACTTAGTGCTTAGGATTATTCCCCTTTTTTTTCTCACTACCAAATGTGTCGGCGACCCCTGTGAGCACTGCCGGCACACACAGAGCTAGAATGGGTTATAAGTTCCTGGTGTAAATTGTTGGACTAATCTAATTCCTTGACCTCTGGTATATGTGATTAGCTCTTAATGGCTCTAGAAAGCTATAGGGAGACTGACTTCAGCTCTATACAGGGTGTGGCAAAAATAGGTTTACAGTTGTTCATATGGAAAAATAATACAGCCCTAGCCAAGTGGCTTGGTTGGAACGTTGTTCCAATATGCCAAGGTTGCAGGCTTGATGCCTGGTCAGGGCACATACAAGAAGCAACCAGTACCTGGCCGGTGTGGCTCAGTGGTTGAGTGCTGACCCATGAACCAGGAGGTCCCAGTTCGATTCCTGGTCAGGGCACATGCCTAGGTTGCAGTCTTGATCCCCAGTAGGGGGCATGCAGGAGGCAGCCGATCAATGTTTCTCTCTCATCATTGATATTTCTATTTCTTTCCCTCTTCTCTGAAATCAACAAAAACATTTTAAAAAGAAAAGAATCAACAAATGAATGCATAAATAAGTGGAACAACAAATTGGTGTTTTTCTCTGTCTCCTTTTCCCTCTCCCTTCTCTTTCTAAAAATCAATAAAAAAGATACAATAATTAATAAAAAATAATACAAGAATAAGTGCTGTTTTGCGTACTCACAACTGTAAACCTACTTTTGCCCCGCCCTATATCCTAGTAAGACACTTTCTAATAAGTAGCACTAACTGAGTGGGTTCCCATCGTGGGTTCCCCAGCATTGAAGATGCTCAAACAAAAGCTGGATAGATGACCACTTGTGGGGGTTGTTTTAGAGGGCTCAGCCATGGGGTAAGGGAGCAAAACTAGGCTCAAAATTCTTTCAGCCTCACGATTCTGCTACTTGATCAGTGATCTCCCGTTTCTCCACTCCTGTCCGTCCTCTGCAACATCCCGTTTGTTGTAATGAAATAGAAGCAAATGGTTGTGGGACAACTGCACGTGATCTCAGGAAGTAACTGTAGGCAAAGGTTGTTACAGAGCAAACCCCTCCTGTCTTGCAATTCATGCATCTCCAAACAATGAGGCCATAGTCCCATGCAGCTTGCTGGCTGTTTCCCAACCTCCGGCCTCTGAGATGGTGCTATCTGCTAAGATATCCAATGACCTTTTCTCAAGTGTAGAGATCAGCGTGGGCAAGTGAACCGAACCTCAAAGGTCATTTGTGGAGGCTCTCGGAGACTTACATAGGATTGACTGTACTGCCCACATTTAGCCACTTGCTTGAGTCAACATATTAGGTAATTTTTCCAGCTTTTTTCTTAGTAACTGGGCATCTTTGCTTCAGGGTTCTGTTTGTCTTTACCTTTGAGATATTAGGAACCCCCAAGCAGGAGACAGTAGTTCTTTGTCTGATCTTTATTCTTTTATGAAGTGGGTTTTTGTCTCTCTGAGATTAAATTGTGTTCCACAGGGCACAGTAGCTCACCATTCTGCCCAGAAAAAGGATATGCCTCCGTTGAAGTTACCCACGGTCCCCTGGTCTCTTGGTGAGGACAGCATTGTCTCTCATCCTTTCGTTTCCAGTTACAGAGCTGGAACCTCTGCTTTGCCACGACATGACTGCACTTGAATTTTCTTCAGCTAAAACTTAGTCTCATCTGTCGCAATACACACAATTGTAAAAATCTAATTAAGTTCCATGTATGTATTTATAGGTAAGTCATCCTCGGAGCCGCTGGTTCCGAAGCGGGTTGGCCTCAGTCACGTATCCCAAGTCATTTCAGAAGTTGATGGAGACAGGATGACTTTGATCCAAGAAGGAGCACAAGATTCCTTCCCCCTTCAGCAGAAGATCTTGGTCTGCTCTTTGCTGCTCTTGACCAGGCAGTTGAAAACCAGAGAGGTCACTCTGGGGAAGGTTAGTGGGGAATGTCCGCAGATGGAGCTGGGGGAGAGGTGAGAATCTGCTTTGCGGAGCAGATATTTTCCAAAAGGCCTATCACGCTCCAGCTGATAGGAATTAAAAATGGATTTTTAACAGTAAGAATAAACACCGGAACCATGTAAAAGGCAGCTGACTTTATTTCCCTTGGGTTGTGGTTGAGAATTGACTATTAATCTTCTCCCCTTTCATTTCTGCCTCTCAACGAAATATAGAGCCCTTTCCTACATGACAGTAGAGGGTTTTGGCAATATCTACAGGATGCCCGTTCAAGGGTCCTATTGAAAAGAGGGAGGATTGGGTACTGAGATAACTTTTGTTTGCAAACCCAGACTCACATTCTTTCAAAGATTATAAATAGGTTACAAGAGATAGGACTTCTAAACATTTGTTCTCCCGTTTCCCAGTTATACGAAGCCTACGGTAACGTCTGTCGCAAACAGCAGGTGGCAGCTGTGGACCAGTCAGAGTGTTTGTCACTCTCAGGGCTCTTGGAGGCCAGGGGCATTTTAGAATTAAAGAAGAACAAGGAAACCCGCCTCACAAAGGTACAGCCAACTGCTTCTTTGTGGCATTCCTTTTAATTGTCCTGTTTTGCAGAACTTGTGTTTTGCTAGAGTAAAGAGTTTAAAATGACCGTAATTAGATACACAATTTGTTTCTTGTTCGGTAGAGTTTAAGATCTGTGAGGATGGGACTGGGGAATGAGTGAGTTTTTTTGTGTGGGGGCCACTGCAAAAGCAGCGTTTAACGTGCTCGCCTCTTGTGAGAAGGGGTTAGCATGGAAGACCTTTATGTACTACAGACTTTGCTTTTGTGAGTTCTCCACTGTGAAAAGCTTTGTTCTCTTTTTTCCAGGTGTCTTTGAAGATTGAAGAGAAGGAAGTAGAGCATGCTCTGAAAGACAGAACTTTAATTGGAAATATCTTAGCTACTGGATTGCCTTAAAATCTTTTATTTTTCATACTACCCACCTGAAAGTATCCAGTGTTATCTAGAACGTTATAAAGTCTTCGTGTTAGTACTTTAATATATTCAGGTCTGAAAACAGTACTCTTTTTACTTGAAAATGATCAATTTTAATTTATAGATTCAAGAATGTTTACACAGAATATAACATCTTTGGGTTTTATTATTTTGGGGGGAGTGTTATTTTTATGCATTAAAAATGAGGGTCTTATTACTTTTATGCATTAAAAATTACCAAGTAGATCCTTTTAAATTATATTTACTACCTTAATAAGCTTGCAAGGATATAGATTTATGTTGTGGAATGTGCGTATATTTACCTCTTTGTTCCCTCAAACATTGGTGTATTTGAAAGAACTTTGGCACTCAAATCAGAAGAATGAAAAAGGGTGATCCAGCAAAATAAGCAAGTCCTCGTGGAGATGTGGAGGACACTTCGTGATCAAAGGATTTCTTTTTCTTTTTGGAGTTTCCTGTGTTTGCGTTGCAGATACTTCCACATTGTGGCATTTTAAAGACTCACTTGAGTTCCTTAGGCACTCCCCAGGGAGTGGGGGTAGTAAGCAGAATGTAACTCTACAGATTGTGAATATATTTATTTTCAAGTTGCGTTCTTTGTCTTTGTAAGCAATCACATTTCCAAAGAACTCAAGCTTTCGTCGTGGAAATTCCTCCCTAAACTGTCCCAGTAGTCTTGTCGCCCTCAGATGAAGCTGCTTGTCTCAAGATGCCTTCGTTTGGGGTTGGATTTTTATTTAAACCTCATTTTTCTAGTCTTGTTATCAGCGGTTCTCAACCTGTGGGTCGAGACCCTTTGGGGGTCGAATGACCTTTCACAGGGGTTGCCTAAGACCATCAGAAAACACATAATTACAGTGGTTCTCAACCTTCCTAATGCCGCGACCCTTTAATACAGTTCCTCATGTTGTGGTGACCCCCAACCATAAAATTATTTTCGTTGCTACTTCATAACTAATTTTGCTACTGTTATGAATCGTAATGTAAATATCTGATATGCAATATGTATTTTCATTGTTACAAATTGAACGTAATTAAAGCATAGTGATTCATCACAAAAACAATATGTAATTATATATGTGTTTTCCGATGGTCTTAGGCGACCTCTGTGAAAGGGTCGTTCGACCCCCAAAGGGGTCGCGACCCACAGGTTGAGAACCGCTGTGTTAGATACATTAGTTCATATGGTTACTCGAGACTCCTCTTTTCTGGGTTTGTTTTCTGGTGGCATAAAATGGCAATTTGAGATGGGAACACCAGAGGGCACCATTACAGCACTGACTGCCTTGACAGTGCAGGCATGGGGCTGCCGTTTTGAGAAGGGGAGACTTAAGTTTGATTCATTTGGGAGATGGCTGTAGTTTTATAACTCGAGCAAATCCTTGGAATGCAAACCATATGTGACATGGATGGTCTGAGAACCAGTGACCAAGTCTGTTCCCTGAGCTCTTCTGCCTCCTGCCTTTCCAGCATGGACTTGAGTTTGGAAACCTGATATGTGTACAAATGATCTGTTGGCCACTGTTTCATTCATGCTGCCCACTGTATCCTTGCAATGTGATCTGGGCTACAACAGGTGGTACGGGATAGAAGAAGGGCATGCAGAGAGCCCTCTGAAATGAACACTACCCACGGGTGTGTAGCAGGGCACAATCTATAGACAGGCTGAATGTTCTCACACGCTTGGCGGAGAAGTCATTCCCTCTGAGGGTAATTTGCGAGTGGAGAACGCAGTGTTATACCTCGAAGCGTGGAAAGTGTCTGGGGCTATAAGGGTTAACAAGCATAATTGCAAAGATTGTCCGAAGGCTGATGGAAAGCAGAGACTGAATGGGATTGAGAACAGATGCGAGGCTTGATTTAAATTACATTTTATTGGATGCTGCAGCCTTAAGAGACGTGACTGCTTTACAGTTTGTTTCCACACTGTGGGCAGCTGCTGTCTGTTCTGTGTCCACAGTAGGATCCTGCCCAAAAAGGAGTGGCCTCCCCACCTCGTTGTATTTGAGGCTTGGCGCCTTCCTCTTCACTGCAGGGCCTGAGTCAGGAACATGGCTTGACTCGCAGTGGGGCTGCTATGTATCCTCCATGGCACTGAGCCAGGATTGCATTTGCAGATTCAAAGGGGCCAAATTTCTTTCCCTTCCACCTTCTTTCTCTCCTTTTCCCCTGATGTTTGGAAATAGGGTTTTCTGTGGACTGGTTTGTTGGTTTATTTCCCTTCCGTTCTCCCCCCACTGTCAATTTCTAGGTCACTGCTGCTCTTAAGGCTTCAGCAATTGGAACAGGGTTGGTCTGTCAACGATGCGTGAAGCAGACTTAGAGTCCCCGCGTGGCTTCTGCTGCTCGGCGGGAGCGAAAGCTGATGCACGTTTCTCAGTGAGGTCTTCAGCGTCATTCAGACGGCCAGGGAGCAGGTTGAGAGAAGAAAGAAAGTCCTTTTCTTGCGGGGTTTTCTCTGAGAGCTACGCGGAGGAGTGGGATTTGGAGTGGGATGGGCTGGGCTTGTGGTTACTGGTGTTTGCCAGGATCAGAGGCTGTTTCACATAGTTTAGTAGCATAGATGCTGACCTACATTCTTCCTCATGGAGGTGGTCGGGGTGTGTGTCTATATCCTGAGTTACTTCTTTTCCTTCGAAGAAGCAGATTAAGCTTCCATAGCGTGTTGTTGGGTATTGCCATGGAGAGAACACAGACACAATAAAGTTGGTGTGAGTTTCAACCCCAGAGCTGCCACTGATCTTTCTGGCTCAATGAAGACTTGCCTGTGGCTAGATAACTGGCAAGAGTGTGTGAGGTCCATGCTACCCAGAGATCAAAAAAGTTGGCAAAGCTCTCTCCACCCCCCCACCCCCCTGTTGCTCCCTGGCTTTATTTAGTGCCCTTTTAAGATACACCAGTAAGAACTGGGAAGTAGGAATGAGACAGACCTGGAGATTTTTTTTTTTAATCCTCATCTGAGGGTATGTTTTTATTGATTTTTTAAAGAGAGAAACATCAACCAGTTGCCTCCCATATGCACCCCAACCGGTGATCAAATCCACAACGTAGGTATGTGCCTTGATGGGGAATCGAACCCACATTTTTTGGTGTGCTAGATGACACTCCAACCAACTAGATGAGCACCTGGCCAGGGCCAGACTTGCAGATTTTTAAAAATATATGTAGCCCAGCCAGTGTGGCTCAGTGCTTGAGCATTGACCCATGAACCAGGAGGTCATGGTTTGATTCCTGGTCAGGGCACAAGCCCGGGTTGCGGGCTCGATCCTCAGTATGGGGCATATGGGAGGCAGCCAATTGGTGATTCTCATCATTGATGTTTCTATCTCTCCCTCTTCCTCTCTGAAATCAATAAGAAATATATATAAAGTATATATCTGTAAAGAGGTGTCACATTGCCTACTGAGGGAGACCAAAAGAGCCAAGCTTGAGGTTTTATTTATATTTGTATTGTCCCTAGACTTATTGCCTGGTACCTGGTAGGTGTTCAATGGACAGATAAATAAACCAAATAAAATGCTTCCTTTCCCTCCATTTTGACAGTTCTAATCTGGAGATAAACATCGCTAGTGCTTTTACACAGAGGTGGAGCAGGCACCCGCCTTTCTCCCCCACCCCCCCAAAAGAAAGGTGCTTCATCTTAAAAAAAAATAGGTCTTGGCACAGTTGTGCAGGTTTATTGGCCCCACAGATGCGTTCCAATCGCTCCCTCTGATGTGGTGTTTTGCTTGAAGCAATTTCCACTTTGCTCCCAGGATGCCTTGGCTGTGGAGGGCGTCCTCCCTACAGGCTGGGAAGAGGGGTGTCTGTCTGGCTGTTGCCTGTGTCCCTTTAGACCTTGGCCAGAAGCTGTGCCTCTAGCTGGCAAGGGATTAAGGAAGAGCTCACCTTTGATGTCCCCCTTTTAAACTTTTGGGGAACGTTGTAACCCCAGGTCCCTCCTGAAAAGGTGTCCTCTAGACATTCTCTTTTAAGCCACACCGAGCGGCAGGTCTCCCTCTTCTCAGAAAAGGTGCGATGGATGCGTAGGGGGAGGAGACGTTCCCTCTGGCCTCCCCTTGATTTTCAACCCCAGCCCCAAGGCACTGGCAGTAGAAACTAATTGGGCGCAAGAGGCCTGGGTGCAGGCTGTCTGCAGACTGGCAAAAGGAGAGACCTCGCTCCTTCTTTACGAAGCTCTAATTGAGTTCTGAATCAGCCTCGCTCCCTTTGATCCCACCTCTTTTTCCCACACTGCCCGAAAGCGCTGGATCAGCACTTTTATAACAAGGGTGCGCCTGCTCCCCACACCCGCCCCCCCTCTCCTGACGCTCTCTCCTGCCGCCATCCACTGCTTGTCTCCTCCAGTTAAGATAATGAAGATGCTGAGAGATAAAATGTGTATTTAATAAGGGTGGGGGTGGGGAGGCAGAAGGGGGCAGCCAGGGCCTTCCCTCGTTTGGGGCCTAGCCAAGACTCGAGCTGAAAGCAAAGCGAGAGTAAGACTTGGCCCCAGGGTGTGGGGGTTTCTGGGCCTCAATCCAGCTGACTTCACTGCCTGCTGTTTGCCCTAAATTCCCCCACCTCCACCCTCTCACCCCCACACTCCTTTCTTTCCTCTCTTCTTGCTCCCAGTGGGAAAAGGGAGTCTTGCTTCAACTTTATTTTCAGCTGGTAACTTGGCCTTTGGTGTGGTGTCCCCCCCACCCCAGAGTCAGCGGCAAGGTCGGGCTAGGGCAGCCCCCTCTAGCCTAAGCCTATAGAAGCTGTGGGTTCACAGTGTGGGGTGAAAAACGCTGGAGTTAATGAAGACCAGCTGCTAGTCTGGGTTCTGACTACAGTGAGCTTTGGTGGTGGTGAGAGGTATGGGGGTGCATGACCTCCATCCCTGGGCACAAGGATATCCCGTGGCAGCTGAGGCTCGTGCTCTCCGAGCTGGTTTCATCCTGAGTTTGTCGGAGAGCAGCCTGTTTCCCTCTCCCCCTGCTCCTCCCCCCCCCCCCAAATAACACTCAGCCCCTCTTGAGCTTCATAACTGTAGTGGTGGCCCAGCTGAGATCTGAGGATCTCCAAGCCTTTTTGTAAACACTCATTAACTCCCTGGGAAGCACCAAGGGCCCTGTTTAACAGCTGGGAGAGAACTGAGGCACATCAGGGTGAAAGGCTTGACCTGAGCTCACCCAACGGGCTCCACCCTGGGGCTCTCCATCCTTACTGTCTAGTCGCCCCCCCCCCCTTCTCCCTGCAACACACAGAAAGAAGCAGAGGCAGTGCTGCTGCCCTCTCCCCTTCTAGGAAGAGGCCCCGCTTTCCCCCTTCCCTCGTTTCTGTCTTGACTTTCCCTGGCCCTTCACCCCATGACATTTCCCCAGCTCTGCTGCCGGAGCTGTGCGCAACTCTCCTTGCAAAATGCTCTCCCTCCAGCCCTCTAAACACTCCCCATCCACCTTTCTCTGGTCCACCTGGCCCACCGACCCTGGGTTCTCCCTTTTGAGCTACTGAGGTCAGCTATCCTAAGCTCCTAAGCTCGGTCTGTGACCTTGAAGTTGATGTACTTGTGTTAAGAGGCTCTTCCCCTGCCCCCCTATATTTATCCCAAATGGTACCTGGGAAAATACTCTCTCACTTATTCACTCTGGGAAAGTTTCAGGATCCTATTAAGGACTGGGGCCCTGGCTGGTTTGGCTCAGTGGATAGAGCATGGACCAGCTGACTGAAGGGTCCCGGTTGGATTCTGGTCAGGGGCATATGCCTGGGTTGCCAGTCCATCCCCAGTAGGGGGCGTGCAGGAGGCAGCAGGTCAATGATTCTCTCTCATCATTGATGTTTCTCTCCCTCTCCCTTCCTCTCTGAAATCAATAAAAAATATTTTTTTAAAAAACTACCAGTTTCCAACTAACATCAAGTTGTACTGATCCTCTCACTTGCTGGGGTGGCCTCTGGGGCATTTAGGAGTGGGGGGGGGGGCGGGCTGGGAGACTGCTGTGTGTGTGAGGGAGGGTAGCAGTGAGGACCCACCCAAAGTGAAAGCCTCCTTCCCCAAATTCTCAGCAGCTGAGCAGCCTGGCAGGCGTGGTGAGGGGAGCGATGTTAGCCCGTCTTCAGCACCCAGGCCCACATCCATTTTCTCTGGGCGGGCAGGAAGAAATGCCTCCTCTCTCCAGCCTCGTCCTCAGCGGAAGCCATCCCTGTGCTGTGTACTTGAGACGGGGCTGCTCCTGTCCCCAGCCCGTGACTCAGACCCCTGTCTTTCTCCCGGCGCGTTCCTCCCCCATCGGTCCTCCGGCTGCCTTGCACCCGCTGACCCAGTCCGGCCTGGTGTCGGAGGGCGGGCTTGCCGCTGGCTGTCAGTGGGCTTTAGGACCCAACGGAAACCCGTGCCTCTTGCAGCAGACTAACCCAGAAGCAAGGGGAATCCTGAATCGAGCTGAGAGGGCTTCCCCGGTTCTCCTGGGAACCCCATGGCCCCCCTGCCAGCACACACCTGAGCAGGTAGGCCCCCGCGCACCCCTCCCCGCTCCCCCTTGGTGGCCGTCCGCCGGGCCTGTCCTCTTCTGATCCGGCCGTTTCCTTCTCGCCGGTGCGGGCTTTCCCCATCCCTCCTCCCCCACTGCCCACCGTAGTCCTGGGAGGGGGGGGCCTGGGAACGGTGGGGTGTCTGAGCGTCCAGTGCAACCCCCCCTCCCTCCAGCCGCCCTCCCTGCACTTCCTCGAGGCAGTCCCCTTCTCCAGCTCAGAATAGGGAGTGGGGGGAAGGACTGCCCAGGCCCCACGCCCTGGCACCCTCCTTTGCAGTATTGCCCAATACCCCTTCCCCCACCTCCCCTCGGTGCGGGGGTGCTGGGGAGCCGAGGGAGCAGGAGCAGGACGGAGCCTCCCTGGGGATTTCTAGCTGGCTTCCTCCTCGCCTCCCAGCCTCCAGCTCAGGACTTTGCCCCCCACTCCCTGCTCACCTTGAGGGAGAAGTCATGTCTCCTTTCAGGCACGCCTCACACGAGGGCGGCCAGAGGCGCTGCTGGGGGGAGTGGAGGGAGGTTAGGGGGAGTTTGGTGACCTTTCCTAGGGAAAGTTCTTTCAGCTTAGAGCCCCCCGCCTGCCAACACCCACTGCAAAGATGCCCCACCCTGCGTGTGTGTGTGTGTGTGTGTGTGTGTGTGTGTGTTTAGACCATGGGGTGCGGTTGGTTGTAAGACCTACAAGCTTTTGGCTGGACGTGGCCGAGTGCATTGAAGGGGAGAGATCCCAGAGGATGGTGCAGCCAGAACAGGCTCAGCCCAGATGGCTGGGGAGGGGGGTGTGGAGGCTTTCAGAGCCTCAGCTCCCGTGTTACCCCCAAGCTTCCTCCCTCCTGCAGGCTCTGGGGAGAGGGCTGCCTGGCACCCCCTGATTACAGTGGCGTCTTTTTCCCTCCAGCATGCGCTCTGCTCTCTGAAGATCTAGGGCATCTCATTCTGGTTTGGTGGGTTTGCAGGAGGGGTGTCTGAGTTGTCTGAGTAACCGTGTGTGTGTGAGAGTATCGCCTCTGGGCATCGTAGGTAGACTGGGCAGGGAAGTGACGCAAGAGACGGTCACACTTTGGGGGAAACCCCACTGGGTGGTGGGGGTGGGTGGCATGGCCTCCAGATGTCCAGGTGTGAGGTGTGCTCTGCGGCCCTCCTCCGCTCCCTGGGTTCCCTAAGGATTGGTCTTGGAGGGAAGGGTGGATACAGACGCAGTTCTGCTCTTGACTCAGAAAGAAAAGTAGAGATTCTGAGTGTGAGCAGTGAACTGAGAATCAGAGGCCTGAACCTGAGACTCAGCCAGGTCATTTCACGACGCGCATGTATACAGTTTCTTCATTTGTAAAATTGCCTATCAGTGAAATTGGCCCGACAGGATGAGGCTGTAAAGACCGCATAAGACCATTTATCCTAAAGCTCCGTGCAAGTGGTAGTCCTGGCTGGGGGAGGGTACCAGGATGGGATTCTCTTCCTAAATCTAGGTCAGTCTCTCTGCCTCCAGTGTCCTTCCCCATCCTTGCCCATGGGGGGCGGGGGTGGAGGAACCAGGCAGGGCGGTTGCCCCAGGGGCTCAGAATCCCCCCAGTACCGGTGGAGGCTATGGCCAGAGAGCCTGTGGTCGGGGAGGGCGCATTCTCCAGCAGGCTTCTCCTCCTCTGGGCTGCACACCTTCTCCCCTGAGCCCGGTCTCCACCATCCTTCTGCCATTCCTGCTCAGCATCCTTGTCCCTGTCTCTCCCTGCCCGGTGGCCTCCTTGTCCGGCTCACTGGGCAAGAGACCTAATCAGGTTGGACAGCTGAGATATGTGTGGCGGCTGAGAGCAGGCGGGAGGGCAGCCAGTGGGAGGATGGTATGAGGGCTGCCCCTGGCACTGCCCAGGCCTCCCAGGCACCACGTGGAGCCTGCTGACTCCTGGCTTGGCATGGCCCCAGGGAAGGTATGCCAGAGGAGGAAGCCCAGGAATGAAGGGCTGGGGGCTGGAGAGGAGGGGAGGAGGAAATACACCTCTCTGAGATTTGGTGGCCTGCATGTCAGTATCCCTGACACTGACAGGGAGGAGAGGACAGCAGGTGAGAGCCAGGTTCATTCCATCCCCATGCCTCATTCTCTTCTCTCTTCTTGGTCAGAAATGTGTTCACTTTCCCACCTCGCCCCTTTGGCCATTTCCTCCTGGTGGGTCACCGCCGGGAGCTGCTGGGGCCACCGTGTGTCTGCTCTCTCTGGCTGCTTCCTCCGCTCGGAGGTATTTCTCTCACTCACTCTCTGGGCTGGGCGCCAGGACTCCTGGGTTTCCCGCCTGCCTCCTGTGCAGGGCTGCCCTGCAGGCCACCAGAGAGTCGCTGAGCTGGTTTCCGTCCTCTGTGTGGGGAGGGGTCAGGAATCCCAGGTGGGACCGGGGTGGGGGCACTACAGCCCCTTCTGACTTCTGACTTAGCTTGGGGGCGGCAGCACATGCCCAGCCTGGCACGGCACGGGCCTGTCCTAGCCTCCAGGCTTCCGTCTTGACATGTGGGTACCCAAGATCTTTTTCAGCTTTTCCCCCATGGCATCTGGGGGTGGCTGTTGAAACCCCTATACCTGCACCCACACAGGTTGGGATTAGCATAATTGAGGCTGGGGCACGATTTCGTCTTCCCTCCAGCTGGGCCAGGATGAAGGAAGCCGGTACAAACTTCCCCACACCAATTCCCTCTGCCCTCAAAAGACCAGTCACTGGAGCCAGACCCTGCCCTCTCGGTGCCCACAATGTGGCTGGCACTGATTTGTCAGAAATTGGGAAGGTTTCCCTGTAGACCGCTTGCCTCCTCTCTCTTCCTCTCACAGGGTTGGGACGGCTCTGTGATTGTAGGCACTTATGGGCAGGCCTCCCCCTAGGGAAGGGGTGTGGGATGCCCCTGAGATGGCCAAATTGGCACTAGTCCCAGGCTGGAGTACTGGACATGGTTCCGAGCCGGGACTATGGGGGGGAGAGCAGGACATGGGCTCCCTGCCCCCCTCGCTTCCTGCTCTTTGGGCAGCTGTGGGCGAGAAAGGCTGCGGGACTATTTTTAGTTGGTCTGTCCCCTGGCAGGAGGGACGTGCAGAAAAGCACGGGGCAGGGAGAGGGGCTGGCCAAGGTGAGGGTAAGGAGGCAGGCCGAGGCCTCGGGAAGGGCCAGAGGGGCAGCCGATAGAGCAAGGAGACGCATTAGGCAGGGCTGGGACCTGGTGGGGCGGTCCTGACCCAGGTCAATGGGCTGGGCCGGGCCGGGCGGAGGAGTCCTGGGGATCCCTCAGGGTTGACTCTGTCCAACTAGGACTGGACTTGGAACCAGAGGGGCTTTCCAGGCCATACCTCCCCTTACAGAGGGGGAAACTGAGGCACAGAGAGGGGATGTGACTTGCCCTCGGACACCCAGCTGGTCATTGGCTGCCCAGGCCCCTGCACCGTTTTCCCTTGTCATGGCCGCTCACCACACCTGTCTGTGCCTTACTGCAGCGAGGAGGACCCCGGCCAGGCGCCAGGCCCGTCTCCCTTTCTGCTGGTTTGTGCGGGGTCTCTGGTCAACCCCAGCTGGGCTTGTTTCTCAGCCTCCACCATGTGGAGAGAGTCTGAATCCAGGTTGGAAGGAGGTCAGGGTTGGGGTTGGTTTAGGTGGCCTGTGGCCACTGGTGTGAATGGAGGTGCTGGGCAGGTGCCAGCAGGCTCACAGGCTGAGAGCTGTGGGGCTTGGCGACACTTGAGAGGAGGAGCTTCCTGTCTAACTCCATTTAGAGACCCAGAGAGGGCCACAGGTCTGCCCACGGCGGGCGGGGATGGGCTGGGGACAGACCAAGGACTAGGATCTCGGATGTGGGTTTGCAGGCTCTCCAGCCCCCTCTGTGAGCCCCCATCCTGCCCCGCCTGCGTCATGGCGGTTGTTTGCCAATCCCCTCACCAAAGGAGGGGAGCAGGCTGAAGAGCCGGGAGATTATCAGAGGCTCCGAATCCCAAGTCAGAAGCGAGCCCACCTTGAGGCTGGAAGAAGGGGGCTGAGGTGCTGCAGAGAGAAAGGACAGTGGAGAATTGTGGCCCCTCAAATTCAGGCTCCTGCCTCAGCCTCTTCCCAGGGCCACCACGTTGCATGGCTGCAGGAGGTGCCATTCCATCAACTACGGTGCCAGTGGTGCCCCCTGGAGTTGTTCGGGGGCCCTGCCTGTGTACCCTCTTTCTTCCAATCAGCTTCAGATCCAGCTGGAAGGAGATGCTGGGACTGGTCTTAATGCAACACCCACTCCCCCACCCCTGCCTCCTGCCACTCAACCTATTCCCCTGCCGCCCACCCCCTGCCCCCAAGTCCATCTCACTGGGCCGCAAATTGTGGTGAAGGAGCCCCTCCCCCCTCCACTCAAGTTCTGTCTCTGGGGGGCTGATTTATCATGCCCCCCCATCAGGCCTGCTGCAGTGTGTGAGAAATCAATAGTGCAAATGGATTGAGGTTGTTCAGCCTGTCAACCCCCCTTGGGCCCCATCTACTCCCCTGGGACTTGGGGAGTTACTCTGTCCCCTTCCGGCTTATCACAGAGATATACACACCTCGGTCTTGTGGTTGCAGCCAGAGCGCTGGGCACAGGAATTATTCCTTCTGTCCATCTCTGTCTCTGCCTCTCTCTTTCTCTCATATCCTGGGCTGGTCTTAGCATGACAAATACTCTTGAACATCTCTTTTCTAGCTCGGGTGGAGTGGGGGTGGAGGGGCTTAAAGGGCAGTAGGCTGCCAGCCAGAGGTGGGAGGGAAGCAGGTGGGTGAGTGAGATGGTGCCCAGGGAGGAGGACTAGCTGGGGAAGGGATTGGGTGACAGCCCACCCCATCGGCCTCTGGTAACTCAATCCCTGCACCCCACCCTCCCAATTCCCCTCCTGCTCAAAAACTTCAGCAGCTGCTGGCTGGAGCAGGGCTGGCAGGAGTGTGTATGAGTGCATGTTGTATGTGGGGGGGGGTAAGAGGGGCTGTGGGGGCAGGAGGTGCTGCCAGGACATGTTAAAGGAGACTCTTAGCCTGGGTACAACTTGGGTGGCAGGAGGCGGTAGGGCTGGTGGGAGAGTGGGTGGTGAGTGATGGGCAGGGGGCAGGCTGTGGAGGGGGGCGCAGGGCAGCCCAGGGGTCTCACAAAACTTGCCTGCACTGGAGCAGGGCCTGGTGTGGTAAGGGTGGGCATGGTGAGGGGGCAGGGGAGGGTACAGCCATAGCTCACCCCCCAGATTCCTGTTCTTCGCCAGGGGGCGCATGTAACCATGAAGGACACAGCCTGTCTCTGTCCCCAGTGCCCGGGCTGTGCCTGCTGGGCATCACAGTCTCGGTGACTAAGTCACTTCTGTCCCGGGGCTGGCAAGGTGCCAGCCATAGCTCTTCTTCTCTTCTCGGTAGGTGAGTCACTGCCCTGGCATCTCCCCCGGATGCAGCTGAGTCACCCGGCTGTGCCTGCTGGGCAGGTGGGCACCAAGCTTGGGGTGGGGCTGGGGGGGCATATGCATAGTCCCAGTGTCTTCTCTGATCTCTCTGTGGTCTGTCCTGGCCCCACGCATAGACCTGCAGCGCCAGCCAAGGATGGTGTGTCTCCCATGGGCTCTGTCGAGGGGACGAGGTGGCAGGATCTGCGTGGAAATGCTTGATTTGGAGTAAAGGGGGGTGAGTTAAAGAGGTGACTGTGGGTTTGAATCTTAGCTTTGCCACTGACAAGCTGTATGACCTTGGGCAAGACAGTTTCCTTTTTGAGCCTCAGCTTCCTCATCTGTACAATGGAACCAGGAGCCTCACCCCATATGACCCTTCTGGGCTGTGAGAATCCAGTGGGGTGGGGCCATGAGGGTGTTTGTGGGAGGAGCGCCTTTGAGGATAAGCTGGGAGGCTGGGGAGGGGAGGAGTCCACTGCAGCAGACGTCTCCCCTCGCACCTGCGTCCCAGTGGTCTTGACTGGCAGTGCTGCCCAGCCTCTGTTCACATGACCAGCAATGGGATTCCCTAGGGGCTCCCCAGAGACTGCGAGGGAGGCCTTGTTTTGCTGGAAGTGAGGGCCTTCTGGGGGGCGGGTGTCAGAGCTATTTTGTATCTCCTTGGACTGCTGGGGGCTGTCACTGGCCTTGCACCTATGTGGGCTCTTGGGTTTCCCTAGGAAACAAGTAGCTCAGACTCTTCCCTGAGCCCTCTTCCTGTGTGCTGTGTGTGTGTGTGTGGGGGGGGGGGAGGTAGGCCCCCAGGAGAGTCTTTCCTGAAGAGCGAGCAGTCGCCAGGCCCGTGGGACCCCCGCCCCCCCCCCCTGCTCTGCTAGACTCCTGCTGCCTCCTACACTCTTCTCCCTCTAGTGTTAAGGACCTTAGAGGATGGGGTAGGGAGGGCGGGGGTAGGAGTCCCATTGTGGCCCCAGCACAGCTGGAGTGCAGCTGCTGCTGCAGATTGGCCTCCTAGCCTCCCTCCTACCTGGGACCTCTCCTGCCTCTGGGAGTCAAGCCTGGGGAAGGCTAGATATTGGAAGGCAGAACAGGGAGGGAGCACAGCAGAGGCGTGCCGGCTGTGTGCTGGTTCACCTGGGTGCCAGTCTTCTGTGCATGTGTGTCCGACCCCTGTGGGGAGCAGGTTTGTCGATGCATGAGTTTCTTCCCTCATCTGCACCTGGGTCTCTGCTATGTCTGTTCAGGAGTGTGCCCCACCCTCTGCCTCATGTCCTTTGTGTGCACAAATGCCTGTCTTGCTTTTCTTTTGTAAGAGAGAAAAAGGGAGAGAGAAACATCGATTTGCTGTTCCGCTTATCTATGCATTCATTGATTGACTCTTATATGTGCCCTGACCGGGGATCAAACCTGCAACCTTGGCAACTCAGACGATGTTCCAAGCAACTGAGCTACCCGGCCAAGGCACACATGCCTGTCTGTGTGCTCATGGATGTGCATACATGGGTATCCTGGGCATGCATGTGGGGGTATACACATGTGTGCTCTGAGTGTGTATGTGGGTGTCCTGAGTTTGCATTTGCACACCTGACTCTCAGTGTGCACGCCTGACCCCCCTGTGCTTGCAGGGGTATGCGAAGGCCTCGCAGGGTGGGAGGCGGTATACCTGTGTTTATGCACACTTCCATTTTTGTGTCCATAATCCTTACCCCTGGCCTCAACGGGAAGGAAGACTGGTAGAATCTAGGTCTAGGCCCAGGGGAGCCTGTGCCGGCCGGGGTGGGTAGCTGACGCTGAGTCCCCCTCCCCCGCCCCCCCAGGCTGGCCCCTCACCAGGTGGCGCCCCCTGCTGCTGGCTGGGCTCCTGCTGAAGGCCTTTGGGGGGGGGGGGTGGAGGAGAAGGGGTTAAGCGTTGGCGTCCACATCTGGGAGCCATTGGCGCATTCCTGCCGGCTGAGCGCATGTTTGCGGATGGATCTGGACGGGACAGGGCGGGAGGGCGGGGCGGGCGGTTCGCACCGGCGGACGGAAATCCAGACGCGAGCGGGAGACCGCCGGCCCGGCGGGCGGGAAGGGGCCGGGGAGGCGCTGCCAGGCGCTGTGCGGGCACCTTTCCCCGCGCAGGACCGCAGGGCAGTGCGCCCCGCACACCCGGCGGGGCTTGTCTTACCTCCCCGAGGCTGGGGGCTAGAACTGGAGGGACAATCAGACGCCTCCAGCCTCGACCTGGCTGTGCAACCAGGGCGACAGGGGCCCCAAACCCGTGTCCTCTCCCGGCCTGGGCTTCCCTCTGGAAAGCGGGGCCGTCGGACCGGTGGGTTGGGAGCTCTGCCTGCCGGGCTGGGCTGTCTCCTCCCCGGCTGGAGGCTGGGGCGTGAGGCACTTCCCCTTCCAGCGGGAAGTCCTGTGGGGGCACTCGTGGCCACTTCTCTGACTGCGAAAGGGGGTTCCCTAGTGATTCCGCTTTCTGCTCCCCCCTCCCCTGGCTGCGAGAAGAGCAGAGGAGGGGGGGGGGCGGGACACGGGGCTGTGTTGGGGACTGTTGGGGACTGGGGTCCTGCAGAGGGAGAGTGAATCAGATCCTGCCCACCTGGAACAAGAATGCGCACTTCAGTGGCTCCCCAGCCTGGGCCAGGAGGGAGGAGCTGAGTTCTCTAACATTGGGGGGCGGGCGGGGTGTAGGGGTGTGTGGTCCTGACGCCCTGACTTAGCCTTTGGGAGATCCAAGAGCCACTGCTCTTTTGGGGGGGAGGGGGGCTGCTGAGCGGTTGGGGTGGGCCAGAGTTCTTCTGACTGATGACCCACTCGAGCTGGAGAGGTTTTGGGGGGGAACTGGGAGGAGTGCACTTGAGTGAGGTCTATCTACTCTTGCACTTCTTTTTTTTTTTTTAGATGAGAAAGTTAAGATTCAGAGAAAGGAAACGACTTGTTTAAGGTCACACAGCTTTCAGCTCCCACTGGTCCCTGGAGGAGGGTTATAATTAGGGGAGCCTGGGCTTGACAGCTGGGGCCAGAGGCACTGGATTCACTTCCCAGTTCACTTCCCAGGTTTCAGTGTATGTGTGTGTGTGTGTGTGTGTGTGTGTGTGTGTGTCTGTGTGTCTGTCTGTCTGGGGAAGGGAATGTGATACCACACACTGCAGCCCCTTCTCCATCTAGCCCTTCTCCCATTCTTCCCGCAGAACTTCAGCTCCTCCTCGCTCCGAAGCTGTCCTTTTGGGGCAGAGGGAGGGATTCTCACAGATTCCCACGGTCCAGCCTTCTGCTAGGCGCGGCTCCTTTAAGACTCGCCCAGTCTCGGGTCTATTAAGGCGAGGAGAGTGGGGCGTGATCCTGTGGGCCCGCCTCTGGCTGGTGATTGGTCAGTGGGCGGGCAGGGGCGGGGCCGAGGGCGAGGGCCTCCCCCAGCTCCGTACCCTCCGCCCCCCAAGTCTGGGGCTCCGGGTAAAGTTTCAGCCTCCGCACGTGACTCGCCATGGCCGCTGCCTTCGGCCCGCGCTGCTGAGCTCGGTCCCCCGGACGGCTCCTCTCCCGGGACCCCGCAGCCCTGACGCCGAGCTGTCCCGAGGCGCAGGGGCAGGGCAGACGCCGCGCCCGTGGGCGCACGGACGGATTGCGTCCCCCCCGCTGCGAGGTAACCTCTACCCCGGGGATTGTGGAGAGCCCCCGGCTCGCACCGGCAGCGGGGACCCTTGCTCCGCTCCCGATAGGAGCTGCGGATGGGGACCGGGAGCCGGGCGGGTGCCGACGGGAGCCCGGGGTTTCCTGGGCTTCCCAACCCGCTGCCGCCGTGCCCGGGGCGGGGGAGCCCCGTCTCTGCGTCTGTCTGCGCCCGTGTCTTCGCGCGCAGCCGGGAGGCGTCCGAAGCCGCCTTGCCGTGCGTGTCCCCGGCGCCGGGCTGGGGCAGAGCCGCCGCTGGGAACTCCAGCTCTCTCTCTCCTTTCTCTTCAGAAACGAGCAAAACAAAAAAGACTTTCAAACCTGTTTGGGGAGAGATCGGATGCCCAACGGACGAGCCCCCTCCTTCTTCCCCGCCTGTTATCTGAGCTGCTCTGTGGTTTGGGGAGAAGCGGCCCGGGGGCCCACCCCCACCGGCGGCAGCCGGCCTGGGGGGCGGGGCCCGCTCAGCTGGTGTGCCCCGTGGAGAGAGGGGAGCCGTCGGCATCGGGTGGGGGGACCAGGACCGTCGGGAAAGGGACGACTGGGTCTGGTGTTACCATGGGGTGGTGGCAGCTCTTTGGGTGAGAAGAGGACGGAATAGACTGGCCGTCTTTGCTCTGCCGAGGGTGTCTGGGACATGGTGCCACCCACGAGGCGGGGAAGCTGCTAGCCAGATGTGTGTGTGGGAGGGGGGCACTGGAAAATCGGCTTGGCTGTGCCCCCTCTCTGGGCACTGCCCTCCTGTCAGGCTGCTCCGTGGGAAGGGGGTCGGGCCACCAGCGTGCCAGGCTGGGGATGTGCACCAGCTCATATGGAAATCATACCAAAAAGCACCCCCCCCCGCCCCCAGCCTTGGAGACTTCTTTCCCATCGATTCTGTCTGGGATAGGGCACCCACCTGGTGTGGGCTTCCTCTTCTGTAACCAGCTTGCCTTCTGCCCGCGGGCTGTGTGCACATGTGTGTAGATATATGTTCTCCAAGGGACTTGTTCCCGAGAACACTTCCCCACCCCCCACCCCTGCTGCATACCCGACACCCTCACTTCTACTGCCCACCACCACCCTCTACTCCAGTTTCCTGGCCAGGGGATTCGGGCATGTCGCTGTCCCCTTCCCTGACGGCGGTGGTCATAGGGCAGGGTTGTTCTGGGGAAGCGATTCACCAAGAACACCAGGTCTTACTAGGAAATGGGCTCCAGCCTTAAACTCCTCCAGGGCCTTGTGCTTGATGTGGAGGCTGGTGGGGGAAGCCCCAGATTGGAGTAGGGATGGCTTGGAGCCTTGGGGCTTCCCCTGTGGAGAGGGGGGTGGAGATGAGTCTGGGGGTGGGAACAAGAGAGAGTATTTGGAGCTGGAGGAAGAAGGTGGGTGTGTGGGGGTGGGTGTGTGTGGGAGGGTGTGGGGGTTGTGGAGTGAGGGAGTTTGTGGCTGTGAAAGATGTTGGTGCACTGGGAGGGGCTGGGACATAGCTCTGCCTGGGAATCTGGACCATGTGGGCCCTGAGACAGCGGTTACTAAGGTCAGACTCGGGTAGGCCCCTGGGAGCCGCGGATGTTGGATTTTGCGGGATTTTGCGGGTGTGAATGAGTGCGATGCAGTGTCATTGCAGGAGTTTCCCCGCCAGACTGGTGAGGGCGGCGCGAGGCACTGGCAGTTCTGCGAAGACCCTGGGCTTGGAATGGCTTAATCCTGGGCATCTCCTCCTACAGCCCCTAAATCTCTGCCCTTCAGTTTTACCCTAAATGCCCCTGCTACTGTAGGACACCTCTCTGGTCCCCCCTCCTACTCCCCAACCATGTGGCAGCCTGGCAGGAAGCTAGCTGTGGGCAGCACCAGCCTGATCACCCCCATGCATTCCCCGTTGGGCACAGTCACCCACATGTGCCATGACGTGGTTCCTGCCACCCTGTCTAGTGTGGGGGAGAGGACATCATCTGAGTGGCCCTTCGGGTCTCCTTGGGGGGTACTGACCCACGCTCCTGTTAATTAATTTTCCTTCTCCTAAATCATTTGGTCAAGTTTCTGAGGAGGTTCAAAGTTGGCTGTGCCCTCTGGAACCTTTCCCCCCAAGCCACTCCTTGCTCAGACTCTAGGGTCTTCGGTGGGGTGCTCCTCAGAACGGTGTGACATGAGGGTGCGGCCTGCCCCCAAACACAAACCTCAGTGCCCAGCCGCTGTCCTCTGGGTGGCATGGCCAGGCAGGACCTAGGCTGGGTGTCTTAGGGTCTGTTTGTGAGCACTGTCTGCGGTCTGGGTGAGGGCCTTCTGGGGAAGGTAACCCTATCCCTGTGATGAATAAACAGGGTTATCTTCACTTGCCCAGCACCCCACACCCCTTTCCGATGGTGGTGGTTTGGGGAGTGTGGGAAGCTGGCAGGGCCCCTGGCAAGATGACCAGGGTTGTCTTGACTTAACTGGGTTTTGGGAAAGGAGTGTGGCAACCCGACTCCAGCTTCCAGGGCTTTGGCTGCACATCCTCTGCTGCCTGCTGTCTTTCTTCCCTCTGTTCCCCTCTCCACCCTCTGGCTGCTGTCTGGAGCCCACACGGTTTGTGGGGGGTGAGGGCCTGGATCTCTGTGTGTGTCCAGGGAGTGTACTGGGGATTGGCAGGATTGGCTGAGGGTGTCTGGGTGTCCCCGCAGGGTGGGCGGTGTGCGGGGACCAGGCCCAGAGTGTGAGAATGTGTCAGGGTTGGTGCGTCTGTCCCAGTCTGGCTCGGGTGTGGGTGTCTCTTGCTCCGTCTGGATCTTGCCTCCCGCTCCAGTCCCCGCCCCCCCTCCTTCCCCAGCTGGGACCGCCTGCTCGCTCTCCCTCTCTCTCCGCAACTGGAGCCTCCCTTGCTCCTTCCTGGAATTTGGAGAGGAGGAGGAGGAAGAGGCAGAGGCAGGCAGACAGACCTCCCACACTCTCGCCTGCCTGCCTGGCATCACAGGGAAATGAAATAGGCGCTATGGAACTAAGGTTTCCTTGGCTGCCCCAGACCCTCCAACACACATCACCGAGTAGGGGGGCAGGTTTTACAGAAGGGGCATGGCCGCCCCCACACCCACCAAATGGAAGCGAGGCCTCTTGCTTCCACCCAGCATCCTGCCCGCCTGGGCCCCTGCGGGGACCTCCAGGCACCACTGTCAGCCTGGGAGGGGGGTGGGGGGATTAGACTGCTGCCAGCCTGGCCAGCACCTGTTGCCAACCCCCAGCCCTGTAACTGGAGCTGGCTGGGAGTGGGCTGCAAAATGACAGGTGGAATTTCTGCAACCAGGCAACCCCCCCTCAACCCACTGGATAGGCCTGTCCTTTCCCAGAACGAGGAAAGCCTGTGCCCCCTCCCAAGTGTCAACCTGATCGCATGGCCGATGTCCCTCCTGCCGATGGGGGCGGGGCCTGGGAGGTGGGGAAGGGTATGTGAGCTTATTGCTATTTGCACAGTGACCCCCACTGGCTGCAGAGCGGGGCTGCCCTTGTTCACGTGTTCTGAGCTCTGCTGCTCTGGCAGGGCTGCGGGGGGGGGGGGGGCGGGGGGGGGGCGGGGGGGGGCGTGTGGATGGGGCTGGTTTTCTGTTAATGTTTTAATTGCATAAAAACTGGGAGCTCAGCTCTGGGCCAGTGGGGAGTCGGTCTGGCTGGCCTCCCGGTTTGGGCTAAATATAGTCTGGGACATCTGCAGAGAAGGGGAGGGGGGCAGAGGGAGCTTCCATTCCCCCCACCTCTGGCCAAGGTGCCCTCTCTGGGCGGGCACCTTGGAGCAGGAAAGGGGATTCTTCAGCACAAAAGGCAGGGGAGAGGTGGGTGGGGGCTGGGCACAGGGGAGACCTCACCGGTGTGGAGGCCAGTGGAAGGATGGGGTGAACCCAGAGGCTCAGGACAGCGCCTGCCGGCAGGAGTGGGGCGAAAGGGGCTGGAGCGAAGGGCTCTGCTCGCCTGCCCTCCGAGATGCCTCCGTGTGTCACTGCGCCCGGCCGGTGTCACCGCGCCCCACTCGCTGTGTGCTTGTGTGTACACACCTCCCTCCCCCAGAGCCTCGTCCCCTGGGTCCTACTGCAGGCTCCCAGCCCTTCTCCCTTTTGTCCCTTGCCCCACAGCGAAACCTTCAGCCCAGGAATCGAGACTTGAGAAGGGGAAGCTGCGGTGGGGAGTTCTCTGATCTCCAGTCACGGCAGGAAGTGGAGGGGAGGGGGGCCGAGGAGGGGACCTGAGTGGCAGGCGTGGAGGGAGGGCCAACCTTGAACGCTGTGGGAGGGGGCGGCCAACCTCCCAGCCACCCCCTCTTCCCTCCAGCTCCCCTCCAGTGGGGCCAACCTCGGGAACAGCTGATTTCCCAGGGGCTGCTAACCATCCTCATCACCCTCCCCACGCTGGGAAAAAAAGTCTTCCTGTCATGTGACTGTCACTTCCTGTCCCACTGTGGTTCCTGGGATGTTTGTTGTTGGTTACCATGGAGATGGCCGCTGTAGGCTTTACCCTGGTTCTTGTGGGGAGGAAAATGCCCCCTCCCCCTAGACCCACAATTGGGGGGGGGGCGGTCTGGGGGGGGCCTGCCTTGGGGGCCGTGTCAGGCTGAGTGTGTGTGGTCTCTAATGTCCCAGATCCCCCAGGACCCCCCAGACTTCTGTCTACGGGAAGGAGTCACAGTATCTACCCAGATGAGTGTTGGGGAGCTGCGACCGCATGTGGCTGTGCTTGACTGGCCGGCGATGTGAGTCTGGCTGTGCAGACCCTGTCCCCTCCAGCCTGGGTCCTGGCTGCCTTATAAAAATGCCAGTTCGTGTCTCTTTTTACTTTTGTCACCTTCTCCCATCCTGTGTTCTCATGGAAACGACCCTTCCCAGGGAGTTTCTGTGACTTCTTGGGGTCCAGGCTGGAGTGGGGTGGGGCTCTGGGCAAGATCCCTGGTCGAGTATTTTCTTTGGGCGGTGGGGAGAGTGGTGCCCCTCCCACACAGCCTGCACCAGCTTCTCCCTGACCCCAAGGCCTTGTGCTTAAGGGGCAAGCCATTGGACTCTGTGACCCATTCTCCCCACCCCCTCCTGGGCTTCTCTGTCTGTTCACTGGAGATGGAGAGGGGAAGAGATTCCCCCAAGTTTTAGCCCCAACTGAGTAGGCGTGGAGTAGGAAGTTCCTGGGGGGTTGATGGAAGAGGGGGGGCGGTATGGGGTAGGGCAGAGTCTGACTCAGTCCTAGTCTGGGGTCAGAGCCAAAAGGATATCCTGAAGCAGTGGGGAGGGGGGGCGTTCCCGGCTTCCCTGCAGCCTGGGTCCCCAGGGAGGGATGCTGGCGGGGAGGGGGCTGGTAGCACTGAGTCCAGCTGACAGCCTGTCTGCCCTGGGACTCAGAATTGGGGTAGTTTCTGGGTTGGGGCAGAGTTGAGGGGATGGGGACATGGCTGTAACCTTGCACACACGCATGCACACACACACACACACACACACGCCTCCTGTGTGCTCCATCCTCCCAGCGTGCCCATTGTGAGAGGGTTGTGCTGCCTACACTGTGGAGGTTGGGAGACGCTGGTGAGGGGGCAGCTGCCAAGGTGAGGGTGGGGAAAGCCCCATGCCAGGATGGGTATGAGGACGGTGGTTTCCAAGCTGGGGGGGTCCCCTTTTGTCTGTGCCCCTTTGGTCCCCCTCCCCGGACAGAGCCGCCTTTGTTTGGGCCACTCACTCCTGTGGTCTGGCTGTGGCCTGGGCTGGCTCATCTCTTCCTCTTCCTGCCTCTGCCTTCCCCAGGCTGCTCCCTCCTCGAGGCCTGGGCTGCCCCCTGCCCTTTCACCTACTCTCTGCGCTGAGAGCCGCCCGGCTTCACCCGGGCCTTTGAAGGTCCTGAGCACAGCTCCCAGGGGCTCTGGGATGGGGTCCCTGGGTGGGCAGGAGTTGGGGGCACCGCCCCGCCCATCTGAGACCCCCCATTTCCTCCTCCAAGAACTTGGCCTGTCATGGGCTTGGGCTTGTCCAGTTGCTCTTTCTGCCTGGGACTCAGTCACTGCTGAGAGTGTGGCAGTGGAGGTCAGGTAGCCCTGCATACGGGGGCACAGGTGGGGGAGGCCTCAGACCCACTCTTCTTGAACCCGGCGCTCGCTCGTCTTGAAACAGCGGGGCAGTGGCAGCCTCCAGAGGAAGACACTGGGCTTCAGCCCTCCCCTGGCCCCTCCAAGGATGTGCTCAGGGCCTTCACATGCTTGGAGCAGGTTTTCAAACAAGTCCTAGCCCCAGCAGGGCAGACCTGGGGCTCTGAGGGGCCGGTGGGGAAGAGCTGCCCTCCACCTGTCCCAGGTGATCCTTCGCACACACTCCTGGGGGGTCTCTCTCCTGCCTGCAGCCCAGACCCTGGTCACCAAGGACCAGAGTGGCCAGAGTGTGGGCTTGCTGGGGAGGAGAGGGACCCCTGGAAAAAGGGGGTAGTGGTCATCACGGCTCCCCAACCCTTGCCGGCAGATCTGAGGAGCATGGGGGAAGCGGGGGTTGTGGCTTTGTGTGTGCGTGTGCGTGTCCTTTCCTGGAGAGTTTGTCAATAGATCCAGCCCACTGCTGGGGTTTGAAATCTGCCCTGTCCTGCCCTGCCCTGCTCCTGGCAGGGGAGGGGCGTCCAAAGGGGCCAGGTGTTGCCTCTGCCAGGGCTGGAGTTCCCATCGCCGTGCCACCCCCTCCAGTTGAGCTTGAGCTTCGGGTGTCATTTGCATATGATTCATTGACTGTCTAGAATTGTTAGGAAACCCCCTGTGCCCCCTTCTGTTAAGCTCCCCAATCCTGGTTTCCTCCTCTGAGCCCCTCCGGGACTGCCTGACTTCTGTTCATGGGGAACCATTGTTTCAGGAGAGCCTGGGGAGGGGAGAGGAGAGAGTGAATGAAGGGGGGGGGGCTGGGCCGGCTGGGCTTGGGGACCCCTAGCTCCTCTCCCCTGACAACAGGGAGGAAATGGTCAATTTCTCTTCCCCTCCTCCCCTCCCCAAATCCAAAGGTTTCCCTTTTTTGGTTTGTGAAATGAAAGAAGGGAATTTGGGAAAGGGTTGTGGTCGGGCCTCCACCCACACCCCGAATGTCCCTCTCCCCACATCCCTCTCCTCAGTCTGGGGGAAGCAGACCCTGGAAAGTGGGTAATTCTCTTGCCCAGCTCTGTCCACAGATGCTCACCGTGGTCGGGGAGAGGAAGGGAGAGCAGACACGCCCAGGGAGGCCCTGGGTGGTGCTGAGAGGCGTGGGGAGGCTGGGGGGGCGGGGGAAGGGGGGGCAGTTGCCCAGCACCTCCTGGGTGCTGGGTGCTTTCCAGGACTTTTATCTCTTAAATCACACAACCAGTTGTTGAGGTAGACGGTGCACAGGCGAGTAAACAGATGCTCGGAGAGGTTAAATGACTTGCCTAAGGTCACCCGGAGTGGCAGAGCTGAGATTTGACCCTTCAAACCTCTGTTTTTTCCTACCATCTTCAAGGCGCAGCCAGCTCCTGCCTTTTCCTCTAGGCGTGTGACCCTGGGGCACCTGACCCTGGGCAGGGGTTCTGGCACCATGGTGAGGGGGGGGGGCCCATGGGCAGGGGCGTGTGGCTGGTGGCAGGCGCCCTAGCCCCCACCCCTCTTTCAGCCGTGCTGAGTCTTGGCTCAGCGTATGGGAGGTGTGGGCCTGCGGTTTCTATCCCTCGAGGGAGGGTGCCCGTGGGCCGTGGAGGTGGCGGGCACAGGGTGGAGGTTGGATGTGGGTAGTTTGTTTTCCCTTTCTTTGGTGCTGGTTTCGATTCTGTGACTGTGTCTTCTCCACCCCTGGGTGCAGGGGCCCGGGCCCAGGTGTCTCCTGGAGGGTCATGGCTGCAGAGGGAACTTCTGAGGCAGAGCCTGTGCACTCTGGCTCTGTCCCCATCATCCATGCCCTTGCCCATCCCTGTTCCCTCACCAGCCTGGCCCTTGGCCCATGTCTGTGATCTTTACCCCCTCCGGCTGCTAAAGGCCCTCCCCAAGGGGCTGAGTAACTGCACTGAAGTTTGAGGCTCAGATCGGGGTGGGGAGGCCTCCCAGCCTCTCCCTGGGGTGTGTATCTGTGGGGGAGTTTGAAGTTTGGTTCAGTTTCAGACTCCTCCGGGGCAGAGGAGTGGAGGCATTAAGGTGACTGTAGTTCTCTCTCCTGTGGGGGCAACGGGGGGTTCCAGAGGGGGTCCACCCCCAAGCCCCCCAAAGCTGGGTCAGGACGCCTGGAGTCTGAAGCGACTGGCTTTCTGGGCCTCAGCCCCCCGGGGCCTCCCCTCAGGGAGGCAGCCCCAGCGTGGATGTGAATCCTCCAGAGTATTTCCGAGGGGTGCACCTCTGTGTGTTCATGGAGCGCGGTGTGTGCCGGGGGCCTGGACCCCAGGGCGGCGGGTGCAGAGGCCAGCCTGGCTGGGGGAGGGCCAGGGGAAACGGGCTGTGGTGTGTGTCTGCGGGGAGCTGTGTCCTGGGGCTGGGCACGCCAGCCCGGAACCATGTTCATTGTGTGGTGGAGCCCCGGTGTGGAGAGATGGTATCTCCAGGTCCCCTCTTCTCCCGTGCGTGCCCACACACACACAGGCCGGTGTGCGAGCGTGCTCTTGCCCACCCGTACGCTCCCCATAGCCCTGCGTGCACGAGTTTCTGCAAGTGTGGGGTGTGTGTGTGTGTGTGTGTGTGTGTGTGTGTGTGTGTCTTAGTCTGACTGTCAGTGCTGATGAGGCCCAGCCAGCCCCTCCTTCCCTTGCCTGAGTTCCGTTGTGTGGGGCCCCACAAGGGTGTGGGGGGCCTGGGGTGGCAGTTTGCCCAATGGGTGGGGCCCTTGTTCCTCTGACGTCAGCCCTCTCAACCCGGGAGGGAATCCGCAGGGGCCTGCGGGGGAAGGGACACCTCCTTCAGGAGTAAGAGCAGAGCCCGATGGTCGTCGTCATTAATAACAGTAAAAATCATGGTCATTAACAAGGTCCAGCCCTAGCCGGTTTGGCTCAGTGGCTAGAGCGTCGCTCTGCGGACCAAAGGGTCCCCGGTTCAATTCTGGTCAAGGGCACATACCTCTGTTGTAGGCTCCCCCCCCCCCCCCCCGGCTCAGACCTCGGGGTCCTAGTCAGGGCTCCCTGTCTTTCTCTCTCTCTCCTACTCTCCCTAAAAATCAATGGAAAAATATCCTGGGATGAGGATTAACAAAAGCAAAAAAACAAGGTCCAGATTTCACGCCTAGGAGAGCTGCCCCCTCCCTAGCACGTACCTGTCCCCACTTCCCCCTCCTGGCGCAGGCTGCCTGGCCCAGCTGGGCCCAGAAGCCCTGGCCTCGTCCACAGTGGCCTTGGCAGGAACTCCCCTTCCCAGGCATGGTCCTCAGCCAAATGCTGGCCATGTGCTTGTCCACTGGACTCCAGGTCTGAGCTGGGGAGCCTGGAGCTTGGAACCTGGGACGGCTCGAGCTTGGGGGGACGGGGTTGGAAAGGGAGGCAGTCCTTATTTTGGGTCTTTTCTTTTCCCTTCCTCCCTTCTCTCTTTCTTCTTAACAGCTTTATTGAGATGTAATTCATAAACCATAACATTCACCCATTAAAGTATACAGTTGAATGGTTTCAGTATTTTCAAAGTTGTGCAACCACCACAATCAATTTTAGAAATTTTTCATCACTGCGAACAGAGGTCCCGTACTCTCAGCAGTCACTTCCCATTTTCCTCAAACCCACACCCAGCCCCTGGTAAACCACAATCTACTTTATGTCTTTATAAATCGCCTATTCTGGACCTGTTATGTAAATGGAGTCAAACACTATACGGTCTTTTGGAACCAGGTGAATGCTTTTAAGGTGTATCCATATTGGAGTGTATATGCATGCTTTAATCCTTTTTTATGGCAGAGTAATATTCCATTGTATGGATCTGTGTGTCATTTCTTCATTCATCAGTTGATGGACATTTGGGTTAACTTTCTGGCTGTTAGGAACAATGCTGTGATGAACACCCATGTATAAGTTTTTGTGTGGGCTGATGTTTTCATCTCTCGTGGGTAGATACCTCAGAGTGAAATGGTTGGGTCATTATAGGACAGTGATGGCGAACCTATGACACGCGTGTCAGAGGTGACACGCGAACTCATTTTTTTGGTTGGTTTTTCTTTGTTAAATGGCATTTAAATATGTAAAATAGATATCAAAAGTGTAAGTCTTTGTTTTACTATGGTTGCAGAGGTCAAAAAATTTCTATATGTGACACGGCACCAGAGTTACGTTAGGGTTTTTCAAAATGCTGACACGTCGAGCTCAAAAGGTTCGCCATCACTGTTCTAGGATGCTAACGCTGTGTAACCTTTGGGGAGCGGCCATACTGTTTTCCAGAGCAGCCGTGCTACGTTACATTCCCACCCGCAATGTCTGAGGGCTCCAGTTTTTCCACGTCCTTGCCAACACGGGCTATTATCCGTCTTGTTTATTATCGCCGTCTTAGTAGATGTGAAGGGGCGTCTCTTTGTGCTTTTGATTGGCTGTTCTTTGTGTGTGTGTGTCTTCTTTTATCTTTCATGTATGTACTACACATGTATGTATACAGACATGCACGCATGTGTATTCAGGTGTGTAGGTCCTGTAGAGCCCAAGTGGGTGGGAAGTCTCTGCTGTGGATCTGTTCTCTTTTTCGCTCTTTGCTGTCTGTCTGTCTGTTCTCTGTCTCTCTCTCCCCCATGGCGTTATCTATGCGTGTCCTCTGGCCCCAGCTGTTCAAACAGGGTGTGGATCTGTGTACACACTGGTGGGGGACATCTGGCCTTTCATCTGTGGCCCACCCCTCGCCCCCTCCAGGGATGTTGCTTCTGCAGACAGTTTGTGGGTGAACTCTGAGATCAGCCTCCCTCACCCCTTCAGTGTAGGCCCCGCCCTCCTGACCCCCTGCCCACCCAGCCCATCCTGCTGTTAGGTTAGGCACTGGGGGTGATGCCCAGGAGCCCTCAGCTCGCGTTTCCCTATTTTCACGTATGTAAACAGGCCTCCTCCCCTGGCCTGTGGGACAAACCCATCTGGGGTGCTGGGCCTTGGATTTGGGGGGGGAAGTGGTGTAAGAGGGGCCCCTGGCTTAGGAGTCATTTTTCTGAGAAGTGCCAGTGCTTTAGGGAAGCGGCTTTTCCTCCCCCTCCCTGCTCCCCTCCAGCCCTCATTCTCTGCATCTTGACCTCAGGTAACCCACGCTGGGGGAAGGCGCTCAGCCGCCTGCCTCTGCTACAGGGAACCTTTGGGGTGGCACCGTAGACCCTTTACCCTCAGGATTGTGGGTGAGAGGCCTTCTGCGGCTCTGAGCTCTGCCCCTGTCTCCCCAGCCTGGCTGTGCTGTCCTGCCACCCCCAGCAGCGTCTGGGCCCTGCTCCCAGGCTGTCTCTGCCAGCCAGGCATGGTGCCAGCTGTCTGCTCAGCCGGGTGCCACAGGAAAATCTCCGGCCGCCCAGGTTGGGGAGCTCCACGGGGAATGCCCGTGTGCCCGCTCCTCTGTGCCCACTCACCTGTCTTTCCTCTCTCTGCAGCGTCACAGGACATGGCCCCCCCAGCTGCCTAGCCGGGGCCCACCTAGGAGAGGCATCCTCTTCGGCGCCCTGAAGGCCAGCTCTGGACCTCCCCAGGAAAGTGCCCGCTTGCAGAACTGCTTGACCAAAGGACCAGCTCTTGGGACGTCCCCGAAGCCCTGGCCCCCAGCTAGCGCGGGGGCTCCAGGCGGCTGAGATTAGTCCGCTAGCCTTGGACAGCAGCCCCAGGACAGAAGGGGGGGTGGGCTGACCACCCCAGCCCCCTTCGGGCCCAGGCCCCATGCCCCGAGGAGGGGCGGCCTGAAGCCCGCCGAAGCCTTCCGCCAGACTGTCTGCCTGCCTCCTGACTGTGGCTGCTTGGCATGGCCAGCAACAGCAGTTCCTGTCCGACACCTGGGGGAGGGCACCTCAATGGGTACCCGGTGCCCCCCTACGCCTTCTTCTTCCCCCCGATGCTGGGTGGACTCTCCCCGCCAGGCGCTCTGACCACTCTCCAGCACCAGCTTCCAGTTAGTGGCTACAGCACACCCTCCCCAGCCAGTAAGTGGGGTGATGGGAGGCTGGGTGGGGGAGCCCTGGAGGGAGCAGGCCTGGGGGTTGGCCTGTGGGTACATCTGTCCTGCTGACACATCCATTGTTTGGGGGGCTCCGGGAGGAAAGGCTTGTAGGCTGATCACGTGGTTGTTTGATGTTGGGGCCGTGGAGGGAGAGATGAAACAATGTTGTTCCGGAGGCGCCCCCCAGCCCTCTTCTGTGCCGAGTCTTTGAGGACCTTATAAATAGCTCCAAGGGCTGGACACACAGCCTGCAGGCGAGTAAACAAACCTCTCGACATTTGGTGGAAATGGCAGCTCTACTGAGAGGGCACCCACCTACTCCCCACCCCATCCAGCGTCTCTGAGGGAAAGGGCTTGAAGGAGTAGAGAGGGACAGGCTGCTGGAACCCTCTCCCAGGGCCAGCTCCGCCCCGTGGGGAGGGAGAGAGGGAGGAACCCAGGAGCAGCCTGGGGGATAGGGCGAGTGTCCCAGGAGGGGCGCTGGGCTTGGCCGCTGGCGGTGGACACATGCGTGGTCTTGGCAGGGCCTGTGTTTTCTCTCTGCCTCCGCCCTCTGCCGTGGGGGCTGCCTGTTAGCTGGGCGGGGGTCTCCGTGCCCTTCCCTGGCTGGCCGAGCCAGGTAGTGGGAGGTGGCGGCGGCTACGGCCAGCTGGCAGAGTCCGGGCCTAGGGCCTGCCAGGCCGCTTACAGTAACTCTGGCCCCCAGGGCCCAGCTGGGCGCCAGGCCAGGGCTGGGGGGAGGAGGGAGCAGAGCCGGGGCCTGGCCTGGGGCTGGAGGAGGGGTGGAAGCAGCAGAACAGACCGTGGACCGGCAGGGACCAGCAGGCTGGCGGGTCAGTCGCTGACCTGGGAAACGTGTCCCACCTCTCCTGGCGGGCAGGGACTGAACACCCTGCCCCGGGCACCCACTGCCCCTCCCGCAGCCACTGGCAAGCTGCCTGGCATCACTGCCCTGTGAGCCTGGCCTGGCGGGGTCAGTGCCCCCTCCCGGTGCGGGGGCAGCGCGCTCTCCCCAGAGCCAGGGAGTCTCTTTGTCCCTGGGGCAGGCCCTGGCTGGGCGCCTCACTGCCCGCACTGGCCCAGTGCCCACCACCACCGCTTCCTGGTGGCCGCCTCTGGCTCCGCCATGGTCCCCTTCCTCCCAGGCCCCACCAGCCACTGGGAGTGGGAGCTCTATGCCTGTGCCCCTTTAAGCCCTGGGGCAGGGGGCGGTCAGATACTGCCTCAGTTTCCACCACCACCCCTGGTCACACCTCTGCCTTCTGTTTCCTTCCTCTCTCCTCTCTTCCTCACATAGGATGCGAGGCGGGTGGCACAGTGACCTGGGAGTCGGGAACCGATTCTGGCCTGGCCTTCCAGTGGGTGCCAGGTGATGGCGAGGCCAATCCTTGGGTTCAGGGTTGCCAGGGAGTGGGTGGGTGTGGCTGTGGTTCCCAGTATCCGTATGGGGTAGTTGCTGGGTAGTTGTTGTGTCTACAGGGACTGGGGCTCATGTTTCCACCTCGGATAAGGAGCGTCTGCTTCCTGCAGGGTGGGGTTTCTTTAGGGAAGAAGTCGGGGGCTGTAACCTGGTGTCTGTGGACAACTTGTCCTTCCCCAGGTGATGGGAGCAGAGTCCCCGACACTGCTCCCCGGGGCCTGGCCGCACTGAGGGTGGGAGGGGGCCTGCCGCTGGCCCTGCCCTGCCCTGTGCCAGGGGAGTGCATGCTTTGCCCTCTGAATGTTGCAAGCTTCTTCCTCTTTCTCAGAGGTGGGTGGGGAGGGCTTCCGGGTCCCCACTTCCCACCCTGGTAACCTTTCCCCCCTAGGGTGGGGTGCCCACATTTCAGGCAAGTAAAGGCTTCTCTGGCTTTCTCCACCCAGGTTAGGCAATGCCCCTTCCTGCCCCCTCCCTACGGGAGCCTGTGGCTTTCCCAGCTCCTCTCCCCCTCCTCCTCGTCAACAACAACAGCGACTCTTCCTACCCAGACCCCCTGCTTCCGAGCTTCTCCCTAACCTTCCCCCCTTCTGGGACCTTCTTATGCAGAGCTGGGGGCCTGGCTCTCAGCTCCGGGCATGGCAGCCTGACAGATCAAAATTCCCATGCGTGGGGCAGCCCCGCCTTCCCTGCTGCCCCTGCTGCCCCATTCCTGCAGGGAGCACTGCCGGGCTCTGGCCCTCGCCACCCTTCTGTAGGAAACCTCGCTGATGAGGCTCCCTCTTCCCACTTTCCACCAACAAAGGTGTTGGGACCTTCCCTCCCCCCCTCCCATCCTTCTCCCCAAGAGGAGGCTGGGCCTTGGGTGTCCCCTTCAGAGACCTGGTGGCCAATGGAAGGACATAAATATTCTTGGGGTATTTGCCCTGCTAGTGTCTCAGGAAGGTCCCCGAGATGGTACAGGATTCTCTACCCCAAACCAGCCCTGGGGCTCCGTCTCCTGCGAGGACTGGTATTTACTGTGGAGGGCTGGATTCTGTGTGCATTGTGGTGAGGGTCAGGGCTGTGTGTGCTTAAGGGATTGGTGGGGTCAGGGTTGGGTGTGTGCTGGGAAGGGAGTTAATGGTTTATGTGTATTGGGTGAGAGGGTCACAGAGTTGAGTGTGTTTTGGGGAAATCCAGTCGGGGGAGCTGGGGAAGGGGTATCACAGCTTGTGTGCTAGAGGGGCCTTGATTTAGGGCGTAGAGGGTTTCAGGGGGAGTGGTCTGTGGATTATGCTGTGTTTGGGGAGGGGAAGGCCTCTAATTCTTATCATCTAGGCTGGAGGGGAGACTAACCTGCCGTTTTTGTTGCTCCCACAGAAATTCCTCGGTGGGGTAGGGTAGTTTGGGTGCAGGCTTTGTCACTAGCTGATCTGATAACCTCCCTGAGCATGCTGCCTGGGCCGTAAAGCAGGGGTATCACCAGAGCTCCCTGAGAGGGCTGAGACCAGGCCAGGTGGTCATTGGTCTGGTTGTGGTCGCACAGCTATTGTGACAGTGAGAAGGGCCCCGGGCCCTCCGTAGGTGGGCTGCTAACCTACTGTGTGTGGGACTTTATCTCTGGTGTACAATCTTAATCCTCACAACCCTGGGAGAGGGACACTGTCTCCATTTACACATGAGGAAGCAGCTCTGGTGGAGGCTGTGACTGGGTTCAGTGGCCGGGAAAGTTGGGCTGTTTTCCAATAACTGGATTGGCAGCTGCGGGAGAGGGTATTTTGAGGGGCACTCCTGCGTGTGGGAAGCCCAGAGGGGGCAGTGGCTGTGCCGAAATCCCCCCATGGCTGAGGCCCTGCTTCTGCCTTCGGAACTCCCGCCTTTCCCCGGTAGGGGGCGAAGGCAGCACCCCCAAGCCTCACCCTCTCTTTCTCTGTTTTGGATGCTGAAGGCTGGAGGGAAAGAGCGATAAGAGGCCTGGGCCAGATCTCCATCCTGTCCTGGAAGCAGCGGATACAATCTGTTCACACCCATCCCCACCCCCCGAGTCTACCCACTGCCGCCCGCGGGAGTTTGCAGAGCTCAGCAGGCAACCTTCCCCCATCTCCAGACAGACACTGTAGGAACAGAGTGTAAAAACCACAGTTCATATTCTTATTTTGTTTCAATGTGGGGTGGGGGCAGGGAAGTTGGAAGCAGTCAGTAGAGGAGCCGGAAATGGGAGCCCCGAAAGATCAGCTCCGTCTTTTCCTTTCTGTCCCTGTATTGGCTGTGTGCGCCTAGAGACCGGGGCAGGGCCCTAGGGCCTGGGACCCTGGGGAGTCAGAGGAAGGGGTGTGCCCTGCCCCTCTTTGTCTCCTCTGCCACTCTCTCCCCATCGCAGGCTGCGTCCTCCCTTCCTCCCTCCTGCCTGCTCTTTCCCTGGACAATAAGGAGGGGCAGCCCTGGACAGGGGGAGGGGGTACACTAGCGATGCCTTTCCTGGGATCCAAAATGTAGAGTCAGCCAAGACAGTTGGATGGGATTTTGAATGAAAAGGGGGCCCCTCACCTTTTATCTGGCGGCATTAATAATGCACAGACCCCCTCTGGGCAGGATCCCAGCGAGGGTTGGGGGAGGGACTCCGGGAAGGACGCCTGCCCTCTTAGACTGGCCAAGACCTGGGACACGGTAAGGGCTGTGCGCCCGTGCGGATGTGCCAGTGAAGGCCTGACTACTCTTCAGGGGTAGCCTATGTAGAAAGAGGAAGAGGTTTCCCTTCTGCAAATGACTTTGGGGTGGTGCCCACCCTGCCTTCTTCCTCCTCCTCTTCCTCCTTCGTGGAGCGGGTGGACAGCCAGTGGAGCTGGGTCTCCCAGGGTGGACTGGAGGCCCTCAGCCCTCAGTAGATCAGAAATAGAGGCCCCCCTCCCCATTTTGACGACTGGGTGCTGGGAACCTCAACCAGCCCACAGACCAAGGCTCTTGTGGGCAGCAGTCTTACAGGAGAGCGCTTCCTGTCTGGCCTTGGGCAGGTCACCCAAACGCTGTCTGTTTCCTCCTCTTTAAAGCAACACTCCTCATCCGTCTCTGGCTGGGCGAGTTGCTGTGAGGCCACGGTGACCTGCTTGCTGGTGCAGGCTTGGGTGAGCTTCCAGTGCCCTGGGAGTGATGAGCAGTGATGCTGAGGGGCGGGTAGAGCCAGGAATTGTCTTGGGGGATGGCCACCCTGGACTGGGACCTGATGTCCGTCTGGTTCAGAGCCTCATGATTTCCTGTTTATTATCCTCTCCAGATGGGGTTGGGGACAGGAGGGAGCCCTGCCTGGCACAAGTGGGGGCCAGTTCAGTTGAGCCCACAACTGCTGAGGGCCTGCTAAGCACACAGCCCCGGGGGAGCTGTGGGGGCTGCTGCAGAGGACCCCAGGCCTGCAGCTGCCAGCACCCACCAGCGGGCTGGCCTTCCTTTCCCCCTCTTCTCTCTCTGCCCCAGGACACTGTGTTCGGCTCTGACCTGTCCCATGACCTTGCTGTTGCCCAGAACCGGCATCTCACCCCCAACTGCTCCCCTTCGTCAGCTCCAGAAATCCTATCCATCCTTCAAATCCTATCCATCCTTCAGAGCTGTTCCCCGGAACTTGCTACACTCTTTCGCCCTCCTTCGAACGCCTGTGGGTCTTTATTTTTTTTCTCTGACGACACTCATCTCTGCCATGAAGTGACTTCTCCCCACCCAGCTCCTGCTGTGAGCTGGCATCATTTAGGAGATGTTTCCCGTATCCCTAGGCCTTTGATGGCAGGGACAGTCTCAGATCCCTTAGTACCTCCCCGCGGTGGACACAGAGCCTAGAACATAACTGGTGCCAGGAGCTACGTCATTTGGGAGGAAAGACACCAAGGGCCGAGGAAGCATCTGTCTTCTTCCCCAGCGATCTCATTCGCTGCCAAGGCTGGCATTCGTGCCCCGGACCCCGGCGCTCCACCTGCAGCCCAAACCTCACGGAGGTGAGATCTCACACTGAGCCCCACGCCCACCTGTTCCCCAGCCCACGAGGCTTCTCTACGTTTCAGTCTCAGGAACTTTGCGGGTGCACAGGCCACACACGAGTCCTCTTTGCTATCTCCTTTCCTAGTCCCACTCACCGCCCCCCCGCCCCCGATTCTACCCTTAAAAAGTTTCAAACCCTGACTTGTGTTGTTCAGTGATTAGAGCGTCAGCCTGGGCACCAAAGGGTTGTGGGTTCGATTCCTGGTCAAGGGCACATACCTGGGTTGCAGGTTCCATCCCTGCCTTGGTTGTGGTGCATACCCGAGGCAGCCAATCTATGTGTCTCTCTCACATTGATGTTTCTCTCTCTCTCCTTCCCTTCCACTCTCTCTAAAAGTCAATGGAAAAATGTTCTCAGGTGAGCTTCTAAAAAAAAGTTTCCAGAATCCACCTTCCTCTGTCTATCAACACAACCAGTTTCCTAGACTGCACTACCGTTGTGTGCTGTCCAGACGACTGCAGTAGCTTTTAACTGGTCTCCCTTGCCCTCCTACAATCCATTCTTCAAATATCTGCTAGAAGGATCTCATAATGCTATAACTCAGATCTTGCCGCTCCTCTGCTTGGGATTTTCCTGTGGGTTCTCCTTGCATTTAGGATAAAATCCAAAAGTCTAAATGAAGTTAACAAGCCCACGTGGCCTGGCCTCAGCACACCTCTCCAGCCTGGTCTTGTGCCCCCTTTCCTCTTGAATTTTATGCGCCATCTACCCTATTCCTCTGCCAGTTCCTTGAATGAACTCACCAACTTCTGTAACCCCAGGACCTTTGCACAGGCTCTTTCTTTTTCTGAGACTGCACTTCTTCCTACTCTTTGCCTGACTAACTAGGTCTCTGCTTTGAGGTCCTCCCTGACCCATCAGTACCTACATTAATTCTTCAAAGCACGCTATACTTGTGTCATACTACCAATTATCTCAGTTTGCAAACACACACACACACACACACGTATAATCACAAATACTTGCTTAATGGCTGTTACTCCATAAGGACTGCAAGGGCAGGCTCAACAGAGTGTCCACAAAGGAGGTGTCCCAAAAAATACATTTTTATTTCTTGAATTGGCCTGGCATGGTAGGAATATGGGCTTTGTCAGCAGAAAGTTCAAATACACCACCCTTTATTGGCAGTGTGAACTTGGGCAACCCACCTAGCCTTGCTGGGAAACAGGAATAATGCCCGCTTTTCTCTTGGAGTAGCTGTGAGGATTCAGTGACAATACACTCTGCGGGGGTTAAGAACCTGCTCCTAGAAGGCTATCCTTGGGAAGCAGGTGGATTCCTGTCCCCTTTGGGGGTTCAGGGGGGAAGGGTTAGAGGGAGCCCTGGGACACCTGCTCCTCCAGGAACATGCCCTCCTTCACGGACCTACCCAACCCGGCCTTTCTCCGGTGAACAGGCCCCAAGGCTGCAGAGGAAGTGGTCAGCTGCAGAGCACCGGCCCGTCCTTGGATCCCTCCAGGGCTGGGCGGTGCAACCGGGGCCCGTCCTGGTTCCGAGGTGGAGACACCCTGGGCCGCGCCATGCTCACCGGAAGCCCGCAGGGCGGCGGGAGGAGGGTCCCCGCTGCACGCAGATGTGCCCAGGCACCCGCACCGGTGTCGGTTCCGGCAGCGGGCGGGCGGGCGGCCAGTCACACATGATGTCAGACAATGACACCAGCCGGTGTCTCAATCCGACACCGCGTCTGAGCGGCACAATGTCACCCCCGGGACACCCGGCGCGCCGCGTGCTGCGCGTGGGGCCAACGCTTGGCCGCACACCCCGGGCCCCTCGCCGCCGTGGCCACTCTCCGCGCCTCCGGGGGAGCCGGCCCGGCCCGGCTGGACCGGGGGCCCGGCCGGCGAGCCCCACGAGCGGGCTGGCGAGCGGGTGATGTCACGGGCCGCGGCGGGTGGGTCACCCGGAGGTGAGGCGCCGCCAGGCGAGTTCAGCGAGAGTTCAGCCGCATGGCATTAGGCAAATGAGGCCGGCGGGTGGGGGGTGCGGGGGACACCGGGACCACCCCCCGCCTCCCCGCACCCACACTTCCCCGCCGGGGCACCGCCGGCTCCGGGACTGACCTAGCCTCGGGGGAGGCCGGGAGCCGGAACCGGGGCGGGGGAGCCGCCCGCCCCTCCTCCGTCCTCGCCCCGCGCAGCCCCCTCCTCTCCGCGTCCCGGCCGCCGTCTGCGCTCGGCCGCTCCTCCCGGTGCCCGTTCCTCTCCGCTCCCTGCGCCTCCCCTTCCCAGGCTCCCCGCTCGCCCGCCCGTGCACGGCCCGCCCCTCTCTCGGTCCCGGCGTCCCTCCCGCCGCCGCGGCCCCGCGGGAAAGGGTTAAGCCGAGGGGCGGCGCCTGGGCGCCGGGCGGAGGGAAGGAGGTGGGGTCCCGGGCGGGGGCGCGGGTGGGGGTGGGGTGGGGGCGGCGGCGCGCACCGCCGGAGCCCCAGCGACGGGCCGGGGAGGCGGGGCCGCGCGGGGTCCCCACCCCACCCGGTGTCCCGGCCCCGGAGAAGCCCGGGCACCCCGGCGGGGAGGAGGAAGTGCTCGGGGCTCCCCGCCTCCCGCGCGGATCCCGCCCCCGCCCCCGCCTGGCGCACTCGGGGCGCCGCGTCCAGCACCGTGAGACTCCGGACGGGAGCTCCCTCGAGGGGAAGCGGCCGAGGTCCCGGGCTCGGCCTGGCGTCCCCGGGGGAGTCGAGGGGCCCCCGCCCCCCCCCCCCCCCCCCGCCCGCACACACAACTTCCCCGCGTTCCACCTGGAGCTGGCGGAGCGGCGGGCCGACTCGGACGCAGGACTCCGGGCAGCGGGCGGCCCCCGCGCGGGCGGCCAGTCGGGGTGGGGGACGCGCCCCTCGCTCCGCTTCCAAGGATGGCGCCGTCGTCTGAGTGAGGGAGCCGGCTCTCAGGACCTCCCCGCCCGGCCCGCTGGTCTCTGCGGAGATGTACGAGAGTGTGGAAGTGGGGGGGCTCACCCCCACCCCCAACCCCTTCCTGGTGGTGGATTTCTATAACCAGAACCGGGCCTGTTTGCTCCCGGAGAAGGGACTCCCCGCCCCCGGGCCCTACTCCACCCCGCTCCGGACTCCGCTTTGGAATGGCTCAAACCACTGTAGGTACCAGCCGCCCCTCTCCATTGTGAGGGTGGGGGTGGGCCGTGGGCTTCGCTCCCCGGGGAAGGCGAGCCTGGGGGCGTGGTGGGGTCTTGGCTCTGCCCTTCGCTGTCCCTTGTCTCTCTTGCTGAAACCCTGGCGCCTTTGCTGGACAATCGGACCCCCGGGATCACCGTAGGCCCCGTTTCTGTCCTGGTACATTAGGGCCAAGGAACTTTGGGGGCTCCTCCCTTCAGGAAACATTTGTTCATTTATCCGCCACTTCGTGGAGGGGAAACGCAGCCCCTGGCCCCACGTCGGGTCTTCTTGCTTGGAACCCAACAGCTTCGCAGCAGAGCGGTCCTTTCCCCCCCGGAGGGTGGGGTCAGGGTCCCATTTGTGGGCTTGTCTGCCCTGAAGAGGAGGGGCCTCCTCCCCGGATCCCAGCCCTTGGCCTTGTGTCCTTAGCGTGGGTGTCAGGGAGGCGTTGGCAGTGGGGTGTGGCAGGAGGGGCAGCTTCATCAGACACCCCTGTGCCATGCCAAGTGACCCTTCCATTTGGGGAGGGCACCTGCCCATCTGAGTGGAGTCCTGGCCCTGGACTCTTGGCTGGCACCTTGGAGGGCTCTGTCCCAGGAATACAGGGGAGAGCTGCTCTGGGGATGAGCATGTTTGTCATAGGTCGGGGGCTACTCTGGACGTGAATACATCCCTTCCCCACCCAGCCACGTCCTTTTGTTACCCTGTGCTCACTTGGGGACGGGGGCAGGTACTGGACGGTCCCTTCTTCAGGGGTGCTGATGAGAACCCTGGAGTCCTGGCAGGCTGCTCACCTTCTCTGCTCACTGCCCCGTGTCTGGGTTCAGGGGCCTCTGGTGGGGAGGGGGCTCTGTGCACTAGAGGAGCTGTGAGCGCCTGGGGTGCACATCTGGGTGTGTTCAGACCCAGCTGTGCATGCGGTGTGGTACCTGGGTGGGTGGGAGCTGGCACTCCACTGGGGGTGGTTATTGTTACAAGGCTCGGGTTTCTTCCCCACTCCCCTCGGGGCTCAACTCTTCCCAAGAGCTTCTCCCATCCTCCTGAACCTGCTGTCTCCCTCCTGAGGGTGGAGTAGGTCTCTGGGGGCCTGGCAAATTGGAGAGGGTTGAAGGGCAACCCCCAGCTCCTTTGCTCTCGGAGAGAGACCGGGAGACACCCCACCTCTGCTTCTCCGAGAGCCACCTTAACCTCAGCCTTTGCTTTTGTCCTGTCCCTTGACCTTTGCCTGGGGGGTGGCGGTGCAGATTGGCTGGGAGGCTGCAGACTGAAGACTGGGCGGGACAGGGGTGTGAGCTTGGGTTGACTTTGGCAAAAAACAGAGGTGAGAAGTATGACACCAGGACCCTCCTTCCCATCCTCCCAGAGCTGAAGGGAGGTACCCCCAACCCAATTGGATAATTGGGGCCGGGCTGCCAGGGTTGCCCCCTCACTACCCTGGCTGCCTTTCCAGGGGACTGGGGGTGAAGCAGGGAGGAGAGCGCCTTGGGCTCCAGCCCCAGCTCTTCCTTAGCTCTGGGGCAGCTCAGCTCTTCCTGGTCCCAAGGAAGGGGGAGGGGGGAGCGAGGAGTCCAGCAGTCTGGGGGGCTCGGAGGCAGGTGATCGGGAAGTGGGGGCCTGTCCTGTAGACCATGTAGGTGCCTGTATGTGGGTGGGGTGTCAGGGCTCAGCTCCGGGGCTGGGAGCTGGGAGGGGTGCTCTGAGGCGCTGGAGAGACCTGGAGGCTGGAGTGGCGAGTGGCCCGCCTGGTCCAGGGTCAGCGCCCGGCCTTGGTGTGTGGGGAGGCCCGTTGGTGACAGGAGCCCTGTGCCTCCGCCACCCAAGCTGGGAAGCGACAGCGGCCGGCTGCTTCGAGAGGAGACCGGCTCAGCCCTGCAGGGCCCTGGGGACGTTGCCATCCTCCCCAGAGCTCCTGTTTGGGGGCACTAGAAGACAAGGGGTACACAGGATGTGGTTCCCCATCTGTCCCCCACCAATCGCCGCTGCTCACGCCCCCGCCCGCTCCCAGACGTCCAAGAATGTGAAGCACGTGGCCCCGCGCGGGGGGAGGGGAGAGATGCTTATCGGCGGCCGCGGGCCTGTGGCCTTCTTCCTCGGAGCTGCCTGCACCCGAGCCCCCCACCCCCGGAGGAAGGGCAGCCCCGAGGGCCCTGCGTCCCCTGCCCAGCCAGCCCTCCAGGGGCCGCAGGGGGAGCCGCGGAGGAGCGGGCGCCAGCTGGATGGGGAGGGGAGCTGCTGGCCGGGGGCCCGGCTGATTTCCTCCTGATCTCCTCCAGGAAGCCGGCCCCTTGTGCGAGCCTGCGAGCGGCTCTGGGGCGTGGGGAGTCCGAGCGCTCTGCGCCTCCGGCCCGCGGGGAGGGGAGGGGAGGGGCGGGGCGGGGCGGGGGGGAGGGGGGCGCGGGCCGGCGGGGCCAGGCTTCCTGGGCCGGTGCCAGCCCTGCGCTGGGCGCTGGAACTTTGAGCCCAGAAGGTGTGGTGCTCCTGCAGCCCGGTGCTCCTGCTGGAGAGAGATTTGTGGGCTGGGGCCTCTGGGGAGGGAGGCGAGCGGGGAGGGGCCATGGCCGCCCTTCCCCCCCGGGGTTGTGTGGATGGAGGTAAAGCTGTGTCCTTAGAGCGCCCCGCGCCTGCCCAGGCTGCTGACTGGAGGCCTGAGCAGGTGGGCACTGGGCCCGGACTCTGGGTTCAAAGGGCACCCTTGGAAACCTGAGCTGTTACCTGGGTGACAGGTGGGGTGTGCTGGAGGTGGGGGTACGGACCATGTTACAGCCTCAAAGGCAGCCAGCCTGCTGCCTGGTGGGGGGGGAGGAGGCCTCACGCAGACCAAACTGTAGCCCCACGCGGCTGTCTCCCCTAAACACAGTGTTACAGAGCCGTCTTTCAGCTCCGCAGACACCTCGGGACTTCGCCTGAGCTCCAAATTCCTACAGACCTTTGGCCCCGCTAGTTTGACTCTGACCTGAGAGCTGCCTCTCATCCCGGTATCCTGTGTGTCTCCCCGTGCTCCGCCTCCCCTCCTGCATCCCGCGCTGGACTCCAGAGCTCCCCCTCCCGTGTCCTTTACCCCCTCCAGCTGGGCCCATTTCAGAGGGGGGCTAAGGGCCGATGGGGAGGGGAGGCAGGTCAGTGCCTTCATCCTCTGCTCCTTGGAACGGGGACTGGGATTCTAGGCCGCAGCCCCTCCACCACACCCCGTGTCCTTGACACCCCCCACACCAGTCTGGATTGTCTATTGTTACTCCTTTTACGTCTTGGAAAAAGTTAGCACAACAAAGGGCTCCTTTGTCGCTCACCCCTCTGCCTCCTGGCCTCACCCAGGCCCCCCAACCCTGCCCCCCACCCCAGCAGCTGTTCTCAGGCCTCTTGCCCGTCTGATTTGCTTGTCCGGCCTCCAGGAGAGTGAGGTGGGGCAGACCAGGCTGGGGCAGTTTGGTGTTGGGTGAGGGCAGGGAGGTGAGGGCCGTGAAGAGTCTGTGGGCTGATGCGGGTATGGGCGTCCACGGTTTCTTTGCTGTGGGCTGGTCTCTGGGCAGGCACGGGACATGGGGCCACAGCAGTGCTGGACAGCCAGGCTGACCAGGGAAGTGGTGCCCAGGCCCTACTAAGAGCCAGGAAAGCCCTGCCAAGGTTGTTGGCCTGGTTCCCTGTCATCAACCTCCTGGCCATCCGTGGTGTGTCTGCAGGTACGGGGGCGGGTGGGAGCATGCAGCCAGCCCCCAGTGTCCAGGCGCTGCTTTTCTCTGTGCCTGGACTGTGGGGCCAGGTGACTCATGGCTGTAAGGTGCTTGGGCCAGGAGCTCTGGGCCCTCCTGAATGCCAGAGCCTTGTTATAGCCTTGTGTGCTGGGGTTTGGGGTGAGGCGAGGTAGGATTCTGGGGTGTGGGAGGAGGTAGGGATCTACCTCTTGGGGAGGCATCCTTGAGTTTGGACAAGTGGACTTGGCAAGGCCTCGGGAGGATGCTGGGTGGTCCCTTGGGAGTCTGGGGTTGCTTTGGTCACAGTTCTCCATCCAGTACAGTGTACCCCCGGCTGCCCGGGCTTTAGGCACAGACAGCCCCCACCCAGACCAACCCTGTCCTGCCTGGGGTGATGGGCATGGGGCCAAGCACTGGGGAGGGTTTGGCTAGTGAGGGCTGCCCTGCTGGCTGGGTCAACCCTCCTGGCTGCCCTATTGGAGCTGAATAGCAGGAGGGGAGGGGGAGTAACCCGGACGTAGTATTGAGGCCAGACAGACAGAGCATTGATGGGAACAGACCCCCATTGTCATGCTGCTCCCCCGAGACAGGGCACCCAGAGCAAGGGGCTTCCGGGGCCCCTAGGGACTCCTCTCCTTGTCTCCAGGGAGTCCCCCCTGCTTATCAGGAGTCCCCGCCTGCTTCGCCCCAACATTTGCAACTTTTCTTTGCTCGCCTCGCCTTGAGTGCCTGGCCTGGGATTGTTTGGGTGGAGGAGGGGCTGTGGCTGCTGTGAGAGAGGAGGGGGGAACGGAAGCCGAGGGGGTGGGGGGAGTGGCCGCCTTTGAATATCCTGTTGACCCCCGTTTCCTCTGCCCCTAGCTCGTGTCCTCTTCCCTCCCTCCTCACGGGCCTTAACTCCTTCCTAACTGGGGAGACGGGTCCAGGCCGCCCAGATGCCAGGCTTTAGCACCAGGCGGCCTCCCACCCCCGCTGCCCAGGTGTAGCCATGTCCACGTACAAATCAGATGGGTTATCATCTGACCTTGCTGGGTGTGAAGGTGGGGTCCTGGGCAGTAGATAGGAGTGATGGGGTGCTGATGGGTTCATTGGCAGCCGCATTCCCCACGTCTGTCTGGGGAGCCCCAGCTCTCCTGAGACGGTGTTCCTGCCCCTGAGTTTGAATTCTGGCAGCTGTGGTGAGGCTGGGAGGGGCTCCTGGGAGGGGTCTGGAGGCAGGGTGGGCGGGCACGGTATTAAGGATGGCAACCTGGGTCTCTAACTGCCCCTCCCTCTTCTCTCTCTAGCCATTGAGACCCAGAGCAGCAGTTCCGAAGAGATAGTGCCCAGCCCTCCCTCGCCGCCCCCCCTCCCCCGCATCTACAAGCCTTGCTTTGTCTGCCAAGACAAATCCTCAGGCTACCACTATGGGGTCAGCGCCTGTGAGGGCTGCAAGGTGAGTTGAGTCATTGGGAAAGGCAATCCTGATGAGATAAATGGACTGTCCCCACGGCCATGTCCTGGGAGTATGCTGTTGGGGTGTAGGGGGATGCCCCTGAAGCTTCTGCACTTGTTCCTATGTGTCAGGTCGCAGCAGCCTTGGAGGAGGGGAGGAAGCCTACAATAGAACCCCCCCAGGGATGAGCAGGGGTTCCCCCAAACCAAATAGGTCCCCTCCTGCCCGAGCTCCTCTCCCTGTCTCCATCCTCCTGCTGGCAGGGTGTAGATCTGCTCTGCTACGGCTGCCCAGGTTGCCATGGTGAGCTGGCTGCCGACTGGCTCTTGGCTGGGGACCCAGGAGGCCTGCCCCCAGTGGCCCTGCCTGAACCTCCCCATGGCGGCTTGGCAGGAGGCAGCCAGGGGCAGGCGCCTTGCCTTGGCCTCTCCTTCAGATGCTCAGGCTGTGGGCTCGCCCGTGTCTGGCTGCATGTCCCTGCGCCCACGCTAGGCTCCAGGGTACAGATGTGGTTGCCACCTTCCCAGCGGCTGTGGGCATGGCCTCTCCTCACCTCCCAGGTCCTGAGCCTCTGTACCTGTTTCTGCCCCAGAGGTTGGGGCTCAGAGGCGGTACAGTTTTAGGGGCTTGGGCTCCAGACTGCCTCTCAGCCTGGAGTAGCTGTCCCCAGGTGTGGGGCCAAGATCAAGGGCAAAGCAGCCGGCCTCAGGGTGTGTGTGTTTGCCTGTCTTGCCTGTCCCCGGTCTGTCATGTCTCTGGTTAGCCTGTGTGTGGAGCCCCTGACCAGCCCGGTTCACCCGTGATCAGGCTGTACACATCTCCCCGGTTGGCCAGGGAGAGTGTGTGCATCTCATCCCTCCTGCCAGCCCGTGTGTGTCCCCGCATGCCTCCTCCTGCTTGCGTTCTCTTCCTGTGCTCTGAGCCCAGGGCTGAGGGTTCCAGAGCTCTGCCTCTCTCCTCTCTAGGCCCATCTTCCCCTTTTCCTGCCTCACTGGCAGCCCTGAGGTCCTTTTCCCAAGGAGGAAGGAAGCAGGGTGTGTGGGTGTGGGTTGGGGGAAGACCTCTGCGAGCTCGCAGTGTGGGGGCAGGCCTGTCAGTTGTTTTGGGGGCATCCTAGTAGGTGAGCCCTTCTCCCACCTTATCTGCCCCGCTCAGGTAGGCGAAGGCCCCAGGCTGGTATGGCTCCCACGGTGGGTGTGGCTGATCTGACTCCCTCCCCTCCATGCTCAGGGCTTCTTCCGCCGCAGCATCCAGAAGAACATGGTGTACACGTGTCACCGGGACAAGAACTGCATCATCAACAAGGTGACCCGCAACCGCTGCCAGTACTGCCGGCTGCAGAAGTGCTTCGAAGTGGGCATGTCCAAAGAGTGTGAGTGCCAGGGGCCCGGGGCCTGGGGCAGGGGCCAGGCCACCCGCTAGACAGGCCTGTGGTGCTCCTAAAGGTAGGGGAGCGGGTGGCGGAGTGTGGGTGTGTGTGTAGGGATATGAACTCGCACACCCGTGGTACGGTGTGTGGGCTCATGGCTAAGGGTGGTTTGTGTATAGCTGCAAGGACCTGTCTGTCTGTACATCTAGCTGTGTCCATTGCAGACACCGTTCCTGTTCCTGTTTGCACACGGCTGGCTGTGTGTGCTCGTGTGTCTGCTGCAGGCCAGTTGGCTTCCAGGCCCTGCTGGGCTCTGGGGCAGGGCTCAGAAGCATCCCCAAGTCCCTTCCGATTGTGCATCTTAGGGAAGGGCCTGTACTGAGGGTGTGTGTGTGTGTGTGTGTGTGTGTGTGTGTGTGTGTTGGGGGGCGTGCTGCTGGCACAGGGATCTAAAAGCCATTGTCCGGTGATAGAGCCTGGGCCCTAGGGTTTCAAGAGAGAATCAGAACGTCTCAGATCCCTGAGGGATGGGGGTTTCCAGTTTGGGCTCAGCTGAGGCTGGATGGAGGGAGGCGGGAGGGCTGGACAGGGAGACCCTCTTGTGTTGAATCATGAGTGTTGCCGTGGTGACCAGTGATTGATGATGTCAGAGATAAATGACGCTGACAGACGCCTCCTTGTCTGCGTGGCCGTTGCCATGGAGCCTGAGCCTTGGGGGATGGGGTGGGGGAGGGGGTGGCAGGACCCCCTAGCCCTTTGTAGGTTGGGCAGTAGAAGAAGAAAGTGGGGAAGGGGTGTGGGGGGACCGAGGGGGTCCTGCATCACACTGCCTCCTCCCGCCACAGGAGGCAGGGGCCGCCTCGTGAGGAGCCCAGGAAGTGACGGCTCCATGCTGCATCAGGGGTGACACCTGGGGACCTTCAGGGCCCACCACTGCCTCCTCCCCCTGCTCCTGCCACCTTCCACTCCCAGAGCTTTCCGGTGCAGAAGGACCAGGGTGGGGACCCCTCTCCCTCCCACCGCATCTCCCCCTTTCCCTCCCTCCCTCTGGCTGCTCTGTGCCCCGGAGCTGAGCAGCTGCCATTTCAATAGAATTAAAGCTTCCGAATGATAAACGTCTTGTCACAGCTGCAATTTTCTCTTCCCAAATTATCCCCCCACTCTCCCTCTCCCTTCTTTCCCTTGCACTTTATTGAATTTGCAGAATCGACATGAGTGATCTCCAAATTATGCCAGCTCCCCCCCCCCCCAGCCCACTGCCCCCTCCTGGGGCCCCCACCCCCACCTCTCTTCCTCCAGCATCAGCAGCCGCCACCACTGGCCCTGTGAGTGATTGTGTGTCTGGGATAATCGGCTGGTAACGACCCCATCGCTTCTTTAAAGCCGAGTGGTGTGTGCGGCTCAGCGCCCCCGGTGATTTGTCAGCTCCCCCAGCTAATGGGCCGAGAGATTCTCCCACCCGGCCCCCCACTCTCAGGCTGGGGAGCCCTACACTGCCCCTGCCCCAGGAGAGGAGCTGCTTCCTCCACAAGCCAGTCCCAGGGACCCCCGGGAGACTGCTGGCTGGAGGACGGGCCAGTGGAGGCTGCTTGTTCTTGGGAGCAGAGGGAGTGGGGGACAGGCAGGCAGAGCGCGAAGGTGGGGCACTGCTCACTTGCTTTCGGACTGGGACCCCACGTTTCTGGAGTGTGGCTGGAGTAAGCGTGTGGGAGTCCGGGCACAGCGGGCTGGTGCCGTGGTCCTCGGGCCCTCGGGCAGACATGGCTGTGGGCATGGAGGGGTGGAGCGTGAGTTGACACCTTGTCTGCCTGTGCACTTGTGTGTCTGTGAGTCTGTGTGTGTGCAGTGTATGTGCGTCTCTGCGTGCACATTGTATGTGCGTCTGTGTGTGCATTGTATGTGCGTCTGTGTGTGCACATTGTTGTGTGCACTGCTGTGTGTGTGCCCACCGGGTAATGACTCCTGCAGCCAGCAGCTCTGGTGGGAGGAGCTTGGGCTGGGGAGGGACCAGAACCTGCGGATGGACCTCGGCCTGCACCTGCTCTCTAACCACGGCCTCACCCTCCACAGCCGTGAGGAACGACCGGAACAAGAAGAAGAAGGAGGCACCCAAGCCTGAATGCTCCGAGAGCTACACGCTGACGCCAGAGGTGGGGGAGCTCATTGAGAAAGTGCGCAAAGCGCACCAGGAGACCTTCCCTGCCCTCTGCCAGCTGGGCAAATACACTACGGTACGGCTTCCCCTGGCCCCTCACGGGTGCCCCTTCTGCCAGGCTGGCTCGCCCTCCCCCTGCCCAGGCCTCCCGTCCTCCCTCCCCCTCCGCCCCCTCCTCCTGCTTCCTCCTCCGAGGAGTGCTCAGGAAGCGAAGGCGGGTTTGGGGCAGGCCTGTGGGGGCTGGTGGAGCCAGGCCAAGGAGGGGGGCCTTGGGGAGAAGGCCCTCACTCTCCCCCGTCCTCTCAGAACAACAGCTCAGAACAACGTGTCTCTCTGGACATCGACCTCTGGGACAAGTTCAGTGAACTCTCCACCAAGTGCATCATTAAGACTGTGGAGTTCGCCAAGCAACTGCCTGGCTTCACCACACTCACCATTGCTGACCAGATCACCCTTCTCAAGGCTGCCTGCCTGGACATCCTGGTGAGGGTCTGGGCCCTGCCCCATGTCCTTGGAGGATGTCCTGCCACTCAGATAACCACCTTCCTAAACATCCGTCTGGAATGGACGCGTCCAAATGCCCCGCCCACCCAAACAGCAGCCCTTTCTCTCCCCGCTGTGTCCATTTGCCCACTTGTCTACCTGTCTACCTGGCCACTGAGCCACCCAGCACCTGGATGTACACGGGCTCACCCACTCACCCGCACACATTCATCCACCCTCGCCCCATCTTTCTATTAAGCCATCGTCCCATCTGTTCAGTCGGTAATAAAGATTCGCCTGGGACCTGTGTGGGCAGGCCTTGAGCTGGGTGTCAGGAGCAGAGATGAACACAACACTATCCCCTCCCTTGAAAACCTCCTGGTTTTGGAGGCGACAGATCTGCAAACAGAGGTTGCGAGCCGTGATAAGAGCTGGCTAGAGATGGGGAAGGGATGTTCTCCCTCGTGCAGACGAGAGAGTTCCAGCTGCTGGGCCCCAGGGAAGACGTTCAGAGGAGATGACTGACACCTAGGGTGTGGAGGGGGCATGGGAGAGGGCGGCCCTGACAGAGGACAGGATGTGCAAGGCCTGCTGCTGGGCGTCCAGCTGGAGCAGGACTGGCGGGGCCCAGAGGGTGGGCTGGGCTGGAGGCAGGATTGGGGGCGGTGGGGATGCCAAAGCCTCCACTGACAGAACTCTCCTCCCTGTCTTTCATCCTGAGCGGCTCCGCCCTCTTGCCCACCTCCAGGCTGGGGAACTTCCTGGTAGGAGTGGGCAGGTGCAGTGTGTGCCGCCTCTCTCCCCCACCCAGGCCCTGGGTGCAAGAGGCAGGATCAGGTTTGACACAGTTGAAGCCGATGCACATTTATTGAGCTCCTGCTGTGTACCCTGTCCTGGGAACCGTGGACATAAATTTGCTATGATTCTTGCCTGGAAATTCTAGTTTCTAAAGAATTCTAAATTTTCTGCATGGAGACAGACAGGAGGCCGACCCAGAACCAGGCTAATACAGAAGCCGCTTGGCATGCGTGGCTATTTAAATGAACTAAAATGAAATCCAATCAGTTCCTCAGGGGCACTAGCATGGTTTTAAGTGTTCGATGGCCACACTGTGGCTGGCGGCTCGTGTCTGGGTGGTGCAGACTTAGATGGTTTTCATTATTGTAGGAGATTCTATCGGGCTGCACTGGCATGGCTGCCTGCCAGGTGGGCCTGTGGGGATGGCTGCTGGTGCTGGAGGTGCTGGGGGATGGGCTGCGTCCCTAAACTCGTGCCTCCTCTGCACCCAGATCCTGAGGATCTGCACGAGGTACACGCCCGAGCAGGACACAATGACCTTCTCGGACGGGCTGACGCTGAACCGAACCCAGATGCACAACGCCGGCTTCGGCCCCCTCACAGACCTGGTCTTCGCCTTCGCCAACCAGCTGCTGCCCCTGGAGATGGATGACGCTGAGACTGGGCTGCTCAGCGCCATCTGCCTTATCTGTGGAGGTGGGCAGGGGCCGGGGGTCCCGGGGCTCGGCCCAGGGTGGTCGGGGAGCCCCTCACCAGCATGTCCAGGGATCATCAGCTCAGGAAGGGACCTTGGCCCCTGTCAGGTCCTGTTCAGAGGGGGAAATCGAGTCCCAGAGGGGTAGAGTCTGGTCTGTGGCCACACAGCACAGGTGTGGCAGTGGAGACCTGAATTCTGGTTCCCTCCCTGGTCAGACCACCCAGGCTCATATCCTGGCCAGCTCTGAGCTTGAGCAGGTTGCCAAAGTCTCGGAGCCCCCATGTCTGCAAGATGAGGCCATAATGGGCCGAGGAAGGTGGTCGTTCATAACGAGGGCACACTGTGCCCAGAGGAAGACACGTACACGTTGGCTGCTGTCGCTGTTTTACTGTTACCGGCTCTGCCATATCGTGCTGGTGTCCGTGGTGGGTGGGAGCCAGAGACCTGCCTGGGCATCTTCCTCTGCTGCGTCCCATCCCCACGAGCTGGGCTGTCAGGGCCGCCCTGGGCCAGCACATCCTCGGCGCCTCTGCTTCCATTTAAGAGCCTGTGTCAGAGCACACCGACCCCTCCACTGCCCGGTGTGGCGAGGCCCCAGGAGCGGAAGCCCAGCTTGTGGCCGGGGCAGGCGCGCCCCCCAGTGGCCACGGCTGGGAGCACAGCGGCGTTCCCAGCTTGGCCAGCGCCGTGGCTCAGGGGGCTCCTCCTTCCTCAGACCGGCAGGACCTGGAGCAGCCGGACAGGGTGGACATGCTGCAGGAGCCGCTGCTGGAGGCGCTGAAGGTCTACGTGCGGAAGCGGAGGCCCAGCCGGCCCCACATGTTCCCCAAGATGCTCATGAAGATCACGGACCTTCGAAGCATCAGCGCTAAGGGTGAGGCCCCCACCCAAGCGGTCCTCCTCCATCTAGGCCACGTCCCCCAGGGGCCCCCCCAGCCCCGGGGACCTCCTGCCTGTGAGCGCGAAGGCGGCAGTGCCACCTGTGCTTGGTGGTGACGGGCATGGATCGGACCAGATGGCAGGGGCGCGTGCCCTTGAGCAGGTCACTGAGCAGCTCGGAACCTTCTGAGGGGCGAGGACAGTGACGGTGTTGACAGGGTGGTTGTGTCGAGGTGTCAGCAGGGGAAGCCACGGCACAGAGCACATAGGAAGGGCCCGGTGTCAGACCAGGTGGTTGGCGTTAAGAACCACTCTCCCCGCGGCCCCCCGACTTGGGGACTAAGAGAGCTGGGGCCCGCGTCAGGGCACGGTGGATGCTGAGCCCGGAGGGCTGGTCCTCCGGGAGCCAGGCAGGCACCCGGGTTTGCGGGGCTGGGCCGTGGGGCGTGTGCTGACCTCTGCCCTCCTCTCCTGCAGGGGCTGAGCGGGTGATCACGCTGAAGATGGAGATCCCAGGCTCCATGCCGCCCCTCATCCAGGAAATGCTGGAGAACTCGGAGGGCCTGGACACTCTGAGCGGACAGCCGGGGGGCGGGGGGCGGGAGGGGAGTGGCCTGGCTCCCCCACCTCGCAGCTGTAGCCCCAGCCTCAGCCCCAGCTCCAACAGAAGCAGCCCGGCCACCCACTCCCCGTGACCACCCGCGCCCCGTGGACACAGCCCTTGCCCCTCGCCCGGCTTTTCTCTGCCTTTCTACCAACCGCGCGACCCCAGCCAGCCCTGCCCCTCCCTGTCTCCCTTCCGGGGACAGGAGGCGGGAGGGAGGAGGTGGCGGCTCCTTGGACAGAGGCCCGGGTGCTGTGGACTGTTACTCTGCCGCCTGGGTGGTCGGGGCGAGGTCGCGAACTGCGTGAGGACCCCTGGTCCTGGGCCTCAGGATGGGGCCTGGGGGCCTGTGTTCATCAAGACACCCGTCCGCCCACCTCGCCACATCTTCATCACCAGCAAAGGCCAGGACCTGGCCCCTCCATCCTCAGAACTTGCAAGCCATTGCCCCCCGGTTGGGGAACCCCCCCCTTGCCTTGGTTGGTGACAGAGGGGGTGGGCCAGGGGTGGGGGGCTCCCCCTGTACATACCCTGCCATACCAACCCCCAGGTATTACCGCTGGTTTTGTTTTTATTTTAATTTTTTTGGTTTTGATTTTTTTTAATAAGAATTTTCATTTTAAGCACATTTATACTGAAGGAATCTGTGCTGTGTATTGGGGGGAGCTGGATCCAGAGCTGGAGGGGGCGGGTCCCGGGGGTGGGCAGCGGCTCAGAGGGGCTCCCACTCTCTCTCTCCATGACCCTGTGTCCCCCTGGCCCTCGCCCCGGCCCTTTCTCCTCAGTTTTCTCTTTCAGACTGTGAAGCACTAGCTTTCGAGGCCTGCACTCCCCTCCTTTGTGTTGGGGAAGCAGCCAGCCCCCCCCCCCCCCCCCCGTCTCCCTCTCGGCCTAACCACTGGGTGTGGACAGTTCAGGCGGCCCCTAGGAGGAGGGTGCCCACCACCAGAGACGGGTCAGGCCACGCAAGGGGGGCCCGCAGAACATACACGTACGTGTTCCTAATCCGCGTCCTTCGCTGAGCTGCCCCCCCATCCGGGCCCACATGATCTCAGCCCTCCTACCCCCCACTGTGAAGGGGCTGGCCAAGGGGTTTGAGCTGTCCCTGCCCCCCAGCCTCACAGCCACCAGCACCACCCACAGGGCCCCCAGACACACACACACACACACACACACACACACACGCCGACAGATACTCTTGGCCTGAATTCCTCCATTTCCCCGGCCTGCCCCCCAAACCCTACCCCACACCCGTGCTCCCTCCTTGCCCCGCAGGACGGGCCTAAGGGGGTCCCCTCCCCTCATCCCCTGCACCCCTGGGCTGGGGGAGCTGGCTCTGCCCTGCCCCCCTTGCCCCAGGGTTGGGGTCTCACCCCCCAGAGCCCGCTGGTGCACCTGTTACTGTGGGACTTTCCACTGAGATCTACTGGATAAAGAATAAAGTTATATTTATTCTACACATGCCTCAGCCTTGCTGCCTCACTGCCTTCCCTCAGCATCTGGGCAGGGGGCTGGGGCTGGGGGTCCGATGTGAGTCCTGGGGGCCCCTTGTGCTGTGGTCCTTGAGACCCTGTGGCCGGAGACAGGTCTGCTCTGAGGAAGCCCTTGGTCTGTGTCAGGGAGCCCCAGTCTGGAGGTGGGGAAGGGCGAGGGGGAGAAACTGCCCCCCACCTTCAGGGAATCACCCATCAGGAAGGGTGCCAGTCCCAGCTCCCAGGGAGTCCCAAGGAGAGAGGAAGCCGGCACTGCCCTCGGAGCTCCTAGCCCTTGGGAAGATTGGGTCTGGGGCTTGTTTAATAGCAGAGGAGTTTGCCTGGCCCGTGTGGCTCAGTGGTTGAGCACGGACCCATGCACCAAGAGGACGGTGGTTTGATTCCGGGTCCGGGCACATGGCTGGTTGAGGCCTGATCCCCAGTAGGGGCTGTGTGGGAGGCAGCCAATTGATGCTCTCTCTCATCAATGTTTCTCTCGCCCCCCCCCCCCAACACCAATTTAAAAAGAAAAGAGTTCTATTTTTGGAGTGAATACGGACTTGACCTTCACGGCAGAGTGGGTAGTTGGCATGGGGACCTGGATCAGGGGCTCATGGCTGCCTTACAAGAACACGGGATTGGATAGAAGCTCAGGAGGCCAGCCTGTCACCCCTCGGCCCCCAGGAGGTGGCCCCGTGAGCAGGGGGCACAGAGGGACAGGCTGCAGGAGAGCCTGGCTGCTCCTGGGTGAGAGGGCTGAGTGTGGCAGCCCTCAAGGGTCCTCGGGGACCAATTCTGCCTCACACCACACAGCAAGCTCAGAGAGGGCAGTGCCCCTGTCCAGGGCCACACAGCAAGTTAGTGGCAGACGGGGGGCCAGTACTCAGGGCTCCCACCTCTCAGCCAGGACTCTTGCCTGGATCTCTGCAGCCCCGAAGGAAGCGTCCAACACCGAGCTCCGGGGGGTCTGGGAGGTGGCGGCGGAAGGCGCGTTTGGAACAGGTAGCAGCGAGGCTGGGCAGGAAGGTTCCTGGGCGGGAAGGCGTTTCTTCCCCGGGGGCCCGCCTGCCGTTTCTACGTCCGCCACCAGGTGGCGGCAGCGCCTCGCTTATCTCACCATCGGCCGCGGCTGGCGTGAGCGTGGGCCAGGGGCTCTTCCTCTAATATTTTCTCACATTTTCCTTGTGAAACGTAAATGAAATTTAACACAATATACCTACACAGTAGGTAGGCATTTCAGTGTGTAAATGCTTGGCACAACCACGGGCAGATACGACACAGTCCCAGGTTTGCTTGTGGTTTTAATGAACACATTGGGATTTAAAGGAAGGAAGAAGGTCAGAAGCCACCGTGTAGGGCAGTGATGGCGAACCTTTTGAGCTCGGCGTGCCAGCATCTTGGAAAACCCTCACTTAACTCTGGTGCCGTGTCACATATAGACATTTTTTGATATTTGCAACCATAGTAAAACGAAGACTTATATTTTTGATATTTATTTTATATATTTAAATGCCATTTAACAGAGAAAAATCAACCAAAAAAATGAGTTCGCGTGTCACCTCTGACACGCGTGTCACAGGTTCGCCATCACTGGTGTAGGTGAAGCACAGGAAAGTTAAAGGGAATGGTTGGTTGGACGTTGCCATGAAAACTGACAGCGTATGACAAAACCATGCGAACCCCCCTCCCCCCCCCCCCCCAGTGAAACCCTTAATGGTCTGTATGGAAAACAGGTTTTCACTATGAAAATGTTCAGTGGGAACTTCTTTAGTGGGGAGCACCTCTTGGCATTCTGAGCCAACAGGGTCCTCCCCCTCCTGTGACCAGAGCCATGGCCCCTACATTTACAAGGTGCCCCCCACCCCCAGGGTCGTACCTTTGCTGCTGGGACCCTCCAGAGCCTGAGGTTGCCCACAGTGGCTCACAGATCATCGCTGTCAGGCAGTGTCTCAGCCACAGCACAAGTGGCATCTTGTGCTCAGGGGCTGTCCTGTGCATTGTAGGATGTTTAGCAGCAACCGTGGCCTCTGCCCCTTGGAAGCAAAACTGGTCACTGTGGGGGTAGGAAGAGCAACTTCGGTGTGGACTGGAGCACGGACACCCTGGGCAGCCAGAGCGATGGGCTGGCAGCCTCAGAAGCAGGGCCTGGGTGTGTGGGGGTAGGGGTGGGGATGGGGGCAGGAGGGCAGGGTGCTGGACTTACTCTGAGAACAGGGGAGCCCCTAGGGCAGAGGGAGGGCTATTTAGAAAGTGCCCTCAGGCTGCTGTGTGGAGTAGTCAGTCTGTGCAGGAGAGCCCAGGAGGCTGGAAGGAGCATGGAGAGGGGAGGGCCAGAGAGGGGAGGGCCAGGGAAGGGGGAGAAAATAGGGCAGAGAGAGTCATGGCAGCCTGCAGCAGGCCTGAGGGTGCAGTCAGAGGGTGGCCCCTGGGTGTCACGTGGGTCCTGGGTGATCCTCTGGAAACCAGCCCCACTGGGCAGTAAAGAAGAAAGACAGACGGGCAGAGGAGAGACAGAAGGACAGGAGGCAGCCTGTCCACAGCTCTTCCTATTCCTCCAGGAGGGGAGAGGGTGGTGGCTGCGAGAAAATGCAGGGCCGGGAGCCTGTCTTAGGGAGATTTCTTCTGAGTATGAAAGGGACGCAGCCGAGTTTGTGAGCTGGGGAACAGAGCAGCAGGCAAGGAGGGTGCAGCTAGAAGTGAAAAGTCTCCCCCTCTGATCCACTGCCCAACCCCATTCTACCTCCAGGAGGAGGGCCCTGCCACCGGGCCCACCTGTGGATGGTGCCCAGGAGCCGACCAGACGGAGGCCTGCCCAGGTGCAGGGCACCTCCTCCCCTGCCTTCCTGTGATGCCCTTGCAGGTTAGGGAGGGAGCCACTGTGGCTGCTGCTGGCACGGACCCTGACCATCCACCGTGCATATCAGAGATTCCCCCCACACAGCTGACACAGGGCACACACATGCCCACGCCGGATGTGCATGTGTCATCACACGTGCGCACAGAGTTGCCACAGGATTACACCTGCGTGCACACACAAGAGGGCTCACAGAGATTTTACGTGTGCACATGCACACACCTCCACTGTGTACGTGTGTACCTGTGTGCACCTACGCAGGGAGCCCACGCAGAGGCCACGCGTGTCTGAACGAGGGCCTCGGGGTGCTGGTGCCGCAGTTGTTTTTGTCCCCAGCGAAACAAGCAGGTCACCACCTGAACCCCACTTTACGCGCTGCTCGCCCACTTTCCCTCGGCTCCCCTCCCGCGGGCGCCCTCCTTCCCACCTGGATCGCGGCATCTGGACCTGCCTCAGTTCATTCCACGCCCCAGCTCGGCTGGGAGCACGAGGGAGGTGCGAACGGAGGCTGCTGGGCCGCCACCCCAGGCGAGGCGCGCCCCCGCGGGCAGGTCCCGGGAGCGGGTCGAGCAGAAGCCGCGTCTCGCTTGGGCTGCGGTGCGGGGTCCCGCCGCCGCGCTCGCCCCGGGCTCCACGCGCCAGGCGGCCCTAGATGGTCAGGTCCTGGCGGGCCGTGGCCAGTGACGCCTTGCTGCTGTCGCCGCCGGCGGGCGCCCGGTGCGCGTAGGCGGGCGGGGCGTCAGGGTCGGGCCCGGCCCGCCGCGGGGGCAGCGCGGGCGGCGGGGGCGGCGGCGGCGGCGGCGGGAGCAGCTTCTGCGCCTCCTCGTGCGCCCGGCGGCAGCGGCTGTCGCGCTCGGCCGCGGGGCGCGGGCGGCCCTTCCAGAGCAGGTGGCCCAGCTCGGCCACGCTGAGCAGCGCCGAGAGCAGCCCCACGGCGAAGTAGAAGACCACGAAGACGGTCTTCTCGGTGGGCCGGCTCACGAAGCAGTCCACGGTGTGCGGGCAGGGCGGGCCGGCGCACGCGAAGTGCGGGGCCACGCGGAAGCCGTAGAGCAGCGTCTGGCCGGCCAGGAAGGCCAGCTCGGCGCCCAGGCGCAGCGCCACGCTCAGCAGGTAGCAGCGGCGCGCGCGGCGGGCGCGGCGGGCGCAGGGCGGGCGGGCGCCCTCGGGGGGCCCCCGGCCGCCCGGCTTCCCCTCGTCGGCGGCCGCGCCGCCCGGCTCCTTGCTGGCCTGGTGCATGGAGTAGATGGCGAACAGCACGGGCGGCGCCGAGAGCAGCAGGATGTGGAAGAGCCAGAAGCGGTAGTGCGAGACGGGGAAGGCGCGGTCGTAGCAGGTCTGGCGGCAGCCGGGCTGCAGCGTGTTGCACACGAACTCCTCCTGCTCGTCCTCGAACACGGCGCCGCCCACGGTGGCCAGCACCAGGATGCGGAAGATCAGCATGACCACCAGCCACAGGCGGCCCACCAGCGGCGACTGCAGCTGCACGGCGTCCAGCAGCGAGCTGAGGAACGCCCACTCCCCCATGGCGCTGGGGGCGGGGGGGGGGGCGTCAGCGGCCGCAGGCAGGGCCCCCCCACCCATGCCCCCGGGAGTGGGCCCAGTGGGACCTCCTCTAACCTCCTGGTGAGTCGGGGGTCAGCGAGGTCTGGGTTTAGCAGGGATTTTATGGGAACAAAGAAGTAACAAGGGGGGCGGGGGCAGGAGGGGTTTGGTGAGTCTCAACTAGGGGTGTCCCTCTCCCTGGGGCCGGTGGGTGCTGGGAGGAGCCCCCGCCTGGTGCTCCAGCCTGACCCCTGGGCCGGCTCCCTTGGGCCTTAGGTTCCTCCAGAGCCTAGATTCGCAGGCGGGGGCCTTGGAGACCATCAGGGCCGCCCTGACTGCACTTGAGAAGCAGAACCCAGCTGCGCCCTATGTGTTCAAGGCTGCTTTCCGAGGCGAGAGTGGTGCCTCGAACCCAGGACTCCAGACCCAATTTGGTACCCCACCTTTTTCTTCCTCTGCCCTTTCCCCTGCAGTGAGTTTCTCTCTGGATTGTGGGGTGACACAAAAGGAGTCCTACTCCATAACGCTATCAGGACCCTTTGTCCTGGGTATCCCCTGCCCTCCGACCCCAATGAGGCAGGAATGCGGCCCAGGCCTCTCCCCTCTCCCCCCTGGCGCCCCTCGGCTTCCAGTCTCCCACATCTCCTGAGAGAGGCTCCCCAACACACACTCACACCGGCCCCACAGGCTCCGGACACCCCCAGACCCTCAGTGGACCCCACTCACCCTGTTCCTGGAGCTGAGGTGTTAAAGTTGAGCGAGGGATCTTGGGAGATGTCCGGGACCTGTTCCTCCTGGTCCCTCTTTCATTTTCCCTTTCAGATTTGGCCGGGATGGATGACAGGACAGGATGGCCGAGAGGGGCTAGCTCTCCCCCCTCTCTTAAAGGGACAGGGTGACCCTGTTGGCTGGGTCCACCCTTGGGAACAGACATAGGGACACACCCCTTACTGGATTCTGCCAGCCCTCCCTTTCCCACCCCCTCCCCCCATTCCACAGCTGTGTCTCCATCTGGAAACGGGGTGGGGGGGAGGAGGCTGCACCCCTTATTGAGGAAACTTTATGGAAGCCGGTCCCGGGCAGACTCCCCCAAACTGGAAGGCCTAGATCCGCTATCGACTAACTATCCCTTTAAAGGCGGTCTTCGGGGCTGGAGGGCGGCTTGGTGCTGGTGTTGGGGGCACCGGCATTTAAGAGGCAGCAAAGCCGGTAGCTCTGGTTCCAGCTCTGCTACTGACCTTGGACAAGTCACTGAGCTCTTCTGGGCCAGAGTCCCCTGGTTGGTCACCTGAGGCGACTGCAGCCGACCCTCCCGTTTCCTTCCAGCTCCGCGTCTTAATGCTGAGGTCCAACCGGTTACAGAGGACAAAACACGGGCCAGAAAACTCCCGCACGGAAAAACACTTAGGTATCGAGAGCGCCTGCCTTGGGTAGTTAAAGAAAAGCTGTTACTTCCTGCTTTCTGTAAGTCCCAGACTTCCTCTGGTGAGCATGTTATAACGTGGAAAATAGACAGAAAGGCTCCCTCCCATAGGCTCTGAATTGGATCATCTCCTACGGCTCTAGGTGGCAAGAGAAGCTGCCCCATAGGATGACCCCTGGTGACCTGAGCAGCCAGGGAGGGGACGCTGTCTTTCTAGGAGTTTTCCCAACCTGCACACCAGGCTCCTCCCTCACGGATGCACCTGCCCTGGGCCAGGCCCTGTGCGGAGCGCATCGCACGGGTTAGAGGACTGGAACCTTGGTAGCAGGGAGTCTGAGACTCAAAGGATCTAAGCCACCGTCACATAGCAGGTCCCAGCCTCAGGCCTGACCCTCCTGGTTCTGAGTTCATACTCCTAAGCCCGTCATGGAACTGTCCTCCGTCGAGCCTGGCTGCCTTCCCAGGTGGTGTCGACACCCAGGGCCCGACAGTCCAGGGCTTTGACTGGGCTGGTGGGCACAGGCACAGGCACAGGCACAGGCACAGGCACAGGGGTGGGCCTTGCTACCCCTTCCTGCGCGGGAAGGGTGCCAGGACTCACCTGCTCAGTGGCTTTGCCTTTCCCCTTCAGCCCTGGGGGTCTGTGTGGTTTTCCATGTTGACAGGGACCCCGGGGCTGGTTTCAGGAAGGGGTGGGAAAGGTGCCCTTCATCCCCTCTGGCTCAGGGGCCCAGCCCCGCCTGGAAAAACCCCAACTCTTTCCACCCCCCCATGCAGGGTTCCCTTGGGAATGGGCCTGGGTGGGGAGAGGCGGTCCTGGATGAAGTCCAAGGGAAAGCACATGCTGGGGCCACACCCCCCAAAACAGGAAGTGGGGTGGGGGCACTGCAGACCTCACCCCATGACCTCCTCCTGCTTCTGGCAAAGCTGCTTTCCAACCCCCAACTTCCGTCCACAAGCATGGGGCTCAGGGACACACCTCCTCGTCCCTGATTGTCCAGGAATGGTCCCTGCCCTGTCCCCTCGCACCCTGCCGGGTCAGCCCACTGGGCCAGCCTGGAAAAACCCATCAGACCGGCCTGCCTGCGGGGGGTGGAAAGTGGCTGAGGTGGTGGTGGGCTAGGGTGGGGCGGGAGGCGGAGAGCCCATGGTCACCCTGCAGTGTCCCCAGCCCCTGCTGCCACAGGCCAGACACAGGAGACTCTGCAATCACGGCCCGTCCTCCTTCCCAGATAGCGCTGTCCAGCCTGGGAGGAGGTGTTGCTGATGCTAACCAGGCTGGCGGCATTGGCTCCATTCTTGGCCATACTTGCGGCCCAGGGCCCGTCCTGCCCTGTGCACGTTCAGTCCCTGCCCCAGACACTCGCCCTGCCCCGCCTGGCTGTGGAGCCACTTCCCAGGTCTGCCACACATGGACACACGCATGCAGGCATGTCATTGTTTGTACCCAGTAAGTGCCAGCATCAGGAAACGACTGTATTTTCTCTTCCCTGTGCCCCTCTGACATGTTTAAAAGTCTTTACAGAAACGTTGCCTTCTAGTGAGGCCTTCACAACCACCCTGAGTGGGATTTACCCCCCTACTTCCTAGCCCTTTTCTCAGCTTTATTTTCTTTGCACTGATCACTACAGAGCATGCTTTTTCTTATTTATCCCGTGTAGCGTCCATCTCTCCCACTATCACGTGAGCTCCAGGAGGCCATGGGTGATTAGTGCTTTATCCCCCGTCCTGTCTCCAGCACCCAGAACAGCTTCCAGCAGGTAGTAGGTGCTCACTAAATATCAGTCAGGCGGATGAGTGAATGAAGTGGGGTGGGAGGTTACAGAGGCTGCGGATCTTCTTTGCCTCAAATGATGCGAACTGTGGTGGGTCCCACGCCTCGGTCGCTTGTTGTGGTGTCCTCTAGAGCAGTGGTTCTCAACCTTCTGGCCCTTTAAATACAGTTCCTCATGCTGTGACCCATAAAATTATTTCCGTTGCTACTTCATAACAGTCATGTTGCTACTGTTCTGAATCGTCATGTAAATATCTGATAGGCAGGATGGTCTTAGGCGACCCCTGTGAAAGGGTCGTTCGACCGCCAAAGGGGTCGCGACCCGCAGGTTGAGAACCGCTGCTCTAGGGCTTGTGATCACTGGAGTGGCCAATCGGGATGTCCAGTCCGGGGCAGAAATGAAAACTCCAAGATGGACTGAGGGTAAAGTCCTCCTGCCCCAGCTCAGCCCGCGTGTGGAAGGTGCGGGTGTGAGAGGCTGTGGGCATGGCTGGTTCCTGGTTACTTCTAGTCCTCCGCCCCCCGCCCCCACCTGGCTGCACAGTTTCTGGCCCTTCAAACTCTCCCCAGGCCTGCACGCCCTCTGGATCCCACCGCCTTCTGCTCACAGGTCCCCCCTGCTCCTCTCGCTGGCCTGAGGCCTTACCTCCTTCCTTGGCTCTACTTAAGATTAGTTTCAGCTGTAGCAGCAAACGTGCTAAACAAAAGATGCAAGGACACCTCTAGCTTGTAAAGGCCCCAGGAAGCCACCCTAACTGACCCGCTTGCATATCATTGGCTGGGATGACCTTCCACAGGAAGCTGGGAAATGTAGTCTTTATTCTCGGTGGCCTTGCACCCGAGATGGGAGAATTAGCCTTCATTGTCACAAATCTGTTTCTGGTCTTGGCCCTCCACACCGCCTTGGGGGGGTCAGAGGAACTCAGTTCCCTCCCAAGGGGAAGCCTTCCCCCGTCTTGCTTGTCATCTTGTCCCCAGGCCCCTCCGGGCCTTCCTTTCTGTGTCTCCCCAAGTCCCATCCCTTCTTGTTCTTGAGCAGAGAAGTCATGACTGCCAACGGGAGGCCCCCACCTGGTCTCTTTTCCCCGTTTCACCCATTTCTAGGTTGTAGCTGTAGCAGCTTTGCTCAGAGAGGACAGTACGTGGGCCTGGCAGTGGCTGGGACCGGCAGGCGGCTCTCTGAGTGACCACGGGACTTGGGAGTCCCTCTCTCCTTTCCTTGAAAGCTTGGAGTGAGTGAACTGACAGATGAGAGAAACAGCCTTGGGACTGGGTTGGGGAAAGTGTAAGGATCTGAATTGTCAAGAGGCATTTTCAAAGTCCCTTTCCCTCCATACAGCTCTGAACGGCCCCTGTTTGTAAGTGCCAGGTGGTATAAGCAACCACAATCTCTTCCTGCAGCCTTGGGTCCTCAGCCTTCTTTCTCTCCAACAGCCCAGGGGCAGAAGGGGGATCAGATTAACTTGAGATCAACTGATGGGCACAAGTCCCTCCCTAAAAGCAATACTCCTGGGTCCTAAGGCCTGACCTTGGCCAGGCTCTGGAAAGTCACAGGAAGTTACCAGAGTCAGAAGACAAAGTCACTCATGGATTGGGCTTCCTTTCCTCCTGCTAAAATAACATTTACTGCTATATCTTTTTGCATTCATCAGGATGTACTGGGCCACTTTGAGGCCAATGAAGATACTGTCTGACTGAAAGGAAACAAATCTTTTTTTTTTTTTTTTAAGATTTTTTTTAATATAGTTTATTGATTTTTCACAGAGAGGAAGGGAGAGAGATAGAGAGTTAGAAACATCGATGAGAGAGAAACATCGATCAGCTGCCTCCTGCACATCTCCCACTGGGGATATGCCCGCAACCCAGGTACATGCCCTTGACTGGAATCGAACCTGGGACCCTTCAGTCCGCAGGCCGACGCTCTATCCACTGAGCCAAACCGGTTTCGGCGGAAACAAATCTGACTTCAGAAAGTACTGAGGACAAATGTAAGGGGGAATGTAAAATGATACAACCTCTTTGAAAAGGTTTGGCAGTTTCTTATAAAGGTAAACCTACACCTTTACAATGACCCAACAATTCCAAGTTGAGTATTTACCTAAGAGAGATGAGAAAATATGTCTGTAAAAAACATGCTAATGTTCCTAACAGCTTTATTTATAATAGGGCCAAACTGGAAACAACTCAGTGTCTATCAACAGGTGAAAAGATAAACTATCCATACAATGGAATAATATTCAGCAATTTCAAAAACATCCAGGGATCTAGCCGTGGCCTGTGTGGCTCAGCTGGTTGGAGCATCACCCTGTGCACCTGGAGGTCACCAGTTCGGGGCACATGCCTAGGTTGCAGGTTCAATCCCAGGTCAGGGCGTGTGCGGGAGGCAACTGATTTATGTTTCTCTCCCTTCCTGCCCCTCTAAAAATAAATAAAATAAAATAGGAGGAAACATTTGTTTTGTTTTTTGGTTAACCCTCATCTGAGGATGTTTTTTCCACTGATTTTTTAGAAGAGACGGGGGAGAGGCAGAGAGAGGGAAACATTGATTGGTTGCCTCACATGTGACCGGAATCGAACCTGAGACCCTTCAGTCCTGAGGCCGGCACTCTAGCCACTGAGCAAACCGGCTAGGGCAGTGGTCGGCAAACTGCGGCTCGTGAGCCACATGCGGCTCTTTGGCCCCTTGAGTGTGGCCATGAAGTTTCGATCGCACTGTATGTGCGCGCCCCACGTGGTATTTTGTGGAAGAGCCACACTCAAGGGGCCGCAGATTGCCGACCACTGGGCTAGGACAAGGGGGAACTATTGATACAAGCAACAACATGGATGAATTTCAAAAGCATAATGCCAAATGGAAGAACCCAGACACAAAAGCATACATACTGAATGATTCCATTTATATGAAGTTCTAGAATAGGTAAAACTAAGCTATAATAGTAAGATTCTGATCAATCCTAGTCTGGGGTTGGGGTTGGAGAGACACATAAGGACTTTTTTTGGGAGGTGGAAATATTTTGTCTTGATTGTGATGGTGGTTATATAGGTATTTACATCTGTCAAAAGTCATCAGTCTGTACATTTAGAGGGGTACGTTTTATGCATGTAAATTATACCCCAATAAAGTTGCTTTAAAAAGAAAAAAGTAATGTTGGTCTGTACTGCACCTCTTTTGAGGTGATGAGAGAGAATAAGACTGCCTCTAAGTCATGGTTACACACTTCTCTGTCCACCTCTCTGGGCAGGCTTCTGTCCTCGTCTTCCTTCACTGTCTGTCAGATGTGACAAGGATCTCAGGGTCTGGGCCATTCTTAGTAAATGCTACTCTTGCTAAATTTGAGATGTAGCACAGTATTTTGCAGACCAGCTGTCAACAGGATGAACTCAACCAATGAGTGTAGCCCACTGCAAAGAAGTCAACATGTAATTGACTAAACAAATAGTGTCTAGTTTTCAAGAGCAACTTGACCTCCTGCTCTAGAGATGTCATCATCAGGAGTTACAGCTGGCCAACCTTTTGCAAATGAGCTGGGGGGCTGCGCTTTAAATCCCCTGTGAACCTTTTTGTATCTGAGGGTTGTATCAACAGAAAAGACTAAAAAGGCTCTTCAAAAGATGCTTTGGTGGGGGTTATCCTCTCTTTAGTCACCCCAACAGCACCCACTTTAATGTGGTTGACAAATGTTGTGAAGGCGATTCTGGGTTGAACACAGCTCAGCAGCTTTGCAAACTGTTCCCACAGGTAAATTGTCAGGTGGTGGCTGCATGAAAGCTTTCTGGTGGCACCCAGAAGTGAAATTGTGCCCACCAAGCTTAGCATTTTTAATCCTCACAACTGAATAGGCACAACTCAACAATTCTTTGCATTTCTTATTTCTTTCTTTTTTCTGCAAAAAGCTTTATTGTTTCCATTTGGCCCAAAGCATAGGAGAGGGCTTTAGGTTAAAAGAATGGCTAGTAGTTCCGGGGAGAGGCTCAGGCAAAAGCTAGACACCAGCGGGATGAAGAGGGGTCCCTTAAAGGCCTCTGGCCTCCAAAGGCTTCTAGTCGTGCTTGCGGGTGAGTCTTTCGAAGAGATACTCGCCCAGCCCAGCCTGGGGCCGGCAGCCTGCGGAGGTGAGTCAGGTGTAGCCCATCCTCTTGATGAGTTTCACCTCCTTACCCCGGAAGTGGTTCTCCAGGAAGTCACAGAGCTGAGGGTCTGGGAAGGTAGAACCAAGGGCCTGCAGCTCCTGACCCAGGGCCTGGGTCAGGTTCCTCTCCAAGGCCAGGGCGGCTTCCAGGGCCCTGAGTTTTCCCCACTCATCTTGGGGAGGCTTCCGCACGTCCTGGAAGAGAATGTGGCCACCGCGCTGGTTTCACAACCTTAAGAGACGCTCAGTGCCTCACGCTTCTCCCACAACTCTCTCGGAAGAAGTGGCCCATGCCCTTGAGAGCCACATCACTGCCTTCAAAATAGAAGCCCAGAGAGAGGTAGGTGTGGGCGCCTGCAGATGCAGGTTGGCCAGGCGGTTGACCGCAGCTTCCACCTCAGTGGGATAATTCCGACGAATTTGGGAGCTCATGGTTGTTCGGCAATCAGGAGGAATTAAGGTAGAAAAACCCCCGGTTGTTGGCTGGTCTCGGAGGGGGTTCTGAAGGTGGTGACTGGATAAGACACCGGAGCGTGGTTGGAGAAGGAACATCCCTGGGTCTGTTCTGTCCGAACACTGTAGAAGCAAGAGCCAGATGGCACTATCATTTATTATTTCTTATTAAGTATGTTTGACATTGTTGCAACACATCTACTTGTAGGAAGCCCATTGTTTCATAAAACTGCTCTACAGTGCGGCCATTTATTGCCAAGTTACTGTGTGTGCATGTCACTTATCGATAAGGCGCTGTAGTGACGCCAACACCCCCTGCGTGGGAATGTATCTACTGTCGCTACTTCACTCATGAGCGTGGCCTGAAATAAGAACCACACGTTGCAAGAATCACCTTATGACAAGGGAATCCAACAGCAAACACTATGCCAGTGAGGAACTGCTCTTTGTTAAAGCTTTTCCTGGTCCGGCAAAGACACGGCCTATTAATGTGACTGTATTCTATTAATGTCTTTAGAACCAGAGCGGAAAAGTTAGACTTTCTAATGAAAGAGGACCTAGTGACTGCTTCCTAAGGAAAAATAAACTCTGCGTGAACTTATTTGCAGCGTCCAGAACCGAGGCTGGCATATCTACTGTCCCAGGTGATCCTGGGTTCTTTAGGTACCAAAATGGACTTTGTATTAGTCTGAGTTTTCCAGAGAAGGAGAACCAATAGGATCTACAGTTAAGTCCTTACTTAAAGATGATGATAGGTGGCGTAATTCCTGAGCCTGAACACCAGGTCGGTGATGTAAATCTGAGTCCCAAGCCCCAAGCGTCAGGAGCACCAAGGTCTTAAAGGCAGATGGGATGTCTCAGCTTAGAGATAGGAAAAGGAGGACGGGCGAATTTGCTGTTCAGGCCCTCAGCATTTTGGATGATGCCCACCCACACTGATGAGGGTAATCTTTGCTCAGTTTATTTTATTTATTTTAAAATACATATCTATATATCTATATCTATATCTATATCTATATATACCTATATATATTAAAGCCTAAGCGACTGACCGGCTGACCATCCAGTAGCTATGATGTGCACTGACCACCAGGGGGCAGACACTCAACACAGGAGCTGCCGAGATACAGCAACTTTGCAGAGTGCCCTTGCGCACTCCGGGACCCCTCGGGGGATGCTGAACATCGGCCAGATCCCCGTAGGCCAGGCCGTGGGAGCCCACCGGTGTACGAATCTGTGCACCAGGCCTCTAGTACATATATATGTGTATTTTAATATGTATATTTTTTATTGATTTTAGAGGAAGAGAGAGAGAGAAACATCAATGATGAGAATCATTGTCAGCTAAGTTCTTCTGGAGACATTGTTACAGACAGACTCAGAAAAACGTTACCAGCGGTCTGGGCATCCCTTAGCCACTCCAGCTGACACATAACAATGAGCCATCACAGTGTTTTCAACACAGCCTGCAGACATCCCGCTCAGGTTTGCAATGTGCAGCACGTGAGTGAATGAGAAAAGCGCCTGAGTCTGATTCCTGGAGTGGTAGCAGTTCAGCATCACATTAGAACTAGAACCTGTACATAACATTTATGAACAGGAAAAAAAATATTTTCATTTTTAAAGAAAACATGTAACATTTATTATTTTTCCAGGTTGTAGGTTCAGCCCTTGATTGGGGCACATATGGGAGACAACCAACCGATGTTTCTCTCCCTCCCTCTCAAATCAATAAAAACACATCCTGGGTGAGGATTTAAAAAATAAAAAGTTCTGGGAAAACATGACTTTTAATGACTGTATATTACATGGTAATAAGGATGTACTAGTTTTAACCAATTCTCTAATGCAGGACATCTGTGCTCTTCCCAGTGTAAATAATGCTTTTGGACTCAAACTTTTTGCTTTTAAATTTTCAGAATAATTTCCCAAAGGTGGAATTACTGAGGAAAGGGATATTGGGCAGACAAGAACAGATATCCATTACACTTGAAGAAAAAGTGAGTTAAAAGGTTTTCTGCCCTAGCCGGCTTGGCTCAGTGGATAGAGCGTCAGCCTGCGGACTGATGGGTCCCAGGTTCGATTCCGGCCAAGGGCACATGCCTGGGTTGCGGGCTCGATCCCCAGTAGGGGGTGTGCAGGAGGCAGCCGATCAATGATTCTCCCTCATCATTGGTGTTTCTATCTCTCCCTCTCCCTTCCTCTCTGAAATCAATAAAGAAATATATTAAAAAAAAAAAAAGTTTTCTATGTGCTTGGATTTCAGGAAAAATGGCCAGAAATCACTGAAGTCCCATTGCATCAGAACAAATTTGTCTACTAATACAATTTTTGAATCCCTTATTTTCTCAATAACCATTTTTTATAACTTGTAATTGATGTAATACCTACTTATTTAAGCAATGTTTCATATTTATATATAGAAATAAATACATGCCAAAACCGGTTTGGCTCAGTGGATAGAGCGTCGGCCTGTGGACTGAAGGGTCCCAGGTTCGATTCCAGTCAAGGGCATGTACCTGGGTTGCGGGCACATCCCCAGTAGGAGATGTGCAGGAGGTGGCTGATCGATGTTTCTCTCTCATAGATGTTTCTAACTCTCTATCTCTCTCCCTCTCTGTAAAAAATAAAAAAATATATTTTAAAAAAATACATTTTATAAAGGGTCTAAATGTGTACAATCACTTAAATTTATTAGCACCAGAATTTTAATCTCCTAAGATGTCAGTGGCTTAAGGAACGAAGAGTCAAGGGATGTATTATTCCCTTGGAGTCTTTTTTATTTGTTTTTTAAAAAACATTTTTATTGATTTCAGAGAGGGAGAGGGAGAGAAACATCAATGATGACAATTATTGGTTGGCCACCTCCTACACGTCCCACACTGGGGATCGAGCCCGCAACCTGGGCATGTGCCCTGACCAGGAACCAAACTGTGACCTCCTGGTTTATAGGTTGATGCTCAACCACTGAGCCATGCCAGTTGGGCCTTTTGTGTCTTTTTAGGTAGCAAGTACTTTAATGATCAGGGGCAAACTTCTACTTTCTAAAGGGAAATGTTTCTGATTATTTTTCTTCCTAAAGAGGGTGCATATGCTTTTCGTCCACTATTTATTTTGCAAACAAATGCGTACTCACCGGACAGGGGTTTCACCTTTGATTTGTAAACTGCTTTCTTTTAAAAAAAAATATTTTTATTGATCGGCTGCCTCCTGCACACCCCCGGGTATGTGCTCTGACTGGGAATCGAACCATGACCTCTTGGTTCATAGGTTGCTGCTCAACTACTGAGCCACAATAATTCTTAATGAGTAACTGGTATTCTTCATTGTACCATAATTTATAATTTAGGTTACTTTTAATTTTATTATTAAAGAGCCGAAACCGGTTTGGCTCAGTGGATAGAGCGTCGGCTTGCGGACTGAAGGGTCCCAGGTTCGATTCCGGTCAAGGGCATGTACCTGGGTTGCGGGCACATCCCCAGTCGGAGATGTGCAGGAGGCAGCTGATCGATGTTTCTCTCTCATCGATGTTTCTAACTCTCTATCTCTCTCCCTCTCTGTAAAAAATCAATAAAATATATTAATAAAAAAATAAAGAAATGTCAATATTTTGTATATGGCTTTTTGGGAGATAATTGTAGATTTACACATAGTTGGGAGAAATACAGAAATGCCTTATACACTTATCCCACTTTCCCCAATGGAAAGTACAATTATCATCCTAACTACAATATTGTTTTCTGTGTTACTAGAACTTGCATTAGTGTGTTTTTACTTAGTTTTTTGCATGTCCAATTCTTTTCTTGAACTAAATTTCTTAAAGTGAGAATTGCTGGGACAGAGTGTGGCCTTTGTGTCCAGATTCTGATGAAAGGACTCATTTTTCCTTTTAAAATATATTTTATTGATTTTACAGAGGAAGGGAGAGGGATAGTCAGAAACATCGATCAGCTGCCTTCTGCATGCCCCCCCACTGGGGATTGAGCCCACAACCAAAGGTACATGGCCTTGACCAGAATAGAACCTGGGATCATGAGCCAAACCAGTTAGGGCCTTTTCATTTTTTAAAATCAACAGTACCCTTGGGGATATGTTTAGCTTATCCCTCTAACTCATTTACTTTTCTTCTAGTACCTTTAAAAAAATAGTTTTATTTTATTTAATATACTAGAGGCCTGGTGCACAAATTCCTGCACGGATAGGGTCCCCCTCAGCCAATTGGGGCTGGTTGGCCAGGTGGAGGTACCGCGGGAGGTTGGCTGTGGGAGTTCACTGACCACCCAGCCAGGGGGGAGGGACTGTAGTAGGTTGGCTGTGAGAGTGCACTGACCACCAGGGGGCAGCTCCTGTATTGAGTGTCTGCCCCCTGGTGGTCAGTGCGCATCATAGCTACTGGCCAGTCGCCTGGTCACAAAGGTCGCCTAGGCTTTTATACATATATATTTATTTCAGAGAGGAAGGGAGAGATAGAAACATCAATGATGAGAATCATTGATTGGCTGCCTCCTGTACGCCCCCTACTGGGGCTCAAGCCCATAGCCCGGGTGTGTGCCCTTGACCAGAATCGAACATGGGACCCTTTAGTTAGCAGGCCAATGCTCTACCTATTGAGCCAAACCAGCTAGGGCTAAAAATAGTTTTATTTTTGACATTTAAATATTTAGTATATTTACACTTAACTTTGGTGTAAGATGTGAGGAGGGGTTGGATTTATCTAAGAGTTGTTTTTACAATTAGCCAGTTGCCCCAATATAATTTACTGATATCAAGTAGTTGACTAGGTTTATTAAAATAGTTGTTGACAAATGAAAAAGAAAAAAAGTTGTTGAAGTAGGGAATTGTTTAAAAATATACACACATATTTAAAATGCTTTACTGATGTAGGGCTAAGGCCTTTTGAGTGTGAAGAAAAATGCAGTACTCACGTATAAAATTCCTAGAGAAAAAACCTGATTGGCCTCAATTAGGTCATGGTGCCTATCTCCTAGACTCACCACTATGGCCAGGGGCAGTCAGGAACATTATAATATGATCAGAATAGTTCTCAAAAGGAAGTGAAGAAAAAAGTGTCTAAATGTTTATTAAAAAAAAAAAAAGTGAAGAGGGATTTTACAATAAGAAAAAGGTATAATGCAGGGAGAAAAAAGGACAATCAATGGGTTGCAATGTTTAGAATGTTTTATTGAAGTACAAAATTGTTGGAATTAAGCTAAATAGAAATACATAGTAAATATTTACAACATTGATAACACCACTGAAGTCACACACATGTAAAAGGCAGAAAGGTCTTAACAAGTTTGCAAGTTGAAAATTACAGAGATTTCCTAAAATGGATATAACAACTAATTGCTAAGTATGGAATCAATAAAATATGTAATATCTTTGAGTAAATATTGAGCTCACTCTTCTGCAATCCAACACTCTATAGAAATTTGTTTCTGGGAAATTCAGACTCAGAGGCAGCAAGAGGAGAAAAGTGAAAAGTTGAGATAGTCACATAACTTAGGGTATAATTTCCTTCATCCTAATGTCTGTGTTGAGGTTAAACTGCCAGGGTGTTTTTTCTTCAGCTTCTGCTGATATTCTGAAGAATATGAAGAATATAAGCAACTTCTCATTACTTGAACAAAAATTCAAAAAAGGCTGACTGGGGAGTATATTTTGTACTAAAACTACAAAATTCTATCTGATGGAAAATTACCTATACCACAAAGAGAAAACAGAATCATGCTTTATCGCATATTTATGAAAGTAGGAAAGGAGGTACAGTAGACAGACACTTATATCAAAGTGCTCCAATTCTAGCTTAATATATGGCCAATAAACTACATTATGCTGAAGTGACTACTGCATAACTATCTCTAGAGTCCAGAAGTAAAATCAGATTTTAAAGACAAAAGAAAACAGACTAAAAACATAGACAAAGCAGAGAAGAAAACAATGCCCGTGAGATGGACCACCCTTTAGATGGTGTTATAAGAGATAAGGGACACTGCGATCTACACACTTCACTTTGATGGTTCCAGATTAAAACTATCTTCCCCAAACTAAATTCATAGGGGAGGAAATGAAAAAAAAAAAAAAAAAAGATTGAGGTAACTTTAAAACCAGTCTTCAGCTCAATAAGATCATTACTTAAAATAGTCACCTCACATTTTAAAACAGATCTTCATCTGATTCTTCAAGGTACTTAATAGGTTTCTTTGTCCGTCCAGATTTTACCCGAGGAGCCACAGCTGAGTCCAAGTCCATATGGAAGTCATCACTCTCCCCCTTGGATTTCTAAGAGAAAAGCCAAAGTAATTTGCACATGTTAACCTGACAGCAGAATTTCAATGTAAAAAATATGTAATCTAAGTCTAAGACAACTCTCCCATGGACTAAGAGGTATGTAACTTTGTTACTAAACTAAATACAGTAAAAGCTAATGAATTGGGATTTAAATTTTCTTATAAATGTGCTAAATTATTAAGAGCAAAGCTTGGTTATTTTTTAAAACACCTACAGCAGCCCTAACCAGTTTAGCTCAGTGGATAGAGTGTCTGCCTGAGGACTGAAGGGTCCTGGGTTTGATTCCGGTCAAGGGCACGTACCTCAGTTGCAGGCTCCTCCCCAGCTTGGGCCCTGATCAGGGCTCCTGCAGGAGGCAACCAATCGATATATTTCTCTCACATCGATATTTCTCTCTGTCTTTCCCTTTCTCTTCCACTCTCTCTAAAAGTCCATGGAAAAATATTCTTTGGTTGAGGATTCACACACACACACACACACCCCGCAAAAACAAAATCCACCTACAGCAAAGAATTAGGATAAACACCCACCTTGCTTGTGACTGCTTTAGAAATCATTTTCTCAAAATTAGAGTCGGAATCATCAGAAGAGGATGCCTTCCTTTTGCGGCGAATCTTGGTTTTGGGGGGATCTGGCTTTTGAGGGACATCAGAAGTCAAGCTTGGATCCTTTTTAGTTCCTTTTGGTGCAGCCCTTTTTTTGGCACCTGTAGTGGCGGTGGAAGACTGACCTGCAAGTCAACACAAGCATTCATCGTGGCCACTCTAACATTTGCAACTGTGGATAAGTCCTGTCCTGGTCATAGCAATGAGCTAGATAATGCCTGGCATTTTGAGAAACATGCTAATCTTAGACCTTTTAACCACCATTTTTTATTATAAACATCTAAAGATTAGATTTGCTTTCATTTGGAAAAGACATGCCAAAACCGGTTTGGCTCAGTGGAAAAGACTTAATTTTAATATCAGTAGTAAACTTTGGGAATAAAAAATTAAGATTGACTTGTGGAAACCAATATTAGTTAATCCCAATATTATTAACACATCTCTAAGACAGGCTTTTTGCCGCTGTTTTCTTTACTGTCACGTGACCTCCTGGTTCATAGGTCGACTTTCAACCACTGAGGCATGCCAGCTGGGCAGCACATTAAATGTAGAACCTCTTTATTTGCAAAATTAAACCTAATGAACAACATCAATGTAATGCTAATGAGAACCCACATTTATTTTCAAAGGTAGGGCTTGGCTAATGTAGTCTGCATTAGAACCCAGGTGGATCTGAGCACCCCAGGAAAGCAGACAGCTCCCTCTTTTTACTTAGTACACACCTGATGTGGCGCTCTTCTGTGGCTTCAGTTCTTTGTTCATATGTCTAGAAGAAAAAAATTACATCCTGAGAACCAATTCTAAATGTGTCAAACAACAAAGAATACATCATCAGCTATTAAAAATAATCATGATAGCCCTAAAGGGTTTGGCTCAGTGGATAGAGCGTCGGCCTGTGGACTGAAAGGTCCCAGGTTTGATTCCGGTCAAGGGCATGTACCTTGGTTGCGGGCACATCCCCAGTAGTGGGTGTGCAGGAGGCAGCTGATTGATGTTTCTCTCTCATCGATGTTTCTAACTCTATCTCTCTCCCTTCCTCTCTATAAAAAAAATCAATAAAATATATTTTTTAAAAAAATCATGATAAAACCCATATTAGAAAAGATACTTACTTTGGGGAAGTTTTGGTCTTAACTGGACTAGCATCTGATGGGACAAAATCTTCATCTTCACTTTTTTTATCAACATCTGAGAAATCTTCATCTGAATCCAAATCCACTGTGAATTTGGCTTTTGCTATTAAAAACATACATATACAAATAATCTATTTGATCCACAGATTGATATAACATTTCATGAAGATTTCAGCTTCAGTTTAATTTCCTAAAAGATGCTTTAGTTTAAAAATTTTTAAATATAATTACTGCTCTAAGATAGAACAATTTCTGAGATTAAGTGCCCTGAAATATATATTGGCCATTAAAATCTTAGTGTATCTACATATTCGTCAGTTTTTCTTACTTGCTGCTCTTCGTGGCTCTACTTCTCGTGGAGGAACATCAAAATCACTTTCATTCCCGCTCATATCTGATTCCGAATCAGACCAGGGGTTTCTCTTCTTTCCTTTTTGGATTGGTTTAAATGGCAATGTGGTTTGTTTCTTTGCTTTGTTACCTAGAAGGGAGATTAACCAACTTTACATATTCTTAGACCCACTTTTCTCTATCATCCATCCTTCAAATATTTCTTGAGCTCTGGGCTAGTATTGGAATACAATGGTGAACAGAAACAGAAGTCTCTTCTCATGGAGCATGTAGCTTAGTCAATGAATCCCATAATACGTGTTGCAGAAAACAGATGGCGGTGTAGGTAAATCGCCTGTACTCGCAGCTTCCTACAGCCACATCAAAATTACAACTAAAATACAGAACAACTATCATTCAGAACCGCCTAAAAGGGGGCTGAATGGAAGTCTGACAACTAGAGAAGTAAAGAAGAAAGCATAAACTAGAGAAGTAAAGAAGAAAGCATACTGAGACTGGTAGGAGGGGCAGAGGCGCTGAACGGGCTGGACTGGCACCCACGTGTGCTGCTTTTTTAATAGGGAGAGAGACGGTCTCTGTGGAGGCTGCCTGTGAGGAGCAAGGGGTCCCAGCCCTATACCAGACCCCCCCAGCCCAGGCTCCCAGAGCTGGGAAAAGAAGTCCCCATAACTACAGGCTGTAAAAACCAGCAGGAATTGGGGCTCAGTGACACGGAGACTGCTGGAGACTCAGGTGTTCCTTTTAAAGGGCTGGTGCAGGAACTGAACTGAATGTCCTGCTTCCTCTGAGCTGCAGCATCAGGATGAGGCTCCGGGGGACCCAGACACATAAGGGGAGGAACTGGATTGTCTGGCATCGGGGCAGGAACTTGGGGGCAGCTTTCTCCCAGACCTGGGTTCTCACAGGCGTTCCTGTGCTGGGACCTCCCCAGTTGCAGGGATGACTGGCAGCCTTACCTGTTTGCTCCATCCTGGTTATTCCCTGAGACGCTGCCCCATCTAATTTGCAACCCCACTCAACCTCTTTGCAGTGGCTTGTCCTTGCTCAGGCTTCAGACTGTGCTAAAATATTGCAAATAAGCTGCAGCGGGGTTTAGCAATAAAAGGCGCAAGACCCTGCTGGAGCATGAGCCTAACTTGCTTCACAGCTGCACCTTGCCTGGGCACCTCCATACCCAATACAAATAGCTCCTGCAGGGTGCCCCCAGGCAGTGGCTGACTGCACCTCCCTGGAGGCCCTAGAGGCAATGCTCCCAGTGGACATCTTCAGACCATAGCAGATTATATCTCTATACATCCATTAGCAACACATTCATGGGGCAGACTCAGTGAGCACCAAAGTCCCACTGAAGCAAGTCCTGCTCCATAGGGGTGTTTCTGCACAGCAGCTCTCCCACTGTAGCCATAGCTGGTCCTTACAGCCAGTTTGGCCTGGAGGTCAATTCCTCCCAATGAAACAATCCAAATTCCTATCAACTGATGAACAAAACAAAATATAGTATCTTTACAATGAAATATTATTTGGCAATAAAAATGAAGGAAGTATTGATACATGTTTACTACATGGATGACCCTGGAAAGCATTATGCTAAGTGAAAGAAGCCAGACACAAAAGACCACGTATTATATGATTTCTATTTATATGAAACGTCTAGAATAGGTAAATCTAGAGACAGAATTAGATTAGTGGTTGCCTAATGGGAGGAGGAGTTGGGAGGAAATGGGGAGCGACCTTCAATGAGTACAGTGTTTCTTTTGTGGGGGCAATTAATTGTTCTAAACTTTGGAGAGTACCAGAACCATTAACTGGTCCACTTTACAGCATGAATTTGGTATGTCAATAACTCAATGAGGAAGTTAAACAAAGTAGATACTCAATAAAGGCATTAATCTTAATCTGTAGGGATAATATAAACATGACTAAGATGTGGTCACTGTACTCAAGCTTTTAACTGGCTAGAAGGAGAAATCTAATTAACTGAGTTTGTTTTCTTTGAATCCCAACTGAGGAATCCAAGTTGTCAAATTAACAAATATTTCATTACAAAATGATCTCTACTCAAATCAAATCCCAAAGACAATTATTAGTGAGATTCAAACTACTTCAGATATAGCTCTCCTTCATGTTACGCACTAAGAATTTATTGAATATCTATGTGGAATGTGCTAGGTAACAAACATAATTTTATCTCAACTCTACCATTTTCCTTAAAATGTTTTAATACCTGGTTCTCTTTTCTGTTTCTTCTCTAATCTTTGTTTTAGGCTTTCTGGTTCCGCACTGTCCTCTTGAGGGCTTCCTTCAGTATTTTCATTCTAAAAGATAGTAAGATGAAAAAGGTCAAGCTCTGCCAAATTTTATTACACTAAAACCTCGATATAACAGATTAATTTGGGAGAGGGGGTGCCCGTTAAAGCTGAAAGTCCATTATATATATACCAAAGTAGGTTTTCTGAATGTGCATGTTTAAAAATTGACAAATTAGTGAGTTTACCTGTTTTCACTTATGTAGACACGTTTGTGTAGTTAGAAGTTTAATTTCACAGAAAAGTTTACATATTGAATAGGTCTAATAAATGCGTGCATTCACCAGTCACTTCACAGTAAACAAATGCACACTGCTGGGAGCATGCCTTAGCACATCAGAACACTGACTTAGCATGTATTAAAACTACTGCAGAAAGTCATGCCACTGACAAGAGAACCAATTACCTTGTACAAACAAATGCAGTGTGAACACGTGCTAATCACTGGACATTGTTTATGAGCAATGACACTTTGAGTTAAATATGTAGACTATAGTTATAGATATGTGATCTTTATGTCGGCAAAATCACTAGTGTTTTTTCCAACATATAGCCTATTCCCTAAAATTTGTTAAAAATAACAATGAATTAATAACAAAAAATATAACCTGTTAACTTAATTATAAGCAAATCTTGGTTAAAAGCATTTAAAAGTTAACAAGGTGTTAATTTTCACATGTGATATACAGACTAGAAATTTTGTCCATTAAATTTGTCCGAAGTCCATTAAATTGAGGTCTGCAAAAATCAAGGGTTTACTGTACTTGGAATAATATAAGGTTAAGTATACACATCTATATCCGGTCAAAGTGATTTTTTTTCTTTGGGTCTGATTAAGAACTCTGAATAAAGGTACAAATAAAGGTATGACTTTTTCAAGATATTTAAACATTAAAAATCAGGCTCATAAGAAAGGAATGTTATACCCTGGCCAGGCAGCTCAGTTGCTAAAGAGTGTCATCCTGATATGCCAAGGTTGTGGGTTTAATCCTTGGTCAGGGCACATACAAGAATCAACCAATGAATGCATAAGTGGAACAAATCAATGTCTCTCTCTCTCTAAGATCAACTAATAATTTCTTTTTTTAAAAAAGGAATGTTATGACTAGATATAGGGTAAATTCCAAACTATGGGAGTAGAAAACGTATAATTTGTTCAATTTTATGTGAAAATAAGCTTAAAGTATTTAATGTATAATGTTTTCAAGAGTATTACCTTAATTTTCCTTTTAATTTTCTTTTCTGCCTCTGCTTTCATCTCTATGGTCACCCGGGGGACGACTCTTTTTCCACTTGGAGAAGGCAGAACTTCAGCCATTTGTGTTTTTTTCCCTTTTCCTTTCCCCCCTTTCCCAGGAAGTCCTACTTGTTCATCTTGTTTTTCCTTGGCTTCAACAGCCTAAAAGAGGGACAGAAGAAAGCAAGTTTATAAGCTAACAAAGGCATTATAACATCTTTATTACTTTATAGGGATAGCATAAAAGGCAAAAATTAACATGTTAAGCGCCCAGCCTGTCTTATTTTCCGGACGGAAAGTATAGTGTCAGTCACCGGTGACTGACAGGGCGTTTAATGTGTTAAACAGGTTTCAACTAGTTATATCTTAAAATAAATTTGTGACAACCTGTTCCATATCTAAACATACCACCACAACAGTGAAAATATAATTAAGACACACTTTGAACAGTGTGGGGATAGAAGATTGGGTTCTACTCTTAATTTTACCACTGAATCTTTCTAAGGATAAAAAGGGCAAAGTAGGTTAGGGGTAAAATACATATATACATATTTGTAAACTCAAAAAATAAGGATGTAATTCTAGTAATGTATTCTTATACAATCAACTGATTGTAAGCTGCACGTCATAATGAATGCAATAATATAAATTTGCATGGTAATCCTTTTAGCTTCATTTGTGAAATGCTTTTCCTTATGTCAAAATGTAGGAAAATCGAACAGTGAAATTAACAGGACCATCGAAACTACTAGTTAGCTAGCCCTGAAGATAAACTGTTTCTGTCCTTTTAGGTTGATTTGGAGGACTGGGTTGGGTTGGTCTTCTTTCACATTTAAATTCTTATCTTCTTAGTCCCAACAGGTCAAAAATCAACTCTTGTCCTCCTTCCCTTTTCCTCTTTGTCTAGAAACTTCCAGGTTAGTATGTTTCCTGGCATCATTTACTTTATTCTAACTAGTTTAAAACAGTTTGTTCTTTTATGTGTTATCTTGTAATATTTCCTTTTGCCTCCATATTCTTTCTATTGCCAATTGTGAATTTTCTTGATAAAAAGGTATATTGATAGAACCTATTATTTCATTAGTAAAAATTCTAAAATGGACATTATAAGCTACACACCTCCAGCTCTTCAATAAAAGCAGCCAAGTCTTCTTTCCACAAATCTGATGGACTCTTTCTCTTTAATGTTTCCAGCTCTTGTTCCTTGGTAAGATAGTCAGCAAATTTAGAGTTAATTTATATGCATAAACAGTATTTTCATGAAGCACACATTTTTACTTTCACAGAATATAACTAAGCAAAATGTATAATTCATCAACTCCTCACTTTTTCATTTCTTTGTTTGCACAGTTCATCCTTCTTCTCCTTAGTGAGATACCAGAGTGGCATATCCAGAAGGTAGTTGAAAGTTGGTCCAGTTGCAGAGTCACTTTTTTCAGTTTCCTTTTCATTGTCACTCTCTTCATTTTCTTCTTCTTCTGTAACCTATGGGAAGAATTAAAATGTAGTTTTAATAGGAAATATGAAACATAGACATTAGGTTATATAGTCTTTTTATAAAAATTATACAGCACACTGCCTTTTTTTTAATATTATATTGATTTTTTACAGAGAGGAAGGGAGAGGGATAGAGTTAGAAACATCGATGAGAGAGAAACATCGATCAGCTGCCTCCTGCACACCCCCTAATGGGGATGTGCCCACAACCAAGGCACATGCCCCTGAACGGAATCAAACCTGGGACCCTTCAGTCCCCAGGCCGACGCTCTATCCACTGAGCCAAACTGATTAGGGCAGATTATACAGTCTTAATAATATAGAAAAATGTTAACCAAGAAATTACCTTTTGCTGGGCTTCTTTCCAAGCCTTCACAGGATCCGAATCATATCCTCTCTGAATCAAAACTTTAATTAATTCTTTTTTGGGCTTATTTTCTATTAAAAAAATATAAACAGAGGTAATAGTTGGTTTTGAGTAATATTTTAGGAAAGTAATAAGATTTTACCATAGTAATTCAAAATATTAGGACTAGAAACTAGTAAACTGTTTTTATCTTGCATAAATTTGTACATTCTGATATATATAGCTGACCCTTGAACAATGTAGGGATTAGGGGCACCAATCTCTTGAACAGTTGAAAATCTCCATATAATTTGATTCCCCTAAAACTTAACTACTAATAGTCTACTGTTGACTGGAAGCCTTACCAATAACATCAACAGTCAATTAACACATTTTCTGTGTTATATGTATTATATACTGTATTCTTACAATAAAGCTAGAGAAAATAAAATATTAAGAAAATCACAAGGTTCATCTGTTTTTTTTCAAATTGTCACAAACCTTCCAGAATTTTCCAAAATATTTATTTAAAAAATTAGTGTACCCACACAGTTCAAATTTGTGTGGATCACCCTGGCCAGGTGGCTCAGTTGGTTGGAGTGTCATCCCGTACACCAAAAAGGTTGTGGGTTTGATTCCTGGTCAGGATGTATACAGGAGGCAACCTATGGGTGTTGTTTCCCTCTCACATTAATGTTTCTCTCTTTCTTTCTCCTCCTCTCGCTTTAAAAAAATTCAATAAAAATGTATCCTTGGGTGAGGGTTAAAAAAAAGACACCAAAGGGGGGGAAAAAAAAAATCCCATGTTGATCAAGGGTCAGCTGAAGTTAAGTATTCTCCTTAAAACCAGTGATTTTACACCTTTTTCATTTCATGGCACACATAAACTAATTACTAAAATTCTACTGCACATAAAAAAAAATTTTTGCTGACCTAACCAAAAAATAGGTGTAATTCATTCACACCAGACAGCTATTGTGTTGGCTGCTGTCATTTTTTAATTTGACAACCTAAGGGAAAGAGGTCAGTGTCCCTGACTAAATAGTCAGGTATTGCATTTTAAAAAATTCTTGCAGCACACCAGTGGAAAATCACTGCCCTAAAATACTGACAAATGTAAATTACCACAAGAGGGCAGTCAAATCATATGAGGTTATGATCTAATCATAACTCTTTAACAAAAGATAATCCAAATCTTTATTTTTGGTCTCTACCTCAATTACAGACCCTGGTTTTTAAAAATTTCAATATATGATCAGGCAAGTTTTTAGTGCCACCATCCAAATACTGAGTTTTCCATGTTGCCTTTGTTCCCCCCGCTTTTTTTAAAAATATATTTTATTGATTTTTTACAGAGAGGTAGGGAGAGAGATAGAGAGCTAGAAACATCGATGAGAGAGAAACATCGATCAGCTGCCTCCTGCACATCTCCCACTAGGGATGTGCTCGCAACCCAGGTACATGCCCTTGACCGGAATCGAACCTGGGACCCTTCAGTCCGCAGACTGACGCTCTATCCACTGAGCCAAACCGGTTTCGGCTGTTTCCCTTTTCTTACCCCCCCAATTTTATTTTATTTTTTAGTTTACTGATTTGAGAGAGAAACAGTGCTCTGTGTTCCACCTATCCATGCATTCATTGGTTGATTCTTGTACGTGCCTTGACTGGAGCTCAAACCTGCAACCTTGGCATATCAGGATGACACTCTAACCACCTGAGCTACCCAGCCAGGGCTCATTCCCCTTTCCTATATAGAACCTTTCTTCCAATGTTTACAGTAGTCAATACAACCTTTACTTTTCGTTTTTGAGTCATGTCTAATATTACTTATTTTAGGCCTTGTTTTAAGTAATAATAGCTGTGAAATTAAGGGGTTGATATACTAGTGTTATATTTTTTAAAATATTCATGAAATGGAAGATATAACAAATTAAACATTTTTGTGTACCACCAGAAAAATTTCCTGTGATCACTAGGAATTCGTGTTGTCATATTTCGGGGATTTGCTACTATAACCTAGTAGCATGAGTTAGTTGCCCAGCTTTTCTAGTTAGCTTTGGTCAGAACTAAGCTATCTCATTTCACCTTTTTTTTTTTTTGGTGAGGTATTACAAATTTATTCGATCATCCGTACACCAGGTGGCTGAGTCTGGATAGCTCTAGCCCACCTTCCTTTTATTCCAAGCTTTTTGGTCAGTGAAACCCCCCACCCCCTGCTTCAATTTTTTTTTTTAATTGAGAGAGGAACGGAGAGAACTGATCCATTGCCTCCTGCATGTGCCCCGACCAGGGGTGGACCCTGCAGTCTGGGTATGTGCCATGAATCTGTCGCCTTTGGGTGTAGGGGACGATGCTCCAACTGAGCCACACCAGCCAGAGCTAGAATGTCTTTTAAAAAATCCCTAAGACAGCCGAAACCGGTTTGGCTCAGTGGATAGAGCATCGGCCTGCGGACTGAAGGGTCCCGGGTTTGATTCCGGTCAAGGGCATGTACTTGGGTTGCGGGCACATCCCCAGTGGGAGATGTGCAGGAGGCAGCTGATCGATGTTTCTGTCTCATCGATGTTTCTAACTCTCTATCTCTCTCCCTTCCTCTCTGTAAAAAATCAATAAAATATATTAAAAAAAAAAAATCCCTAAGACATGACCTTTCAGGCTTAAGTACACAATTTACTTACAATAGAAGCCATTTATAATCTTACTTCAAAAACCCTTTATCCTATACTAGAGTCCCGATGCATGAAATTCATGTAAGAGTAGGACTTCCTTCCCCCGGCTGCTGGCACCGGCTTCCCTCTGGCACCCGGGACCTGGGCTTCCCTCACAGTCCCAGTTTCATCCAAAAGGTCGTCTGGAAGGACGTCTGGTTGAATTAGCATATTATGCTTTTATTATTATCTATACTAATAAAAGGGTAATATACTAATTAGACCAGACATCTTCCGGACAAAGCCACTGTGGTGGGGGCCGAGGCAGAAGCGGTTAGGGGTGATCAGGCCAGCAGGGGAGAGCAGTTAAGGGGATCAGGCCAGCAAGGGAGAGCAGTTAGGTGGATCAGGCCAGCAGGGGAGAGCAGTTAGGGGCAATCAGACAGGCAAGTGAGCGGTTAGGAGCCAGCGGTCCCAGATTGCGAAAGGGATGTCCAACTGCCCGTTTAGGCTCAATCCTGGATTGGAGAGGGTGCAGGCCAGGCTGAGGGACCCCCCCCCCCCCCCGCACAAATTTTGTGCACTGGGCCTCTAGTAGATAATAAAAAAGCCTAATATGCAAATCAATCGAACAGCGGAACAACTGGTTGCTATGATGTGTACTGACCACTAGTGGGCAGATGCTCAATGCAGGAGCTTCCCCCTGGTGGTCAGTGCACTTCCACAGGGGGAGCACTGCTCAGCCAGAAGCCAGGCTTACAGCTGGCAAGCACAGTAGCAGTGGCAGGAGCCTCTCCCACCTCTGAGGCAGCGCTAAGGAGCAGCAAGCAGGTGGGTGGTAAGGAGCGAGGGGTCCCAGACTGCGAGAGGGATGTCCAACTGCCAGGCTAAGGGACCCTCCCCCGCCCCCCAATGCACAAATTTCATGCACCGGGCCTCCAGTTTCCTATAAGACTTTTCTCTTGATCAAGTAGTTTATATAGGAACCTCTTCTAGCTCTTTTCTGTCTAAATGTCAACTAAATTTTGATTTCTCAAGATAGTCAATCTAGTAAAAACTATGTCTTTCAAACTATAAGATACCTAATTAAGTATTTCAAAGAAATGCTCATTTAAGTAGCCAACTGAACTAAATGGATTTGCCTTCCCTCCCCACCATTACTCTCTCCAAAAATGCTTAAAGTAAGTTTGGCACAATTGTAGTTTAGTACAGACAGTCATTATCCAAAAAACATACCAATGATTATTTTGCCATCTATTTTCTCTAAGATAAAGCGGGCCTGATTGTTCAGTTTAGCAGATTCAGCACCAAGCATTCCTAGAAGCCATTCTTTTCTTAATCCATAATATTTAAGCCTGAGTTCATAGAAGTCTCTTAGAATATCAAGCACCGTGTCATATTTCTTTAAACAGCCTACATGGTCAAAAAGCACCTGGAAAAAAACAAACAAGAGTAGAGCCAAGAATAGCTAAGTTGGCTAAACTTTAATGGTTTTAGAGAAATGACTTTATTCTTTCAAAATATAAAAGTAGCCTATGATTTCCATTTAAAATTTATATTATCTTCTTAGTATAAATTGTATGAGATAAGACATACCATAGAGTTGCATGTGAGACTAGTTTGGAGTTTGAAGACTTTGTGTAGTCCAACTCTCTCAGCCTCAGCCAGTTTTTCTTCAGTCATCTTCACAACAAACTTCACAGTGGTATCTGTATGATATTCCCTATAATCTGTTATGAGAGGTGGCGTCTTCTCAGTGCCATTCAACATGGGTTCTAGCACTTGTTCTTTGTATGTCTAAAGAAATAATCCTTTTGTAAGTATCTGAAACACTAGCTCCTGAATAGTTAACAAGCATTACAAAAAGTGTTTTGGCTGATCCACACACACACACACATACTACTCCCCATTACTTACCTGGGTCCATGTTCTGATGGGAAGCTCTGAGATTTCAATGGTTGTGGAATTAAGAATAGCCACTTCACCACTAATCACATATTGATTTGAAGCCAGCTCTTCAATAGTACCCTTGAAGTTCTTATAACTTGGAAGCTAAATTGGTATTTAAAAAAAGAATGTTTTCTAAATGTGACACTAAAAACAGAAATCACAATAGCATCAAACAATAAATCTAACATTTAAGTGTGAAATAAATTGTATACTTATAGCCTCTTTAACCATATAGTCTACTGAATTGAAACCAGAAGAAAATTAATGTTCCTAATATACACAAAATAGTTACCATTGGCAAAGGTTCTTCTCCATCCATCAAACGCCTGATGTTATTCACAACTTCACGAATATCAAAGTTGGGGATTTTGCAGGACCACCCAGTACCAATTCCTTCAGCACCATTTATCAGCACCATGGGTATAATAGGAATATACCATTCGGGCTCCACACGTTGGTTGTCATCATATAAGAACTTTAATGTGTGATCATCTTTTGGTGGAAATAACAACCGAGCCAAAGGACTAAAGGAAACAATCAAAGAATGTTATTTTACAAAAATACTGGCTTTGATATTTAACTTCATGAAAAGGACATATGTTATCTCATATCAATACATGGATTTACCTCAGCTTTACTTGCTAATGTTCGCTTAACAGTATTTATTGAGCACTTTCTTTGTGCCAGGCACTATAGACTTAAGCCTCAGCTTCCAAGGAGCTCACATTCTAATATAGGAGCTAGACATGAACTTAGACTTTGTCAGGGGTGCAATAAATGCTAAGAAGAAAAATAAAGTAGGTAAGAGTGACTGAAGGGGTGCTAAGAAATGGTAGGTACTTTCTGATAGGATAATGTTTGAGAAGAAAAGAAATCGAGAGAATCAGCCCGGAGGTTATCTGCAGAAAGATTATTGCCAGCAAGATGGACCAGTAAAGCAAAAGGCCCTGAAAGAGGGAGTATGCCTGGCATGTATAGACAAAGAGCCAGGTGTTTTAAGCAGAGATAATATGAGATGGAGTAAAAAGCTATGGGGAGTGGGTGCATAGATCATGTGAGGTCTGGTTAGTTAAAAATAAACTAGGGCTGTAGTCGGCAAACCGCGGCTCGCAAGCCACATGCGGCTCTTTGGCCCTTGACTGTGGCTCTTTCACAAAATACCACGTGCGGACGCGCACGTACAGTGCAATGGAAACTTCGTGGCCCTTGCGCAGAAGTCGGTATTTTGTGGAAGAGCCACACTCAAGGGGCCAGAGAGTTCCATGTGGCTCGTGAGCTGCGGTTTGCCAAGCCACAGTTTGCGGACCACTGATAGGGCTTTAGATTTTACTCTAAATGAAGCAGTTGGAAGGTTCTGCACCAGTGACCTATTTTTAAAAAATTGGCTTCCCTAAGTGACTTCAAGGTTTTTAGCCTGAAAATTAGAAGGATGGCATTCTATTTATTGAGACAGGATTTTGTTTTGAACTTGTGTTTGAGATACTTGCTAGATATCCAAGTGATAAATGATAAGCGGATAATTGGACATATAAAAGTTTAAATTCAGGGCTGGAGTTATGAGACTGTATGGATGAGGTATCATTATGGATGGGAACTGAGAATAGCTAATGGAAAAAGATCTGATGGAGCTTTGAGGCAGGCCAGCATTTAGAGGTTGGGAAGATGAGTAGAACACCCAACAAAGAGAAGATTAATAAGGAGGAGAACAAAGTCTGGTGTTTTGGAGGCCAAAATAAAGAGTTTTAAGGATGATGGAGTGATTGACTCTATTCAGTGTTGCTGAAAGGTTAAATATGATGATAGCTGAAAACTGACCATTCATAGTGTACTTTCCATAGAATTGTAAAGGAAGTCCGATTTCAACTGTGGTATTTAGGAAGAATCAAGCCCTTTACTCTGACGCAAATTCTGCAGCAGGGTCTCTCAAACTTGGCACTACTGAGATTTTGGGTCAGATAATTCTTTGTTGTGGGGGGCTGTCCTGTGCTTTGGAGGGTGTTTAGTAATATTCTTAGCCGCTGCCCACTAGGTGCCAGTAGCGTGGCTCTCCTAGTTATGACAATCAAAAATGTATTCAGACATTGCTACGTGTCACCTGGGTGGCAAAATATCCCCTGGTTGAGAACCACTCTCTATATAAAGAAAAGAAAATATAAGAAATGGAAGTAAAAACATTTATATTTTCACAAGGAAATAATACTTCTAAGGATACAAAGGGTATGGCTATCAAACTGAAATAGAATTTTTTGTCTTTCTGCTCATTACAAAAAATAGCATAATTAAGCTTTAATGAGTAGTTTTTTTTTTTTAGTTTTTTTTAAAATTAATATTCTAAGCATCTACATCACAAGTATATTTTCTGATTGAATTTTTATTTATTTTTGTCTACTAAATCTCATTATTTCAAAATTGGAAATGGCAATTCACTAGAAATTGAAAGCATTACCCACCTTAGCATTGTGAAGATATATCGCGGACTAGCAGAATCCTTGCCACCATGCAGCCTGGTACCAAACTGACCAATGGGCTGCAAGAGGTTCAGATTATTGCTACCCACAAAATTCTGAGCCAAATTGATAATCGTCATCATTAGTGACATCTGGGGAAGGAAAAGATTCATTAATCTGATCTGTAGACTTTTAATAATACATATCCATTATTATGCCCAAGCCTTACTATAATCCTGTAAGGGTTTATGAGATATAGATGTTTACTGATTTTTCCCAGATAAGTGTACATGGCAGATATAGTGCTTTAACCCCAGACTTAGGACTCCAAGTTCAGGGCTCTTGCCTTCCAATAATTTCAATCAAAAAAGGCATAGCTTCTTTCTTCACTCAGAGCAGAATAAAGAATTACTTCTTCAAGTTACAATATTTCACTCATTTCTACTCTAGCATGTATAACTTTATTCTATAGTTGTGTGTGTGTGTGTGTGTGTTGTCCTTCTTGGTGAAACTGTGATTATACCTTGAAGTAAGATACATATTTGTCTTATCTTTTGTACCTGGTGCATGGTAAGCATTTAACAAATCACGATCATTTACTAGGTACCCACTATATTTTATTTTTTTAAAATAATAGTTTTATTGATTTTTAGGGAGAGGAAGGGAGAAGAAACATCGATGTGAGAGCCCAACATCAATCAGCTGCCTCCTGCATGCCCCATACCGGGGATGGAGCCCACAACCCAGGTATGTGCCCCTATCAGACTCAAACCAGCAACCTCAGTGCACGGGACAACACCCAACCAACTAAGCCACATTGGCCAAGGCTACCACTATATTTTAATGAAAGCAACAAGTAAGACAAGCATTACATTTGAAGTTCTAGAAACTTATGGCAATCTAGTTCTTTAAAAAAGCAATTCAATTACAAAATAAAAAATGAATGTATGTTTGTGTAAAGTCAAACAATTCAGATATATATAACAAATTGGAATATTGCCCTTTTTAATTTCCAGGGATAATAAAAGTCAATAATTTGGAACATATTGTTCTTACGTTTTGCTTTAAGTATTGTTCTGCCTCTTTTTTCCCCAGCTGACAACAGGATACGGACATTCTTCAATGTTAGTATAGACAGGTTTACTTCAGTTATATCAATGATTCTATGCATAGATGTGTCACAATTTATAACAATTTCCCAGTCATTGGACACTTTTGATGTCTAAATTTAACATCAAAGTTATAATAAACATCTTTGAACACAGATCCTTGCAGATTTATGATATCCTTATAGGAATATTTTCAGAAATAGATTTGTTAGGCCAAAGTGTAAGCACATATCTAGTCTGGCAGATTTCACCAAATTGTTCTCTACTACAAATGTACCAGGCTTATATTTTCACTAAGTGTTCGGAGAATAATTTTGCAGGTATTTCCACTATAATGCTTTCCGGAAACATAGATCATGTGTTTACCTCACCATGATGATAAGAAGACATCTCAGCCACTGACCCAGCTAATTGAGCAACCTTCACCTCTCGCTTGTCATTCCGTTTGAAACACGTAAACAAAACCTTTCTCTGACCTGGTTTCAAACCTTCAAAATGAAAGAAGTGCAAATATTAGTATCCTCAATTTAACCATTTCTGGGCATTGATTTCTATGTTATGACAAAAACAGACTAAAAAATTGGAACTCACCATCCACCATAGATGGGATAGATCTCTCGTTATCAGAATTTGAGAATAGGATAAGTTCCTTGTTTATGAAGTCGTTGTACGTCAGATATGTGGTAGTTTGCCCATACAAGTAATCCTGAGGGACCAAAGAGAGTATTACATGATCTAGTTTAAAATAATAAAACAAAGAAACCTCTCAGTATTTTTAGAATAGTTATTAAGCCCCTTAAAAATTCAGAAGTATTTAAAAATATTTTTCAGAAGTATTTTGTTTTTTAAATAGATTTTTATTGATTTTTGGGAGAGAGGAAGAGGGAGAAACATTGATTGGTCGCCTCCCATACGCACCCTGACAGGAGAGTGAACCCACAACCTGAGTATGTGCCCTGACTGGGCATAGAAACGGCGACCTTTTGGCACACAGGATGACACTCAACCAACTGAGCCATACCAGGCAGGGCAGAAGTAATTTTGTTTTAAAGATAAAGCAAATTTAACTGCTGCACAATTAGAAAAAAAGTGCACTGTCTTTGTAATTTCTTTTATGCCCAATACATTTATGCAGCATTCTAAATAAGAATACTTATATAACTATCGATTACTACACTTGTTACTGAAATAGCTACTCAGTAACTTAAATTTGTTATATCAATCCTAAAAGTTCAGTAAATAGTACATTTTGTGTACTATTTATTTAAATATATTTAAAATTTTTACCTCAGGAAGGCCAAGTAACTTCCGTTGTCTTCTGTCCTCCATGAAATGAGTTAACCATTCCTTTCGATCATCTGTCTGTTTTTTGCTAAAGGCCTATAAATTAGGAGATGAAAAAGATGTCATTGGACTACTAGGTTCCAAAATATCTCTTGTATAAAAACGAAAACAACAAAAACTCAGTTTTTAAAAAATATCTGGTTCCTTTCTCTGGGATATGCTTTCTGAAAACATGCTATTATACAAAAATGTTTCAATTGACTAGCTAAAGCAGTGATTTATAAAACTAGAATGTATGTATGAAATACAATTCAAACTCACCAGGCTGATCGCAGCATCATCTTCAGGACCAGAATATTTGAATTGGATACGGTGTCTTTTCATATCTGCAAAGTATTCTTTAGCTTCTTTTGATGTGCTGGTGCCCAAACCTACATAACCAAGAATACCAAGTCACCCCCATAATCTTTTACAGAATGGTATATTACAAATGAGAGTTCTATGAGTTTCATTACAAACCTTTGTAATACTTGACTTTCCATTTTTTATGATTTGGTGTAGAATTCTTCCATTCTTCAAATTCAGGAAGACTATAGAAAGACATTTCTTGCTTGTTTTTAGACACCTGTGGGAAAGTACACATTGCTGTGGCTTTGCACAGTGCTGGTACTCCTACATACCACCACACTTCATTGGGGTTATGTGTGTATATAGGTTTCAGAAGTAGGGCCTTAAAATATCCTTTATGGTATTTTAGAAGTTAATATACCTTTACAATGGGAGTGATAAATTCCTCCAGAAAACGATGTCGCAGAAGAGAGGGCCAGTTGTGATGGATAAAATTAATCAGCAAACCTTTGATATGGGAACCATCTTGGTCCTAGAAATATTTGGAAGGCCAAACATAGAACTGTTTAGGAACTCAAAAAATTATGATTGACATATTGGGTAATTCCTCAAATTTTTTCTTCTATGGCAGCGGTTCTCAACCTGTGGGTCACGACCCCTTTGGGGGTCGAACGACCCTTTCACAGGGGTCGCCTAAGACCATTGGAAAACATATATAATTACATATTGTTTTTGTGATTAACCACTATGCTTTAATTATGTTCAGTCTGTAACAATGAAATTGGGAGTCACCACAACATGAGGAACTGTATTAAAGGGTTGCAGCATTAGGAAGGTTGAGAACCACTGTTCTATGTGGATTAATAAAAAAAGGCTATTAAAATATTCAAAGACTATTCAAATCCAGACTATTAACCTGTATATGTAGTGTACATATGATATAAACATAATACTATATCTGCTTAGATACTGATTAGAGATAATTACCAGAGCTCCAAGTTAAGTGATTTCCTTTCATTGCAGGAAAGCAATGCAACAATAAGGTATGTTTAATTTACTATAACAATCTAAAGTATCTGAAAAGCAAATCTGACCTGATCTGTCATAATCATTATCTTCCCATAACGAAGAGTCTTCAGTGAATCTTCATCTTCATAGTTTTTCTTGTACTGAAGACCCACAATCTTTATGATATTGTTAATTTCGGCATTTTCCATTATCTGAAATGGACATATATTGCTTATAAATGTGAAAAGAACAAAGAAATACAACAGTGTATGTTGCCTGGATTTTCTTGAGCTCTGGTATTTTAAGTTATTATTAGCCTATACTTTAGTAATCAGAAAGATCTGTTAAGACGTGATATAGCCCTAACCGGTTTGGCTCAGTGGATATAGCGTCGGCCTGCAGATTGAAAGGTCCCAGGTTCAATTCCGACCAAGGGCATGTACCTTGGTTGCGGGCACATCTCCAGTAGAGGGTGTGCAGGAGGCAGCTGATCAATGTTTCTCTCTCATCGATGTTTCCAACTCTCTATCCCTCTCCCTTCCTCTCTGTGAAAAATCAATAAAATATATTAAAAAAAAAAAAAAAAAAGACGTGATATAGCCCTGCCCAGGTGGCTCAGTTGGTTGGAGCATTGTCCACACACCAAAAGGTTATGGGTTCAATTCCCAGTCAGAGAACACACATAGGTTGTAGGTTCTATGTATCTGATTTCTTAAAATAACAAAAACTATCTAAAATACATTTTAAAATGCCCAATGAGGGAATGAAACACAAGCACCAAGTCCTGCATTATAAAACTAGACAGCGATTCTAAAGATAGTTTTATATCCTACCTGTTTATGAGAAGCTTCTCGAACATTGAGTATTTTTCCTCTAAGGGGGAAAACCCCGTACTTGTCTCTCCCAACCACACCTAGGCCTGAAACAGCCAAGGTTTTAGCTGAGTCTCCCTCAGTCAGAATAAGTGTGCAGTCAGTAGAATTTCGGCTCCCTAAAATAAAAATACACAAATTATTGGCACATTTAGTTCAACCTCAAATATTAATTCAGACATGCTATTAATAACTTTGTGATAAAACTCTAGTAATTTATAGTTTATAACAAGTGGCTTAGGAGTAAAATGGAGGTAATGATCTATAATAAGCCGAACTGGTTTGGCTCAGTGGATGGAGCATCGGCCTGTGGACTGAAGGGTCCCGGGTTCGATTCTGGTCGGGGGCATGTGCCTTGGTTGCGGGAATGTCCCCACTGGGGGGCGTGCAGGAGGCAGCTGATTGATCTCTCTCGTTGATGTTTCAAATTCTCTATCCCTCTCCCTTCTTCTCTGTAGAAAATCAATAAAGTGTATTAAAAAAAAATCTATAATAAAAGCATAATATGACAATTAGACCAGATGTCATTCCAGAGGAAGCCGGGGCTGCGAAGGGAAGGCCTACTCTTGTACAAATTTCGTGTATTGGGCCTCTAGTTAGATATATATTTTAGCTAAAGTTCATAGTAAATAAAAGTCTTAGTTTCTTAGGCTAATTTTTCATTTTATGCTACTGTTGAACATTCATTTGATCATATTATATGAAAAATATTTGTTAACTATGGTGTTTATTACATGCTACTCCAAAGTATGGTATCTTGGCATATATTTTAAGCTGAAGGAATTTTAGAAAATGGTAGAAGTAGGAAGATTTCTCTGACTTCATCCCTCTTGAAGCAGGTCATAAGACTCTCATTGTGAGAAGGGCCCTCCATATACCCAGAGGAAAGGCGCATTCTTTTTTTTTTTTTTTAATATATTTTATTGATTTTTTACAGAGAGGAAGGGAGAGAGATAGAGAGTCAGAAACATCGATGAGAGAGAAACATCAATCAGCTGCCTCCTGCACATCTCCCACTGGGGATATGCCCGCAACCCAGGTACATGCCCTTGACCGGAATCGAACCTGGGACCTCTCAGTCCGCAGGCCGACGCTCTATCCACTGAGCCAAACCGGTTTCCGCGAAAGGAGCATTCTTAACTTCAGGACTGAGGGACACTGGGAAGAATCTGAATAAACAGGCCTCATTGAGCTTCCCCAAGTTTACTGCACTCAGCTCATACTTTTTACTTATCATATCTTTCCATGACTTTCCACTCTTCATCAAACCTGGCATAAAAATACCTAGGTTTAATTATTTCGTTGGGGCTTCATTTCCTGCTGTGTCATGTAAAGTTTACATTAAATTAATCTGTATGCTTTCCTCCTGGTAATCTATCTTTGTTAGTTTAATTTTCAGACCAAGCCAGGGACTTAAGAGAGTCGAAGTAAACTTTTCCCTTTCCTATAGATCAATATGGAACTTTCTTGTTCTATATCCCAAAACAATCATCTCAACATTATTTTAATTGGAAATGACCTAAATGTTTAATAAAAGGGAATCCATTGATTTTTAAGAGTAAAAATATTCTCTTGATATTAACTGCCAAGGAAAAAATACTCATGGTATGCTGTTAATAAATAAAACAAATAACAACTATAAGATTTAAAATTTGGAAACATTAAATGTGTACCTGCATCATTGGCATCATCAAGTTTGGGAATTCCCTTGATTCTGTTATGTTTTACAGCTGAACACTTCTTGTTTAACTGGACTTGAGCCTTAAACTTCACCCAGTTTAGTATGCTTTCTACAATACCACAGCCAATTGCCTGAAAACAAGAAGATTCATGTTAAGGAAGAAGATTTCAGTCATAAATGTAGAATATAAATGAGCTCCCCCTAAAAATAATTTAAAGATTGAAAAGAGCCCTTGCTGGTTTTGCTCAGTGGATAGAGCGTCAGCCTGTGAACTGAAGGGTCCTGGGTTTGATTCCCATCAAGGGCACATGCCCCTGTTGTGGGCTTCATCCCCAGTAGGGGGCATGCAGGAGGCAGCCTATTGATGATTCTCTTTCATCAATGATGTTTCTATCTCTCTCGCTTCTTCTCTGAAATCAATAAAAACAGTATATTTAAAAATATATATATTGAAAAGAGATAGAAATACGATTTCTGGATAGAGGGTGGCAGGTCTTCCTGTCTCAGTTTATCACTACTGAAGAAGCTGGTTCCACTGGGTTCATTTATTCAATAAATACTTATTGACTACACACTTATATTGTGCCAGACACTGAGCTACATATTGAAAATCTAGCAGTTAAAAAAATTAGAACTGGTCCCTGTCTTCATGGAGTTTAATATACAACAAAGACAAGAGACAAATAAAATGAGAAATCACAAGTGTAATGAAAGTTATGGATAAATGAAAAAATGTGCTACATATAATAGTGTATGTCAGTGTTATACTGGACAAACTTAGTAGGGGAGAAGTGTAGGAAGTAAAGGCTTTCCTGAGGAAATGACATTGAAGACCTAAAGTAGTTAACTAGATTTAAAGCATTCCAAGGAGAGAGATAAGCATGTGAAAAGGTTATAAGGAGGAGAAGAGTATTATGTTTTTCAGTAATTTAAAGCCATAGGAAAAAGTGCCCTGAGATGAGGCTGGAGATGGCAGGGTCTTGTAGACCAAATTAAGCAATTTGGACTTTTTCTAAGAGTGAAAATCACTCAAAGACTTCCAAAAGAGAGTGAAGACAAAACGTGTGCTTTAACATAAAAAGACTACTCAAAAGCTTTACAAAGAAATGACTAAAATTGTATGAATGTTAAGAACCTACTAAGAAAAGAAATGATAATAGAAGGCTATTGAGATATCTAAGAAATGATCCTCACTTGAGGATATTTTTCCACTGTTTTTTCAGAGAGAGAAGGGAAGGGTGTGTGTGTGTGTGTGTGTGTGGGAGAGAGAGAGAGAGAGAGAGAGAGAGAGAGAGAGAAAGAAACATCGACTGGTTGCCCTGCACACAAGCCCCGACCGGGGATGGAGGAGTAAACCCGTGAGGTACGTGCCCTTGACTGGGAATCGAACCCACAATCCTTCACTGCACAGGCCAATGCTCCAACCACTGAACAACACTGGCCAGGGCCAAGAGATAATTCTTATGAATGAGAGAGGGGGGATAAAGAGAAGGCTCCCAGCTTTCTTGTTTATGCAACCTAGTGGTTGGTTGGGGCCTTTTTATTAAGATAGGAAATAGTTTTGGTTTTTTGGGGTGGGGGATTTCCTTATATGAGATAAACTGAATATGGTGAGAAGGAATTAAGCTTTGAATGTGTGATTGAGAGCAACTTTAGGCATTCAATGTTTGGAAAGCAGATGGGCTGAATTCAGGAGTGATCTAAACTGGATGGTGATATGAAATGCTATCTCTCTCTCTCTCTCTCTCTCGCTCTCTATCAATCATCTGCAGAGCTGAAAAGGGTAATGGAAAATAAAGCAAGGTATTTCTATTATTTTATTTCCCTCTATGTACTCACAGCTTTGATGAATTTTTCACTTAATTGGCATGTTGATCCAAAACTCTTGGCTTGTAAAGTCATGTTTTCTTTTGTCTGAGAGTCAAAGGTTGGGTTTTCAATTAAGGCATTCACAAAAATCCACATGTGATTTTTCACCTGCAGTAAAAGTTGACATTAAATCACTAAAAACATACTCATATTTAATTTATAGCCTGTCTTTTCTTCCTTGCATTTGGAAAAAGAAAACCACTAAAATACAATACCTGATGTGCTTTTACTGCAACACCGCCCTTGTTCTTCTTCTTCACAACATCAACAAGTTTAGTCACAATCTGATCAGTTACATAATCAACATGTCTGCCACCCTAATGAGGAAAAATTATAGACTGTAAAGCTCAGTATCCTCAAAATTATAATAAACATAAAAGTCTAATTTAGCTTACTTTATACCAAGGTAGCTAAATATCCAAGTTCATTTTATATATATTACAAATAAGAACATGTATGAAAATATAAATCATAATTAATAATTCAAGAATAAAATTACCTTGGAAGTAGCAATGCTGTTGACAAAGCTAATCTGTTGAAAGCCTTTTTCACTCATTGTTAAACATACTTCCCACCTGTGGTTTACTTGTTCATGGATAACTTTCAATGGATTACCAGTTTCATCTACCTTATCCTTCAAATACATATCCACATAGCTACGGAATCCTTTCACCTGTATAGTAATTAAAATGGTACCAAAAAAATTAGACTTAAAAATAGACTAAGATTTTTTCAAAACGAATGAAATGGTTATTGAATGAAAACCAATTTTGCCTTTGACAATGATCACACATTACCTCGTGACCAGAAAACACTTACTGGCAGCTTATTTCCATTGAGAAAGACTTTGACATCTTTAGTGGATCCAGCAATATCATATGCTCTTCTAACCATTAGTGCAACAATGTCTTTGTCTAGGCTTTGCATTTTAAATTTAGACAAATCGGGCTGGAAGGTAATACATGTATAATCTTCTCCATTAAAGGGCTTGAGTTCCATCTCACCGGCTCTCCCCATGTTATCCATCCATGTCTATAGAAGTAAAAAATAGAAAAGATGAAAAATTCGAGTCACCTTACAAATAAACTAGAACTAAATAACACAAATTGCTATAGTACAATATACAACTATTTACTTGCCTGTTTGAACATTTTCTTGTATTCTCTACTGGCTGTTTCCACAGTAAATTTGGTACTGAATATGTTACACAATTTGGCTCCATAGCCATTTCGACCACCTGGGCAAATAAATAAATACTATTTGTTATCTCATGAACAGCTTCATTTCTTAATCACTGGTAAAGTGATGCAATTATAAAGATTTTAAAACTTTATGCCACAGATAGTCATTTAAGATATTTTATTTTGTTTTGCTTTTTAGCAACAGTGTTTATTTTTTCCCTACCTGTTACTTTCTTTTCATCATCATCATAGTTACTAGAAGTTAAGAGCTGTCCAAAGATGAGAGCTGGGACATACATCTTCTCTACTTTGTGTTCAACAACAGGAATACCTTTTCCATTATTCCATATACTAATTAAATTGTTTTCCCTAAGAAAAGAAGATTGGAATTTGGTTGTTAAGCTAGTGCTTAAATATGTTTTATATTTAAATACCTTTATTTCTAAAATTCAGTCTTAATTTCTTTATGGCTCTTGTACATATATTTCTTCTGAAATGTAGCATGAACTCTCTTTCTCACTGTGCTTAATTCCTGATACTCCTGAAATAGGAGCCAAGAGGAAAATAAAAATTTAAACCTGTTCCAACACCTGGGCTGACACTGATAATGTTGAAAAAATATGAAATTTTAAAATGTTAGGATAGACAAAGGGAAATGACTTATGCTCAATGGAAAGATAAGAACAAAATTTGGAAACTATTACTATATTGCCTTTTTCTTTTTAAAAAAAATTAAATTTACTGGGTGACATTGATTAATATGATCATACAAGTTTCAGGTGTGGGTTTCTGTTACAAGATCTGTCTATTGCACTGTGTGCCCACCACCCAAAGTCAAATCTTTGTGTTTTTGTTTTGTTTTTTCATACTGCTTTTAAGAGGATCCTCTATACTATCCTAGCTCTCTTAGCTTTCCCACCCAACAAATCTCATTGTAAAACAAATATGAAAGGGAAAAACTTCAATTGTAAATTTCCCTGCTTGCCAATAAAATGCTAAGAATTTATTTGGACTTTGAATAGGCTAATAAAAAGGTGAAGCCCTGGCCAATGAGGCTCAATTGGTTGGAGCATTATCCCATACAGCAAAAGATCGAACGTTCGATTCCTGGTCAGGGCATATACCCAGGTTGCACTTCAATCCCGGGTGGAGGCAACCAATCGATTCACTCTAACATCCATGTTTCTCTCTCTCCCCCTGCCTTCCTCTCTCTCTAAAATCAATAAAAACGTGTCCTTGGGTGAGGATAAAAATAAATAAGTGAAACAAGCATTCTGACCACCCACAAACGGACACCCAACATTTAAATCAGAAATGTTAGATCTCTACCACCACCTGCTGGTTTATTATTCGAATAGCATTATGTGGAGGAAAAAATTCAAAAGCTCTAGACTCCAGAATACTTCAGGCAATTATTGGAGATGTTATGGAAGTATTTAGGGATGAAGCATCATAGTGTTTGTAATTGATATTTAAATTTGGAAAAAATATAGATGAAGCAAATATGGCACAGTGTTGATAACTGTTGGATCTAGATAGTAGGTATTAGAGGTTGTTCATTTTAGCATTCTGTCCTATTTTTTTTTTTATTTTCTTCAAACTTTTATTTTAAAAATTCAACTTTATGCCCCAACTGGGTGGCTCAGTTGGTTGGGTATCATCCTGTACATCAAAAAGGTTGCAGAACACAGGCTCCCAGCCTGCCGTGGCGGGACCTCCTGTTCAGGGCATATGCCCTGGTTGCAGGTTCGATCCCGGTCAGGGCATGTGCGGGAGGCAGTGGATCCATCCATCTCTCTCCCCCCTCCCTCTCTAAAATCAGTAAAAACATATTCTCAGGTGAGGATTAATAAATAATAAGTCAACTTTACTAAATTCCAAGAAAATCCAACTAACAGTAACAATGAACTGTAAGAAACAAAAGACTAATAACAAGAGACTTACGGGTCAATTGTGACTCTAATACAAGACATTTTTGGGTCCCTTTGTTTGTTGTCTGCAGCATTGACTAAAATAAAATAAAATACACACTTGTAAAAAATTAAAGTATTTTAAAAAATTCCTTAACTATAAGATATAGAAAGAGAAATCTCAAGCAAAGAGTAGCATCAACAAGGTGTTAATTCAGCAATTTTTACTCATAGTACTGTTTCTAGGAAAGAATTCAACATCACTGCATCACTTCTCCCAACAACTGAAATGACAGCTCTGGCTACAGAGGGTTTGCTAGGAATGAAACTTCTTATAAAGGATTTGATCAGCAGATCTTTACATACATGAATTTACTCACCTAGAATCTCATCAAAGATCTTGTACAAACCAGGAACAAAAGTGACTTCCCTATAGTTAATGCCAATATCTTCATCGTAAACCCACATTTGCTAGAAATAAGGCAAAGGGATATAGTTATTTTTACCCTATATTTATTCTGTCTCATCATCATGATTACTATAAGGTCTTCTGGATTAAAAAGTATATACACACATACACACATATATAATACTTTAGGTTGATTCCAGTGGACACTCAAAGCACACGAAAGTATAGAAAATTAACCAGGAAAAGCACACATTTTAACTACGTAGTCACTGCGTTTAAGGGGCTTGGCTGTACCTGGGTCACTAATTCCACGGAGCCAATGTAGGTGTCTGGACGGAGCAAAATATGTTCCAGTTGCGTTTTCTTTTGATAGATTCTTTCAATAGACAGTCTTTTTTTAGCATCCTCATTTTTCTTTTTGTTGATTTGCATATTCTCATTTACAGGCTAGCAATTTAAAAAAATGGTGAAGTTTAATTATAGGTTTATCAGAAACTATAAACAAAACACGTCTACCGTCATATGCCTAAGCACACTGTAACAAATCGCAATCTTCCGGTGGGCCTGGGTGGAGTTTACATCTCTTTGCACAGACATGGCGATTTAAGGTCACTGAGGCCGGGTTCCTAGGTGTCTGTCCGTTTTCACGGATGTATTACCTCATCCCTAGGTGTCCGTCCGTTTTCATGGATGGATTACCTCATCCCTCGGTGTCCGTCGGTTTTCATGGATGTATTACCTCATCGCTAGGTGTCCGTCCGTTTTCATGGATGTATTACCTCATCGCTAGGTGTCCGTCGGTTTTCATGGATGTATTACCTCATCGCTAGGTGTCCGTCGGTTTTCATGGATGTATTACCTCATCGCTAGGTGTCCGTCGGTTTTCATGGATGTATTACCTCATCCCTAGGTGTCCGTCGGTTTTCATGGATGTATTACCTCATCGCTAGGTGTCCGTCCGTTTTCATGGATGTATTACCTCATCGCTAGGTGTCCGTCGGTTTTCATGGATGTATTACCTCATCCCTAGGTGTCCGTCCGTTTTCACGGATGTATTACCTCATCGCTAGGTGTCTATCCGTTTTCACGGATGTATTACCTCATCCCTAGGTGTCCGTCCGTTTTCATGGATGTATTACCTCATCGCTAGGTGTCTATCCGTTTTCACGGATGTATTACCTCATCCCTAGGTGTCCGTCCGTTTTCATGGATGGATTACCTCACTATGTGTATCTGACACGGAACTATGTCCCATGTTTTAAATGTCATCAATGAAATACACCCACTTCTTGCATCGACTCCGCAAATAGTAACTGAGCGCCTACTAGGTCCCAGGCGCACAATCGATGCCGGCTCGGCAGCATCCGTGTGGGAGGCCATCGGCTGGCCGCGTTAACGTCGTGAGCACAGGAAGGGCACATTTTGAACAACCGGGGCCTGCCGGCTCCCCAGGGGGGCCACCGTGCCCTGCTCTGCACCTTTCAAGGTCAGGGCCATTCAATCCCATTTTCAACGGGAGGGTAGGAGAGAACACCACTAGTTCTGTGGAAAGTCGCAAGCGGGCCATTATAACACGGAGCGACTATGGGGCCCATTGCATCCTGTGCCTAGAAACCGTAACCACACAAAACACAACACCCTAGAAGCCAGTTCGGCCGGTAACACTTCAGTATCGGCACCACAAAGGGTCTCCCCCTTTCCACGATCACACGCAGCCACGAGACTGGGCTCCACACAGAATACAGGCTCCCAGCCCGTCGGGGCGGGAGGGACCCCAGCCCGAGAGCCTCACCCCTGACCGGCAGCCAGGGAGATAGCGGGCCGCGCTCAGACTCCACAACCCGTCTCCTCCGCGAGCTGTACCTGCAATGGTGACACCTCCATGGTGACGGTCGTGAAAGGGCTCGAGAACCCTGCAAGCGACTGAACCGGCGGGACCCACGAGACAACCGCGGAGCTAGCGGCTTCTCCACAGACGCTCGTCCGTTAGGAGAGCAGCGCCGCTTCGATTTGAACTCTCCTCTAGCCCGCCCAGACCAGATGAACCAATCCCGACTCGTTCTCACAGGTTTCGTCTGAGAAACCAATCGTAGCTGGTCTTTTTATATCTACCAATGAAAGGCGGCGTTGGTCGGGGGTCAGTTTGAATGCACCAATTAGGTAAGGGATCCGGGACTAGGGGATTGTCCAAAGGCGGCACTTGTTGAGGCGTAAAGGAGAGACAGACAGGGTATCTGGCCAATGAGGAGGGCTCATCTGTCCTCTCCGTGCGTATCCTCTGAGGAGTCGCGCGGTGGAAGCGTGAAGGGATTTTCTGAGGGGCTGACTGGGGTGGGAAGAGAGGAGTATATTCATCCCCTAGGAGCGGCTCATTTCTTTCAGGGCCCGAAAACCTAGAATCCGCCCTCTGTCCGAAGTTTTGTTTTTTTTTTAGCGAAAGGGGAGGTATCCGAGCTCCATTTTCCTGAGGAAACTTTCCTCATTTTCTTGAGGGGGACCGAATGCCGGCTTGGTGGACAGGCAGCCTGGCGATTTCATTAAGCAACGCAGGTTCTGGCGTCTGCCTCAGCGCTCCCTACAAGAATTTATTTTTAAAGAAACAAAAGTGCCTCAGTCGTGGTTCTTGGTTTTCATGTAATGAAAGGGTGTAGCGAGGCCACGCGAAAGAGAGAGCAGCATTGGGCTGCAACTGAGCAATTGAATAATTTATAGTTACCACCGCAGGAGCTGAGGATGGTTTAGGGGTCATTCTAGGGCTGATTTAAATATATATACTTTTATTGAATTCAGAGGAAGGGAGAGAAAAACATAAATAATGAGAGAGAATCACTGATTGACTGCCTCCTGCACGCCCCACACTGGGGTTCAAGCCAGCGACCCTCCTGGGAATCGAACCGTGACCTCCTGAGTCATAGGTCTACGCTCAACCACTGAGCCACGCGGACCTGCTGATTTTTTATTTATTTTAATTTTTTGCTCTGCCTGCCAGTAGGAGGCTCCCTTCTGTGTCAAGTTCCCTGGAGTGTGCAGTGGAAATGTCAAAGACCAGAGATTTTTATTACTCTGATATAAAAGTATTTGAGTGAATTTCTTTTTTCCTGTCAATCCACAATGTGAAAAGGATGAAAAACAAGTTGTCTGACTACTAATTCCACCTGAGCCACCACCTCCTTCCAATCAGCATTCCCTGAGTTTCAGTCTGAGCAGGGTAACGGGCCATGATGTGGTCTTGATGGAGGTGGCTTCATGATGCTTTTGTTTCCTCTGCAAAAAAGGGGGAATAAAATAATAGTATTTCCTCAAAGTTGTATGAGGATTACCTGAAGTAAATGTAAGGCATTTAGAATAGTAGGCTAACAGTATCAGTCAGGAAGCAGGCATTTTCCTCAGGCTGGCCTGACAATTGGGATTTAGTGCTTTTTTTTCTTCTTCTAAAAGAGATAGATTTTCAGTATATGGGGGGAGCCTGCAGTGCTTGAGTATAGATATAGAAGTTGCCTCAGGAGGAATCTGGGTTCTTAGTTTGAGACTCCCATTGCCACCTTTACCCCAGACCCCTGGCCCAGAGGACCCTCAGCCACCCTTCTACCCAAAGAATGCTGTCCTTTTTTTTTTTTTTTTTTTTTTAAATATATTTTATTGATTTTTCACAGAGAGGAAGGAAGAGAGATAGAAAGTTAGAAACATCGATGAGAGAGAAACATCGATCAGCCGCCTCCCGCACATCTCCCACTGGGGATGTGCCCGCAACCCAGGTACATGCCCCTGACCGGAATCGAACCCGGGACCCTTCAGTCCGCAGGCCGACGCTCTATCCACTGAGCCAAACCGGTTTCGGCAAAGAATGCTGTCCTTATGTCATCCACCCATCATTCACCTATTCATCCAGCCAACATTTAAATAGTTTTAAAAATATATTTTTATTGATTTCAGAGAGGAAGGGAGAGGGAGAGAGAAATATCAATGATGAGAGAGAATCATTGATCCATCCCTCCTGTACGCCCCCTATTGGGGATCGAGCCCACAACCCGGCATGTGCCTTTGACCAGAATCAAACCTAAGACCCTTCAGTCCGCAGGCCTTAGCTTTATCCACTGAGCCAAACCGGCTAGGGCCACCCAACATTTACTTACCATCAACCTCCCATCAACAACACGCTATCCACCCCTCACCTCTGGTCTGACTGCTCCTTCCAAAGGTGAGGCTGGTGGGCTGAGAGGCCAGGGATCCCTGGGGCTCCTGGGATTCCCCACAAGTCCCTTCTCTCCAGGAAAGCCAGGGGCTCAGTCCTGGGGTCCTCCCCTTCCCTGTTCTCCCTGTTGGAGCCGACAAAGTATGCGGTAGACATACAAACCAGGACGGAAGGGCTTTCTGTCTCACTCCAACTCTTCAGTCTTCCTTCTGTTCCCCACCCCACTTCCACTGCCACCCCAGAGGGTCCCAAAGTCCCTGAAATTTCTCACCCAGAATGGTACTTAGGTGACATTCAGGAGGCTCAGCAGGGCAGGCAGACCCAGAAGGTGGGTGAAGAGCAGGGTTGGATTGCCATGGAAGAGAGAGATTAGAACTAGTTCCAGAGAGAGAGGTGTAACTGCAGGTGACTGCAATGGGGTATCAAACGAGAGAGAGAGAAAAGCCAGCAATGTCCCCTAATGTGGTGTGAGGAATGGGGTTACCAGGACCTGTCACTTTCTCCCCAGCTCTCAAGGGGGAAGAAATCCCAGATAAGCTCCTTGGGCGTTGTGATGTTGGGATTTATAATAAGAAACATATTTGGTATTCTTCCACATTCCTGGCACAGGGGGCTCCTAAAACCCTTGGAATTTCCTAAGTGGTGAATGCAATGAAGGTTCTTTTGTTATGTTAATGGTGATTTTGGAAAGCCCTTCTTAGGTAATTAAGGATGGGGGCTGGTTGCCAAGGGAACCCATCAAGAGATTAGTCAGCTGGAATTTTGGCCTTACCCATCGATTTCCGATCTCCAGGAAGGGAGAGGGTCTGGAGATTGAGTTCGATCACCAATAGCTAATGATTTAATCAATCATGCCTCTATGTACTGAAGCCCCATAAAACTGCAAAAGGACAGGTTCGGAGAGTTGCTGGGTTGGAGGTGCAGGGAGAGTGGCTCACTGGGAGAGGGCAGGGAAGTTCTGTGCCCTTCCCCCACACCTTGTCCTATGGCGCTCTTCCACCTGGCTGTTCCTGAGTTATATCCTTTTATAATAAACCAATAATCTAGTAAATAAAATGTTTCTCTGAGCCACTGTAGCAAATTAATAGAACCCAAGGAAGGGGTCATTGGAACCTCCCAATGGTAGCAGGTCAGTCAGAAGCCCGGGTGACAACCTGGACTTTCCACTGGCATCTGAAGGGTGGGGGGCAGTCTTGTAGGACTAAACCTGGAGCCATAAACCTGTGGAATCTGATGGCAACTCCAGGGTGTTAGTGTCAGAACTGAGTTAAATTGTAGGACACCAGCTGGTGTTGGAGAAATACATGATAGTGTTGGGAAACCCACACATCAGAATTGGGGTCAGAATTGAAGGAAGCTTTAGGGTGGGCCCCAGAAAGAAAGGAATTGGCTGGAGTGGGATGCTGTGTGCCTACCTGCATCCGTGTCCCTGGTGATGTCATCTCTGGGCTCTAGCCCCTCCCCTTCCTCACTCTACGTTTGCTTGCTTTTATGCTGGTGGAGAGAACCTGAGTAGAGGCTCAGGTGTCTGTGTGATCTGCCAGAGCCTGGGGGAGAGCTCCCATTTCTTAATGATAGTCCTGGTGGGAGTAGGGGAGGGGACTGAGTTCCTGGTAGCTAGCTGCTTCCCCAGCTCTGACCTTGGCCTGTGAGCCCAGGGGTCTGATTGGGGAAGAGGATATCTGGAGCTGCAGAGACCCATCCTCCAGTCCATTGCCTTCAGAGGGCCTTGGATGCTGCTGGGAGCAGGCCTGGTGGGTAGATGCAGGCTCCGAGACCTGGTCCAGCGTGGCAGTTACTGCCTCATTTCTTCCTCTAAAGAATGAATACTGCCGAAACTGGTTTGGCTCAGTGGATAGAGCATCAGCCTGCGGACTGAAGGGTCCCGGGTTCGATTCCGGTCAGGGGCATGTACCTGGGTTGTGGGCACATCCCTAGTGGGAGATGTGCAGGAGGTGGCTGATTGATGTTTCTCTCTCATCGATGTTTCTGGCTCTCTATCTCTCTCCCTTCCTCTCTGTAAAAAATCAATAAAATATATTAAAAAAAAAAAAAAAAAGAATGAGTACTTAGGGGGAGACTGGATGGGAGCTTTGGTTTCATGTTCCATCTGTAAATCTCTCCTATCTTCCCAAGTTCTGTATTTCATATCTATCCATCTTCTCCTCCTTTCCATTTCTCTGCGTGTTCCATGTTTCGTCTCTTCCTCTCATGACCACTTTGCTAGTACCCTCCTCTTCTCTCTTTCCTTCCACCTCAAATTATTTGTAGAATTTTAGAGTCAAAAAAGGTTACAATTTGTAACCGGCTTTTTGGGATGTATGTTCTTTCACTTATATGGCTCATTTGATCCTCCTTAACAGGGTGAAGCAGATACTGGCTCCCCATTTTACAGATGAAGAAACTGAGGCCCATCATGGTGAATATACAAGCCCACAGTGCACGATTAATCAGGGCAGAGCTTGGATTTGAATCCTTGGCTCTGACTGTAAGAGCCCTCTGCCCCACAGCCTGTGTACCCCAACCTGAGGGCAAAGCTCTTCCCAACTGTGGCTGCAGGCTTGGGGCCAGCCTCTGCTGCTCTTTAGATTATCATGCCTGGGTCGGGGTGAGGAACAGACTGCACACAGATCTTGAGCATTACTGGCTCCAAGCATCCAGCCTCTGGAAACCAAAAGGGCTGAGGGGTTGAGGATGGGAAGAATCCAGGCTTCAGGAGAGAAGAGGATGGGGGCTATGTGGATTAGGGGCTCCCGGTATGGGCCTTGTTCCTGGGCCTACTCAGCCCTGTCTCTTTGCCCTCAAATTCGCCCAGCCCTCACCAGCTGTCTTTAGGACTGCCCCTACTCCTTTAGGACAGCAATACAAGAGGTCCCTGGCATGGAAAGCTGGGGGCACTGTGGCTTCTCTCTTTGACCTTCTCTTCCCACAACTAGAGCTGGGCAGGCAGGGAGGGTACAATAGCTTCTTGGTGCACAGAATCCTGACAAGGGCAGCCTGGCCGGAGGAAGAGGCACTGTCTGCGTTTGGGCAAACCTCCCAGGATGAGACACTTCTGGGTTCGTAGGTGTGCCAGTGGGGGCCCGGGCACAGGCTCTGTGTCTTCCCACAAATGGGTTTAAATCCCAGTTGCTTGTGACCTGAAGCCAGTCTTTTTACTACCTGGAGTCCCATCTAAAAGTGGATTTGTAGAGTTACCATGGTGATCAGTACTCATAATGACCAATGGGTATTGAGCCTTACTCTGTGCCAGGCACTGTGCTGAGTGCCTTACACACACTGTCTCTGTAGTTTCTCAAACAGCCCTATCAGACTGAGCTGGCATTATCCCTCTTTTATTATTTATATATTTTAAATCCTCACCAGAGGATATTTTTTTCCATTGATTTTTTTTTTCTCCTATTTTAGAGAGAGTGGAGAGGAGAGAGGGGGAGAGACACACATTTATGTGAGAGAGACACATCAATTAGTTGCCTCCTGCACATACCCCAACAGGGCCAGGGATCAAGCCTGCAACTGAGGTAGATGCCCTTGACTGGGAATTGAACCCAAGACCCTTGGGTCTGCGGGCCGACACTCTAACCACGGAGTAAACTGGCCAGGGCAGCATTATCCCTCTTTTACAACCGAGGGCATGTAAGGACAAGAGGGAGGATGTCACTTGGCTAAAGTCACAGAGCTAGTAAATGGCAAATCCAGAATTCAGTACAGGCGTTTTGACTCCAGGCTCTTAATCTCACTTTTCTGATTATGGCTAATAACTAACACTTATTGGGCACTTAATATGTAGTAAGGATCATCGTAAGCCTTTTATACAGATTCATTCATTTAATCATTACAGGCATCCTATATAATAGTCACTTAAATGAAAGATGAGGATACTCAGGCACAGGGAGTGTGCTAACCTGTCCTAAATCTACGGCCAGGAGTCTAGTCCAGGCAGGCTGACTTGAGAGCAAACATGAGAGCCAGCACTCGTTAAAAAAATAAACCAAAAAGTTTTTTCTTTAAAAAATTAAAGTATAACATATAGAAAAGTACAGAAATAAGTAATATTTCACTTAATGAATGTTCACTTATGTGAATATGCCATGTAACTAAATGTAAACATTACCTGTATCCCATAAGACCCCTTTCAGTAACGCCTCCCACCCTTTTCCTTAAGAGTAACCATTATACTGATTTCTAAAATCATAAATTAGTTTTGCCTGTTTTTAAACACACACACACACACACACACTTCTATTGGGTGTATACCTGGGGGTGGAATGGTTGGTTGTTTCCAAGTAGTTATACAAATTTGTTTTCTGTATGACAGCCTCCTTACTCCACATCTTGGTTTGGGGCCTAGGACCATGCAAAAGGACTCCAGAAGACCTAGATTCCTCAATTGCCCGAGCTGGAAGGATCTTCACAATTCAGTGAGTTCCCTTCCCCTAGTTTACAGATGGTAAGACGGAAGCTCAGGCAGGGGAAGTGGCCACAAAGCTGGCAAGGAGCAGAGCTGGCGGGACTGGAGATATGAAACTGGATCCTGGCCAACCCAACTGCAGATGGACTCTCCTCTCCCCACCCTTCCCCTGCCTGGGTGTCCACTTCTTGAGCTGAACGTCCTAAGGGAAGGACTCAGGCCCTGTCCTCTGAACCAGAATTCCTCTATGGGTCTCTGTGGAGATCCTCACTCTCCTGATATGGTCTCTCCAAGAGTGGGGCCCTGCTGACCAAGGAGGCAGCCGTACTAATATGTCACTGTCCAGCCCACACACCTGGGCTGACTGTGGAGGATGCCATACCTGGGGCCTACATATCAGCTGACATGGAGGGAAGCCGAGGTCCCTACTTCAGTGTGGGCACAGGCGGCAGTCGAGGGAAGCCAGGGAGGGGCTGGGAAGCCAAAGTTATGGGGAGGCCTGGGACCCAGTCCTTCACGCTAATGCTACCTCTGCTCTGACCCCCTACAGCCAGCTTGCTTCTGTACCATAGTCTTTCATCCTGGGCATTTGTTTGGAATGCTTATGACAGCTATTTTGGAAGGCAGTAAAACATAGAGGCTAATCATACAGACTCTGCCTGGGTTCCCATCCCTGCTCTTCCACTTACTTGCTGTGTGACCTTGAGTTAACTTACATACCTCTCTGTGTCTCCATTTCTCCATCTTAAAAAGCACTTACTCCACGAGGTTGTTGTGACGTGCATATGAGTGAAGCACTCAGAACCATGTCCAGCACATGCACCTTGAACCTAGGTCCTGTGACTCCAAATCCCATGGCCCTTGTATACAACATCTCCCAGACACCAGCAGGCCTGGGTGGGGGGAAGGCACGAAACCAGTCCTCCAGGAGCTTTCAGTCCAGTGGGGGAGACACAAGTCCTGCTACCAAGGGATCTCCAGCCATGTGGAGAAGTTAGAGTTTCCAGAAGAGAGGGGTAGGAGGGAACAAACGCTCAGTGCCTACTGTGTGCTGGGTAACTTGCCCAGGCCACTATTTCTCTCCCCTCTCCATCCTTCTTTCTCTCTTATTGCAAAGTCCCATCTTCCAGGTTAGGACTGTGATGCTCAGAGAGCATAAGTAACTTGTTTTAGGTTCCCCAGTGAGTCCAGTGGCAAAGCTGGGATTAGAATCCAGGTCACCTTATGCTAACATGGAAGACCATGTCACCTTGGCTCAAGTTCACCTCCTCCATGAAGTCTCTCCATGTCCTGGATGTGGAACTAACCTCTTGTGCCTCTGGGTCCCCATCGTGCCCCACAGAAATGCCCCCAGGGCACCTGCACACTTCTTAGACTTATTTATGTACCTGTCTCCCTTCACTAGGCACTGAGCTCCTTGAGAGCAAGGAGTGATCGCGACCATCTCTGAGTCCCCTGTACATCCTGAATAGAGCACAAAGTCCGTGCACAATGGCTGTTTCATAAATATGTGTTGCATGAATGATGGGAGGTGATCGGAAAGTCTCATGGCCATTTTCCTGCCTCCTTGGAATTATCCCAGTGATAGGGGGGCATCAGAGGATGGATTGAGGGATGGTGCTGGGCTAGAGGTGTGAACATCTGTCTCACCTGAAACCTTTCCAGTTCCCCACACTCATCTACACTCATGCTTCATCCCCAGGCATTTCTCTGGGCTCACTTCAGTCTCTCCTGCATGCCTTCCTCATGTTCGGCAGCGCCATCTTTCCCAGCACCTTTGCTGTCTAGAGGACAAGTCCGGCATTGCGATCAGAACCATCCCTTCTGGTCCCATTTTATTCTCATAAGAGCTTAAGAGGTAGAGTAAGTGGAAGTGGCCTGTCTTCATTTTACAGGACTTTCAAGCTCCAGGAGGCTGGTGTCCAAGTTCATACAATAAGTTGATGGCAGAACTGGGCCCAGTATGATGTAGGAGGGGAACAGGGCTGAGGGCAGTTTTCTGAATCAGGGACAGGCTGGGCTTCCCCCCAGGACTTGAGGGACCTGGCTCTGGGACACAAGAGACCCCAGCTGGTCTGTGAAATGGCATGGAGAGAATCTTAGAACCTTTTTGTAAAAAATAGATTTTTATTGATTTCAGAGAGGAAGGGAGAGGGAGGGAGAGATAGAAGCATCAATGATGGGAGAGAATCATTGATCGGCTGCCTCCTGCACACCCCAACCGGGGGTTCAGCCTGCAACCCAGGCATGTGCCCTTGGCCGGAATCAAACCTGGGACCCTTCAGTTCATAGACAACGCTCTACCCACTGAGCCAAACCAGCTAGGGCTTTTTTTTTTTTTAAATTTTTATTTTTCAATTACAATGGAGACTCCTAGACTCTTGCCCCTGGCCAGAACTCACCAGGCCTTCTGCAGTCTTGATGGTTGCCAGTAGGTGCCGACAGTTTGCAACTTTTGGTTCTGTCCTACAGTTCCAGCTTCCAGTCGCTCTCTCCCTCCTATCGCCTGGACAGTCTGCACTTGCACCAAGTAGGAGAGGGTGCAATCCCCGTGAGAAAGACCCCCGTTCTGGGAGAGGAAGCAGGAAGAGGGTCTCTGATTTGCATTTCAGCTTGGCTGCCCCTGCAGCTTTCTAGGCAAAAGAATAATACAGTGGGGCCTTGACTTATGAGTGTCCCGACTAACGAGTTTTTTGAGATACCAGCTGTCTTTACTACGATTTTTTGCATTGAGTTGATAGAGTAATTTGAGTTAACGAGCTCCTTAACGAGCTCGGTCTTGGAAGGAATTGAACTCGTAAGTCAAGGCCCCACTGTTATAATAATAATAATTAAAAGAAAATCCACAGTGGGTCACTGATTATGCCTGGGCAGGAGCCTTATCCTGAAGCCAGCTCCAGGAGAGCAGAATCGTTTGGGGGGCTGGGTGGGGGGAAGTACCAGGGGACCTGAGAGAGAACCTAGGAGATGGGTCCCTGCTCCAAATGTTACCCTGGTGGACCTCCCAATCAGGAGGATTGAGGCTAGGGTGAGGGACACAGGCACCAATAGGATCACACACAGGGCCTAGCCAACCCCAAATAGCAACACTGGATGAATGAGAAAAAGGCGCCCCTTCCTCAAAACCCTATACAAATCTACAAAGACTGCAAGAGAAATGGTGCCCTCTGGGGTTGTGCATTGCACAACTTGTATGCACACAGAGTGGCAATCTCCCAAGCCACTCCTCCCCGCCTCCCCCCCAGGAGTGGGTCTGGGCAGTAAAAGCAAATATCCGGGAGGGAGGAAGAGGCTGGCACCTCCCTCCCCAGTTCAGTGATTCCACTGGGGAAGGCAGAGGGGACCAGGACCCACCCACATGAACCTTGGGAGACTGGCAGAGGGAGGGGGTTGGAAGGGGCAAGTGTGAAGAGAGTCTGCTAACGTCTTAGGGCCACGAGGCCCTTCTAGGCCCCTCGTTGTGTGCCTGTACTCTCCCCCCACCTCACCCGACTGGTCGAGACTGGAAGCACTGGGGTAGGGTGGGAAGGACTGGCCAGGGAGACGGAATCCGCGGGGCCCACCCGGAGTCGGAGACCAAGGGTGTGCTCTCAGTGGGGGGCCTGGGGCCACCTCTGTGGGTCGGGATGAATCCTCCAAGGTTGGGGGAGGGGGCCTCTTCGCTTCTCCGTCTCCCTCCTCTCCCCTCCCGGGCTCTGGTTCGGCGGCGCTCTCGGCGGCGCCTATCAGGGCTTCCCAACTGCGCCGCTTCCTTCCTGGGCAGAAAAGGACTTCCAGCTGCAGCCGAGGCGGCGGCGGGGACTCAGGAGAGCGCCCCCTCCCCCTAACGGCCGCCTCTCCCGCTCCCCCTCGCCCTCCCTCCCTCGCCCGACCCCCCACCTCTGGGAAGGCGCTGGGGGTGTGGCCAGAGGCTGCTATAAAGTCCGGGGTAGCCGTCCCGGGCCGCCGCTCTGTCCCTTACCCCCCGCCTTCTGGACCCGGCCGAGGATGCGGCGCAGCGCCTCGGTGGCCAGGATCGCTCCTCTCCAGCCCGCTTGCTAACTTCCCCGGCTCCTTCTCTGTCCGCCCGCGGGGCCGCCCCGTCTCCCCACGCTCTCCCGGTCCGGCCCTTCAGGCGCTGCTTCCGTGTGCCCCCCGCTGCCCGCCCGCGCGCCCGCGCTCTCTGCTCGCACCTGGCGCCCGCGCCCCGTCCTCGCCCGATCATGCTGCCCCTTTGCCTCGTGGCCGCGCTGCTGCTGGCCGCCTGGCCCGGGCCGAGCCTGGGAGACGAAGCCATCCACTGCCCAACCTGCTCCGAGGAGAAGCTGGCTCGCTGCCGCCCCCCCGTGGGCTGCGAGGAGCTGGTGCGTGAGCCCGGCTGCGGCTGTTGTGCCACTTGCGCCCTGGGCAAGGGGATGCCCTGCGGGGTGTACACCCCCCGCTGCGGCTCGGGCCTGCGCTGCTACCCGCCCCGGGGCGTGGAGAAGCCCCTGCACACCCTGATGCACGGGCAAGGCGTGTGCATGGAACAGGCGGAGATCGAGGCCATCCAGGAAAGCCTGCAGCCCACTGGTAAGGTGCCTCGGCCCTTGCACGTCCTCCCCGGTGTGCGGCCCTCCCAGAAGCCCCTTTCCCAATAGGGCTGGCCCGGGAGGTCCTTGAAAATCCCCCGTGAGTTGAGGAGAAGGCAGGTACGTGGCAGGGCCCTCCTGGCATGGGACAGGCTCAGCCAAGCCAACTGCTATCCAGTCTCTAGCAGCCTGTTGCCACTGTCAAGGAGGACTCTGTCCCATCCCTCCATCTCAAACCTCCCAAGGATGCCTACTTGGGAAGAGTAGTCTTGGCTGCTGGTGCAAGAGTGGAAAATTAAGTGACCTGGGCCAGCCCACAGCCTGCAAGTGAGCCAGATAACTGGAGGATGGGGGTGGAGGTGGGTGGGGGGGCGGGGATGGGGGTGGGGGGGCGGGGAATTTCCTGCTGCTGATCCCCTCACCACAGGTGAAAACCCCAGGGGTCTGAAAAGCCAGAGCTTGGACTTTTGACATTGAGGTGGGAGGACTGGGACATGCATTCGAGAGGGACTTTGGTGGTGAGGGGCAGCGGAGTTGCCCTTCCCCAAAGCCCCGGGCCAGCTCACCTAGCCGTTTGGGGGAGACAGGGGTCTCTCTGCCGGGCCTCGGCACCTCCTCTTGCCCTGGTCCACAGGCATCCCTCTTTTTTCTCTTGGCAGGTGCCATCTGAGGTGGCAGAAAGAAGCAAGTCTGGGCTCCCAGCCCAGAGCTGCAGAAACCTAACGGGTGTGGGCTAGAGGGTAAAGAGAGAGAGGGAGACAGACTTAGAGGCCCTTTGCCTTAAACTTTTTCCTATCCTTTTTCTTTTCCATTTCTCAGTGAGCCTCTCGGTTGCTCCTTCTAATCTTTCTCAGTCTCTTTCCCTTCTTTCTCTTTGTTCTTTCCTGCTGTGTCTTTCAGCTCTAGTTTCACAGGCAACCTTCTGGAGTTCTCCTTCCCCCACTATCTTCTGCCCACCATCAGCTTCTTTCTCATTCTCTGTCTTCTTACCCTTTTCTGTTTCCGTTGCCCTGCTTCTCTCACTCTCATCTCAGCCTCTTTCTGTGTCCCTGTCTCTCTTTCTTTGTTCCCGTCTTTCTGTTACTTTTGGAATCTCTCTCTCGGCCTGCCTTTCCGTAGGTCTGCTTTTGTATCTTGTTCCCTCTCTGACTCTGTTTTGCTCTCCCTGTGCCGCTCTGTCCGTCTGTCTGTCTCTTTTCCTGGTGTTTGAAGCTCCCATTGTTGCAGTCCGGATGCTGGGACTCTGGCCCCAAACTTCCTGCCCTGGGTCCCAGGCCGCTCCACTTCCTCAATCCTCTGCAGCTTGTTAGCTGGAGGAGAGCAGGATGCAGGGAAAACAGGAAGGAGGTGGACCCCAGGGGTCTGGGCTTCAGGCCTCGCTGCCCTTCCTGCCCCTGGGCAACAAGAGATGGGTCAGCAGAAAACATTCTAGGAGAAATGCCAGCCTGGCACCCAGCACATCTGGGAAGGGGGGCAGTCCTTGGGGGAATATGTCGCTGATCATGGGGGCAGAGATGCCAGTGCCAGTGGGAGAGAAGGGGTGCTGGTACCAGACCAGAGTGGGAGTGAGGGCTGAGCCCTTGGGCTCCCTGAGTCTAACAGGACCACATTCTCTTTGTGTCTCCCTCCTCCACCAGCCAGCGGCTATCTGGCAACTGATGAGGATGGGTGGTAGCCTCCTCCTCTCTCACCAACTTGAACAGGGGGCAGAAGAACCCTCAGAGGGTCTTGGGCACCCATTTTCCTTGGCTGGGAAGGAACACCCCATCCTGTAGTGGAGAAAAACCCATGTCCCTGGGAGCTTTGGAGAGGCATGAGCAGTGTAATTGTCCTGTGGCTATTATGCAAACCCGCCTTCCAGGGATTTAGGTCCCTTTTGGATTACAGGGCCCGGGTCTCTAACACCCCCACCCCTCCTTCCTTGCCTGTCCTCCACCCGTGCAGTGCATGCACGATCCGGAGAGGGACAGGCTAAGTCTGGGGGACCCTGGGGAAACTAGGCACCTTCTTGGCAAGCTGTGTCCCTGCCCTCTTACCTCCCAGTCATCACAAAAGTACCCTCTGCCACAGCCTGGGCCGCACAGAACCACGGGAAAGGCGCCCCCTAGAGTTGTGCAGCAGCCCTGCAAGGTCTCTGGTGAGACAATGTGTTCAGGGCTTGGCCCCTGTCTCTACTATTCTCTTTAGCTTCCCACTGGCAATAGGCCACTGTCCCTCCTAGGTCCCAAGGCTTGGGGACCTAAGCCTCTTCTCTCTGCCTTTTCCTCTTGGGGCTGAGCTTCAGCAAGTGACTGAGGGAGGGCAGTCACTATGGCCCAGTTGCTTACTATTTGCCCCGGGGCAGGCCCCCCTCCACCTCCAGGCTCCCCCACCTTCCTGTCCTAGCTTTTTGAGCCAGAACAGGTTGTGGGTTAAATCCACTCAGGCTACCAGAAGTGCGGATGGGGTGGACAGGTGTGTCAGAAATCCACAATTCTGCATAAGTGCGCTGACCCTGGATTCATGGAATCGGGGGGAGTGGACAGTGGCATCGGCGTTTGGACTGGGGAGTTCCTCTGGGACAGGGTTAGGGAACATGCAGGCCAGGTTAATTTTTAGTCAACACAGCAAACACTGTCCCCCCTACTGCAGTACTGGGAATCCAGTGGTGTCATGGGAACAGGGCCTTCCCAGAAATTCTGTGCCTTTGTGGGAGGGAGGGAGGAGGAGCGTAGCTGCTAAATATGATTACTTTTTTTTAGTATTGGGAAAGCGAGAATTATTGGTGCCTTGGGTACCAGGAGTCTTTCTGTTTAAAGACATAGGAGCAGTAGAGATAAACCCCTCCTCCTTCCCTTCCACCCAGTCTACAATAGGACCTGCCTCACAGGGTGGGATGTCTGGCGTGGAGTAAGAGCTTAGTAAAGTGGAGCAGTGATGAAGATGGTGATCAAGAGGACGCTGAATGGATTTAACCTGAAGCTTAAATCTTCCTCTGATGTTGGGATTTTGAGGGACAGTAGGCAACGGAATAAAGCTGGGGGACATGCAGAGGAGTTGAGAGGTAGGGCAGATTTTGATGCCTTTTCCTGCTGTAAACACGGGAGGAACAGGCCAGCTGTCCTTGTCTCTGACTCTTGAGGCCAGCCGTGTGTCACAACAGTGAGGGAGACACCCCTTGAGCCAGAACTCAAAGAAAGGGTCTGGTACCCAACATGGCGGTCTTGACGTCTCCAGCCAGAGTCCAGGGGAAGAAGGAAAAGGCCTTCCAGGGCAGGTGGGGGACCTTCCAGGTCATGCCTGGAGCCCACCCACCTCACAGTCTCACTCTGGGTGTCTTGGTGGGGCAGGGGCTGGAGTTGAAGAGGAATCATGGGGATGAAATCAGGCAGCAAGAAAGAGGAAATCCTCTAGCTTTGACCATGAACTTTGCAGCCAGTAGTGCCAAAGCTGTGAAGCCTCTTCTTCAGAGGAAGGGTGCTTTCCCTTCCTCTGTTGCTGGAGCAAAAACCAAGGTTTCCCCTGTGGCTGCGTGTCATTGGCCTCGCTCCAACAGGAGCTGGAGGACATGACCTAGTCTACCTTGGAAACCCCATCTCCCAAGCAAGCCTTCAGGAATTCAGGAGGTCAGATCTTTCAGGGGGCTAGGTCTGACTCCAGCCCCTGCTCAGAGGGGAGCCCACCAGGACTGGGGTTTTCCAGATGGCACCACCTGGGTGAGCAGCACCAGGTGGCCAGTTTTGGAGGTTCGACGGTTCACGTTTTTTCAGAGACTCAACGCCATGACACTCACCCTCCCAAGCCAGGTGCCTTGGGGTGGGCCCTGGGGTGGGTACTTGGTGTGATGGGCAAGGAAAAGTTACAGATGAAATGAAAAGTCAACAAGCTAGGGTATAGCCAGTGTGCCCTGCCCTAGGCCTGTGTCTGTCCAGGCTGGGTCAGAGTGCCTGAGTGCATGTAGGTGCGCACGCTTGGACGAGTGTGTGTCTAGACACGTGATTGTTTGTATATGTTTGTAATTCTTGAGTTCCGGCCTCTCTGTGTCTGAGTGGGCAGATAGGGACATAGTCCAGGTACCTATGTCCCCATGAAGGACACTAAGGAGCTACTCTCCCCTGTCTTGGTGTGTTCTTCTCTAAGCTTACACACAAGCTAGGCACACGTGTGCTGGGTGGTGGGGAAACAAAAAATGGGGAGACCAGAAATGCTGCCAGCCCATCTTCCCCAGGTAACCTCTATGTGACATGGGGCCCTCCCAACACAAGAACATAAGCCATGCTTCTAGGCTCCACGCAGCCCCAGCTTTCAGTGAGTGGACCCAGTTGTCCTTAATGATACCGCTCAAGTAAAGGTATACACATTTCCAAATATCCACTAATAATCCTCAAGCATTGGTCATTGGTGGACTTCAACTCACAGAATTTCAGCATTGGAAAGGCTGGTTGCAGGTGAACTTCTACTCCAGATGTCTCTAGATTCTTGAGGCCTCAACCACTCGGACGCTCCACACCTTAGGGCCGTGGGGCTCTCTACCTCCTGAGACAGCCCCATTCGTAGAAAACTCTTCCTTGCCCCCTTGAACCTAAGAACATTCTGCCCATTTACCAAGCGGAATAAGTATCCCTGCAAAGACAATAAAACCCTTCCAGGTTGGAAGGGCACTCGATTTGGTGTTACAAACGAGTCCCCTCTGGACTGCCCTTCTTGGGATGTTAAGAATGCTGGAGGATGGGGTATATCTCTCTGCTCTATTTATTTCTTCCCTCCGATTCCTCTTTCTAAGCCAGCCCTCTACTCGTGACAGAGCCTTCTTTCCATCCTTGGTGACTCAATTTTATAAATAGCTGTTGGTGTGGGATCTTGACAAAGACTTTCTGAGGGTCTCGATTCTTCCTTGCTTGGTTTTCCTTTATCTGCATGTCTCTCCCCACACTCCCAGGACTAGGAGAATAAAAAGAGAGCTGGCCTTCCCCTTCTACCCCCGACTCACTCTGGCCAGGCAGAAAAATACCATTTGACCCAGAGGCAGCTCTGGGACCACTGCCATACTTGGAGGAACCTGCTAACTCCTCAGGAAAAAAAAAAAAGAAATCCTGACACAAACCAGATGTAACCGTCTGTCTGGTCACCAACATCTGGAATGCTGGCACGGGCTTTGCACTCAGGCCAGCCAAGAGTTGCCAAGCCGAGCATTTCGGAGGAGGCTCTGATCTGTAACCCCTTTCTCCAGCTCAGCCCTGTTGTCTGGATTTGGCTGCCTGGAGGGAGAAGCAGCAGTTGCAATTGGGTTTTTCTTGAATTCAGATAGAGTCTTCATGAGACCCCAGGGAGGGGTGCAGGCCCAGCTTTTCCACCCCCATCTCCAGATCCCCAGTGCCCTGACTGGGCAACAGACATGGCCTTTGGATGGGGTCTGAAGTCTAAGGGTAGGGGATTGAAGGGATGGGGAAGGTATTCTCTTGGTCCTAGGGCCACACAGAGCATTACACAAGTGTACACACACTTGCACACGCAGGCATACACACCCACTCTCACTTTTCTCCTGTCCAGCCAATGGGGAGAGCTTGTTGGGTTGGATTTCTCATCACTCATGGAAACTTTGATTCTGGCCATTTGGAAGAGGGTCAGCAGGGCTGACAGCCCTCGGGATCCTGTGGCTGGCTCAGCCAGACGCTGAAAAGAGCAGGAAAGGAGACAGGAAGAGAGAGCAGATGGAGAGGGGGGTGGTAGGAGGAGGAGCTGACTAGAAGGAGAAAAGATCTGGTGGGGGGGCCCCCCTGCCTGCCTCAGACCTCCCAGCAGAGCCCAGGGGATCCTCTTGTCTGGGCAGCTGCAGCTGGTGACTCATCGGAGCGCCGGACTGGGTGGGGTGAGGGGCAAGTCAAGGATTTCAAGAAGAATAGTGTCCTGAGGAGTTCCAGGGGAGTGGGGAGGAGAGGGGAGTGCTGTTTTGACTTTTTCCTGCTCCTAGACCCCCACGCTTCCCGTGTCAGGCTGGAGAACCCTCAAGAAGCAGAAAGGTGGGAGGCTGGGTTGGTGTGCTGCTCGGTCTTTTCCCAATGCTGACCTCTCCCCATCTTGGCCTGATTGCAGACAAGGATGAGGGTGACCACCCCAACAACAGCTTCAGCCCCTGCAGCGCGCATGACCGCAAGTGCCTGCAGAAGCACTTCGCCAAAATTCGAGACCGCAACACCAATGGGGGCAAGATGAAGGTCATCGGGGCTCCCCGGGAGGAAGCCCGGCCTATGGTGAGGACCTCTGACCTCAAATGCCCATGTTCACAGACACACATCACCACCACCACCACCACCACCACATCTTGGCCTATGTTTATCCAGTAAACATTCTTTGGATGCCTGCGGGGTAGAGTATACATTGTCAGGATCCAGAGGGTCCTCATTCCTTTCCTTAAAATTCCATTCCTGCTCGGTAGTTCTCTATATTGGTACAGCTGAAGTGGTTTTTAAATACTGAAATACTTCTGTCCTGGTTGGTAACTCATGGTTGCCCCAAGCTTCCTGATATTTCTTGGCCCTTCTCTGGGATTCCCCACCCGAGACCTTCTCAATCTCTAAAGGGTTAATGCTGGCCAGAGCAGGGGGCCTTGGGACCCTGTTCTGGAGTCTGGCAAATGTCCTGTCTGACGGATGGTTCTGATGGCTCCGTTCCTGGATCTTACAAGTTGTTGATTACATGATTTCATTCATCCCTCCTGCTTAGACATCACCCCCTTCCAGGCCTCCTCCATAGGTTTCTACAGCTCCTTCCCCGCGGGGTTCCTTCACTTCACACCTCTCCTTTGTAGAAGCTCTTTGGCCCAAGATTCTGTCTTCAATGTCCCTCTTCTCTTCCCACCAATGTCTCCAGAACCCAAGCCATGCCCTTCACCTCCCTGGCCCTGACCCTGACCTCCTTTCAAGGCCTTCAGTCCTGAGATGACCCCCATTCCTGGTTCTCCTGCCTCTCTTCTCTTCTGCTGAGCAGTTTCATCCTCTCTCTCTCCTCCAGCCCCAGGGCGCCTGCCAGAGTGAGCTGCACCGGGCCCTGGAGCGGCTGGCCGCCTCCCAGAGCCGCACCCACGAGGACCTCTACATCATCCCCATCCCCAACTGCGACCGCAACGGCAACTTCCACCCCAAGCAGGTGGGTCACCATCTCTCTCCTGCTGGGCCCTGGCCTCAGCTCCAGGGGCATTAGACAGGGTCATGCATGATAAATGTCTCAGGAAGGGGAGGGTCCCCAAACCCTAGGATCCTCCCCAAACCTTCCCCCCAGCTTTAGGACCTCAGCTCATTTGCCCACATCACTCATTTTGGGATGAGGAGGCTGAGGCCCAAAGTCACAGAACAAGTTAATGGCAGACTAACTATCCTGCTTCCCCATCCAGGACTATTTTCACCTCTTGATTCACAATCTGAGATGTTCACCTGGTGTTCCTGCCAACCTCTGCCTCCCATCACTTTCTCACTCGCCCTACTCCCTTCCTATGAGTAGTTCTCCTTCATCCTCGAATGTCTGTCTCCCCTGGAAATGGAGGGACTAAGTCATGAGGGGTTAGGAAAAGAGTAAACAGCCTGACCCTTACCCAAGTTGAGTAGCCAAACCATTTGGGGTACCGCCAGGATGGAGATGATGCCAGATCTGACAGCTGGAGTTAGGGGCTTCAGGTGGAAGCATAGGAAGGAGGTAGGCAGAAGAGAAGACATGAATGTAGAAACCTCTGTGCCACTCATACTCTTGGAACATGGGTTCCTCTGACAAGCCACCAGGAAGCTGGGATGTTCAAGAAGGCTGGCCTGCTCCAGCCCCATCTCTGGCCTGTCAGAGTTGGGCCCACATGGAAGGGTGGCATATCTTGGCAGAGCACTGGGGTGCCTCGTGTTGGGTGTTCCCTGGGGAGCCCTGGCCTGGATCTCCTTCTCCAGCCCCTTGTGGGCATAGACACACACATCCTCACACTTCACACTCTATGACAAATCCTCAAAGCTTGCTGCCATGCAGCCAGCAGAGGCCTCGCTAGGAGAAGAGAGGCTGCCCCTGAGTCTGCACATCCCAGGATGGCCTGAGGATGTTATGAGTGGTGTGCCGTGAGTTGGGAATCAATGAGGCCCCCCCTTAAACCAATGCCAAACCTATCTCCAATCTTTTTCCCCAACACCAATGTTTTTTGGTCCCAATTTTTAAGATCTTTTTTTCCCTAACTAAAAAAGCTGTCATAAACTCTGTTAGAGAAGTTTTAGGTTTACAGAAAATTGAGCAGGAAGTGCAGAGTTCTCATCTACTCCCCCACACCCAGCTTCCCCTATTACTCTCTTGCATGGTACATTTGTTATAATTGAGGAACTAATACTGATACATTATTAGTAACTAATCCATAGTTTACATTAGGTTTCATTCTTTGTGTCGACAGTTCTATGGGTTTTCTTCCCCTAATTATTTTTCCTACTGAAAGTTCTGACCCTTGACCCTTGATCCCCAGACTAAATCTGACCCTTGAGACGACCTTCACTTCAACTTTAATCCCAACTCTTAAATACACCTTTGCCCCCTGCCTTCCCTATCAAACCCCCCACCCCCGCTTCCTGTTCTAATCCTGACCCAAACTTGAGCCCAACTGCTTTAGTTGTTCTAACTTTGACCTCTCTCTTTATCCCAACTCTATTTCTGACCTGGGCTCTGAGACTCACCCAACTCAAGTTTTAGTTCTAATTCCCAATTCAACTGCAATTCATATCCTAATGCTACCTTAACTTCAACTTGGATCCCGCTATTACCCATAATCCTACTCTTTTTAAAAAATACATATTTTTATTGATTTCAGAAAGGAAGGAGAGGAGAGAGAGAAACATCAATGATGAGAGAGAATCATTGATTGGCTGCCTTCCGCACGCCCCCACCAGGGATGGTGCCCGCAACCTGGGCATGTGCCCTGACCAAGAATCGAACCCCATGAACTCCGGGTTCATAGGTTGATGCTCAACCACTGATCCACACCAGCCGGGCTTTAATCCCATTCTTAAAAGTCCCAACCTAATGGGAACACACTCAAAACATCTCCAACCTGTACCTTAGTCTTTCAAATCCAGCTTCACCTATAAATCCTATGGGTCAAGTCTCCCCGCTGGAAAGGCCATAGAACTTCCTCAGGGCCCTGCCTTTGAAAACTCTCTGGACCTTTCCTTCTTGGCCAAGTTATCTCTCTACTCCAGCGAGCTCAGAAGATTTGTGCTCATGAGAGAGTGTCTGGCCTCAGGGGTCATCTTGGAGCAATTATCTGATTTGGGGACCAGGCTGGGATTGGGGCCCAGCTGACTGACCTCTCATGCCCTTGTCTTGACAGTGCCACCCGGCCCTGGATGGGCAGCGTGGCAAGTGCTGGTGTGTGGACCGGAAGACAGGAGTGAAGCTTCCGGGGGGCCTGGAGCCGAAGGAGGAGCTGGACTGCCACCAGTTGGCTGACAGCTTCCACGAGTGAGCCCTACCAGCAGGCAGGGGGCTCCCTGCCCCCTGCTCCCCCTTCCCCTGGAGGCTGCAGAGCTGACCTGGAGCCTGGACCTGAGTCCTGGCTCTGTCTCTGGCCCAGAAGTTTTCCTCAGCATGTGTGTGGTGTGTGTGTGTTGATGAGCATGGATGTACCCGTGGGGTGAGCCGGAGCCTAGGGGTGTCCTCTTTGGGCTTAGATAGCCCAAGAGGTCAGAGTGGCAATGGGGAGCCCTGGTGTGTTTCCAAATTGACCCTGGATTCATTCATTCTTTTATTCATTCAGCCATCTAAACACATTTACTGGCTACATATTACATGCCAGCTCTAGTTCTCAGCCCGGGGTGGGGGCACCCTTATTCTGACTTCCTCTGATTTGGACATTGGGCCCACATCCTACAAGGTGAACACAAGTCTGTGGGAGAAGAGAAGTTCATGCTCATAATCTGAGGAGGAAAGTAGACATGTACCTTGACCATTGTCCCTCCCTCAATCTAGTGGTAGAGCAGAGGCCACAGGGAAGGTGTGGGGTAGCAGATGGCTCAATGGTCAGGAGACCAGACCCAAAGCTAAGGGCTGCCAGGCTCCTCTTCTCTTCGCCCCCAGGCCCTCCAAGACAAGCCTATTTTGGGTTTGGGGGTAATGCCATCTGCTTGATTGCCTGGCAGCGGATCCCTGCTGTGGAGTAGGTAAGAGGGTCCTAGGAAGGCCTGCAAGACAGAGGGGTGGGGTGGTGGGGCCCCTGTCTGCGCAGTCAGGGTGGGAGGAAAGAATGTGTAATTGGAATGTGTGTGCCTGATGGAGAAAAGGACCAGCATAATGGGATTGCGGGGAGTGAGGGACTTGCCTGGGGTCCTGTTTCCTTCCATTTGTCGTCGGAGCCGTGAAATCACCAGGATGACTCCATCTGGCTCACAGCTTGGCCTCTGCCTCCTGCTCCACACCTCCTTCCCGACAGCTCCCCCCATACCCTGCCCCCTGGGCATTTTCTGGCTTGCTGGATGGAAGGAGACTTGGGGACCTTCCAGTTGGCCGTGATGTCTTTCTTTTTTTTTTTTTTTTTTAACAAAACAAAACAAAAAACAATACAATTGTGTTTTGCTTATTTATTTAAATTAGAGACAGGGGTGTACCAGGGATGGGAGGACTATCCTACATGGTAGAAGGACTCTAAGACTCAGCCAATTCACCATCCTCTCCCTGCAGCCTCTTCCCGAGGGGCCTCCCTGCCCCTCAGGTCTGTGCTCTGTGCTCAGACTCCTGGTGGGGAAATACTGGCTTCCAAACAGAGGGAGGGAGCCGGACAGCCCTGCTGGGCCAGAACTATTCCTGGGATCAGCTGGTGTGTGAAACTGGGGCATTTCCTAGGGCATCAGGCCGGTTGGGTTTGCATCTGGATTTGATTTATTAATTTGGGGGCGGGGGAGGCGCTGACCTGAAGCTTGGGAAAGGGGTAAACTTTCCACCACATTCCACAGCTCTGCTTGCCTGGATTCCTGATTGGGGGCTGTGCTGAGATTTGATTCTGATGGGTCGAGGGGTCAAGAGTGGGGGCATCTTTGATCTTGCTGTCCTGGGCACACCAGGCTGTGGGCTTTTGGTGGCAGCCCCCAAATGTGTGCCCTCGTGGCACAATTGGATTCCTGGTCATTTCCTAATGTCCCTTCCCTCCCGGACCTCTGTGCCAGGCACTGATTTCTGTTTTTTTAAATATATTTTATTGACTCCAGAGAGGAAGGGAGAGGGAGAGAGAGATAGAAACATCAACGATGAGAGAATCATAGATCGGCTGCCTCCTGCACGCCCCCCACTGGGGATCGAGCCCGCAACCCAGGCATGTGCTGCTGGCCAGAATCTAAGCCGGGACCCTTCAGTCCGCAGGCCCACACTCTATCCACTGAGCCAAACCAGCCAGGGCCAGCCACTGATTTCTTGGGTGGAGGTCCCTTTCTGGGAGTTCACAGGCAGCCCGGGACCCTGTGCACCAAGCTGCTGCATTCTGGGGGAGCACCCTCCTGTCTGATCTGGCCTCTGGGGGCGCACCCTCCTGTCTGATCTGGCCTCTGGGGGAGCACCCTCCTGTCTGATCTGGCCTCTGGGGGCGCACCCTCCTGTCTGATCTGGCCTCTGGGGGCGCACCCTCCTGTCTGATCTGGCCTCTGGGGGAGCGCCCTCCTGTCTGATCCGGACTCTGGGGGCGCACCCTCCTGTCTGATCTGGCCTCTGGGGGCGCACCCTCCTGTCCGGCCAGCTCCTGGATTCCTAGGCCCTCCCCAGTTCCAGAGGTGCTGCCAGGCCTCTGATGTGCTGGCACCTGTGCTGTCTGCGTTTTGAGTCTGGGGTTGCAGTCCCCCCCCCCCCCCATCTCTCTAGCTCAGCCTTCTAGTCTCCCTGAGGCACCATGGGCCCCTGGCAGCAGGAGATAACAAAGTGACAGGCGCTGAGGGTTCCTCTCTCGGCCCCTGACCACTTTTCAGAGAGTCCTCTACTTGTGGGGCCATGGCCAAGGCATGTTGAGGTAGAAGGTGGGTGAAGGTGGGTCTAGGTCCCTAAACCAAACGCAGGAAAAGTTTCTCGTTCGATCCCTGAAGTATCTCTTTAAATGCTCCAGCCTCGCACCCTTGGCCATGGGTGGTAGGGGGTCCTTTTCCTTTCACGGGCCTCCGGAAAGAGCAGGGTCTGCTTGGGAAGTAGCTGCATACATGGCCTGGGGTGTGCCTCTGTGATACATGTATATTGATGGCGTGTGTGTGCGCGTGTGCGTGCGTGCACACGTGTGTGAATATAGCAAAGTGATAGCTGAAATGTGAGAGTGTGGGCTTTTACAGGGCACATATACCTGGTCTGGGTGTGTATGGATGAGTGCATTTGTGTGGTGTGTCCATATGTGGGCTGCTCTATGAATCTGAATGAATGTGTGTGAGGTGAGGAGCGAGGGAATAAGAAATTCAGGTATGTACTTCCCTCCTGGCTGTGAAGGAATGACCCTCGCTCATTAGGCGTCCCCTGCAGGGTTTGGGAGGAGCTGTCTAACATCAGAGACTAGAGGATGTGCACTTGGGTGGGGGCGTTCCACACCTCACAGAAACACCCCCACCCCAACCCCTGGCGCTCGCCCCATGATCCAAGAGCCAGGTCCTAGATGTCAAAAAAGGAGGAAATAAGGGCAGCTCAGTGTCCACGGGGACACTCCCCTGGGCAAAGTGAACGGTTTGGGCAGTGTCACCGTGGGAGAAGCGGGCTCCAGAGAGGACTTGCCGGCCTGGTTTGCACTAGGCCCTCCCACCCTAGAGTCCAGAAACCCTTGAAATGGTCACTGTAGGTGCCACAAGGGCATCAGCATCTCTGGCAGGGGTAGAAAGGAGGAGATGGCAAGGACCAAACTATTATGTCCTGGTGGGGCCACCATACCTGGATAACTTAAAACCACAGCCCTCACTGCTCTGTCCTGCTCCCCCTTCCCCCCCCAAAAATGTCCCCCCCCCCCCCCGTGGCTTGGAGCAGGAGGATGGGGGCCATCTTGCCAGGATTAGGCCATAGGTAGGTGCCGAGCCACATCAGGCATTTGCTTTCCATTTCCCAGCTCATTCGTGGCGATCCAGCCCTGATGTGGGCTGGAGGTGGGGGGCTGGGTTTTCCATTGGCAAGAAGGCTGGGTGGGAGCAGGAAGAAAAAAATGGAGCCTTGGACTGACTCTGGTATTGGATTCAGGTGGGGAAATCGCTGGAGAGCTGGCCAAGCCTCCCGGCCCCTCCTCCTATCAGGGCCCCAAGGTTCCAGCCACTGCCAAGGCTCCAGCTCCTTCCAGGAAAAGGCTGCTCCGACCAGCCTCTCCGCTCTCGGGGCCAGATTCCCCCAAGCTGCTCCAGGAATGTTCTGAAGCACGCAGGACTTGGGGCGCCTGCTTGCCCCCGCCCCGTCCTGAGGGAGTGGGGGAGACGGGGGTGGGAGAGGAGATATGGCTGTGTGGTAAATGACCCTGGAACATTCCCAGCCAGAGAAACGCCCCCTGCATTCTAGACCCCTATGTCAATGTCACCTCTGACCTAAAGAAAGTCAAGATGATGTGGTTGGATGGAGCTGGGAGGTAGGCTGGCGGCTGGAATGTTGGGTGGTCCCAGGGAAGAGGGGAGGCGAAGGGGCCCTGCTTGTGAGTCAGGGGAAAGGGTCAGGGGGGAGGAGGAGTTAATGGAAACAGTAAGTAGAGGAGAGACAATGGGGCACTTTTGGGCACACCCTCGGGGAGCAGACACCACTCCAGCCAGCCAAGGGTCTAATTAGATCTTCACTGTCAGAGTGACCTATCCCTTCTATGTCTGAGGCCCCAGGGGTTGGGGAGGGTTGGGGTCAGGGAGTAGGGGTGTGTGTGTGCTATAGATAATTAGAAACATGCTCTACTGAGCCAGCAGGCACCACTAGGACTGCCTCTGTCCTCACTGCCCCCCTGTCTTCCCCACATCTCTAATCCCCTTCCCCACAACCTAGACAATTCCAGCCAGGCCAGGGGAGGGGCTGGTGGGGCCTGGGAGTGAGTAGAAACCCGGTGGGGCTGGCTTCCCAGGCCCTTACACACACTCTCTGAAGTGCAAACAACATATTTTCGCCATGCAATGGTATTTAATTACACATAAAAACAGAGCCATTAAACTGAAATTAAACCCGTTTTGGAACCACTTAATTCAGGGCATGACAAATTGCTTTCAGCAGAGGCGGCAGTGAAGTCCCCTCAGGCAGAAACGGAGATCAGCTGCTTCCACGGCTGGTGGGGGGGAGTGAGGGGGTGGGGAGGGGGGGCTGTTCTCCTGGCCCCCTTGCCAGCTCTAAATTCTGAAATTGGGGTGAGAACGTTCTTTGTAAAGACCACCCAGGCCAAGGGGAAGTCTCGAGGTTTGTTTAGGATAAGAATGGGGGTTGGGTAATCTCAGATTCACTGAACAACCCACTTTTATTTTTTAAAAAATATTTTTATTGATTTCAGAGAGAAAGGGAGAGGGAGAGAGAGATAGAAACATCAATGATGAGAGAGAATCACTGATTGGCTGCCTCCTGCATGCCCCGCACGGGATTGAGCCCGAAACCCAGGGTACATTGACCTGGAATGGAATTGTGACCTCTTGGTTCATAGATTGCCGCCTAACCACCAAGCCACGCCCACACCAGCTGGGCTGTTCGACCCACTTTTAGACAACTCAGTCCATCTTATCGATGGGGAGGTTGAGGCCCAGAAGCCAAGCTCATTGAGAGCCAGGATTCGAACTCGGGCGCTAAGCCAGGACCAGGGAGGCTTTGATTTTCAGGTTTGTATTCTTTCCCCCGGGCCTGGAGGCAGAGGTTGGGTCTGGGAGGGTGAGGGTTGGGGAATCAGAGCAGGGCCTGGTCAAGGAGGGTAGATTTTTCCAGAACTGGGCTCCCACCTGGTCCAAGCCTGGAGACAGCAGAGAAGGCAAGATGGGGGCAGTGGGGCATGGGGCTGCCGAGGCAGCCCTGACTTCCCAGAGGGCAGCCTGGTGCTCAGACTCTGGAATCACGCCTGCTGGGTGTGAGTGCTTACCAGCTGGGTGAGGGTGGGCAGGTAAGACTTTCACTGCGGTCAGAGTCCCAGTTTTCCCACCTGGCAAGTGGGGATGGTAATTCCTATGTACGGAGTGAAGACCAGTGGGCAGAGCGTGTGAACAGGGCCTGGGCCGAGGTCAGGAAGTGGTGCTATTAGGACCCCACTCATAACAAGGGGCTGCTGGGATCTGGGGGTTTCCCGGACCTTCACTTGCCCTGCTTCCCTGTTTGCAGCCCTTCTTTTCCCTCCTGTTCCTTCAGCTTCCCTTTTCTCCTCCGCGGTCTGGACATCTAACTACCGACAGAGGTCTGGGGTCTGTGCTTAGACATATGGACAAAAAAGGGGCGACATACTAACCCCGACAAGCTCAGGGGAGCCCCGCATGGCCGCCTTACAAACTCAGAGACCGGAAGTCACCACAGAGGGTGGTCTGAGATGCAAACTCCTAACTAAAAGCCATTCATGGTGGGTAGTCATGTCCTAGGCCAGTATTTTTCCCTAAGGAAGATCAATCTTTACCTTAACTGAGCCTGTTGTCTTTTTGTGATCTACATATTTTGTATCTACATACTATAACACACCTGATAACACGCCTTTGGAATATCAAAGTAATTTTCTTTTCTCCAGACCCCTCAATGGGCAACCTCGGCACCTGAGCAGAGACCACAAGTCCCCTCATTGTTATTGTTATTGTAAGAAACGCCTCTGATTTATCGTCATAGAAAAGAAACAGCATGTGGCCAGGCCATTACTGAATTTCCCCAGAGCAAACAGGGTGTGGGGCAGGGAGGGTATGAGATGTACGCCCATATGGGCCCATGATCTGGGCTGATAGCACATGTCCTAGGAAGATTCCCCTAGAGCAGTGGTTCTCAACCTTCTGGCCCTTTAAATACAGTTCCTCCTGTTGTGACCCAACCATAAAATTATTTTCGTTGCTACTTCATAACTGTCATGTTGCTACTGTTATGAATCGTCATGTAAATATCTGATCTGCAGGATGGTCTTAGGCGACCCCTGTGAAAGGGTCGTTCGACCGCCAAAGGGGTCGCGACCCACAGGTTGAGAACCACTGCCCTAGAGACAAAGGGAGGTGGAGGCAACTAGAGAAGGCCCCAGCCCATTTTTTTTTTTTTTAAAGTAACCCAATGGGAGACAGGAAGACCAAGGCGACCTATTAGGAAATAGATGACCAAACAGTCCTCAGCCAATGAGGAACCGGAGGAGGGTCTACCCACATGTGTTCCTGTAAAATGGGCGCCCCTCATTTTCGCCATGTTTCCGTTTCCTAGTCCGTCATTTGAAAATTTGGACAGGTGAGCCATTTCTCACATTATCATGTTAATTGTCAGAGTTAACTCTCCTATACCCAGCTATGTAAAAGGAGTGTCTGTTTGCTTTATTTTTCATCCAATCCCAGAGATTCCACACCTTCTCCCCCTTGCTTTGCTTTTGCTTCTCGGCAATTGCCATCAGTTTGGCTCAAATTCACTAAAAAAACCCCCACAAACAAACAAACAAACAAACAAACACCTCTCAAAAATTCTTACAGCTTTGGACGTTTCTTATGTTGACAGACTACTGGGTAGGAATAGTCTGTCTCACCTAGCCCTCTGGTGGCTATGTATGAGGCCCAGGTGTGTGCGGCCCATCTGAGAGGTGAAAGGTGACCAAATGGGAGGGGGTTGCACTCAGGGGAGGGCTCTGGGGGTGCCCATGGGGCTGTGGGGCCTCCCTCCCCCATGCGCCCTCCATGATCTGGGAACCTGCTCTCCTGATTGGAACCAGACGGGCCCGATGGGGTCGGAGGTCTGTCTCTGCAGTCCCCTCCTTCAGAGTCCTTCGCCGGGAGGGTGGAGGGGTACAGACTAAGGGGAAGTGGAGGTGGTGAGGAGCTCTTGACCTTGGAGGGTGGCAGTGGTGTGGGGACCAGCTGAGGACAAGTCGTTCCCGGGGGCTTGGGTGGGCAGTCCTGGAGCCTAGGGCAATCTCCTCACCCCCACAACGAAGCTCAGAGGCAGGGTGCCAAGTAGGGGCTGACTGTGCCTGCCCCCCGGCTCCTGGAGTGGCCTCCAGGTCATTCTCCTCACCCCTGGCCTCCTTGGTCTTGGCAGACAGAGGTTCTTGTGCTGAGGGTTGGGGTGGAAGGGCTGGGGCCTGGCTGGAGCTGGGCTGAGGCCCAAGGTTCTCGTCATTTCAGGCCTGGCAGCTACCCCGCTGCAGATGGCTCCCCCGCCAGCCTGGCGGCCAGCACAAATGCTTTACAGCTGTACTTCTCTCTCTCGGCTTGCCCTGGAGCCCCAGAGGGTAGAGGCAGAGGGGGGAGCCCCGGGGACTCAGAGGGGCACACAGGGAAAGCTGGAGTGTGTGGGAGACAGGCCAAGACAGCTGGGTGCTGAGTGAGAAGGACGAGGAAACTTGAAGCTCCTGAGAAAGTTTCCCCCACATGCAGGAGTGGGGCGGGGGGGGGGGGGGGGCTTCCTGAGGGAGGATCGGATTGGGGGTGGGGTGCTGCCTGGCTGGGCCAGGGCTCAGGGTCCAATCTCTGAGTAGAGCCAGAAGCTTCTAGTTGGAGCAGCAGCGGGGGGAGCCCAACCTCACTCCCACCCAGGGGAAATTGGATCAGACTGCTCAGGAAATAAATTCAATTTTCCAGCATCGTGGAAGGTTAGTTGGACAATAGAGGCCCCCCTCCCCCGCCCCGCTCTCCCTCACTCCCCCACGAAAGAAGAAAAAAAAGCCCAATTGCTTTTGGCTGAGCTGTTTCCCAACTTCATTTCTCAGCCTCAGTTCAAGGCTTCTCATTCAAAGTGACATGTGACTGCTCGGTGACCCCTGGCCTGATCGCGGCCTGAAGGGTCAGGCCAGGCCAGCCCGAACTGTGCTCCCAGGACCTGTGACCACCCCCACTTCCAAAAGCCCTGGACGAGGGAGCGGCTGTGGTAAAAACAAAACCCTTCCCCAGAAGAGATTTCTTCGAATTTAGGGGTGGGTGAGTCCCAAGTCCCAGGCAACAGGCCCAGAAGGGTTTACATGTAAGTGGACCTTAAAAGCTTTTGAAACTTTTTCTTTTGGGTGTGGGGAGGTTGCCTTTAACACTCAAATGGCCTGTAAACCCCTGCAGCGGAGGTTCTTGGGGCTCTAATGAGGGGAGATAGCCCTGCAAACAGGGGGGCAGCTTCCAGTTGTGCTATTTGCAGATGGTGGCCTTGGGGCGGGGGGGGGGGGGACTCTGGTGGCCTGTGGGGGACTCGGGGCACTGGCAGAGGAAGAGAGAGTCAGCACAAGCCAAAGTAGAGGGAAGGTCCAGAGTGGGGGAAGAGCAGAGGCTGCCAGGAGGCAGGGCCTGAATTTCTGGGGTGGGAGGTGGGTGGGAGGAGAGACCACACAAGAAGCTTTGGGGAGAGCAGGGCAGTATTTTGGCTGGAGCGGGTGTGTATGTGGGGGGTGGGTGGGGGAAAGGAGGGTGGCGGGTGGGAGTGGGATGGAGAGAGAGAGGGAAATGGCTGTAGCCTAAAAGCCGGGAAAGGTCACTTCCGGGAAGACCAGGGTTCACCCATTACACAGATGGGGAACTGAGGCCTACATGAGTTTGTGACTTGCTTGCTTGAAGGCATAAACAAGCTGGTGGTAGAAGCAGATTCGAGCTCAGTGGGGCTCTTTTTGTACGATCTCCCAGTGGGGCAGCCAAGTGGAACAGGATTCTTTCGGCACCAGAAAGGGGAAACTAAGTAATAAGGGCTATCGTTTGGGAGGAAGGAAGGAGGTCCTGGTGGAAGATTCTAGGTGGAAGATGACCAAGGAAGATGTGCCACCTTCCAGGCAGAAGGGGTGTGTGTGCGGTGATTTTGTCAGCATCCTGAGCAGCCTGAGGTGGGCACCAGGGTGGGCCGGGGAACCTGATCCCTGAGGGGAGAAGAGGGGTTTGGCAGAAACACCAAAAGGGAGGGCAGGGGACCCTATCCTGGTGCATATGGCGGAGGCAGGGGACTAAACCCCTGGTTTCATAAGCTCCAAATGTCATCATTCTTATCATCCCCACCATGGGTCTGGGTCCAGATTGCTTGGTTTCAAATCTCACTTCACCACTTACTATGGTTGGAAACTGGGACATTGACTTAATTACCTAACCCACAGTCCCATGGCCATCAGATGAGGATAAATAATAGTACTTAGGTCGTGCTGTCAAGATTCAATGAGATAACATATGGCAAAGCTCCTCACAAACACTTGCTGTAGGAGGAGGCCTGATGTGTGCCAGGCACTGTTTCAGGGGAGTCAGCGGTGAACGAGGTGAGTCGCTTTTCTCCCAGAGCCCCCGTTCCAGGGGCATGGTACTTGGCATTGCCTTAGGTGCTTAGTGAAAGATAGCAGTGCTTTCTTTTCATAGCAAACATTTGTACTATGTAGGCCCCAAAGTGCATTCATGTCCAGTGTGTGTTTAGGCTTCCCATAACCTTAATTTATTTTATTTTTAATTTATTAATTTGAGAGACAGAGACAAAGAGACATTGAGTTGTTGTTCCAATTATTTATGCATCCATTGGTTGATTTTTGTATGTGCCGTGACTGGGCATCAAACCCACAACCTTGGAGTATTGGGACAATACTCTAACCAACTGAGCTACCTGGCCAGGGCCCATGACCATAATTTTATGGGGTGGGTATTGCAATTGGGGAAAATGGAGGCTCAATGTCCAGAGGAGTGACTTGCCCTTAAATCAGGCAGCTGGTCAATGGCACAGGTTCCTGCTTCCAGATCTGGCTGACTATAAAGGCTTCTCACTCTTGCTGCAGAAGATGGGAGGTGTGCATGTGCGTGCGTGGGTGCGTGTGTGCACAAGTACATGCACGAGTGGGAGTGAGCTGAACTAGGGATATGTCCCGCCTCATTGTTCACCCGGTGTCAAATCTGATGCTGTGGAGGACAGAGCATCTCTCCTGGGGCACATTCAGGCTCTCCTCCACCTCCTGGTCAACCCTGGGGTGCCTCATCCACTGTTCATCTGGGAGCTCAGCACATAGTTGGTGAATGAATGAATGAGCAAGTGAGTGACACTCTCCCTTCTCCTCCCCATCTGGTTCCCTCCTCCTGGCTTGTCTCCTTTTCCCAGAGGCCTGTTCCAAGCCAAGCTCCACTTGCCCTCCTTGGCAAGATCCGGCTGGAGAGGGGTAAAGGCTGAGCTGCCTTCCACAAAACAGAGTTATAGTACAATTCCTGGCTGGCTCCAAGGGCCCAGAGTCAGGAAGAAGGTCTGCTTTGCTGTGGGTTGAGGGCCAAGCCTGGTCTGCACTGGGACTGTCAGGGTGGGAACATGGCTGGGGAAGGAGTAGGGGTGCTATGGATTGAACTGTGTCCCCCAGATTCACATGTTGAAGCCCTAACCCACAGTGTGACTGTATTTGGAGATAGGACTTTAAGAGGTAATTAAGGGTAACCTAGGTCCTAATATGGGTTCCTAATCTGATAGGATTGGTGACTTTATAAGAAGAAGGGAGAGATCTCTCTCCAGGACACACACTGAGGAAATGCTGTGTGAACAGTGAGAAGGTGGCCTTCTATAAGCCAAGAAGAGAGCTCTCACCAGAACCCAGAAAACAAATATCTGTTGTTTAAGCCACCCAGTCAATGGCATTTTGTTATGATAGCCTGATTAGACTAATACCAGGGGAAATGGGTAGAGTAATCTTGGTTATTGGTCCTTGCTGTTCATCACTTTGAATATTTCTTGTCACTCCCTTCTGGCCTGCATAATTTCTGTTGAGAAATCAGCTGACAGTTGTATGGGCATTCCCTTGTAGGTAACTAACTGCATTTCTTTTGCTCCTTTTAAGATTCTCTTTTCGTCTTTAGCCCTTGGCATTTTAATTATGGTGGGTCTTGGTGTGGTCCTTTTTGGGTTTCTCTTGGTTGGGACTCTCTGTGCTTCTTGGACTTGTAAGTTTATTTCTTTCACCAGGTAGGGGAAGTTTTCTGTCATGATTTCTTCAAATAGGTTTTCAATATCTTGCTCTGTCTCTTCTTCTGACACCCCATAATGCAGATGTTGGTATGCTTGAAGTTGTCCCAGAGGTTCCTTCCACTATTCTTCATATTTTTGGATTATCTTTTCTTTTTGCTCTTCTGGTTGTGTGTTTTTTTGCTTTCTCATATTTCAAATCATTGATTTGATTCTCTACTGTTGAATTCCTGTATATTCTTTATTTTAGTCAGTGTATGCTTACTTTCTAACTGGTCCTTTTCCATTTTTTTGGAGGTTTCTAGAAGATTCTTGAGTAACCTTATAACTGTTGTTTTGAACTCTTTATCCAGTAGTTTGCTTTCTTCCATTTCTTTCATTTGTGACATGTTTCTTTGTCTCCGCATTTTGACTGCTTCCTTGTGTTTGTTTCTGTGTATTGGATAGAACTGCTATGTCTCCTTAAGTTGGTAGAGTGGCCTTGTGTAGTAGGTGTTCTATTGGGCCCAGTGGCTCAGCCTCCCTAGTCACCTTATCTGGGAGCTCTAGGTCCACCCCTTTGTGGGCTGTGAGCACAGTCTTGTTGTAGTTGAGACTTGATTGCTGTTGGTGTCACTGGGAGAAACTGACCCCCAGGCCAATTGGCTGTGAGGACCAGCTGTGGCTACAGTGGGAGAGCTGCTGCACAGGAGACACCCTGTTGGTGCTCACTGAGTCTGCCTCTTGAGTGTGCCGCTTATGGATGTGTAGAGCTGTAATCTGGTATGGTTTGATACTGACCACTGGGTACACTGGCTCTTGGGTCTCCAGGAAGGTGCAATGTCAGCCACTGCCTGGGGCTACCGAGTGGGAGCTACAGAGAGATCTGAAGATTCCTCCTTTTTGTATCGGGTTTGGAAGTGCCCAGATGAGGCCCAGCTATGAAGCAAGGCAGGCTGGTGCTGGTGCCAGGTCTTGGGTCTTTTATTGATAGGTTTGGGATTCCCTGATCCAGCTGCAGCTTGTCTGAGAGATTTTACCCTGAGCAAGAAAAGGCCATTCATATGCAAAAGCTGCTGCATGCAACTTTGGTGGGGGTTGTAAATTGGATGAGGTGAGGTCTTAGGGAATCACCAGGGTGGAGCAAACAGAAATGGCTGCCAGTCAGCCCTGCAGCCGGGGAGATCCCAGGATAGGAACAATGATCCCTGTGAGCACCTCTGTTTGGGAGAAAGCTATCCTGGAATTCCTGCCCTGATGCCAGACAATCCAGTTCCTCCTCATATGTGTCTGTGTTCCCTAGAGCCTCGCCCTGGTGCTGGAGCTCAGAGGAAGCATGACCTTGTAAATTCAGTTCATGGTGCCGGCCTTCTAAGAGAAATAGCTGGGTCTCCAGCAGCCTCTGTGTCACTGAGCCCCAATCTGCACTGGTTTTTACAGCTCATAGTTCTTACTGTCCATAGGGACTTCTTTTCCCAGCTCTGGGACCCTGGACTGGGAATCTGGTGTGGGGCTGGGACCCCTTGCTCCCCTGGGCGGCTTCCGCAGGGAGAGCCTGTTCAGTGCCTCTGAGTCTCCTACCAGCCTCAGTGTGCTTTCTTTACTTCTCTATTTGTAGGATTTCCATTCAGCCAGCTTTCCAGTGGTTCTAGATCAGTGGTTGGCAAACTGCGCTTGCGAGCCACATGTGGCTCTCTGGCCCCTTGAGTGTGTGGCTCTTCCACAAAATACCGACTTCTGTGCATGGGCCACGAAGTTTCGATCGCACTGTACATGCACGCCCGCATGTGGTATTTTGTGGAAGAGCCACACTCAAGGGGCCAAAGAGCCGCATGTGGCTCATGAGCCGCAGTTTGCCGACCGCTGTTCTAGATGATGGTTGTTCTGTATTTTAGTTGTAGTTTTGATGTGGTTGTGGGGGTGGCCAGTACAGGCATTTACCTATGCCGCCATCTTCCAATCAGGGGCTCTTGATGAGGCAGCTCCTGCCTCTTTCTTCTGATTCCTTTCACCCACTCCTTTGGGTACCATGTACTTTAGCTCCACTAAATGTGATACCCTTTCATACCCGTGTGCTTCACACACAAGTTCATCTACCTGCTTGTCAGAGAATGCTGAGACAGTAGAGTGGGCACAGCTCTGGGATCCTCTTTCTCTACCATTTCCTAGCTAGGTGAATGTGGGCAAGCTAACCCTAGGAATCTGTTTTCTAATCTGTAAAATGGAATTAAACATACATGATGTGTCTCACATAGTACTTAGTACACAGGACTCCCCCCCCCACCCCCCAACAGAAGTTGATTTCTCCCCTTCTTTGCATGCTAAACTCCTCTTCATCCTTAAAGACCCAACTGGAATGTTGTCTACTTGGTAACATTGCCCTCATTCTTTCCAAATGGGTAAAGTCTATCTTCCCTGTTTCTACCCTTCCTGCCCCGGGACACAGGGGAAATCCCAACTCTGTCTTCTTGGTGGAGTGACAGGAAGGGGTCATGAAGAACAGATGTGTTGGACATGATGAGTGATGGTTTATGAAGTGGATGCCAGTGGAGACTGTACCGCTGTGGTCAGGGGTGTGGGAGGGAGTGTGGCACAGGTGGTCTTCTCTAAAACACAGCTACCACCTGCCAACTCAGGCTCCCTTCTCTGTTCAGGTCTCCATCTCTGGGGGAACAGTCTGAATGCCTCAGAACCAACTGTTATGCAAAAACAGACACTTTATTTTTAGTGCTGGGAGCTACACAGGCACCCATGGGTATATGGAGGGCTCTCTTCCAGCCCCCAGGTTTTGACCTTGAGAACTTGAGCACTGTGACCTTGAGAACCTTGTCTCCTGCAGTCTCCAGGGGTGGGGCAGTGCCTGACCACAGGCTGGGTGGGCTGGTCTCAGCTGGTTCCGCCAGCCCAGGGCCGCTTCAGTCCAGTTTGGTTTCTTGGGTTGAAATCATAATCCCTCAGGCCCAACTTTGGCCAAAGATAATGATGCGCTGGCAAGGTCCACAGCTGGGAGGAGGCAGGTACTTGTTCCTCATGGAGCAAAAGCAGGCTTCTCCGAGCCTCCCTTTCCATCCTCATGGCGTGGTTTCCTTAGAACCCCAGGCCTGCTAGAAAAGCCATCCCAGCTTCTGGAGAATTTGGTGGGAGGGGGGTTGGGATTGGGGTGGGAAAGACTGCTCAGTTTCTCCAACGCTCTTGGAGTGGCTGCCTGTTTGCATTCCTGACGCTCTGCTGCCTCTTTGTGGCTGTAGGCCTAGTTGATGCTACACCACTATAGAGGGCGCCCGCGTGCGTGCGTGCGTGCGTGCATGTGTGTGTGTGTGGCAGGGGACTCGGAAAGAGGGGAGCTGAGGCAGAACTAGAGAGAGCTGACCCTTGTGTCTGCCCTGGAGAGCAGGGATCTCGCCGTGTCCACGACAGGTGTGGGTTACACAAGCAACACTAGGGCAGCTGTGACACCAGTGAGAGGACACTTGCTTACCAGAATGCAATAGAGGGGATTAGACATCAAGGATGCGAGGAGGGCTGTGTCAGCTCTGCCCACAGGGGCAAGTTCTTGCTAAGCTGCTCTAACAGCCATGGCTACTTGGCCTAGAGAATCCTGGGAACAGCTGCCCAACAAGCCTTTAGGGAAATGGGGAAAGGAACAGCTATGGAGGGAAAGAGAGTCAGTCCATCGCTCCTTTGGCCCGGAATCATTGCATCCATCTGTTCCCAGCCCAGCCCTGGCCAGGGCCCCTTGGTCCGACCCAGCACCTGCTGTTTGCCATGAAACAGGGGCCAGGTCTCTAACTCAGGCTGCTGTGTGGGTAGTGTCCAGGCTGTGATGGAGTCAGGTGTCCTCAGAGGTTGTTTTCCTGTGGGGGTCCTCAGGTGAGGGTGTGCTTCAGAATCACAGGGAGCTTGTTCGGATCCCCCCAGAGTCTGAGAAGAACAGCTGACCCTGTCTACTGGCCTCCTTTCATGGATGAGGAAACTGAGACGGGGGGGGTGGGGGGGGGCTGGATGAAGGTCACTGATGAAGGTCATACTGGGTTTCAATGTAGTATCATTCTCCTTCAGTTCAATGCATCGGTCTATCAGTGGGGCTACGGCCACTTGTTCAGGGGGTGAAGGGGATTTCCGAGCAATTCCCTTTGGATATCTGGGAGTACGTGCAGGGAGAGCCCCCCTACATCCTTTCTGTGTCCTGCAGCAGGGCACCCACCAGGCTGATGACCTGTGAGGCTGGCTGGACCGTGTCATACTCCGCGAAGAGGTGGCATACATTCTCCTGTGAGTTGGTCTGGCTCTTGGCCACAAACCCAAAGATCCTGATGGGAGAGGACAGCCTGAGTGAGGAGGGGGCCCCAGAGAGGCACCAGGTGGGGAGGGGGAAACTCAGCCCACAGTACTCCACCCTGTTCCTTCCCTAGCCAAGTGGCCCCGGCACCTCCTACAATGGGAGCTCTCTGGGAAGGGGTGTATGGGTCTCCCCGGCCAGACTGGGAGATCCCTGTGTTCAAGATCTGGGTTTTCATCATTTTGAAATTGGGCCCCCTGGGCACAGAGAGGACCTGTGTATTCCCCATTAGAGTGGGGAGAGCAAGGACATGTTTTGGCCACCAGACAGGAGCCTCCCTACAGATTAAGGGTCCCCTAAGTCAGAGCCGTGCCTCCCCCATCAGACTGGAGACTCCCTGAGGGCCAGGGCCTGTGCTGCCCTCATCAAAACCATGGGCTCTTAAGGGAAGGTGGGGCCTCCCTCCTTCTCTAATTCCCTCCCCATGTCGGGTTGGGGGCCCTGCCTCAGGGAGACTGACTGAGCAGACAGGAAGGCCTTACCAGGAGGGCTTGCAGTACTTCTGCCACCTGTAGGAGGGAATGCGGACAGTAGTGAGGAATGCGGATGGACTGAGGCTTTGCTCCATGCCATGGACTCCAGCTAGCAGGGGGAGGATGGCCAGCTGTGTCCCCACCCCCACCGTACCCCGCCTTCCCCTCCTCCTGTTGCTCCTGGCCCCTGAGGTTCACAGGCTCTGTCTGGGATCCCAATCTAGAGCCAGACAGAAGCTTCACCGTCACCTCGGCCCTGTACAGCCTTCTCCATTTGGTCCAACCTTGAACTTACTTGCGTTGCTCGGGGTCCATGCCACAGAAGCGGAGGGTGCTGAGGGGGTAATGGCGCCGGAAAAACACCCTGGGAGAAGGCAGGAGAGAAGGGGAACTGGTAAGAGCCCATCCCAGGGTGTTCTAGCCCTTTCTGCTCCCCACCCACTATGTCTGAGGATAGGAATTATGTCTTGGTCATCTTTGTTTCTCCAGCCCAGGACCAGGCTCCTGCTCTAGACTGTAAATCCCTGCGCCCAGGGAAGGCAGCACCGCATCCCACTGAGTCCCAGTGGTCAGCCAGAGCGGCTGGCGGATGTTCTATCCGTGGGGACAGACTTAGTCAATGACCCATGAATGCTGGTTGAGTCCATCTGCATCAGTCACAGTGAAAGGACACTTTGGTGGCAGGAGGTCATGGGAGGGAGGCTCAATGAAGGCAGAGGGCTTGCCTGGAGTCACTCAGCATGTCATGGACCCCGCCGCGTCCCGGACACTGAACTCTGCCTTCCTCACTGATCCATAACCACCTTGGCCACCCCCTCCAGCTCACCCTGCCCAGCCCCGCCCTGCCACCCCAGGGGAAGGGAAGTCCCTTACTTCCTCTGGACATCGGTCAGGGTGATGCCCTGCTCCGTGACTTTGAAGTGGACCACAGTGGGCGTGGGGAGGACGTCCCTCTCCAAGATGGTTGAGATGGCCTTCTGCACAGCCAGGGCTCCAGTCAGGGTCTCCACACTCACAGAGCTCAGGTACAGAACATGGCAGCCTGTGGGATGCAGATATTGCTCTGGGGGTCTGCCAGGATCCATGGGATGGGCGAGGTCACCCAGGCCCTGGTCCTTCCTCTGCCCAGAGCCAGGGGACAGGGTGGCCTTTCTTCTTCAGAAATCCAGGAGGTCTCCTCTTTGAGTCACCAGGCAGATGGACAGAGACTGTGTGGGTGATTGTGATTTGTGGCCAACCCCGGAGGACGCTGGGATCATTTGTTGCTTAGCATCGCCCTGGCCCCCGGCCTTCCAGGTTGGGGAGTGGGTAAGGGAGGGAATGTTGCCTGGGTGTAGGGATGTCCAGGCAAACCTTCCTTCTGTCCTGGCCTGTGGCTGGTGCTGCTTCCACCTCCACCCGCCCTTGGAGCCCTGGTTCATTGTTGAGAGAAGGCAAGAATGGGGAGGGGACCATTGTGCTCAGGGTCACAGAGTCGGAGCTGTCACTCAGACCAGTGCTGATCTGTGATTGGCCTCTGGATGTGAGGAGGGGGGACCTTCCCCTATGGAAACCCCAGGACCCCACAGAGGATGGCAGACACAGGACAGCCTCCAGAGCAGCACTGTAGAAACCCCAGAACGTCTGCATGTGCCAAGAGTGTGGAGGATGGGGTGTAAACCTCGCCAACCCCCTGCTCTCGGGCCCCTCTTCCCCTTGGCCCACTCCCTGCAGCCTCTGATCTCCTGGTTTACAGAGAGGGGAAGGAATGTGGCACCTTGTTAAAGATGAAGAAATACAGCTGTGATGGGAAACACGTGTGGACATGCGTGTGCGTGCGTGCAGGGCTGGGAGGCGCCCTCTGGGGGTACAGCCAAGCCTGGAGCCTCCCACACACCACTCACCCGCAGATCTCGCAGATCTCTTCAGGCCGGAGGCCCTGCTGTCTGTAGCGGGGTCTGAGGCTCCCTCTCCGCCTCCCAATTCTGAGCCAAAGTAAAGGAACAGGCCCCGAGGGGCCGGGGGTGGGGTGAATGGACCCCTCTCAGAAGAACAGGCCTCACAATCCCTTTGAACATCTCCACCCCCACCCACGCCTCCAGGAAGTGACTGGAGGAGAAACCAGGTGTGATTACCGTAATCAGGCAAGGGGGGGGGGCACTTTGGGCTCCCCAGCCAGCGCCCAGCTTGCAAGCCCTTTGATCCTGCTTCCCCTCCTCACTCCTCACTCCTCACTCCTCACTCCTCCCTCCTCCCTGGACAGCTGCAGTGACACCCCCCCCCCCCCCCCGCCCCCTCACTTCTTTCCGGTCCACACCAACCCCAGGCCTTTCTTTGCTGAAAGTAGGGAGAATGTCGCCCTCACTCCACCAGAGGCTCCCTCATTCTTTCTTCTTTTTTTTTTTAAAAATATACTTTATTGATTTTTTACAGAGAGGAAAGGAGAGGAACAGAGAGTTAGAAACATTAATGAGAGAGAAACATGGATCAACTGCCTCCTGCACACTCCCTACTGGGTATGTTCCCACAACCAAGGTACATGCCCTTGACCGGAATCGAACCCGGGACCCTTGAGTCCGCTCTGTCCACTGAGCCAAACCGGTTAGGGCAACTCCCCCATTCTTGCTTCCTCTCCCAGAAGCCCCCTTGCTGCTCCCCCTGCACACCCGAGAGGAGATGGCCTGCTCCATCGGGGGTGCAGCTGGGCTCTGAACTCTGGAGGAGGCTTCCTGATCTGGGCGTGAGGTCTGCCTCTGTGCCTTTGAGTGAGTTACTTAACTAACGCCCACCACCCGGCTTTTCTTATCTGCGAAAGGGGAGTAACAGCAGCATCTACCCACAGTGAGCTGTGGGTGAATGAGGGAGTGCTCAGTAAATGTTAGACCTGGAAGAAAAAACCCCAAACCTCCCCAAACCGGGGGATGAGTGCTCCTTTCATCCTCTCAACGAAAGCTGCTATCTCTCAAACATCCACTCGGTGCCAGGCATCGTGCTAAGAGCCTGCCCTGAATGCTCTCGTTTTATCCTCACACCAGTCCGATAGGTAGGTATGATGATGGCTGTCCCCATTTCACAGATGAGAAAACAGGCTCAGAGAGAGAAACATTCTCACAGCTAGGAAGCGGAGATGCTGACGGGCCGCGGAGCACGCGCCGCCGTTAACTGTGACACTAGCATCATCCACGTGTAAGGAGAGATGAGCTGCTAGGAGCCTTTCTAGTGAGAACCAGCAGCCCCGGTGCCCTGATGTCGCCTCCGTGGGGCCCAGACCCACCTTTTTGCGGGATGGTGAGTTTGCAGGGCAGGGCCAGGGGCATGATGGAGTGCTGGCACACAAAGGCAGAGAGGCTCCCTGCGAGGAAACAGGCGGCCCTGCGTGAGCCCTCTCCCACCCCCCTCCCAGCCCAGGACGGCCGGTCCCACCCAGGGGCCTGCGGGCTCACCAAAGTAGGGCTCCTCGTCTGCTCCTTTGAGATGCACCCCTTTGGCGGAAGACTCGATGAGGAAGTGGCGGATAAGGTCACTGCTGTCCTCTCCTGGACAAAGAGAGAAGAGAGCGTGCAGGTGGGTGAGAGACCCAGAGCCCAGTGGTAGCCCTCCTGACCCGCCTCCTCCGGGTCCATCCCAGGTTAACTGCCCGTCCTCCTGCCTCTGGGAAGCCCCTCTCTGAGGCCTCCCCTCCCGCAAAGGAGGTGCCAGCCCTTCTGCTCAGAGGCTCCCGCATCCAGTACTGGTCCCTTCAGCAGACCTTTCTCTAGGTCTGAAGAGCTCCCAGGGATGGTTTTCCATGACTGTTTAGGTCAAATCTCTTCAGCCTGGGTCCTCTCTCCCCATCCGCACTCCCTCCCAGGCCCCATTATTCTCCACCAGATGGTCCCTGCCCGAGCCCAGCCAGCCTGGGAGGCTGAGCAATGGCCCCTGCTGGGACTAGAACCCACCTCGCCTGCTGGCCACCTCTCTCTGGCTCCTGGGCAAGGCTTCCTTGATAACCAACACCACCCCGGGGGGCACACCCTTATGTAGTCGGAGAGACACCCTTATGTAAAGAAGTCCCGGTTGGGTTTTCATCCTTGGTTTTTCACTCTCTCACTTACTTGTTCTGGGGAGGGGGGGGGGTCACCCACTAACTCTTGGTGCCTCAGTTACCTCATCGGTTTGCTCCCCCATCAGACTGGAGACTCCCCGAGGGCCAGGGCTGCCATCCTGGGGTTTAGGGAGGGGCTGCCACCCAGGAACCTCACACTGTAATGACCTGTTTGTGATCTCCTTCCCCAGGGCGGTACCCTGGTGCCTTCCACGGTGCCTGGGGCGGGTGGATGCCCACTGATGTGTGCTGCGCGTGTGAGACCCCGGGAAAGTAGGCCATAAGCTGTCACACACGTTTTACATTAGTTCCCCTCGTGATAAATCCGGTCTGGGAGGAGGTGGGCTCCCAGAAGAGAGCAGCCGGGAGAGGGCCTGGGTCTTCCTCCTCCTCTTCCCACCATGAGATGATGGGGCGGCGGAGGCAGCTCAGGTTGCTGTGAAAGGAGCCGCTCCCAGAGCCTGGGGCGCTGGAGGACAGCTGGGAGGACCGAGGCGGACCCTCCCCCAGGAGTCACTGTAGGCCTGGCCCAAGGACACCCGGCAAGCTAGCAGCTGAGCTGGGACTAGAACCCACCACACCCCCTGGCCTCAGAGAGGCCTTGAGTGAAGACAGAGACTGGTGCCTACCTGATCGGTTCTGGGCAGGTGTGGGGGCCTCCTGCACCTTCAAGGCAAGGCCGAAGGAGCCTCGGAATGAAGAACTATCCCTCACAACGAAAGCCCCCGGCTCCTCCTTCCTCAGCAGCTCGATTGCTGGAACAATCCTTGGGTCAGAGACAGTTCCCGCCCCACGCTCACAGCCCCCGTCCCCTGGCCCAGAGGGTCATCAGACAGCAGATGTGACAGGATCACCTTTTGTTCCCAGGAAGTCCCTTCTATTGTCTAACTTCCGCCATTGCTGCTGCATGAGGTCTGCAGGACGTGGCCCTTCCCTGGACCTGCCACGGGCCATCCCCTCCTCTGCCCCAACCCAGGGCCCTGACCTGATTCCCGAGCCTCGTCCCCTGAAACACTGTTTTTCCTTTACCTTGCTCTCGGGTGATGCTTGGCTTAAACCAGTACTTAGAGGTGTCCATCACAAACTTCATGGTGGGCTGCATGTCCCTGGCGGGACCTGGAGACGAACAGAGAAGGGGAACCCTGTAGGCTGGACAGAGGGGAGCTGAGAGACCCTCCTCCATCCCCTGCCCATTGGCCCCATTCAACCCACCCTCTCCTACCCCAACCCCATTGTATCTCCAACTACCTAACGAGCCAAAATCCAACAGAAGAATTTCAGGGCTTGGCACATCTAGGATTTAGGAGTCTTCCCTTGTATCCTTGGTATCAAAGGCAAATAGATAAAAATCTCAATTTAATGAGCAATAGTTTCTCACATCTAGTGTTGCCTGCTGGGGACTGAAGTAAGGGATTAACAGGTGAATCTGAGATGCATCATTTGTTTGACTTCACACTGTCTTCTCCCTTCCTAGCCCTATAACTTGCTTAGGGGTAGATTCAGTTTGGGAAAGAAAATGAAAGAAAAGGTGAAGGAAAGGAAAACAGCAGATCTGGGCACGAGCGTGTGCTCAGAAGCCAGGAGATGGATTCCTGACTCTGATTTGGGACAAGGGTTTCGCTCCTAAAGCCCAGAGGGGACTGAGTGAACCACAAAACCTCTGAGGCCTGGCCGGCGTGGCTCAGTGGTTGAGCGGCGACCTATGAACTAGGAGGTTACGGTTCAATTCCTGGTCAGGGCACATGCCCAGGTTGCGGGGTCGATCCCCAGTGCGGGGCGTGCAAAAGACAACTGATCAATGATTCTCTCTCATCATTGATGTTTCTCTCTCCCTGTTCCTTCCTCTCTGAAATAAATATATTAAAAAAACACCCCAAAACAAACAAACAAAAAAAACCCTCGAGGTTCTTTTATGCTCCAGTAGCCTATGAAGTTACAATGGATTTTGTTGTGAGAATATATTGCAGAATCTGATAAGATCCCAGGGTTTAATTAGTGATATCCTGGGGCATCACCAAACCCGGATGGGACTCTCACCACACTGAGTACATGTGCTCTGTGAGATGCCAAAATGCCCATTTTCTGGGTCCCGAGGGCAGAGAGCCGTGGTTCTTAATTTCAACATCTTGAAAATGTGTGTTGTGGCCAGTTGAGCGTAACTCACAAAAACTGTACTAAAATCTGCAAATGATTTGTCTTAGGAAAATGGTCAGAGCAGATTCAAGGGCATATGTGTCGTGTAATTTGCTTGCATTGACATGGCTTCATGAGTGGGACTGAGCAGCCCACGAGTCAGCATTCCCCACCCCAGCCCCGGCCCCTCCTGCCAGGAGTCACCTTGACACCCATCCTGTGGCAGAGGGAGGGCTGAGAAGCAAGCCCTGGGAGGGTGATGGCTGAGCGAGGAGGGACAGTGTCCCTGGGGCTTGGCAGGGGGCTCTGTTCACGGGAGAGGAGCCCCCGGGGTGCTAAGGCTCAGCCTGTGTTTACTGCTTTGGGTTCTGGTTGGTTTTGCTCTCTTGGATGCCTGCAGTCACAGACTCCGGGAAGTAGGGTGTTTGCGGGTTTGTGGTTTTCGCTGTCTGAACAGAATGCATTGTCTCCGTTACCCTGTCCCCCCCGCGATCTGCTCTGCTCGTCACCCACCAACGTCAGCGTTACGACTGACTGACTCTCCCTCTCTCTCTCACGAGTTAGTCATGGAGCCTGCTGCTTCCCTATCCGGAGGGTCTCCTGGCTCTGTCCCCTCTCCTCCACCCCTGCCCCGCCCTGCTTCAGGCTCCGTTTCGACTTGTCTGGATCACATCATCATAAAAGTCCAAACAGAACCAAATAGAAACTGCTCTCCCTGCCCAGGCCAGGCCCATAATTCATCTGCCATGCAGCTGCCAACATGACCTTTTGACCCCATCAACTCTCCTGTTCGAGACCCTCCGATGGTCTCCCGTAGCCTACAGGGTAAAATCTACTCTTTAGGCCTGGCCAGCGTGGCTCAGTAGTTGAGCATTGACCTATGACCCAGGAGGTCATGGTTCAATTCCCAGTCAGGGCACATGCCCGGGTTTCAGGCTCAGTCCTCAATGTGGGGCGTGCAGGAGGCAGCTGATCAATGATTCTCTCTCATCATTGATGTTTCTATGTCTCTCTCCTTCTCCCTTCCACTCTGAAATCAGTAAAAATATATTTATTAAAAAAAAATCTGCTCTTAAGCTTGGTGTTCAAGGCCTGTTGCAATCTGGCCCCAAATTACTCTCAAGGGCCCCACCCTGCACCCCAAATCCCAGTCATTTCCTCAACGTGCCATGTGCTCCACACTTCCCGACTGCGAACTCTGTTCCCTCTGCAGGGGACCCCCTTCCTCTCCTGCTCTGGCCACGGGCTTGTGTTCTGCTTTCCAGATCCAGCGAAGATGTCACTTCCTCTGCGGAGCCTTCCCAGCTCCCCAGACGAAAGGGATCACTCCTCCCCTCTGTGGCCCCATAAGACTTAGAACATTTCTTTACCCCCGTGTTTATCCTACTCCAGTGATGGCGAACCTATGACATGCGAACTCATTTTTTTGGTTGATTTTTCTTTGTTAAATGGCATTTAAATATATAAAATAAATATCGAAAATATAAGTCTTTTTTTACTATGGTTGCAAATATCAAAAAATGTCTATCTGTGACACGGCACCAGAGTTAAGTTAGGGTTTTTCAAAATGCTGACACGCCGAGCTCAAACGGTTCGCCATCACTGTGACCTACTCTACAGTTATCCTTGATTTCGGCCTCTCTTTCTATCTAGACTGTTTTCATCCCTATGTCCCCACCACCTGGCACAGTGCTGGCACACAGTAGGTACTCAGTCAATGTGCTGACTGGCTAGTGCAGAGACCACGGGTGCTTGTCTGCCCCCCGCGCTCCCCGCCCCCCCCCCCAAACCTTACAGTGCTTGAGGGATTGGCTTACTACGTACCATGTGGGGATGTGGTGGGAGAGGCATCTGGCAGGGTCTGGCTGTGGCTCCTGGTGGCTGGACAAGGGTTGCTGGCAGGAGCAGCCCCAGGTCTCACAAAGTCCTGGGGTCCTGGGGTCCGCTGGGGTGGGGAAGACCCTGGTTCTGGGCAGCCGTTGATCAGCACGATGGGTATGTCCACCATGGAGTTGGCGATGGATGGGGGGCAGCTGCTGGCATGCTCCTTGTCCAGTGGCGGGGAACAGGCTGCTCTGGGCTGGCCCCTGCTTGGGGTGGTACTGTTGGGCACCTGGTTGTCACTGGCTCTCGTGCACAGGGACCCTGGGCCAAGGCTGTGGAGACTGGAGGAAGAGCTGGCTGGGCTTTCCAAGGACCTAGAAGATGACTGTGGGCTGGAGATGCTGGAGTGGAGGAGGGACTGGCTGCTGCAGGGGGAGAGAGCACCAGATGGGCAGCGTGTTAGGGTGGTGAGGTGGACACTCAGGGGCTGGAGCTGGGCCCTGTCATTTAGTGACCTGGGTGTCTATGGCTTTGGTCAAATAAAATATAGGGTGTCCCAAAATTCACGCAAGATTTGAATTTTGCGTGAGCATTAACAACAACAACAACAAAAAATAAAAGCCTAATTTTACTTGGTTTATTGAATCACATTCTAATATCTGTTGCCCTTTGATTTCAATCCCTTCAATTTGATAAGCATTACCAAGTACCAATTATGGCCCAGGAGCAGGGACAATGAAGACCAATGAAGACCACGGCTTTGCGTATGTGCCAGCAAAGCCATGGAGGCCGTTTACCTGATGTCCTATTCCATACATAATCCTATACTGTATACTTTATGAATCAACTAAAATTTATAATTTTTAATTATAAACCTGTGTTTTCTATCAAAATTACTTCTTGCGTGAATTTTGGGACACCCTATACTACAGACTCCACTCCCTATAGCCCAGAGCAAAAGGCATGCCTACCCGATCCCCAAGGGGTGCTGAAAGATACAGAAATGTCCCTGCACTGCGGTCTTCGGTCAATTAAAGCAGCCAAGTCAGCTGACCCTTCACAGGACATGTGGCCTGGATGGGTTCCCTCTGCTTTCCCAGCGAGGCAGGTCTGACTGAGCTGTCACACCAGCCTCTCCATCACCCCATCGTCCCCGAGATCCCTGCACACAGGCTGGCCCCGGATCGGACCACGTCCACGCTCATGCAGAGGGAATTCCTTAGCTGGAGAAGGGGAGGAGGCCAGCTCTGCCTCCAGCCAGACCTCTCCCTGCGCTCAGAGGCTGGTGCCAGTGGGCATGGCTGTGGGATTCCAGTCTCCTTGCCAGGGACTGCCTTGGCACAGTGGCTTTGGAATCGGTGTGGGGGGCAGAGGTCCTGGGCAGGATGGGTGTGTGTGCAGCTCTGCTGTGGGGCCTGCAGAGAACTGGGCGGTGATGGCACCAAAGAGAACAGCTACTTTTACTTTTGGTGCATGCCCAGATTTTTGCTGACAGAGCAGGCTATCTCTCTATGATGCGTGTGTGTGCGTGTGTGTGTGCGCGTGTGTGCGTGCGTGCGTGTGTGTGTTGTGGAGGCAACATCAGAAGTCATAGAGAGAGTGGCCTACCTTCCAAATACGTAGCTGACATCCGTCGCTGGGTGGGCTGACACCATAGAGACTCCGTTGCCTCCAAGTGTGGCTGGGCCTCCCAGGCCCTTCTCCAGGCCTGGAGAAGCCATCAGGGGGGAACCAAAGCCATGGGGGCCTGAGGCCTTGTTCCTCGTGCAAGGGATGGAGATGCTGGGAGAGGGTGGGGGATGAGAGGACAGAGCCCCAGGCGGGGGAGGAGGGCGCTGGTGCCCAATGCCTTGGTTCCCAGAGAAGATGAGGCTTTCACTGCTGCTTCGAGTCTCTCGGGGGATGTCTCTGGAAAGGAGGAGGCCACCATTGCGTGGGGAGCCGAAAGGCGGGGTGACAGATGGGCTGGAGCAGCGCTGGGGGCCATCGTGGCACCTTGATCTGGCGGAGGTCACCTCGATGTACTTTATATCTTTGGGGAGAGAAGCAGAGCGTTGGTGAAACCCGGGAGCTTGGACTCACAGGACGGGAATGCTGGGAGGGTCCTGAAGACCAATGGTCCCCCCTCTTTTATGTCGACGAGGAAACAGGGGCAGAGAGGAGGAGCTCATTGGACGCAGAATTAGCATCTGGCTCCACCTTCAGGGCCCAGTGCCAACGTCACCCTCTTTGTGACATCTTCCCCTGGGTGGGGAGATGCAGTCGAATAAGCAGGCCTCCGAGTCAGACAGACCTGGGTTTCAGATGTGGCTCTGCCGCTTACCCTCTGAGAGAGCGTGGCCAACGCCTTCGCCTAGAGAGGCTCAGTCTCCACATCTGGAAAATGGGGTGGCTATGCCAAGCCTCTTGGTGGTACAGGGAGGAGGAAAGGAGATGAACATAGGGGGCCCAGCACTGCGCCTGGCACATAGTAAGCCCTTTAAAACGGACACATAGGAAGCCCTTTGTGTATGCCCCACACTCTAGGCTGAAATGCCCGCTTACCAGAGTGTGCCAGTCACGTCGTCTGATGCCTCTCTTGCTCAGGGTGTGTAAAGCTGTTTCTATGTCTGTCCCTACAGCGAAGGCTCGGTTGCACCCTAGGGACACCCAGTGAGCATTTAAAGTCATAATGCCCAGGCTCCACCCTGAACCGATGGGACCAGCATCTTCCGGGTGGGCTCAGGCCTCAGGTTGTTTGTTTGGTTCCCCAGGTGATGCCAGCGTGCATGGAGCATCATCACTGTGTTCCTGGCCAGCAGCACCCCCCCATGCCCCCCCGCCCCCCTGCCCTCCTGCCAGGAGCAGGTCTGATGAACAGAACCTCAGGCTCCAGCCCAGGCCTACTGGACCTGGATCTGCAGTTTTAGCAAGAACCCCAGGGTCTGGGTCCACCTTAGAGTTTGGGGACTTTGCTTTGGAGCAGGAGCTCGCTGAGGGCAGGGCTTGCGGCATTGCTGAGCCGGGGAGCTCCACAGCCGGGCCACGCTGGGAGCTGGTGCACAGTGATTGGTGATCACACCGGGCCCAGGCTGCTGACTCACTGCAAAGCTCTCTCCATGCCCTAGTGGGGGCGCCCAGGACTCTTGTCCTCAGACCATGTTCCTCCCTGAAGTAGGGTGCCCTGTGGTTCTCCCCAAGGTGAGGATGGACACCCAGCAAGGGTGGTGGAAGGTGGGGGTTCCCCAGCCACTTGTTTCTGGAGGGCTGTCCTGCCCCTGCCTTCCCAGGTTGGAAACTGGGACAGAGTCAGCGGGAACTGCACCCTCAACGCCCGTTTTCCAGCCTCCCACCCACTTGGGTTCTGGCACACGCACCTCGCGCGCCTCGCGGGCTGTGACTGTGGAGTCCCGGCCTGCCCCAGCCCGCTCTGGGGCAGGGCTGCTGGCTCTGCTCACCGTTACTGCCTCTGTCTGAGCCTGCTTGGGACAGGGTTGGGGTGCAGGGTTGCATCAGATGAGGGGCTGGCAGGCTGACCTGGACTTGCTGTTCCAGGGGTGGAGGCACAGGCCTGGCTTTGTCATCAGGCAAACCTGGGTGTGAGTCCTGGCTTTGCCACGTTCCCGCCAAGAGGCATCGGGTAACTTTCCTAACCATGTGGAACCTCAGTTTCCTCATCTGCGAAGTGGGCATCTAAAACCAGCCTCCCCTGGTTGTGGTGAGGATAAAACACAGGGATGAATGGAGTCTGGAGTCTGGCCCAGGGTGGGCTCCTGGGAACAGCTTCTCCCGGCCTGCTTTTGGGGGCAGATGGCTCGTACTCTCTGGCTAAGGTGTGGGTCCCTCTGTGGAGGGCAATAGGAGACTTTCTGGCACAATGTACTGTGGGCTCTGAAAGAAATGAGGTCTTGGAATGGGGTGGATTCTTCTGGAAGGTTGGCAAGCGCAACTTGTATTTTTATAGGACTTCATAGTGTTTACACCCATAATCCTTTCAAGCTTCACTACAGCCGTTATGCCCAGTGTCAGAAGATGCTGCTTTTAAAGAGGAGGAAACGGAGGCTCAGAGAAAGGTGGGAGTGGAACTAACATTTATGGCACAATTTTTAGTAAAGTTGGGTATTTATTAAGTGCTTTGTGCCAGCACTGTTACCTGTATTAGTTTATTCAGCCCTCACGATAACTCTATTGCAGTGGGAAATATTATCAATTCGATATAACAGATGAGAAATCAAGGTTCAGAAAGGTTAAGTGAGTTATCCAATGCCACACAGCCAGGGAATAGAGGAACCCTCCCTCCTGCTCCTTTGCTCTGATTGGGGGCCTTTTCCGGGAGGAGGGGTTACTTGGGACCCTTTCCCAAGGCCTTGCCCTGTGAGAAGGTACTTGGCTGCTTTGGGGAGGGCCTGTTGGTCTGGGGAAGCTGTGGGCCCCTTCCTTACTGGGTCCCCCAAACACTTGGGAAAGGCCTTGCTGGCGAGAGGAGCAAGCAGCAGGGAGAGTGCAGGAGGAGTCCTGGAGCCTGAGTCACCTCCTGCTGCTGCCCCGAGGTGGATGTGGCTAGGGGAGGTGGCTGCCCCCACCCATCACCTGGTGCAGTCACTGTTTACAGCCCATGGGGCAAGTCTGAGCAGTGCTCAGTGGATCCAGGCACCAGCGCTGGCTGGGTGGGTGGGTGGGTGGGGTCACGTGGGTGGGGAGAGGAGAGACAATTATTAGACACTTTTCACTTGAGATTGGCAAACAGCCTTGTTTGGCAGAAATTGCTGGAAAATGAAATATGGGGGCCTGTTCCAAAGATGGGGAGGGGTGGCAGAGAGGATAAAGAAAGGAATATGGTGGCGGCTTCTAGGAGCCACATCCTCTCTCCCCGCAGGGTAAGCCTGAAGGAAGGTAAGCAGGAGGCTGGGGTAGGGGAGCTGGGGGAGGTTTGGGGCACTGGGGAGATGGGGCCTCAGAAGAGGGCCTGCAGTGCCTCCAAAGGGATTTATTCTATGCAGCCCTGGAGGGTAGGAAACTAGCTCCAAGGAAGAGAGAAAGGCAAGGACATGACCTTGAAGCCCAGAAGCCTGGGCTTTTAGGCCTGACCTATACCATCACTAGCAGTGTGACCGTGGGCCATTGCTTCCCCGTAGTGTTCTCAGCTGTAAAATGAGGCTATCACTCTTTCCTTTGCAGTGTAGATGCTGGGATCATGCTTTACCAACACCTTTCTGTATACACAGGGTGAACAAATGTAGGTTTATAGTTGTTCATATGCAAAACAATACAATAATTCTATATAATAAAGAGCTAACATGCTAATTAGACCAAACAGCAGAATGACTGTCCGGATGACCTTCCGGACGAAGCCAGGGCTGCGAGGGCTGAGCCCTTTGCATGAATTTCGTGCATCAGGCCTCTAGTTAATAAATAATAATATAAGAGTAAACTGTGTTTCACATACTCACAACTGTAACCCTACTTTTGCCCCAGCCTGTATTTAGAGGAGGGATCAACATAGGATCACCCATGTTTAATTTCAATTTTTTAAACATATTTTTATTTTTTCAGTGAGGAAGGGAGAGAGAGAGAGAGAGAAACATCAATGATGAGAGAGAATCATTGATTGGCTGCCTCCTGCACACCCCACCCTGGGGATCCAGCCCACAACCCGGGCATGTGCCCTCACTGTAAATTGAACCGTGACCTCCTGCTTCATAGGTTGATGCTCAACCAATGAGCCATGCCGGCCAGGCCCAATGTTTAATTTTCAATTTTGCCAAATTAGGAAAGAGGAACAGGGAACGTCTGCTGGCACCGCAATTTTAGAATGTCTTCCCTTCAATACCCCAAAAGCTGGAAGGATGTGTGCAGAGGAAAGGGAACCCTCTTCATGGCATCCAGGGGGCTGGATGAAACTCCCCCTGGTGCCCAGAATTAGTTACACTGCCCTGGGCCAGAGGTGGGGTGGGGTGGGGAGCTGGTTCTGTCCCCAGTAGTGGTGGTCTGAGTGGAAGGATTTGGGAGGTCAAGATGCAGGAGGAAGTGCAGCTCAGCAGTGATCGCACAGCGGAACCTTCTAACAGGGAGCTGAACAGGTTGGGCCGAATCAGGAGGTAGTGAGTTCCCAGACATTGCAGGTATCCAAGTGCAGGTTGGAGGAGAGGATTTAAAAAGAAAAATGCCATCAGAAGGGGCTGGGACAGAGCTAGGCAGCTCCTTTAGGATGCTGCACCACTGCTCAGAATGGCAGGTCGTGCCCAGGGCATCTGAGAATACAGACTACTCCCTGCCCATCACCCACGGAGGAAGAGCCTGGCTGTCAACACCCGCACCCACATGCATGTGGCTGCTCCCCAGAGACTTGTCTCACCCCCACTGGCCTTGTGTGTGTGGAACCCCTGCCCTGGGGCATGAACATGGAAGCCCAGGGCTTGCTCCTGCCAATCGTAATTGGGCCCAAACCACCTTCCCTGCAGGGGCATGCCCAGAACTGGCCTTTGGAAGCAGGTAGACTCCTGAGGGCTGGAGGCAGTGCTTTTAACAGGCCTGGCAGGCAATGCTCGGTGGGAGGAACAGAGGCAGGTCAGGATCCCGGGCGCCAGAGGACCTGGGTGCTGGGCTCACTTTCACCCCAGAGCCGGAACCTGTCCTGGGGCTGGTGCTAAACGCAACCCTGGTGTTTAATGAAGCAACCACCATTTATAATGACTCACAGTGTACCGGGATTTGCGATAAATACCCAACCAGTGTTATTTCTTTTAATCCCTGCAACACCCTTTGAGGTAAGAGCTCATTTATATTTTACAGATGAGGAATCTGAGACACGAAGAAGGGAAGTAAACAGCTTGTGTAAGGTTTGCCCAGCCCCAGTGACGAGGCTAGATTGGCTCCTTACTCAAGTCTATCAGCCTCGATTTTCTCATCTGTAAAATGGGGCTAAAACGGTCATCCCCCGGGGGTCAATTGGGAGCATTAAAGGTTCTACTATCAAATGCTCAGAACAGTGCCTGGATAGAGTAAGTACATAAAGTTACAATGAAATAACTTACATTAAAAACAGGAGTGATAAATACTCAAAATTCATCACATCCCAGTGATTTCACTCTTTTTTACTATTATCCATACCCTTGAGGTTATTCACATCTGTTGTGTTGGTCCGGTGTCAATAGTATACAGTGGTTTGCTACTGTGTATCTCTTTCTAATGCCACCGTCAGTGACAACACGTTGGCAGCCTGAAACTGGGAGTGGGAGAACTTACACCGTGGAAATTGGTACCTGCTTCATAGCAGGGCTCTCCCCCACCCCACCAGGAAGCCGGCTGTTAAACATTTACCAGCACCGTACTGCTTAAACACAACGGGGTTACCACCCTAACTAGGCTGAAATCGGTGTCTCTCCAACCCTACTCCTTCCAGCCTGGGCCTCCCCAGAGTAATGCTCCCCTGAACAGGGACAGGGGTTCACATAGAAATCCTACAAAACATGTAAGGGGCCCAGGTTAGGACCCAAGGAGAGACACCACGGAGTAGCAAGGTGCAGGGACCCCACATTCATCGCGCTCCTATCTATAATGCATGGAGTTGTAGAAAAAAATATTATTAGCTTATTTACATTCTCTGGAAATCCCACAAAACAGGTGTCCATCACTTTCCAAACTCAGGAGCCAAAAGGAGGTGGAGAGTGAGGGACACTTGTATTGTCCCCTTTTGTGTGGCAGAGAAAACAGAGAAGTTCAGTAGGTCGCTAAGGCTGCATGTCATCTCCCCCCAGGACATGGCCTCCTGCTCCTCTGAGTCTACAGAAAGTTCCTTCTTCACGAGGTCTGGTCCCCAAGTCCCCCTCCTGGCACCGGGCCCCTGGTCCTTACCCAAGGCTTCAGGCTCTTCTTTCTTTCTCTGCGAGGTAGTGCTCTGGGTGGGCTCTGCCCAGGGGCCACCGGACCCTGTGGGGAGCAGCTGGAAGGTGGGGTCCAGTTCCAGAATCATCTGGTTGAGGCTCTCCAGTGAGAAGCCAATGTAGGAGTCCTCCAGGGCCCCTGAGGGCTGCTCACCAGGGGACCGCAGGAGGCAGCTGGCTTTGGCTCCAGCCTGGGGGGCCTGCTGGAGCCTGTTGGGGGGCTCCTTGCAGGGCGTGGAGGCCATCAGGGCCTGGGCTCCCCAGCCTTCCGTGGTGTAGTAAGGATACTGGGGCGGCAGGTTGGGGCTGGGTGCTGGGTGCAGGACCCTCCTGGGTTCCTCACAGGGAGGCAAGAGGACAGCGTGGCCTCCGGCCAGCAGGGGACTGGGCATCACCTGCGACATGGCGGGGGCAGCGACCCGGCGGAGCAGCTCCGGCTTCTCACCAGCCTCACTTAGGTCCCAGAGGTGTCACTTGCCAACCAGGAGCGTGCAGGACCTGAAAGAGGCCAGGGTGGCAGCTGAGTGTCTTTTGTAGATGAAGCCCGTGCCTTCCCCCTCAAGAAGGAAGGCATATCCATTCATTCATTTCATGGATGCTGGAGCCACACTGCCTGGGTTTGCATCCTGGCTCCACCCCTTACTAGCTGTACACCACTGGGCAGGTTAATTCACTTCTCTGTGCCTCAGTTTCCTTCTCTGTAAAATGAGTTAATATTTGTAACATGCGGAGAATAGTGCCTGGCACATAGTAAGCATTAAGCAAGTTATTGTTAACTATAATAACGTCAGTAGCAGTTTATTAAATATTCTCTATGTCCCAGCCTTATTTGTTAAATAAATACTAGCTAATGTTTACTGAGCAATTTCTGTGTGCATAGGCACTGGTGTTTACACACAAAGTCTTTTAAAACCCTCATAACAACCCTCTGAGGTCACACTATAATTACACCATATTACAATGTGAGAGTGGAACACAGAGAGGGGAGGAACTTGCCCAGGGGTGCGTGGCCGACCAGTGTCAGAGCAGGGCCGGACCCCAGACTGCCTGATGTCTGAGCCCCTGCCTTTAGCTGCTACTTCCCAGGGGCCAGTGTGTGAACCCAAGTGAGCAAGCAGGTGAACAATCATAAGCAGTGTCACCAGGGAGGAGGGGAAGCAGAGGGGACTCGGTAGGCACTGGTGGGGAGGTCAGGGAGGACTTCCTGGAGGAAGAGACATGTAAAGGGAGGCAAGAAGAAAAAGCAGGAGCTAGCTGGCCAGGTAGGTGGGGATGAGGCAGGTGTTTTCAGAAGCCTGACAGTCAGGGGGGATCAGGAGGCATTATTGAGCGCCTGGGAAACAGGGAACTCCTAGGGTAGATGGAGGAAAAGATGGGGTGAGAGTGAGAGGGGGCAGACTGGCCAGACCCCGCAGAGCCTTACAGGCTGGGCTCAGTAGTGATGTCTCAACCCTGAGGGCAAGGGCGAGCTACAGAACCGTTTTGAGCTGGGGAGTGACATCATCAGATGATATTCACCCCCTGGGGGCCCATCCAGGAAAGAGATGTTTCAACTTCCTCAGTTCCCTTCCTGTGGAAAGTTCTCCCTGTTGTCTCACCTTAATACCACGTGTTAGTACTTCCCTGCAGGTGGGGCTGGGTAGGAGGCAAGAGGTTCTAGGACTGAGGCTGCCAAGAAAACTGTAAGCAGCGGGGACACGCTGGTCACACTACACTGCATGCCCTGAGCCTCACCACTTGCCCCCCAATACTCCTCAACTCTGCTCCTCCCTTTTTCCAAGACGCTGTCATCACATCCTGCGTTAGAGTCGGACCCCCAGTGCTGGAAAAGGTACGGAGACCAGCCTGGGCCAAATGAAATGAGAACCTGAAGATTCAGATTCGATTCCCAGCTCATACAGTTCCTTAAGGTGTAATCTGACCTTAGTTTCTTCATCTGTGAAATGGGCAGAAGAATTCCTGCCCTGCACCCACCCCTCGGCCCCCACCAGAGAGCCACACGGAATCAATGAGGTGCTGCTTGAAAAAGCAGTTGGATAACTCGAAATACTTCTTAGAAATAAGGGCTTGTCTAGAGTATAACAACTTCATAAGAAAAGATAATAACAGCTCCCATTTATCGAGCATTCACCACGTGCCAGGAGCTCATCTATGTGTGTTACATCTGCTCACTCGCATCTCACACTCCGAGGAAGTTCTGCACCCCTAGTACCAGCCCATTTTACAGATGAAGACACCGAGGCTCAGAGAGGTTAAGAAAAGTGATAGAGCTGGGATTCAAACCCAGGCTGCAGGACTTTGGACTCTTAACTCCTTGTACCACATTGAGTTCAAGTGCAGAGGGACCCCTGAGGTCCAGAGAGGGGATGTGATTTGCCCAAGTCACACAGTGAGTGAATGAGGAAAGCCAGGCCCCTGCCAGACCTCTCCTTGGCCGGGTCCTGGAGCGGGTGGCACGGCCCAGGCTCCTGCAGCGTGTCTATAAATGGCAGTGGACGGGAACCGGCCTCTGAGCTTCTTCCTGGGGGCAGCTGAGGACATGGAGCTGTGGCTTTTCCCTCACGTGCTCCCAGAGGCCTGGCTTTGCTGGGGCAGGATCTCAGCGTGCCCTGCGGGGTTTGGTCTGGGCCCCGCAGAGGAGGCTGGGGTGTTGACTTTATGGAGGACATCGGGGGCCTGGGTCTCCCCCCAGGAGGAGAACCCAGGATGCCTGCCTACTGATTTGGAAACTGCTCTTGTGCCGCCCTGGACTTCACTTGTCCCATCTATATAATGGGGACAATATAATGACAGATACGTACTTAACACCTACTCGTTTCATTTTCTCAATGGTCTGTGAGGCGGGTACTCTTCCTGTGGGGCTGGAGAGGCTCGGGGACTTGCCCGAGGTTACACAGCCCACAGGACCCGGTGGTGGGATTGGGACTGGAACCTGGGTGGTCGAGGGTCCCACGCCCGATGCCTGCGCTTCGTAGATTTAGGGCCCCTCTCACCTCTTTCCATCCTGGGATTCTGGAACCTGAGGGACAAGGCTGGGAGGCTCTTTTTCACGCTCTTCTCGCTTTGAACAGTCCCCGAATCACCCTGGACCTCCCCAGGCAGGGTCTGGGCTCAGTGTTTTATCCCTGGACATCCTGCCCACCACTAGCTTTCTTTCCTGCTCTGAGGGGCAGGGGAGGGTGCCTGGGGCTCAGGGCTGTGTGTGTGTGTGTGTGTGTGTGTGTGTGTGTGTGTGTGTAGGGGTGGGTGGGGGTATATGGTGGGCACGGAGGGCTCCAGCCAGCTCAGGCCTATTTATAGGTCCCTCCCACCCACTCCCCCTTCAGATTTTGACTCAGATCTTTCTTTGTTCCCAAGGGCTCGGAAGGCAGGAGATCCTGCTACCTTGGCACATCTCCTCTGCTTCATAGCCAACCTCCCGCAAGCCCAGGTCAGCGAAGGGAGCGGGTAGAAGAGAGGGACCCCCGAAGATCCCCAAAAGCCCCTTGCCTCAATAGTCCAATCCCTACTCAACCCCATCCTGGTAGAGTGGCTTCCGGTTGTCCCATCCCCTCCACCCAGACCCAGGGACCGCAGGACCAGCAAAGGCCATGGTCCCCCACCTCTGGGTGCCCAGCAGCCTGAGGGGCCCAGCACCGGGGCTCAGGACCAGGCTGGGAGGCAGGAGGCCTGGTTCTGTGCCCGTCCCTTCCCGAGTCTCCGTGACCTTGGGCAAACCTCTTCCCCTCCCTGCACTTTGGTGCTCTCATCTGCACTCAGAAGGGTACAGATCTGCTCCCTCAAAGCGTTAAACGCCGGGGTCTGCGGTCCTGAGACCATGTCTCTCAGCCACAGCCTCTTCCCCAGTTCTCCCCACCTGCGCTCTGAGCCCGGGCCCCAGAAGTGGAGAAGCAGAGGATACAGGGTTAAACGAGTCCGCTGGGGAGGTGCTTGCATAAAGCTCCTTGCAGAATAAAGGCACCTACCTGGGGTCCAGGGCAGGCAGTGGCTGAGTTCACTTCTGGCTCCTGGGATCAAGACAGCTCAGAGGCCAGGTGAGGAGTGAGGGAGGCGTAGTTCACTTCAGACTTAAGAGCACCCACTATCCTGCCCTCCCTCCTCCCCTCAGGGCCCTACTTGTGGCTGACAGCCGCCAGGCCCCACCCCTCCCTTGTCTGTGGGCTCAGGACTCAGGTAGGGTTGGCTCCAGCACAAGGAAGGGAGGCCTCGGGTGGGGGCCTGGCCTGGCCTGGCCTGGCCTGAGGGGGGCTGGGGCTGGGCTTGTGTGAAGGGCTCCCAAACTCCCTGCTTCCCCGGCCCTCGGCCCCGCCTTGGCCCCACAGGCATCACCTGATCAGGGGAGACCTGCTTGGCTGGGCAGGGACTTGTTAAGACCAAGGTGCGCTGGATCTGGGCATTCCTCTGACCATGTGCCAACCAGGGGCGGGGCCGTGAGTTGGCAGAGCTTGCAGGGAGTGAAGTTCTTGACCTTGGGAAGGCGATGGCCGTGGGCAGGCGACCCTTCCCACAGCCGCCTCCCGGGCCCGTCTGGCCGGGGCCATCCGGGGCAGCACAGGGGCTCCTGGGAATGGAGGCTGAGCACAGCTTTTGTCTTTCCTTCTTTTTCTTTTTAATCTGGGAACAGAGCTTTGAACTCAGGCTGGCGCTAGGCTGGAGGACCTTCTCCAGGGGACTCACTACCCAGTCACCGCTGCGTCTGTCAATCACAGAGCATATAGCCTTTGCTTTCACACCATTTCCTAATGTGCTTCCATCATGAACTCTGTAATTTTCACGTCAACGTATGGCCTTAAAAAATCTGTTGAAACGGTGCCATCCCATAGGGCCCATGCGGCTCTTCTGAAGTAAGATGCTGTTATAGGTGTAAGATGCACATCAGATTTCAAAAACCTAGTATGAAAAAAGAGAACGTAAGCAACCTCATTCATCATTTTTTATATTAATTACACGTTGAAATGATAATATTATGTTGATATTGGGTTCGATAAAAAATAACCAGGGTAGAATGTGGTCCTTGCCTCTCCCACCTCCTGAGGCTGCCCCAGAATCCCTGGGCTTGTGGCCCCATCGCTCTAGTCTCTGCCTCCTCTTTGCTTTGCCTTCTTCTCTCTTACCTCTTCTTGCTTCTCCCTTGTCAGGGCGCTTGTGATGGCATCCAGGACCCACCTGGGTAATCCAGGGTAATCTCATCTTGAAATCCTTAACTACAGCTGCAAATCAGGTAAGCGTGATAGGGGCTGGGATTTGATATTTTGGGGCGGCCATTATTCAACCTACCACATGTAGTTACTAGAAATGTAGAATTACGTAAGCGGTTGGCATTATGTTTCTTTGGACAACTTTGGGCTGCAGTAAACCCGGCCTGAGGGAGTCAGAGAAAGTATCTCAGGTTCTTGAAGGACATTCGAAGTGGAGGGGGCTGGTGACCAGCCTGGGGGAGATCAGAGAGGCGAGAAAGAGCCTGGGGTGTTCGGGGGACCCTGGGGGAGGTCTCTGTGGCTGGAATTCAGGGTGAGTGAGGGAAGACTGTTGGACGAAGAATTTGGAAAGGCAGTGTGTGTCTAGCTTCGCCTCTACCCTGTCTTCCCCTGCTGAGCCTTCCTGGCCCCTGCATTTCTCACCTCCCTTGCCGCTGGAATTCTGGCTGGGCAGCGTGGCCTGGGGAGGTGGCTTGTTGCTGCCGCCGGTCTGCACGGTTATGGAGACACTGGGTTTTTGGGGCAGCTGCCTTCCAGCACCTAGCACACAGGTGTGGGTTGTCACTGAAATGACTTCCTGACCCTTCTATTAGTTAAGTGATGGTTCTTGAAGGCAACAGAGTCTGGGTGGCTCCTGATTCCTTATCTTCTTGATGATGCCAGAGGGGGCAGTTCCAAGGTGGGTCCTGTTGTCCCATCCCCTCCACCCAGAGGGTGTCTCTGGGAGACATTCCTGCAGGTGCAGCCAGCTGGTCTAACCCTCCCAGTGATTTAGTAAGTACCGAATTACCTGCATGAAATTCCTTTCCGCTGAAATTAGCTCATGTGGTTTCTGCTTCCTGCCGGTGACTGATGCAGGTGGGCTGGGTGGGGGGAGAAGGACCTGTGGGTTGCCCTAGGCAACCTGGCTTTTCTGTTGTGAGCAATGGAGATACAGAGGAAGCTTAAGCATTTTTTAAAAAAATTATTTTCATTTATTTATTTAAAAATTGTTTTAAAACTTTCCATTACAGTTGACATGCAATAAATATTAGTTTCAGGTGTACAACATAGTGATTAGACATGCAAATAACTTAACGGAGTGACCACCCCGATAAGTCTAGCACCCATCTGACACCATCCATACACAGTTATTACACTATTATTTATTTTTTTAAAAAATATATTTTATTGATTTTTTTACAGAGAGGAAGGGAGAGGGATAGAGAGTTAGAAACATCGATGAAAGAGAAACATCTATCAGCTGCCTCCTACACACCTCCTACTGGGGATGCACACCTACTGGGGATGTGCCCGCAACCAAGGTATCAGAATCGAACCCGGGACCTTTCAGTCCGCAGGCTGACGCTCTATCCACTGAGCCAAACCAATTAGGGCTATTACACTATTATTGACTATATTCCCTATGCGGTACTTTACATCCCCATGACTATTTTATAACTGGCAATTTGCACATCTTCATCCTCCCCTCTTTTTCACCCATCCCCCCCCCAGCCCCTCCCATCTGGCAACCATCAGAATGTTCTCTGTATCTATGAGTTTGTTTCTGTTTCGTTTGTTTATTTTTTTTAGATTCTGCGTATAAGTGAAATCATATGTTATTTGCCTTTCTCTGTCTGGCTTATTTCACTTAGCATATACCCTCCAGAGGAAGTTATCAAGGAGAGCAGAGCAGAGAGGGAACGGCATGAACGTATTTGTGCCATAGAACAATTCCTTTGCTCCAGGCAGGTGATGAGCCCCCTATGAGGGTAGCAGCGGTGCAGGCCTGCTTTTTCCTGCGACTCTCTCTTCTTTGGGGTAGGGACAGATACAAAGATTGGGTAAGGGATGTTCTTTGCTACGATGGGGCAGAGAGCTGACATGGGTGGGTAGGCTCCTGAACATCCTTGGCTCTCTCTGTAGCACGTGAGGCAGCGATTCCCAGCAGAGAGGATAGTGAGAATGTTGGTGACCAAAAACCAGGCTCTGCATCCAGGTGCCGAGAGAGCAGAGCAGGTAAAAGGCCAGACTGCACGCTGGATGCCTGCATGTACACTTACTCTCCACGGCCGGTTTGCTGGGCCCACCAGGAAAGACCCTCTCAGGGCCACCGATTCCCTCTGAGCAGGAGGGAAGTCTCGTTTTCACTCTCCTGTGGCAGTGGGAGGGGTGTGGAGGAGAGTGAGGGGATTATCCGAGGGGAGGGGATTGTGGTCTTTCTGATGGGGATGCCGATGGGAGGTGGAATACGTCTCAGGTTTTACTCTTCTGCACCTCTGACGTCTTAGCTGTAAAATGTGCATGCCTGGCCCTGGCTGGTGGGTTGGGTGTAGTGGGCGTCCTGTGCACCAAAAGGTTGCTGGTCTGATTCATTCCCTGTCAGGGCACATGTCCAGGCTGCAGGTTCATTCCCTGCATGCAAGAGGCAGCCAGTTGTTTCTCACATGGACGTTTCTCTCTCTCTCCCTCTCCCTCTCTCTCTCTAAAAAATTGACTAAAAAAAACTTTAGAAAAGTGTGCATGCCTGAAACTCTACCTGTGTGATAGGTGAGGCCCAATCCGGGAATATCTTTCTTATGAATGCCCTACCTATATAGGGTGGGTCCCCTGCAGACTCTAATACCAGAGCTGGAGGGGCCCAGAGGTGCTCAGTCGTCCTTGAACTCAAACTTGATTGCTCATACATCGGTAAAAAATGTTAAGCAGGCACCCCTGGTATCTATGTATTTATAAATTACATACATAGAGCTTTATAAATTATGTACATGAACTAGATACATGAATATACATTAGTATGCACATTTAAAAATATTTGTATATGATCAGATACATTATGCTTATATAAATAAATTATATATGTATATTATATTATGTACATTATAACACGATATAAACAAAAGTGACAAATGTAATAAGTACAGTTTTAAAGTAATTTTTATGGCATTTCACTTAATAATGGCACAACATCCCTTTTTGTTCTGACAATGAGAGCCATGCCATTAAATGTGCTTCTTTATTTTTGAAAGTACTGGTTTAACACTTTGTGGAAGGGCGACATGAAGGCCTGGGACTGAATTTGGTTTATTGCAATATTCAGTGTGAAAGGCTGTCACAGCTGAAGAGGGGGCCTCATGAAGATACCTAGCCCCAGACGGATGCCACGCATTGTGGGCCTGGCTCATTAAATCATGACATTTAGTTTTCAATTTTCAATGCCATCTACCCATTATGCAAAAGTTTTGTTCAAAATTGACTTCCAAATTTCCATCTTCCCTCATGTCAATCAGTTGTCCTCACAACGAAATCGGAATATGTTGCATTTTAATGCTTTTTGCAAATGGGTTTAAAACCCACTCAAACACTTCATTTGGAAGAGTTTTATAAGCAAGTTAAAAAATTCCTTTTTGTTCTGTGTGTGTGTGTGTATGTGTGTGTGGGTGTGTGTGTTTAAGGGTAGCTATAAAAGATCTTGGGAACACACAAGGTTTTCAACAACAAAATCATATAACGATGAGAACATTTTGAAACGTTACTTCCAAATCATACTATGTTCCTTCCAAAAAAGGTCCTCCCCCAACAGCTGTTTAAACGTCACCTTGACCCTGATGAAAAGAGATGTCATTTCTGGAATGACATCTGCTGTAACTCTCCACAGACAACCCTGTCTCCCCTCCCTGGAGCATCAGGTGAAATCACATCCTAGGATTAAGGTGAAGTGCTGCTATTTTCTTGGTGTTTCTTTGCAGAGATCATTTTAGGCCACTTGTCTTGTTGAAAGGCGGATTAATGTAGTGCGAATCACACTACAATCTGCAAATTCCACTGAACTGGGCCTATGTAAATGGCAGTATGTCACCATGTGTTGAAAATTGAGCAAGAGAGTGAGGAGGCTGCCCCCAAGTTCTCTGCTCCTCCCCCTAGACGTTGACTAATGTGGGGGGACACAATTGGCCAAGAACACACCCAGCACCCAGGTCAGTCTGGATGTTAAATATCGGTAGAGCCGAACTTCCCTACTTTAGACAGAAATGCATGTAAATGTGTACATTGAACTTTAACATTTTCTTTCCACGTGCCAGCAGGTCCTTCTGTTGCCTGAGGGCATGTGCGCTTCACTCTGGAGGTCAGATCTCACTGGACCATGGGTCAGCTTGAGGCACAGAGAGGGAGGGGGCTTAGGGGCCATTGCAAGTGGTGACAGAGCCGGACTGAAACTCAGGTCCTTGCCTTCAGGGCCTCCCCTGACCCCCACAGAGGCGTGTGGAGGCAGTGCAGGCTGGTCAGTGCGGCCCCCAGAGGGACAGGTGTTCTGTGGTCCCAAGAACCAGTGCGCTCTGGGGAGGCAGGTCCATGCCTAGGACAGGTGTGAACATGCTTCTTTCTGTTAATTTTTGTTAATCCTCACCTGCATTGATTTTTAGAGAGAGAGTTAGGGAGGAGGAGAGACACAGAGAGAGGAACATCAATGTGAGAGAGACACAGAGATTGGTTGCCTCCCACCGGCACCCTGACCAGGACTGGGGATCGAGCCTACAATCGAGGTACATGCCCTTGACCAGAATCGAACCCACAACAACCCTTCAGTCCGAGGGCTGATGCTCCAACCACTGAACCAAACCGGCTAGGGCGAACATGTTTCTTAATAGTGTTCTGTTCCTTCCTGGCCCCTTTCTGCCTTATGACAGGCCGTCTGGATCACTCTGCTCAGGGGTATGTCGTGTGTCCTCTCTGGACAAATTTGTCTTTGGCTTGGGGCATAGTTCGCTGTTTCGTACACCTGAGAGTTAAATCTGAAAAGAAAACCAGCCGCCTGTGTCCCAAACCAGACAGGATGGGGCTCAGCACTGTCACCCTCAGATGGCCCTGCTTGGGCCCTCACTGTCCCCGAGAGAGGGAAGGTATAGGGACACACCTAGGGACATCAGCGCCTGTGTCCTACTCCTAACCAGGAGCAGCCGTAGCCCAAGCTGCTGGGCCATCTGCCCAGGGCCTGGCCTGGAGAAGGGGGTCCCTGGCCAGCTTGGGAGAAGGGGTGAGTACTGTGTGTGATCCCGAGTACCCCTAAGCTCGAGTTGAACTCATTGGATACCCAAGGCCTCCTGCTGAGCCTAGCAGGTGAGTAAGAGCACACTCACTGCTCTCATGCCTCTCTGGCCCCGCCTGCGTGCACACCCTTGTTTCATGTCTTGAGCTTAGCTCTGATGGCCTTGGCTGCACCTGCAGCTCTTCACACACAGCCGGCCTGGAGCCGTGTGGTCAAAGGGCGTGGCATCCATGGCCGTGCCTCTGCTGTCTTTCCCCCAGATTCAAATCTCCTTTCCTTCTGGGCACAGAGTGAGACTATATTTCCCAGCTTCCCCGGTAGTTAGATGGGGCCGCGGACTGAGTTCTGGACAGCGCAACGTGGCCAAAGAGATGTGAGCCATGCCATGTCCTAGTCTGACCCTTAAAACACCCCCTTTGGCTCACTCTCTTCTCTGTCCGATGGCCTGGTGTGAAGGGCTCAGGGGAGATGTCAGGGCCCTCTCTGCAGTCAGTGAGAGGGGCCTGGGCCTGGTCCACGGCCATTGCACCTGTGGAAGAAAGAAGTCTTTATATGCGAAGTCACCAAAATGTTGGAGAGGGCACAGCAGTGGCAGCCTGATTAACACAGTGTCTGACCCCAGATGGGGAGTCACGGGACTTGAATTCTTTAAGATTTTGTCAGGCAGCAGAGTGTAGGAGTTAAAAGTTTAGACTCTGGCCCTAACCGGTGTGGCTCGGTTGGTTGGAGCGTCGTCTCGTGCACCAAAGTGTCCTAGGTTCGATTCCCGGTCAGGGTACATACCCAGATTGTGGGGTTGATCCCCGGTTGGAGCATGTATGGGAGGCAATCAGTTGATGTTTCTCTCTCACATGGATGTTTCTCTCTGTCTTGCCCTCTACTTTCCTCTCTCTCTAGAATCAATGAAAAACATATCTTCGGGTGAGGATAAAAAAAAAAAAAGTCTAGACTCTGGAGTTGTACTCCCAGGAAATTGGCTAATGGATTTGCCTATTCTGGATATTTGATGCAAATAGAATCATACACTATGTGATTTTTTTGTGATTGGCTTCTTCCACTCAGCTTCGTGATTTCAAAGTTCACCTGTGTTTGGCATGTGTCAGTACTTCACGCTTTTTTGTGGCTGAATAATATTCCATCATGTGGAGACTACATGTGCAGGGCCCTTTCTTAACTGGCTCTACGATGGCGTTGGGCTGGGAACTGGGGAAGTCAGTGGGTGGCTTTCTCTGTGCCTCTTGGGGTCTGTCACTCTAGAATATGCTGCTGGGGTCTGGGGACCCAGGGAGACTGCCAGTCTCACCACATCCCCTAGTCTTTGCCACCTGATCTTGAAATCCTCCCCCGCCCCCAGTGGCGGTGGCAGCACCACCTACAGCTGGTGCGGACTGGTCCCAGGGGGACGCTCCTGTTTCGGGGCTCCCAGCTGTCTCTGGTCAGGGTCTGGAAAAACTTGGAGCCCTTCTCTGGTGACAGTTCTGAGGTGACACAGGGTGGGGAGGTGGGGGGAAGGGGTGCATGACCTCAGGACCTGGGATTGCTCAACCACAGAGCCTGGACGGCAGTGGGAGTCCAGCCTGGCACCAGTGATGTGGGCCCTACGCCCAGAGAGATGCTTAGGTCTTCACTTGTGGAGCCTTTTTTTCCAGAAAATTTAATTCCACATTGTTTTTCCAAAGAAATTTAATTCCACATTGTTTGTTCTCTGCCCCACAGACGCCTCAGCCAAGGAAACCACGGGAGTCTCATTTGAAGAAGAATCTGGCCCATGGAGCCCCCTCCCCATGAGCTGGTGAGAGGGTGCCCAGATTTCAGTCGCAGCCACCGCACCAGCAAACCCCAGACCACAGGAATGCGCAGGGTCACCTGGGGACAGAGGGAGGGTGGCTGGACAGTGAGTGAGCCCATGGGCCTGCACCACATGGGGGTCTGCTGTTTGGCCACACGAGCACTGGAGTCGGAGTCCCAGACCTCAGTGTGACTCTGGACTCCACGACTCTGGCCTGGGATCTTGGTGGTCACATGTGTGGCTAACCACGCTCACCTGGCCACTCCGGCCCTCAGCCAGACTCAGGCCGGGAGCTGAGCTTGGCAGTGAGGGAAGCCACATAGGGGGGTGGGGAGCCAGGAGGCCAGGTGAGTGAGGGTAGAATTTTCTAGTCTCCAGGCCCTGCAGGCTGAGCTGGAGAGGCACCCAGCACTCCCAGGTGCCTTCCAGCACCCAGGGGAGGGAACCACAGACTCAAGGCATCGGTTACGGTAAAACACTGTGCCAGGCATGTCACATAAGCCATCGCTTTTCTTCTTACAGCTGCTGTATGGTGTGGCTGCCATTCCGTATTCCCTTTTACAGATGAGGAAACCGAGGAAGGTAAAGGGACTCAGCTAGCGTAACAAGGTACCCAGGGTAGAGGCTGGGCAGAGGGCAGCCGTCCCCAAACACTGTGTTCTTTCCACATGGCATTCCTGGTCCCTGGCCCTCAGACTTGTTTCTTGGTGGGATCAACGTTGAAATCACACATTTAAGTGTTTTTTGAGCTGGAATGGACCTGGTGCAAGTTGCCATTTCACAGGTGGGGAAATTGAATCCCAGAGAAGGAAGGCGTTGTGTCCCGAGTCACCCAGGCCTGTCCCCTGATGCTCACTGGCCACTTGGTTCACGTGGGTAGAGCCAAGTGTCCCCGAAGCCAAGGCTGTCTGCAGTGGCCAGTGGGACAGAGACTCCCAGCTCTGCAGGTTCAAAGCCTGCCTGTGGATCTGATCCCACCTCTGGTCCTGAGAGTGTGGACGGCTCAGTGCACCTGTCCCCACGACCGTGACAACAACCCCAGGCCCTGTTGACAGGGTTCAGGAGCATTGGGCTGGTAGGCGAAGGGCTACCCCACGCTGTCTCTCATCTTAACAGGTGTGTCCCCTACATTGACACGAGGGTGGGAAAGGGTCCAGCTTCCCATCTCAGCTCAGCCACTGAGGTCCCCAGAGCCCAGTCACTTCGTTGGTTGGCATTACTTACTGAGGATTTTCTGGGAGCAGTCTGGCTGTCTGTGTGCTCGGTGCCGGGGAAACGAAGATGAAATCATGTCCCTGCCTTCAAGAAGTTGACGGGCTAGTTGGGGAGGCAGATCTTCAGTTAAACCATGACTAGTTCATGGAGTCTTTGCTCTAAAGGAGGATGTGTAAGGTATGGTGGACGTGTGGGGGAAATCAAGGTGGGCTTTCCAGAGGAGGCAGGGCTGAGCTGGGATTAGAAGGTTATAGGCCAGGTGAACAAAGCAGAGGTTATTGAGTTTCGAAAGTGGGTCCAGCAAGTACAAAGGAATAGATGTGTATAAGGGGATTGAGGACTAACTAGAATAGTTGGAGCGTAGGAGGTGGGGTGGAGGTAATGATGGCGTGGGGAAATTAAGTGGGCTAGGGGGTGACACCAGATGTGAAATCCTCATGTAGAGGTGTTTGGACTTCATCCTCAGGGAGGGAGGAGGCATGAAGGATCATGGGACTGACACAACCAGATCTGTGTTTCGGAACATTCTCTGGGCTGCATCAGAGATGGCTTGTTGGGGGTGGGGAGGGCAGCCAGGGAGCCAATGTAGTGACCTGGGTGCCAGGGGGTGAGGCACCCTCAGGCTGGGCAATGATGGAGAGGATGGAGGAGCGACAGGATGGGTGGACTGTGACTGATGGCTTGTGAGTGATGGGGAGAAGGGAGTTGGTTTCTGGCTTGAGTGACTGGGCAATGGTGGTGCCATTCATCCCAAGCGTAAACTGGATTTGTAGACTTGGTGGCGGGGTCAGGATTCATATGAATTAAGTTCAGGGCCTGATGATTTGAGGTGCTCATGGGACATCCAAAAGGAGACATCTGGGTGATGGTTGGTTTGATAGGATTTGGAGACCAGAAGAAAAGTTAGGACTGAAGTTAGAGATCTTGTTTTATCACTCTAAATCAAATGCAGATGAGTCAGGGGACTACGGAATGCTCTGGAAACGGTGTAGGATGGGTTTGGCAGAAAGGGTCAGTGCCCTGTCCATGTCCCCTTGGCCCTGCAACCCTGCAGCTCTGCCAGAGGACTTTCTCTGAAGCAGGAATGTGCCATAAAATGAATCCCACACATTTTTTGGTTCCCACTGCATATGAAATTTATGTCGACACGACACTGTAGTCTATCAAGTGTGCCACAGCATGATGTCTAAAAGATATGCATACCGTAACTGACAAATACTTCATTGCTAAACAATGCTAACCGTCCTCCAAACCTTCAGCAAGCCATAAGCGTGTTTTCCATGCCATTCCATTGCACTTCATCCCACCATGCATTGCATTTCTTAACATTCTGGCTGTGGTTCACCAAATGGGTTGAAGTTTGAACACTGGCCTGGACACTAAGCTGGATGCCTGTAACCTCCGGAGAGTTTTACTCCCGACTGAGTCCCCAGGCACAGCACAGTGCCTGCCGCACAGAAAGGTGCTCCCTCCATATTTGTTGATATTTGTTGCATGGCTGTGCAAATAAGTGAATGAATGGCCTACCCCACCCAGACAGGAAAGTGTGGCTTTGATCAGATTCTTCCGTTGCTGAAAAAAAAAAAAACAACAGCCCACTTCCTGTGGCTTTGATCTCCGCTTTCATTCTGAACTGCCCTGCCTCAGCCAACAGCTGCCCGGAACTCATTTCCTGCTCTTGCGCCACCTTATCTCTCTCTCCAAATACTCCTGAGCTTTCTCTTTCAGGGTGCGTAGGCGCACCCCCAGGTCCTCCTCTCCACACCTTTTGGCAACAGGGTGGGGCTGACCTCTTGACTGGGTTAAGTACTTCCCAAGTCTCAGCCCCCCTGGGGTGCAGGGCATTTCTGGGCCAGGTGTGTCCTTCTGCCAGATACAGGTCCACATCCTGCTGATGGTCTTTGGGGGCAGGAGAATGGGGATGGGGGATAGACATGGATGAAATAACCATGAGAAGTCTAATGATCAACTGTAAGAGATGTGACAGAGGAAAATTCGAGGCTACCTTGAGAATGTGTGCCCTTGGGGACCAGGGAGGGCTTCCCCAAGACCGAGACAACCTGAGACCCGAATATGATGGGAGTTAAAGAGGCAAAGGGGGTAAAAGAGAGAGAAAGAGCTGACAGGAGGTGAGAACTGCAATTGCAAAGGCCCTGAGGTAGAAACAATAGCATCCACTTGAACCAAAGAGAACTAAGTGAGCCTGGCTGCTGTGGCTCAGAGGCTGAGCATCACGGGTTCGATTGCTGGTCAGGGCACATGCCCGGATGTGGGCTCGATCCCCAGTGGGGGACGTGGAGGAGGCAGCCATTCACTGTTTCGCTCTCATCATTGATGTTTCTATCTCTCTCTCCCTCGCCTTCTCTGAAATCAATAAAAATATGTAAAAAAAGAAAAAGAAAACAGAAAACTAAGCGCTTCTGATGCTTACAACCACCGAGGCTGGAGATTTTGGATTTATCCCAAGAGCAGTGGAAAGCAACAGTGTTTGAAGAATGATGACGACACTCTTTAGAAAGCTCATTTGGCTGCAATATGGCTGAAGGATGGGGTGGTGGTCCAAGTGAGGAAGCTGGGAGACCAGTCGCGAGGCTGTGGTAGCTCCAAGGGGCAGCCCCATTTAGGGGGGTGGTGGTCAAGGTGCATCACACGACTGGCCTTAAGAAATACAGTATTTCCTCTGTCATTTGTTCCTTCAATGCTTTTAAACACCTACCGGGAGTCTGCTCTGCCTAAGTGCCCTGGGGAGCCAGAGTCAGGCTGGGCTCTGCCTTCAGGCAGCTGGCATCTCTCTGGGAGGACAAACTAGGGCCAGGGAGGCCAGAGTGTAAGTGCAAAGCGCTCTGGGAGGTTCAGATGGCACATGCCCCAAGGCACAGGCCCAGAGGGAGTGTGGGCACCTGGAGCGGGTACTCTCCTGCAAACGCTGTTGGTGAGAAGTCAGGAACCGTCATCTGTAGGATTCAGGTGGGGTGGGGGGCATGGGGGTGGGATACAGCGCTGTCTCCTCCACTTGGGCAGCGGGGCAGCTGCAGGCTGTGCTGGGGGTCAGGAGGTCCAGGTGGAAGCCTGGCTCTGGCTTCTCTAGGGCGGTAACATGTCTCTGGGCCCCGGGAATCTCCCCTGTGCCCCGAGGGCCTGTCTCCCTTTGCCGAGGCTCTTTTCCTGGGCGCAGTGGGGTGTGAGAGGGCACACAATCTTCCCAGTGCCGCTAGGCCAGGTGAGGACGTGTCCAGCCCCGGAGGTGTCCCTTTCCTCTTCCTGCCTGAGTCACCTTCCTTAGAAGCACAGTGACCCTGCTTACTCAGGGAGTCCACCCCCCCTCCCCAACGCGGCCCTGCCCTTCGCCGGGGGAGGGATCGTGGAGGAGCCCTGAGATGTGTCAGTGAGCAAGCACAGTCCCCCTCCCGCCCCCCAGGTAGGGCCTGGGTCTCCCCCTTGGGGTGGGGATGGGATGTTTCTTTTCCTTGAAAATGGGCTCCTGAACAGCTGTGAGGAGTGCTCCCTCCCAGAGGCCTTGTTGACAGTAACCTCGCTGCCCCCCAAGACCCTCAAAAGGCTCTGAGGGCCCCTCTGGATGTAGGGGATGGCGCATGGTGGGGCTGGTTTGTGGGGCTGCAGCTGCTGCCTCCCCATGTGTCTTCCTGGTGTCGGTGGTTCTAGCAGGGCCCCCGTCTGTGTTCTCAGACGTCAAGGTGCTTCCCCATAGGGCCCCTGGCCCAGGCCTTGCTGTGCCTGGGAGCGCGGGCAGGATGTGTGGGGCTCCTAGGGACTCATGGAGCGCAGGCCTCTGATGTCGGGGCTGGTTTTCCTGTCCGCCCGCCCGGGTGCTGACAGCAGGGCTCCCTCCCTGCCTCTTGCCAGGCCTCAGGGTCAGCTTCACAGACCAGGCGACTATGCTGTGCACAGGAGGAGGAGCTGCCACTGTGGGGGGTGGGGGGGGGGAAGGAGGTGGTGTGCAGGGGGAGAAGGGGCTCTGCTGGCCAGCACCAGGGGCTCTGGGCAGCCCCACCACTGGCCCCCACCTAGGGACCTCCTCCTAAATTCCAATTTAAACACGCACAATGGAAAAGGATTGCAAATAAACCCCGGACAAAGATAGTCCCAAGAAATTCCTAGGATGCCAGGCCCTTTGTGCACACAGACGTTTGCCAATCCGTGTAGATTAATAAAACAGATAAGTAGAAGCTAACCCAGTGGAAGGGGTTGGGCACTGAGGAAAGGGATAAGCACCCCAACGGTTCAGCCCCTCCATCCTCCTGCCCCTCACTCCCCCCCCAAAAGCTTCTATCCTGTGACCTAGATTCTCACCTCCTCCGGGGCATTGGGGAAGGCCGTCCTGGTGTTGGTGATGGGTTGCAGGGAAAAGTCCCTGAGGGACACCTGCCAGTCGGCTGTCATTGCCCGAATCCCTCCATTCACTGAGTTCCCTGTCCTACCAAACCCCGAGGAGGGAGCCAGCAGGACCGATTTCCCTGGGTCCGTCCGAAGGAGCCCATGTCCAGAGTCGCTAGGCAGCCCCAGAAAGAAAGGAGAGAAGTGTCAAGGGCGTGTCTGAGGTGTCGTTTTCGGGTGGGGTGGGTGGGTGGGGGGCATGGGGGTGGGATACAGCGCTGTCTCCTCCACTTGGGCAACGGGCCCGGCTGCAGGGGGTGCTGGGGGTCGGGAGGTCCGGGTGGAAGCCTGGCTCTGGCTTCTCTAGGGCGGTAACACTTCCCTGGGCCTCAGTCTTTTCACCTGTAATAGGGGGCCACACTTCCTGCAGCCTCGAAGACAGAACCTTCAGGTCTTGTGACAAGATGCCCCGAGTAAGGGATACTCTCAGCCCGGCCCCCAGGAGTCCCCTGGCCCAGGCTGACCCTCGGTGGGAGGCCCTGAGTGTCTTCCTCAGGGTTGGGGGCATCTTCACAGTCGTTCCTGAGCCTCTTCAGAAGGAGTGGCTCCTCGTGGAATGTCCCCCCGCACTGTGAGCTGTAGGCAGTGGACCAAGGCGGAGAGGAACTCCCTGTGGTCGCCTCACCTACCTCCCAGACACAAACACAAAAATGTCCCGAGGTGCCGAGGCACGCGCCACACCCTGGAAAATGTTTTCCGCAGAGCATTCCCTCAGCGTCCTGAGTCACCAGCCCCTTCTCTCCCGGCGCCCTGCGAACTGGTATTTGTCTTTTCCGTGGACATTCTCCCCAGGGACGGAAGTCAGAGTCATGGGTTCAAGTCCCTTTTCCATCACCAGTGGCATGCCCTGGGTCACGTGTGACTTGCTAAACTCTGTTTTGCTGTTGTTTATGGAATAAGGAAAATAGCATCAACCCTGTCAAGAGGCAGTGAGGCTTCAATGAGATAACACATGTGTGAAAGGATGGAAATTATCCGTGTGTGAATGTTCCTCTCCAGTTGCTCCCTGCTCCCTGCCTCTTGGAGCAAATTCGGGTTTGGCTTCCTTGGTGTCACTGCGCCCCTCAGCCTCTAAGGAGGGTGCTGATGGTCAGAATCATCCTTAGGCGAGTGGGATGCAGAATTAGGAGGAAAGAGAAGAAAAAGGATCAGGGGCGAGACTAAAAGGGGAGGGAGGTTTGAGAGCAGCAAGAATGTGTGAGCAAGGAGAGGGAGTGAAAGATTTAAGGAGCATCACTGTGATCTACAAATCCATTTGTTAGGGTTAAGGAACTCAAGTACACTGAGTTATTTTGAAATGACTATTTATTTTTTTATTATTTTTTATTTTTTTATTATTATTTTTTTAATATATTTTATTGATTTTTCACAGAGAGGGAGAGAGATAGAGAGCTAGAAACATCGATGAGAGAGAAACATCGATCAGCTGCCTCCCGCACATCCCCCACTGGGGATGTGCTCACAACCCAGGCACATGCCCCCGACTGGAATCAAACCCGGGACCTTTCAGTCCGCAGGCCGACGCTCTATCCACTGAGCCAAACTGGCTTCAGCTGAAATGACTATTTATTGGTTGCCATCTTGGATGATAGCTCTGGATCACTGGGTGATGACCTGGTAAGTGGCAGGTGCTTGGCACACAGTAGGCACCACGACTGGTGCTGTGTCTGCTCAATGATGGAGGGTGCTTGTGTGTTCGGCCTCCATATCAGACTGGGTGCGGGTGTGATCACATCGGCCTGGGAGCTACCAGAGGGCTGGGACTGTACTTTGCCTCCCCACCCCCACCCCCATTAGACTGGGGGCTCCTTGAGGACAGGCACTTTGCATTCTTCATTAGACCAGTGACTCCCCGTGTGGGCGGTGTGCTTCCACCCCTAGGCCCCAGGACAGGGTCCTGCTCACAGTGTGTGTCATCTCTCTAGTAGCCTGACTAATGGCCTGACCCTGTCTGGGTGGGAGGTGAAGGTGGAGGGAGGAAGCGGGGAGAGGTCAGGGCCCAAGCTGTTTTCTTCTGCCATGTGCTACCCAGGAAGCGAAAGGAAAGAGTAACAGAGAAAGCATCCTGCCCCAGCCCCAGAGCTAAACATTCATCCTTAAGAATGAAAAGCTCTTCTTCCCGCCCAGTGGGTTCCCATAAACCCAGGTGTGCTCTGTCTGGTCCTCCTCACTCTGTCTCATGGGGCGGGACCAAGGCTGAGCCAAGCCAAGGCCCTGTCTCGTGGAGCTGAACGTGTTTGCTCGCATTTGGCAAAGTGGCGGGGTTGGGGGCGGAGGTCATGATGACAACAGCTCAGAAACTCCTGCGAGAAAAGAACAAGGTGTTTACACCGCCGACAAGTTGGGATCTGTCTGTTTGGGTCACGGCTTGGTTTTTGTGTCTCAGCCTGAAAGTGGCTTCAGGCTTTCCACAATCTGGGTTGGTTTGCTGCAATTCGATTAGATGCCATCATTTCCTGCGTGCCTACTGTGTGCCAGCTACCGTGCTGGGTACCGGAGGGCCCCTGAGGAGCGAGATCAGGATGTTGCCTTTAAGGAATCCTTCTCGCCCAGAGGGACAGAGGTGTGCACAGCTCTCTCTGTTGCAGAGACTGGAGCTACCACAGATGTGTGAACAGGTGTCAGGGAGGCACAGAAGATAAGACAATGAATCTTCTGGAGGTTTGGAGAAGCCTTTTTTATAAAAATAATGTATTTTTATTGATTTCAGAGAGGAAGGTAGAGGGAGAGAGAGAGAAACATCAATGATGAGAATCATTGATCGCCGCCTCCTGCACGTCCCTACTGAGGATCGTCGAGCCTGCAACCTGCGTATGTGCCTGGACCAGGAATCGAACTGTGACCTCCTGGTTCATAGGTCAACGTTCAACCTCTGAGCCACACTGGCCAGGCTTAGAGAAACCTTTGTAAATGTGGGAATGTCTGATTTGAAACTTGAAGACCAAGCAGGCACTCAAGAAGTGGCTGAGTGCCCTAGCTGGTTTGGCTCAGTGGATAGAGCATCGGCCTGTGGACTGAAGGGTTCTGGGTTTGATTCTGGTCAAGGGCACATGCCTGGGTTGCAGGAGACAGCTGATCAATGATTCTCTCCCATCATTGATGTTTCTGAGTCTCTCTCCCTCTCCTTTCCTCTCTGAAATAAATAAAAAAATATTTTTAAAGAAAGAAAGAAAAGAAATGGCTGAGAGGTGAGGTGGAAATAGCATGAACAAAGTGGGGGCATGGTGAGTAGCTCAGTATGAAGTGGCGGGGGGCGGGGAAGAATAGTGATTAGCATTTATTGAGCACCTACTGATCACCTGGTTCTGTGCTAGGTGCTTTGCCCGCATAGTATCTCATTTAATCCCCTCAGTAATGTAAGGAGGTGGGTATTGGTGAAGAAACTAACATTTGGAGAGAACAGATGGCTCTGCACCAGCATCTGAACCAGGCTTGTCTGACTCCAAATTCCATGCTCTTTTTACTAGACCAGTGGTTTCCTGAATATATTCTATGAAACTTTTAGGACTCTGAGAAGGGGCTTTAGGGACACGTCTGATTTTAGCTTCGTATTTAAAATGTGTTTTAATCAACACACACGCTCAAACCTTGTTATGTAATAAAAAAAAGTTTTCCTTCCATCTCTGTGCATATTTCTGAATTTATTGTAAATGTGTCATTGATTAAAAAGACTGCACGGTCTGCTTGGGTTTAACCGTGGAAAATGGAGATAGAGCACACGCCCTTGCCTGCCGCCCTCCATCACAAGGCCAGTGGGACTTCTGTGCACCGTGGACGATTAAATGCACGGGGTTTTATCTCTTCTTTCTCTGGAAATGTCTTAGGAATAAATAATACACATATAAATCTTTGGGGGGAGGGGGTTGAGCCCTAGCCAGTTTTGCTAGAGCGTCAGCCAGTGGACTGAAAGGTCACGGGTTCGATTCTGGTCAAGGGCATGTTCCTCGGTTGCAGGTTTGATCTCCGGCCCTGGTCGGGGCTCATGTGGGAGGCAACCAATCAATGTCTCTCTCTCTCACATCGATGTTTCTCTCTCTCTCTGTCTCTTCCCCTCGCTTCCCCTCTCTCTAAGAATCAATGGAAAAAATATCCTTGGGTGAGGATTAACCAAAAAAAAGGGGGGCGGGGTTTGAGGGTAGGGCATCTGTGGACCAGAGGAATTTCAACAAGTTTTTGGAGGAGCTTGGGGTTTGAAGGAGGAGTGGTGACAGAGGAAGCAGGACAGAGGGAGTTGCAGTCTGTAATGCACAGGGCAGGGTCTGCAGCCAAGGCGGGCGCTGGTCTGCTCACAGCCGCTTGAGCCTTGGATATGCTGGGTGCAGTGGAGGGTGGGAAGGGAATATGGGGCTGGAAATGGGGGCTTAGTTGAAAGTCTACGAATGGAATCATAAACCTCCCTCACCCTTGTATACAGAGTGTTGAGATATGACCCTTTACCGCCCTTTCCCCCTAAAATGGAGGGTCTCTAAAGACATTAAACTGTCTAAACAAGAGTAGGGGCGCTGGGCTTTAAGGTGGCCTCCTAGACTATAAAACACGCTGCAGGCTGACATTTAGAAGTTCCAAAGCACAAAGATCAGCTCCGTCTGAAACAAAGCCTGCCATTCATCTCCTCTTATCTGTGTACACAAGGCCTCCAGAACACTTGTACTGCCTTATTCCGAAAGATGAATGGGCAACCATAAGCCAGAAGCTATTTGAGGAAACCTGAAATATGAGATAGAAAGACTGAGATAAACAAACGGAAAGTAAGACCCCTGAGGAAACAGGAACAGTTTATAGGTAAGAGAGAACTTCAAGGCACTGGATCTGTGAGACAAGGTTATGTAAAAGAAACAAGTAGAGAACAAAAAAGCCCCTGGCCATAAAAAATATAATGAAAACTCGGTGGACATGTTGGACGTTAAAGTAATCACCCAGAAAATAAAGCAAACTATGAAAGAAAGAAAATTTTATTAGAAAAAACATAAGAGATGACAGAAAATAAAACTACGATAGAGGTCCATTTTCAATTAATAAGTATTTTAGGAAAAAAGAGAGAAAGCAGGGGAGATAATTTTCAAATAAACAATTAAACAGAATTTCCCAGACCAAAAAGATTCGTCTTCAGACTAATAGAGCGCCTCAAGCCCCCAACATAAAGAAAACACAAAATATCCAGGGACATGAGAAGACATCTCCTAAAAGTTTCCAAAGAGAGAAAAAAAAAATCACCTATAAAATAATAAAAACCAGATTTCTTACCAGCAGTGCTGGATGCCAAAAGACAATGGAAAAATAGCTTCAAAATTCTGATGGAAAATGACTTTTAATTTAGAATTCAATACCCAGATGAACTGTTTGGTACTAGGCCAGATCAAAGACATTTGTAGATCCATAAGGACTCAGCAAGTTTACTTCTCACATATTCTTTTTTTGGGGAGTTATTTGAAGACGTGCTGCATAAAACAAGGAAGCAACCAAGACAGGGGAAAACATGGGATTTTTGTCAGCTTGTCCCTTAGCTTGGTGTGCAGTTTTACTAATGACTTTGTGTATTTCGGGTGTGTTTTTTCCTTTGTTAGGTTTAGGTACCAGGATTATGTTAGCTCTGTAAAATGAACAAAATGTTCTATGTTTTTATTATCTGAAAGTGTTTGCACAGGGAATAATCTCTTTCCTCAAGGTTCACCCAAAAGAATAAAACAAAACAAATCAACCCATTTAGATCTTTTTTTTTTTTTTTTTAAAAAGGCAAGCAATTCTTTGACAATATTTTCTGTGTTTTCTTTCATCATTGTTTTGTGACCTTGTGGCAGGTCATTCTGCTGCCCAACATTCATTCTTATTCTTCCTTTGTTTGAAATAATCCAATGTGCCAACTTAGAAATTACATTTCATAGGCTCTCTTGCAGCGGTGGAGGTGGGGGGCAAGTGTCACAGTTCTGGCCAACGAGGACACACACGTGTACTGAATGGAGTTTCCAGAAAAGGGACTTAGCTGTCCCTTTTCCCTTCCTCCTGCCCAGAATGTAACTAGGACGCCTAGAAGTGGAGGGGGGAAAAATCCTATGGGCATGAGGACAAAACCCACTTGCTAATGCTGGTGCAACAGAAAGCCAGAGGGAGCATTGGTCCTGGGTGGCATCAACCCAGCACTGCTTCCCTCTGCATTTCCTGTTGCGTAAGAAAAAATATGTCCCTTCTTAGTGTGATTACCAATTGTTTAATTTTCTGCCTTTCTTCCCCCCAGCAAATTCGCCTTCGATGACGCAACCTTTAACCTCAGAGCTGCTTGCTGGAGCAGAGGCTTTTCGATCCTGTGAGAAGGTGTTGAGCACATTGGAGGCCGTCATGAAGCTCTGAGTCCTCTCCCCCTCCTCCTATCATCAGCCCATGAAACAGGAACTTACACCCTCTTGGAAGCACTGGGGAGAAAGAAGTCCACTTTTTTTAAAAAAATATATTTTATTGATTTTTTACAGAGAGGAAGGGAGAGAGATAGAGAGTCAGAAACATCGATGAGAGAGAAACATCGATCAGCTGCCTCCTGCACATCTCCCACTGGGGATGTGCCCGCAACCCAGGTACATGCCCTTGACCGGAATCGAACCTGGGACCTTTCAGTCCGCAGGCCGATGCTCTATCCACTGAGCCAAAATTTGGCTCAGTCCACTTTTTGGCACCGCCTCCCTGGGTCCTCCCTGGGAGAGGAGGTACCGAGTGTGCACTGCCAAGCCCCCTCCTGGCTCTCTCTCTCTGGGACTGACCTGACCCATAGGCTCTCGCTGCTCCTGCCTCCTCTAGGCAGTGAACACAGGGCAGCCTTCAATCGTCCAGCTGCACTGCTGTGAGTGGGCGGGGGTGGGGGGTTGTGGAAGGGGTGGGGGATAGGGTGGGGGTCTAATCAAGGGAGAAGCAAAAGGAAGCCCGTTTGGGCCTTGGGTCTAGGCCACATCCTCCAATCCATCTGGACCAGCAATAAAGCTGACGTTTTAATCCCTCCTTGTCTCCGGTGACTATTTCTCAGTTGGATCAGAACTTGGAGAAGTGAGGGGTGTGATTAGCACCTGCAAACCCCAACATCTGCTGAATACGTAGCCCCCCATGGGAAAAGCCACTGTGAGAGAAAAACAGAGGTTTAAAGTTTGGGTGATTATTAGACAGTACTTCTCTGTACCTAACTGACTTTATGTCTTTTCATCTCACTATAAAATGCGGATCACGTTGTGTGTTTTTTTTCCTAGATAAGAGCCTGGATTGAGAGTGAGAAGGTTCTTCTAGGCTTCACTACCACTATTTCGCTCTGGGGCTTGAGTTTTCAGGACTTCAATCTTATCAGTTATAAAATGACTGGGTTAGACCATCTAGTCACTAGATGATGGAGAGAGGCCATCCCAAGCTTTGATAGTCTTTCAATCACTCCGCACGCTTGTACCACGTAGCTAGTACGTGTTGAGCCTGTGCCGGCGGCTGGTTATATAATATTGAACAAAACAAACATGACCTCACCAACCTGGAGTTCAGAGTCCAGTGGCCGAGAGGGACATCAGATAAACACATAAACAGATCTCTAATTACATTTCACTCTCTAGTTTAATAAAATGCTCATCGGTGAGCAGGAGGGTTGTGCGTAGCCTTCCTACTAGTCCTCGCTCACCCACACCGAGGGAAAGCCTCGCTGGTTGGTCCAACAGCCACACATGGTGGTGCCACTGAGTCAGAGCCACGTGCTCAGAGAGGCATAACAGGGAAGCTTTCAAAGGGCTGGCCTTTCGGATTGCAAACAGGTTAAACATAATAATAACACGCTTGCTATAAAGATTCGAGCACTGCAGAAAACAACACATTAAAAGGAAAATCTCTTTTCCTTTTCCCCTCCAAGCTCCCTTGGAAATAGAAACAATGGCTAGATGCCTGTCCTTTTAGCGGCCTGCATACTCAACTGTAGGTTCCAGGAGGGCGGGGATAGGACCTGCCCGGTTCATTGCAGTATCCCTCGTGGGAGCTCAGTAACCATTTGTGGACTGAATACATGAATAAGTAATAATCGCACATAAAGGCTCATAGGAAGTTTTTTTAAGATCAAAAAAGGAGATCATGTTTTTTTTTGTACCTTGCATATATATATATATATATATATATATATATATATATATATATTGATTTCAGGGAGGAAGGAAGAGGGAGAGAGAGATAAAAACATCAATGATGAGAGCAAATCATTGATCGGCTGCCTCCTGCATGCCCCCTATTGGGGATCAAGTCCATAACCCGGGCATGTGCCCTGACCTGGAATCGAACCCATGACCTCCTGGTTCATAGGTTGACACTCAACCACTGAGCCACACCAGCCAGGCTACGTTGCTTTTTTTTTTTTTTTTAACTTAAAAATCCAGCCCTAGCTAGATTGGCTCAGTAGATAGAGTGTCAGCCTGTGGACGGAAAGGTCCTAGGTTCAGTTCTGATCAAGGGCATGTACCTCGGTTGCAGGCTCCTCCCCAGCCTGGGCCCTGGTCAGGGCCCATGCAGGAGGCAACCAATCGATGTGTTTCTCTCACATCGATATTTTTCTCGGTCTTTCCCTCTCTTTTCCACTCTCTAAAAATCAATGGAAAAATATCCTCGAGTGAGGATTTAAAAAAAAAAATCCACAACAGACATCCTCCTATGTATCAATGTCTAATTTGTCCATTCTGCTTGTTTTAGGTTGGATTGTTCCCCCCACCCCCCCGCCCAAAAGATACGCTGCCGTCCTAACCCCTGGTCCCTGTGCCTGTGGCCTTATTTGGAGACAGGATCTTCGCAGATGCGATTGAGTTCGTGTCTGATTAGGGTGGGCCCTCATCCAACAGGACTGGTGTCTTTAAAAGAAGACAAGAGATGGCGACACAGGAGAATGCCACGTGAGGAGAGAGGCGGAGCCTGGCACCACGAGCCAAGGACCACCAAGGATTGGTGGGCAGCGCCGGAAGCTGGGAGAAGGCAAGGAAGGATTCTACCCAGAGTCTCAGAGGGAGCCTGGTCCCGGCTGACCTTCCAGCCTCCAGAATCGTGAGACAATGAATTTCTGTTGCTTTAGGCCCCCCAGTGTGTGGCATTCAGGACAGCCGCCCTAGGAAACAAATATATTCCCCTAAAAGGCTGTTCAGGTTGCTTCCAATGTCGAGCTGTTATAATAATGAAGTCTGAGCAGTGAGGCTGGGCCTGGCCGGTCCGGAAACCCCTGGGGACAATCATGGACCCAGCCGTGGTGCCTCAGCCTCCGCTCGTACCTTGGCAGGGCTGCCAGACAAAACACCAGACGCCCGTGTCATATTTGGGACATATCTAGTCTAAAAAAAAATCCTTTGTTGCTTAGTTGAAATTCAAATTTAACCAGGCCACCATGTTTTGATTTGCTAAATCTGGCAACCCTGACTCTCAGGTTTCCCAACTGTAATCCCAGACAGTGGGGTTGTGGGCCACCCGCCCTGTACCCGAAGGCGGGCAAACACCCTGGTTTCCTGCAGCAGCTCTGCGAGGTCTCTCCTCGTCCCGGGCCCCTGCCTCTCCCCTAGCACCTGACTGTTGTCAGTACCACCTAGATGCCCTGCAGTGCCCCTCCCCGGCCCCAGCCAAGCCAAACCTCTCCTGCCCACATCAGACGCGACGTGCTCATCCACTCCACCCCACTTTAAACTGGCCCTGCATGCCCATCTCCCTCCAGCCCGTCCTCCCCGTTAACCCGCCCTGGGCTTGGACAAGACAGATGTGGGCCCGGCCCTTTAGGGAACTAGCTAATCAGTTCCAGGTGTTCCGAGTGAGAAGGGAGAAGGAAGAGAGCTATGAGAGCCTGTGACAGCTGTGAGAAGGGTCTCCCAAACTTTGCTTAAAAAAATCGCCTGGGGGGAGGGGAGTTGGTGAAAATGTTATTTCTGGTCAGAATCAGAAATCTCCAGGGAGGGGACCTGACCTCGTCTGGAGGCGCAGGGAAGGCCTCTGCAGGGAGGTGATGTCCAAGCTGAGGCTGAAAGCTCAGGAGTTAGGGGAGGCTTTGGGAGGCTGGATACGGGCTTGAGATGACTACAGCCCCGGGCAATACCTTGATTTCAGCCTGAGAGACCCTGAAATACAGGAGCCAGGTCAGCTGCTGCAGCTGGATTCATGACCTGCAGGAACTGGGAGATAATAAACGTTGTTTTAAGGCACGTAAGTGTTAGGGTTGTCAGCAGCAATAGGGAACTAATACAAAATACAATTTGGAAAAGGCCAGGCATACTTGTCATTATCTAAATACACACTGACGGGCCAGATTATTGTGACCACCCCATCAGTACTTCGTTGGGTCACCTTTTGCCTTCACTACTGCGGCGATTCTTCTTGGCATTGACTCCACGCGATGTTGAAAGGTGATGCGAGGAATCTGACACCGTGCCTGATGAATAGCACTGTCCAGTTCTGTGAGATCTGATGGTTGTGGAACCAGCTGCCTGATGGCTCTTTTAACTTCGTCCCACAAATGCTCAATTGGATTGAGATCTGGTGATGGTGGGGGCCACCTAAGCAAGGTAAAGTCTCCCTCATGTTCTTGAAACCACTCCTGCACAATACGAGCACCGTGGCATGGCGCATTGTCTTGTTGGAAGAAGCCATCTCCATTGGGATACGCCATCAACATGATAGGATGAACTTGATCAGCAACGATACTTAGGTATGTTGTGCTATTCAGACGTTTATAATGATCTGGCCCTCTAGCAACTTCAGCGCGAAATTAGAGCTAATTTGCCTACAAACGTCAGGTGGTCATAATAATCTGGCCACTCGGTGTATATTCCTGTAAGTTGAAATCACGGCAGGCATACTAATTTTGAAGTCTTCTTTTGATCCCTTATCCATATGGGGAAGATATTGTACATCAGGGTCCATGCCTGTGTATGTGTCCGTCAGGGTCCATCAGAAAACGGAACCCACCCCAGCTGTCTTTACAGCATTTAATATGAAGAATTGTAGCACAGAGCAGGGTGAAAGGTGAAAACCACTGGTAGCCAATCGTCAAAATCCCTCTCAGAAAATCCTGTAGATCAGTAGGACCCGGAGCCTTGGAAACTCAAAAGCCATGAATTATTTCATTAGATATTGTTGTGATTGTTGCATTTAAGCTTTTCTCCCATTTCTTTGGGGGCAGTGGAGCTTCAGAGTCTATTTTGAACGTGAACAGAATCCCCCCCCAACTCTCTGATAAACACTCGTCGTTGAATTAGCTGGTTAGGTGGGAGTGCGATGGTGACACATCGTCTGAAAGCATTTCCCGGTTCCCATCAGGTCCTGCAGCTGTGGGTCGCCAGGCCTCTTGCCCATTGTGTTGATGTCTTCGTTTACTCGAGCACGTCCCTCGTCCCTCGTCTGGTTCCCAGTGCTTGACCTTTAAAGAAAGACTTCAGTGCATTCATCTGTGCAGATAACAGTTGGCTTCCGTTGGAATTATTTCCTTGGAATAAGTTCCCAGGAACGAAATGATTGGGTCAAAGGAAGAGGAGCAGCTTTATGGGTGTTGCTGGGAATGGCTTTATTGCTTCCAAAGGAGCAAAGCCAACTCAATAGCAACAATTTAGGGCACCTGAGGGGGCAGCTTCAGGGCAACCAGTTATTTACCCTTAGGAAATCAGCTTCGAGGCCCTTCCAAAACGTCCCAAAAGGGCTCGGAGATGAGGGGAGTGGGGTCCAGCCTGGAGTCTTGGGCTGAGAAGTGGGAGGTCTGAAGGTCTAATGCCAAGGTCACGGAGCGAGCAGCGAGCAGCGAGCAGCATCAACTATGGACCGCCGGTCCTGAGTTCCGATTCTGGCCTTGTTACTTAGTCCTTCTGAGGCATTTGTTCGGTCATCTAGAAAACAGGAACTATAGAAACATGGAACCTCGCAGAGGTGAGATGAAGATTAAATGAGTGATCACATGGTAAGTGATTCTATCGGCCCGTGGACAGCACTTGGTAAACCCTGAATAAGCATTAGAGCGAGTGTTCACGGCCATTCCCTCATTTAGCGCCTGAGTCTCGGTTTCCACCTCTCAGTCCTGTTTTGCCAGCGGCCGACCATCTCTTCCTCTGTGTCCCTGCACAGCCCTCCACCCAGGTGCCTCAGTTTCCCCTGTGGACCCTTTGTCTCTCTGACACCAAAGAGGTGGTAATCTCGGCTTTGAGACACCGAGTCAGATGGTCTGTGGATGCCCCCTTGTGGACAACCTGCCTTCTTTTGTTCTCCCCCAGCTACAGGGGAAAACCAGCTTTGCACTTGGGAGGGGCCAGGTGTGTGTGTGTGTGTGTGTGTTGGGGATGGGGGAGGCTTCTGTTTCTGCAGATTAAACAGGAAATAGCACGTTCTGGCATCCTCCTCACTCCCTGGTCTATGTGTCTCTAAACATTTGTACACGTACATGGTTGGGTGCTGATGTGCTGGTTTGCGGGTCTACATGTGTGCATACATGTGAGGCCACTTTTCTTGTCACAGGGGCGTCATGCGGCTCCGCTGAGACTCTATGTTTTGAGAAATGGAAGCAGCGTGTGCTGTGAGGCTCTTGTTATGTGTAGTAGCATGTATGATCATCATGCTGTACTCAGCTCCTCCAGTCACTCATTTGAATATTCAGTCCCACACATTTTAATTGAGTGCCTGCTCTGTGCTCTGTGTCCTGAGGTCTGGAGAGGCAAGAGTGAGAAAGACAGAGTCTGTTCCCTGCCCTCCCCCAGTCCAGTGGGCAAGAGAGACAAGCGAGGGAACCACCGCAGGACAGGGAGTGGTGAGGATGCCGAGGAAGGCTGCCTGGAGGAGGTGGCCCCGGAGCTGAGCCATGAACCGGTGGGTGCTCTGGCCGCTTCCGGCTTTGAGGCAGAGGGGTTGGGGCAAAGAGCCCTGGTGGGGTTTGGAACAATACTTTTAACCCCCAACTCCCTGAGCAGGTCCCTTTCTTTGGATCTGTTTCCTACCGGCTTAAACCAGAAGGGCTGGCCATGATGCTTAGGGTTTCTACGGACTTTGATGTTTTCTGATCTTTTCTTTCCTTGGCCCGAGGCATTCTCTTTCCTTCCACTCTTCGTCATACTCCACCCCCTTCCCTGAAGAAATGAAAACCAGACGGAGTGTTGGAAAGCATAACAACACTCATGTACTCATGTAGGATGTGAGCGTGCCTGTGGACACGCACACAGGCACGCACACACGCGGTCCTCCATCCCCACCCCTGTCCTGCTCGAAACCCCCAGCGGCCTCCCAGGTCGGAGGTGGCCTGACAAAGGAGGAGTGGGAGGAAGGGGACCTCTCAGCAGACCAAGATGCTTCCACGCTTGGCTGCTTGGGCAGGTTGCTTAGCTTCCCAGCTGGGTACCCACCTGGCGGGGCTTGTATGATGGTCAGAGGTGCTTATGCGAAGTGCTCCCCACTCTCTGTGGCACGTAGTGGGCTTTCAGAAAATGGGAGCTAAAAGCAATTGCATGAAAAAATGTCTGGTGTGAGTCGGACACTTGTCTCTGCAGGGGGGAAGGTGTTGACTGGAACTCAGACCTTCCTGGTGACAATAATCCAGGGGAGGATGTCAGACATGCACCCAACGCGCTCCAGCTGGCTGTGCACTCTGGTTTCAGTTAGAATGCAGCTTATGCCCGGCCACCGTGGCTCAGGGGTTGAGCATCAAGCTATGAACTAGGAGGTGACGGTTCAATTCCCGGCCAAGGCACATGTGAGGGTTGTGGCTCCATCCCCAGTATGGGGTGTGCAGGAGACAGCTTATCAATGATTCTCTCTCATCACTGACATTTCTATCTCTCTCTCCCTCTCCTTTCCTCTCGGAAACCGATAAAAACATATTTTAAAAAAGAATGCAGCTTATTAACTGGTTAACTTCGGCCAAGTCACTTAACCTTTCTAAGCCTCAGATTCTCATCTATGAAATGGGGACTTGACAGTGCTCCCATGTACCATTGCTGCGAGGATTCACTGCGATAACGAATGTAAAAGCATGTAGTGTAGTTCCTGGCATATAAGAAGTGCTCAGTAAATCGGCAGTTACTTGTATTGGTCAGCGTAGGCTAACGGGTGTAACAAATAGGCCCAAGAATGAGCAATGGCTTAGAGATGATAGAAGGTTGTTTCTTGTTCCTGTCATGGTCTCAGGAAATACCAGTGGGGCTCATTCAGAGACCAGGTTGCTGACAGCTGTGCCATCCTCAACATGTGGCTTCCAAGGCCATTTTGGAATGTCAAGATAAGGGGTGGGAATTTGGAGTCATGCGTGGCCTTTCTGCAATGGGGTCCAGGGGAATGTGTAGTCATGGAGATAAAGGAGTGAGAGACGGGGGAGGAGGAGGCTAGGAAAGAGAAAGAGAAGGGTGTGTGTGGGGCAAGTCTGGGGTTCGTGGAGGAGGGAATAAGAAACAGAAAGGGGGAAGGAAGGAGTCTTTGATGGACCCCTTCTCCATCCTTCTCCCAGGAGCCCTCAGCTCCCCCATTTGTCACCTGGAAGCCTGGTTTCCCAGAGGTCTGCCCACTCAGGGCCCCAGCCCTCCACACCCTTGTGCAGGGACAGGCTTAATCGCCTCTTTCTGCTTCGTTTTCCTTCCAGGAAGGAAGTGGCTCCAGATGCTGTGGGCGGGACATTCCTTGGCTGTGCTCACTGTTCCCAGATTTCTCATGATTCCGTGACAGAGCTGGCACCTCTAGCCAGCCTCAGAGAGGGGCAGAGCCTTGCTTAAGAACACCCCGCACCCCAGGAAACCTGACTCTCGTTTTTAAGCCACCACAGCCCTCTAGGTGTAAGCTCTGTCTCCAGAGAGATGCTGTGACAATTCAATTCTACCCACATTTGCTAGGCACCTGTCTGCACCCCGGGGCTGGGGCTGGGGCTGGGGCTGGACCAGGACTCTGCACCCAGGAGTTCACAGTGGCCTGGGGCGATGAGATAAGCTTCCCAGGACTATAAACTCCCCCCCCACCCCCCCCCCCCCGTGAAGGAGGAACTAAAGGAAGGAAAGTTCACCACTGCAATGTGGCTTGGGTGGCACCTGTAATGGTTCACGAGGGACACATGGAATCTGACAGGTGGTGACGGCTGGGACAGGACTGCAGGGGGGAACAAAGAGCATGTGCACAGGTGGCGAGAAAGGGAAGAGCAGGCTTCCCTGGGGGAACACAGACCAGTCCAGTTCGGCTGAAACAAAAGGAAGGATGGGAAGTCATGGGGCACTGAGGCCGGGTGAGGACTTGGGATTAGAGAGGGGGACGGCTTGCATGGGGAGTGAGCGTTTAGAGGGGCAGGCAATGCGGAGCCTGGTGAGGTTTCTGAGCAGAGGAGGGGTGAGAGGGTAACTGGTGGGCTGCTGTTTATGTGGGACACACTGCCCTTGCCCTGTAGTGAGATCCCCCAGCCCTCGGGAGTCAGGCCCGAGTGGCACTGACTACGTTCCAGGGGCCAGGAGATTTGGGAGCAGGAGACACAGCTTCTGGTCTCAAGAACCCAGGCAGGCTCACTCTTAGGGGGCTGTGGTCCTGGAGGAAGACCCAGGGAGGCCCGGGCTGGCTCTGTCCCCATAAGAGATGTCCAAACCTGTGCGAGTTTTGGTGAGTTTATTTGAGCCAGCCTGGTGACAACGGCCAGGAAGCAAGCTCTCCATGGGCCGAGAACATGCTTCAGAGAATGACAGTTTTGCACCTTATCTTATACATTCCGATGAGGCGGAAGGGGGTTACATGAAATGCACTGGTGCTGGAGTAGGGAGGCGGGAGAGAGCCAAGGGGGAAATCTCCGAGACTGGATGAAAAGTAAAACGCATAGACACGCACTTCTTTTACATCTGTGGGTACCGGATTGTTCACGGCTGACAGTTAACGTGGTAACAATAGCAATGAAGGGACTTGCAGTCTCTGCTCTGGTTTGGCGGTTGTGCTTTGAGGGGGTCTGGGAAAAAGGAGATGAACTTTGACATTCCAAAGGCATGTTGTTGTCGGTGTAAAAAGAGAACAGCAGACGGGCTCGGTTAAGGTAAAGGCTGACCTTTGTTAGAGAAAAATGCCAGCCTGCGTGAGGATTACCCGCCACGAATGGCTTTTAGTTACCAGTTTCAGTTTCAGACCATCCTGTGTGGTTACGTTCGGTCTCTGAGTTTGGGAGGCTGCCCTGTAGGGTGTGTGTGGCCCTATTTCATATCCCCCCCCCCCCCCCCCGCTGTGGGACTTGGGGTCACCTTGGTAAACTCCTCTGGGCCTCAGTCTCCTCAAAGTGACATGGGATCAGAGCACCGAGCGCTCATAGCAGAATGAGATAACCACCCTGGCTATCTTATCACTTTGTTCAATACGTATTCGTTTCCTAACTATTGGGGTCAGGCAGGGGTCAGGGGAGGGGCAGAGGATCAGATATTCGTTGCTGCTGACAGCTCAGCCTGAAGAGGCCACGCCTGTCCTTTTCAGTCAGGGGCACCGGTTAGGGGCTCCTTGACCTGCCTCCCTGCTTCTCTGGCAGGAGAGAGAGTGGGGAAGAGCCTTCAGGATGGAGGATCATTTTGTCAGTTTTTGTCCAAAGTCCATGATGAGCGGCGTGTTTGAGCCACCCACCTCCTTCCTCTGTCTCCGCTCTAGACCTGGCAGGGAGTGGGAGAAATGGACAGTTCGTGGTTGAAATCCTAGCTCCACTTCTTAGCAGCTAGTGACCTTGTGCATGTTAGTAACCTCTTCCGGCCTCAGGTTTCTTGACTGTAAAATGGGAATAATAATAGCACCAACTTAGAGAGTTGTGAGAACGGAATGAGCCACTGGTTACACAGATTGCACAGTCGCCCACGCATATTAGGTGCCTCTTAAATGTCAGTTTCCCTCCTCCCTCCCTCCCTCCCTTCCCTTCCTCCTTCCTTCTCTCTTACCTACCTACTTTCATGGAGAATATTATGACTGCCTTACCAGCAGAGCTCTGAGTGGGAGACCCATGGGTAGGTTGAGGCAGACCCCCTCTTCATGGAACCCCTCTGAAATCCCAGGTCAGGAGACGAGAAAACAGGAAACTGGTTATTTCACCCCCAGGCACAGGACTCTGGGATGCAGGCTGCTCCAGCATCCCTTACCCTGGTGAGGCTGGGGGAGGCTGGGGCAGCAGGAGTGGCTAGCCTCAGAGGGCAGGAGGGGAGGGGAACTAGCTGGATCTGAGCTTTCTCCTTCCTGAGACCAGCTTCTCCTGTCAAAATAGCTCCATCCAGATGTCCCATCCCTCTCTCTGCCAGCCACTGAGAAAGACCCACTAACTAATTCACACTAGGATGCTAATAGCAATGAATGAATCAACCATATTCACACCCTAGGGGTGTTGATAGCTTTGAATGGCTTTCCAGTTCAGCCAAGCTGCCTTCTTCACCAACACAGTTCCCCTCCCTGAAGCCAGCTGGGGCTCAGCTGCAGTGCTGGTTGCCCATGGGGAGTGAGGCCCAGGTGTTGGCTGTAGTGGGGGCTGGAGAGCCAACCAAGGGGCTCCGGATCAGGGCTAACGGGGGGGGGGGGGGGGGGGGGGGCGCGTTGTCACAAGCCTAGGCGCAGGGGCAGGCAGAACTGGAGCACTGGGTCACCTCTGACCGCCAGCTGTTAGAGAGTGGATGAGAGAGAGTAGGGCGGGCCTGAGACCTTGCGCCTGGCCCACTGCCCACCTCTGCCCCTTGCTTCAGGAAGGGCAAAGCCTGGAAGGTGGAGAGGAGTGGGGGAGAGGCAGGCTAGGGCAGGGAGCTTCTCCATGCCCAGGAGGGGGCTGTTGCCTCCTCCCATCTTTAACACAGGCAACCTAGGACGCTCCAAGGTAATGATCGCCAAATGCCAAACTCACCGGACCCTTTTGTCTGGGGGAGGAAGGCAGTGGTGACGAGGTGGCTGGCTGTACGCTCTCTTGGGCAGCGCTGTGGGCAGAACATATCTGCTAGGAGGCCTAGGCCTGGGCTGAGGAGTCAACTAGGGGTCTTGTCAAAATGCAGGTTCTGATCCCGCAGGTCTAGGCCCAAGCGTCTGCCATTCTTACAACTCCCGGTGCTGCTGGTGCCGTTGGTTGAGGACCCCGCTCGAGTGGCGAGGTGGTGAGTGGGAGTGCGGGCCAGGGACTCTCCAGGCCCCAGGCATGTCCCTAAGGAGCTGGCCTGGGACCTCTGCTGTCCCTTCTGGGGTGGCCCCAGTGCTGAGCTCATCCACTCAGCCACCCCTGTGGGTGCTGCCCCAGGTGGTCAGAGGAAGGCACGCCCTTGGACAGTGACGGAGAAGAAGAGCAGTTACCCCTCATGGAGAACTCGCCATGAGGCCTATACGCGGCAGAGTCAGGCTGCGAGGTATTTCTGAGGCCGGTGGGAACCTGGGTTTGGAGGAAGTGCAGGGATGGGAGACCTTCGTTTATCTGGCAAACATTTCCACCCAGGACTCTCAGGCGATTTGGGGAGTTGAGGCTCTCATTGATCCCATTGTGGGGGCTCAGCACAGCGCGAGAGCTGAGTGATCGTGGGGTACACGGTCCCACCCTGCCTGAGCTGACAGCCCAGGCGGGAAAGCAGACAGCTCAGAGACGCAGATCAGGGTAGAGGCGCTGTCCCCAGCAGGGGAGCCCTGCCCAGCCACAGGCAAACACTGAGCTTTGTACCCCAGGAAGCTCCTGGCACAGAAGCTTCAGCCTCCCCCGTTACCCCCCTCCCTCAGGGCTGGGTTCCTGTCAAGGAAACAGAGAAAGTTTCCACTGCACGGTTGCATGTGTGTGTGTGTATGTGTGTGTGTGTGTGCGCGTATATGCGCGCATTCAAGTAGACGTGCCCCATTATCTTTTCCTTTATGCAGAAAATCAGGTCAGTGGTTTGACTGTTGTTGCTAACCGCACAGTGCCATGGGGAGGTGGCCGAGCTGCCGTGGCCTCCAACTGCTCCCGGCCAAGGGCAGGGGGGTGAGGGCAGGGTCTGTGGCCACCAGGCCTCCACGGTTTGGCTCCCAGGCCTCTGGGTCCGCAGACAGCAGTGGCCATGGCTGCCCATCGGGGGAGAGCCACGCCCTGTTTCCCTCTTCAGCATTCCTCTCCCTTCCTTGGCCTGAAGCCTCCCGGGTGGATGCCGTTGAGTAATCGGGGAACTGGGTCCGAGGAAAGGCAGCTGCCCGCCTTGTGGCTGGGGCTCCGCGTGGAGAGCTCTGGGGTTAAACTCGGGGTGGAGTGAAACTCTCCGCACAGATAATAATAACAACAACAACAAGGGCTCCAGCTGCTGAGCACTTTCACACCAGTTTCCTCCCCTCGCCCACGGCCCCTTGGAAGAGCAGAGAGTGGGCGTTCGCGCTGCCGCCGCCGCCGGTGTTGAGGTGTTCGGAGAGAGAGTGAGGTCAGGAACCTAGTTCAAAGGCATCCAAACTCCAGCCCTAGCCTCATGCTCCCCCTCTGGGGCCCTGGGACCCCAGGGGCTGAAGAGGGAACTTTCCTTATGGCCTGGCAGGTGGCAAGAGGCCGAGGCTGCAGCCACAGGGGCCAGGAATCCAGCACCTTGGCTGGGTCCTTTGGCTCTGAGCCTCCTGCAGGCTGTATCACCTCTGGGATGGAGGTGATGGTGGGGGGGGGGGGAAGAGACCCTCCTCCCAGCCTCTAATGAATGGGATGGGGACAGAGAGCAGGGCATCTTCTAGGAAGGGCAGCCCCTCCACCCTCTTCTCATCCTGGCTTTTAAGTTCACCACTGCTTTTTCTTGTAGTTCCCACCCCCCCCCCACCCCCTCCTCCACGCCCCCCACCCCCAACACACACACATTCCCAAGCCCTTCTCCATCAGCTTTTGCTTCCCTGGCTCAGACAATAGAGGCTGATGTTCCAACTGCTGAGAGCACAGCCTCCCCTCCCCCTGCAGCCAGAAATCATCTGTTACGGATCGCTGGGGCCCAGGCTGCCAGACTCAGACCTTTCTTCTCCCTCCCACTTCTTACTGGAAATGAGCCCCTGTCAATCCCCCACTTCTTTCCCCGCCCGCCCCACACCTCCCTCCAGGACGGTCAGACTCTACTCCGGCTCCACCCCTCTGGTGGGCACCACTGTGCAGTGGGGCAGTGGGGGGTGGGGGGTTGGGGGGGGACTGGTGCCCACAGCCTCTGGAGGCCCTTTTGGGAGGGGAGCCTTGTTGTGGCCTCTCGGGGTCAGCTCAGCGAGCAGCCTGGGAGGAGCAGCTGGCCCGAAGGTTATGAGGCTGGATGCTGACATTGCACAGGCTGTGCTGGAAATTACAGAGCGCCTTGGAGGGAAAACAAACTGGGGTTTCATTTCCTATGGAAACAGCATATTTGCAGAGGAGTCCACGTCAGAGCTGGACCCTGCGCCTGGGGAGGGGGCAGACATCGGAGGACAAGGTCATCTGTTTACCGTCTGAGGCGCTTCCAGGACAGCACGCCTGTCTGAAAGGGCACCCTTACTTTTAGCCTTGACTCAGTTCTTCCCAGAGAGGGGCCCAGCCGCCTGGGCATGCCTGCCATGCAGGACTTTTTGGGTAGATTTTAAACTATGAGTCAAAGGTGTGGGAAGACCCCAGATTCGCCATTCAAGCCTTGCTTGCACAGATGTTTTTCTGACCTGCTCTGTGCCAGGCACTGGGCTAGGCCAGCCAATCAGGGGTTGGTCTGTACCTACTAAGCTTGGCGGCTAACGTTTCCTTTCCTGGAAGGAGTGTGCTCAGAAAGGGCGCAGTGAGGACCGTCTGGGGACCGCCTGGCACAGGTGCAGCAATGCCACTCCCTCGCTCTGCAACCACAGCCAGTGGCTTCTGTTCTCCCGTGTCAGGGAGCTCATTCTTACTCCTGGGGGAGAGTCAGCCCCGAAACGGTCAAGGCAGGTACCTATGGGAGCGGGGATGGCTCCAGTCATGGTCACGGGGAGGATGTCTCCCCGAAGACGTTGTCTATGCTGGAGGCCTTTTGGTCTGGTCACCACCAAGATGAGGCCCTTGCTCTATGCTAATTTCCCACTTGGGTATCATCGATCGAGCCAATAAAAATCGAGTTTTTCTTCTCACATCACTTTACTGTTACAAGGAGCTCCCGCATCCACCATTTTATTTAATGTCATTCCCCCAGCAGCTCTAAGAAAGCCCATCTTCAGATGGGGAAACTGAGGCCAGGGAAGGTAGGGCACCGGTCAAGGTCACACAGACGGGACATAAGTGACGTTGGTATGGGAATTGGGTGCCGGATTCCTTGCTTCACCCCCTCCTCCCAGTCAAGGGGCGCCTGGTGACCAGATCTCCCACCCTGGCTGGCCTCGAACCCGCCTGGGGAATGGGAACCAGCTGTGCCCCGGGGAGATGAGGCCGGTGGGGGAAGGAGGGCGCTACATCTGGCCTCATATCAGAAATAGGGGCTGCGTGTCAGAGATATCACAGCCCCAACTCTTGCCCAAGTCATTTTGCCCTTCAGTGCCTCACTTTCCATCTCAATAAATCCAGGAAGTGTCTGGACCCGAGCGATCGATGCCCGCGTAAGAATTCCAATAAAATCAAGGTTCTTATTGTTTTTAAAAATATTTTTTTATTGATTTTATAAAGGAAGGGAGAGGTAGAGAGAAAGATAGAAACATCAATGATGAGACCTGCCTCCTGCACGCCCCACACTGGGGATTCAGCCTGCAACCCAGGCATGTGCTCTGACCGGGAATCGAACTGTGATTTCCTGGTTCATAGGTTGACATTCGACCCCTGAGCCATGACAGCCGGGCGAAATCAAGGTTCTTGTTGGTCCCACTGAAGGTGGCTGTTCCTTCTCCATGTGGGCTGTCACGGGGACTGGGCACCCCTTAGAGCTGATTTGTTTCCTGATTAACTCTTTCGTAGCCCCTAACAGATTACTGGGCCCCCAGGGGAGGCGCAGAGTCTGGAACAGTTATAAACAGGGAAGATTAGGATGGGGGGAGGAAAGGTGAGGAGGAGGAAGAGTTTCCAGGCCTCGGGGCCCTGCTTGGCCTGAGGAGGGTGCGGTGGGAACACAGCGGGGGCTGATGGGGTGGTGGGCGAAAGGCTGTGTCCACTGTCATGAGCACATCTGGCTGGGAAGGGAGGGGAGCAGAAGAGAAATAAACACGTCTGAACATCTGCTGCTAATGAGGGGTCTGGAATTTCTGGACCAAGGATCAGATTGCAAGGCCTGACAAGGAGACAAGATGTTTAACAGAATCCAGGGGCTCAGCTGCAGCCTCCATGCACACCTCCCAGCCCTGCCCTGTGCACATGGCCTCCATGCACCCCTCCCAGCCCTGCCCTGTGCACATGGCATCCATGCACACCTCCCAGCCCTGCCCTGTGCACATGGCATCCATGCACACCTCCCAGCCCTGCCCTGTGCACATGGCATCCATGCACACCTCCCAGCCCTGCCCTGTGCACATGGCATCCATGCACACCTCCCAGCCCTGCCCTGTGCACATGGCATCCATGCACACCTCCCAGCCAGGGCCCCAGAGCTTTGTTCTGTAGCCCCCTGAAGTTAAGTCAATTGAACGGCGCCAATGGGCAGTGGGCGAGCTTCAGGTGTCGAAGTGTTACTGGTGGGTGTCCACAGCCCCCGGGTCATGTGTGCGTGCTACACTGGGAGTGCATGTGGGACGAGGGGAATATTGCCAGACGTAGGGAGGTATGTGCACGTATTTGTGCTTGTGTGTCTGTGTGCAGTGTATGCACTCCTGTTTATAAATGTGTGCTTCTTAAGCATGTTGTGAATGTATGTGCTTGTGAATGTACAGCAGCAGGACTGGCTGCAGGACTTGCATGGCCCAGTGCAAAATGTAAATGCGGGGCCTCTTGCTCAAACATTAAGAGTTTTGAGGCAGAGACAGCCAAGCATTAAATCCAGGGAGGGCCCTTCCGAGTGCAGGAGCCCGTGTGACCGTGTGACCGTGCAGGTCTCAGGCCCGTGAAGCCAGTCGTATATGTGAGTGTGTTCTGAACCCTTTCTCACGGCCCCCAGGCCAGGCCCTCAGCAGCTGCAGGTGCCTGTCAAAGGAAAGGTGTGCCCTGTGCTTTATTTTTGGCGCCTCTGCTGCCTGCTCCCAGAGTGCCCTGGGTTTCTTTTGTTTTACTGCCTTTGTTGGAAAGGGTGACAAACACTTCCCTCCCCCTGCTGCCATCGTGGCCCCACCAGAAACCACAGCAGGGGGTGGGGCAGCTTCCTCAGCCCCTCACCCACTCACTCATCCTGCACCTCTTCCAGGCATCAACGCGGAGCCCTGCCCGCTGACCCCACCCAGGCAAGGTACCTGCAGCACATCAAAGCTGGAAGGGATGAACCCATTGGGTCCAGCTTCCTCATTTCACAGCTATGCAGATGGAGGCCCAGAGAGAGAACGTGACCCGCCCGTGATGCCCAGGGAGTCTAGGGCAGAGCCAGGGCCCCTGCCTCCCAGAGTGTGCAGCCCTGCAGGCGGCCTGTGGAGGGGCCTGGGTGAGGGGCAGGGCCTGGAGGGGAGAAGGGGAGACTAAGCTCTCAGAAAAGTCTTGGTTGCTGCCCGGCCGTGGGGTCCCATCCCTCTGGCAGGTCAGACTCTATCTTTGTTATTTGAATCTCCCCCCTCCCAGGTCAGAGCTCTCCATCCAGTAGATTTTGAAAAGCGTTGGCTGGCACATCTTGAGAAAATTGGCATAGTGCCCGTCACAAAGTAAGGGCTCCATATCCACGTTTGGTAGTGAATAAACAACTCTTTAGCTGGCCCGTGGAGTGGAGTGGAGTGGAGTGGAGTAGAGTGGTAAGAGTGTGAGCTTTAGAGGCCAGCTAGAACTAGTCAGAATCACGTGGTACTTTACCATGTAATAGCTGTGTGATTTTGGCAAAGTTGCTTAACCTCTCTGAGCCTCAACTTCCTTATTGGTAAAATGGAACTCTGGGTGAGGGTGGGGGTTGTTGTGAGGATTCAATAAGATATGATACTTACTAGAGTGTGAAGTGCATGATAACGTCCGAATAAACTTGTAGTTATTCTTGCGGGCTGTGTTAGCTCAGGTAAGTCTCATACACCTCCGCTTCTGCACCTGTTGGCCCTGGCACATTACAGGCACTCATGTGAGCCCAGCCCCCTCCTAAGCTAGGCCCCCTCCCCTTCCTCAAGGCCTCTTCCACCCCAGGCCTCTTCCACCCCAGGCTCTGGGATTTCTGCAGTCCCTTCTGTGACACCCCCAGCCCCGCTGTCACCTACGCTCTGTCCGACTCGCCCAGCATGAGCACTCACAGGCTCTTGTCAGTCCATGCTCTCCTCATGTTTGGCGGTTCGGGAGCCTAGACAAGGGTAGGGTTACTGAAAGGAGGCTGGGGGCAGAGCAGGTTAGTTCTTGGACAAAAATCCAAGTTCTGCCTTTGACCAAGGATTGAAGAATCCAGGTGCGTCTAGGCCCTACTCTTGTTCTGAAGATAAAGATGAAGGTGGAGGGTGTCTCCGCGAACCACCCAGGTTCAGAGCGTCCCCTCGTCCTCCTTGCTCTTCTTTCCCTGGACCCCCTAGTCCAGAGGTTGCCCTCAGCATCCCTCGGGCAGCTGGACGTCCCTGAGATGGCGGTGGGAGGAGAAGGTAGGTGGTGGAAAGAGATGTTAGTGCAGGCAAGAGGGCAGTGAGGGAGGAAGCCCAGGTGACTGACTCCTGGCTCCTGGCTTGACCACAGGCCTCCAGCCACTCCATGGAAACAACCCCCTCCGCCCCGGGCCTGGGAAGAACGCACCCCTGGGCCTTTGCACGTGATCACGTGCCTGCTCCAGTCACTGGAGTGCAGTTTGCATAAACAAGATGCATGTGCCTGCATTTCCAGGCCTCTTTTTAAACATTGGAAAAAGGTTTGGGGGGGCATTTCATCGGCAGCATCTGCCGAACTGCACGTCAGCTATTTACTTAGAACAAATATAAACTGTTCCGGCCGAAGCAAGCTCTGACACAGGCACGAGAAGACGCAAGTCCTGTTTCCTCACCGGCCTCCTTGCCAGGACCCAGGGCGCAGAGGTCTGACCTCGGGACCTATTGCGCCATCAGGGAGCGGAGCTGGTCAGAGCCGGGCAAAGCCTGACCCCCGCCCTGAGCCACGCTCCTGCGTGTGGGAGATGTTTATTTACAGAGGGATGGGAACGCGGAGGCCAGACTTTGTAGCGGTCACTGTGACACATGGAACAGCCCAGCAAGTGAATTCCTTGGGGTTAATGAACAATAGATAAAAATAAGGTTATGGTTGTTCTCAAAATAAACGTGGGAGGGACTGACAGCAGCAGAGCAGTCTGAATCGGGCTGCGTGCTCACACGCAGAGGAGCTGTGGGAACATTCACGTCCCCTCATTTCTTCTTCTTTTTTTAAAAATATACTTTATTGATTTTTTACAGAGAGGAAGGGAGGGGGATAGAGAGTTAGAAACATCGATGAGAGAGAAACATCGATCAGCTGCCTCCTGCACACTCCCTACTGGGGATGTGCCTGCAACCAAGGTACATGCCCTTGACCGGAATCGAACCGGGGACCCTTCAGTCCGCAGGCCGACGCTCTATCCACTGAGCCAAACCGGTCAGGGCCATTTCTGATTTCCGACGGGATCGGTTGCCTTGCGTTAGTCTAGGGCTGCCCTGGCTGGCGAGCTGGGGGCTGCGGATCCCAGGTCTGGGTCTCTTTCTGGGCCCAAGACAGACAGTGCAGGGGTAGCGGTGGGGTTATGGGTAATGAGGCTGCGCCTGCCTGCTGCACCTCTGGGACATCTGTTCCCAGAGGTGAGGACTGGGCGGGCTGACAGGGTCGACCTTTTGAGTTGGAGGAGAGGCCTCACCCCCTTTCCCTCCCCTCCTGGGGTTTTTCTAGGAGCTCAGATGAGGGAAACCGAGCCCCTTCTCCGCAAAGAAGGCCCCGGGCCCACCTGTCTCTGAGACTAATACAGCCCCTCTCTCCGCCCGGGACTGGGGGCCCTGGAAGCTGTGTGTGTGCTTGTAGGTGAGGGCATCTTTCCTAGAATACTCTCTACGTCCAGCCCCACCTTGTAGTCCCTAGAAACCAGCCCTGCCTCACTTTCCCCTGCCTTCTGCTCCCCACTCATATTTGCTCCCTCCTCCCCATCTCTTCTGCCTTCACCCCTGTCACCCCTGCGGGTCTGTTTATCCTGCCTCCAACTCTTCACCCTCAACACAGAAATGCAACCGAGAACCCAAGTCCCAGGGAGGATCCTTCCTTTTTTACAGCGGTTCTCAACCTTCCTGATGCCGCGACCCTTTAATACAGTTCCTCATGTTGTGGTGACCCCCAATTTCATGGTTACAAAGTGAACATAATTAAAGCATCGTGATGAATCACGAAACGATATGTAATTATATATGTGTTTTCCGATGGTCTTAGGCGACCCCTGTGAAGGGGTCGCGACCCACAGGTTGAGAACCGCTGCTTTAAAATATCAGCTGCCTGATCTCCGTATTTCCATTGCACTTCGCTCTCCCACACCCAATGGCAAGGATGGGGACTGGGTAAGAGGGAGAGGGCCCTGGCCACAGGACGAGGGGGACAGTGCCTGCCAGAGAAGAGCTGGGAGGTCTGGATGAGGGTGGGTGCCAGGGTGGGTGTGCAGGGGGAGCAAAGGAATGAGGAGGTCTGGGGGGAGAGCGCTGGATGGGAGCTCGGAGCCCGGGTCCGAGTTCTAGCATTGCCACGAGCTCCTGAGAGACCTCAGGTGAGCAAGTCCCCGCTCTGGGCCTCATTGACTCAGCTGCAGGGTTGGTGGGAAGGACAGACTAATCTCAAAGTTACCCTCCAGCCAGACTTACAAAGTGTGTGGGGGTGTGGGGGTGTGGAGATGGGGCGAAGGAATTGATTTTGGTTTCCTTGCGGTTAGCACAGTGGTTCTCAACCTTCCTCATGCTGCGACCCTTTAATACAGTTCCTCATGTTGTGACCCAACCATAAACTTATTTTCGTTGCTACTTCATAACTGTAATGTTGCTACTGTTATGAATTGTAATGTAAATATCTGATATGCAGGATGTAGTTAGGCGACCCCTGTGAAAGGGTCGTTCGACCCTTGGGGGTCGCCACCCACAGGTTGAGAACCGCTGGGTTAGCATCTGTTTTTTTTCCTGTTTTTGGTGGGTGTTTTTTTTTAGCTACCATTTATTAAACATCTCAGTGATGATCAGCAACACTTTTATAAGCATTCCTAGGCATTTTACACATATAGATGCTTTTCCCCTCACCACAACCCCAGGACGTAGGTACTGTGGTTATCCCCATTACACAGACAAGGAAACCGAGGCACAGAGAGGCTAAGGAAGCAGCCCAAGTCGTGCCGCTGTGATTCAAACCAGGCAGTCTGGCTGCAGCGCGCCTGCTCCTCACCACCACACTCCGCATTCCAGGGCCCCTGCTAAACGTTTGCCAAATCCTCTCCATTTCGCGGTTGAGAAATCTGAGCCTCGGAGCAGGGGAGCCACAGCGGAAAGCCAGGCTCGGGAGCCCTGTTCTCCCCCACCCACCTCCCGAGTCCTGCCAGAGCGCCAGGGCCCCAAAGCAAGTTTATCCAACATCCCTGCACTGCAGTGTCTCTTTCAGCAAGTCAGTTCCTCCCTCTGGGCCTCAATGTCCCGATCTAGAGGAGGACTGGGTGCTGGACCAGTAGGTGTTTGAGTCCCTCGCAGCTCCGGGAGTCCATGCTTTGTGAAGTGCGGTGCTTCTGGCTGAAATGACAGATTTGGGGCCTGGGGTTGTAGCCAGGGAGGATGAGGGGACCAGGGGCTGGCGATGGAGAGAAGGGGACAGCTGCAGGAGACAGGAAGGGGCTGTGTGGGCCATGAGCCTGGGGAGATGGGGCAGTACATGAAGCAAGCAGAGAGAGAAAGAGACAGAGAGAGGGGGGAGGAGAGGCCCTGGGGGTGTGTGTGTTCCACAGTGAATCTGGTTCTTCTTCCCAGGGGTCCCCCAAAGCTCAGGGTAGGTATAGGAGAGTGTCGGGCCAGGGAGCAGGGCTAGGCCAGCAGCTAGCCAGGGTGAGGACGCCAGCAGTTGGGGCATTCACGCTGGTGGGGGTTTTGTTGTCTTTGTAAATACTTGGAGATGTCCAGTTATTTTAGAAAAAAGTATTTGGAGCCGAGGTGGCATGTGTGTGCGGCTGGCCTGGCTTCCTGTTCCTGACCGCGCTGTTACCCTCCTCCCTTCAGGAACGGAGGGCCTTTTCCCCACCGTAGCCTCGCCAGGGTGTGCGCACCCGCGGGCACCAGGCGCGCCCCCCTCGGGGCCCCACCGGCACGCTGGGATCACCCCTCGCCCACACTCGCTTGCACGCACACAGTTGCATCTTTAATGTTCAGTGCCGCTGCGGGGCTGGGTCACTGTGTCCATGCCAGGCTCATTCTCCCAGGGCACCGGGTCCTGGCTTGCAGCCCGTTGGACAAACCGTGGCCAGTGCATCCCTCGGAGGAGGGTCATGCAATGTGCTTACGAGATTAGAGCACGGGCTTCGTGACCTGGCAGCTTCACTTCACCCTGGAAAACCGACCGAGTCACCTTTAGCATGAGTGTCCAGGCCCCACTCCCTCCCAGGCCTCCCTCCCCGTCCCCCGAGCTGTTACAGTGCTGGCTCCTTCTGATACCTCCTCATACACCACAGGTTGGACTGACCTCTCTGGCTTGAAGAAATCAGAGCGTGGGGCAGACAGCAGGGCACCCAGGCACATGGGTCCCGGGCCTGTGTGGGCCGTGGCTGCTCCTGCCCCCTGCCCCTCCATGATGGGCATCCCTACCCTGGAAGGCCATGGCTGCAGCGGCGGCCAGAGCGGAGGGTGATGGGCAGACCTGGCTCTCAAGCATCCAGCAAAGGGTGCAGCCTCTCCTATGGGCCCATCCCGAGCCCCCTTCATCCAGCGTGCTGTGCTCTCTGTGCCCAGGAGGAGGCCCTCCCTCTAAACACCAGTTCTGGAGCCTGAGGGACTGACCCAGGGTCAGGGCTGTAGCTCCAGGCTGATCTGGGACAGACCAGTTTCCATATCCATGTGCTGCTGAGGGGCAGCGAGAGTTCCCAGCCACCGAGGGGAGAGGGACAACTTGGTTCTCCCCAAAGCTCTGCTCAGACCCGTGTTTCCGGGTCACTGCTGACCACAGGAGACTTCATTCCTCTCCCATGAGCCCTGGAAGGCTGTCCGCAAGACGCTCCGGGGCCCCTGTCATTGGATGGCGCGGAGCCTATACAGCTCAGACCTCTGGCTCTGAGCAGCTCTGAGAAATGAAGACGGGGAGGGGAAGAGGGAAGTGGGGGTAGGGCGAGGTCAGGTGGGGCGTGGGGGTTTGCAAAACAACACACTCATTTGCCATTTACCAAAAAAGAAAAATTTCCCCCCTTTCTTTTAAAGCTGTTGTTTCCTCAAGGGAAAACGTTTATTTGAGTAAGATGTGCTCTCTTCGTGAATTGAAAGCAGAACAGGGTGACAGTACTTTGTCCCGGTGACAAAGAACAAAGCAGCAGCACGTTGGCCTTCTGGCAGCCAGCACTGTCCCCCCACCCCGGCCCCTCGCCTTGCTCTTGGCCCTCTCCTCCATCCTAGCAGAGCTGAGACACCCGAGAAGGTCTGGCCACGCGTCACTCCCGCCCCAGAGCCGGGGCTGGGCACATGGCTTTGGCCGGCCCGGAGGCAGCTGGCTTGGCCTGCAGGAACCGCGGAGGGCCTGGGAGGGCGGCCGCCCCAGGAGAGGCAGCAGGCGAGAGGCAAGTGTGCTTTTAGGGAGGCTTGGAAGCTGCCATTTCTCGCTGGCTCGGAGGACAGTGGAAAAAGAGAGGCGGAGGGAGGGATGCAGAGCGTTCGCTGGCGTCTCCCTTTCCTTGCCCAGCCAAGAAGTTTCCCCATCGCCTCCGGTCTTGGAGACACCGTCTTGTTTTCTGGAAGACCTCGCCTGAGCCCGTGAGGGTTCATGCGGAGGGCTCCCCGGGCCCTCGTACCGCCCAAACCCTCACCAGCGCCCATCCCTTGGCTCCAGGAGGTGTGAACTTTCTCCGCTTTCACTTTTGGTTTTTTGGTTTTTTGGTGCTGGAGTGTGGCCGGGTCTGGTAGCTCACCAGCCACGTCCCTGCCAACTTGGTTGAGGTAGCTGGGGTTGGGCATCTGTCTTCTGATGATGGTCTGTCTTGGGTGGCATGCGTTTTCGCCATGAGATGAACTTGAAGAGCCAGAACTTCCTTTCCCCTCAGCAGCTTTTGGGTCCTGAGTCATGTCATCTGCTCCCCGTCCCCGACCCGGGGGGGTCCCGGGAGAGGTTCCCTCAAGTCCAGGCAGAGAAGCCTCTACGGGGAGAAGGTGGTGGTGGTCTCGGCCTCCACACTCATGGAGGAGCGCCGGGTGTGCCGGCAGGAAGACCACTGCCGCAGCCGCTCCTGGCTGAGGCAGCCCAAGTCCTTGAAGAGCTTGAAGAGGTCGTTGCGGAACTTGACGCCGATGAAGGCGTACAGGAAAGGGTTGACGCAGCAGCGCACGCTGGCCAGGCTGTAGGTGATATCGTAGGCAATGTTGAGCTGCTTGCTGAGCTCACAGGTGGTGGTGCTGTTGGCGTTGGCCACCGTCTTGGCCAGGACCACCCCGTTGTAGGGCAGCTGGAAAGCGACGAAGACCACCACCACGGCGATGATCACCTTGATGGCCTTGTTGCGCTCGAAGTTGCGGGCCTGGAGCAGGGTGCGGATGATGACCAGGTAGCAGAAGCTCATGGCCACCAGGGGGATCAGAAAGCCCACCACCATCTGGGCCACCTGGATGGCGATCAGGGCCTCCACCTGGTCGGTGACGAGAGAGCACCGAAAGGCTTGCTCGCTGTTGCTCCTCAGGATGTTGCTGAACAGCATCTCTGGGATGGACAGCACCGTGGCCAGCACCCAGATGCCCACACAGGAGAGCTTGCTGATGAGAAGGACGCGGGCCCGGTGCCGGTGGGCCGAGACGGCCTGCACGATGGCCACGTAGCGGTCGATGCTGATGCAGAGGAGCAGGAGCATGCCGGTGAAGAAGCTTATCTTGTAGACGGCAAAGATGAGCTTGCAAATGTGGACACCGAAGACCCAGGACTTGGCTGCGCTGTACGCCCAGAAGGGAAGGGTCAGGAGGAAGAGCATATCCGCCACGGCCAGGTTGAGCAGGTAGGTATCGGTCATGGTCTTGAGCCTCTTGAAGTAGATGTAGGTCAGCACGACCAGCGCGTTGCCCAGCAGACCCACGAAGCAGATGACGGAGTACATGGCTGGCAGGAACCAGGCCTTAAAGTCCCGCACTTCCTTCTTGTCGCACACGGCCTCGAACAGGGTGTAGTCCACCGTCGTGTTCTCTCCGATGTAATCGTCCGTGACCTCATCTTGGCACAGGCACACCTGTGGGGGAGGGAAACAGGGAAACACCGTCCAGCTTAGCTGAGTGGGTCACAGTCTCGCTGCCCTGGGATTGCCCAGAGCCGGGCCTTCAAAGTGTGGTCCCTACCGTCAGCATCATCCCCATCCCGTCACCTGCACGCTCTTGGACCCCACCTGACACCTCCTGCACCAGAATCTCAGGGCGCGGGGCCCAGGACTCTGTTTTCCTGAACTTTCCAGGTGGTTCTTTGTTTGAAACCAACAAGGTGCTGACAGTGGACTGGAAATAGTCTGGCTTCGAGGTCAGCCGAGCCGTGAGATCGTTAAACACACTGCATCTCTCTGAGCCTGAGTTCCCTCCTCTGTGAAATGGAGACGGACACCATCCCCTTCCTGTGGTTGTTGTGCGGTACCTCTCCCAGGTTAGGCACCCACTGGTCTCCGCAGAGGTGTTATTTTGTGGGAGCCTGGTCTTTCCTCTTGCGCCTCCTTCAGAACCTGGCGGAAAGAGCTTTCCAGAAGGGGGCCTACACAACACCTCAGCTTTGGAGGGAAAATCCACCTGGACGTTAAGGATGAGCAGAGGCTGGAGTGAGGAGAGAGGAAGGCAAAGGCTCGCTCTGGTGTGGGACAGGCTGCCGTGACCATGGATGGCGAGCGACTTGAAGACTTTTATGGACCCCTGGGGCCGGGGACACAGTGCAGGGGACACAGCAGGGCTCAGGCAACGCGTGCCCAGCGCACTGAACTTGGCCTCCTCAGCTGTGATCGGTCCCCTTGGAGCCTCGGAAGGAAGCACAGCTCTGTCTCCCACCGTCTCCTCCCACCTCTCCGCCTCTCTTCCTCGCAGTCTCCAGGCAGATCCCGACCAGCAGGGCTCTGCTCGGGGCTTCTGAAAGCCTGTCTGCAGGGCCGGGAGAAGGTTTGGGCGGCCTGCTGTGAGTTTAGCCATGAAGGCGGGCTCGGCGGCTGCTCAGGCCTCCCTGCTCAGCGACACAGTGACGGCTGAGCCCGGACTGTGGGGGAGCTGGGCTGGAAGCTGGTGGTCCCTCCTCCGGGACAGGGCTCTGGGCAGCTCACCACGATGGGTTTTCATACAGCTGGGGAGCTGGAGGGACTTTAAAGATGAGGACAGGGAGGCAGGCTCTGGGAGAAGCCATGTGGCTCGCTCAGGGCTTCCAGGCCAGAGGTGGAGGCCAGTCTCCCCGCTTCCCTGTGCCCTGTCTGTCTTTCTCACTTCCAATCTGGAGTCATCACTGTCCTGCTCCAGGGACGGGATGCGCGGACAATAATGCCCAGGGGCCTCTTCTCTGGGTTTTGTTATCACAAAAAGAAAAGTCAGTAGCAGCTTCTTTTCCCTCCTCGGGCACGATTGCTGCCTGGACGTCTTAGAGGACTATCCACAGTAAGGCCCGAGGCCTTAGGTCTGGGGCCCCTGGACATGGGGGTTCTGGATCTTCCTGGAGGGCCGTCCACGCAGTCTCTATGAAGTGTGCTCCCCACAACCCCTGCCTTCGCTTCCCCCCTTTCCTACCCACCTCCCCCATGAGCCACCAAGCTTGAGGCCTCTGCAGCCCACAGCCCCACCACTTCCTGCCCCATCTGAGCCACCTCCATCCACCCCGGTAAAGAGAAGAAGGAGTCCCAGCTGTCCCTCCCCCTCCCCCGCCTTCCAGCCTCCAGGGTAGTAATACAGCCCCTCGGAGTCCTGGAAACAGGGGAGCGGGAGGCAGGGAGTGGGGCTGGGGAAGGGGGCCAGGCTGTGGGCTGCAGCCCAAGCTCCGGGGGCCTCTGGGTTGGGGTTTTGGGAACAGGGCCCAGCGTGGGGCCTGCCTCTGGCCAGAGCGCCTGGAAAGCCGCCCCTCCGGCCTCCAGACCTGGGGAAGAGCCAATTCTGAAGCAGTGCCTCCCCCGCTCTGGTCTCAGCTGCCCCCCTCCCCCTCCAAGGCAGCCCTCACCCCAACAAAGCGGGGAGAGTGGACTCCATGAGTTACAGTCTCTTCTACGTCTGGACGGATGGATGGGGGCCGGTTTTCTGTCTCCACTTCTGGGATTGAGAAGCAAAGCCTTGGAAACCGGAGGCCCTTCCTCCTGCGGCGTTCACTCCTCCACCCACTCCCGCTCCCAGGATCCTGGGCCCCTTGCATGCCCCCCTCCGGTGGAGTGCAGATGCGTCTCTATTTCACGAAAGGGAACTGGGCTTCTAGGGGAGCCTTGGATGGAGGTTGGGGAGGGAGGCAGCTTGGGGTGAGAGGATAGTAACCAGGCCACCACACTAAAGGCTCTTTTCTCAGCTCACGGAAACATACGAAGCTGCACATGCACAGGGTGTGCGCACATACGTGCAAAGCTCATGAACCTGGCACAAAGCTCCCCTCTCTCTGAGAGCTCAGCCGGAGCGGGGTGTGCTCCGCATGTTTGTCTGTGGGGTGGGGACAGAGGAAGTGGGTGGGGAAGGTGGTGGTCACTTCTTTCCCTCAGGTTTTCATTTAAATGGAGTAAAGACTCGCTAGGGTCGACCAGCAGATGGAGAGGGGCGGCCGTCAGCCTAATGAGTGGCGAGTGGGTTCGTGTCTGGGTCTGTTTCCTTCCAGCAAATGCCCAGCTGCTCCACCAGAACCCTGGACGTGGGAGGGGTGAGCTGGGGGACAGGGGTGTGGAGCGGGGAAGAGACCTCACCTGGAAAATGACAAGGAGAGCCACGGCCAGCACGCTCTTCATGGGCTTCCCTGCAGGAGGCAAGGCGAGAGCGTTAGTGCTGGGCAGGGTCAGCTCTTTGTTATTGAAGGAAACCGCGAGATAGAGATGCTGATGGCGCTTTCGTCACCTGCTCCGGGCGCTGCCTTTGCCGAAAGAGAACATCAGAACCAGACTGTGCCTCGGAGCACCCTGGCTGGCTGCCCGGACGCGCTGCCCTCACCTCCTCTCCCTCCTCTGCGGCGAGGTCCCCGAAAGGAGCAGAGGAGGACGCAGAGCAGTCTCCCCTTTCTTGGCTCTTCAGGGCCTCGTTTGGGGTCAGAGAGTCCACCCTGGCCCAGACCTACCCTCAAGGTTGAGTGTCAACTGATCTTGACTCTTGGGTCTGAATGGTCTCCTCCTTCCTGCTCCCAGGAGGCAAGGAAGGCCCTGAGGTGTGGTGGTAGCGGGATGTGTGTGTGTGTGTGTGTGTGTGTGTGTGTGTGTCCCCCCTACACTTACTGGCCTCTCAGGAATGGATGAAAGAGTATTTCATGGGGCTCCCCACACCCCTTCATTCGGTTGACATCCATCCAGTCACCTGGCCCACCCCTCAGCCTGTCTTTGGGGCAGGGACCGATTCCCTTTTCCCCGGCGCAGGCCCAGGACCTGGGAGCTGGTGCCCAGGCGTTGGGAGCGGACGAGTAAGTAGAAGAACGAATGCCGGGCGTGCCCGCCCAGGGAGGAGGTTCCAGCTGGCCGAGGGGACGCTGTCCGGGGGGACCGTGGCAGGACGGGGACCAGTCCCTGAGGGAGCTGCGAGTTTTTTGCTTGACTGAGGTGTGTACACGCCTCCTCTTCCTTAAGTTGTTTCTGATTCAGAGCCGGGGCTCTGGGTAGAAGGGGACCAGGAGGCCGGCTGTGGGAGAGACCTGGCCCAGAGCAGGGGTCGGAGCCTGGGGTCGCCCCGGAACCCAGGAGGCTCTCCTTGGGCCTGAGCAGCCTTGAGAGCCCAGGTGAGCAGAGGCCTGATGTGTGGCGGACGGAGGACAGGCACTTGGCTGCTCACTTCTGCTCTGTGGCTGAGCTGGGTCCCGGGCCTGGAGCTCATTTCCTCCGAGGGCCGAGCAGGACAGGCCGCAGGGTGGTTTGTACAGAAGTCTTGTCTCACCCCGCAGCCTGGGAGCACCCCGAGAAAGGAACTGTGCCTGCTTCAGCTCTGGGCCCCCTCCCCAGGACGTGCCCCTCAGGCCTGGCCCGCAGGGAACATCCATGGGTGCCAAGCCAGGGCTTACAGGCCCGGCGCCCCTCTCCTCTCGGCTGGGACCTGGAAGAGGTGGGGGCCCCGCTTTAAACACCTTCGGGGAGACTGCCTTGCGTTCTCATCGGCTCCGGCTTCCCAAGAGGCGGGAGCCCATTCCCAGCGAATCTGAGTCCTTGGCCACAGCACCACCTGCTGGAAATCCCGCAGCACGACACCCGAGTCGCAGGGAATGTTTTCCAGAGGGACTGCCCGAGGGGGGGGGGGGTTTGGAATTGGAGAGTCCGCCTTGGGCTTGGGGGTCCCTGGGGGAAGGACTGGCATCGAGCCACGTGAATAGACTAGCTGTTTCTCTCACCGCAAGCAAGGCGTACTGCACGTTACTGCTAGACATGTTCCTAAATCATTCCTTGGCTGTAACACCCCCCCCCCCAAACCCCCCGACTACCACCCTCCTTCTAAATCCTTAGGACTTCGCCACCCACCCCCAGGGAGGAAGTCCCTGCTGGTCAGCATGGCAGTCAGGCCCTCAGCTGTCTACCTGGACCTGCCCTCCTTGCTGTGTCTTCCATTTCTTGGGACAGGCACCCACCGCCCCACTGTCCCCAGCTTGCGTGTGAGTGTCTGCGGCCCCGGGGAGAACGTGGGTCCTTGTACAACACCGTAGTTCCTCTCTCTCATTCCCCTTTCTGGCTGAACCGCCCCGGGAGCCCCTGAGCCGCTGTCCGTGTTCTGCCCTAACCACTCTCTCTTCAGGGGCCAACGACGCACCGCCCATCCTCCACTGACTCATCTCGATGTGAAGCGCTCGAGGTTTCTTTAAACCCGCGTCTTCTGGTTACTCTAGAGAAAGCCCGCTCTGACTGTCAGTGAGAACCGAGAAACCTCAAAGTTTTGATAAGTCACAACGAATGAAATATGAGGAGGAAGGCCTACGTTTCTATTTTACTCGTACGCCCCTTCTCCTGGGCCCCGTCCCATTCCTTTTTCCACTGTCTAGGGTAGGGGTGTGTGTGTGTGTGTGTGTGTGTGTGTGTGTGTGTAGGTGACTTCTCGTTCCAGGTGTGTTGGAGACGACCAATGAGCAGGGATCTTGTAGGATCAGAACAGGGCATTTTCGAGTCAGGTAGCCGAATGGGAAGTTAGGGGAACTCTGGTGTGTGGCAGAGGGGGCCTGGTTGGCGCCATGAGTCAGATCACTTCTGTCTGTTACAAAGTCATAAAGCAACTGGCATTGGGCAGCAGCTCGGGTGAGGCCAGTAACGCTGGAAATCTTAGGGGTTGGGGAATGGTTTCCTTATGTGTTGGGTATTTTCTGGGTTCTGAAGTTTCTAGTAATGATCATGATGAAAAGAAAATTCCCTAGCACTCCACCCTGCAAGAGAAACTCCCTTCTTATGTGGGAGGAGGGGATTGCTGGCTGGACGCTCCCCCAAGCCCTCAGCGTCCATCCCCACATTTTCCAGGACCTTCAGGCCACCCAGGCAATCATGGCTGCCCATCCGCTGGTTCCAAAAGCCACCCCAAACTTTTTCTTCTTTGTAATTCCTCACCTGCCAACACAAGGTTTCTCTTTCGTGGGCAAGAGACGGGGAGGGAAGAGGCAGGGAAGGGGGGGGGGAGGCTGGGGACTCTCTTTCAGAGGGCTCTAGGCAGGGATGGCTGGCAGCTGGCTGAATCTACAGTCACTATGTTATCAACTGCTTTATCCAGTGATGGAATTCATGCTTCTTGAGCTCTCAGTATACACCAACCTGCTTCCATGGATGAGCATGTCATCCTCACAAAAGCCCTGTGAGGTAGGCCCTGGGAAACCGAGGCAGCGCGAGAGGAGAAACTTCCCCAGAGTCATAACCGGCAAGCCGTCGAAATGGGTTTAAACCGTCTGACCCCAGAAACGGCACTCCCAACCGCTCTTCTGTGCCTCTCCTTTGTCGTTATGTATCTCTCTCATAACACCCTGTGGGTTATCCCTTGTTATTCTCACTCTATATTTCAGAAAATAGAGGTCCAGAGAGGTTAAGCCACTTGCCTAGGGCCACACAGCTGCTCAGAGATGGATATGAGATTTGAATGGAACTCTTCCTACTGCGTAGCCCTGCATTTCTGATGAAAAGTTTGGGGTGGCTTTTGGGGCCATGCTGTGTACAGGGACCTCCATGGAGCATGAAGGGAATCCTTACTCCCCCACATCCCACTGGTCACCCAGTGCTGTTGCTTTCCCCCCAGCTCCCCATCATCTCAGAGCTAGCCCCCACCTCTGCCCTGACCGAAGGCTCTGCTGCCCCCTGGCTGTCACAGAACTTCTGAAACACAAATCTTACCCTGTAGCTCAACTAATTGAAAAAGAAAAATCTTCACTGGCTCCCCATCAATTTCAGGATAAAGCCCAAACTTCTTGGGAATGCCATACAAAATCTTAACGATCCGCCCTGCCCATCCCTCCTGCTTCCCTTCCTCCCTTCCTCCTTGGCACGACCAGAGCTGACCATCTAGGAGCCTGCAGGCTGAGCCCCCAGGCTACTTGGCTTGGCTGCATGGAGTTTACAAAAAATTCGGTTTGTCTGCCTTTAAGTGGGGCTTGCACCCTCTGGTTCACTCTGCTCCCCTTCCCTTATTTCATCTTATGGCCAGTCCCACATTTATCTTGTTGGTTTCTATTGGCAACTGAGTCTACTATCCCTGTCCCATCCTGGGCCTCTTGCTCTTTCACTGGTTTACTAACTCCTACATACCCTTCAAAACCCAACTTAAATGCCCCCCTGACTCATGTTCGCTATTTCTTTCTTTGAGCTTTGTAAGCACCTTACCCATCACCCCATCCGTGCCGTATCTCATTCTATTGCATTGGCATAGTGACATATGTGACTTTCTCCCCAGCAGGCTGGTCATGCCTGAATTCCTCAATCGCTAGTTGACTGAAAGGAACCGAGACATCTCAAACAAAGAGGAGAGATTTTCCAATAGCTCCTCTAGGCTGCAGTATCCTCCTCCTCCCCAGCCAAGCTCCCAGAATGCCAGGGGGGATGGGCCCTGAATTCCTTCAGCATTCCTCTCTGCTGCCATCTCGGACCGTCATCTGTGAGAGAGAAGTCTCTGGCAGGTTTATTTTTTTCTTTGTTTTGGAGAATTCTGAGATCTTAGGCCACATTTCTTGGGGAGGGCACCTCTGGGCTGTTCATTCAAATTGTGAAAAAGACCGGCTCAGCCCGGATTTGGCATTTTCACTTTGTGTAACAGAAACTCAACTCCCTCACCCACCCCTTGCTCCCTGCTGCCCCACCAACCGTCCAAAGGCTGTTCTGAACCAGAGCTGCTCAGTGGCTTTCCCCGTCAGTATTTCGGGCTTGGCCGTTGGGCTCTCTCAACTTGAGCAAAGCAACAACCCTTCCCACATCTAGCCTGTGAGTCTAGCACCCCCAAACCTCGGCCTGGAGGAGGACCCTCTGTGGTGCGCGGGAACTGACTTTCATGGGCTCCCCAGCCAGTGCTGTCATCTCTCTCCGATTCTGGGTTCAGTCATTTCATGGTTTCATATTGGCTGGAAGCCTGAAACCAGTGATGGTGGGAGAATTTACACTACAGCCATTGGCAAGCACTGCAAATCAGGGCCGTCATCCACCCTGGGGAGCCGGTTGCCCAGCATTTCCCAGCCCACCACTGGGACACTGCTTGGTCCCCTTCACAGAGGTCAAGCAGAGAGTTGGGGACAGGGTCTACGGTGGACGAAGGGGCATCCTGTGCCTGTGGTCAGTGGGGAGGGGGTGTCAGTGGCCTGGGGGTGGGATTAGAGGGTAGGCTACTGGGAGGAGAGGAAGGTGGAAGAGATTTTGAAAACACTAAAATAGCTCAGAATTCTTGACACCATTCATTCATTCCAGAAACATTTTCTGCTCCCTCTCCCCGCCGCGACCCCCCCCCCCCGCCCCCCGCCCCCACCCCGCCCCTGCTCCGTCCCAAGTACCTGGGATTCAGAGATGCAAGAATCAGACCCTGCCTTCCAGGAATCTAGTCTGTGTGCAGGGTGGCCACTCTAACCCTGTCATAGTGCTTTGCTGGGTCCACCCAGGTTTCTGGACGGGTAGGCGGGTGGGAAAGGCAGAGACGAAGACAAAAGGCTGAGGTATGGCAGGGAGGGTTGTGAGGACACCAGGAAACCTTCACTTTTCAAAGCCAACCCCTTGTGGCTTTGAGGCCACCGTGGCGCTTGCTTGCTGGTGAGAACGAGCCATCCAGGAACCTGGCCTTCGTAACCTCCGCAGGGTCTGACTCCACAGCTGAGATTTATGAACGGGGTACCCGAAGCTGGACGGACCCCTCCGAACCCCTCCCAACCACTCAGGGCTTCCTTTGCACTCTCTCCAGCGAAGAGCAAGGTTAGATGGGAGGATGGGCTCTTTAAAGGGAAGAGTCATTTGTAGAAACAGGGACTGACTCAGTGAGGCAGGGGACTGCTGGAGGCCCCGCCTGTGACTTCTCCAGGCTGGATGCCCCGCGCCGGTCCATTTTCTGTTGCCCACCCAGCCTTTAACACGCGGGAGGAGCAAGGCTGGTGGGATGCGCAGCAGAGAGAAACAACCAGCTTGCATTTGCATGCATAGTACCATTTGCACAATGCAGTCCCCTTGCATTTGCACCTCCTCTAACCTCAAGAGAAGGGAGAGCCTCCTTCCTATTCAGCAGGGGAGTAAGGTGGGAGTCAGAGGAGTGAAGGGTCAGAGGATCTCTCCCTGGTGAAACAGGTCTGAAGAGCCTCACGCATCACCCCACCCTGAAGCGAGAACAGGTGCTGTCCAGATCAGCGCCAACCCCAGCCCCGCCACCGTCTTCGGTCCCACTGTCCTGGAAAGACATGACCTCCACCCTTTTGTCTGTCCTGGTACTAATGGTTACCCCCTCCCCTAGGCCTGAAAGGTGCACCCTGGCATTCTGACTTCCACCAAAGCAGACCAGGACGTCTAAGTCTTCGGTAGGGTTTTCCACCTTCCACCCCCATCCTCCACCTCCACCCTCCACCCCCACCCTCCACCCCCATTCCACAGAGTCAGTCTGGGGACTGTTCTCTCCCACACGGAGGCCCCCCACTCACCCAAGTCCATGACACTCTCAGGGCAGCTGAAACCACACAGGAAGGCTGGGCCCGGGCTTGTGCTCCCCTGTCTGGGGAGGAAGTGGTATGAGCCCCTTTTAAGTTGTGAGAAGAGCCACCCTCTTCCCTGCCCCTCCCACACCTGCTCCTCCCACTAGGGCAGCCTCACAGGCACTTTCAGGGACACAGGGGGGTGAGATGTGACCGAGTGCCAGCCCACATGCTGGTCATAGGATCGTGAATCATGAGTCATTTACATTCAAAAAGCCCCCTCTGCAGTCCTTCAGATCAAAAAAAGGCCCAGCCCAGGGCAGGGGAATAGGGGCCATTTATTGATTCAACAAATATTTATAGACCGAATACCATGTGCAGGGGAATCAGAACCCAGTGAAAGTGTGAGGGCCGTGTCTCCAGCCTTTCCTTGCCCTGCTCCGTGTCACAGGGAACTACATTTCCCAAACCGCTGTGCCCTCTGGCTTCTGGGTGGGTTTGACCAAAGAGGCTCTGACAGATGATGGACAGGAGAAGAGAAGGGATAGGCCCAAACGTAGTTTTATTTTCTTGTGATATGTTTGTGTGATTTTGGTATCAGGGTAAGCCTACTTGAAGGTTTGTCAATTTTGCTGATCCTTTCCCTTACCAGCTTTGGGTTTTATTGATTTTCTCCTTCTTTCCAAAATTCTCTACTTTATCTATTTCCGTTCTAGTCTTTGTTATTTCCTCCCTTACGCCTGATTTAGGTTTAGTTTGCTTTTTCTGATTTCTTAAGTTGAAAGATTGGGTTCTTTATTGAGACCTTTCTTTTTTTTTCATGAATATAGGCATTTATAGCTATACATTTCTCTCTAAGCCAGTGGTTCTCAACCTTCTGGCCCTTTAAATACAGTTCCTCATGTTGTGACCCAACCATAAAATTATTTTCGTTGCTACTTCATAACTGTCATGTTGCTACTGTTATGAATCGTCATGTAAATATCTGATATGCAGGATGGTCTTAGGCGACCCCTGTGAAAGGGTCGTTCGACCGCCAAAGGGGTTGCGACCCACAGGTTGAGAACTGCTGCTCTAAGCACTGCTTAGCTACATCTCATAGGCTTTGATATGTTGTGTTTTCATCTTCATTCATCTCAGAAAGTATTTTCTAATTTCCTTTGTGAGTCTTCTTTGACCCACTGATTATTTAGGAGTGAGTGTGTTGTGAATTCTTCAAATTTCCTCCTGTTATTGATTGTGGTCAAAGAATGTACTTTGTGTGATCCCAATTTGTAAAAATGTATTGAGATTTGTTTTATGTCCTAACATATGGTCTATCCTGTAGAATGTTCTATGTGCACCTGAGAAGAATGTGTATTCTGCTAATGTTGGGTGAAGTATTCTATAAATGTATATCTGTTAGGTCCAGTTTCTTCACGGTGTTATTCAAGTCTTCTATTTCCTCGTTGATCTATTACCTAGTCGCATCCGTTATTTAAAGGGTATTGGAGTCTTTCACTATGATTGTTAAATTGTGTGTATTTCTTATTTCTTTCTTCAATTCTGTCAATGTTTGCCTTGGATATTTTCTTGGGCTCTGTTGTATAGGTGCCTATATGCTTACTTAGTATGTCTTCTTGATGTACTGACCCTTTTATCATTATAAAATGTCCTCCTTTATCTCTCTAAGTAATTTTTATCTTAAAATCTATCTTTGTTTGATATTAGCATAGGCTTTCCTTTTTGGGTACTGTTTGCATGATACGTATTTTCCCATCATCGGATGTTTCTTTCCTCTCTGCTTCCAGTGGTATTCCCAGCCAGTACCTGATGGGTAACTCACGCCTCGGCTCCAGATCCTGCCCTGGTTTCTGGTAAAACTACCTTCTCCCTGTGTCCCTCTGGCTCTAGGGATGATGACAACTTCCTGCTGGTACTAATCTCTGGGTGACCCTACCACCGCTTGTTTGACTACTTAGCTCTTCCATCACCTGTATGACTGGCTCCCTTGTCAAACTCCTTTTGTTTAAAATACCTAGAGGGGTCTTGCTTGCTTCAACCATGACTAATCAAGGTGATTCCTGTCCCCAGGGAGTTTAAGGTATGGAAAAAGTTAAGGTTAAATTACACCCCTGTTGTCTACCGTTACAACAAAGACCAAGTACGGCACGAGGCTATGCCTAAAAGAAGGGAAGAAAATCCCAGTTTGCATAGGGCTGGAAGAGAGATGGACAAGTATGTAGCTTTTCCTATCCTCAGAGTTATGACAAACATTCAGTTGGGATGTAGTGCAGTGAGCTTAGCTCTTTACCAGCTCCCTATATGACCTTGGATAAATTGCCTCTCTTCTCTGGGCCTCAGTTTCAAGTGTAAAGTGAAGAGATTGGATCACCTAGGAGACACCTAAACTTTGGCATCTGAGACTCTGAAGTGTAGGACTTTCTCATGGCATCCTGACCACTGCTTAACCACTCTCTGTTATTCCAACTTCCCTGATAGGGACGCGAGAGGCCCTTCCTGAACTTCCCCTCTAGCCCAAAGGTTTTGGCTGCTCTTCTCATTGGCATGTGAAGCCCACTGGCTTTTAGGAATATCAGCAATCTCTTGCCCTAGGTGGGAAGGACTTTCATGGGTTCTATCTGGGCAGGGTGTTGGTCAGGAAGGGCAGAGCAACTTCAGTTTGGAACTATCCCAGAAGCTTCCTCCTGGTGCCCGTTTTCATGTGCCAGGTGCTTCTAAGAAAAAATGGTCGTAGAGGCAGAAGACCCGTGTTTCAGCCTTGCCTCTGCTATAGCTGACTATGTGACCCTGGGCAAGTCACTTCCTCTCCCTGGTTCTTGGATGCCCAACTAAAAAGTAGTGGAAGTGGACCATGTAAGCTCCAGGCTTTCTTCCCCGGATATTCCTCATCATCCTCAAGGATTTTCTTGCTTCTCCAGCTGGCATAGGCCCTTACAGAAGGTTCCAAATATGAGTGTCCACAGTATCCAGGGCAAGACCTGACAACTTGTGGTAGATGCACCATGTCGTCAGGGCGATAAAGGGCTGCTCCCGATTCTAATCTCTGCAGTCTCAGCTGGATGCCAAGTGGTGGTGCCCAACCCATTCCCTTTTCCTCTTCTGTCTTCCCAGCCCCTCCAGCTCTGGTTGCGTGGACATGGTGCACTTTGGCCTGGGAGTGTTCAGTTTCGTTTCTTAGCTGGTCTCTGAGGTAGACAATGGGGATTCCCTAGTCCTTCTCAACTCTGATCGCGAGCTCCCCCTCTGTCTGTTAGCATGCAATCAGTGGCTGTGAATCCACTCTCTGTGAGAGGGCCAGTGTGAGAGGACCCAGTAAGACTTGTCAAATCCCATCCCATCTTTTAGGCCCAGGCAGGCCTACCTTCCCTGTGCTCCCTCCTCTGAATTTCCCCGACGCCCAAATTGGCATGTACAGGAATGGCATGTGAACTTCTTTCTATTCTAGAACAGGCTTTGTGCTTCTTTAAAACAAGATTGTGCGGTGTACCTTTATGGTAGTCTGTCTTTTCAGTGCCCCACATAGTGCTGTGATTTTAAAAACAGATTTTAAAAAATGTAGTTTGGCGTAGTTCACTAATGGGTGATGTCCTCTATCACAGAAGGTCCTGTCTCACCCATCCTGTGGAGAGCATGTGTTGCATGCCTAGCAAGGGACTAGAAGCCAGCTCCTTGAGGCTGCTGCCTCCGTACCTTGGAGAACCTTAAAAGTCAGAGCAGGGACTTGAGAAGTGAAATCCCTTATCATTGCTCAAGGGTTTACGAGAGCGGGCGCCATCACGTCCAGGCCGCGCTGAGGATGTGCTTTGTTTTATAAGTAAAGGTGAGCTCTCCGGTCTCATATTCTCCACTTGAAGTGCCATGGATTCTCCCACGTGTCGGAACCGAGGACACGCCCCTAAAAGAGGCAAATGCATTGTGCTTGCTCATTCCTGGAGCATCTTTGGACCCCCTGGCTTTTGTTCTGTTTTGATTGCCTTATGGAAATGGAGGCTGTTCAACACCGAATGCCTACTAAGCAGGTTCTTAGTAAACATTTGATTGATTGACGAAGTGGCTTCAACTTTTTCCTAACATGCCACCACTCCCCCCACCTCTTTCTTGGGAACGCCTTTCTCTTCCTTCTCAGTTTCCTTGGTTGGGAGCTGACTCAGATCCTGGTCTCAGCAGCAGCTTGAATAGGACCTGCATCATGGCACAGCAGAGAACACCCTGCTCTCAGGGAATGGGCCCTAGGACACCTGCTTTGCTTCTGCATTGACTTCATTCAACAAGTCTTCGATGAGCTCTCATGTGGCAGGCACAGTGCGGGGCTCTACAGATACGGAGATGAACACCCATGCTCCCTGGCCTCACCAAGTTCACATCGAGCATGGTGGGTGTATTAGCCAGTTCGGGCTGCCGTAACAAAACACCACAGGCAGAGTGGCTTAAACAACAACAATTTATTTTCTCACAGTTCTGAAGCTTGGAAATCCTAGATTAAGATCCAGCTGGGTCAGCCTTTTTTCCTGGCTTGTAAATGGCTGCCTTCTCACCTGTCCTTACATGGCCTTTTTGCACGCGTGCAAGGGTTGAGACAGAGAGAAAAAGTGAGCTCTCTGGTGTCTCTTCTTCTAAGAACATTCATTCTGTTGAATCAGGGCCCCACTCTTACAACCTTACTTAGCGTTCTTAGGGGCCCCATCTCGAAGCGCAACCACCCTGGGTATTAGGGCTTCACATGTGAACTTGAGGGACACAAACATTCATTCCATAACAGTGGGGGAGATGGAAAAATAAAGAGGCAATTACTCATAAGCACTAAGAGTGTAAAAACATGCATGGGAAGGTGTGCATTACATTCAGGATGGGGAAAGAGGAGGATGCAAATGGAAAAGAAAATCCAGGACCGTCAACTGTGCTGATGAAGCTTTGTCTGTGGTGGACAAAGGTTTCCCTGTGTTATTCTTTGAACCTTTAGGTATTAACTAATTCATAATATTTAAAAATAGTGGGAGACAAAATTATGGAACAATGTAGTAAGAGCTAATGTTGGGGGACTGGCAAAGCCCAACTTACCACAGGAGCACATAGGAGGGGAATCGGGAAGACCATGGGAAAAGTGGATTTATGGGACGCAGGCGTGACCCAGGCAAAGAGAGGGTATTGGTGAGTGATCAGTAGCAAGCGCCAAGGCAGACATTGAACAGTGTGCCTACTCTCTCAGAATCACTCGATTTGGGAGTTCAGGAGTCAGGGAGAGCCACCCTGTTAAACTTGGCCTCCTTTCAACCAGCCCTGGTCAACTACTGAGCGGAGAGCATGTCAGCTCATAGAAAACAACGTCTCCACATTTGTACGGGGCTGCCACATTTCTAAGTACGTCCTTGTATCTTATCTCTTTAACCCACAGAGTTGCTGCTTGGTAGGTTTCAATTTTCTGATTAAGGAAACAGACTTCGAAGAGAAGAAGTGGGTTGACCTTTGACTTCAAGCTAAGGGACTTTTCCCACCCTGCCAGGCTGACGCGAGGCACGACCCGAAGGGCTCAGGCCATGGCTGTTCTGTCCCCGCCTGGAAAAGATGCCCTCAGACCAGGCTCCGTGTTCTCTGAGAATGTGCGCACTGTCTTTGGGGAAGTCCTGCTCATGAGCAAAGGTTTCTAAGAAGGAGCAGGGAGCAGAACCCGAAAGAATCTTCACAGTCATTCAGTCCAACTGTGACCACTTGGTCACTTACGAGGAAAACAAGCACGTGATTTAGCCTACCATAAACTCAGCCTCCTGTTACCCTAGGACAAAACAGGGCAAGTCTTGAACAGGGCTGGAAAGAAAAAAGACCTTCTAGAGAAGGTCTCTGATCTGGAGAGACCCAAAGAAGGAAGCAGACCCAGAAACCCAGTCCTGCCTTTCCGGCACATGGAGCTCTGGTCAGAGTGCCAATTTCTGGGCTCTACCCAGAGTATCCTATGGCTTCCAGTCTCTCTGGGCTTGTCATTCAATGGGCAAAGCCTAAGGTCACACCTCTTAAACCCTCCCTCTACCTCAAACTCCTGTTTTATTTCACTTGGGTCCAATCTATTCCCATGTGATGCCCAGGAGAGTGGCTGGGCCACCCAACGGGCAGATTTGGCCTAGATTTAGGGCCCCAGCCAGCCAGGGATGCTCCAAATTTGAGGAAGGTTCTGCTTGGAACTTACCTAGAATGTTTGTCATCAGAAAAATCTAAAAAAAGAAGCTCTTTGAAGTTCAGCATATGTGTACATTTTCTGCTGGCTGGTGAGTATTAGGAGTTATATCTAGAGAGAGACTATAATCTCTTTAGAGTTTACAATCTTTTAAAGTCTTGATAAGATCTCGGGCCACCAAGAGGGAAAGGACCAACAGGTGAGAGGCGAGGGGCTTGTCAGGCTGCAGGGGTAAAGGGGGCAGCTCTCCAGGGTGAAGAAAAGGGAAGGATGCCTGGGCACAGGGCTAGTGGGAAGCCTCAGGTCACCCTCACACCTGTTGCCACGGCCGGGTGGCGGTTTCCTGCCACTTGTCAGGACGCGCGTGCACAGAGAACACAATGAGTTTGCCTTGACAAGAAGATGCTTCCTGTTTTGCTGCGTGGGTTCATTTTTGGGCATCGAGAGGAAGGGTTTATAGGTCTGTGTTTTTCGTGTCGCCAGGCTCCCTGAGGGAAGGGGTGGGGGCAGGTGAGGATGGGGGTCTGCAGGCAGGTGAAAGGGAAGGTAAGGGAGTAAGTTATTCTTCCAGAATTGCTCAGCAAAACCTCATGCCATTCTAGTTTCTGCCAACTCGGGGGGAGGGGGTTGACCACAATGTCCTACTGTCCCCAATAGCCCCAAGTCAGAGACTTTTTATGTGGCCGAGGGTTGCACAGAGTCCCCATGGTTCTCTTTGTTCCCCAGCGAAACTGGTGTTGACTTCTGAAGCAAGGTGGCAAGGGCTATGGAAAACTTGGACTGAAATAGCCTATGTGGTGAAAGCAGGGGCAAGAAGTGATGATGTTGGTCTCGTGGCAAGTGATGAATGAGAAGTGAGAAATCGAATGCCCACTCCTGCCCCCACCCCCAGACTGAGCCCATCACCGGGCCAATCCCGCATATTTCACTATGGAGTTTGTGCACTTTAGTTATTAGAAAGCCCAGGTGTCTTGATGCTTGCTTCGCTTGACACCGTTGGTTTTGGTGGAAAAGAGTGTGGGGTTCCAGTCTCAGCTCAGCCAGCCAGGTGTCCAGAAGCCCCTCCTCTCTTGTTTCCTTCTCTGGGGATTGAGCCAGATGATGGTGGATGTCCTCTCTGGCCACACATTTGGGGATTCCATTGATCATCTCCCGGAGGGGTTGTAGGGAAGTATAGGTTGTGCACATTTAGGAAATCCTAGTAGAGCTCTGGTCAGAAAGAACAGCTCGGGGGAGTCCTGAAACCACCCTGCTCCTTTTCACAGTGGTTGGAGGAACCCATGCTGCTCTCACTCCTCTGGGCCCTCTTTGCGGCAATCAAAGCCCTTCTCGATACAGCCCATTCACTAGCTCTGGCCTCATACTCTGACTTCCCACATGTATTCACTTTGTATTTCAACCATTCTGGGCCAGCTGTGGGTTCCCCCAAAAGCACTGAGTGCTTTAATTCACCTGAGTTTTTCCACATGCTCTTCTCTCAGGCTAAGATGTCTCTGGCTCCCGGATCTCCCCCTGTTAGATTCTAACGCATCATTTAAGACCTAGCTCAAAGCGCCCCCACCTCCGGAAGAATTCCTGACACCGCATGCCCACAGCACGCTAGTCACAATGCCATGATAGCATCTCTCAGTCTAATACGTATCAGAGACATGTATCCATCTTTCTCCCTCCATCAGGTTACAATTAAATGGCACCTTGTTTATTTCTTAGATGTTTAACATAGCACCTGGCATGTTCTTGGTGCTCAACCAGTGGGCATTAAATTAAACTGAAGCATTTTTCTATTGGTTTGACCACAGACAGGCTGCACTTAGAGCTCATGAAATAGTGGTCACTCCTTGGTGCAGCTAGGGAGGCGCTGGGAAGAAGAGGGACGCTGACCGGGCATATCTCTCGCTATCTGCATGGCCATCTGCCATGCTCTCTAAAGGTTAGTGTCAACTTTGGCTTCTGAGTAAAGCTCATGAGTTCTGGGGAAGTGCCCAGGCTGATAAGGCAGATCACCAATTTCCAGGATCACTTATTGTTTGAGGAAGGACAGGAGCTAATACTTACTTAGCACCTGCTGTAGGCTAGACCTTGGATCGAATCACGGAATCCCACAACCTTTCTGTGAGGTAAGCACTCTGATGCCCATTCTACAGATGAGGAAATAGAGACTCAGAGAAGTTCGGAACTTCCCCAAAGGAGGCTCAGTCAGGCGCAGAGAGCTAGGAATGGAACTCCCCTGTCTCTCCTCTTTCCCTTCCACAACACTAGTTGGTGGCCAGGAACTTAACTTCACGACCAGTGTAAGCTCCAAAGTAAAAAGCCTCTGTTACCACCACATCAGCAAAAATGGAAGCCCCAATGGGGTCCATATACTACTCACTTCTGAATCAAAGTCTTCATGAGTGTTTCTGATCGGTGGGGAGTATGTCACCTGTTCATATCCTAGCTGCAAGGGAGGCTGGGAGTTTGAGTTCTTGATTTCTATTTGGGAAGGCAGAACCATAACGAGGGAGTTTCCTATGGAAATAAAGGCTATCCATAGACAATGGAAAGCTACGAATGTGACGGACGTCCACTTCACTTACCCTAGATGCCTGAACACATTCCTCTTTCAAATCCTGTCCTTTCTTAAAATGTAGTTTGAAGAAAGAATTTTTATTACATAATTTTTGAGATGTAATTTACATAATTTACACCTATTCTAGTGTAAATTTCTAGGGGTTTTTACAAATGCACACAGTTGTGCAACCACTACCACAAGCATGATACAGTATGTACCAGTTTTATTCCCTACCCCAAATTCCTTCATTCTCATCTGTAGGCGACCCCTTCCTCCACCCCCAGCCTCTGGAAACTACAGACCTGGTTTCCGTCTATAGTTTCTGGAGCAGATTTTTAAAGCAAAGAACAAAAATGGAACTGACGAGATTCTACCTGTAAATACCAGTGCATGTAACTCAGAGGCTCCTTCTCCTGGGCTTCCGTCCCAGAGGTGGAGAAAGACATGGATTATTGCAAATCGAGTCAAATGGTCAAAAGTATAATTTCCTTTCAAATGTCAGGGTTGAAACTTTAAGCAGGAAGAAGGATGAGGTAACTGTTGTGGCTCCAGCTCACTGTGTAGGAATTGCCACTCAGAGTGACAAGCAAGTAGCACCTCCCACAAAGGCAGTGCTGCCCACAGATCCACGTGGAGGGAGGCCCGTCTCTAGTGTTCTACCCGAATTCCTGTCATGTGAAGAACTGGCCCAAGTGGGTCTGTGTCTCCACTTCTGTGTCCTGTTCCAGGTTCCCGGATCCAGAAACCCCTAGGCTCAGGAAGTGGCCCAAAGTGGCTTTTTATGAGGGTGAGAATGTAGACAGAGCTAAGCTGGCAGCCCGGGGGGCTAGGAAGAGAAGGGAAATGAGCTACAAGCCCAGGCTGGGGCCCAGGAGTCTGAGAATTCTAAATTTGAACGTGGCCTTCTAGCTCACTATGAAATATATTTTTCATTATGGAAATATATATTTTCAATATGGGATAGAACCCATTTTATTGAACAGTTTATTAGCTTGGTTGGAATGTAAGTATCTGGGCCTATGGTATGTAGGTCTCTGTGGGTACTCTTGCCTGGGCCCTGCAGGCCTACATGAATCTAATGAGCTTTCTCAGAGGTAGGCACCAGAGTTCCCTGCAGGCCTGGCTCCCTGGTGGCAGCCCTGTACCCCTCTCTTGAGGAGGTGAGAGAGGAAGAGAAGGAAACATTTACTGATGATGCCTACGTGCCCGAATCTGACCTGAGCCCTTTCTCTCATATAGTCTCATTCATGTCTCTCAACTACCCTGACACGTGGGCGTATCATTGCTCCAAACCCAGCAGTCTCCCATGTTGCTGTCAGCGAGTTCCAACTCGCTTCTGCTCTGCCCCCACCAGGATCCCCAGGGAGCAAGGAGCCTGTCCCAAGTGGGTCAGAATGAGGCCTCTGCCACTGCTTTGGAGTGTGTGGACCCTTATGTTTCCAGAACCTTCTCTCTGGCTGAGCCTATCTTTGTTCCAAAGGAGAAAAGGGCAAGGTGCGGGTACCTAAGGCAGGAAGAGTGTGAACACTCAGGTAAAGAAGGTATCTCTGCTCTGGAACAGGAGGAAGGTGGAGAGGGGGAGGGTTTGGTACAAAGAACTTTGGCTTTTGAGTAAGTTCTGGTTTCAAATCCAGGTCCCACCACTGACTGTCTAATTTTGTCCGAGTTGCTTAACTCCCCAGACCTCAGTTTCACTATCTGAGAATGTGTGATCGATCACAGGGTTTTTTGTATGAGTCCCTGTGAGGATGAAATGAAATGGAATCAGTGGGGTGCCTGCCCCCCAGCAGGTTTTCAACTGCGCTCACGTCTCCCCTTCTTCCTCTTGTTGACTGAATCGCCGGAGCCCATTTTGAGCATTTTGTAGGTTTCTACAGCTGAGAAATCTAAAAATAAACTTGAATTATGGTGGGTTGAGCGTAGAGGTCCCTGGTAGGTACTTATGTGTAAATAGCAGAAGTGAAAAATAAAAAAAGGGCCATTTCATTTCTAAGCATTTGAAACTCGAGTTGAAGAACCCCCATCATGTGGGCGTCCCCCAGCGGAGTGGCGGGGGTGGGAAGGGGGAGGTTTGATATTTTTTCTTTGTTGTTTTTGTTTTTGTTCTGTGATGATGTGGGGACTCTCCAGGGACATGTGTCACAGAGCTGGGAGGAGAAGAGGGAGGCGAAGGCATGGCCGGTGGGAAATTTGATTCTGTCCCTGACGTAATAGGGCAGAATCAGGGAAAGGGGGGACTGTCGGTCAACAGGTAGAAAACAAGACCCAAGACTCAAAGGTTCCAGGATTGTCATACCCTTCTTACCTCCCTGCTCCGAGTCACGGCTGGGCAAGTTCCTTAATTCATTTTCACTGAACTTCTGAAGAAAGGTCACCTTGCCTTATTCCTGAAACGCTAGTACGTCAGAGACTTGGTTTAAAGGGTGTGTGTGTGTGTGTGTGGTGGGTTATAGACACTCATGAAAATAGAAGGCAAGAGGCTGGCTAACTTGAGTCACAGGGTTTTCTTATTATTGTTATCTTTAATGCGTTCCTATCCCTCAAGTCTAATTTTTCACTATTCCTACAACCCATGTTTTATAGGCTCAATGAGATGTCCTTGGTGGGATGTCATGCTCCTTGGTGGGAGATCCAGGACTCAAACTGGCTGTCTCCTTCTTTACATAAGGCTCCCATTAGCCATCCTAAGAATGGCGTGTAAGTTGAGTTCGGGACCTCAGGCCTGGGGAATCCAGGTTATCCCAGCGTTGGCCCTGTGAGCTGGACTTCTGCAACTCTGTTTTTCAAATGAACATAATGACATGATATGTCATGGTTGTTATTTTTATTGATTTCAGAGAGGAAGGGAGAGGGAGAGAGAGTTAAAAACATCAATGATGAGAGAGAATCATTGATTGGCTGCCTCCTGCACGCCTCCCACTGTGGATCGAGGCCACAACCCACAACCCGGACATTTGCCCCAACTGGGAATTGAACCCGTGACCTCCTGGCTCATAGGTTGATGCTCAACCACAGAGCCACACTGGCCAGGCATGGTTGTTATTATTATTATTTAAAAGAGTGAATACTCCAAACAGAAACATAGTAATTCCTTCTTGGTATTTGTATTGATCTAGAAGTCTCTGGAGGTGACTTTATGGGGAATGAAACCAAGATGTTTACTGCTCCCCCTGCAAACAGCCAGAGGGAAGGGTTTTAAGCTGCCCTGTGGGGCTATGGGATAATCTAAGGACAAGCTTCCTGACTGTAGGGGGCTAATAAATGTAGGAGTTGTAACACCTTTGCAGTCCCCTGAGAATATCTCAGTCTTAGTTCACCAGAGCCTGTATTCATCCTGCTGGAGCCAGTTCAAATGCCTCCCCTCAGACTTGCCAGCATTGCCACGAGGAATCCTGGACTTTTCCTCTCTGCTCCACAGTGTGACTCTGGCACCTCCAGTGAGCACCCATGTTGTTCTTCCTGACTTAAAGCCAAGCCCTTGAACTCCTCGTTTCCCTGAGACCTCAGAGGGCTGCGGTGTCGTCCCATCTCTTTCACCAATACCTCAGGCAGCACCTGGTTCATGGTGCTCACCAAGGATGTGCTGAACTTCAGGACAAGGAGTCCTTGGGGTTTTAAAAAACGTGTTAAATTCGAAAATCTCAGTCTCCACTGTCAGCATGCATAAAAGCAGGTATTCTCACTTTCTGTTGGCAGGAATGTAACCAGGTTCAACTTTCCTGGAGAGTAATTTGGATTACTTAGAATTTTGATTGCCTTTGAGCGTATTGTTTTCTTTTATTTTTCTTCCCCTCCTTACCCCCTCTCCTTTCTTTTCTTCCTAAGGGGTTAGTGAATGGCCTTGCATAAAGATATTGCTATTATTATATTCATAGCAATGTTTTGTGTGTGTGTTTTTTTTAAAAAAAAAAAACAATAGCAAAATTGGGACCAATATTAATATGGATTTGTTTAAATTTGATATATGTGATAGAATATCATGTAGCCATTCCAATGGATGACATATGAATACTTGTTAACCAAAAAAGCAAAATGACAAAAGCCAATTATAAAATACAAAGTGTGATTCCAACTTTGAAGAAACCATACGGATATATCCACGGGGAAACACCTGGAAGCATTTACGCCTAAATGTTTAACCTTTCATTTGGGGGGTGGGATTTTAACTTTCCTTTTTTTCTTCTTCTCTGAATGTTCTGCAATGAACATATATTCTGCTTAGAACATGGACTCCTTGGTCCTCAAATTTTGAAAATTGTAGAAACCCAATCAAAATACAGGAAGCCAGAGTCGGAAGAGCTGTTGGAAGTCCCGCGGGCCAGAGGTTCTCAAACTTGGCTGCGCATTAGAGTCACCTGGGGCGCCTTCAAAACTCACACCAGCGATGGTCAGCTCAGTCTGCACCTGATGCCAATAAACAGCCATATCCAGGATGGATCGGGGCATCGCAGGGCCGCCCATCTCCCCAGGTGATTCTACTTTGAGAACCGCTGCTGTCCACACGTAGCTATTTAAGTTTAATTCACATTCAAGAGAAGAAAAGGAGATGACAAATTCAGTTGCCACATTTTCGGTGCTCCATAGCCCTGTGTGCTTAGGGGCTGCCATACTAGACAGTGTAGCTTAGATCTACCCTCAATTTTCAGCAGAGGAGACCTGGCTGGTGTGCGCCCTCCTTATAGCAGGCCTGATGCTCATGGAAGGAGAGGGTTCCTGCGCTTACCTGCTCCGGGCCTGCAGTCACTGTGTGCTTAGAACAGACCTGCCCGGCCACCGGTGACTGTGTGCCTAGAACAGACCTGCCCGGCCATCGGTGACTGTGCCTAGAACAGACCTGCCCGGCCATCGGTGACTGTGCCTGGAACAGACCTGCCCGGCCATCGGTGACTGTGCCTAGAACAGACCTGCCCGGCCATCGGTGACTGTGCCTAGAACAGACCTGCCCGGCCATCGGTGACTGTGCCTGGAACAGACCTGCCCGGCCATCGGTGACTGTGCCTGGAACAGACCTGCCCGGCCATCGGTGACTGTGCCTGGAACAGACCTGCCCGGCCATCGGTGACTGTGCCTGGAACAGACCTGCCCGGCCATCGGTGACTGTGCCTAGAACAGACCTGCTCAGCCATCGGTGTCTGTGCCTGGAACAGACCTGCCCGGCCACCGGTATCTATGTGCCTAGAAAGCTCCTCTGCTTCCTTGGCCTACCCTGTCCTCCTCCTTGAACTTGGGCAGGTTTTGTGCCACAGAATTCTTTCCACGGGCTGGAAGCCGGGTCAGGCCCCCGGGCGAGCTGTTGACATGGAATCCATGGCGCGGCGGCCGGCAGAGCAGGGCTGTGTTTTCCACGGCTGAGAAAGGTGAGTGAGCCGAGGCAGAATAACAAAAAGCCACTTCAAAACACACCAGAAAAAGTCAGAAACCAGAGACCATCCGAGGTCTGACAAGAGAGCAAAAACAAGTCGCGGGGGAGCCTGTAGCCCTGAAGGTTTCGAGACTGTCTGTCGTGGTTGCTGACTTGAGAACGGGCCTGTCCCAGTTCTGAGAGGAGGTGGGAGCTGAGGCTGTGGGGGCTCAGAAACCTCACCTGAGTTCTGAGAACGGTGCCACCTGGGTGGCGGGACAGTCCCTGGGTGGCTGTGTCTCTGGGAAGACAGGGAGGGGGGTGTGGGAATGGCAGGGCCAGGCTGGCTGGAGGAGAGTGTGGGGAAGTGGCATCCTCCCTGGCCCCGGGCTCCTGGGCCTGCTGCCTCAGAGCCTGAGGCCCCCATGACCATAGCGCACTGGGGAATCCAAAAGCCTACGGCCACGCCTTCCAGGAGGTTCCTCCTCAGGACCGGATCATGAAGACGCCAAGCCAGAAAGGGAAGCCCAGGGCTCCCTCACCTCACCCCATTTCCCAGGCTCTGCCCCGGGGGGAGCGAGCCGGGGGTTGGAGGGCTGGAGCTCCAGTCCCCAGCTCTGTCCCCTTTCTTGCTGTGTGACTCTGGGCAGGTCCGTTGATCCCTGTGGACCTTCCTTTCCTGACCTGTAAATTGTGGGGGTTGGTCCAGACCAGCCATTTTCAGCCGGTGGGCTGCAAGAATTTTTACAACGTGCAATACCTGGCTATTTAGCCAGGGGCACTGAGCTCTTTTCTCTCACACTCAAAAAGAAAGATATTGACAACAGCCAACACAATAGCCATCGAGTGTGAATGACTCAACATTATACCGATTTGATGGTCAGATCGGCAAAATACATATTTTGGTGTGCCAGAGAATTTTAGTCATGAATTTATGTGCCATGAGATGAAAAGAGTTGAAACTCGCTGGTATAGTGGACTCTAGCCCAATGGTTCTCACCTGGGCCGTGTATTGGAATAACCGCGTGAGCTGCAAAAGCAGACAGAACTCTTAATTGTTCTGGGATACAGCCTGGGCATCAGGATTTTTCAAAGCTCCTTAGCTCAGTGCTCGGCAAACTGCGGCTCGCGAGCCACATGCGGCTCTTTGGCCCCTTGAGTGTGGCTCTTCCTAAGCCTTAGGAGTGCCCTAATTAAGTTGAGAACAAGGTACCTACCTATATAGTTTAAGTTTAAAAAATTTGGCTCTCAAAAGAAATTTCAATCGTTGTACTGTTGATATTTGGCCCTGTTGACTAATGAGTTTGCTGACCACTGCCTTAGATGATTCTAGTGTGTGGCCAAGATTGAGAAGCGCTGGTCTACCCAGCTGCTTCTCAGGTGTAGGGTGCGTAGGAATGAATCCCCATGTTAAACCTCAGATTCTAATTCCTTAGGTCTCGGTGATGCCCAGGGACCACACTAGGTTAAGTTTGTCTTTAAGGTTCATATCACTCTAACCAGCAAGCTCAGCTGCAAGCTCCAGCAACTCAGTGTGTTTTGGTAGCTGGTGGTAGTTGTGTATTTTGCCAATAGACACCCTGCTAAGTTCTTTCTGTTTCTCCCCTCTCTCATTTGCATTCTCACTCATCGCTTGAATTCTTACTGGAGGCTGTGGGTGTGAATGAAACAGGAATCTTTCCTTCAAGGGCAGAAATGGAAAGCTAAAGCCAGACTGTGGCTCAAGCTCAAGGTGAAGCAGAGGCCGCTTTTATTGGGATGGTTGGGAGAGACTCCATGTAGCTCAGTGGTTCTCAACCTTCTGGCCCTTTAAATACAGTTCCTCATGTTGTGACCCAACCATAAAATTATTTCCGTTGCTACTTCCTAACTGTAATGTTGCTATTGTTATGAATCGTCATGTAAATATCTGATATGCAGGATGGTCTTAGGCGACCCCTGTGAAAGGGTCGTTCCACCGCCAAAGGCGTCGCAACCCACAGGTTGAGAACCACGGATGTAGCTGATAATGATAGTTAACAAATATTGAGCCTCCACTTCTGCTGGGCCCTATTTAAGTGCTTTACGCAAGTAATTTAGCCCTCACAACACCCCACAGTAAGTACTGATAATGTTCCCCAGTTTACACATGAGGAAGCTGAAGCTTAAAGAGAGTCAGAGGTTTTTGAAGCAAGGCGCAGTGCTGGGACTTGAACTCAGGTCTCTGTGTCGACTACTAGTTCACATAAGGGCTTAGGCAGTCTTTGAATTCCAGGCCTGACCAGACCTGACCAGACCCAGCCAGATGCAACCAGGCCCAGCCTCTTGGCACTAAGCTGTTGTTGGCAGGCAAAGGGGTGGGATGGGATTTGGGTGGGTTTGGTCTACTTACGTACCTCTCTGCTTGCCTTCTATATTTCTCCAACCAGCAAAAGGCAGGTGGTAACAGTTTTCCCCCAGCCCCTGGGCCCAGGTCTCAGGGCCCTTGCACGAAGACCTGGGTTCATACTTTCTCCATTCGGCTGCCTGTCCCAGCCTAAATCTCTGCTGCCTGCATCTTTTTCTACTTGCACCTTTCCTTTTCTCCAGGGGAGCAGGCAGTATGTCCAGCTTTATGGCTGTTTTAACTTCTTTTTAAGAGCTTGTCCTTTACTAAGAGCTGTCCTAGACTATTCGCCCCTCCAAACAGTGCTACATAGAAGGTCGTCTGAGATGGTCACGATTGCTGCACATTCTAAACTTCTCAGATTCTACTGGGTTCTTAGTCAACGGCCCAACCCAACCGTTTTTCCAACTTGACTCAACCCATCTTGTCTCACCTCCCGATATCGGGGCTACAGGGCTGGGGTGGGGGTGGCGGATGAGGAAGAAGGCATGGAGACTTCTTTGTTGCCCCACTAGGTCTTGAGTTCCTGGAGACAGAAACCTTGTCTTTTCATTGTTGTATCCCCAGGACAGGACATGGTGCCTGGCAGAGAGATGCCCGGCATCATCATGTTGATCTGATTAATGAACGAAGGTGACCCGGGTACATTGCCTTCGTGCACAGAATGAGCAGCAGCGCTGACAGCTCGTCCTGCTTGGCCCTCAGGTAGGAGAGTCACCTGGCACAGCTCCAGCTTGTGAAGGCCCCCGAGCCTGTGGGTACCGTTACTGGGAAATCTGTCTCTTTCATCTTCTCAGATTCTGCAGCTGCTCAGGAAGAGCGAGGTTTTCTGACAGAGCCCGACCCCTTGCCATGAGGGGGGAGCTGTAGAAGGGCAACTCTGAGAGCAATCGGCCCCGTACCACTTAGGCAGCCCCGAGATTGTAGAATGGGAGACCCCTGGAGAGAAGAGACCCTTTTCTTCTTTACCTTCCAGAGAAAGGAGAAAGGATCATCTCATTGTAATATATGTTCTTAAAACTGTGTCTGGATACCTAGCCTTGGAGACTGGGATGAGGAAAGTGAAGGGTTCAGTGCCTCTGCAGATGGTTTTTGTCCTGTAATTAAACAAGAAAGGCCCTAGCTGGTTTGGCTCAGTGGGTAGAGTGTCAGCCTGCGGACTGAAGGGTCCTGGGTTTGCTTCCCATCAGGGGCACATGCCTGGGTTGCGGACACTCAATTCCCAGTAGGGAGCATGCAGGAGGCAGCTGATCAATGATTCTCTCTCATTATTGATGCTTCTATCTCTCTCTCCCTCTCCCTTCCTCTATGAAATCGATAAAAGTATATTTTTTAAAAAAGGGAAAAAGAAAAAATGCAAAGGAAAAGAGATCAGATATGTACTGAGGAACTAAATGTGCTCAAGAATCCAAAGTGACTTCGCATTGACCAATTGGACCCGGCCATGGAAATGTTCCCGTTTATTCAACTTGTGTGCTTACTTAAGAAAATGTTGTCAAACCGGCTCCCTAAGACTCCCTCTTGTCTCAGAGTCTTATGAGAAACCAGCCAATGAGAGGTGTGCCCTCATTGCTGAGGTGCCTGCTCCACTGGGAGAGGGTCCGGCAAGAGAAAGAAGTGAAGAGAGGCCACCCCCAAGTTCCAGCTCTGGGTTAGGATAGGTGCTGCTCTTGGCATCACATTGTTATAGAGCCAGGCCTCTTTCTCTGGATTTCCCAGGGACCTGTGTGGTTAATCCATTCACACCACCTCTTCTGAATGATCCATCCCAGGGGCATGTAAACTGGCGATTGGCACTGCTTCTGTCCCCTCCTTCAACAAATAACTGCTTTTTAAAATTTTAATTGCCGGGGTTAGAGCTTTGGGTTGTGTGGGATCATGAGCTGGGCCTGGGAGAATGGGGTTAATTAATTTTTCAATTTAACAAACATCTCTACTTAAGTGTCCACCAGCTCCCATGACTTTTATTTATATACTAGAGGCCAGGTGCATGAATTCATGCATGGGTGGGGTCCCTCAGCATGGCCTGCGAGAATTGGGCCGAAACTGGCAGTCCAATGCCGCCTGCTGCTCCCACTCATCCTGGGCCCGCTGCGCCTGCTGTGGGCTCGCGCCCAGTCAGTCCTGATTGAGAGAGGCTAGTGCTGCCACAGTGGCACTTGCCAGCAAGGAGCCCTGCGTCTGACACTGATGAGGGGCTTGGGGGCGGGGTGGCCGGGACACTATTGGCCTTCCAGGCTGGGCAGTGGGACGCCCTGGCTGGCCCGGATCCAGACCCATACTGCTGACATTCACGCTGGTTGTGCGGAGCCACCTGGCCTCCGCTTTTATATGGTTTCTTCCTTGCGGAGCATCTAGGGAGGGGAAGTGGACGTGGTGCCTGAGGCTGACTTCTAGGAGGCCGGGGCACTGTCGGGATTGTGCTGGCAGCACCGGTCCATAGGTTCCTGGCCTGTTCTCCAGAGATTGGACCCGCAGGACTACTGAGGGAGTGAGTGGCTGCTGCCGGGCTGGGCTGGTGGGCCGCCGGGACAGGTCAGTCAGGTGAGCGGCACTCCCGTTGTGGGAGTGCAGTGACCACTGGGGGCAGCTCCTGCATTGAGTGTCTGCCCCCTGGTGGTTGGTGCGCACCATAGCAATCGGTGGTTCAGTCCCTTAGACTTTTATATATATAGATTGTTGACTTTCAAACTTATTTCTTTGCTTTGACCTCTCTCCTTAACACTAAACTCACATGGCTAACAACAACAACAACAAAAAGAGTGAAAGAGAATGGAAACTGCATGCGAATGATTGAAGTTAGCCTACAGGAGTCAGTCATACATATTCAGTGACTCCATTGCCCGGGGCAGAAGTTGAGGCACAGGATGGGCTGTGATTTGCCTAACGTTTCATGGAAAATTAGTGGCAACATTGGGACCATGGTTTTTCCCCCTCAAAGCCCTGGATAGAGCCTTAAAGCCATAGCAATGTAATCTATTCGTATCTTCTTGGATTGCTATTACTGGGCACAATTTGCTTTCTCAGAAGACTGAGCTACTCATGGGCAGGGACCTCCACTGTATCCTTGCACCTCCAAGACCATCAGTTCGCACATACTGGGGGCACAGATGGGTGTGGGAGTTGAATGGGTGGTTAAATCTGACTTTCGAGACTCTTAGCCGTAAACAGCATTGAGGCAGGCTGCCCCACCCCATCCTCTCCACTCAACTATGTCCAAAACGATGTACCTCAAATCTCACCATAGTTAAGAAGACTTTTCAGACCAACTTAGTCTCTGAATTTTGGTGCAATTCCTGTCTGTTTTACTTTCACTTAGCACCCCCTATGTACTAATTTGCGTGGGGTGGGAGCAGTGTGGTATATTGGTTCTGAGCCTATGGGTATAAATTAAGTCCCAGCCCCACCATTTTCTAGATGTGTGAGCTCAGGTAACTCCTCTGAACCTTAATGCTCTTATTTGCAAAATAGGTCTGGGAAGGTCTCCTCCCTCTTAGGCTGGTAGTGAGGGTTAGTTGAGACAAGTCATGCAAAATGTTTCATGTGGTGCCAGGCACTCAGTGCGTTCTGGCTATTATTCGTATTCGTTTCCACAACTAAAGTGTTTTGTCTCTGCACCTTCTCTAAGGATGGTTACCTCACCTGTGAACCAGAGGAAATAATATGCAATCTTGGTGGATTGTTATGACAACCAAATGCGAGAATACATATAAAAAATGCTTTGTAAAGTCTTAAGGTTTGGGTGTGAAGTGTGACTGCCCCCAAGATTACACAGTTTGTAAGAGGTGTTGTCCTCCTGGAAAAACCACACCCACCAACAAAACACACTCACTCACACACACACCACCACCACCACCAGGAAACATCTAGGTAGTCTGACCCCTACTGGCATTCTAGGGAAGTTTCTTTTTGGTTATTTCAGTAACCACTCATTGAGTCCTCCAGGCCGTCTGAGTGAAAAGTGCTGGAGTGGAAAAAAAAATGAATGAGACATGGACTTCATTCTCAAGGAGTTACAACATAGCAAATGTTGTTCTAAATGAGGCTGAACGACACAAAAGAAGGAGCAACAGAAGGACTGAAGGAGGGGAAATTTGGGAGTGAGAGGTGGTTTCATGGCCGGATTGGCATTTGAGCTGGTCTTTGAATGATGGGCAATGTGTTACTTTGCATGGCTGCCATAACAAAATACCCCAGACAGGGTGGTGTACGTGTCAGAAATGTCTTTCTCACAGTTCTGGAGGCCAGGAGAGAGATCACGGTGTTGGCAGAGTTGATTTCTTCCGAGATTCCTCTCCTTGGCTTGCAGATGGCTGCCTTTCTCACGGTGTCTTCACATGGTCATTTCTTTGTGCTGTCTTCGTCCTAATCTCATCTTCTTCTAAGGACACTAGTCATATTCGATTAGGGCCTACCCATGTCACCTAATTTGACGTTAGTTACCTCTTTAAAGGCCCTATTTGAAATACGTTCTGAGGTACTGGGGGATAGAACTTGAATGTATTAATTTTTTGCAGGGAAAGACATTTTAGCCTATAATAAGTTGGATATTTTATCCTCACACGAGGATATGTTTATTGATTTTAGTGATAGAGGAAAGAAGAGAGAGAGAGAGAGAGAGAGAGAGAGAGAGAGAGAGAGAAACATTGATGTGAGAGAGAAACATTAATCGGTTGCTTCCTGTATGTACCCTAATTGGGGATCGAACCAGAAATCTAGGTATGTGCCCTGACCAAGAATCAACCACCCCCCCCCCTTTATTTTTTGGCGTATGTGATGATGCTCCAACCAACTGAGCCACCTGGCTAGGGGATTTGTTTTTACATTTGTTTATTTATTGATTTTTTTTTAAGAGAGAGAGAGAGAGATCAATTTGTTGTACCCACTTATTTGGGTACAACATTGGTTGATTCTTGTATGTGCCTTGACCAGAAATTGAACCCACAACCTTACTGTATCAGGTGATGCTCTCACCCACTGAGCTACCCAGCCAGGAACTTTACATTTGTTCAATTACAAAAGTACTCCTAAAATGCGAAATGTTGAAAAGCACAAAATGGAAAATAAAACTACTTAAGAGATAACCATATCTGTTCAATCTTTAAGAAAATGAATATATACCTTTGAAAAAGACTTTATACTGTATAGCACCTGCTGTTTTATAACCTGCTATTTTCACTTGATAAATATATCACGAACTTTCCTCTTTGCCATGAACTATTCTTCCACAATGCCACGTTTAATGGCTGCATACCAGTTTATTATCAGGATATATTCAATCGCTGGATGGTGAGATTTTGATTAGCCAAGACTGGGATGGAGAAGAAATAGCCTTATGGGAGGGACCGATATGAGCTCCAAGAGCAAAGCGGTTACACTTCAGCAAACTGGAATCAGCCAAAGATTTCTCAGAATCAGGTGAATTACATTTATAAAAATGTATAATGTTTTGTCTGTGTGTGGGAAGAGGCTGTGGATGCCAGGGTGTTTCTGAGAAGTCCCGAAGGGTCCCTAGAATAAGCCAGCTGTAGAGTTTTTGTCTGATGAATCGGAATCTCTATTCGTCCCTACAGCGCAACCGAAAGTCAACGTTTGCCTCTGTAGGGTGAGACTGAACTTGACGAACACGTAATAGTTTTAATTGAGATGCTGCTTTTTTACGAGTGGCTTTTAGGGATCAGTGACAGCTGCTTTTCTCCTCTCTCACTCCCCTCTTTCCTTCCCCAGTGTCCATCCCCAAGGAGGAGAAGTCTTTGGTAAAACAAAGCCAAGAGACAGGGGTTTAGATAAAGATTTGTCTCATTTCACACTTAAGATTTTGAAGGATCCAAGAGGCAAGTTCAAGTTGGACCAGGAGGGCTTCCTGGGGAGAGAGGAAGCAGGGGGAACGGGGAGGGAGCATAACTCCAGAAGGCCTGCCCACCCCGTGTGAATTTCAGATGATCCAGAGGGCTGTTCAGCGGGGGGAAAATGCTTAGCCCTACTAATTTCAATAGCCGAGACTTTGACATTGTGTTTATAGAAGCCACAGTGCCCACCGCGCAAGTGGGAGAGGGAGAAAGTGGGAATGACTTCCTTGTGATTTGAGAGAGAAAGCCCAGGACAGTTTTTTCTAAGACAACCGTTCTCCAGGGAGAAAACCAGACACCGGGTGACTTTGGGGCCGGTTTTTATAGAACATGGCAACCGTTCCTGAAGCGGGAGGAATCTTACCTGACCCTTTTGTTGAAGGAGCGCATCCAGGGAGAGATTCCTGCTGTCTGTGTCGGGCTGAGAACGGTGATGAGTTTTCACAGGAGCCCACGCACTGCTCAGGAGAACACGGGTTATATTTTGATAAAAACCCTCCACCTACCACCATGTCAAATCTATCCTTTGAACTGGGTTTTTAAAAAATATATATATTTTTATTGATTTCAGAGAGGAAAGGAGAGGTAGGGAGAGATAGAAAGATGGAAACATCAATGATGAGAGATCATGATCATCCATCGGCTGCCTCCTGCTTGCCCCACTCTGGGCACTGAGCCCACAACCGGGGCATGTGCCCTGACCGGGAATCGAACCGTGACCTCCTGGTTCATAGGTCAGCGCTCACCACTGAGCCATGCTGGCTGGGCTGAACGGGTTTTTATTTTTTCTTTTTGAACTGAATTTTTGATGGAGAGTGGCATGTCCCCTCCCCCGCTGCAGGGCAGGGTCGGCATTATAAGGACAAAGGCAGACCTGCCGAGCCACCTTTTCCTGCGGAAACAGGAAAAGGATGAAGAGGATACTACCGATTAAGTATAAACTGCGGAGCGTACGTCGTTCCTGCAATGGGGGATTTGCGAGGCTTTCTTCAGTCAGGGTTGCACTGACAGCCCTCTAGTGCTGTGGGCCTGAAAGGGCTGTGGAAGTGACCGCCACTTTAGTGAGGACACAGGGCAAGTGAATCTGGGAAGGTTGCCACTCACTTCAAACCTGTAACAAATCCGCAGCATGAGAAGCCCATTGAGGTCATTTGCTACAAGAAGGGACTGATCACTTAGCAACAACCCCCTTCTCCCCCTCACATGATAGCTTTCCGTGGGCAGGTTTTCTCCTGCATCTTGTATCTTTTTTAAAAATGAATTTTGTTGAGACTGCACTGTGTGCTTAGCTCTGTAGGAAAGCCACACAGCCCAGGTCTCGAAGGCAGACGCACACTCCCTCCTTCTGGGCAAGTGAATTTTTTTTTAAGTATTTTTATTGATTTCAGAGAGGAAGGGAGAGTGAGAGAGAGAAACATCAATGAGGAGAATCATCCATCGGCTCCCTCCTGCACACCTCCCACTGGGATGGAGCCTGCCACCCAGGCGTGTGCCCTTGACCGGAATCGAACCTGGGACCCTTCCGTCCGCAGGCCAACGCTCTCTCCATTGAACCAAACCGGCCAGGGCGCAAGTGAATTTTTCGGTCCTTTTCAGCACCCACTCCCAGTGCCTGGTGGGAGAGTCCTGCCACCCAGGAAAGCGGGCAATGCTGCCTAAGAACAGAGCCCACTTCGCACCCGACAGTCATCCTGGAGGCTGGCAGCCCCTGCCCAAGTGCTTGCAAAACAGCACAGCAAGGCTGACCGGCTTCGTGCTGGGAGCCAGGTCGCTGGAGAGGCAAGCGGGCGCCTGAGCAGGGAACCCGGGACGATGCGGCACCAGAGGCCCACCGTGGGCCGGGGCCTAGAGCGAGGGTGGCCGCCAGGACACTTGGCGTCATCCAATTACGAAAGCAGGTTCTACCTACTTCACTCTAATTAAAACAGGCGGGCCCGCGCCACCCAAGCGGAAGAGGCTGTCCCTGGATGCAGAGTGAGATTTGAGGACCAGGAAGCAGCAGTGCCACCTCCCCGAACCCGTCGCAGGTGATGGAGCTGGCACCATTCCACTCTCCTAGGTCACAAGCCACTCGCCTGTTGGCCTCTCTGAAGGACACAGTTTCCCTAGGAAGGAAACAGGGCATCACTAGTGCCTGAAGGCGCGGAAGCCCAGGGCCCCAGGGCCAGTGGGGGGTGGGGGCGGGGCGAGGAGAAGGTGTGAAGGGAAAGAATAAGTGTGTACATGACACAAGGGACAGGGTTTGTCTCGGTCCCCGCTGCGTGAACTCCTTGAGAGCAGTGCCTCCTGTGTTTGGTTCATTGCTGTGTCCCCAGCATTCGGAACCCCACCTGGCACATCGGAGGAGCTCTGTACATGTCAGGTCCCTGAGTGGTTCTCCAGTGTCTAGCTGAGCTAGGCTGAATGACGTGGTTGCCTCCCTGGGAAGCTCTATGGGGAACAACAGTGGTGTAAGAGCGCCCAGCCGGTGTGGCTCAGTGGTTGAACCTGAGAACCAGATCATGGTTAGATTCCAGGTCAGGGCACAGGCCCGGGTTGAAGGCTCAATTCCCAGTAGGGGGCGTGCAGGAGGCAGCCAGTCAATGATTCTCTCTCATCATTGATGTTTCTGTCTCTCTCTCCCTCTCCCTTCCTCTCTGAAATCAATAAAAACATTTTTTTAAAAAAAGTGGTGTAAGTGTAAGGTAGGGTGCCTGTCTTTAAGTCTGGCCATCTGCTTGCCCTGTAACCATTTGGTATTCATTCATTCATTCATTTCTATTCCTCTGCAATATACTGTGTGTAGTCACAGATGGCACAAAGATGAAAGTCAATATTTCTTTAAACCCATCCTGAGCCAGCCTCTGGGGTTACCATGGTGACCACACCTGTTGGTGGGAGACAGACTGTTAACACCGTAGATGGGGAGCATCTCACTCCATCTGGAAGTGTAGGTGCCAGGAGCAGCCTCACGGAGGAGGGCAGTGCCGGGGTCCGACCCCAGCAAGTCCAGGGGTTCCCAAAGGCGTAGACGGAGTCGGCGAAGAAGGAATGACACGGAGACAGCGTTCAGTTGATCAGCAGCCTAGCCAGGATCTCTAGCCCGGATCTCCAGCCAAGTTCTGGTCTGGATCTCCAGAGAGGTTCTGCTTAGGATCTCCAGCCAGGTTCTGTGTCCATGGTCTCTTGCTAGGTTCTCCAGCCAGGTTCTCAGGTTCTCCAGGTTCTCCAGCCAGGTTCTGTAGCCATGTTCCCTCGCTAGGTTCTCCAGCCAGGTTCTGTCCAGGTTCTCCAGCCAGGTTCAGTCACCAGGTTCTAGTCAGGTTCTCTTGCCAATTTCTGTAGTCAGGTTCAGTCCAGGATCTTTTGCCATGTTCTCTCGCTAGGTTCTGTCTCTAGGTTCTGAGGCCAGTTTCTGTCCAGGATCTTTTGCCATGTTCTCTCCAGCGAAGGTCTTCTGTCTCTAGAGAACGTTCTGTGTAGGTTCTGTGCCAATTTCTGTCTCTCTTCTAAGTTCTGACTTGTTACATCTGTATTTATACCACTTGATTCCAATCCTATCAATCTCTATTCCAAAGGTTAGGGCATTTCTTATCTCCATTCCAGGGAGTAAAAGATTATGTAGCTTAAGCATGATTGTTCGTAGTTAAAGTGATTAATTACCCGCCTGGCACTTAGTTAAGAGGTTTTATTCCCTCCCTAACTTCAGGGGAAAATTCCTACCTGGGGAAACAACCTTTCTCAGAGACCTTGGTTAAAACACATAGTGCCAAGAAGGTGAGCAAACATTTTAAGAACAGTATGCCATATATGCCAGGTCCTTTGAAACAGCAAGGATGGACCGGCTCCCGGCAGGGCAGGTGTGGCTGCACCTGGATGGCGGGGCAGGTGTTCATCAGGCTGGGGTGGGGCCCGGGGGAGCATTCAGGCTGCAAGTGTCTCTCAAAGGCAGGCTGGGGCCACCTTCCCGCCACACCCCCTCCCCCATCGCTTCGCCACCTCCCACACCCACTGCACATGTCCTTCCTCCTCACTGGTCCTTCGTTGTTCCCTCCCAGCTTGGCTCACCCCAGGCCCTGCCACCCTAGGACAGTTACGTGTCACCATTAATCCCAGTCAATGGGAAAATGGTTCGCGGAGTGTGCTGACATGATCGGTGTTGGTTTGGCTGGGGGACTGTGGCTCCCACTTAGCTGCTGTTCCTTGGCCCGGCTCCCTTGGGAGCTTGTGGTGGGAGGGGGGCAGGCTGGGCAGGAGGAGGGCATGCCTGGGTTCCCTTAGCACTGAAAGACCTGCCCACTCCCATGAGAACCGGTGTGTGGCAGGCCCGTGTCGCCTAAGCATAACGCAGAGACAGTGTCTTCCACGGCCAGCATATGGCAACGGCACTTGCCCTTCATGGTGAAGCGTCCGTGCCCAGGATGGAGGCCCTTTGCCGGGCACTTTGGTGGCGCCTGGGACTAGGAGGGTATTTCCATCCACACAGTTTGTTTTGATCTAGTCATGCTCTCAGGCCTCGAGCCTGGAAACGTCACAACCCCATCACGTGGCCGCTGCCAGGAGATCGTGTTCAAAGGCATCTAGAAGGTTGTTTTGTATTCTTTAAAGCATCAGCTGCCACTCTTGGTAGGATTTTCCCCTTCCCAGGGTGGAGAGAGAGAAGAGGAAGTGAAAGCAGGAGGGGAGAATTTGCTCTTAGCACCTCTCGCCCTGCAGGCAACAACCAAAAACCCCCTCGGGTCTGAGCAGCGCCTTGTACTTTTTGGCAGCGGGTGCCTGTCCACGGATTGCCTCATTCGGTGCGCGGAGCTCCCCGAGGTGGGAGGCAGAACTCTGAGCTGTCCCAGTTTTGATCTCACGGGTAGACGGAAGGCACTGCTGCTGCTAGAGGCAAGGGCTGGGGACTGGCTATTCCTGAAGAAGGAAGAATTCTCCCCAGCCATTCTGGAGAGGCGCTGGGGGTTTCTGAGTTTCTCCGGGAGAGCTGGCCAGAGGCTCCTCCATACTTGGGGGAGGAAGGTCCGTGTGAGCGGGAATCTGCGCTGACTGTCCCCTGGGCGGCGCCTGTCACGGAAGACAGGGTCTGGGTCCCCAGCCCTGAGTTACCACCTGCGTTTCCCTCCTGTCTCTGAGATTCTAACTCTTTGGGCCTGGGCCCTGGTCTCCCTCACCTCAGCGTGGGCCCCATCTCCGACATGAGGCTTCACTAATATTGAATGAACATGTAGAAAGAGCCATCGCTGGCTCCTCGGCCTCTGTCTACCATCTTCTTTTCTGGAGAAGAGGCAGTTTGTTCGTCTGTGTCTGAGGAAGAGGTTGGGGAGAGAGCCGGGAAGGGACGTTCAGAGCAAACGCCCCAAGCACCTGGGAGAGCTGAAACCTCGTGGGGGCCAGGATTGAGGCTCTGGGCGATGGTGAATGACAGAACAGTTTCCTGGTCTGAGCCAGGGGGCAGGGGGGTGGAGATCTTGGCCAACACAGTCCTGGCATTGTAGGAATTTGTCCAGCCTACAGGCTTGGCAGGGGGTCGCTTTTCAGGTGAGGCCCTGAGGGTTCTATCCAGGCATATTCCAGCTCCTTCTGTCTCTCTCGCGTGGGGTGAATGACAAGGAACCTCCAAGCGTGGCCACCTTTGACCCCAGAACCATATTTCCAGATGGATAAAGCTCAGGTACAGGTTTGATTGGACAACTTATTCACCTACTTCCTGCTCCTCAACCCAGGGTTCCCCAGGGAAGGGCCTTGGGATCTGGGCTAGGTGCTGGGGTGAACTTTAAAAAATAAGTTTTAAATTGATTTCAGAGAGGAAGGGAGAGGGAGAGAGAGATAGAAACATTAATGATGAGAGGGAATCATTGATTGGCTGCCTCCTGCACACCCCCTACTGGGGATCGAGCCCACAACGCCAGCTTATGCCTTTGTTTGGAATCAAACCCAGCACCCTTCAGTCCACAGGTTGACGCTCTATCCACTGAGCCACACCGGCTCGCACTGGGGTGAGAACTAAATGTGATGGGGCTTCTCTGGATTCTTGAATCTGGACGAACAGGAAGCATCCTGTTTGAAACTTACATAACCCATCTCACCTTTTCTGAAGTGCCATGGAGTGGGGCGGGTGGTGCGTGTGAGGGGCCGTGAGGGAGGGAGCAGCCGCGGGTGGCTGCCTGTCCTTGGCATGAACCCACATCTGGTGCCCAGCGCTGGGCCCTCAGCAGCTGGGAACCTGTCCCCGGGGCCTCTCGCCCCTCCTTAGTCACCCGCACACACCCGAGGGCTGCAGGAAGCCGCCACTCAGCCCAGCCCGGCTGTCTCCAGCTCAGTCCAGTCTCCAGCTCTTCATTCCACCGCAGCCCAGGCGTGTTATCCTTCCGAGATCACCTCCTGGGAGGACACCAGCCTCTCATTACATCTGCCCGCCTGGGGCAGCTCAGCTAATCCGCCTTCTCTGGCCGCTGTCCGCGCTCCTGGCCTGGGTGCTCCGACGCCACCTCTGGCTCCAGTCGGGTGGGAAGATGGACAGAATAATTAAGCCCCATGAGTTGAAAGGAGTCGGAACATCCCTGTATAAATGTCTGTTTCTTCTCTTCCTGGGTCACTTCAAATGTATTAACCCAGGATTATTCATTTTTCCTTTTGTAACAGGTTTCATCGAAAGCCGTAGCATTTTATTTTAACCGTATTTTTTCATTGGAGTGTGGGATGTGTGAACTTTGTAACATATTTAAAAATATGTTTTTATTGATTTTTGAGAGAAAAAGAGGGAGAAGGAGAGAGGAGAGAGAGAGAGAGAGAGAGAGAGAGAGAGAGAGAGAGAGAGAAACATCAATCGGTTGCTTCCCAGATGCACCCTGATCGCGGACCAAACCCGAGATCTGGGGGAATCAAACCAGTGACCTTTCGGTGCATGGAACAATGCTGAAACCGCTGAGCCACATCGGCCGGGGCTGATGAGCGATCTTAAGCCCAGTCTCGAAAAGAGAAGAACAAAAGGTACCACAAACCCACTGGGTCCAGTTTCTGTGCTTTCCCTTCCAGTCTCCAGCTGGATGCCTAGTGATCGTCCACAGGCCCGGTGCACATTTGCCTTTGGGAAGAACCGACTCTGACGGTGCCTGCCTTTCCCATGTTGCTACATAACCTTTCTTACACATGATATCCACAGAGTGTCAGAATCTATGTGACCCGCCTCCTGCGGTGGGAAACTTAATGGCTTCTTTCACGCTTTGAACCAGGGTGTTCTTTTCTGGGGTCTGTCAGTCCCTGGGGCCAGGCAGAGAGAAGGAGGGGGTATGGTGAGCAGCTCATCCTCCTCTGCTCCCCTCTCGTAGCCCTGGGCCTGCCTCCTGCCACCGGTTCCTGCCGTGCTCGGGTGCCCGTGAAAGGGAGCTGCCCCACACGTGAGTGCATTTGTGCACCGGTCATTCGTGTGGACACTCACTCCCTGGACTCTGGCCTCTTTTGCAGACGTCTCTGTCATAAAATGAACAGCCGGGGCCAATCTTCATTGCTGGTGTCTGGAAGGGTTCTTAGCATAGCATGGAGGCTCGCTCACTGTTTGTTGAGAGAATGAAAGTCAAAAGAATGACTCACAGCTCATCAGGAAACACGTAGTCGCCGCCCCTGCCCTTTCCCCAACCTGGACAGCCACCTGCCACATGGCTCTGCTGTGGGGGCCAGAGGGGGGTGGGTTTGACTCAGGGCAACGGGCCCCTTTATTCAACAGCTTCCTTCTCTCCCCTAGGTGGGCCTGCACCTCTGTGCTGGGAATCCTGGTCTCGGTGCTCTCCGCTCCCCCACCCGCACTTCAACCATAAAGCCGTGACGGATTAATAGGGCCGGGCCCCTTTCCCATCTGCTACACGCCACTTGAGGTCACCCTTTCTTTCATGGGGGTGGCCAGCTTGTCTCAGCTTGCCTGGGACTTTCCCAGCTTGAGCACCGAAAGTCTCCACGCAGTCGCGGGTGAGTGGGACAGTTTTGTCCCGGTTCCCGGCATCCAGTTCTTACCCGTGTCCAATAGAGGGCGCCGGAGGCACACATAGGAGCCAGGTGCTTTGGGACAGGCATTCGCTGCTCTCCCAGGTGGGCGGTCACATCACACTCTAGACCAGTGGTTCTCAACCTTCCTAATGCCGCGACCCTTTAATACAATTCCTCATGTTGTGGTGACCCCCAACCATAAAATTATTTTCGTTGCTGCTTCATCACTGTAATATTGCTACTGTTATGAATCGTAAATATCTGATATGCAGGATGTATTTTCATTGTTACAAATTGAACATAATGAAAGCATAGTGATTAATCACAAAAACAATATGTAATTATGTATGTGTTTTCCGACAGTCTTAGGCGACCCCTATGAAAGGGTCGTTTGACCCCCAAAGGGGTCACGACCCACAGGTTGAGAACCGCTGCTCTAGACTAGGTGTCTGCCTCCGGCCCTGAGTCACAGAACAGCCATCTCCTCCCGCTCCCAGGGGAAACGCCCCTCTCAGGGAACTGACCCTTTTGGAGAAGAGAGAGTGACCCTGGCAGATGAGCCGGAACTCTCTCCGTTTCTTGATCCTGAGAAGGCATATCACGGATAAACCGACTGTGGCTCGTTCCGGGCTGTCAGGCTGCCCAGTGTGTTCTAGCTGTCACTACGCTGACAGCCTGGCACCCCAGCCACAGCAGAGCAGGTGGGCAGACCACCCTGAACACCCCCATCCGTCTGATCTTGGAAGCTAAGCAGGGTCGGGCCTGGTTAGTACTTAGTACTTGGATGGCTTGCTTTTTTTTTTTTCTTTCCCAATTGTATATCCACTATCCATCTTCTCCTGGTTTACAGACCTCCCTTGAGAAATTACATGGGAAATCATAAAATTTAGGTTCAAAGTAGGTGGCGATAGAGGGGGAGGTGGCGGGCTAGAAAGGGTGGGGGGGAAGGTGGACATATGTAATACTTTCAACAATAAATATTTAAAAAAACCACGAAGTAGGCGGTGATAATGAAAACATAATCTTGCTACAGCAATTGTAGTAAGAGAGGAGAGGCACACAGATCCTAGTTTGGGCTTTAGCTTGGCTGCAGCCAACAGCAAGGCAGCTACTTTCTTTTTTTTTTTTAATATATTTTATTGATTTTTCACAGAGAGGAAGGGAAAGGGAAAGAGACTCAGAAACATCAATGATGAGAGAGAATCATTGATCGGCTGTCTCCTGCACGCCCCCTACTGGGGATGTGCCCACAACCCAGGTACATGCCCTTGACTGGAATCAAACCTGGGACCCTTGAGTCCACAGGCCGACGCTCTATCCACTGAGCCAAACCGGTTAGGGCAAGGCAGCTACTCTTATTGGCGCTTCCTGCGCATCAGCTCCCTGTGTTGGTGCATGAGGAGTATTCTTGTTACGTGTTCAACTGGGTTGCAAGGTGTTTAGAACAGATACGATCATGGTGGGGTCCCTGACCCATTCTCCCTCTTGCTCACCCTTTGTTGTTAAGCGACATACTTGGGCGACAATGACAGTTCGCTAAGTGTGCTGTGAGAACTGTTTCGTACGGGGGGGCCTGGCTGAAAACACCCAGAAAATGACTGGAACACCCACAGCTGCTACTTACAACGTGGGATGTCATCAGTGCGGATGTTTCCATGTGCACAAATGTCTGTGAACTGACTGTAGCATGATGGTCTCCATGTTCTGTAAAGAGAAGTAATTTATTTCCAAGCTCTTCTCCCTCTTAAAAAAATCATTTAAAAAACCCGAGGGGTTGTGAGAAAAGTGTTGGTGTCTTTAGAGAGTGGCGGAAGAGAGAAGGCCAGGACGCAGTGAGTCTGAGTTTGTATCTCACAGGTGAGGTGTCTGTCACTCACAGCCCCGAGACAGATCTGGGTGGGGATCCTGCCTCCACCAGGAACTGAGTGTGTGATCTTCGGCAAGGTATTTATCTTCTCTAAACCTCGGTTTCTCCATCTTTAAAACAAGGATGATGTGTGTAGGAGTCTCTCATTAGGTTGATATAAGGGTTACATGAGATAAGAGGGCAAAGCACTTAGCTCTGAGGAGGGGAGTGAGTGAGAGAGAAACATTGATGTGAGAGAGACACATCGATTGGTTGCTTCCCGCACTTGCCCCTACCAGGGCTGGGGAACTTGCAACCAAGGTACATGCGGAACTTGCAACCAAGGTACATGCCCTTGACTGGGAATCGAACCAGAGAGCCTTTGGTCCACAGGCCGGCACTCTAACCATTAAGCCAAACCAGCCAGGGTAAGCCTTTGTTCTTAATTAGCACTCCACAGCGCCTCGCTTCATGTGCCTAAGTTCATCCTTTCTGGGTTGGATTTTACAAGTTTTGCTTTGAGGAAGCATATCAAACTCTAGGCCCCTGGGTACTGGTTCCTCCTGCTTTTGGATTTCTGGGGGTGCTGGCAAAGATAAGACAACTTGTGGCGCCATCACCTGCTGCCTCGGGGAGAGAAGTGGAAGGATTTCATTGCAAGGAAAGTGCTCCCGGTCTAAGTAAACAGGCATCCTGGGAATCATTTAAGAGCATCACACCGGGAAGGATGTCTTGGCAAAGTTCAGTCCACCTAGGTTGGGACATGTTTTTAATATCCTGAGGTTCTGCCCTCTTTACTGAGAAGAGCAGTTCTAGTCCAGGCTTGGAGATAGGTGGCTATTAGATGAGTCACTCACTTCTCATCTCTGAGCCTCAGTTTCCCCTTTTGGAAGATGAGGAGGATTAAGCCCAATGGGTGGTTCTTAAAACTTCCATGTGAGAGATTCCTAGGCCCCATCCGGGTGACCGATAATTCCGTAGGCCTGGGTGGGGCCCAGGCAGCCTCCCAGGGGAGAGTCTGACACCCATCAATGTGAGAACCATCCTTCTAGACCAGCAGTTCTCAACCTGTGGGTCACGACCCCTTTGGGGGTCGAACGACCCTTTCACAGGGGTCGCCTAAGACCATCGGAAAACACATATATAATTACATATTGTTTTTGTGATTCATCACGATGCTTTAATTATGTTCAATTTGTAACAATGAAATTGGGGGTCACCACAACATGAGGAACTGTGTTAAAGGGTCGCGGCATTAGGGAGGTTGAGAACCACTGCCCTAGACTGTGACTGACCTTTGCTTTTAAAGTTCATGTCCTAGATCTTGTGGAGTGTTTTTGGAGGAGGAAGAAGATCCATCCAAAGCACACACACACACAGGAAGAGGTGGGTCAAGTTCAGAGAGTAACTCTGCACCACAACCTTCTGATGGTGGTACTTCCTGAAATTTCTGAGAGACTCAACCGGGTCTCTGAAAAGGCTCCCCAAGACTCACAGATTGACAGGAAACCACAACAGGGGTAAAATGCAAACATAACACACCCTATGAGACACGAGGCCAGTTCTCTATTGCAGCACAATAACTTGTATTATGGAAACGTTTATAGGTCATGTATTTTACATCTCTCTCTCTGTGGTGTGTGTGTGCATTTTCGTTTTGGTGGTATGGAGAACCCCGGGGGAAAGGAGGTGAGGATTCAAAGGGGACCCTCCCATTTCATGAGAACACTGACCTCCAAGTAGATTCTTTTGTCTTCAGTCTTTTGTATTCTTGACCCGAAGTGATTAAATCCTTAGGACACATCTTCAATCTCCACATCATTGAGCCCCCCCCCCCCCCCAAAGATGATTTGTAGGGGTTGATTGATTAACTCTGGCCCAAGATTAAGTAGAGTTCCTTGGTAAAGGAATTAATATTGACTCTAATATTAATTGCAGGCATTAGAAAATATGACTTAAGAAGATGAAAAGCCCATGGGCATATAGCAAGTCCTCAACAGATGTTGGCTTTGATTTTTATCAGGTGATCACGGGATTAACTTTCACTAACTTGTCCTTGATTTCTCAATGCTGTTGACTCAGGGATCGTTTCTAAGAAGACAAGGTCCCTCCCTGCCTTGGCTGGTGTGGCTCAGTTGGTTGGGCGTTGTCAGGGCATGTGCCTGGGTTGCAGGCTTGATCCCGGGTCACTCTCACATTGACATTTCTCTCTCCCTCCCTTTCCCTCTCTCTCTCTCTCTCTCTCTCTCTCAAAAAAAAATCAATTGAAAAAATGTTTAAAAAAAAGAAAATAAGGACAAGGTTCTTAAAGTATTCTTTTTTTTTTTTAATATATTTTATTGATTTTTTTACAGAGAGGAAGGGAGAGAGATAGAGAGCTAGAAACATCGATCAGCTGCCTCCTGCACATCTCCCACTGGGGATATGCCTGCAACCCAGGTACATGCCCTTGACCGGGATCGAACCCGGGACCCTTCAGTCCGCAGGCCGACGCTCCATCCACTGAGCCAAACCGGTTTTGGCTGGACAAGGTTCTTAAAGCTCGAGGTAGCCAGAAACATACCTTCCCTTTAGTGCCTCCCCGCCCCCTGCCCCGGAAAGCTTTATCCAGGCTACTGTGTGGAGTCCTTCAGATGATTTTGATGGCATGCAGACCCTTGAAAATAATGTTCTTTAAAATAAGATGTATTTAAGGCCGAAACCGGTTTGGCTCAGTGGATAGAGCATCGGCCTGCGGACTGAAGGGTCCCGGGTTCGATTCCGGTCGAGGGCATGTACATGGGTTGCGGGCAGATCTCCAGTTGGAGGTGTGCAGGAGGCAGCTGGTCGATGTTTCTCTCTCATCGATGTTTCTAACTGTCTGTCCCTCTCCCTTCCTCTCTGTAAAAAATCAATAAAATATATTTTAAAAAAAAAAGATGTATTTAAGTATAAACATAGCCAGTAAAATAGCTGTTTAAGAGCGTTCTTTTCATGACGAAGACAGTCGTTTCGCATCTATGCTGCTGTCGAGTTGCCTTTTCAAATAAATGATCAAAGTGGAATCAATAAGTGGATTCGAAGAAAGCTGTTAAGTGAGAATGGGACAGGTGGTACCTAGAAACGGTGGAAACTGCGGCGGTGGTATGCAAATGACCGAGCTGGAGAAGCGAGGCCTGCTGGACTACACCTACCTGCTTGCTCCCCATTTCCCTCCGGGTGACCATGTGTTTTATGGAGTTTCCAGGGATCACATAGTCGCAGAATCATTGTGTTCGACAAGACCTTGAGGTCGTCGCAGAACGACTCTCCTTATTTTAGACGGCTGGTTTCTGAGGTCTAGAGATGGGCCCTGATGAAGTGCATGCAGTACATTGCGGAAGAGCTAGACGTTACCCTGTGAGACAAAACATTAGGGCTGTCTACTCGTCTAGACCTCAAACGCAGAGCAGGGATAGACCCTTCCCTCCAGTTCATCAAGAGCAGTGTTGGAAGAGCTGCTCTATGGCAGGATGTCAAGGGGCGCCTGTCCGGAAACAGGCCAGTCTTTTACTTGGAAGAGGATTCAGCTTGTTCTATCTGACTTCGAGGTGTAGAAGCAGGGCCAGGGGGTTGAAAAGAAAGGAAGACAGCCTTTATAGCTCAGTGAGAGGAAACGTTTTAGTTATTTAGTCCTGAATGTCAAGGAGTCTGAGGTGGCTTTCCCTGCCTTTCAAATGGCTCTTCATAGGCGCCCATTATCTGCAGTTAATGTCTCAGTTTTTACGTAAAGAGCAATTATAGCAATCGGGAATTTCCCCTCCCCACATAACACTTTTTATTCCTGAACACATGCAAAAGAATTGAAAGAAGATTTTTTTGGTGCAAAATGAGAGAGGATGTGAACATAAGCCAGTTAGTTAGCTGTCTACACACTTTAACAGCTTATAATTCACTTAATTTTCACCCCTTTTCAGGTTTAACTGATTTGAAATACAGTGGGGCCTTGACTTACAAGTTTAATTCATTCCGAGACCAAGCTCCTTAAGGAGCTCGTTAACTCAAATTACTCTATCAACTCAATGCAAAAAATCGGCCGAGAGATAGCTGGTATCTCAAAAAACTCGTTAGTCGAGACACTCGTAAGTCAAGGCCCCACTGTATTGGTTGAAGCCAGACTAAGCTTGGAACAAAGATAATTTTATCCTGAGCTTTTTTATGGAGCACATAGTAGATAACGTTTACGGTACAAAACTGGCAACAGTCAATGAGTTGAGGGCACACAAATACCTAACGAGGTGATTCTTAATGTTTTCGATTTCCTTGCTTCGCGTTATCAGCAGTGTCCGGACTAGAACCGTCATCAGTTTGAAAACAGGCATGAACAAAAAAATATTATTTATTTCTGTAGATTCTTTTAAATTTTGAAAATGAACTGTATGTCAGTAAACACCGACTTTGTAATCATTCAAAGTGTGTATACATTTTGGGGGATGCCCTATAATATTTCACTACTTAATAGTCTGGGATTTGCATTTTAATCAGGGTTTTGTTGAACAATATGCAGTAATTATTAGAGAAGTATATAGGCCAGTCTGACAAATCAAAACTCAGAAAGTTTTCACACTCAAAAAGCTGCTAAGCGTTCATAATTTGGACTAAAAAAATGCAGAATTAGGTTGAAGCAGGTGGAACGATCATTTTGTAGATAAAAACCTACATTGGCAATATCATAGGGTCCAACCTAATATTAAGACATTAAGTTTTATCATTGCTAATACATTTAGCATTGTTTTCTACTAAACTCTTGAGTTTTTGTTACCATGCTGATCAAAGAAACATTATTACCATAAGCCAAATTAGAATTCAGCACGATTTCTTCTAAGAAGGCTCCAAGTTTATTTTAGCTTATTACACAGTGGGTTTTTCATTTGTAAAGAAGTTAAGCCCTTTAGTGTGCAAATCATTGGGAAGTCAGTTGTTGTTCCAGCCAGGTTTGCCAGCGGTGAAAACCACTCCTGAAACCAGGTGGGGAGCCCGTGTGTGTGGTAGTGCTTGGGAGTGGAGGGGAACTGTTTCTGAAATGAGGACTTAACAAAGTATAATCCCAGCTTCACGGCCTGTTCACACGAGAAACCAAAGCTTATTTAACTGCAGGCAACAGGAGTTTCACGCTGTCAGCACCAACGGTCTAAAACCCCAAACTAGTACCTAAACGTGAAGGGCCAAAACTAACCATCTGGAGGGCATCAGTTAAACTTCAGATTCTCTCTTCAAATATGGTGAATCAAGCATTGTGTCTTTTTCACAGGACGTTCCCAGTATCCTGTAAAAATGAGGTAGCTCCTAGCAACCTTTCCCGAAAGCTCTGCTTGACAGGGTACATCATTTTCACGTGTTGCAGGAGAGCCACTTAGACATGCTTGTTGAGATGGAGAAAAATATGAAATTGAAACTCCTGTAAGAAAACTGGGGGACTGTGGGGGGTTCCCCTCTCTCCTATTTGTTAAAAACTAATATAACCCTGGCAAGGGTGGCTCAGTTGGTTGGGCCAATAGGCAGTGGGTTTGATTTCTGCTCAGGGTGCATGCCCAGGTTTTGGTTTGATCCCCGTTAGGGTGTGTGCCGGAGGCAACGGATCAATGTTTCTCTCTCTCTCTCCCCCCTTCCTCTCTCTAAAAAAAATCAATAAAACCTTTCTTAAAAAGCCATAGCTTTAAAAAATTAATATAAGTTTAAGCCCTCAAACGTTATGTGTTCATATTAAAAATAAATGCACTAAAAATCATGGCTATTTGAAGCAGTAAGGGGACTGAGACAGAAAGTAGTTCAATCCATTTTATAGTAGAAACAGGCTCAGAGTTTAAGTGGCTTGCCCAGTGCCTATGGGGGAAGGGAGAAGCTAAAGAGCTTGACTATATCCCACATTCTCAAAGAAACTAGGAAGCAACTAAAACACAGGTAGTGTCTACATACATCGCTCTGACAAGAGGGAATTTTAATCACCACTCTCCAGCGCCTGTTACGAGCTGCCAAATCCCCATCTGATTTAAATTTGTCCTTCAGCCACTGCCACAGCATTGTTAAAGGCAGATATGCTTGTTTTGAGTGCCAGCTCCAGCTTAGCAAAGGAGCCAGCTCCACCCACTTAGACTTCAATACCATAGATAACCTGACATCTTGCTCTGGCACTGTTTTCCATCCATATTATTTAAATACTAGGGGCCCAGTGCATGAATTTGTGCACTTTGAAAGGCACTGTGGGCCTCGAGGCTGCAGTGGGCACAGGGCCTGGTCTCAGCCCATCCTCCGTGCCCCAGCTTGGCCCTTCCCACTGCAGCCCCAGTCCCGTCTGCTGGCAGCCCCGCTCCTGCTGCTGCCGCTCCCACACGCTGATGGCGCTGGCCTGCTCACACACGCCGATAGTGCGGAGCAAGTGGGGCCGGCACCAGCTGCCCTAATCACCCCTCAGGAGCAGGGGGAGGTGGAGAAGCCCTCAGGGGCGATCAGGGCTGGCAGCTGCCGCTCGCACCTGCTGCCAGCACCGAGTGATCGGGACCGGTGCTGGGAGCCAGCAGTGGGTGCACATGGGGCCGGCGCTGGCAGTGGGTGTGAGCGCCAGGCAGGACCATAGCACGTGGGAGCAAAGAATTTTCAGTAACCACCAGAGGCTCGGCCCGATGACAGCAACTGGTGCCCCATCTTGGTCTGGCGCTCCCGCTCACCTGCTCCACCATCCCACCGCAGCCAACACCTGCCATGTTCCGCGCTCTGTCACCTGCTGCCTACGCCTGCCATTGTCTGCATGTGCCCCCTGGTGGTCAGAGCACATCATAGTGACTGGTTGTTCAGTTGTTCCACTGTTCAGTCTATTTGCATATTAGGGTTTTATATATATAGAGGTCCAGTGCACAAAATTTGTGCACCTGGGGGGGGGGCGGGTCCCTCAGCCCAGCCTGTGCCCTCTTGCAGTCTGGGAGCCCTTGGGGGATGTCCGACTGACGGCTTAGGCCCGCTCCCCATGGGGAGCGGGCCTAAGCCGTCAGTCGGACATACTTAGTGTTGCTGCAGAAGCAGGAGAGGCTCCCACCACCGCTGCTGCGCTCGCCAGCCATGAGCCTGGCTCTGGCTGAGTGGCACTCCCCCTGTGGGAGTGCACTGATTACCAGGGGGCAGCTCCTGCGTTGAGCATCTGTCTCCTGGTGGTCAGTGTGCGTCATAGCGACCAGTCATTCCGCCATTCGGTCGATTTGCATATTAGCCTCTTATTATATAGGATATTTTTATTGATTTCAGAGAGAGGGAGAAATAGAAACATCAGTGATGAGAGGATCATTGATTGGCTGTCTCCTGCATGTTTCCTACTGGGGATCAAGCTGGCAACCAGGGCATGTGCCCTGACTGGGAATTGAACCGTGACCTCCTAGGTCAGTGGTCAGCAAACTGTGGCTCATGAGCCATATGCGGCTCTTTGGCCCCTTGAGTGTGGCCACAAAGTTTCAATTGCACTGTACGTGCGCGCCCGCATGTGGTATTTTGTGGAAGAGCCACACTCAAGAGGCTGCAGTTTGCCGACCACTGTCCTAGGTCAGTGGTTCTCAACCTTCTGACCCTTTATAGTTCATGTTGTGACCCAACCATAAAATTGTTTTTGTTGCTACTTCATAACTGTAATGTTGCCAACTGTTATGAATTGTAAATATCTGATATGCAGGATGGTCTTAGGCGACCCCTGTGAAAGGGTCGTTTGACCGCCAAAGGGGTCGCGACTCACAGGTTGAGAACGGCTGTCCTAGGTCGATGCTCAACCACTGAGCCACGCCAGCTGGGCTCCATCCATATTATTTAAGTTCTCTGCCTGGTCTATTAGGGAGTGAACCAAAGAGGACATCCAATCTGCAGGGAATGAGGTGGCTTAAGTTCTTAGCCCTGCAAAGCCCCATTTATCAGAGATTATCAAATACACTAGTTCTTGGATTCTAAAAGAAACAGGAGAAAGATTCCATGTACCATTTAGAAAAACAGGTTGTTTCCACCCAACAGCTAGTTTCCTTTCCTCCTTACTCAGGAGGCTGAATGTCGAATGGAATTCTACATGGTCGTGAATTCACTATAAACGAAGTCTTGCCTCTATAGAGAAGTTATCTCTATGTAAGCAGACGGCTTCCATCTATTTATTGAGCCACATTTTCCACAGAGAAAACTAATTTGTCATAAATTTTTTCTTATTGCTCATATGTAAATGTAGAAACATTTACTTTTGGAGTAAAAGCCCAACCTCCCTATGTGACATGACTATAATGTAGGGAAACTAATTTTCAGTGTCTTGTACAAATGAACTTGCTAGTGCGGCAGTTGGGTGAGATAGGACTGTGAGTATGCAATTTTATAATGGCCAAGTGGCCACTCCATACTGTCAGTGTTCCAGTAACAAAATTATTGCTTGCTTAGCATATAAACATTTAATGCATTAAAAACACTGAGACTGTTTTCTTTTTCCTTTTATTTATTACATTTGGACCTTTAAGAAACATATACCATCAGATATACCACTATTTAGTAAAAATCTATCCTAGTTTTTAGGAAGCATGTGTCACAAACCATCTCATTTCTACTCGCTAAAACTTAACTAAGTTTATCAAAAAGGTAGGCTCTGATCTGTGAGATCCTGAGCCTTGAGGTTTTGAATGTTTTGATTATTGTAAAAACAATTTCAAGTGACTGAACTTAATTCCTAGCTGTTTTCTTCTAGAATGGGCCAATCATTTTGAAGTTATATACTCCCTTGCAAGAATATTCAATTCCTTAAGCTTTGTGATCTACTGTATCTTTGGAAAACTTGATAAAAAAGTATTTTTTTTTTTTTGTACAATAAGGATGAATTGACCAGAACGTACCCAATATTAATTATAACAAAAAGCAGGACAGTATACATGTGCCATGTTTGCTTTAATGACTATTTCATAAGCTGGTGACTACTCTATGGAGACTATTTCTTGATCAATACGATCCAAGCATAGTTGCAGGTACACTCAACACTTTAACACAACTCTTGGTTACCTGACATTGATTACAAATGAAAAGGGCAAGTGAACAAACATATACTCATACATGATTACGTTTTCAAGAAGCTACCTTTGTGGAAGTACACAGGAAAGGGAACTTTCAGGAAGCTGTTGAAGGGACTGAGAAGACTTAAAGCTATGGCTTTGGTAAGCACCCCAGTGAGCTGTAGGAAGGCATTTGTAAGAGTAGATTCTGCAGCATCAAAGGAAAATTCTCCAAAAATGGGCATTTTCTCAATTAATCTAAATTCCGAGGCTTTCAGCAGTGAAGGGTAGAAACAAGATCTAAGGAAGAGAACCGTCCTCACCACCACTTAAAGGAGACTGTGCCATTTGGCTCATGATGTTATATGGTCCACAAGCTTTGGGTGGCGTGATATGGACAAGAAAAATATTAGTACACAAACCACATAACACCATTAAAACTCAAAAACATTTTTTTTTTTTCATTTAAAAAAGGATTTAGAATACATAAAACAAGGCAACATTTATTCTTTCTTCTCATCTTCTGGTGTGGGATCTGTTGGCGGCTCCTCCACTGTGGCGCTGTTGCTCTCTGAGCCAGTGTTACTGTCACTGGTCCCTTCCTCGGCCATACTGTCCACCCCCTCCTGTCCGCTCTCCTTGTCCTCAGGAGTAGATGTGCCTTCTTCACCATTCTGCTGACTGTCTGTTGTTTCTTCAAGGCGTGTCTCCTCTGTAAGCACACATCTGTCATTGTTAGTTCTAAGACAGAAACGTACTCTTCTAACTAGGCTGACAGCCGAGCGCTCCCCTGTCCAACATGTGGCTCTTAAGCACCTAAAATGAGCTAGTGTGACTGAGAAACTTTCAGCATGTTTGAGATCATTTGGGGTTTAAGAATCTACTTTTTAACTGTAAATTTATGAAATCTAAATACAGGTCAAGTACTTCTTGACCTGTACTAGTATTTAAAAATTTAGCTTCAAATTTAGATGTGCTGTAAGTACAAAATACACATCAGATTCCAAAGACTTTATGAAAAAAGAATGTAAGAAATTAATACTTCAATACTTCAAAAAAATGATTACATGTGCACAGGATGTAAAGTATAGCATGCAGAATACAGTCAATAATATCTGTGTATGGTGTCAGGTGGGTACCAGACTTCTCAGGGGAATCATTTTATAAATTATATGTCTATATACTGGAAGCTAAAATAATATTGAATGTCAACTGTAATTGAAAAGAGACGTTAATTACATGTTGAAATGATATTGTTTAGGATATACTGGGTTAATTAAATATATGTTTAAAATTAATGTCACTTGTTTTGCTTTACTTTGAAAAAATGTTAGTGAAAATGTAGTCACACAGTGACTTACATGTATTTCTACTGGACAATGCTGTCATGGAGTGCTTTGTATTTAAGGAGTAAGAAAGTGCGTGTGGAAATGATATAAGGTCAGTATTTTAGGTATCTCATTAATAGTCATGTTGGGCTGTTTTCTGTAAGAAATTAAGAGCATGAGGTTTTTGCTCTAATAGGCTCGATTTTCTTCAGTTTTTCCCGGTAGGCTAGAAGGATAAAAATCTGAGTGAAGACCTACAGGCATGTTCTATTCAGAGAAGACAAAACAGAGGCAAAGGACAGAGTGTTCCATTTAGTTGCAAAATGAGCAAAGAACCATATCACACTCTACCTCTCAAACTCTTGCATTAACCACAAAAATATGCCCATGCTCAAATTTTGTTAAGATAAAAAACATGTTCACACAAAACAGAAGAAGGCTCAAATAATGAAACTTAAAATCTGACTATCTGAAATGTTAATCTGCTGAATTATATTTTGTAGAAATATCTGGTAACAACGTTTACATTCCATCAAATGTTTTCCAGATATCAAATCGGAAGCCGTCAGTTGAATACTAAGCATGATTACTACCCTTCCCACTTCTTCCGATGGTCCAGGAGACTTTTGGCTGTGTTTCCCATAATACTTTTGTTTAGTCCTGTTTACATAGTACATTGGTCAGGGCTAAAACTGTACCAGAAGATAAGGTAATCTCAAAATATCAAATAATAACCAATTTAATCAGTATTTATATATGTTTTGCATGGCATTTTTTTGCCTTGAGGAATGCTTTCAGTCAGAAATTCTGAGTACACCTGAAAGTAGGAATTTTCCAGGGTGGGGTCAACAAACTTTTCTGTAAAGGCTACGTAGGAAATATTTTAGGTTATGTGGGCTATAGGTAGTCTTTGTTGCAACCATTCAACTATATTGTGGCCCAAAGTAGTTACAGACAGTATGTAAACAAATGGGTGTTAACTGTGTTCCAACAAAACTTTGTTTAAAAGCAGGTGGCAGGCAGGATATGTCCCTGTCCTAGGGCACCAATAATGATTTATCTTAACAGCAATGACCACATCTTATTTAAATAATTTTAGCAACAAAGGTTCAAATACTGAGTGCCAATACCACGTCAAACCCAATACTGAATGATTTTATGTACATTTTTGAATTTATCTGTTAGAACTCACTGAGGCAGGTGCTAGAATACTTACACATGAAGGAACGGAGATTAAGTAACTATCCAAAGGCACAGTGCTAGCACGTGGTGAAGCAGTGTTAGACCCTGATCTGACTGCAGGGCCAGCCTCCTTAACCATCACACTTTATATTCTCAAGGTGGAAAACAACTTGACTCAATCTGGGGAAATAACCAAGACCTCAAAGAGCAAGACTAAAGATAACATACCACTGCTGTTCTGCACTGATACAAACATGTTACATGAATCTACTTTTAGAAATTAAGATCTGGAAAGAAATGGGTAGGCCATATAAAGAATAACCGAAGAGGTAGCAGGGACACAGTGACCTCTGGAAAGCACTGAGAAAGAGAAATAAAGATTAAAGAGCTGTAAAACCCAACATTGACACTGGAGTCCCCTGGGGGCTTACCTGTCTCCATTGGAATGTTCTCTGCTTCTTTCTTTTCTTCGGTCTTATTAGCGGCTTGTTCTTCCTCAGGAACAATGCTGCTCTGACTGCGTTCAGCTTGCTCTGCTGCCTCCTTCTCCCTTTCCTCCTGCCTTTTGCGAGCCTGTTCCTCTGCCTGGGCAATTTCAGCTGCAATTTTTTCCATATCCACTTCTATTTTTAAACCACACAACTAGTCAGAAAAAAACCAACACAAAAAAAATCTCTTAGTAATGTTTTATTCTTATAATCTCTCAATCAGAAAAAATTACTTCAAAAATGGGTTTTATTGGCTATAAACTATATATATATATGGGAGAAAAAAACATGGCTCTAGGTCTTCTCTGAGACTCTTGTGTCTACAGGAAAAGAAAGTTGCAGAGCCATGTAACATCAAATATTACAAAATAGTTGGTGAGGCAATACTGAAAGTGCTGGATTATATATAAAATTTCCATTTTATATTTTAGGCTACCAAACACTAGATTTACCTGTTTTAATACAAAGTGCAAACTGTGAACTACATCTAATAACAACATTTGATAAATAAATTTCAAAAAAATGAAAATAATTCATGCTTGGGTGAAAGTAATTAAAACATCAGAGGATTCTAGAGTCGATAGGCCTAGTATATGTATGCATACTATATATTTCAAGCCTATTACAATTTTGCCAAAAAAATGGGAATAATTTCAAAAAGCAAAGATCTACTGGTTATAGTGAAGTTGCCCGTTTCAAAGCAAACAATATTAAACAAAAACACTATTTTGGAAAAAAGAATGAGAAATGAAAGTGATGAGAAGACACAGTGATAAAAGTATAGTTAACATATTAAATTGATACCCTTTTAAGTTCATTGTTAAATGAATCTGTGCTTTCCAGGAATTTCCTCTTCTTTTCCTGGTGTCGCTCCTCTATTTGAAGAAGTTCAGCTTCTAGTTTTCGCTGTAAGACATATGATCACGCTTTATACTTGTTTTATAATTACTGCATTACTTTCTTTAAAGCAAATGTCAAATAGAAAACATGTCTCATTTTTTTAATAGTCCACATTTTCTTACAATGTAACAAATGTCCTGAATTGTTTTTTTTTTAAATATATATTTTTATTGATTTCAGAGAGGAAGGGAGAGGGAGAGATATGAGATAGAAACATCAATGATGAGAGAGAATCATTGATTGGCTGCCTCCTGTATGCCCTCCACAAGCCTGCAACCCGGGCATGTGCCCTTGACCAGAATCGAATCCGAGATCCTTCAGTCCACAGGCCGACGCTCTATATCCATTGAGCCAAACTATCTAGGGCCTGAATTCTTAATTTAAGTCATTTATTACACAGCTGTAATAAATGATTTTAAGCTAAATGTAACAACTTATTTTAAGCTAAGGTTTTAAAATAAAAGTAAAATGTAGCATAGAGGAATCACTATGACTAATAAGTATGTGATGTTAAATATTGTTTCAGGCCTGAGCAATTTCAGAATATTGAGTAAAGCAGTAAAAGGTTGGTAGGATGTCTCAAAATTCTCATGGATAAACTTTCCATTACAGGACTCTATGTTACAGTTTTAAGGATAAATGTATTAAATTTGTGGGAAAGGTCCACTCCCTCAAGCCTCCTTCCTGAGTTAGGAACAGGTTAGATTAGCGGTTCTCAACCTGTGGGTCGCGACCCCTTTGGAGGTCGAATGACCCTTTCACAGGGGTTGCCTAAGACCATCCTGCATATCAGATATTTACATTACGATTCATAACAGTAGCAACATTACAGTTATGAAGTAGCAACGAAAATAATTTTATGGTTGGGTCACAACATGAGGAACTGTATTTAAAGGGCCAGAAGGTTGAGAACCACTGGGTTAGATTGAACACAAACATATTTCACAGGCGCACTGATGCATTATATAGAACCAGGTCACCTGGACCTGTGGCATAAGCCCATTTTATTATAACAAATGTTTTGTGACTCTACCTGATGAACCATTAAGGACTGGACCTGTCGTTTGAGGACCTGCATTCTAGCTGTTGTGACAACCGACCGAACGTCTGGCACCACACTTTCACTAAGGATTTCACTGATGAGGCGGTGGTTCCTCTGGAAACGGGCGGTGGCTGTATGCTTCATTGAAAAGCCATCATCATAATCTGGAATGAGATGTTCTGAAAATTAGGTCACCAGTAACCATAAACAGGGGAGTGTAACAATGTACACACTTAATTACCAAGGAGCATGGCTCTCACAAGTGGGTCTAAAGGCCACCGTGGGAACCCTGGGGCAGTCACTCGATAAAAACCATACAGGACATGCTGTGTTCATTGGCGAAGGTATTGGTTTTTCTCACAAAATCTTTAAGAGATGATACATGTCAGAAAGATTTGGCTGAAACACAAGGGAGATATAAGCACGTGTCTTTAGCCTGGAAATCAATGTGAAGTCTGCATGTGACAGCAAAACTAAAATTCTGCCAATGTTTCACTCTCTTGGTAGTACCTGTCCTTTCTTACGAGCAGCTTTAAGACCCTGTCTTAAACTTAAAAAACATAATGGGCAGAAGTTTGAGAAGCAGAGAAAAGGAACCTTTCTTAAAGACTGTTCCTGAGTGATCCCTTCAGTCTGTCTCAATATTCATGCTGTTATTTTTCACCTAGTGAAAACCATTTTCTATTTATGGTTTCTACATTGCTAGCCTTTATTTCCTCTTACACTGAGCCCCATCCTTCTGATTATTTGTAGACTGGATATTCTCCTTTTCTTAAAAAAAAATATTTTAATGATTTTTTACAGAGAGGAAGGGAGAGGGATAGAGATTTAGAAACATCGATGAGAGAGAAACATCGATCAGCTGCCTCCTGCACGCCCCCTACTGGGGATGTGCCCGCAACCAAGGTACATGCCCTTGACTGGAATTGAACCTGGGACCCTTCAGTCCACAGGCCGATGCTCTATCCACTGAGCCAAGCTGGTCAGGGCTCTCCTACCTTTTTCAGGTCTGCATGCTTTTTTTGCATTAACCATTCACTCTGAGCAATTAAGGTCTGTGTAAGCTAGTATAGCTTTAGCACTCCTGATTCTGTTTAACGCTTGATAGTTTCTATTCCATATGCTATTCATTATACTTATATCCTATTCTGTATATGAGAATATCTGCCAATATCCCAATCTATTCTTTTAAAATAGCATTTTTGCTTTTCTTTTAAGTATATCAGTTTATTGTCTGTAGGTGGTATTACTGCTTCCTCTCTCAATGGTGTATTTTCTTTAAAGTTCTTACAAGCATTGTTACCACTACTTTAAAATGGGGTCTTAAATGATTCCAATGTTTTCTGTTGCTTATAGTTAGAAATTCCAACCTTTTCCATATCACAGCAGCACACAGAGAAAATATTATTTGTACAAGATGCCTGCTATGTGGACGAATATGCCCACAGCTAGAGGTGGCTAGCTCTGGGGCTCCTTTCAGCTACAGACTCTGCCTGGCTGCACACGGCCAGGGGCGCAATCTGTAGACCTGCAAACTGTTCATGAAATGGCAACGAGGAAGCTGATCTTTGTGTGTGTGTGTGTGTGTGTGTGTGTGTGTGTGTGTATAAAATTTGTGTACCCTTATGTGTGTTATCATGGGCTAGTTGGATTTCTCACTTAACTGGGAAAGAAATTTCATAGTGCTTTTTTCCCACTCATTAACTTTCTCTCTTGGGAGTCCTTAATTCAGGACTTGGGGAACCAATAAGAAAACAGGATGTAACCAGAAGGCATTTTCTTTTTAAAAGCAGTTGAGGCAAAATTCTGATTTTAGCTCAAAAACCTTTTGGGCATTTTGAGTACAACGATTTGGATAAATGATATTTTCTGCACTCAAAAGGATATTTCCTTTTCTTGTGGGAAATTCACGCACAAATCTTACAAAAAATAGTTAATCAAAATAATGGAATGGTACTTAAATTATGCTTTGTTTTCCATTTAGGATGGGAAGTAAAAACTGAAAAGATTTGTCTTATTTTAATTCTCAGAGAAAGCATAAACAAAACCCCGCTTTGTTTTTGTTATTATTTTTTACCATCCGGATCTTCCGCAGGCTGGATGCTCATGTAAGGCTCTCCTTTCTCCATGCGAGACTGCCTCTGTCGACTTTCTTCCTCTAGAGCGGCTTCGGCGCGACTTTTTGCATTGATGTAAGCGAGGTATGCGGGGGAGTTATGGTAGGCCTTCATAGACTCATTGTACTCTATCTGAAATGCAAACGTTTTTCAGTTTTATAATGAACATTTTACAGGTTATAATGAACACCTATATTATCTCACAGGAATATCCAAGACACCATAATTATCTCCTTTTTACAGATACGAAATCTGAAGCCTAAGAAATTAGGTGGCTTGATTAAGGCAGACAAAGCCGCAGTGCAGCCTCAGCTGTCCAACTAGATCTTATGCTTCTTTTCTAAATAATAAGCAAGTGTTCATGCCTTTCCCACTGTATCCATCCCACTGCAGTCCCCACTCTACCTTTTCTGCTTCGTATTCGTTTAAATATTCTTGTTTTTCTTCATCAGTGAGATCTCGCCACATGCCACCAATAATCTTGCCAATCTCCCACAACTTTAGGTCAGGGTTGGAAGCCTTTACTTGGTCCCAGACCTTAAAAAGGGAACAGTTGAAATGTTAGTATTGATGCCTAGGAATACAGACCTTTAAAAATACTTTCTAATATGAACATTTAAAAACATAAACAAGAGCAGAGGGAATAGAACCAAGTCTGCATGTTCTCATTAGCCTGCTGTAACAATTATCAACAGTTGGCCAATCTCATTTCCTCTACAGTCTGACAGATTGCTTTAAGGCAGATCTCAGACATCAACAATCACTACAGATACTTAAGAGAAGCTAATGCAGTAACATAGTCTGTGTCTAAGAGTTCGCAAAAATTCAGAAGTGGTTAATCTGCACAATACAATGTACCATCAAATACACATAGAATTATGACCAAAAATAAAAAAAAATTCTAAATAGTGATGGAAATAGCTAAATGCTCATCTTTAATAAAGATATTATTGGCTGTATCTATTAAGAGTAATGCAGATTCATCACAAACAAAAAAAGAGGGAAAATTCAAGGTAGTATAAAGAAAATAAAAATGATCATAGCTTACTATTTAGAGATAACTATGTCTTTTGGCTTTTTTCTTCCTTCAAATTAGCATGTAGTTGCTATTATTTTTATAAAAATAAGACACTAATACATACAGTAGTCTTATATCCCTTTTTTCATTCAAGATTTTTCTAATGTCATTAAGTATTCTCCAAAAGACTATATAACACTGGCTATATAACACGGTCTTAAAGATTTCAACAGTGTATTTAATCAGGTTCTTTTTGTTGGATTTTAGCCCTGGAACTTTAAAATCAGAACTAATTTCTTTTAACAACTGCAATTCTTTATCCTTTCCTCTGACTGCACAGAAAAGCTGGCTAAGCCAATCTGAAATTTGATGGGAAGCTAAGACAGCAGTGCCCACTCCTCGCTCCTCAGCACCCACCTTTCTGCTGTACCTCATGTAGGGCATCAGCGGCTTATCTGGAGGCTTTGGGGGTTTTGGAATCGTAATACCAGAGGATGCCTACAAAAGAGTTAAAAACATTCATTATTCAATTGCAAGAAGTTCACCAGTAAAATGAAAAGAGAGTGCCTTAAAAAATTCTAATGCGCCTTTCTTCTACTCGTCCATGGATACAAGATTCTTATATTTTCTCCACTGAAAATAGCTATCACTGCAAATTCAGAAACGTTCACATCAAAAAAGAAAATGAAGAAAATGACTTTATGCACATAATTTTAAAATATTTTACATAGCAGTTTATTGCTACTGCTTTGACAACCTGGCTGTAAGAACAAATAAATTATTACATAATAATCCAAACATCAAAAAAATATGGTCAAATAGCAAATGTCCCACATTCAGGACTTTACCTGGCACCCTGTTGTTTTGCTTAATTTACCATTACACATACAGTCAACACTTGATTATCTGCACCAGAATCTGAATGCCTTCAGCACTCAGCCACACTCACACTGTCTACAGGGCACTTTGTATCTGTCTGTCTGTCTGTCTATCTATCTATCTATCTATCTATCTATCTATCTATCTATCTATCTATCTATCTATCTATCTATCTATCTGTATTATTTCAGAATGCACCCCTACATAAATGACACTACCACCACAAAAACTACTTTTTAAATTCAAAAACAGGCAACAAAAAACTTCATCTCCTTTATTACAACTAGACATTTTAAGGTTCTATATTTAGTGGTTTTCTATAAAGGGGATCAAGAAGTGTGAAATAAAGTCATGTCTTTTTTATCCTTAGTGTAGGGGCAAACAAGTTTACCGGGAACAGAGAAATGGCAGACATGGGCCATTATAGAATATCAAGAAACTCCACTTGATTAAAACTAGAAAGAGAAAGATAAAAGACTGGTTCTTTTTACGGGCTAATATCTATGCAAGAGATACCAGATAACTTTTAGTGGGCACCCCACATAACTCCAATCCAAGAATGCCCATTTCTGAACTAAGTCTCATCTTAATATATATGACTCTATTTGCTCAAGGACTCAGAATAAAACCATGCCTGAATTACTTTTATTTCCCCCCAATTTCTAGAAGACCCCCAATATTGATTCTTGCCAGGCAAGGGGTAAGAAGTGCTGACTTATTCTAATTATCAAGATAGAGATTGGCACATCCTTGTAAGAAAACTAGTGACATTTGGTTCCCTTGCTTTTCTGTTGTTGCTGTGACAAAACCCTAGGGAAAACTCCATTCTGGGCTAGGACCTCAATCACAACCTTATTTTTCATCCATGGGCTCAGAGATTAGCATGTTTGCACCTTACTCCACTGCTTTCAATCAATGCTTCCTTTCACTATGGGGGTCTCCTTCATCCCTATATGCTTTTCAGTAACGGTTTCTTCATACACAAAATTATTAGAAGGCATTTCACCTTTGAAGCAGTATTTCTTCTCTTCTCACTCTTCATATACATTCTTACCACATCTCATGCTGGTGCCCATGCAGACAGACCTTGCTTTTAGCCACAGTGGACAATGGAAGGAAGGAGGTGAGCCTTGGGGATGGAAACTGTCAACAGTGGTGGTATGAAGAGTAAGGGAAGATCTGTCTCAGGGTCTGTAGGAGTTCTTTCAAGGAGGGAAGGGAGTAGGGAGGAATTTCTACAAAGCTAATCTTATATCATAAAATCAGAGCAAGACATTAAAAGTCTGAGTATTCATGCATGACATTATTAGAAAGCATTTCCAACTCATAGCTAACACAAATCCTCAGAATTTCATGAAGTAGGTTACAAATAAAATTGAAATTGTGCCAATAATTGAATTTGGTAGGTCACTGTTAACAATTTTTTTAAAAAAAGAGGTAAAGAATTCTAAAATGTCTATGCTTAAATATGTTGAATTAAAACACTTAAAAGATAAGTTATAGTAATATTTGCTTGTGGATATTTTTCAAAGAACTGCATTTATAACATTAATGGGTTTGCCTATTTAGCTTCCTTTCTCCCAAAGGTACCCAAATCGCTCACATACTGAGTCCCTATTTTTATTACATTGACCAATTTACAAATGCAAACGAAACAAAATTGAAAACATTAACAAAGTTAAATTCTAGCTGATTTTGAGGATACTGAAGATTTGCATCATTAAACACCCTGTCATTCACCATCTCAGACAGACATTGTTCTATAATGTCTCAATGCCCAGTGGTTATGCTTTTTTTAAAACTTTTCTTTCCTTGCTGTTACCATGAAATCCATCTCTAGCAGCAACTCTCCCTCTTTCCAGTTTTCTGCTTCTAACTGGCAATGCATTGGGGGAAAACAAGTAACTATGCTTGTTAAAACGTGCTTACGTAAGAGTAAGGTCCTGGGATCTCCTACACAAAAAGTCCATGATCTTGTGAAATTTATTTTGGCTACTCAAGAGTTTGTTGTTGTTTCTTTCCAATTCTCGGCTGTTTCTCTGGCAGAATCTTATTTAAGGGTTTTCTCCTGGGATAGAATTTCCACTGAAGTACAGAAATAAGTTGTTTTTAACATTTTATCGCAACCTGTTTTCCACACTGTACTTAAGAGAAATTAATCATCACCTGAATGAAGACCTGGCTAGGAGTGATTTCCATCTCATAGCTATCACAAGCACTCCGAAAGGTGTCTGAAAACTATTCAAGTGTACAGGAGCCTATAGGGAGCTACTCAACAGGGATTCACAGAATCATTCTTTCGAATCACTGACTTAAGGCGATTTGCAGGCAATAAAGCCAAATAAGACACCCCCCCCAAATTCGGCCAAAGTAATACATAGTTGGGTCAACTTAAAACACTTTAATAATGGACAAAATCAGATTTACAGAGCCCTAACATGGCTTAAATTAGATATTTAAAAAAGGTGGTGTAAAACTTTAGGCATAACTAATTTGCTTGAGGATGATTCAATGACCTAAGACAGAGGTCACTAAAAGTTGAAGGGGCTGGAATGAACACAGGCTAAAAGCCTTCATATTTTCTAGGCCGTTAGGTTGAGTCTGAACAGCAGTTTAATTATAATTTAATTTGATATTGAGAGAACAATAATACAAAGAAAACAACTACAAATAATCCAAACACCAAATTTTCCACGCCCAACAACCCGTTTATCCAAATCTACCCTGAAGCTAATGCCCACTTTAATGTTGTGGTCCCAACACACCCAAGGAGGAATAGGGATAAATAGGTAATTTATCCAGGTTCCAAGACAGACAGCACCCTTGCCTTTTCCTAGTAAGTCTCCATTAAAGGATCTCATTTTATTAAGAGAATTCTCACAGGTCCAAGTTAAGAACAAAATGCTTACACAAACCAAAATACAAATGATTCTAATATTACAGTTACCACCATTTCTATTTCTATTCCATTAACATAGATAATCAAGAGCTGACTGTATAGAGCAATTAAAATGCAATCGTTCTTGTTTACTTGCTCATGAGTAATTTTCTGCATTAACATGAGTGGTCCAAAATTGATTCTGTTCCTTGTTTAATTTAAAATGTTCTTTTATCATTTGATAACCTTGCCACCCATTACACTGATGAAACAACACATTTAGGCCAGAAAAAAACACGTATTGATGCACATAAAATTTGTATGCATTGTGAAATGCATATGCACACACACACTGTCAGAATTCTTTTCGGATACCATGAAATATGCATGGCACATAAAACTTGATACGCTTATGAAGTACGAATTATGCAGAAACAATGAAAATTTTAGACAAACAAAACCTATCAAGCTAAGCAATATGCTTACCAAGATAGTCTGATAGTAACAAGCTTTTTGCTCTAGCTTGACTACAGGGTGAGAGGGCTTTTTGAATTCACAGAATTGAATTATTTATGAATAGAGCAAACAAAAACCAGGTAGAGAAGTTTACAGCCATTCTGGGTGGTATAAATTCTCACCAATACCATAATCCAATGTATGCAGATATTTGGCTTTTGGATTCAATTTATTTATTTATTTTTGATAAATCCTTTTTACAGCTATGTTTTTTCTTTGGTACCTAAACTTCCTTGAATGGAGTTTAAGATGATTCTAAAATAAAAAGTCACCCAATTTTGATTATTTTAGATTTATAATTTACTTTACTTTAATATTTATTTTTTCTTGGATTGATCAGTTAAATGAAACATCTTCAGTTTCAGAAATCATATCCCTTATCCTAAGGATTATAAGCATACTTCTAGTTGTAGATATCTAGTCTGTAGGTACTTCAACTTAATTTCATTCAACTTTTATTCTGCAATTCTTTGATGTGACACAAAAGTCTTTTTCTCTTTTTAACTCAAGACAGATGAATCTCCGAAGGTCAACTATTAAATCCAAAAGACAAATAATTATGTGTAGCAATTCAAACTAGTAGGCCAGCCAAAGAAAGCCAGGTCTGTAAGCCCAGCATTTACTAAGAAACTTGAGTTCTTGAGCCTAATGCCAGTTACCTTAAATGAAAAATAACGCTTCAGCTCAACTAGAGTATCTTAATCATAAGAACTTCTAGGTTTGTCTACACACAGTACAAGCAGTAAGTGCCCAAGGTTTTATCTCTACCAACCACCAAAGAGAATGAAGTTTTTCTTATACATATCCACATCTCACTATATATATATTTTTTCAGTGTAAGATCATACAACAAATGTTCAAAATAGTCGAAAAGCCAGGTTAAAAAAATTTAATGGCTGTGCTGATGATTCACAAGGACCTAACTCTGAAGGCATTTCTGGTCAATTCCAGTTGTTTGCCGGATGCTGTAATAGTTGATTCTCCTACCGTGACCCGGCTGTTGGTGCCCGGGTTCCCTCCCAGCCTGTAGTTGTTGTAGGCGAGATGACTGTATGGATTGTATCCCACAAACCCTGGTGTGCTGGGCATTTGCTGATGGAAACAAATGAGACAAAAACACGAATGAGAAATGAGCTCAAACGAGGAAAACACAGAAATGAAAAATGATCTGCATATGACATGCAAAAGCAACCTGGATTTAAACAAGCAATGATGTGTTGTAGTTGTTTTTTCTTTCATTGAGAAACCAGTCTGCAAGTGTGTGTTTTTTCCTCTTTCTCTCTCTTTGCAGGGGCCAGCGGTGTTTGTGTGAATTTGAATGTGTGCTTGCATTTTGGGGATAAGCAATACAGTGAAGTGTCTCAAACATTCAGGATTACTTTATGGTCAATAGTATGATATAACAACTTAGCAATATATGTCTGAGAGGAAAGCTTGAAATGTGGTAAACTACAAGTGTGAGAACACTTTACATGCAAAACAAAACATGATTTATTTGACAGTTATGTGGATGCCGCCAATGTATTTGTCTACTAAAAACAAAAACAAGAAATGGACTGCTTTCAAAGACAGTTTTAAATCATTTTATATATGTGAGAAATGAGAAGAGACTCAAATCAGGAAGTCAGAAGTTGTCAATAGAAAAGAACATATGTGAGATTCAATGGATGTCACATACATGATTTCAAAACAAAGACTTGTAAGAAATGCATGGATTTCATTCTGGGGTATTGTCTGATCTTTTTAACCCAGCCATTCTTTTATAGGCTTTCTTTTCCATCTCTTCTTTGATCCATCTTCCGTAAGTCAATCATGGATAATTTCTGCATTTAGTTAATGTGAACTATTTTTCTAGTTGACAGACTTGAACTCTCTCTTTTTAAAAATAAATATAGTTTCCTGATAGCTCTAGTCCTTTCAAAAACACAATTACTCGCTGCAGCAACAGAATTCTTGGCTTTTGTGAATTATGTGTTGATGAGATTACAAATGGGCTCTTATATAGCAGTCCCCTTGTGGTTAATATAATGACATCCAATGTTAATGAGAATCAAGCTATAATACATAAAAAGAATATAGCAGAGACCAAAAGTAGACTATTTTCCCTAATGAAATTCAATAAAAACAAGTGACAGTAATTTCATTTTAACATGCAATTAACAGTCTTGAATTGTATGATGATGTAAAATACACTTAACACATTCCAACTAAACTGTAACTGTTATAAAATAAACACAATTTTCTAAAACATGCCGCTGCACATATCCTTAGTCTCTGAAAGATATTCAAACATTTGATACTCTTTAGAAGAGAACTGATCAATTTCTAATCTATGTAGTTATAGAAGACGCAAATTAAGCTTATTAAAGTAGGCAAAACAGATGAAGTATCAAAGGCACAAAAGAAGTGTATATTACTTAGAGTGGTACATCTGGGTGGTGGAGGTGGTGATGATGATTGTGATGGTGGTGGTTGAAATAATGGGAAAAAAAAGGAAGGAGGATAACTCATTTAATATCCTCTCTGTTGGGTGTTCAGTCCCTAGTCTTCTGTATTTATGTGTCAATGTGAAGCTATGACGGTACAGAAATATGACTAAAGAAAGGCAAAAATAAAAAATCCCTTTCTATATTTGAGAAGTCATAAGTGAACACTTGGTTTTGGACTATTTTTATTATCTCAAAAAATCAAGTGTGTGTTCCATTTACTATACACTGTCAGAGGCAGTATTTATATAAAAATGACACCTTCAAAAGTTGCATAAAAAATGAGACACTTCAAAATTGAGGCAATAATGTAAGAAAATTAAGTAGGGGAGATAAAAAAAAAATTGAACCTAAAACATGACAATTATACCAATTCCAAAAATGAAGTACATGGTTAGTTCTTTGAGGTCAGGAATCTCAATTGTTCAACTCCACCTGTATAGCCACTAGCAGAGTGCCAAGGAGGTGATCGTAAGATATGCTCTTTGATTTAAGAAAGAAAACAAAGCAAACACAGGACTTTAAGATCTACTGGAAGTAACTTGAGACTGTATGCTATAAAAATTGAACTGATTACATGTGGTATAGCATCTCTTTTTAAAAACATCTTACTGAAGAAAACCAAATTGCTGAAAAACGTAACTAAAACATTTATCTAAGGGATTAGTGATTAAGAATAGTTATCTAGTGAAGAAAACAAAATTATACAAAGAGGACCTAATTAGTAAACTAGCTTGAAATTTAGGGGGGAGGGGGTTTAAAAGGAGGGCTAAAGAATTTAAAGAATTGCTTTTGTAGGATATGGTCAAGGTTAATAGTGTGTGTGTGTTTTTTTTTAATAAAAAACAACCAGGAATCTATTTCAGCAAGGTCTGAGGAGTTACTGTTCAATTTGTTATATGGATTGGACAATTATTTGACATGCTGACCAAGCTGGATCAGAACTTGCTGGGTGAAAAAACCAGTTCTCAACTATTATTTAGACACTTTGAAACACATCAAATTCCAAACCAATGATATATGGAGTGGAATAAAATTCAATAGCAGGATCTGACCCACAGATAATAAAATCCTTACTTGAACAGCTTGAAAATAATGATTTACAATGAGTGTTATTATAGAACTGGAAGCTTTGTTTGATTTAATATGAAAATTATATATAGACGAGAGAAAAAAATGTAACCAATTTAAGGTTAGGTTTGAAAATAAGAAATGCCAGAATGAGAGCATTCACTCAATATCAACTTTAATAAGAGATTAACAAGAAAGAAGTGTTAAACTGGTCAGTTATTTCCCAGTTAAAAAAAAAAAAGGAAAAAAGAACCAAGCATAGGAGGTTGGCTTTTCAGCAGTATGTTTCTTTAAATGTTGGGGTTAGTTCAAAGTAAGATGCAAAGAGTTATTTTATTTAGTAGGAAGTGCTGGTTTTTTTTTTTAGCTGAATTTTTCATCCTATTGCTGTGATGATTGAGTGACCCTTCCTGGAAGACATCTGGGTTTTTGTATCAAGGCCAGACTTGGCTATTACATTAACAAGAAAATTAAAACTTACTGTTGCAGGAGCTGGGGTGGGAGGTGGGGCATAAGATGGTCTTTCTGTTTGAAAGAAAATAAATAACTTCTTGTAAACAACTGAGATATAATACTATGCAACAAAACTACCAATGGTCCTGTTTGAAGGAAAAAAAAAATGAGAGTATTTTGGAATTCCCATTTGCTAGGGCATTAGTCTCTTATTTATATAGATGGATAAATATAAAAAAAATGAAACTTACTTGACATTTTGGAAGATTAAGTTCTCAGTTCCTTAAGAATGAATCTGAGACACTAAAATAAAAAAAGGAAAAAAAAGAAAAAAAAAGAGAATCAAAACTCAGCAAGCATGAGAGAATGTTTTCCTAAAGAATAGGGTAGTTTAATTGGTATTTCTTAGTAAAATTACATTAGCTTCTAGTAACCAAGCCTTTTGCATATTTAACTAGTTCTTTAGGCCACTGTGTTGATCAGAATTAAAACGACTAAAACAAAAAATTTTCTTATGCTACTGAGCCACCTCTTGGATGGAAAACGTTTCACTGATGCCATGTACACATTTAATCAGACCGATAAAAATATGACAGTAGAATGTGATACATTATCAGGGCCCACGCTAAGGAGGCCCGCAGAGGCTGACAGCTCCCACACCAGCAGCAGCTCTCCCTCCCTGTTAGCCTAGCAGCGTCTATTAAGATGGAGCAGCATTTTATTCCTGGAGGCAGTGCAAGAGGTAATTGGCATGCGAATGAGCTTTATATTCCCCCTTAGTGGTAAACAGCTTTATAACTGTTGAGAATAAATTTTTTTAAAGAATCTATCAGAAAAAAAACCCACCTCTTATTAACCCTTCACAGCCTGTTGCAAAATTATCCCCTTAGTGGAGCTTTCCTGATAAATGACCTGGTCAGAATTGCTTCCTCATCTGCATTCCTACCCAATTTACCTAGATCTCTGATACTGTGTATTGTATCATATACCTGTTAATGTGGGTAGATTGTGTGCTGCCTGGACACAGGGACCATCTAATTCATTATTCCGGTCCCAGGACCTAGCTCAATTCTTAGTAAACTCTGCCCTAGTATTTATTTACCAGCTCAGGCCTTGGCCGTGCACACGAGCTGGTTCCTGACATCAGTATACCTCACGCAGGGCAAACAAAGCCATGTTCACTGTTAGAACAAAGGCAGATAACTTCTATGGCTACTGGAGTACTTTCCCTCCAACGCTCTGTGCAACAAACATGCCTTATTTATTTATTTATTTATTGGCTCCTATTTTGCATTTTAGGGGAAATTCCCTGGAGCCCGAGGCATAAGAGACCTGGTGTGGAAGGAAAACACTGTAGTTTATTTTCTCAATGGCCTCAACTGGGTCTCGCACTCTTTCCTTCAGGAACAGGCAGAAACCCCGGCCTCTGTGTATGATTTCCTTCCCGCTCAGGCTCAGGGAAGCTGTCAACATTCGGTGGGGGAGGCCTGACAAAGGCTGCCACGAGCTCCCGGGTAGGCAGCCCCCATGGCTGATTCTTTTAGTGGTTCTCAATCTTCTGGCCCTTTCAATACAGTTCCTCCTGTGGTGACCCAACCATAGCATTATTTTCGTTGCTACTTCCTAACTGTCATGTTGCTACTGTGATGGATCGTCATGTAAATATCTGACATGCAGGATGGTCTTAGGCGACCCCTGTGAAAGGGGTCGTTCGACCGCCAAAGGGGTCGCGACCCACAGGTTGAGAACCGCCGTAGAATAAGCGATTGCTCTCCTGGGCTCCGCCAGACATCCTCAGGGCGGGCCGGGCCGGCCCCCTGCCCCCGGGGCGCCGCCGGGCAGAAGACGCTAGAGAGGTGTTTGCTGAACACCGTCTGGGGGACAGGCTAATCCATTACCCACATGTCCTTTTATTGTCACCGACTACCCACAAGACGGGGACCGCTAGTTCCATGTTACCGATGAAATGGTGGGTCTAGGGAACAGGCCTAAAAACACACCGCCAGGAAGTGCCGGGGATGGGTCCCCGGCCCAGGCCGGTCTGCCCTTCACCCTGAGCCACAGCGCGAGGCCTCAGGTCGATGCCCGAGCCCAAGGGAAACCACCTTCCCGGGGGCGGGGGGCGGGGGGCGGGGAGCGGTGCCCACCGGCCCGGCTCCCCCGAGGGCTTGCTCTGCGGTCGTTCCCTGGGGGTTGGTTGTGGAGGATGCACGCCCCCCGCAACCCCCCGAACGCGGGGTCGGCACGGCTGCTTGGACCCATTTCGCGGGGTCGGCCGCAGGGGCGAGTCTGGCCGCCCAGGAGGGAACCCGAATGGGAAACCCGAAAGGGACTCCCCGCCCCGCCTCGCTAGGCCGCAGGGAGGCCGCGATCAGCCCCCGGCTCCGCCCCGCGGCCAGGCCTGAACCCCAGCAACCCCCGGGCCCCCGCCGTCCAGCCGCGCCGGGCCCCCGCCGCCGGCCTCCCTCCCGACCCGCCGGGGCCCCGTCGGAAACACTCACCCGCGGGCAGGAAAGGCGCCCGCAGCTCCGGCCTCGCTTCCCTTTGTCCCGCGCACGCCCCGCCCCTCGCGCGCGCAGCGTCCGCGCCCGCACTTTCCACACGCGCCTCGATGCCTCTGCGGGCGCCGCCGACCGTCTTTGGAAAAAGGAAAACCTCCTCGCGAGGACGCCCGAGGCTTCGGGGAGTCACGGATTTTTTTTCAGGTCCTGTGTGCGCCGCCGAACCCGCCGAGTTCGGGTGCCGTTCCAGGCGGGCGCCGATTCGTCACGGCGGGAGGCGGAGGGCGACCCGCCCGAGAGGCCTGCGTCCCGCGGCCGTGGAGGGGGCGGCGGCGGCGGCGGCGGCGGAGGGGGCGGGACGTGCGAGGCTGCGCCGACGGCGGCGGGAGCTGCGGCCTCGACTCCACGCGCGGGGCCGGAAGACGCCGGGGGTCGCCGGGCAGGAGGCCCCGGAACCACCGTGGCGGCGCGGGCCAGGCTCGGGTCGCGCCGGCTCGGCGATCCCTACCCCGCTACCCCGCCGGGTCCTTTCTCCTTTCGCCGAGGATGCAGGCGCGGCGTGTCCGTCCCCACGGGCGCCTCTCGGGCGGGCTTCCTGCCTTCGCGACACGGGCTTTCCCCGTTTTTCCAAGGTCGACTCTGGTGCCGTTGCCACCGGCTTCCGAGCCGAGGCCCAGCGATGCGGATGCCCTGGCCTCGGTGGGGCGCCCTTGCGCAGTGGAGGTGCCACTGGTCTCGGCCCAACGGGGTCTGGGCTCGTTGGGTTCCCATCGCCGGGAATGCCTGCCCCGCGCTTTCAGGTTAAACTCATCTGTCCTTTAGGACCCGGCTCACACGTCTCTTTCTGATGCCCTCCTGCCCCCCAACCCTCAATAATCCTTCCTCTCGGCGCCATGGCTCTTGGACATCTTGGTTGGAGCCTGTACCTGACCCAAGGCACCCGAGCGCGTTGGTCACCTTTAATGCAGGGCGAGGGGCTTGCAAACAAAGCCCAGCCATCTTATCGGTCACCTGCGCGTTGCCACTGTCTGCCAAGGCTGGGCCCGCGGTTCGATGCTCAGGAAATGTGTGTGGAGGTGCGGCCCCAAGCTCGCTGACGGTGGTCTAGGGTCCGAGTGTGTGAGGGAAACTGGAAAGGGCTTGTAGTGCTTTGCACATGTACCTTCTTTCAAAATGTTTATTTGTAACATGTCCATGAGTAATCTGCGTGTACATGCTGGCCATACCTTGTAAACGCAGAGCTAAATTCTGCCTTTTGCACAAACTTTTTTTTTTCTTTGGTTGATCATTTGAGTAACGTGTCTGCATATTATTTATTGATATTTGTTTTTTTAATATTTTTTAATTGATTTTTAGGAAGGGAGAGGGAGAGAAAAACATCCAGTGTGAGAGTGTAATATGGAGAGGTAGGCTCCTTCACCCCCCACAATGGGGATCAGCCCGCAGCCCCAGGATGTGCCCTGACGGGAATGGAACAGGCGACCTTTCCCTGTACTGGATGACACCCAACCGACTGAGCCACACCAGCGAGGGCTGTGCATATTATTTAATTACAGTGTAATTTTGGCTCATGTACCATAATGATTCCATTTGACACTTTTAAATAATGTATGCATTTTTGACTCTGGAGAACATTTTTGTATTTTTAAAAACTATGGTAGAGCCCTGGTCGATTTGGCTTAGTGGATAGAGTGTCTTTCTCTCTCTCTCTCCCATCCTTTCCACTCTCTAAAAACCAATGGAAAAATATTCTCGGGTGAGCAGTCCAAATTGAGTAACTTATTGGGAAAAAATAACTCTCCTGGAAGCGAACAAAGAATTTAAAAAATTCTCATTACCTGTTGTGTTTTAAATTATTACTTAATTAGGGGCTCAATGCACGAAATTCATGCATGGGTAGCGTTCCTAGGCCTGGCCGGCAATCAGGGCCAATCGGGGCCTTCCGGCTGCCAGCTGGGGCCTCCCTTCGTTCTGTGCCGCCCCCTGGTAGTCGGTGCACATCATAGGGAGCAGTCGGTCTCCCGGTCAAACTCCCACAGGGACAATTTGCATATTAGGCTCATATATTTATCATTGTCACCAATAATTGTTCTCAGAAATTCTCTCCCAATGACAAGTTCATCCAAATATTTGAATAGGGCTTTGTCAAATATTTCCACATATATGTTATTTCAAGCAACTGTGAGGTGGGCATTGTTCCCAAGTAACACCTTTCCCTTTGTTTTCAAGTGTGAAAATTGAGGCTAGGAAATGTAAGTAATTCCTTCCTGGTTACATGGATAATTAGCGACAATGCCAGGGCAGGGATGCTACAATAGTTAGTAATTGGAATTACTCTGTATTTTGTTATAGAAGCATACATTTTAATTATGCCAAAATAATGGAAGAATATTAATTTCTTTTATCTACAAAATGAGGATAACATTATACATCTTGTAGGATCGTTGTAAGGATTAGTGATTATGTACAAGCACGCTGAGTGCAGTGTGAGGAGCAGAGTAAGCATTTTGTAAATTCTGGCTGTTATACTTGTGGGATTATGGGATTATTTTGATTTTTTTTATTAGAATATACCATTCTTTTCCTTTTGTTAAAAAACTATAGCCTGGCTGGCATAGCTCAGTGGTTGAGCGTCGACCTATGAACCAGGAGGTCATGGTTAGATTCCTGGTCAGGGTATATGCCCAGGTTGCAGGCTCAATCCCCAGTGTCGGGCGTGTAAGGGGCAGCCGATCAATGATTCTCATCATTGATGTTGCTCTCTCTCTCTCTCTTCCTCTCTGAAATCATAAAAAATATGTTTAAAAAAAACTATATAAGAAATTCTCTCTCTGCCATGGTTACAGTTTGTCAGTCCCCAAGTGAACTAACCATATTAGAACAATTAAACTCAACACCATGTCTCAAACTCAACACAATGCAGATTTAGAGTTCATGTCTCAGTTTTACAATTTTTATTATAGTGGTGTCATTTACTTTGGTAAATTCATATCCCAATTTAAAATGTCCCAGAGCAAATAGAACTTTGTTATAAATTCAAATACTGTATTTTGAAATATACGTTACACACAATAGCTGCATAGTGGAATTACTATTACAAGCAGTTACATTTATGATGCCCACTATTAAGCTTTTACACTGCATATCAATGACACTAGATATATTCCATTACGATTACTGTTGTTTAGTACAGTAAGTTTAGTACAATAGCTTATATGACTGCGTTTTCAAAGCTTTATGAAGTTAGTAGCTTTTAACTGATAGTGAATTAAACACTTTTACATATAGGATGTATTTTAGGTTAGATGCTTATGCACGAATAAGCACTTAACATGCTGTCGTAACCTTGACGACAAAATTATTCCTTTCACTAAATAGAATAAGCAAGGCTTAAAGAAATCGGAAGTAATTGAAAGAAAAATTTAACGATATCCCTGTGTTATGTTAAAGATTATTTAACATAATTTTCTTCTGGTTAAAATATACCTTTTTGTTGTTGAAATAAAGGAGAGAGAGGAGGAGAGAGAGACATACACAGAGAGAGGGAGAGACAGAGAGAGAGGTTTCAGTTGAAAAGGCTGTACTAAAATGCTAACAGCTATAGCCCTTGGATAATTCTTTAGTTGGGATAACAGTATGGTGAGTGATACTCAACATATTTTCTGTTTAGAAAAAAATTAATAGCCTATAAATTTCTAATGTTTAAAACAGTTTTTTTTTTTAATTTAAGGTCTTAAAAGAAATATACCTGTATTAAACAAATTAAGTTGTTTAAAAACCTCTGCAACACTACTTACTCATATTTTCTATCCATATTTATTACACTTGGAACAATTTAAAAACATAAATCCTGCAAATACTCATAGCTTCGATAACAATACTGTTGTCTTAATTCACATAAATAATTGCAGGAAATACTTATAAGACTTTATATAATATTTTACCTAATGCTCACACCAAATACTCCCATTAATCACATTTAACTTTACAGATGGAAAAACTGGGATAGGGGGAGGTTGGATAACTGTTCTAGAAACTGTAGTAATCAGTTTTTCATATTTTGTGCAACTGGCCTCTTTTTTTGTTGTTGTTGATAGAGGACAATTTTTAAAGCTCTTTGAATAAAGTAACTCTTCTGGAAATCACATGACTACAGAACACTTTCAGATGAAGGTTAATTTTATTTAATCAAATTAGTATTGGGCTATGTTCTATACTTTGCTCAAAACTGCTCATGGAAAGTAACTTATTTTTCTAAGTGTGCAAATGATTGTCTCAAAAGGAACGTTTTTGGTTAAGGGAATAGGGAGTCCTCTTTAAAAGTTGAGTAATTGTTTTCTTTTTCAATTAGAAAAATCTTTGTAGATATAACCAGTCATAGAAGAGTGATGAATTACTCAGTGTGATTCTTAACATAGTACAATCATATTTAGATAAACCATTCCCTTTTCCTTAGAGTATTCAGGCATTAAGTCACAGATTTTACTAAGCTGCTAATGCTTACCATCTCTGATAAAATTTCAAGGGAACAAAAATGATTATTTGGAGGATAAATAAAATAGAAATCATACTGATTTTCTGATTTTATTTGCACTTCCCTTTCCAAAAAATATATCCATAGTTAAATGCAGAGAAATTTTGCCCCTTGCCATCCCTCCGCCCACGAAGAGAATCACACATCAATCATAACATTCATACTTAAACTTACATTTGGGACAGAAGGTAGTCAGCATCGCCCACCTTGGTCCATCCTAATGTCATTTTCAAGTCAAGTCAAATACTGTCTTTGGGTTAATGAGCTGCTGATGGAGGTTTGATAGAGGGAATACTGCATGATCTCCTCATGATAAGCCTGACTTCTATATCTGGTAGATTATCCTGTTTAGTCTGTAAACACCCTTCATCAGTGGCTGCTAAATGAAGGTCAAAGCGAAGAGAAACAGATTTTTTCCTTAACCGAGGGTTATCTTTAAAGAAGGAACCTTCCCATTCTTTAATAACTTCATCCACTTTCTCGGTCCTGAAATGATAAAATAAACCTTTCTATATGAAGAAGTACAGATGTATTAAGAAATATGTAATATATATTCCATATGAAAAAGAAATCAAGAAGTTTGAATGATTTATAATTGACATTTTAAGTTTTACAATGTACATCATGACATTTAAAATTTATATACTTTAAAAAATAATATAACTATAATTTCAAGGGATTCTATAGAACTCTCATGTGTTGCTATATTTTTTTTAAAAATGGTGAATTAAGGACTGAGCATTCCTTTATCTGAGTTTTCGTTTATATATACTTACTCATGTCAGATTAAAAATCACAGCAAATTAAAATTATGTTTGGAAACATTCAAACAAAGATCACTGAGATTATTTGATTGAAGTTAATTTCTTTACATGTTTATTTCTTAGTCAGAATTACTTTACTTACTGAATAGTGCCATGAGCTTCAGTGCTCGCCTTCACGATATTTCCATTTAATATTGCCTGTTTGGTCACTGTTTCCACTTTTTCATTCTCACACTTTTGTGGGACTTTTGTTGAAAAAGAGATTTCATTTATAATGGCTGTGAAAAATTTTATTTATGAAATATTAAATTACAGTGTTGAAGCATTAATCACAGTCAATTCACATGTTAACATTTATGTAAATATTGCATATTTTTGCTACGTTAGAGTGCTCAATTTATTTACAATCCCTACTAATGGCACTTCGCTTTTCAAGGTAAATTACTAATATCAGAAACTCACCTGAAGGTAAAACAAAACCAACTCTACTTGTAGGTTTTTTTTCTTTTTTTCCTCCTTGGATACAACCATAATATCTGAAATTGGAAAGAATTGTATTGTAGGAGCAACAAAATATTAGCAGGTAATGGAAACAAATGCTCACTAATCAGAATGGATAACTGTAGTATATTCATACAACGGAAATACTATTTAGCAGTCAAAATAAATGAACTCAGGGTATACTGGATCCTTATGGATGAATCTCCCAAATATAACATTGAGTGAAAAAAAAGAGTAAGTTTATAAAGGTTAAAATAATATGCAAAAACAATTTCATATTTTGTTTAGGGATACATACATATTCGTATAATAAGCATCAAATTTGGGAGTCAGGTTAGATTGAGGGAGGAGGATGAGATTGGGGGGATGTGGTTTAGGTGTGGGTGATGGGGAGTGGAACAGACTTCAATAACATTGTATATGTCTCACTGAGCTGGGGGACGTGCATACATGGGAGTTCATTACATCTTTCTTGATACTTTCTTGTATATATTAAATGCAGCATAATAAAAATTGTATTACAGGAATATTAAAGGCCAAGTTACCAATATTTTGAAGGATTAGGAATTAAATAAATTTCACAACCTTTAATTTTATTTAATAATAAATTGTATGTATATTTACATAATACTATTTTAAGCACTTTACAAACATTAATTTGTTTAATCTTCACAGCAATGCTATGAGGTAGGTAATATTGTTCCCATTTTAGAGATGAGAAAACTGATGCACAGAGAGGTTTAATAACCTGCCTGGCTTCACTCTGCTAGTAAGTGGTATATTTGAATTTAATTTACGGTTTTCAAAGATTTAGTAAGTGTCAAGACATTATAGGTTAAAGCAGTTTCATCTAGTTTTATAGAAGACTCAGGATTTTGAAGCAAGCAAGAATAAAGGTTTATTTTTAAAGAAGAAGTGGTACTTATATACTATGAAATATTACTCAACCATTAAAGTAAAAAAGAATGAAATCTTGCCATCTGCAACATGGATGGATCTAGAGGGTGTTGTGCTGAGTGAAGTAAGTCAGACAGAGACAAATGCCATATGATTTCTTATATGTGGAATCTAAAAAGCAAAACAAATGATCAAGCAGACCAGAAACAGATCATAGATTCAGAGAACATTTTGATAGATGCCCATGGGAGGGGGTTGGAGGCATGGGATGAAGAAGTACAAATTGGTAGTTCTAGCATAGTCTTGGGGATGTAAAGCACAGTATAGGAAATATAGTCAGTAGTATTGTAATTACTATGCTTGATGTCAGATGGTTACTAGATTTATTAGATGATTTAAAAAAATTATATACATGTCTAATCACTGGGTTGTATGTCTGAAACTAATATATTGTATGTTGACTGTACTTGAAAATTTTAAAAGTATATTTAACCAGTTAACTGCCACACATCCAAAATGGAAACCGTCCCCACATGCCATTGATGCTTATGGCATACAAAGGGTTAAAAAAAAAGACTAGTTTTGTTTTTATGGGAACATGGAAAATTGGAGGTTGTGCTGTGTTCAAAGCCATATGACCCTATAAGTGATTGCAGATTCTGAAATTGTGTGAATCAATAAGAATTCCTCTTTGGTACCTTTTGTTATTGGGACATCTGGAAGTCTTCTAAATCATATACTCCAAACACCATTGCTTTCCATGGTTGTAATATTTTTGTGTTCAATGTGTGGTGGGAGTGGGCCTTTGTGTGTGTGGGAATGTGGTAGTAATAGTTTTCCAAACTTTCTTTGTGGGTGGTCCGTATAAGGCAATGACTAATTCTAAAAGTTTGGCGTGGCAAGGAGAGTGAGAAAGTTTAGAACGGTCATTTTTGTATTGATTGGTAATTATTGACATTTTGTTCTAGCCTTGCTGTGCTCCTTGTTGTAGCTTATGTCCCTGACTTTGGTTATTTTGTCCGTGATCTGTGGAGGCTGGAAATACTTCTCATATTCTTTGCAGTGCGCACTACTCCTATTTAATTGTAGAGACTCAGTGGTCCTGCCATGGGGGCGATTTCTTTAGATTCAATTTCTCTGATTACGTCAACAATGGCGTAAGGGGCTCCGCATTTCTGGCCGCTTGTCATGAACCACATGGGATCAGGTACCTGATTTCTTCCTTTTCCAGGAGGCGGCGGTACGTGGCTATTTCCTGTTCTAGCCTCATCTTCGTGTTGAGAAGCATCTCATGCTCTTGGAGCTGCTTCTCGATGCCATGCCTTACTTCCTGGAGCTCCTTTTCCAGTCCTTCAATCACGGCCTCCAGGTCTTGCAGCTGCATCTGGTAATGCTGCTCACTGGCCTGCAGGGAGTTTTCCAGGCCCCGTTCCTGTTTTAGATAGATCTTCATCAATGAGTCGGTGAAACACAATGAGTTTCTGAATTCTTATTTGCAATGTCTTCATTCTATTGTATTTTTTCTCTTTTTTCAAAAGGTTGTAATAACACTACATTAGTTAGATGAGAGGTAATGGTTTGGCTTAGTAGATTAAGCGGACTGAAGGGTCCTGGGTTCAATTCTGGTCAAGGGCACATGCCTAAGTTGTGGGAACGATCCCCAGTCGAGGGTGTGCAGGAGGCAGCCGATCAATGATTCTCTCTCATCATTGATGTTTCTGTCTCTCTCTCTCCCTCTCCCTCCCTCTTTGAAATCAATAAAAAAGAAAAAATTAAAGAAAGAATAAGAATTCTGCGTATCATTCTTTTTTAAGTATTAAAAATATAGACTATTAATAACAGAGCCAAAGCAGACTGCATATAAAAAGCATTTTAGGAAAGTGTTTAAATATTGTCTTATTAGACATCTCAAAAGTATGGACTCTCCACTGTGGTGACTTTGTATAATGACAAGAGCTCTAGTCCCCCACTCTAACAAGTAGAGAATCACAGGGCAATAAGCAAGGATCACTTTATTTGTATCGGGGTGAACTACACCTTGAGTGAAGGAGGGAAAGGGGTAGTTAAACTAGGACCTGGGGTAGAATTCAGTGGCCTTGATTTCTATTTTTTTAATTTATTTTTATTTTTTTAATTGTTTTATTGCTTAAAGCAGGGGTCCTCAAACTACGGCCCGCGGGCCACATGCAAATACAAATATTGTATTTGTTCCCGTTTTGTTTTTTTTTTTACTTCAAAATATTCCTATGCACTGTGCATAGGAATTTGTTCATAGTTTTTTTTTTTAAACTATAGTCCGGCCCTCCAACGGTCTGAGGGACAGTGAACTGGCCCCCTGTTTAAAAAGTTTGAGGACCCCTGGCTTAAAGTATTACGAAGAGTATTATATATGTCTCCTTTTTTTTTCTCCCCTTGACCCTCCCCTAGCCTCCCATGGCCCCCAGTGTCTTGTGCATGCATACAAGTCCTTTGATGGCCTGGATTTCTTGCTCACAGTCAGTTTCTCACTGTAAGGTAATGGGGTTATCTCCCCCTCCCCCTGCCCCCTCCCCCTCCCCCTTAACCATGTAGCATCGGGGGCTCCATGGGCCGGTTGCTCTGGAGACAGGCTCACCACAGCGTGGAGAGATTCAATTTCCACTTGCAGGTGGTGCCACTGGCGCCGGGCCTCCTTGAGTTCTGCCTGAGCTGCCCTTAAAGCCTCTTCATCTTTGTCCATCTTTTTGCTCAGATCCTCTTCCAGCTAGAAGAGAGCCAACGACAACAGTAACAGGGAAAGAAAGAGCGCGCTTGAGAGTGAGGCACTTAAGAGCAATGATAGAAAAATAGCGTGGGAATCGAATCATTATTTTCTTTAAGTTGTTAGATCACAAATGTATGTTTGATGCTTCGTTACTAATCATTTAAATGCCGGAGCAAGTCCATTGCACACTCAGCGTCAGGTTTCTCAGGTGTAAAACGAACCTCAGAAGTCTCTTCCTACTATGGCAGTCTATGAAATGCAGGGAAAAAATACACCTATTTTAACAAAAAGTAACAGTTTACAGGACCTGAGTTTGAGACCTCTGATTCTTAACTTTCCAGTATTTATGGCATTAATAATGAAGAAGGATTGAAATTAGCTACTATTCCCCCCCCCCCCCATATTTTCTTGTTGGTTGCTTTATAAAAGCAGATAAACTGTTATATACCCTATATTAATCAATTATTGGACCGGATACATACACAGGGAGTAAATATTTCTGGAAAGTGTACTATGAATAATTTAGAGAATTAAGTTATCATAGACATTAGAAACTCTAAAATAGATTTCGGTATTAAGCTAACCCACTATTGATTTATCTTTTTCAATATGATCTTTTTAGAAGGCATGCTAATTTTGTTTATCTGAGGTAGAAGCAAAAAATGACTTCCTTCAAAATTGTTTTCTGAATGTCCTCATATTAAATAACAAATGGATTATTGGATGGTTAGCTTTAAATGTTCTTATACTGATGTTGAAATTCAGTGAAAGTATCTTTTGACAGAATTCTGAACATTTGGCCCCATGAGCAGTAGGAGCAGTGTATGAAGTTGGTTGTAATATTTTGAAGCAAAAGTTACAACCTTTTTATATTTTTATAAAAATGCATTTTAAAATTTAAAAAATGTAATATGATGGTACAACAGATGTTTTAAAGGAGGAAATACTGCAGTACATGAAAGTCGATAATGAAGTTTAGGGCAAAGTATTAGATAACATTTATATGTTTCTTTTGATTTGTTGTTCTCAGCGTTGTTGGCAAAAGCAAGCAGCATCACATATCAGAGCAACTACAAAAGCAAGTGTTGAGAATTTAGGAGATAGGAGTACATGAAAACGATGGTATTCATTGGTCTTTGGCATTTTGGAATGGGCAGCGAAGCTTGGATAGTAGCTAGATTCTGAAGATGGCCTGCAATGAACCACCCGTCCCAAAATGGATGTCTTTGTGTGGTGGCCTTCCACATAGAATCTGGGCTGACCTATGTCTTGCTTTAGCCCGTAGAATGTGGCAGAAGTGTCAGTTTTAGGCCTAAGCCTTTAAGAAATCCTGACAACTTGCACTTCTATGCTTTTGGGAGCTTCTATGCTTTTGGACCAGCATGTAAGAAGTCTGCATGCTCTGTTGGAGGGATCATATAGAGAGGCCAGATGGAGAGAGATCCCGAGGCTACATGGAGAGAGAGAAACATTTATCTCTGCTGAGCCAGCCTTTCAAAATCCCAAGATGCCAGGTCCATGAATGAGCCACCTTGGATGACCCAGCCCAGTTGTGCCCCAAGATGATTGCAGTCCCAGCCAATGTCACGTCCAGCTGAAGTCACCCCCAGTGAACCTAGTCAAGCCACCGAATCATGAGAGGGAATACAATGACTTCTTTACTCTAAGTTTTGGGGTAGTTGTTATATAGTAATAAGTACCTGAAATAGCTCCCTATTGTGTAATAATTAAACAGGCTTTCTTGAATTTATTTAAGCTGACCCTGAATTCTTTGAAAACAGTCCTCTAAGGTAAATATGTTAAAACGACTAAACAAAATGTACTGTATGTAGTCTTGCTTTTTGGCTTTAGCTGATGCATTTCAGCATTGTGACTTGTAAACTAAATAACTTGTATTTTTACTAATGCAAAAAAAAGTGTTTATTAGGTTTATAATTTTCAGAAATTGTCATTAAAAATTAATGGCCATCCCCCCCCTTTCTTTGTAAAAGGTGAATGAACTATTCCAACAGTTAATTATCCCAGTGACTCTGCTTAATCCAGGATCCTGATCATTCTCTATGAAGACTGACAATGTTATCCAGAGGTAACATTTATAATGTTACTAAAAATGAATTGCTAATGGAGTAAAGTCCCATGATTTCCCAGCAATACTTTTCCCCCTTTTTGTGATGTTGTTAAGTAAACTCTTTGCAGTATTTGGGTGCTCAGAATAGGACTTGAACTCAGATATGGTAGGTAAACTAAAAAAAACAAACAAAAAAAAATCCCTGAATTTCTATATCTTTGTTTCTAAAATATTTGTTTGTACCTTTGTTTAAAGATTTGCGATCCTAATTAATTGCTGAAGGTGATTGTCACTTTAAAACAAAGTAAGTCTATAAAACTAGGATTTAACCCTTATTTACCTTGGCTCTCGCTTGTCTTTAAAACTTAAATATAGCATGCCTAAATATTGGAAATAAACATTCTCATAGCACAAAAGCAAAAATCTATAATGTAAGAGGAGAGTCTATCAATCAGTGGTGGTGGTGGGGGGTGTTGATTGTCCTGATTTATATCAGAATTGTTCTGAATGCCCTGTTCTTATGCCCAGATGATTTCTATTTATAACGATCTTGAATACAACTGAACTCATTAAAATATTTTAGTTTTCCTCTACAAAGTGTGCAAGCTAATAAATCTTACTATAAAGCTTGCCATTTTTAAGATGTCATTTAAATTATCTCTATAAGTAACTCTGTATTATCTTTGAAGGGTATTTGAAATGCTTCCTCCTTGGAGGATGTTGAAAGAGGTTCAAGTGCACCATTTTATTGCATGTTGACCCCATGGTTTATTAATGACCATAACCTCATAATTTACATAAAAATTAAATGCATCAATCAACACATTTCATGGTCGCTTAACAGTATAATCACAGCATTTCCCCCTGTCGTCCCCGTCACATTGCAGTAAAACCTAAATTCCTTCCCCAGAATACGCTGCATTGAAAAGGAAATACTGTACCTCAGAGAGGCCGGGACAGGAATTGGATAGACATGGATTGTCTCCTTATCCTGGAGGGTGTCTGTCTGTATGAAATCATTACCTGGATCCTTGTTGAGAGCACGGTCTCTATCTGATTTCTGGTGAGGAGCTTTTCATAGTTTGCCCTGATCTCATTGAGTAGCTGGGACAGCTCCATTCTTTTCCCATCCTCCACCTTGGCTAACTGAACCTTATCGATAGGATGAGTCGCTGCTGCAGCGCTGGTCTGTCTGCCTCCCAGCCCAGAACCCCGTGGAGCCTTAAAGACACAGAGCTCCTTTTTCACAAGCCATGGAAATTCCTGTGTTTCTATTTAATTATGCAAATATGTGGTAAACCCTTTTCTCCTGTTGTTGGTATAATAGAAGTGCCAGACCCTCCATAAAGGAACAACAACAAAAATGAAAACATCCTCAGTATTTCTGGATTGGTTCTCTGTAAAACTGAGTACTTTCTTTGGGAAAAGAAAAAAAGAAAAGGTAATTTATCTCATGGGAATGAAATCAGGCATCATATAAGGACAATTATATTTTGTTTTCCCAAGATATTGCATAGAAATAAATCTGGGCCCAAAACATGAGAGCTGAATTTTCTTTTACAGCTTTGCTCACCATTTGAATTCTCTAAACAAATGCTGTGGTAGGGCATTAGGACAGGGTGTCAGTCTTGGATATTCTGACAGTTATTGGAGAAAGCCACCATCAGATTCAGTTGATAGTTGTCATTCGCCACAGGTCTGATTGATTGTATTTCTCTCAGATGCATACGGTGTGGCTCATGTCGGGCTGCTGGCCTGACAGCGGGTTTGATGTACTGGCGTGAATTCCTGAAGGCATATTACAGATGAAACCACAGCGAGAGGTAAGTGCTAACAGAGTATGAGAGCCGAGAGCTAACACTTGCCACGTTTTAACAAGGCTGAGAAAAGTACCACCAGATGGTCCCCAAACAGGGTGTATTCACTGAGGTCAGATTTATTGTGCGGTTGCTCCTTCAATAGTCAACATAGAGTTAATGACAGCTCATGCTTGAAATATAACATTTGTGCAGCTCTTCGAACTTTAAAAAGCACCTTTCCATCTATCATTGCATCCAATCCTCATCTCCCTGCCATTTTGTACCAGTGAGGACTGAGGCAGGAGGGGTTAAAGTGTCTTGCCCGAAGTCACATGGTGATGTGATGGAATGGTTGGGACTGGGACTTTGATTGGTTGGTTGTGTTCCATATATTGCTTCCTCTGTGTCTGCATTCTCCCTCTCCCTGCCTAAAGTTCTTGTTTAAGCTGGCCAGCTAGTTGCTAGATGTGACTGAAATGTTTTTGTGACTAGATCTGTTGTTATTGTTATTTGTAGACTGGCTTGGCTGAAATTATATCCGGAGCATCGTTCAGGAAATAGTCCTCGGCTCTCGCACTCACAGGACCTTTGAATGTGCATGCATCATGCTCTCTCAGTTTTTGAATTAACTCCCTGCTGGCCAGCCCAGTCTGTGCCACCAGGCATTGCCACAGTCCCCTCCAAGCAAAACTGGTCATTTATAGCCCCTGCTCAGAGGAGGTTCCAGATCATTCCTGTACTCTGTTTAACCTGGCCCATGCCTCCTTCACCCCCATCATCCCCCAGCCAATCACAAGGATTGGTCTTGGGATGAACACCTGACTCAAGGACAGCCAGTCCATAGGTCGGAGACCTGTGATGTACCCGATACAAAAGCTGACTTGAGAGGGCCACTTATGATTATCTAGGCCAAACTGATTCTCTTCCTTGGTAACTGCAAAGGAGACATATAGAGAATCAGGCACTTGGTAATGGGAGGCGAAGGAAGGAAGTAAAGAATTATACTCCTGGGAGGAGAAGGAAGGAAGTAAAGAATTATACTCTGGTTACTTTAGGTAGTTCCTGCTAATCTCTGCCTAAAACACAGAGTGGAACTAGACTCCACAGAGGGCTGACAGTTCCAGTATTTCTTATGCACCCTAAAGCAGTGTCTTCCGATAGAAATATAACGCAAGCCACAAAGGCAATCCCACATGTGACTTTAAGCTTTCTAGTAGCTGTATCAAGAGATAAAAACAGAAATAAGTGATGTCAGTTTTAATGGATTTTACTTAACCTGATATATCCAAGATATAATTATTCAACATATAGTCCATATAAAACATTCATGAGATATTTTGTATTCTTCCCTTTCGATCTTGTCATTGAAATCCAGTGTGCATTTTTATAGCCCATCTCAATTTGGACAAGCCACATTTAAAGTGTTCAATAGCCACTTGGCTAGTGGCTCCTGTGTGAACAGTGCAGCTCTAATGCTTTATCTGTCCTATATCTAAAGTTGTGATCAATTTTTATCCTAAAAAGCATACCAGATGGAACTGATGGCAACACAAGTTTATATGAAATGGATTTCTCTTCCAGGCAGATGCAACTCTGAATCTTTTGTCTTTGCCTAGATATATCAACCAGTCCAGCTGATCTTTTATTTTGGGGATTAATCCCGGAGAGCTTGGGTATTCTTTTATTTATTAAGTAATTTTTTTTTTATCAGCTTAAGATACTGTGAGTTTCTTCTTAAGTCAGTCATGCATTTCAATAGGCTTATAGTTGCATAATTGTACTTTAAAATATTGTCTTAGGTGATAGGCCTTTGCTGGTTTGTCCCCTTTTTGTTATATTGTTGATTTTTTTACTCACAGGGGCATGCCTCTACATGGTATAGTTTCATGTATCAGTTCGGAATATAATTAGACACAGAGATTTGTGTTGGAACATGTTGTCAGCATTTCTCAGCATGTTCGAGGTGCTTGAGCAATGCTTACATGCATTTCCATATGGCCCACACATAACGTTTCACACAGAGCGATTAAGCAGAGTTTAGTACATATGCAGGCATGTTCTTGACAGATACCAAATTCATTCTTTGTGGTTGTAACTCAAGTCAAAAGTATGGCTGTTTCCTGGATCAAGGACTTTGCCTTGGGTTCTATTTTCTCTGGCATCTTCCCTAATACCCAAGGGTTGGGGGTTTGATTATCAGTGTCTCTCTCACACTGATGTTTCTCTCTCTCTCTCTCTCTCTCTCTCTCTCTCTCTCTCTCTCTCTCTCTCCGCCCCCCTGCTCTCCCCTCCTTGGGTGAAGATTAACAACAAACAACCAAACAACCAAACAAAAAAACAAATACAGCCTGGCCGGTGTTGCTCAGTGGTTAAGATCGACCCATGAACTAAGAGGTCTCTGGTTCGATTTGCAGTTAGGGCACATGCTCCAGTTGTGGGATGCAGCTGATTGATGTTTCTATCTCGTTAATGTTTCTCTCTCTCTATTCCTTTCTTCCTCTCTCTATAAAATCAATAAAAACATTTCAAAAACAATAACAAATATAGTTTAGGTTACATTGTTAGCTTTGCAGACTATAAGCACTAAACAAAACTATTCAGGAATTCAGCCCCCTTTTCCTTCCGGCCTCTTTTCATCTCGAGGTGACTTCATGAAGTGCCAGCCTTTCATGTCACAGTTCTTAGCCTAAAACTGTGCACCCATCACTGGTCCCCCTTGAGCGACATATTTGGCTTTTCTATTCAGATCCCTGGAAGGGAGGTCTTTGTGGGGTCCTAAGTATATCTCCCTCGCCAATCCCCACCAGTTTGACGGGTATTCCCTTAGCTTACTCTATCTTTAAAATCCTGATTGTTTCTAAACCTCCTTTTTCTACCTGATGACATTGGCCCGACTGTCTTTTGCTGAGTGTATCTGAGGGAACATTGTAGCACATGTGGGAAGACATTATATGTTAGATTTGAATCCTTATCAGAGATGGCGTGGTCTTCATGTGGAGCATTTTCTGCTAAAGGGAAGCAGTAAAGTGGAAGAGGCGGTGAGTGGAAAAATCAGAGGCTGACCAGTGATGGAGGAAGCAAAGTTCAGAAATTCCTCTGCGTGGCTTTCAGCATCCACCCTACCCAAGCCCGCGTGTGTCTCAGAATGGACCTTCTCTGACAATAGGGCTGGTCCCTTCCTGGTCATGGATGATGCCCTGCACAACTATTGTGGCAGCGATAGCCCGATAGCCGAGGCAGCCCTCAGAATTGAGCGCTTATGTGTTTCGAATGCCTTGAGTGCAGGACCCAGCTTAGGTGTTCCTCTGTTGTCCTCCCCAGTAGCTTCCCCGGGGACAGATTGTGTGGAAAGCGTGAGGAGACCTGTGTGGATCACATAGGACAGTGGTTCTCAACCTTCCTAATGCCGTGGCCCTTTAATACAGTTCCTCATGTTGTGGTGACCACCAATTTCATTGTTACAAATTGAACATAATTAAAGCATAGTGATTAATCACAAAAACAATATATAATTATATATGTGTTTTCCGATAATCTTAGGTGACCCCTGTGAAAGGGTGGTTTGACCCCCAAAGGGGTCGCGACCCACAGGTTGAGAACTGCTGACATAGGACATAGTTCTCATCTGTAACAAGTGTTCATATAGCTTCGGATATTATTTTTGCTTCTTGGTCTTCACATAATGGCTTGAGTTATTGACTTGTATATTATTCAGGTTTGGCTCAGTGGATAGAGCGTCGGCCTGCGGACTGAAGGGTCCCGGGTTCGATTCTGGTCAAGGGCATGTACCTAGGTTGCAGGCTCAATCCCTGGCCCTGATCAGGATGCGTGAGAAAGACAACCAGTTCACGTGTCTCTTTCACATCAATGTTTCTCTCTCTCTGTCTCTCCCCCTCCCTTCCACTCTCTCTAAAAATCAATGGATATCCTCAGGTGAGGATTAACAACAACAACAAAAAGCCATCCGATTGACCACACTGCAAGATGAACGACCCTCTTTCAGAAGCGAACTCTCCATATTGCATGCCCCCTTCTCCCTTCTGACGTCTCCACGATGCTGGTTGCCTCCTTAGTTTCTGCCGCCAGGGAGGAGCCCTCGGGCTTTCTCTGGGCTGGACTCAGCTCCCTGGCAGCTGCTACAGGCGCATCTGGGTCTGTCTCCCCATCCTCCTCTCCCTTTCCTGCTTCCAACTTCTCCGTCAGTCTCCAAGTGTCTGAGCACCTTCCAGCTGCTCAGCACTGCTGTATAGCTTCGAGGACACAGGCGCATAGCTCATAGCACTCTTGCACTTGCATATCCACGTGGATCCCTTTCTAAGTAAGCCTGATGGGTACACATTGGAGTCCCAGAAGTGGCACATTTAGGCTTTTTACAAAGACACATTTTACAGAAGAACTTTTAGCTGTACAAATTTTTTGTTTTTAATTATATTTCCTCTCAGGCTTGGAAGAGGCGGTAATCCAACTTTGGCAGTTAAATGGATGGCATTTAAAATACACAGATTAACAAAAGTTTGATTTCTCCACAGTCTTTAAGTGAGGTTCAAAATGCTGGGTAATTGTTTTCTCCTTAACTAGACTGTGAACGTCTCAAGGGCAAAGAGGGCATGTCTGATGTTTCTTTGGAACCTGCCCCAACTCCCACTAATTTACTGGGTTTTCCCACTAATCCCTTAGACGTAACGCTTATTTAATGCCTTTGAACAAATAAATGAATATCAGAGTAGGTTATCTTTTCTTAACTTTGTATCTTGTCTTGAAGATGGAATGATTACTGTTAAACTTCTCTTAAAAATATGTTTTCAGTTCTGGAATGTTCATTGCAAGGTTGGGTTTGTTTTGACTTTCTCATGGTATAACCAGGAGAGGAGTTGCTCTCTTAGGGATTACTGGTGTGTATTAGGTCAGCATGGTAATCTGTCCTCTCGGGCGTGGAGCTGTGTTCAGATTAGAGACACTAATACAGCATACCGGCAATTATTCAGTTGTAATACAACGTAATTACATAGCTCAGCGATTTTCAACCCTTTTCATCTCATGGCACACATAAAGTAATTACTAAAATTATGTGGCACACCAAAAAAGTATATTTTTTGCTGATTTGACAGAAAAATAGGTATAATTTTGATTCATTCACACTGGACAGCTATCGTGTTGGCTGTTGTCATTTTAAAAAAATATATTTTATTGATTTTTTACAGAGAGGAAGGGAGAGGGATAGAGAGAAACATCGATGAGAGAGAAACATCGATCAGCTGCCTCCTGCACACCTCCTACTGGGGATGTGCCCGAAACCAAGGTACATGCCCTTGATTGGAATGGAACTGGGACCTTTCAGTCCGCAGGCCGACACTCTATCCACTGAGCCAAACCGGTTAGGGCTGTTGTCATTTTTTTATTTGACATTCTAAGGAAAAGAACTCAGTTTCCTTGACTAAATGGTCAGGTATTGCATGCTTTAAAAATCCTTGCAACACACAGGTTAAAAATCATGGGCGTAGATCATAACATTCAGTCAATATGTTTTGAGCTATGTAGGAAAAATAATCTGGTATTAAGATAAAAGCGTGCATGATTCATTTTCTGACTTAGTGCTGAACACAGTTGCTGATTTCTTTTTTTTTTTAATAAAAAAATTGTATTTACTTAGAAGCATTCAGAATGTCAACAAAACAGCTGCAACTCTTTTTTTTTGCAATTATAGAGTGGTATTCAGTTAACAGAACAACAATTATTTCGTATAAGCTGCATCAGAGACAACTGGAGATGAAAAGCTACCATCCCCATATATAACTAACTTGTGCTGTGCACCAGCAAGAACCTGCTTTAAATTTCCATGCCAGTTTACAACCCCCATACTGTACCAGGCAAGGTTAGTGGCTATTGAAAATACCACCAGGACAGGGCTATCTAAAGACATTCGGTAGTGTGTTAACTATACAAAAAAAGACACTGTACAGTTTAAAAACAAATCTTACACAGCCTTACATTTCAATTTTTTTCTTTAAAAGGAGTGAGTTGTGTACGGGGCGGGGAGGTTAAATGCTTTATAGACAAGAAAAAAAACTGCGCTAGAACCAACTTATTCATCATCATCATCACCTTCTTCTTCTTCCCCCTCCTCTTCCTCCTCCTCATCTTCCTCATCTTCTTCCTCTTCCTTCTTTTTCTTGCTTTTTTCAGCCTTGACAACTCCCCTTTTGGCAGCATCAGGCTTTCCTTAGCTCGGTCTGCAGCACTGTCCTTTTCATATTTCTCCTTCAGCTTAGCAGCCTTCTTTCCATGAGGCTGCTTGCCATCTGCAGCAGTGTTATTCCACATCTCCCCCAGCTTCTTTGCAACGTCACCAATGGATAGGCCAGGATGCTCTCCTTTGATTTTTGGGCGAAACTCAGAACAAAAACAGAAAAAGGCCGAAGGAGGCCTCTTGGGTGCATTGGGATCCTTGAATTTCTTTTTTGTTTCCCCTTTAGGAGGAATATAAGTTTTCATTTCTCTCTCATAACGAGCCTTGTCCGCCTTTGCCGTGTCTTCAAATTTTCCTTTCTCCTTAGCAGACATGGTCTTCTACCTCTCTGGGCACTTCTTAGAAAACTCTGAGAAGTTGACTGAAGCATCTGGGTTCTTCTTCTTGTGTTCCTCCCTGCAAGTTTGCACAAAGAAGGCATATGATGACATTTTGCCTCTCGGCTTCTTAGGGTCTCCTTTGCCTCAGCGAGCACACAGTCACCCAGTGCCCGGCCGGCTCGCACTTGCCCCGGCGCTGTCTCTATGGAGCTCAGTGCACTGCAATGGCTGTCCAGTTGCTGATTTCTTGAAGACCGTAGTCTGCAATGCTATGCTCATTCTGTGGCACAAAGTGTTCTGAAACTTGTGAACATTTTTTATTTCCTTTTAATTTTTTTGGCACCCTCAATTTGACTTTTGCTTCTCTTTGGCTTCTTACACCACAGGTCCATTCAGTAAACATTTTTTAAAAGCTTAATACATTGAAAGTTGTCTTTTGGCTTAAATTATAAACAGTTACATTTGGAAATTAATGCATTTTCTGAAATTTAGTTCAGTCTCTATAAAAAAACAAAACTGTTGGTAGGGCAAGTATAGTTGTCCTTCCCTGATTCCACAGTCTGTCATACATTTTACAAGGTATTTTCACACTGTTGCCTTCAGAAAAATTTATTCTACTAATCCTTCAATTCCTTCTTAACCACTCTTTTCAAATGTCTCATCTCATCAGTGGCTTAGTCCATTGATCATTGCTCACTCCAGAAATAAAATTTGGTGATATGTTGACGTACAGGTACCACCAGTTCAGTTACTCTAAAAAATCATTATCTTTGAAACTTCTCTAAGTAGCCACAAAACAGTGATTCATACCTTGAAAGAAATGGTCATTGAAATCAGCATTGTTTGAGAATTAGGGAAACGTTTTCAGTTTTCTTTGAGAAATCTTAAGTGTTAATCTTTTAGGATTAACTTTGATCTTTTTTCAAGTGTATGATTCTATATCCTCCTTTGATAGTTTAGCTCTATTACCTTACCACTGTACTTGCATATTATAAGCAACCAATAACTTTTTTTTTTGAGTTGAGTTAAAACCTATTAGAGAGACTTCGCTTGTCCCTTTCTGAATATGGCATGCGCGTTTCTCTGTTGTTAGTATCAGATAGTTCCTATTCACTTTGCAAGAAAGAATATCTACATACAGGCATTTTCTCTCCTCTAACTTCTCTTTCAAGTAAAACAGATCATCTATTCCACTTTTAAAAGGGGGTAAGGTTTTGAGATTCCATGGAAGGAGGGTACCTCACCCCTCACCTTATGGGCCACGCTGAGCATTTTGTACTATGTTGACATTTGCAGTGTCTTAGCTAATTCGGGGGCTATAGTATTTGCAGAATAGGGGATGATATCTGCAGTTAATCATTTTGCTTCCAGGTGTTTTTCATTACATGAAATGGAAACTTACTTGTCTGAGTTATTAATTGAAGTAGCCTATGATCTTGGATTATTTTTCCTAAAGAGCATTTAAAAATAAACTTCATTAGGGAATATGATATTTTGGAAACATATTGCTGAGGTGAAATCATGAAATTATCTCTGTGCACAAATTGGTTTTTGGTGGATTCACCCAGGGGGAGCTTTTTGCATTCCAGGGCTCCTGAAGTCCATAGTTCTCTCAAGAGGACCTGAAAAGTCCGCTACGGTTCATTCATCTCAGTTGTAGCAGAATCGGATGCATCAGCGGCAGTCTGCTGGTGTAGCACTCCCCTCTGAAATGCCATTTCAAACCAGTCAGTCACTGAGGTAATTCCTCTCCCCAGGATGGCGATCGATATTTATTAGCTTCCCAAAGTGACCTTGTTCTCTAAGTTGTTAGAATATTCCATATTATAACTCTATATCATAGCGTATTATTAACATTATCTTTGGCTGTTGCAAAGCACTTAGAACAAGTCTTGTGATGGGTAGGTTGAAAGATAGTACCTATCTGGAAAGTCAGTTGTCCATCCCAGCTGACAGCCAACCAGGATTTCCAGACTGAACTTGATTGAGGTCTTCCCTGCTCTCCCACCTCTGGGTAGCTCCTGAATCCATTCTGAGAAAGACAATGAAATTTTCCTCAAAATTTTAAATCACTTCCTGGGAAGTTTATGCAAAAAATGTAATTTATAGATGTACATTTGTACAATATTATAACAATTCCTTTTTTGGGTGATCTTTTCTTTGTCCTTTTAAAACATAGCTATGACCCTAGCTGGTTTGCCTCAGTGGATAGAGCATCGGCCTGCAGACTGAAGGGTCCCAGGTTCGATTCTGGTCAAGGGCACATGCCCGGGTTGTGGGCTCGATCTCCAGTAGGAGGTGTGCAGGAAGCAGCCAATCAATGATTCTCTCTCACCATTGATGTTTCTGTCTCTCCTCCCTTCTCTGAAATCAATAAAAACATATTAAAAAAAATAAAACGTAGCTATGGCAATGCAGCTTTCACACCTGTAATTTGCCCTGCTGCTCCGTAGATCTTTTGAACACTACCCAAGTCTATGGTGTCCTTAAGAAGCAAGTTGGGGCCAAGCAATGCATGTCTTATTGCAGTTTTGTAATGAGCTCTCATATGCTTTCATATTTGTTGTAGTTCGTCAACAAAATAAACACTGCATCTCTCTCTCTCTCTCTCTCCCTCTCTCTCTCTCTCTCTAGCAGTTTATGTATTTTACATACAATAGATCTGTGATACACTCTGGGCTTGTCCTTAGGTGCCATTTAAATAGTAACAAAATAGTGTTTGCTTCTTTCCATCTTATCATTTCATATTGACATTGATATATTACAAATGAATAAATTGTTTTTTTAACAGAACTTGATCAATATTTCCTGTTTGTCAAGTGTCATATTTAAACCGCTGATAAATTTTTAAGTGATTTATTACTCGCAGCATTTTATTATTTAAGGAGATTGTTCAGAAAACATGACTTGAGCTTCATCCTGGGTGATTTATATTCATCACTTTGTCTCCACTTGTTGAACACTCTCTAATTCCATGACATCATTAAGCAAGTTTGGGCTACTTTCTATAGAGTCTCAATCCTTTGGCTGTCTCCTCTTCTCTGCCTTCTATAAACTTTGTTTCATGTGTCTAATCTCTGTGAGAATGGATGCCGCTTCCAGCATTCTCACCGTTCTTGTCTGTTGTCCCTTGAGGTCAGAAAGACAAGAACAACCATATGAATCTGGATCAAAAGTCAACAGTTAAAATTCATATGCAAGTAGGCACTGGCTCTTCCTTCTTATGGAGAAGTCTAACTCTTAGAAGAAAGAAACACATTTCTCTCATTTAAAAGTTGACTGGAGAGCTGAACTTTAGTTTCAAAATAGAACATATGCCTGTTGTGTGGCTTTAAAATAACTTTAGGGCAGGTTAATAATGTGTGAGCATCCTGTTCTTATTATTTTATTCAGCACTCTAAATATATTTCATGATCCAAAGTGGTTCAATAGTATCCATTTTAAAAATTGAACGTGCTTTTAACACATTACAGTGCATCTCAGTATGGTCCAGCCCAGGGGTGGGCAAACTTTTTGACTCAAGGGCTACAATGGGTTCTTAAACTGGACCGGAGGGCCGGAACAAAAGCATGGATGGAGTGTTTGTGTGAACTAATATAAATTCAAAGTAGACATCATTACATAAAAGGGTACGGTCTTTTTTTTTTTTTAAGTTTTATTTATTTCAAATGGGCTGGATCCGGCCCGCGGGCCGTAGTTTGCCCACGGCTGGTCTAGCCTTTTCTAAAACAATTAGAAATAGTCATTTAGTACAAATGCAGCATCTTAACTCATGCCAAGGAAACACCGCATGGGATTTTCACCTCAACATGGTTTTCGGAGTAGCTGCTTATTGTTGCCTTGACATGAGGATAATACTGGCCAGGCCATCAACGTAGGTCCCGGGTGGTACAGGACCAGAAGACTAGATCTGGGAAGATTCACAGAGAGGGGCTTCTTGATGTGGCTGTGATGGCCCAAGACTCTGGAGGCTGCACTCAACTGGTTTCCATTTCTGTCCTTCTGCCCTTAATCCAGGCTGGATCAGCTGGTTCATATTTCTTAATTTTTTCATACTGGAGAATTCAAGATTTAATTTTTAAATTATTATTTTATTTTTTTATTACAGTTTGCATTCCACACGATTTTTTTTATTTTATTTTATTGCTTAAAGTATTACAAAGGGTATTACATATGTGTCCATTTTTCCCCCCCGCCCTAGACAGTCCCCTAGCCTCCCCTATCCCCCAGTGTCTTATGTCCATTGGTTATGCTTATATGCATGTATACAAGTCCTTTAGTTGATCTCTTACCCCCCTACCTCCTGCCCCCCAACCCTCCCCGGCCTTCCCGCTGCAGTTTGACAATCTGTTTGAGGCAGCTCTGCCTCTGTATCTATTATTGTTCAAAAGTTTATAATGGTCTTCCACATGATTTTGTATTAGTTTCAGGTGTACAGCACAGCGGATAGACATTCATATACTTTACAACGTGTTCCCTCCGATAATTCAAGTGTTCACCTGCAAGATTTAATTTACTGTAATGGTTTGATGGGACACACGTTGGATTTAAGACAACTTAACATTGCTCTTTTTCTCGGAGTAGTGGTTTCATGCTTGGCTACTTATCCTGTGGTTAGCTATTTATTTATTTATTTATTTATTTTTATTTTTTAAAGATATTTTATTGATTTTTTACAGAGAGGAAGGGAGAGAGACAGAGAGCTAGAAACATCGATGAGAGAGAAACATCGATAAGCTGCCTCTTGCACATCCCCCACTGGGGAAGTGCCTGCAACCCAGGTACATGCCCTTGACCGGAATCGAACCCGGGACCCTTCAGTCCGCAGGCCGACGCTCTATCCGCTGAGCCAAACCGGCTTTGGCTAGCTATTTAAGTAGAAGTCTTGTTGTGCCTGTGGATTCATTTTGATATTTTATTCAATGTGCCTAGAATATGAAAAACTACATTTTTAGGTTTTCTTGATTATTAAGGCTTGATACTCCATACAGTTGTTGGTTTTATATTTGAAGGTACAATTCACATGAACTCTATTCAGGCTTATGTTTTTGTAATTTTAAATTTGTTTTTTTTTCTGCCAAATCCCATGTTCTTTCCTTGAGGATTGGTTTGTGGGGTTGATTTTCTAACTTGTGATCTGCTCATATTAAGTTCCTCAAGTGGGGATGTTCTTACCCAGCCTGGCTTTGTCTTATATCTGTTTCTTCCTGGGACTGACCTTATACTGCCTCCTACCCTACTTTAACTCGCTTCGTTATTCCAAGCAGACAAGAGAGCCATGTGGACCACCCATGGCGTGAAAGACCTCAGCAGTGGAGAGTGGGGAAAGGAGACACCACCTTGGCTAAGAGACAGTTTTTGGCTAGAGGTGTGGCTAGATTTGGCACAGCAACAAGTATCTGAGCATCTCTTCTCTTTGGGGCTTTCAAGGTTTTCAGAAATCTGGCACCATATCACATATCCCACCTTACTTCCCAAGACTTCTGTTTTGACCAGTCTCCTAAATGTCCTGCAGCCACACAATGTCATTCCTGTGGCACTTGTGGTGAATATTGTGGAATGAAGCCCTTCGCTGTGAATACCCTTTAGTGTTTGCTGTCTTCTTTGTGTTTTAGCTTCCTCTCCATCTGAAGTGTAGCCTTCTTGATGAAGGTAGAGGTCATATTTCTTTTTATCAGTGATGGACCTTAAGAAACTAGGCATTAACTAATTATAGATTGATAATGCTAGTAATGGCATCCTTCTTTGTGGGCTCAGCTATTGGCTATAGATTTAGGGACACTGAGGTTTAATTTCAGTTTTCACTGAGTTCTAAGGTGATGGTATTAAAAATGCCCACATAGGAAATAGCTATAATCTTTATTTTTATGAAGAAAATGATGGTAAATAATGAATTAAGCCAGTGATGGCGAACCTTTTGAGCTTGGTGTGTCAGCATTTTGAAAAACCCTAACTTAACTCTGGTGCCGTGTCACATATAGAAATTTTTTGATATTTGCAACCATAGTAAAACAAAGATTTATATTTTTGATGTTTATTTTGTATATTTAAATGCCATTTAACAAAGAAAAATCAACCAAAAAAATGAGTTTGCGTGTCACCTCTGACACGCGTGTCATAGATTCGCCATCACTGAATTAAGCCTTAGCTGGTTTGGCTCAGTGGATAGAGCATCAGCCTGTGGACTGAAGGGTCTGGGTTCAATTCCGGTCAAGGGGGTGTTGCATTGACCAGAAATATATTAGGGTTCTTCAGGCTCCAAATGACAACTACCTAATCCAATTATTTTAAGAAAAGGGGTTATTTATTGGTTCAGATAGCAGAACTGGTTTGGCTCAGTGGATAGAGCATCAGCCTGTGAACTAAAGGGTCCACGTTCGATTCTGGTCAAGGGCACATGCCGGGGTTGTGGGCTCGGTCCCAAGTGGGGAGCTTGTAGGAGGCAGCCTATCAATGATTCTCTCTCATTGGTGTTTCTATCTTCCTCTCCTTCTCCCCTCCTTTCTGAAATCAATAAATAATATAAAAAAATAATAAAATATCAGTAACGTAATACTGCAGCTAGATCATAACTGGCAGCTTCATTTCTAGGTAAAATATTAAATTTCGTAAAAAAAAAATTCAGCAATGACTTAATTAACTTGCAAAAGTAAGTTTATTGAAGCACAGAAGCAATTAGAGCAAAGTTGTCATTTCAACTTTTTCAAGAGCATTCTAATTAGAAAAGAAGAGGCTGCAGGAAAATTGGTTAGTCATCTATTTCTGTACAGAAACTTTTCCCTGAAATTATCCAGAAAGGGGGGCAGGTTGATGCGATGTCTTCCTGTGTGTCCTTTAGATTTTTTTCTCTGAAAGACACTCTTAAAGATCTGGAAATTTCTCATTTGACTTTCACCTCAGAGATATTGCTGACGTGAGATGAGACGACCTTGCCATCCACCACCTCCTCTATGATGGTCTTGGTCACTCTCGTCTTGCTTGGATCTGAAAATCATAGAATCACAGTGTCAGTCTGGAAATGATCTGGAGAAATACAAGTGCATTCATAAATGATGTTCTCTCTGGGTAAGGTTATGTAAACAACAGTATATACTTTATCCTTTTAAACTTTTTTTAAAGATACGTTTTTATTGATTTCAGAGAGAGGAAGGGAGAGGGAGAGAGAGAGAGAAACATCAATGATGAGAGAGACTCATCGACTGGCTGCCTCCTACATGCCCCCTACTGGGATCGAGCCTGAAACCCGGGCATGTGTCCCGGCTGGAAATCCAACCTTGACCTCCTGGTTCATGGGTCAATGCTCAACCACTGAGCCTTACCAGCCAGGCAACAGTATACATACTTTTAATATCACAAGCAAAACATGTCTGCTTTTTAAAAAATATATATTTTGTTGATTTTTTACAAAGAGGAAGGGAGAGGGATAGAGAGTCAGAAACATCGATGAGAGAGAAACATTGATCAGCTGCCTCCCACACACTTCCTACTGGGTATGTGTACGCAACCAAGGTACATACCCTTGACCAGAATCTAACCTGGGACCCTTGAGTCTGCAGGCCAACGCTCTATCCACTGAGCCAAACCAGTTAGGGCTGTCTTTGCTTTTAAATTATAAATTATGAACATTAAAAGAAGTACCTACCTCTTCCCTGGCTAGAATGGCTTCCAGACTTTGAGTCACCAGATGTGGAATCCCTGGACCCCATATTTCTGGATCCTGAGTTTCTAAAGTCAGATCCTCCAAAACTGGAACCACTGGAGAAAAAAAGAATTGTTTTCTTTTGCATGTTGCAAAGGCAGGAAAACTCCATACAGAGGGCTCTCTGTGATGAAGGTAGATGTCATTTGATTGGGCCGTCACTATGACTTCATAAATCAGTGGTTCTCAACCTTCCTAATGCCGCGACCCTTTCATACAGGTTCCTCATGTTGTGGTGACCCCCAATTTCATTGTTACAAAGTGAACATAATTAAAGCATAGTGATGAATCACAAAAACAATATGTAATTATATGTGTTTTCCGATGGTCTTAGGCAACCCCTGTGAAAGGGTCGTTTGACCCCCAGGCCCCTTTTTGGTTTCATGGCATAAATGCACTGAGGTGTATGCCTTTTAGCGCGTTCATGACTTTCATTTACCCTCCCTCTCCATCGAGCAGGCGGCGGTAGGTCTCGATCTCCATCTCCAGGCGGGTCTTGATGTCCAGCAGTTGCTCATACTCGGCGTTCTGGCATTCGGTCTCACCCCGGATCTGACAGATCTGCTCCTCCAGGCTGCTGATCCGCATCTGAATTTCCGACAGCTGAGCCATGTAGTTAGCCTCCGTGTCGGCCAGGGTCCCTTCCAGGGAGTTTTTCTAAGAGCAAAATAAATAAATAAAATAAATTCATGATGAAAAGAAAATCACAACATTTTTTAATGTACCGGGAGACGTTCACCCTCACCAAATTGCAAGCTATATTTCTTAATTTTTGTTGGTATTACTTTTTAAAAATGAAATCTATGGAAATAGCATATGTTTACTTGGAAAGTTTTATGCGTTCTATGACCACGATACTGCCCTCCTTAATGCTTCTTTCACTATGTGCCAAGTGGAACATCTTGGCACAGAGGGCAAACCGAATCCCTTAGGTCCCTGTGGGAGAATTTGGAGAGCGCTTTGCACACACCATGGCCAGTTGGGACTGAAGCTCAATTTCCAGGGCCTGCAGGGTCCGTTTCAGCTCTGTGATCTCATTCTTGGCGGAACTGGCTGCCCCGGCATCGGTGGAGATCTGTGCTTGCAGGGACGCACTCTAAATAAAAATGAGATGCAGTCACTGTGGGCTGACGGAAGGAGCGGCCATGGCTTCTGTGCGGCCGCAGGCTTAGCCGCTCAGCGGTGATAACCTACCTGCTTGTTGAACTGCTCCTCGGCCTCCCGGCGGTTTTGCTCAGCCAGCTCCTCATACTGCGCCCTCATGTCATTCAGTAACTTGGTCAGGTCGGTGCCTGGGGCGGCATTCATTTCTACCGTCACACCCCCTCCGGAGCTTCCCTGCATATTCTTCATTTCCTAGCATAAAGGGGGAAAAAAAAAAAGACCGGAGTGATAAAAACAGAGAAGCAATGGACTTCCTAAAATGCATAGTTGAAACTAAGACACTGAAGGGGAAAGATACCCCCCACCAAATTCAACTATAATTTGCTCGTTATTCCTTTTTTTCTTGGTCACAGGAGTTGGAAATCCATTCAGCTGATACTATTTTGTTTTATAGAATGGCTATGGGGGGAACAGGTAGGCCAGAGTGGTTTAATAGTGTGGATGGTGTTCCTACCTCCTCGTGGTTCTTCTTCAGGTAGGCCAGCTCCTCGGTGAGGCTCTCAATCTGCATCTCCAGGTCGGAGCGAGTCATGGTCAGCTCGTCCAGGACCTTCCGAAGGCCGTTGATGTCGGCCTCCACGGTCTGCCGGAGGTACAGCTCATTCTCATACCTGGAAGGGGCAGCCGTAAGACAGGGCAGTGCACGTCAAGGAGTGCACCCAATCTTACATACTCAACAAGGAGTGTTCTCCTCTGAGCTATTTGACCAACGAAGGCTACTAATCTTAGGGTTTTTTTCCCTTGTAAAGAAAAAAAAACCCCAATGTTAATTCTATTGCTGGCTAATAGTTTTTATGCCAGAAACGTCAGTCCTTCATTACTCTCTTTTCCTTGTTGGTGGGATGATGGTTTTTAAAATTTACATTTGGGACGTTTGTGAATTTAGGTCTTGATCCCCTAGAAGGTGTTTTAAAAAATTAGAATGACTTAAGCAAACAGATTGAATTTCACTTTTCCCACAGCACTTGTTTTCAAGTCTTCAATTTCCTTACTTCAGTCTGAAGTCATCCGCAGCCAGTCTGGCATTGTCAACCTGCAGCACCATCCCGGCGTTTTCAACAGAGGCAGTGATGATCTAGAAAAGGCAAAAACAGGGAATGAATCGTGGATGCTTCTTACCTGCGTCCGCATGCCCGCCTGTTGGGTAGAAGCCGCTGAGTTAGCTTTGAGAACTTGCTTAGTGATGGCACTTGTACTGATGATCGGGGTGTATTTGGGCTACATCTTTCTGCGGAAAGGTAACAGCTTGTAGTTACTGGACGAGGCATAGAACACAGCCCTCTGCAGACTTCCCCTGCTTTGGAAAATCAGTTATTCCATGAGCTCTTCCAGAAAATAGTGTGAAAAATGAGCTCCACTTCTTGAAAAAGTCTTGAAAAATATATATTTCCATGCGACGGTGGCAAGGTACTTTAGAGTCCACCACATTCTTACGTAATATTTGCACCAGATTTTCTAGAAAGAAAAATGGTTGTAAAGACCATTTAAATCTAGCAAGACTCTAAAGTATGTCAACCTGCCAGAATCAATCATGAAATAGATTAAGCTAGTTTTGACTCATTGTCATAACTCATATATACATGTTAACCAGCTGTCTGTCATTGTATAAATTTTACTCTTATGTAGAAATACTCACATTTGAGATGCAAACAGAAGATTAATGTGGTTAGATGCAATCTGCAGAACTGTCATAGTTAAAACACACCAACTCCCATTTTAAATATTCAAGAAGCAACTATGTTTTCAAAAAATTCCTTGGCTTAAAATCTTCATTACTGTACACGTTCTGAATAAAAGCAAAAGAAACCAATAGAAGCTCAGCGGTGGATAGGGTCTTACCTGATTCCTGAGATCTTCAATGATTGGGTAGTACTTGCTGTAATCTCTTCTGGACCCACCATCTCCAGACCCTGGCCCATACTTGTCATACCACTCCTTGATTTTGTTCTCCAGATCAGCGTTGGCCTCCTCCAGGGCTCTGACCTTGTCTAGGTAATTGGCCAGGCGGTCATTGAGGTTCTGCATGGTTTGCTTTTCACCTCCAGAGAAAAGCCCGCCATCGCCAGTACCGCCACCCAAACCACCGCCATAGTTATAGAAGCCTCCACCAGCACCGCCACCGAATCCAGACCCCCCACCGAATCCAGACCCCCCGCCGAATCCAGAACCCCCGCCAAATCCAGAACCCCCGCCGAATCCAGAACCTCCACCAAAGCCAAGTCCAGAGCCTGAAGCTCCTCCAAAACCACCCCCGACTGAGCAGCTACCAAAACCCCCTCCAAAGCCACCGCTCAATCCCCCGCTCAGGCCACAGCTGCCGGCTCCTCCTCGGAAGCCCCGGGCAGAGCTGCCCCCCAGACCACATCTGCTGCTGCTGCTGCCACCAGCAGACACCCTGACAGAGCTGCTGCCTCCAGCCCGGGAGGAGGAGATCCGAGATGAGCAAGACATGATGCTCCTGCAAAGGTTGAGCGTGTCCAGGCGAATCGGAGAGGTGAAGAGCGTATTTGCAGGCTGCCTCCTTGGCCCTTATATGCACCCTTTTAGGGTGTTCCTTTTCTGTGTCACTTCTTAATCCTGATTACAGTTTTGCTAATCCACAATTGGATAATGTCTTTTTCCTGCACCCACTCTGCTGGCTTTTTCTGAAGCTGGGTCAGAGCCTGGGGGCATTTACTATAATAAGGAAATACCAACAAGGTGGAGCAAAGGGAAAAAAAATAAGTTATTTGCTGGGGGCCAGCCCCAGCGGGTCCAGGGGTTCCCAAAGGTGTGGACGGAGTCGGCGAAGAATGTTTTACACGGAGACAGCGTTCAAAACTCTCTAGCTTTCCTTAGTCTCCGTGGATCTTCCCTGTGCCTGGCTGAGGCCACAGAGAGATCCCAAGGCAAGCTGAGCCTTTATTTTATAGTGAGAGGTAAACAAGGTAGTGGTTTCCATTAGTTACACAGTTCTTGTGAGTTTCACTTGTTTACACAGTTCTTGTGAGTTTCACTTGTTTTTGTTCTTGTGAGTTTCACTTGTTTACACCATGGTTATACTTCCTGCACTTCCTCAGCCCATTAGCTTCCCAGATAAGATCTAGGGAGTGTCACAAAGTCAAGCCTAATTATGCTAAGAGGACTGTGCCCTCTAAGCTGGGAATTGTTTGTGACTTTGCCTACAGGTCAGTCTGAGGCTTAACCCTATATCAGCTCCCTACATCTCACCCTTCTTTTATTTTTTAAGCTACTATAATGAGAGTTTTTAAGCTACCATAATGACAGTAAAACTTAAGCATCAAACTTAAACATCAAGAACAAAACTCTGGCTATTAAAGCAACAACAAAACAATGCCAATGCAAAACCCAAAACATTTTAAAACTTGAACATAACATTTTTAAAACTAGTAATAATAATAAAACAATGGCAATGCAAAACAGCACTAAGTGAGAAATCAAAGCACAGTAACATTTTTCTACCAAATGAAAGTTTCTTTTGCCAATTTACTCAAGAGTCCTCTGACTTGGCTGAGAGAGTAGCTTCCATTTCTTGCTTTTCTACCATCTGCAGGGCCTCAGTTGTTAACTTCTTCAGCTGACCCCAAGTCAGTGATTTGGTTGTCCTTGTTGATCTGGCTAGCGGGCGATGTCACTGGTGACGGGCTTCCCGAAGTGTCACCATGTTGTACGGCTGGATCAAACGGTCCATCAGGGCCGTGTTTGATGATGGTGTCGGTGTCTGGGGAGGAGTCAACTGTGCCCTCTGGGTCGGCTGAAATGGATGATACTGGGGAGGAGGAGGATGAGGTGGAAATGGAGGGTAGTAGAGAGAAAAAGAAGAGAAAGCAAAAGAACTACAAGGCATGGAAGTGTTTTAAAAAAAGAGGAAGAAGAAAGTGAAGAAGGCAGCATCCTGACATAGCCCTTTCCTTCAGCTGCACCTTTCCCTGTGGTCCAAGGTAGAAATGGGAAACAAGTCCTGTTGCAGTGAGAGGGCAGCTGCTGTCAGCCAGTCTCTGTCTTTACCTGGGTCCCGATCTGAGCTGGGCCAAGTCTCTTTCTGTTCCCAATCTGAGCTGGGCCAAGTCTCTTTCTGTTATCTGGGTCCCGATCTGGGCTGGACATGGGAAGCGAGAAGCAGCCATGGGGGCAGGAGACCTTCCTCAGAAGGGGCGAGTGTTCAAGCCCCTGCACAATTGGGGGGGTGAGGATCTGTGCCCCACCTCTGTTGAACCCCAAGTTCTCTCCTACTGGCCCCCGGCTGTGCCTGTCTTAGGTTGCCCCACCCTGTGGAGTCTTACCCGTCGTTGACTACCAGCCATCTCTGGGCCAAGTAGGGTGATGTGAGGTTTAGTTCTGTCTCCTTGGTAGCCTATGCCCCTGTGGCCTCCATGCCCAGCAACTGCCTTGGGATCCCCTCGCCTGCTGGCGGGGCCCCGGCATTGATCACATATCTTGGGAAACCCAGGTTTCTTCTCCAGAGAGGGCCCAGCTTACACCATTGGGCGAGAGACAGATCCATGGTACCAGCCACCGTGACCTCAGCAAGAACAGAGAACTCAGGCAACAGCTGTGGGCCCGGGACAGGGATTTCTCAGCCCAGGATGTCGGGCTCTTGGTACAAGACAACTCCACATATGGGGCATATACCAGACACTCCCAGTCACAGCAGAAAAGGGAGGTGCCCTTCCTGGATCAGTAGGGTAGGGAGATTCTAGAAAAGGCTGTGTTCAGGAGAGCAGGAGAAAGGCCAAAGAACCAGCAAACAAGTAGTCAGATTTTTAAAAAAAGAAAAAGGAAAGGAGATGTGGGGCAAAGCTGGGACATAAGGACAGACAAATAGGAGGCACATGCGATCCTTCCAATGGACAGGTGGTTCCAGCTCAGGGCTGCTTGTTGTCTGACTCGTCCTCCTCCTGCTGGGTTAGACTTGGAAAACTTCAATTTAAAAAGAAATCTTTTTCTTTTACACTAAGTAATCTACAGGGTTACTTCCTGGATGTTGACTGATAGTGCCGCAAGGCCATGTATTACAAGTCAAAATCATTAAACATTTATTGTGACTGTACTTTCAGATTTGGTATTTTAACAGCAAATCATTAGAGTATCCTATAAATATTAGTGGAAAATATTTCAAAATTTTAAAATTTCTCCTTTTCATTAAATTTAAGATAATATGTTTAAACAGCATTCCCTTTCGGCTTATTCGCATATACAGAAGGATCATGGGAAGCCTTCGGTAACCTTTTTTAGAAGAATTTTACTTTACTAGGATTCAATTGCTTACAAAGATACTGGCTTCTTATAGTAGGTACAGTTAGTAAATTTAGTAAAATTTTATGTCTGATTCACGAGGTGCAAATGCTGTCCCACCTGCAGCCTAATTTAAAATGCAGCGACAAGGAGCTTTTGCTATTTTAAATTGCATCTTAAAATTCTGCTGCATTTTAAGAAATATCAAACAAAATAACTTGATTTGCCCTCTCTTAGAGGCAAAAACTTAAAATATATTTATTAATTTATATTTGATAAATCTTTCCATGTGATTTCAAGTATATTAAATTGGCTTTATTAATAAATCTTTTAAGAAGAGAAAATAAACTTTTGAAAACATTCCAGGGCCCATGAAATGTCCCAAAGTCATTCCTTGGTTATAGTTTTGAAATCCAACTTGAAAGACCATCAAATATATATGTGTATATATGATTTAAAGATTATATACCTTTTATAATTATTAAGAGATATCAATTAAATTGAAACTGATCTTAGCATATAAAAATTTTGGTTGGGATCACAGAATTTACCCTCTTTTTTCAATCAGACAAATGTTGAAATTTTACTATAATTATATGATTTCTCCCAATTTATTTAACCAGAACTTTAAATTCTTAGCTGGCAAGTTAAATATTTAGCATTTCTCAATCAATAACATTTTTAAGAATAAACTTCAAAAATGCAAGACATAATCAACCAACAGATTTAATTCTGTCCTCTAGATTTTTCATGAGGCAGATTTAGCAATTTAGCAAACTCCCAAAGTCCTAGGCTGCCATTGCTCCCAAGGATGGGAAACTGGGAAGCAAGCCTGTCTTTAGAAGTTGCCACTGGCAGGAAATTTTTGGTCTACCTGCTTGTTCTGTTGGGGGAAGGGAGGCTAGCCCTTCCTCCATTAGAAATTGCCTTGGGAAGCCAGCCTTAATTAAAGAGTGTAGCCGTCTTTTACCTGGGCTACTTAGATTTTTATAATTAATATAGTTCAATAATTCTTGAGATTCAAATCCAAATTATTATTTTAAGGCATACTCTTTAGCAAATTTTTGTAACAGACAATTTTACTGAATTTCCTTTTCGGCCTTGAAGTTAACTTTTCAACACCCTTCATTAGCATTTAAAAACTGTTCTTTATTATGGAAATATACCAATCTTGTTGCTAGAATCTAGCCAGCATCTTTTTTCCTTTGGGTAAAATTTGCCATTTTTCTTGGGAAATAATCAGTCTTGGGTTTTATTCTGTACATTTGGAAAGAGATTTCAGCTCAAAACTCTATCTAAATGTCCAAAATCGGACGATGCGCGCCTTAGTTCCAAGCCAGTTTCTCTTTACACATGCACAGAAATCCCAGACGCATTTTTAAATTTTGTAAAACTTTTCAATCATGAGAAGAGTTTAAATTAGAATACTTGGGGAGGAGGCATCCATATTGGATCGCCATGTGCTCCCTTCTTCGCTTTCCCCACATCATGCTTTGGGGGAAGTTTCAGCAAATGACTCAGATGGCATATTTTTCCCAAAGTCATGCTTAATAGAAAAAGACATTTTAAATTTTTTTTCCTTTTTCGCTTTCCAAAGTTATGGCTAGCACCCAAGGTTATCTTGGCCAAACTTTGCACTTCCCGACATGTTCTCCGGTAATTTTTAAACAATACATTAAGTAATCTCATTGCGGGAGAGCTTATAGCTCTGCCCTCTCCTGCCACCTTTGAATCTCTCCACACCAGAGGCGGACTCAGCAGCAGGGTTTCATTTCTTATTATAGATTTTAGATTCCAAATACAAACTAAGATATTAATTTGAACAAGAAACCACATTGAAGTGACCATGGCACTCTTTCTTTCTTTTTTTTATTTTTCAAGTTTTGATTAACTTTTTGGCAAACTTTTAATATCTAATGTACCTCTTTCAAAAAAAAAAAGGGTTATGTTCTATAGTAACATGCAAAAACTGTAAGAGATTACCTTCTGAAACTTTAACTCCTTAAGCATGCACATCAATAGTTTATCATAAAGTTTCTTACTTTTTTTTAAAAGCCGAATATACTTTTTTAAAGCCAAATCCTGCCCCGTTAGCCTGGTTAAGAAAACGTTCCCAGCCTACTTACAGATCTGGAGAGCTAACTTTGATGTGTTAAAACTAAGTAAAATGCATTTACTCAATCCAAAGCAGGCATTAAAAAGAAAACCCCCAAATGCTCCCTTATATCCATTTTAAGAGTAGGATTGGCACTTTCCGCTATTACCTGAGTCCTTATCTATCACCCCAGGGAGAGCTTGCCAATCCTGGACTTTCCCGGGGTGGAAAGGCTGCAGTGGGGTTAAGGATAAGGCTCCTTGGGCCTACCTTCTCCCATGCCTTTACATTTACCTTTCCAGCACCTTTCCTTCCTCAGAAAAGCATGGACACACTTGTATAAAACGTTCCGTCTGACTAGGAGTAACCTTAACTCCTCTGCTAGCAAGCATATGTGTTTAAAGATCAATACAGAGTCTTTTTCCTTTAGACTAAGTATGGCAAATCTTCTCAATCTATGTTCTGTACTATCCACCTTCTTACCCTACTTATTGTCTATAGGGGGGTCTGCAGCACCCTATGGTGGAGTCCTATCCGTCCCGAGTGCGGGGGTTCTCAATGTGTGTGGGGGGGCTTACCTAGGGGAATCCTGTTCAGGCGCCATATGCTGGGGGCCAGCCCCAGCGGGTCCAGGGGTTCCCAAAGGTGTGGACGGAGTCGGCGAAGAATGTTTTACACGGAGACAGCGTTCAAAACTCTCTAGCTTTCCTTAGTCTCCGTGGATCTTCCCTGTGCCTGGCTGAGGCCACAGAGAGATCCCAAGGCAAGCTGAGCCTTTATTTTATAGTGAGAGGTAAACAAGGTAGTGGTTTCCATTAGTTACACAGTTCTTGTGAGTTTCACTTGTTTACACAGTTCTTGTGAGTTTCACTTGTTTTTGTTCTTGTGAGTTTCACTTGTTTACACCATGGTTATACTTCCTGCACTTCCTCAGCCCATTAGCTTCCCAGATAAGATCTAGGGAGTGTCACAAAGTCAAGCCTAATTATGCTAAGAGGACTGTGCCCTCTAAGCTGGGAATTGTTTGTGACTTTGCCTACAGGTCAGTCTGAGGCTTAACCCTATATCAGCTCCCTACAGTTATTCCCAGAATGACAGCTTGACTCTTTCAGAGGTTTTGACTGATAATTCTTTTCTGAAGGAGCAATTCTATTAAATTTGCTTCATGATTTCCCAATTGCAGGGCACAGATTCACAAATGTCATTAAAATATGTAATATGGTGAGGGAAATTTCCCATCAGACGTGTCACTTTTTGTTTGTCTTGTTCTCTTAAAGTTGAAATTAGCTGCAGCACCAGTATTGGTTTAGATTGACTTGCCTTTCTCTATGATTATTTCAGTAAGCGTCTTTCTGAGGTCGTTGAAGTTTGTGGTTTTCAGGTTATTGTCTTCTTTTTATTTTGATATCAAATGAGATACTCTTACTGTCAGTAAGAAAAACGTAAATAACAGTCTTTCATGTACACATTATTGTATCTCAGCAACACGTTTACTCAATCAGAGAATGTCTAAAAGCTTGTAGACAGATTGTTTTAGCATCAGATCAAAGAGTATGACTTTCTGATTGACTTTCAGTCTGATAGAATGATACCAATTTCCCTCTTTAGAATCAAATCTTGTGAAACTAGAAGATGATACTGATTTTATCTTTATTTTAAAGATATCTGGAGAAGGGGATCCGAATCCACTTCTAACCAATGTTAGAGAGTTATTTGCAGATACTGAAGTCTGGAGTTTCCCTAGTCTACCTCTGCTCATGGTTTTTTCTTTTCTTTTCTGTTTTGTTTAAAGCCATTTAGAAAATAACCTGTACCCACTTCTGATAACTAATGTTATGACTGGGGTCATTATATAGACACTGAATCTAGAATCCTCCCCTGTAATAATTTGCTTCCTGTTTTTCTGTCCCTTTGTACTTTAGATTTTTCCATTCACCTCTGCTAGTCAATAAAGGTTGTGTGTGTGTGTGTGTGTGTGTGTGTGTGTGTGTGTGTGTGTGTTTAAGGCAAATACTGTATGATTCTACTTATATGACGTAGCTGGTGTAGTCAAATTCAGAGACAGGAAACAGAGTGGTGGTGCCAGGGGCTGGGGGAGAGGCAGTGGGGAGTTGTTTAATGGATACAGAGTTTTAGTTTTGCAAGAGAAAAAGAATTTTGGAGATTGGTTCCACAGCAACATGAATACATTTAACACCACTGCACTGTGCCCTTAAAAATGGTTACGATGGTCAATTTTACGTTATATGTATTTTACCACAAATTTAAAAAGCATCTTTTAATAGAAGTATAGATGCTTTCAAATATATTACTTGACCTTCTTAGCTTTATGCTCATGAAGCTCGCTGACGTTCGCTTATTTAAAACTTTCTCCTTTATCTTGGCAGTGTCTGTTAAACCACGTGCATGCTTTAATCCTTACATTTGATCATTTTTTAAACAATGTTCTGCCTTCTTTTAATTTTTCCTTAGACTGCCTTTGATTGGGACAGACTATTAAGTCAGTGGTAATTTCCTTTGCTGTGGGGCTCTTTAGGGCAGTGGCTTTTATGTTCTACCTGTATTGTTTTCACAGGAGTGGCGTGTTTTCAGTCTTATACTCAGGGTGCTGCCTCTCCAAGGAGAACAAGGTGTTTTATAAACTTTAAATCGTTAAGCTGGGCGTAATTCACATTACACCCTTCTCAGGTAGGCAAAAAAATGCACCAACTAGCACCATCTGTTGGTCATCTTGCCTCACCCCTCCCCAAAGCCATGAAACCAAAGAAGTCTAAACGCTAACGATTTAATGGAATGTGAATGCTGGAGACGGGAGGGACCATCATGGGGTTATTCCTTCCTCTAAAATTATGAATGGAATCTTTCTACCTGCACAAGGCTGGCATTTGGTTAAAAGAAGGTTTAAAGAAAGGAACAGCAGCTAAGTGAAAGAATTCTGATAAAACAGAAATTTCTGAGCCCAGGGAGAAAGGGTTTCATGTGGAAAGATTGAGGAAAGACATTTAGCAGCTTCGTTGGCCTCTGAATTTGGCCTGGGGTTTGTGGAGTTTTTAGTCAGTGATCATCTAAGGTGTAGCTTTCTCATTTCGGCAGCTTTATTTACCTTCTGATTTGGGATATCTGGACATCTGGGTCTCCATTGAGGAAGCTTGTGATGACAGGTGTTTTATCTTATGTCTCATTTTTTAGCTTTCTTGTTGATATAATTTTATTATGTACATAATAAAAACCTATACTTTTTTTTATCCTCACTCGAGGATATGTTTATTGATTTTAGAGAGAGAGGAAGGTGGAGGGGAGAGAGAAATATCTTTTTTTTTTTTTGAGAGAGAGAGAGAGAGAGAGAGAGAGAGAGAGAGATCAATGTGAGAGAGAAACAACAATGTGAGAAAGAAACATCACTCGATTGCTTCCCATACACATCCTGATCTGAGATTGAACCTGAAACCTGGGTATGTACCCTGACTGGGAATTGAACCTGCACCTTTTTGGTGTATGGGACAATGCTCCAACCAACTGAGCTACCCAGCCAGGGCAAAATTGATATAATTTTAATGCTGACATATGTCTGTTCTTTGTTTTTTAAAATTCAGCTTCAAAATCAAGTTCATTTGAGGTGCTTCTCTGATTCTCTATACTTCAGAGATGACTTCTGGGAAGGGCATTTACGTAATAAATAAAACAGCCATTATCACCTCAAATTGTTTGTCTAGTGAGGCAGTGTGTAAACACATGTAGAGGTAAACCCACAGGATTTTCTTGTTTGTCACTATTTCCTTAAGTGCAGTTTCTTTCTGTGTATCTGTGTGCCTTCTCTTTTCAGGGGTGAATCTATCAGACTAATCTTGATTCTGTGACTTGAAAACTTTCATCTACAACTTTGATGTCTAGTGGATTAAAGGATTTTAATCACATATATAAATACAATTCTATTCTTGCCTGAAGTGTTGGAATTCTTTAATACGCTTTGGTCTCCATTGTTTTGAGACATCCCCAAATTTAATATTCACTCTCTTTTATTTGAAATAACGAGTTGCCCAAGTTAACAGGTTAGTTATTAGGATTTCTTTCATCTGTAAAATGAAAACTTCAAGAATCTGATTAGGTTCCAGTGGGCGTAAATGTTCAGAAATGCCGAACATTTGGTGCCTGGCATCCATTAGTTATATGACAGTTTAAAAGAAATGGACTGAACCTCATGTATCTGGGCTCCCAGTTCAGTGCTGCTATCAGTCATACATTGTTTGGAAAAGTTTGTTATTAGCAGTTTATTTTGACCTGTAAAGAATCGAATATGACCTCTGTAGAATATGACCTCTGTAATAATTGCAGAATTATTTTCAAATAGTAACCATTACCATTTTTGTGAGATAGATTACCAGTATTTTTAAAATTTCAGATTAATATATTGCATGCTTTTAGGTTAGCAGGAAAGTCAGTACTGAAAAGCATGGCATTTTGTCCCTGATGAATCTTTAGCATTGAAAATAGAATGAACTCGGGGAAATTCTATCTTCTATTCACTCCAGAGAATATTCTGTTATGTTTTTCAAATAAAAGCATAAGACCAGAATAGTTAAGGGAAGTAACTGGGCATAGAGTATTTGTTGAGTGTTGGCAGATGGTATGGCAAAAGGAAAAGCTCCAATTTGATGCGTGCACAGCCTCTTTTAATGCCTAACATGTTGAAGAGAGATAATAAAGAGCCCTTGAATTAACAAAAAACAACACTGCTTGAGTTGCTTCATGAACAGCTTGGGCCACTGATTGTTTCTGTCCTTTATTATGTGTTCTGTCCTTTAAATCTGTATTCTGCACCTCTGGGGGTGTGTGTGTGTATGTGTGTCTGTGTTGGAGGGGTTGTTAGTAAAAGGAGGTGTTGTTTGCAGAGGGGACTGGGAAGGTCATGCCAGAATCATGTGGGGACTTGCCTGCAGAGAATTATTATTTAGGTCAGTGTCATGATGGTGGCCACTGTGAGCCTCACCAGGCTCAACTACCTGGAAGGGAAAAAAGATTTTGCAGTAATATGTGTCCTGAGAAGCCACTCCCAGTGGATCTGGCACCATCCATAAATCGATGTCAGTCCTGTGCTATTGCCAGACACCAAAGGAGTTACAAAGTACCTACAAAAATAGAACTGAGAAGCACCAAATTCTGTGACTGTTTCTCTTCCTTCATCATTCCTATCTTCTTTCCCCATCATTCTTTTCCAGTCTTTCTCTTTTTAGTTTCAGTTAAGCATATCTGTTTGAAGGCTTCCTTTTCTCCACCAGCATCTGCTCAATCACGCCATTTTGCCAAATTTTATTCTGGGAGAAAATGACTTAGCTTTGTACTTGTCGAGTTTGAATGCTCTAGAATCTCTTTAAACAGCTCTTTTTAATTTTAATTTTATTTTTTTTACTTTTCCTGAAGATTGTTTAGTCGGTTTATGGAGAGTTAAGAGAATGGGCGCGTGACTTTGTAGGGTAGAGGTACTTCTGTCCTTCAGAGTCCAGAGTCAATGTAGACGAAGTAAGCACAGAGTTTATTGATTATGTTTACTTGACAGGGCCCTGGGACCGTGCCTCATACCAAATAGACAATATTCTATTCACAGAACCCACAGACATGTAAATGTGAGCTGCTAGCGCACAGTCTGTGTCCAGCCCCAGAGAAGGTGGGCTAAAGTGCGTATCTTCCGGGGTGTCTAGGGGAGATATGGCAGGTGGACAGGCAGGGTTGGGAGGGGTGGTCTGGGAAGGGAAGTTTGGGAAATGGGAGGCTGAAGATGAGTCAGGCCAACTAAGCAGGCTGCAGATTCCTGCAACTGCGGCTTTCTTGGAAGTCGGCTCTTCCCAGAATCCTCTCTTGATTTTACACAGGGAAGACAGCGACCAGCAGGTGGCGCCAAACTGCAGCTAGGACAGGTTGAAATTGTGCGTCAGAAAACTGGAGTGACTTGGCTGGCTAGCTGCACAGATTTCCCCTTGGTGTTGGAATAGATTTTTAGCATATTTTATTAAGGCTTAAAAGGGTTTCTTTTCATTTTGTTTTGCTTTTTACTGTGTATTATTTTCTTCCTAGAGATACAGCTTTACCTTCATGCCTTCAGCTTTTGTTTGGTTTTTAAAAGGCTTCATCATTCCCTAAGTATATAAATATTTTCTTCTTCTTTTTAAAAAAGTCTACAAAGGTTTGCTTTCTTATATTTCTGCAATCTCTGTGGAATATAAGAAACAATTATAGCAATAGTTGAAGCTTCGGATCCTCAGGCTTGTTAGATTGTTACACTTATTCAGACTCATCATTTACTTCTTGGGGCTAGAGAACAGGTGCTGACATCTTGCTTTCTTGCTTTTATTTGAATTTTATGTCAGAAACATTGTTGACTTGAGATGAAATCACTTGACCATTATCTGTCACTGTCATTGTACCTCTGCCTTTATTTCAAGGGAAAATTTTAGAGCCATAGTTTTCTAACCTGTAAAATTAAGGATAATAATTCCTACCTAGTGCACAGGATTATAAGTGCTTTGTAAATTGTGATTCTATATTCAAACACATGGCTTGATCATTTTTTTTTTTGGCATTTGTACAGTATTGTTTATTCCATAAGACCACCTGGTGCTGAATTGGAAGATCAGCCTAATTTCATCTGATTCAAGTGCTGTATAGTCTTCATTCACCATTTAAAAAAAATGTATATCTGATGTCCTTGGTATCTTTACTAAGGGATTTTATTTTTGAAAAATTTATATATAATTATTTATAAAAATATGTAGACCCTATCTATATCTATTTTTTAAATCCTCATCTGGGGATATGTTTTTCATTGATGAGAGAGAGAGAGAGAGAGAGAGAGAGAGAGAGAGAGAGAGAGAGGAGAGAGAGATCTGTTGCCTTCGGTATTTGTCCCACTGGAGGTCGAACCTGCAACCTAGGTATGTGCCCTGAACCCCCAACCTTTTTGGTGTATGGAATGAGGCTCCAACAAACTGAGCCACCTGGCAGGGCACTATTTATATCTTTTGGATTTAAGTTTAAGACTATAATTAGTTGCTCTCACAAACCTTAGCAATTAAGGATTGTAGTTAAATGTCATGGTTGTGAAGACTGCATTTCAGTTTTGTGATCTCATCTTGGCTTGGTCAGCTGCTTCCGTGGAGAACTGAGCTGGCCATGACTCACTCTGGCCTGTAGCATCATGGTGGGACAGAGCTCTGAAATATGCTCCCATTTTATTTCCTAATGTATATTTCACTAGCCATGTTAATAATTGAACTGTTCCTTTGCGTCCTTATAGACGTACTTGACAATAATTTCATGTTATATTTATCAGCATTCAAATGCTGAGACCGGTCAGTAGGTGGGGCAGCATTCCTTCCAGTAATTATGCTAATACTAGAATCTTGTTCCACTCCTTTGCCTAATTTATAGGAACAGATAAAAATTAAACTAACTCTCACACATCAAGCCAATACTTCCCCTGCCTTAAATCATCCCAGGGCCAGGTACCAGACAGCTAGAGACTGTCCTTCCAGCCCCAAACCCAAGGAAATTATTCAAATTGGGTGAAGACTATTACACATCAGTTTCAACACTCTCCCTCCTTCCTCTTGGATTATTCCTATAACTGAATATGGATCCACCATTTGGGCAGTCGTATTGCCTCTGCAGGTCTGTGTGACTATAACTTTAAGCCTAAGGAAGGACAGCTACATTCGATAAAATTTGGTTTCCTCATAGAGTAAGACTGTATCTGGTAAGACAGCCATGTAAATACCTGAAAATTCTCATAGTTGCTGTGAGTAAACTCTCCAGTGAACCCAGAATGAGCACTGATGGCAGCAACAGTGGCAGAAGGAAGATGGCATTTCCTTAGGGAGCAGTGTTGACACACTGGTTACAGTGTATGAACTGAAGCTCTGAAAATGTCCCCCCAGAGCTGTATTCTTCTATAACACAATTATCATTACATTTCAAAAATGCTTTCAAAATTAAGTAGTAAATAAAAGTAAGTAAATAGAGTCTTATTACTAGAAAATTCTTTTTTTTTAAAAATCTATCTTTATTGATTTCAGAGAGGAAGGGAGAGGGAAAGAGAGAGAGAAAAATCAATGACGAGAGAGACTCATTGATTGGCTGCCTCCTGCACACCCCCCACTGGGGATTGAGCTCACAACCCGGGCACATGCCTTGACCTGGAATCTAACTCTGACCTCCTGGTTCATAGGTTGATGCTCAACCACTGAGCCACACTGGTTGGGCCTGAGAAAATTCTTGATTGTTATTAAATGAATGAGAACAGTGGCACAGAGCCCGAATGGCATGAAAGAAAAAAGTATTTTCTCTTTGTGAAGGAATGTCTATTATGCTCACATTTATTGAGAAAGCTGCATTTCTGAGAACGCATGAATTTTCTCTAAGATTGTAATGTTTTTGTTTCACATAATCTGATGGGGGACATATTAGATATTTTGACTCTAGTGGCCTCTGGCTAAGATTGCATTAGAAATAGACAATAAAAGTAATTCAAGAATAATTAGTGCCCTTAAAAAACTCCATTTGTCTTTTCTGCTTAATATTTTCAGATGGAGCTTGAAATCAAATTTTCATGGATGGATTACAATATGGATAATCCATCCATAGAGGATTGAGAGGGCAACTAAGTCTCTAGCGGTAATATTTGATTTGAGGAAATTATGTGACTCCATTAATAGAGCTTGAATTTTAAACCAGAACTTTTGCTTTAACCTCCCTTATATTTGGAATATTGTTTAAATATATATTCAAAGGGAAATGATATTTGAGAATTAACCCTTATAAATATCAAGTATTTAAAAGTAAATTAGCATTTACTGAATGCTTATTCAATAAATACACTTTAGAATAATTTGTTAATCTTTATAATAACCAGTTGAGAGAAGTATTATTGTGCCCATTTTACATATGAACCTGAAATGTGTACATTTTAGCTATTATGAAAGGGAATAGACTTGTTATGTCAGAGTATGGCAAATTGGGGATTTAAGTGAAAGTATTTTTATTCATTCTGAATTTGTCTCATTTTGAATTGTTGGGAAAGCCTCATGAAAATCTGTTAATTTTTAAAAAGTTTTTATATAAATGAAAAGCTGTTAAATGTTCAGACACGGACATTTTAAATATAAGACAATACCATCAGTGATAACTTGCTGAAGGAAGGTTTATTGAACACAAAGAATTGGCAACATTTTCTACAAGGTATTCAAATGAGTCATCACATTTGTATGTGATGTTCTTGCGGATGAATGGGAGATACCACTATTGATGGCTAGAGGTTATATTTCAGTAACAGAAAGACAAAGGGACAGACTTCTTTTAGACTTGCTGATTTTTCTTGGCAGATACATATAATGCCTCTTCTTCTCGGAAAGCATTTGGCATATGCTAGCTCTTGTGTCTCAAATTAATTGCTTTGAGATTTCTCTTCCAGGGAGTGGAGCCTGGTGCTCAGTATTTTGCTGCGTTGCTCTACCTCCTCCAGAACTTTCTTAACCACTATGGCTTTGGCTGGATCTAGAAATTAAAATTTAAAAGGAGATTGTAGAGAGTGAGAAAAGATGAATAAGATCACAATAGCTAAAATGTGGAAGCAACCCAAGAATTCATCAATGGGTGAATGGATAAAAAAAATATGGCAAAAACATACAAGGGAATATGACTCAGCATTAAAAAGGAAGGAAATTCGCCTGGCCAGCATGGCACAGTGGTTGAGCATCAACCTATGAACCAGGAGGTCAAGGTTCGATTCCCCAATCAGGGGACATGCCTGGGTTGCAGGCTCAGTCCCCAATTGGGGGGTGTGCAGGAGACAGCCAATCAATGATTCTCTCCCATCATTGTAGTTTCTATCTCTCTCTCCCTATCTCTTCCTCTCTGAAATCAAGAAAAAATAAAAAATAGAAAAAATAAAAATAAAAAGGAAGGAAATTCTGACATGCTACAACATGGACAAATCCTGAGGATATTATGCTAAGTGAAATAATTCAGTCACAAAAAGGCAAGTGCTATATGATTCTGCTTATATGAGGTACCTAGAGTAGTGAAATTCATACAGAAATTAGAATGGTGGTTGCCAGTGGCTGGGGAGGGGGAATGGAGAGTTATTGTTTAATGGGTATAGAGTTTCAGTGTTAGAAGATGAAAAGAGTTCTAGAGATAGATGGTGGTGATGGCTGCACAAGAATATGAATGTACATAATGCCACTGAACTGTACACACAAAAGAATGGTAAAGATACTAAATTTTATGTTTAGTATATTTTAATTCAATAAACTTAAAAAATGAGTAAGAAAGTATATCAATTAAGGAATAATAGGATTTTTATATAGGTGAACTGTGCAATAAGCACAAATACTTGGACTCATTTTTTGGTGCAATTTGATTAGCTGAAAATATGGCGACATGTTACTTTGTTTAAAATTAATATAAAAAAGAAAAAAATTTAAAATATTAAAAAAATAAAATAAATAAAATTAGCATACATCTCTAAAGACAGACACCTAGCACTCACTGATGTCTACTACAAATCTTTATCTACTCTTACATATAATATATAATATATATTCTGGGAATATAAAAGCAATCAAGCTGTGCATTGAAAATGAAGTAGTATAGCATAAAAATAGAATTTACTCAATTACCTTTGACTTGACTTCCCATGTTTCCAGACCCATAATCTTTAGACTTGTAACCTCCAGATTTGCAAGCCCTGTAGACACATATTATTGAAAACATTACAAAAACATGATTTGGAGAGAGCCCCTTCAGTTCTAAATTCACTATTATGTTTTATTTAGCTGTCTGGTGAGCACATTTCAGTGGGTTACATCTGCTTTAGCATCAAGAGGTGAGTCTTATATTTTCATACCATAAGTACAGGGCTTATTGCATTTTGGTTTTGTAAGATGTGGCTAATTTGTACCTTGGCAGTAGAGTATCATGTTTAATATTTAGCGATGTGATAATAAATGTGGTCATATCAGTTCCCAGAGATCTAAGTTTCATGCAGATTTCAGTATATTACTTCTCTGTAAATTATTTTACCTACCCGTCATCTCCGCCTATGAGGAGGCAGTAGGTCTCAATCTCTTTTTCCAGGAGGACCTTGATGTCCAGCAGCTGCTCATACTCGAGCTTCTGGCCCTCGGTCTCAGTTCTGACTTGGTGCAGCTGCTCCTCCAGGGCCCCGATCTGAGCCTGGATCTGGGCCAGCTGCACACAGTAGTTGCTTTCTGTCTCCGTCAAAGAGCACTCCAGGGACTGTTTCTGTAAGGAAACAATGAAGAAACTGAGACGGATACACACATATACACGCTTGCTTTGACATATGACTTTCTCCTCTTGTTAGCTCTGCTCTTGTTGTAGATTTCCTGTGGACACATGGTTAAGAAGACTCTGTGACACTCTTAAAATGAGCAAGTCTTTCTTTTTGGTAGAACAAGTCTAAAATCATTGATGAAGCTGTTTTAGCTGTTCTAGATACAATCCTATTATCTCCTATTCTCTCTTTGTGTTTTGAGTTAATTATATAAAATAATATATGCATACTAGAGGCCCGGTGCATGAAATTTGTGCACAGGTAGGGTCCCTAGGGCTGGCTGGCGATCAGAACTGATCGGGGCCTTCCAGCTGCCAGCTGCCCCCCTTCTTTCTATGCCAACCCCTGGTGGTCAGCGCATATCATAGGGAGCGATCGGTCTCCTGGTCAAACTCCCAAGGGGACAATTTGCATATTAGGCTTTTATATATATAGATATTCTCAACATGTTTAAGAGATTTTAAAAAAAATCTTACTTATTGATCTCAGAGAGGAAGGGAGAGGGGGAGAGAGATAGAAATATCAATGATGAAAGAAAATCCTTGATTGGTTGCCTCCTGCATGCCCCACACTGGGTGTGGAGTGTGCAACCCAGGCATATGCCCTGACTGGGAATTGAACTGTGACCTCCTGGTTCATAGATCAATGCTCAACCACTGATCCACAGCGGTCAGGCAATATGGTTAAGAGCTTTAAAACCAACCGGCACATATTTAAAATGATAACCTAGGAGATGGTAAGACATTGTCCTTTCCTACCGTGGCTAAGAGAGACTGAAGTTCAATTTCCAGTGTTTGCAGATTGCGCTTCATCTCAGTCAGCTCATTCCGGGCGGAGGTTGTGGCGCCCACATCCTCAGAGATCTGCTGTTGCAGGGAAGCGCTCTGGAAGGTGTAAGTTGAGGGAGAAAATCTTAGGTGTGAGCATCACCAAAATGCAGCAGGCTTGTTTTCTCACAAAGACTCACCTTCTCGTGGAACCAGGCCTCCGCGTCCCGGCGGTTCTGCTCGGCGAGTGCTTCGTACTCAGACCGCATGTTGTTCAGCAGAACCGTGAGGTCCACCCCGGGCGCCGCGTTCATCTCCACGTTCACGTTGCCCCCAGCGACGCACTGCAGAACTTGCATTTCCTAGAGGCAGAAAAGTGTGTAGCTCAGCTAAGCAGGGATCTCATAGAAAGTCTAGAAGCTCTAGAAGCTTAGCTTTGGAAGCGTTCTTAGCATTCACCTGATTCCATCTCCCAGGCTATGCAATGAGCCCCCTCTGCATTTTATATATCCTGTCCAGCGGACATAACTTTCAACGACAGTGAACTCACTGCCTCATGAAATAGCCTGTTTCATTCTTGGAGTTTTGTTGCTCCAGAGGTCTTTTCTATGATGATCCCAATTCCATCTCATAAACTCCAATTCATCCATCAGTTATAGTTCTGCTGAACAGAAAAAGTCTTAATTCCTTTTCCAAATGAAAGTCCTTAAAATGTCCGGAATGAACCCAGCTGGTATGGCTCAGTGGTTGAGTGTGAACCTATGAACCAGGAGGCCATTGCTGGATTCCTGGTCAGGGCACATGGCTACGTTTACAGTTTGATCCCCGGTAGGGGACATGCAAGAGGCAGCCAATCAATGATGCTCTCTCAGCATCGATGCTTCCATCTCTCTCTCCCTCTCTAAAATCAATAAAAAATATGTGTGTTTTTTAAATTAAACAAATATATAGAATGAGTGATATATCATCTCTTTTTCTATTCATTTATAGCTTAAATGTCTCCACCTCCGTGGACTTGGTCATTACTCCACTTTGAGACCAGCTTTGATGTGCTCTCCACCCAGCGATATCCTGAACTCAGCATGAACATGGTGGAGGGGCCGAGTCTGGATAATTTTGAACAATTGAAATAACTATGAGTAAATACATATTTATGTTTATATATTTATACTTGCTTATAATTGTAAACTTATTTATTATTAGTAAAGGAAGAACATCATCTTCTAAAGAATCCTAGTTGTCTCTTAAGCTATTAAGCTTTCACAGGCCATTACAGTGTCTTGATGGACTTTGGTGTCAAACCGATCTCCATGTGAATTTTGGTTCTGCCCTGTAGTAGCTACCTGGGAACGTTGCTTCACTTCAAATTCCAGTTTTCTTATCTGAAAACTGAGGCAACAAATAATATCCTTCTCTGTGTTGTTGAAAGATGTGAAATAGTAATAAGACCAACAGTACTACCTGGCGCGTAAATACTAAATAAATGCTAGTCATTATGATCATTATCATCATCAGAGAGGTTGGAATCAGTTTTGCATGTTATTTCGTCCGAGGTGTGTGCTGTTGGGGTGCAGTGAGTCATTCTAAGATTGTGGATGGCAGACACCACTAAGACTGTCCCACTGAAACAACACGGGGCGGCTTCCGCCTCTGCTGCAGGAGCCCTCCTCCCCGCCCCTGTCCCAGGCCCTGGATCGGTCCTCATGACACTAATGAGGCTTTCTTTCCTCCCTGTACCAAGTCCCTCAGGTGAGTCTAGCATACGTTCCTCCCTGCTGGTCCCAAGCCTTGTCTGTTTCCAGGTGGGGTTTTTACTTCTGAGGATTTAGGGAAATCTTCCCCAGTTCAAACAGAAAAAGATTAAAAGATGCATGGGGGTTTGTCTGTGAGTCATTAAAAAAATGAAATCAATTGCATTCAATTCATCAAAAATTTGTTGAGTAACTGCCAGGGGGCTATAGCCATACTTGAACCCATATATTTATACAAATGTTATTCTTCAAATACTTAAATTTACAAGGCAGCCTCATGACTAAGCAAGCAGCATTTCTAGCTTTTCTCCTTTAAGCCCTTGGCTTGACTTGGAGAAGTTTTTTGGCTGTTTAAAAATATCAAATTCCTTTTCAAAGAATAAAGATATGATCAGGAAACAGTGGTTCTGAAAGCAACCCCAGAGGTGTGTCTGGAGCAGTGGCTGTATGGTCTAATTTAGAATCTAGCTTCCCACGATGACCACTTTGGACATATACTATTTATTTGGAAGTGTAAATATTAATGTAACAGTTTAATTCCAGTCTCATTATTTCTATAGCCATACTTATTAAGAATATGTATTAATATTAAGTATATATGCCTAATGTGTGTATGGAGTAAATGTTTAAGTGTTTTAAATCTGCCACTGTTAATATAGAAATTTAGATCTAGTTTCCTTAGGCAGTCCTTACAGTATACATCTTTTATCTCATTAGATGTAATCTTTTAAGTGCACCATTTTAATTATCTATAGCTATAATTATCTAGCCAACTACCGCTCTTTAACCCTGATTGTCTGGAAAACATGATTCTTTTTTCCCCCATGGGAAATAATGAGAGAGCAAGGGTGAATCTGCACAAAGACTTGGCCACTTCTGAAGACAACTCAGGCCCCATCTGTCTGATAATGGTTATTAGGACCAATGTCTTGTTTAAGAAGCCAAGTACGAGATCTCCTATCGGGTAGGGAGTGTCTGCAGAGGGGTGGCAAAGCATAGACAATCAGCTCTCACCTCTTTGTGGTTCTTTTTGAGGTACGTCATCTCCTCACTCAGGGTTTCATACTGAATCTCCAGGTCTGTCCGGCACAGGGTTATTTCATCCAGGACTCTGCGCAGCCCATTGACATCACTCTCCACGCTCTGGTGAAGAGCCAGCTCATTTTCATACCTTAAAGGGTGTTAATGATTTTCCAGTTTGTCACATGGTTGGGGAAATAGCCAACAATCAATGAGCAAATAGAATTTGGAGGTGCCAGATTTGGCCACAAGAGACATTTTCAAAGTCTACTGTATGGTAATTATTCTTTTCTTTGTTTTGACGCATTTCTTTGACAGAAAAAGAACTAGGGCATTGAACACTTCTTTTATGGCAGTTCATACTTTAGATCTTTTGGCAAAAGTATAAAAAAGTAATAGCATTCTGTTTGCTTTAAATCCCAGTATTTTAATATTTAATGGAGGGATCAAAAAATAAATTCAGTTTAATGCTTTGCATTAACCTCCATGGATTCTTTCGCTCTGGGAGTCTACTTACTTGAGTCTGAAGTCATCCGCTGTCAGCCTGGCATTATCGATCTGTAGAACAGCATTCGAATTGCTGGTGGTGGCAGCGATGATCTAGAAATGGGGAGTTTGATTTTTTTTAAAGGCAATTTATTCCAATCAATAAAAAAGTGGTTATGTTTTAAGATTAGAAAATGGATATAATCAAAATTAATATAGTGACCAGGTAGTGACATTTTAAATCAGGAGGTTAACCAAATGAATCTACTTCGTGCTTATTTCCAATGCTAAATTGAAATTCCTTTTAGGAAATGACAAGTAGGGATGATAAATGCGTTTAGAATTCAGTGAGGAAAGGAAAAGAGCCTTTAGAAATGAAAGTTCATAAAAATGATTGAGGAGTGTAGTTTCTTACCTGACTTTTGAGATCATCAATTATAGGAAAGTATCTACTGTAGTCGTGATCCAGACCACGGCAAGATCCAGGCCCAAATTTCTCATACCAGCCCTTGATCTTCTGCTCCAAGTCGGCGTTGGCCTCCTCCAGGGCACGCACATTGTCCAGGTAGGAGGCCAGGCGGTCGTTGAGGTTCTGCATGGTCACCTTCTCATTCCCAGAGAGGAGGCCCCCCTCATTCACAGTAAAGCCCGCACAGGAATTGCTCCCGCCTGCATTTCCTCCCAGAGCGCTGCCCCCGAAGGCACAGGAGAAGCCACTTCCAATTCCAGGCAGGCTGCAAGCATTTCCAGCCCCAAAGCTGGCTCCCCCACCCGAGAGCCTGAGCGACCCCGTGGCGGAACGGGCACAGGCCCTCCTGGAGCCACTGGGAAGTCGAAGAGACATGGTGTCCGGCCAAGCGTGTTGCAGAGCTGTTCTCGTGAGTCCCAGCAAGGAGTGCCTTCTCCTCTCCACTGTTTTGTGTGCCTTTTTATAGATAATTCTCAAGTGTGTTCTGGACGCTATTCTGCCTACACAGAGTAAAAGGGAGCTTGCCAGCCTCAGCAAGCTAGCGTAATTGGATGATTTTTCCTAATTAGTGACTGACTTCGCTGGGCTCATTTCTGTAGGAGGGCAGCTGCCCTCAGGTTGGTGGTTATCTGAGAAATGGGTCTGGGTGGAGCAATTTCAGGTTCCTTATTACATTTTCAAATTGTGAGTGAGTCATTCTTCACTTCCCTCCTTAGAAGATAAAACTCATCGTCCGCCACACCATAGCAATCTGGCGTCATGGTTTTGGGCTATTTATGCCCAGGCAGATTTTGATGCCTTTGAGACTTTATAAAAAATGTTACTGTTACACTTCTTTCCACTTAAGTAGGGAACAGAACTAGGATCATGATTTACCCAGCCTGGTCCTTTAAATACCCATCCCGCCCCATACCCTCTCGCCACTGTTTCCGATGGGAAGTAACTTCCATTTTGGCTGACAGGCATCCTGTTTTGTTGACACTTACTTATCGTTAGGTATAGCTGCCTTCTCTTAGCCATTTTGGCAATTAGGAACACACCCCTAATTGCTGTTATGAGTTGTGGGAGTTTGGAAGGATATTAACGTATTTCCTGACCCAGCAAAATTTGAAGCAAACCTGGAAGCAAATATTTCACCTGTTTTTATTTCATTGTGGTTTAGCTTAGGTGAAAGTCATCAGTAAATTAACTATTTACTGGGTGTGGATCCCCATATAGTTATTGAAAACCCTAAATATTATGGAATTTTTTGAAAAATCTGGAAATTGGCTTATGGACAAAATTTCCATGAACATTTATGTGACACTGTTGTGAACATATGGATTCATTCATTCATTCATTCATTCATTTAACAAATATTTATAAAATATCTACTATGTTCTGGGGACTCAAGATAAGTAGAATAATGCATTGTTTCGCCTTTTGTGACTAGCTTCAAAGTTGTATCATGATGTCTTCAAAGTTGACTCATGGGCCAGGATTTCTTTGTTTTTTAAAGGTTTAATAATATTCTGTTGCATTTATATACCATATTTTTTTATCCATTCAACAGTAGGTGGGCACTTGGGTTGCATCCACTTTTGGCTATGTGAATAATACTGATATGAACATGGAAACCATGATTTTACTCTCTGCATGAACACATTCTTGATGTAAACAAATCAAGCAGGATCAAAGAGTATAGAGTAAAATGTTAAAATCCTTTCTCACCTTCCTCTTTCGCTCTCCTCTTTACTCTCTCAGGCAACCACAGTTCACCATTACAGATGTTTGTACCCTTCCAGATGGTTTTCCATGCATTTGCATACATACATAGCATGTAGACACACATGCCTAGGCGAGTCATCTGTGTTATATGTATTGTCCTGTAACTTTCCTTGTTTACCTTACATGCCTTAGAGCATGCATTGGTAGGTGTCTAATGAGATGGAAACTGTTGGTTGGTCCCCAAAATTTTTAACTGGGCAGTAGCTACCCATAGTAAAGATTACTTTCTCCACATTCTTTGTAACTAATTGTGGTCATGTGATTAAGCTAGCCAATGAGATGTAAGCAGAAGTATATGTGGTGTGTTCTAGATACTTCATCTAAGATGCAACTGACACAAATCTTTGTCCCATCTTCTCCCTTTCCTCCATCCTGCTGAAATGGGTGCGATGGCTGGGTTCCTGGGGATTCTCTGGTGCAAAGGTGCCATCCCAGCCCTGAATGCCTTACCCCTGGATTTGTGTGTGGGAAAGAAATAAATTTCTATCTGTGTAAAGTGCTGTTATCTTGTTATGTTACTCTGGGCCAAACCTAATTTTAAGTAATTTGTTTAACCATTATTAGGAGACTTTCAGCTTGTTTCCAATTTTTTTTTGCTATTATTAACAATCCTGAACATATTCATGTTTTTCTTTAGGATAGATTCCTTCAGTTTTTTTTTTGCCAGTTCTTTTTCATTGGATTTATTGAGGTTTAATATATGTAGAGTAAAATTCATCTTAAACATACAGTTCTGTGAGTTTTAACAAACACATAGTCATGTAACTCCCACCACAATCAAGATACAGAACAATTCATTAACCCTGCCCCCAAATCATCTCATATCCCTTTGTATTCAACCTCTCCCACAGCCCTGGCACCATGAAAATGTTGATCAGTTTACTATGTCTGTAATTTTGTCTATTCCAGAATATCATATAGATGGGATTACATAGTATGCACTCCCGAGAAGGATGACATGCAAAGAACCTGAGAAAGGAAGAGAAGAAAAACAAAGTCTAGGCTTTTTATTTGTTAAGAAGTGAACGATTTCCTTGGGTTACTTAGCCAGTGGGATTTTGCAAAGCCAGGCTTTTGAAAACAGCAACCCCTTCCCCCTCATTAAGGTGTTTTAGAAGGTACGCGTTGCTCCATTGTAATATTGCTTATTTTAGAGGATTTTTCTTCAACTGAGTGGACCCTCAGTGAAAGGACATTGCTGAGTTGATCTAGCTCCTCGACCACTGTTTTAATAACCGCTTCTTCTTTTGAGTCTAAAATAAAACAAATGAAAGTTTAGTGTTCATTCTTAACAGGTTGAAAGGCATTTAGTGACGATGGGTAAGCTTTTTAAAAATGGTGTTTGCAAGTTTGTGGAAAATGAAATATTAATACTGTGTTTGAAGTCTATGTTTAGCAGGGCCTGGATCTCTTTCTTTCTTGTATTTACCACTGTTTTTAGAGAAATGGGTGTTTGAAAGCATAAATGAAACATGGATTAAAACATATAATGTTAGGCATGTACAGGCCTGGAGCAACTAATGTCTTCTTTTAAACATCAACTTGCCCAAGTTTTGTGGTTTAAAATAAAGTAGTTCTGCTATCAAAGCATTGAAACTGTGAAAATAATAGTTTCTAATTTAAAAGGATATTGAGCCAAAACCGGTTTGGCTCAGTGGATAGAGCGTTGGCCTGCGGACTGAGGGGTCCCGGGTTCGATTCCGGTCAAGGGCATGTACCTTGGTTGCGGGCGCGTCCGCAGTAGGGGATGTGCAGGAGGCGGCTGATCGATGTTTCTCTCTCATCGATGTTTCTGGCTCTCTATCTCTCTCCCTTCCTCTCTGTAAAAAAATCAATAAAATATATTTTAAAAAAAAATAAAATAAAAAGGATATTGAGGGATGGGTTCCCCATTTCAGCAATTTTATACTTTGACCACATCTGTTCTACTAGTATAAGAATATGAAATACGAATATTAAGAACTGTCATAAGCTTACAAATATAAGTGACTTATTTAATGCAATTGCTAGAGTTTAAAAGAGCTACAACAAGTAAAAATCCTCCCATACCTTTGACTTGATTTTCGGAATTTACAGGCTCACACCCTTTTGATATGTAACACGTGGACTTGCTTTTTCTGCAAAGAGAAGAGTAAATTATTGCATTTATTTCATTCGGGAGCTCATAAATAATGATGAATTGGGAATGAAAGTTTTGGAATTCTAGTTTCAATAAGATTCAAATTCTTACGTTTAACGGACATTAGTAAGTTTTTCATGACTTCAATACAGTAAAAGAAGCGATTAAATGGATGTTTAATCTAAGTGGATGTTTAAATTAATGGATAAAAAATTCCCTGTGATCAGACATTATCTCTTTCATCTAGCAATATGGGGACTGCAAGTTCTCATTCTGACTTTTCAGTCAATCACCTGGCCATTGAGCATGGTTGCCGTGCCTACTGCACTGAAGGCACCAGACTATGTGCTGTAGAGCCGAGATATAAGCCGTTTACGTTGTTGAAAAGAAAAGGGAGCACATGCAAGTAAAGTTACCTCTAACATGGCATGAAAGGTAAGAGAAGTGAAGAATGAATAGTGTAATGAGCACGTTGTTCAAATGAGGGAGCCATCACCGTTAGGGTTCTTAAGAGAATACTCTGCAGAGACCGACACTAGTCTTGGAAGATGCATAAGATGCTGAGTCATGGTGAGACCATGGACAAGATTTAGTAATAGCCGCTGATTACCGAATCCCCTTTGTGTGCAAGCCACTGTCATAAGCACTTTCCCTACATAGTGAGGCACTATTGTTAAAAGTATTTCAGAGTATGAATTTGCTGTTATCATAGTTCTACAGTAAAGAAATCGGGGTTTAAAGAGCTTAAGCAATGTGCTCAGATTCTCCCAAGGGTGTCATTCTGGTAACTAAGCAAGTAAAAATAAAATAGGATGTGTTATGATGAGAAATGTACTTCAACACTAAGTCACGGAAAGCCACTTGGATTAGAGTAGAGGAATTGTTCATCGTTCTGTATTTAAATTTTCTATATATTAACAGACTGCAAATGTTTTACAGACTTAAACATTTGATTTTGCTGCCTGTTTTCATTTCAACTGGATGCAGTAATAACTTTCTGAGGCCATACACAGGCATGCTCTTTAGCGTAGGACATTCTAGGGTACAATATGAGTATACACGTATATTGAGCAAACCTGGCTGATGTGAGATGAATTTTTTAATAACTAGATTATTTTTCCACACGTTAATATTTACCTTCCGTCTCCATCTATTAATATGCAATACGTTTCAATTTCTTTTTCTAAAAATATTTTGATATCGAGAAGCTGTTCATAGTCCAGCTTCTGGCCTTCGGTTTCCGTGCGGATCTGTTGGAGCTGTTCCTCCCTCGCCCCGACCTGATCCTGGATTTGCTGGAGCTGAAGGCAGTAATAGCCTTCGGTCTCCGCCAGGGAGCATTCGTAGGAATGTTTCTGAAAGAAGAACAAAGCAAGGCTTGCCTGTAGAACCCATCAATAACACGTTCCTCTTTCAACACTCTCAAGGCGGAATGAAATATTTGTGTGGCGTCTAAATTCTTTCAATCAAAATCAGCATTAGCAAAGTTTTAAAAATGTTTTTCCTTTTCATTGAAAAAAGTTTCTTTAAAAAAATTTTGGGGGTTGATGAGTCAGAAGTAATGTTTACGGACAAAATTCTTGATATTTAATATTTTTATATGTATTTAATATATTAATATATATTTGATATATTTTATCTTTTCATATATATATATATACTTTGTTACCTATTTTGTTATATGATATATGTATTTACTTATTACACACACACACACACACACACACACATTCAAATCAGTGGTGATTCCTACACACCGTGGCCACGAGGGATTGAAGTTCTATTTCCAAGGTTTGCAGGTTGCGTTTCAGTTCCATCAGCTCATTCCTGGCCACTGTGGCTGCTCCCACATCGTCAGAAATCTGCTGTTGCAGCGAAGCGCTCTGAAGCATAATTGTCAGAAGGGTTAGTGTCCAGCCTGGTGGTCTATTGAACAAACAGGCCCTCGACCTGGGTGTGTGATTTGCCACAGACGTACCTTCTCGTTAAACCAGGCTTCCGCCTCTTTGCGGTTCTGCTCGGCCAAGTCCTCGTACTCGGCCCTCATGTTGTTCAGCAGGACAGTTAGGTCCACGCCCGGGGCTGCGTTCATCTCCACATTCACGTTCCCCCCGGCTGAACACTGCAGCACCTCCATTTCCTGGAGAAGGGATCAGTGTGGATAGTCAAGGTGGGATTTTGAGAATCACAGGGCTGGGAAATGAACAGTGAACTCGAGGAAGGAAATCTGGTACGACACAGAGCCACCCCGCAGTGTCCTGACCTCCTCATGGTTTTTCTTCAGGTAAGCCAGCTCCTCAGTGAGGGCCTCACACTGGATCTCCAGGTCGGCTGTGCACAGGGCCAGCTCATCCATCACTCTGTGCAGACCATTGATGTCGGCCTCCACGCTCTGGTGCAGCGCAAGCTCGGTTTCATACCTGGAAGGCCATTAAAGAGCATGAGAATTATAGTCACAGGCAGGTGCAAAGGGTACCTTCTTCAGACATTTCATGTACTGAAAGATGATGTCTGTACACGCTGCTGAAGCTGATGATGATGGCAACGTGATGGGTCGCTTTGGAATCCCCACTCATCTGTGGACATTATTTTGGAGGAGTTGTTTTTCAGAGATGATTTTTGTCACCCAAATATGCTTAACAGCTGAATAAAAATATGGTTTCAAGTTTACTATGGCTTTTTAAAATAAGGATGCATTTAATTTCTTCAGTGATCCAGTCTGACTTTATAAAAACATGTTGGTTCAAGTAGGGGGTGAGGGCATATGCTGGGGGTGGGAGCGGCCAGGGAGAGGTCAATGGGGGGAAAAAAGACATATCTAATACTTGAAACAATAAAGAATTTAAATTAAAAAACATGTTGGTTTTTAAAGCAAAAGACATGTTCTTTACTCCAAATGTAGTCTTTTCCCCTTAGTTATAAGGATGACTTTATTTTTTACCTACTTCAGCCTGAAGTCATCAGCGGTCAGTCTGGCATTGTCATTTTGTAGAACAATGCTGGCATTACAGGTGGTCACAGAAATGATCTAAATAGGGTAGATTGTGCAAAATGTTAAGTTCCAAAAGTCAAGGAAAACTCCAGATTTAAGTGTGATTCTTATCTTCTTAACCCATCAAGTATTTATTTTAGTACAATTTTTTTTCTACATTAAAAGGAATCTGGATTTTCCTTGGATAATAAATGCCTAGAACTTAAGAGCCAAAGTGTAAGTTTTATAATCATGAATACTTTTATTACTCTTGATTAAAAACTATGAGCTAAATATAAGATCAACAAAATGATTCTGTTTGTTTTAAAACTATTTCTTTTTCATTCATTCATGCTACAAATTTTTATTATCAGGCTCCAAACACTAGGAATACATCATTTATAGTTGCGAAGCACATTTGCTATTTTGTGTTGCCTTTAGGTTATGGACACCTCAGATCTATAATAAACGTCTGCAAATCCACATTTCTTACCTGCCTTTTAAGATCGTCAATGACTGAGGAATATCTACTGTAGTCATGATCCAGTCCCCGGCAAGACCCAGGCCCATATCTCTCATACCAGCACTTGATCTTCTGCTCAAGGTCTGCGTTTGCTTCCTCCAGGGCTCGCACATGGTCCAGGTAGGACGCCAGGCGGTCGTTGAGGTTCTGCATGGTCATCTTTTCATTGCCAGAGAGGAGGCCATGCTCATTTCCAAGAAAACCAGCACAGGCGCCGTTTCCCAGCCCTCCACCACCGCTGTAGAAACCTCCTCCAGAAGAAACGCTCCCAAGAGCACAAGCAAAGCTGCTTCCTGCTCCAGGCCCACTGCACACGTTCCCAGCCCCGAAGCCTGCCCCTCCACCAGACAGCCGGCCAGGGCCAGCTTGAGAGCAGACCCGCCTGGATCCACTAGAAAGTCGAAAGGACATGGCGACAGCACAGCTGAGCAGCCCTTTCTCAGAGCAGAGCAAAGCCGAAGCGCACCGCCCATAGCACTTACTCCCACTGGCCTTTTATAGGATGCGGTACGTCATTTCAGACTTTACTATGCCGATTTATAATAAAATGTTACTCATACTCTAATTGTTGTTTTTCATGGCTGGGTGATGGTCAATACTGTCCAGTCTGTAGGTGGAAAAGTGCCCAAGGATATCTTTCCATATGAAGAGGTGCCAGATGGAGTAATATTGAGTCATAGCTTCAAAGGTCAAACTTAAATAGACAGCTTTTTGACCTCTGGAATAGATTCATTCCCCCCTCTACATAGAAAAATGTAATAAGTCAAATGGGAAATGTCTACTGCTTTTGTCCTGTAAATGCTTATGGAGTATCTTTACTATTATTCATGCGTTTATTGAGTGTTTTCTTTCTTATTAAAATCAGATACTCTCAATATATAGTGACCCTTTGGTGGTGGGAGTTTTTTAATAGATTTTTTAAAAACTGAAATAACAGAAGCCCTGCAGTTACCATTTTAACGAAAAAGAATGAATATGTGGCCTTGACAGAAAGTTAGTTGCAATTGAGATTTCTTGGCTGAGTCCAGGAGCAGAATGTCCATTCAACTAACTTCTGTCTCCATATTGTTCATTTCTCTACCTCAAAAATATTGTGTTACTGCCTTTTAGTTTAAATTTATGTATTTAAGGCATCATGGATTATTTTGAGAAGTGATTATCAATGTTTCTATTGATGAGTGGGGAGTTAAATAGATGAAGAGGAGCGTTTTCATTATTACCTAGAAAGCCAGTGATTTGGTACTCTGAATAGAAGATTAATTGTCATAGATAAGAAGGCTTTTCATTCTCTTGCCTTGATGCCATGGGAAGTTAAACTGTCTGGTTGGGCTTCATTTCCCTATTGGGCAAATGAAAATAATAATGTTGAACAGTCTCAAATGAATGTTGAGCTATTCCAATAATTAATGACTATAAAACAGTCTGCAGGGCACAAACATTTTGTACATGTTAATTACTTAAATTATTATAATAAAGTGGCCATGTCAGAAGGGTCAGGTCTCTGTCATTTATAATGGTACAAATTGATTGGTTGACTAATTATGGGTTTGAATAGTTTTGAAACAGTAATTTTTTCTGAATGATATTTTTTTCAAGGTTGTGGATATTGTTGACTAGTTTGAAAAAACCTCCAACGTTACTGTTCATAAAAGATATGGAATATTGGGTGGCCCAGAATGCATGGATTTTTTTTTACCAAAATATTTTAAGATAATTAATAGAAAACTGAAATTCAGACCACTTGACCATGTTTAGAACAATGTGTGATGAATTAAGAGATGCAGCTCATATTAAGGGACTTATTACTGATTTTGTTGTGACCTGATCAAAATTTTAATCTTTTGCTCATATCACCCAGGAATAAAACAAGAAAAACAGAGTAGTTTGTCAGTGTAAGAGTTTATAATTCTTGAGTTATAAGAGGTATTATGAGACTGCAAAGTATTATTAACATAAACTACTGGTCTCTAGATATTTTATAAATAATAATTAACTTGCAATCTTTTGTGGAATAAGTTAAGCATATATTATTAGGACGATTTTGAAGATGAGTTGACTCTGAAGCTAAGTGGCCACACAGATCACAAAATATTTTTATGTCAAAGCAAGACTGCAAGGTCTGATGCTTAACTCCTCAAAAGGTCATCTATTATTCATATGAGCAACTCTCCTGAATTTTCTTAATCATAAATTTCTTCTAAAATAATAGTTTAGCTTAGTCCTTTCTGGAAGAGGGAGATAGATTTAACAAATTCTCTAGGCCATTTCTATCTATGTACTAGTATTTCTACCCTGAGAGTGGTTATTTTATTCAGGATACGTGTGTTCAGCCACATATCATTATCATTTTTTCAGAATCTATTAGGTATTAGAACGTTCATTATATAATGAGCATACTATATTTGATTTAAACTTTTAAGTTATGCAGTGTTAATGTTTGCTTATCTCAGGATGAAGTTTCATACATAATCTTATTCTAATGATCATACACTAATTTTGCCCCTGATAATTTAGTGTTTAGCTTCAAACATGCTTTGCTATCTTTTGCCATTGTCTGAAATTCACATTCTACATTTGTTAGCTGGGTTTAGAAATGTATTTTTCTTGGATATGAATGATGTTTGTTTTGTCATTAGATTTCTAGTTTTTTCCCCCCTGAGAATCAGATTCTAGTATCCTAACTCCTCCCACAAAATGGCTTCCCTGGTTTGTTTGGGAAGGAGACCCTGATGACTTTGCTTAATCTCAGACTAATTGGGGTTAGAACCAATTTGCTTTTATCCTCCCTTTCTAGAAGGAAGGTAGACTCATGAGGTTCTCCCTAGCATGGTGTTATGATGTGGTTAAGCACACCGATTCTGAGCCACAGCTTTTGTATCCACTCATCTACTGAGGAAACTCATATAGTTGGCTTTTTAAAAATATGTTTTTATTGATTTTTAGAGAGAGAGGAATGGAGAGGGATAGAGAGATAGAAACATTGATGAGAGAGGAACATCATCAATCAGCTGCCTCCTGCATGCACCCCACTGGGGATCGAGCCTGCAACTGAGGTACATGCCCTCGACCGGAATTGAACCCGGGACCATTCAGTCTTCAGACTGAAGCTTTATCCACTGAGCCAAACTGACTAGGGCAGGTATATATATTTTTTTGATGCAATTGTAAATGGGATTATTTTCCTAGTTTCTCTTTCTGATAGTTCATTATTGGTGTATAAAAATGCAACCGATATCTAGATATTTATTTTGTATCCTGCTACTTTATTGAATTTATTTATCAGTTCTAGTAGTTTTTTGGTGAAATCTTTAGGGTTCTCTATATACAGTATCATGTCATTTGCAAATAGTTTTACTTCTTCCTTTCCAATTTGAGTGCCTTTTATTCCTTCTTGCTGATAGCTGTGGCTTGCACTTACAGTACTATAATATGCAAATTGTCTCCTTGGGCAGTCGTTCGACCACTCACTATGACATGAACTGACCACCAGGGGGCGACACAGAACATGGTGGATGTCGATGACGTGCTGTGGCCTCTCCCTGGCTACCTGAGGGTGGGGGTAACAGGGATAGAGGTGTGGTGAGAATGCGGGTTATCTGCTGAGCTTGCTCGCACTCCCCCTGCTACCCTCCCCCGGGATGCCAGGGCTTGTGGGCCGGGAAAGCCCCCCGCGCTCAGGTGCCAGGCACCTGGGAGGAGCCCGGTTCACACCCATGTGGCCTCTTCTGGTTGAGCTGGGCCTCCGCCGCTGGGACTGCAGGGGCCAGTTGGGCTCCGCATGAGTTCGTGCAAGAGCTGGTTTGCAAGGCCAGCCGGGAGAGAGCGTGCTGCCCGCCTGGCTTCCATGCGGTGCTGCTGGGTGGCCCAGATGCCCATGCTATGCTCTGGCCCACGGCATCTGGCCGTGCTCACGGCATCTCTGTGTGGGGACTCGGGCGCCGTGACTCAGGTGGAGGGGGGCACACGGGGGCCTGGGGGCCCAGAGGTCAGCTGAGACCTGCCCTTCCATGCCAGACGCTTGCTCTTTGATTGCTGGCCAGGCCTAGGGACTGCACCCGTACATGAATTTTGTGCACCGGGCCTCTAGTATTGAATAAGCATGTTGAAAGTATACATCCCTGTCTTGCTTCTGATCTTAAGGGAAAAGTCCATTGAGTATGATGTTGGCTGTCATATGTGGGATTGTCATATGTGGACTTCATTATGTCCCTGGCAGACAGAACCCCTGATGATTTTCACAGCGAGATGTTATGTGGCGCCTCTTCCTGGCTCTGGTGCTCTGGGCTGGGAAACCTCACTCTCCTAAGGGAAAATCTTTGCAGCTGAGATAGCCCTCTGGGATCTCAGCCGCCACCTGTGGGAATGAAGCCAGCCTTTTTGGATCTCCACCCTTTCTACCCGTCTCGATGTGGCTTCCTCTGTAAATTCTTGGTTATAAGACTTGTGTTCAGCTAGTTCTCAGTTGGTTATTCAGGTTGGTTGTTCTATATTTTAGTTGTTATTCCAGTCTGATTCCTGGGAGGAGGTGAGTGTAGTTTCCACCTACTCTACCACCAGCTTGGCTCTCCCAATCTTTCATCTTTCTGAAGGTAGGCAGTTATCACTATAAAGTTCCTACTTAATACTGGTTTGCCAAATCCCATAAGTTTTGGTAAATTGAATTTTCATTTTCATTTGTCTCAATGTATTTTTCTATTTCTCCTTTGATTTCTTTGACCCATTAATTGCTCAGGAGTGTGTTGTTAAATTTCTAGTATTTCTGAAATTTCCAATTTTCCTCCTATTATTGATTTCTAGTTTCATACCAGTGTGGTCAGAAAAGATACTTGTTATGCTATCAGTCTTCTGAAATTTGTTTGGTGGCCTAACATTGTGAAATTGACCACCTGCCTCATCTAGTCCTCACATTTCTCTCTTTTCCTTTCTACCTTCAAATATCACCATTTTTAGTTTTAGTGTTTTTTGTTTTGTTTCATTTTTAGGATATTTCTGATTCTCCAGTTCCTTATTTCCACTTCTCTGTCATGTTGCACTTAGGGATTAGATTTTGTTAACTGTTTTATTCTCCTTACCAGCACTTAGTGTGTGTTTAACAAGTATTTTTACAAGGAAGGACAATGTAAAACTTTACAGAAATGCGAAAAAGACTCCACCTAGTTTGCCTGTTAAATTTACTCCTAATTTCTGAAGGTCATTGAATTAAATAGAAGAAATTAAAAACAAAATTCAGTTCCAACTTGGGGTTAAGTTTACAATGCAAAGACTGACCAGAACCAGTGAAGATGACTTGCAACAGAAAAAACTTTTATTGAAACCCCACCACAGAGAAAGGCAAAGGAATGTTACTACTCTAAAAAGAATTTGTCTTCATTCACTGGAAGGAAAGCAGAAACATAAGAGGGCCCTTATTTAGGAAGCTAGCTTCAATTTGACATTTTAATTTAAGGCCATTCTTTTGGGGTTCAGGAAGGCACCCTCTGTTCACTTTTCATGTTGTTGACTTTGGTGGATTTCTCTTCCATGGTTTGAACTCTGGACGAGAGGACTTTACCACGAGGATCTATTTCTTCAACAATTGTTTTAATCACGGTGCCTTTAGATGCCTCTAAAATGACACACATGAATTGGTAAGATTTCTCAAATTCATAAAGAGGAAATAACTTGTCATTTGGAACATATACAAATAAACACTGAATGCTCAACACTGCTTTTGTTTACCTTTTATCTGATTTCCTGGTCCTTGGTAGCCTTTTGATTTAACGCAAGAGCTGTAAAAATATAGAGAGCTTGTATGAATAATTTCACTCTGTGTTTTGCTGAGGAAACGGAAAAATATTGATTTAGCATGGGAGAGCATTGGATTCTTAAATAGCAGTAGAAGAAGTTTAGGTACACATGATGTAGGTCAGAGATACTTTGTACTTGATTTCAAAAAATAGTTAACAACCTTAAAATAAATTATTTTCTCCATGGAAGCAGTCCTTACCCATCCTCTCCATCTATCAGGCGGCAGTAGGTCTCAATCTCTTTTTCCAGGTGGACCTTGATGTCCAGGAGCTGCTCGTACTCGAGTTTCTGGCCCTCGGTCTCGGTTCTGACCTGGTGCAGCTGCTCCTCCAGGGCCCCGATCTGAGCCTGGATCTGGGCCAGCTGCGCACAGTAGTTGCCTTCCGTCTCCGTCAGGGAGCACTCCAGGGACTGTTTCTATGGGTCAGTAAGACCATTTAGTAGAAAATGTCACAGAGTTGTTTTAGCGTAAGGCAAAGCACATAGATATTTAAGAGAGTTATCTTCATGCAATGCAAATAATATTTACTCAAAAGATTCCACTCGTTCAGTATTAATGGTTGCCTTTATTATGTGTCATACTATTTTTATCTGTGAGAATAACACAGTTGCTGTTGAATGTTACTCGCATACCCAGGAGTGTTAGCAAAGATGAAGTTGTTTCCTCACAGGGCACAGTGTAAAGATTCCCCCGCACCCACCCAATATAGCCCGTGCTTGGAGAGTCTGACACAATTTGCCGCTTTCCCCCAGAATAAAAGTCCCCCTAAACTTTGCTACCTCATTTCTAATCATGTGACAGCCTTGTCTCATGAGGACTGCAGCTCTTCTATGAAAAAAAAATCCTATAGTGACCTGCGTATACTTTCCAGAAGTAGAATGACCCAAAGAATGACCTTTTCATCTTTAAATCCTTTGATTCATTGGCTAGTGGATCCATATGGGTTTATATATGGCTTCTATAGAAACCCACAGAGGGATGGATGCTTGCTATAATTTTACACGGAATAAAGATGAGAATGTCTTACCCATTCATCTGCAGTGATTTTTATACAAAGTCCTAATTTTATATACAATTATAGCCTCTTTTATGGATAAATCTGGGGGTTTACTAGCCACTGTGGAAAAAAGTTTAGACTTGGGAATTAGAAAACTTGGAGAGAAGTTATGGTTCCTTCATATCCCACTGTGGGACTCTGGGAAAACGGCTTAACTTCTTTGAATCTCAGATTCTCCTTTTGGAAATAATGACAGGAATTACAAAGTCTTTCCTGCCTAAGCCCCAGAGCTATTGTGGAGTCGTGTGGGTGAAAGTGCTGGGCAAACCCTTAATAAATGAGGTTGTTATTATCATCATGCTTGCTCAGCTTTGTAGGCAACCTTCATGCCTCTACTTTGCTTCCTGTTTGTGCCACTTAAAAAGGAACTTGTAAGTGCTCTTAATTAAGAGGGCAAAAGGAATGCTAGGTGAAGAAGCTAGGTGGGGAGCAAACGGATTTCTGCACTCCACGAACAGTGGCTTCTGATCTTTTGTCTTGGGAGAGAAGATTCATGGTAAAACTATTTCTTTTACGAGTCCCCCCCCCCCCCCCCGCCAAATAACGATACTTGCTAATTTCTAATGTTTCATAATAATTAGCATCTAGTTTTCAGGCAGAGAGGAATCTACTGTGCAGAGTGCAGATATGCCTTATTTCAAGCGTAATAATGAATGGGTAAGTATCATGTAGAAGAAAACTCTCTCTGAAATATTTCTTAACTTCTAAAGCAAACACTTATTATTATTATTAGTAGTAGTAGTAATTTTTTACTTACCATTGCTAAGAGGGACTGAAGTTCAATCTCCAGGGTTTGAAGAGTACGTTTCATCTCAGTAAGTTCATTTCGAGCCGAGGTGGTGGCCCCAGCATCGTCAGAGATCTGCTGCTGCAGCGAGGCACTCTGAAACGTCGGGGAGTTAGGTCAGGGTGATGCCTGCCCTCCCGTCCCGGGGCCAGGTCCGCGCGCCCTAGCGTGGTCTCACCTTCTCGTTGAACCAGGCCTCCGCATCCCGGCGGTTCTGCTCGGCCAGGTCTTCGTACTCGGCCCGCATGTTGTTCAGCAGAACCGTGAGGTCCACCCCGGGCGCCGCGTTCATCTCCACGTTCACGTTGCCCCCGGCCGCGCACTGCAGAGCCTTCATTTCCTGGCACCGATTTGTTAAGCCGTGTTAGTTAGGATCTGAATTTTTTTTGGTTTTTTTAAATATATATTTTATTGATTTTTCACAGAGAGGAATAGAGAGTTAGAAACATCGATGAGAGAGAAACATCGATCAGCTGCCTCCTGCACACCCCCTACTGGGGATGTGCCCGCAACCAAGGTACATTCCCTTGACCGGAATCGAACCCGGGACCTTTCAGTCCGCAGGCCGAGGCTCTATCCACTGAGCCAAACAGGTCAGGCCAGGATCTGCATGTTTTTAAAGGAGCCAGACAGACACGATCCATACAGTTAGACACTTTTTTTTTTTTTTTTAGGGATCGTTTCTTTAGAGGGGGAAGAATAGAAACATTTTAAACCATCAAACCATATGGAGAAATGGACAAGTTTCTCCTTGAGATTGATTTCAGACATTACAGTTGTCATCTGAAAGGCATTTTCAGAGTTTGGGAGGAGGGCGGGTTGTGGAATCGGGGGAGAGGCCCCTACCTCCTCGTGATTCTTCTTGAGATACGCCAGCTCCTCGGTGAGCGTCTCCAGCTGGATCTCCAGGTCCGTCCTGCACAGAGTCAGCTCATCCAGGACCCGGCGCAAACTGCTGACGTCTGCGTCCACGCTCTGGTGAAGGGCCTGCTCGTTCTCAAACCTCAGAAAATATTTGAAAGTTTGATCACGTTAGTCACACCACCTTTTAGGCCACTGTAGAATTTGAAGCTTTGAGGTCAAACTGTTAAAATATACTCAGAACTTCACTTGGATCGGCCATAAGGCAATACATGAATTTCTCTGAAGCAAGAGAACGGAAATAGTCAAAATTTTCTTTCATGTGATGTTGACATTCATCTGTCGGCCCTCATATTTCCCAAGTAAAATATATAATTCAGGCTAGTTATTATAATACACATTTAACAGACAAAGAGAAACAAAGAATTGAGCCAACCTCAAATAGCCTAAATAAAAGAGTGACCTGCTTAAATAATTTTTTAAAAAAATTCTCTTAAGCTCTACTTACTTTAGCCTGAAGTCATCAGCTGTTAGTCTCGCATTATCATTTTGCAGGACAACACTGGCATTACTTGTAGTTGCAGAAATTATCTGATAAATGGAGAATTAGTGAAGAGTGAGGAAATCCTTTTTAAATTTTCAAATTTCCTTGAAGAAAGTCACCAATGAAATAATAGTAATATTTCTGGCACCCTGACTCCAATAATAAGATGATTCTATTGAAAATGGGAAATTTAAGTCTGACCTCTTTTACTCCCCCCTCCCCCCATAAAAAACAACAAAAACCTCTTTTTATAGAAAAGCCTGTAATATATAGCTGGAGACATTGGGCAGTTTTTGATATTTTGATATTATTAAAAGCATCAATATGCACACTTTGTACCAGGTGCTAAGTGAGACATGTTCAAAGATTAGAATTTTAATATACACTATTTTTAATGTACATTATTTTTTTTAAAATATATTTTATTGATTTTTTACAGAGAGGAAGGGAGAGAGATAGAGAGTTAGAAACATCGATGGGAGAGAAACATCGATCAGCTGCCTCCTGCACATCTCCTGGGGATGTGCCCGCAACCCAGGTACACGCCCCTGACCGGAATCGAACCTGGGACCCCTCAGTCCGCAGGCCGACGCTCTATCCACTGAGCCAAACCGGTTTCGGCCATTATTTTTAATATGAATAACGAAGTACCGAGAATTAGAAGCTGAAGACAGAGCCCTGCTTCCTGTGTGTGATTGCTTATATATTTGTGAGTGTGTGCATGTAGCTAAATACTCCTATGGGCCTTAACCCTCACGACATGGTGCTTCTTACCTGGCTCCTAAGGTCGTCAATTATTGGGAAGTATCTGCTGTAATCATGATCCAGACCGCGGCAAGAGCCAGGCCCATATTTCTCATACCAGCCTTTGATCTTCTGCTCCAAGTCCGCGTTGGCCTCCTCTAGGGCTCGGACGTTGTCCAGGTAGGAGGCCAGGCGGTCGTTGAGGTTCTGCATGGTCACCTTCTCGTTGCCGGACAGGAGGCCGTGTTCATTCCCAAGGAAGGCAGCACAGGAAGCGCTTCCCCCACCCAGCCCTGCGCCATAGCCTCCTACAGATGAGTTGCTCCCAAAGGTGCAAGAGAAGCCACTTCCAATGCCCGGCACACCGCACGCGTTTCCAGCCCCAAAGCCGGCTCCCCCACTCGACAGCCGCACAGAGCCCACGCCCGCGCACGAGCCCAGGCGTCTGGATGCAGAAGAGAAGCGCACAGACATGGTGCCCAGACTGGAGCGAAGCTTGTGCCCGGAACGGAGCTGCCTGGTGAATGTCCTGCTCACACAGTTCAGTTTGTCTTTATATACACGTGATCAGGGTGTTTCTGGATGAACCTTGCAACCCAGAGCAAAATGGTGCTTGCCAGCTCATCATGAATTATTTATAATTGGGTGACTTTTTTTTTTTAATGAATGTCTTTACCCTACTGGGTCCATTTCTGTGGGTGGATAGTTATCTTGGGGTTATATGTTATCTCCAAAATAAGACAGGAAGGAGTATTATCAAGATTATTATAGTGACACATTTCAAATTTAGTATGAGTAAGTCTTCCTGTCTCCCAAGCTTCAGGAATATAAAATCCCTAAAAGAATAAAAAAGTGTCACAGACAAGTTTCTCTTTCTCTTGATTAACTAACAACACTCCATTCCCCTCACCCCCAGCAAGTGAGGTATATTTATGGTTTCCTATGGATAATATGATCTTTCTTTTTGATGTGTTGAAAAGAATCTCAAGACCAGCGGTTCTCAACCTGTGGGTCGCGACCCCTTTGGCGGTCGAACGACTCTTTCACAGGGGTCGCCTAAGACCATTCTGCATATCAGATATTTACATGACGATTCATAACAGTAGCAACATTACAGTTATGAAGTAGCAACGAAAATAATTTTATGGTTGGGTTACAACATGAGGAACTGTATTTAAAAGGCCAGAAGGTGGAGAACCACTGCTCAAAACCTTGGGCTTATGGTACCAGAGGAACGTGACCAGGTCTTTAAATGAAAACTGAAGAATTACCATTTCATCTTTACTTGTTTTCTGTCTAAGTTCTCTTGCTAACCAGGTTAAGTGAAGGTATTGGTTACCTGTCTGGACCTCAGTCCCCTCATCTGTAAAATGAAGGGACTAGACAGACTATGGTCTGTATGTTTTCTATTTCTGGATTTTTTTAAAAAATGTAAATAGGGTTGCCTCTGTGTGGTGGCATTATAGGTAGATTTTATTATTTTAAAAAAATGTTGTTGTTGTTGTTGATTTTTAGAGAGAGAGGAAAGGAACATCGATGTAGATCAGAACATCGATTGATTGCCTCCTGCATGCCCTCTACTGGGGATGGAGCCCACAAGCTGGGCATGTGCCTTGACTGGGAATTGAATGCAACCTTTGGTGTACTAGACAACGCTTGATCAACTGAGCCACCCTGGCCAGAGCTATTTCTATATTTCTTGTACTTTTACATTTCTTTCATTATTTCTAGAACACTTTTCTGCATTCATTTTCTCCACTTTTCATTTCCTACTCAATCCTGAATTTGGTCCCAGCACTTTATGAAATTAATCTCTCAAAGATTGCCAATTACCCCACATCACTAATCCAGTCATCATTTCTCATATTCCTTCTCCTACAATCTCTTAGACACATTTGATACTAAATTCAGTTTTACTGAATTTTCAATAACTGCTTTCTGAGAATACTTCTATATCTCCGCTCCTCTTCTTTCTTCATAGTTCATAGTTTCTTGCTCTAAAATTTGCCATTTCTTACATTTTGTGCCCGGTGTTCCTGATTTGTACACACTCTCTCTTGGTGATCTCATCCCTTTTTGGCTCCCAGGTGCATGTTCTAAATATACATTTTTAGCACCGTCCTTTCCCCCTCTATGGACCCTCACCTTACGACACCCTCCAGACATTTCTACTTGGATATTCTGTCTTGACTTCCAACTCAACACATAATTATCTTGGCATCAAAATTTGATCTTTTGCATCTTTTTTCATTAGTTGCTGGTGGAATTACTGTGCCATGCTCAAGATTACTAAGAAATCTCTGACTGCTATTTTCTACCAGCCCACATATAATAGGTCAGTAAGTCCTCTTGAATCTACTTTTGCAGTGTCTCTTGAAGCATTTTTCTCTTTTCTATTTTCCTTGTTACTATCATTTTCTTTCGAATCAGTTAGTAGAACCTTAATTGGATTTCTGGTTTCAAGTCTTTTCTTTCTATCATGGTCATTAAGCAGTTGGGTGCCAAGGTTATTATTCCTGAAGTACAACACCATTCATGGAAGAACTTGGACTGTTTAAAAAAAATTTTATTGATTTTTTTCTTTTTAGAAGGAGAGGAAGGGAGAGGGATAGAGAGGTAGAAACACTGAGGATTGAGGCCAAAACCTGGGTATGTGCTTTACTGGGAATCAAACCAGGGACCTCTTGGTTCCTGGTTTGACGCTCAACTGCTGAGCCACACTGATGGGGAAAACTTGAACTCCTGGATCAGATATATCAGCATTCATATCCCAGTTCTGCCACTTTCTAGTTGTGAGCCATTGATGGGGAAATCAGAATGTCTCTGATGTCTCAGCCCTGGAAGCCATGATTCCCGTGAAGAGTGACTTTGAAAAATTCTAACTGAAAGCAATGTCCAACCCAAAGTTCTCTACTTTGATAATTCATCATGAGGGAGGGTGAAATAAAAATATTTTCAGACAAGACAGATCTCACACATTTACCCCTTTTACATACTTCGTCAGGAAACCACTAGAGGGCAAAATGAACAAGAACAGGGAAGGCTTAGAATCCAAGACAAAATAAATCGCAAATCATTATTTATTAGTCATGAGTGAATGCAAATGAGTGCACATTAACTTTTTTATTTATTTGAAAATAAACACCCCTTTTCCAGTAAAAGGTAACCAAGAAAACAGGTCTTCCCCCAAGAAACTTATCTTTAAGGTAGAAAGTATTTTTATTATCTCCTTGAGATTTAGAATAATGCAGTTGTGCAGGATCCTTCCCCAAAGTGTTCTTTTCTCAAAGATTACAGCTAGAAAGAAACCCTTTGTTCTGTCTTGCCATTGGTAATTTTAGATGTCTTTTCTTCGATGGACTGAATCCTCGATGAAAGGACTTTACCACGTTGATCTATCTCTTCAACCACCGTCTTTACCAGCGTGGTTTTGGATAAATCTAGAAGTAAAACATATATGAATACACATATTCAACCTAAAAGATTGCATGACAAAGAATTCAACTGTTGGTTGTAATATAATATATTATGTACATTTTTGGTGAGGGAATAAACATCTATATATATGAAAGCTTAAGTGACTGGCCGATGGCCGACCAGCTGACCGGCCAACGGGCCAGTAGCTATGATGCACACTGACCACCAGGGGGCAGATGCTCAACGCAGGAGCTGCCAAGCTGCTGTCACTTGGCAGCTGCGGTTCTCGTGTGATGAACCCAGAACCAGAGAGGAGGGAGCCCGATTCTGTGGTGTGTCACCCAAGAACCACCCTCTCACAATCTGGGACCCTCTCAGGGGATGTCAGCTGGTTTCAGCCCGATCCTTGCAAGCCAGGCTGAGGGCTCCCACTGGTGCATGAATCCATGCACCGGGCCTCTAGTAGATTTATGATGATATAGGGTGTCCCAAAAATGTATACACACATGTTGAATAATTATAAAGGCAGTATTGATTAAAATGCATTTGATATTCAAAATTGAGCTACCAGCTGTTAAAGTGTGTATACATTTTTGGGGGGATATCTCATAGTTTAGAACAGTTTTATCCATTTAAAATAATATTTTAAGTTCCAAGCTAAGCACTTTGGTTTAAATTGTTTAAATATAGACTGTTGCCATAGTGTACGGTTGCCATTAATGCAGAAGTATTTGCTGCAATAGAAGTACAATTAGATTTTATTACCTTTAGATGAATTCCCTGAGCTTCCTGATCCAAAGCCCTTTGATTTGGAGCATGAGCTGTAAAAAACCACAGTTTATTTTTTAATATTTCTGTTTATCACTTATTGAATTGATAGGTGAACATAAACTAAGTGAACTTTGTATGCCAAAACCAGGTCTTAGTTTTTCATAAAGGAAAATAGATTTTGGGGGGCAGGAGCTGAAGGTAATTAAATGTCATCTAAAGAGAGGATAGAAAACAACCTTCTTTCCATTTGATTTTTTAAACCCCAGGCTTACAGGCTGTGGTATACAAAATATGGAAGAGATGACTGCAGAGGCAAGAGATGAACAGGCTTTTCGGCTGTGGGAATAAAGAAGAAAGGCTTGGAGGCATGGAAGGTGAACAGACAATGTGTGGGGTCACTTACTTTCCATCTCCATCTAGCAGGCGGCAGTAGGTCTCAATCTCTTTTTCCAGGTGGACCTTGATGTCCAGGAGCTGCTCGTACTCGAGTTTCTGGCCCTCGGTCTCGGTTCTGACTTGGTGCAGCTGCTCCTCCAGGGCCCGGATCTGAGCCTGCATCTGGGCCAGCTGCGCACAGTAGTTGCTTTCTGTCTCAGACAGGGAGCACTCCAGGGACTGTTTCTGAGGACGTAAAAGATGTCAGAGCAAGGGGTGAAGCCACTTTGAGGGCTATGTAGACCAGTGTTTCCCAGCAAAAGGCAGTACTGCTCCTTAGGCAAGCTTTGGAAATTTGTGGGGCTTGTCACAATAAAATGGGAGGTGGAGAAGAAGGGGAAGTGACTGGTTTCACTGGAGATGGGGGAGGGGGAGGCATGCTAGATGACCTGAATGGGCTAAATGACCTTTTGGCCCTAAGACTTTTCCAATGGACATTCATGATATTTAGTTAATATTTGCTATTATGACCTACCTAGGTATTAAAACACTTTCTGGGGGGTAGCACAATAAGAAATCAACATTGGCAATCATATATTTTGAAATTACTTATGTATTTTGGGGTTGCCTATTGTTTTCAATCTTATTCTGCTACTGTCCCCAGAGATCTACCCCACCACTGTTCCCAGTGTGTTTTTTTTTCTTTTTCTAATCTGTCCTCGATTTTCTAATGTCAATCAAAGGCCTTTTCTTAAGCTGAAATGGAGATTTCAGCTTGACAGAGGTGGAATTTCAAGACAAGAGGCATATTTAATAACACAGTCCAGGCCATTATTTCAACACTACTTTTATGAATATTATACCTACTCATTTCTACTTCCATAGTCTGTAATTTGTCTTGTTATGTGATCCTTACTTTAATTAAAGTAATTTTCCTCTTTCCCTTATCATATATAAATATATCTGGGTGCTTATTATTTCTCCTGATATTAGTTATTATCCAAGTGTCCACCCCCATCCACTCTTTCATTTCCCTTTTCTTCTTGTGTGGAGCAATTCCTGATTGTTTGGAACAAAACTTATTTATCAAAGAAATGTGTAAGCCTCTGTCTCTTTCATTACATACTCTAGGGGAGTTGGACCCACATATTTACATATTAAATACATTTTATATTAAAATACATTTAAGTCTCCTTTTTATTGCAGTTATGACATTGCACTGGTTTAAAATTCTTTTTGTGTAAGTTGTTAAATATATTATCTATTGACTTCATTTTAAGATTATGAAGAGGAAATTATAAAATATTTGTCATGACAGACAGACAGTGGGTCCAAGAGGCTGATGGGTACATTACATGGGTGGTACTGGGCTCTCCAGGGGCAGAGGAGTGGAAGGTGACCAGGATGGTAATGGGGAGGATGAGGCAAGAAATGGCAAGGGGTCAATGAGGTGTGTGGTTGGCTGTTCAGAACTTTAACTTCCTTGGTGATGGTATTCCTTTTTAAGATTATTAACGCTGTCTCAAATCAAAGGAGACAGCATCTCTATCCCATAGCCTTCTGCTGTAAAGGTTGGCTCATGGAGGTAGAAGGAGAGCAGAATGAACTTGGAAGTTGGTAAACTACTTGGAAGCTGGAAGCATATGAAACCTGAGTTTATCCATTTAGACAACTCCCAATTTACATACGATTTGTGCACGAAACTATAGGAGATTGTGCATAGAATTCATCTACGACAAAAGAATCCCAGGCATGGAAGTTAGTTCTATGCAACCATATTCTAGAATTCATTTATGTTGTATGTTAAAAGGTTTTGTTTGTTTGTTTTGTTGTTGTGGATTATTTCATGAGCCCAAACTACAATACTATACCGGCTGTATAGAATCTAACTACTTTCTAACATCATTGTTTCTGTGTGAAAATGCTTAAATTCTGATCTGGGAACTGAGTGATTCATTTCCTTCAACATAGCACAAAAGTGAGAGGAGGGATTCCTATTCAGGGGACAGCAGCAGGAACAGGTCCTCAGGGTTCCAGTTACAGGAGAGGAGAGGATGGGGAAGAGAGGAGGGTTCCAGGAGCTCAAAGTCTGTAGTCTGGAGGGTTTCGGGTACCAGCCACAGTGGTGATGAAGGTGAAAAGAGGGGCACGGTGGTTAAGTTGGGATTCAATCAGTGGTAAAATAAGTCTCCAATCTAAATGCTATCTATAAGAAAGAACTGCCCCTTTTTAGGGTGGCTAAATCAAAATAACCTTCCTATTGTTTTGAGTCATCTTTTTTTTTCTTGGCTTACTGCACTCATTTGTATAATAATGGCTCTTTCTTTGTGTTGCGATCTGGTGTCCTCAGGGTGCCTGAAGCCTCTGAGGGTAACAGGGAACCCCTGGGCCCACGTGTGCCATCATTCTCCAAATCCAGTCTTCTGGGTGCTGCCAGCTGACACTCCAGCTGTGGTTCTCAACCTTCCGGCCCTTTCAATACAGTTCCTCATGTTGTGACCCAACCATAAAATTATTTTCGTTGCTACTTCCTAACTGTCATGTTGCTACTGTTATGAATCGTCATGTAAATATCTGATATGCAGGATGGTCTTAGGCGACCCCTGTGAAAGGGTCGTTCGACCGCCAAAGGGGTCGCGACCCACAGGTTGAGAACCGCTGCTCCAGAGGGGAGCTGGTTTTAGTGCTGGGTGGTCTCCAGGGACTGCTGTCCTGGACCCCCTGGTGATGAAGAGGCTGGCAGGGCTCACAGGGAATCAGAGACGCACCCTCTTTTCCTCTGTCCAAGGAAAAGCGCGAGGTGGCTTTCCATAGGCTTTCATCAATACTAGGAGATGCTGAGGGCGTCCACACCAGCTCTGCCCCCTGTGCTCGCCTGATGTCAGCCTGCCACTTAACTTTGTGGTGGAGCACAGTGCCTGCTGCTTGCCATCCAGGGCTGAGATGAGCCACCGAGGAAGGAGCTATTTCATGAAATGGGCCCTGGGCACCTGCCAGGAAAGAAATCCTCAGTGGCTTCAGGGAGGAAGAGAGCTTTGTCTAGTCTCTCTGACTGAGTGTCTCAGCGTCTGTCTTCCCTGCTGTCCCCAGGAGGCATTTGTAGGTAAAAGCTCTAACAGGGAAAACGGGAGGTTTTCTGCTAGACTTGTTAGGATCACGCAACGCAGGCCGCCCTGCGCTGTCACCTACCATGGCCAGGAGCGACTGCAGCTCGATCTCCACGGTCTGCAGGCCGCGCTTCATTTCGGTCAGCTCGGTCCGGGCCGAGGTGGCTGCGCCCGCGTCGTCGGAGATCTGTTGCTGCAGGGTGGCGCTCTGGAAGGCAGGGCGCAAAGGGGTTCACTGGGCCTGCACCCTCGGGGTGCCGAGGGCAGGGCTGACTGGGGGGCCCCTCACCTTCTCGTTGAACCAGGCCTCCGCGTCCCGGCGGTTCTGCTCGGCCAGGTCTTCGTACTCGGCCCGCATGTTGTTCAGCAGAACCGTGAGGTCCACCCCGGGCGCCGCGTTCATCTCCACGCTCACGTTGCCCCCGGCCGCGCACTGCAGAGCCTTCATTTCCTGGAGGAAAAAGTGAGTCTGACTTTAGGGGCCATTTACCCAAACCATTTGAGGAGCGTTTCCTAAAGGGTTGCTTCATGTCTCAAAGGCTGTGGTTTAAATTCCAGTGTATAATGCGAGGCGTAAGATCGTTCAAATGGACTCATTCGACCCAGAGTCATGCCGATCATCTATTGAATTAGTTAGTGGTCTGTTAGTGAAAACAATCACAAACAACCCCGCAGCGAAAAGGCAGCATCCCCAGAAAGGGTTTTATTATTTTAAAATGAGGCGGGGATACAAAGACCAGAGAGTGAGTAGGCACACAACTATTGACTAAATGCCAGAGAGCATTCTCCTGGACGGGAATGAAGCAGTAGGAAAAAAAAAGAAAAAAAGAAAAGTCCCTGCCCACAAGGAGCTCTCACAGGAGGGACAAGAGCTGTCCTCTACTGAGGGCTTCCCAGGCATTGTTCGAAGTGGTTTACATGCATTACCGCATTCAGGTCTTCTGACCTCGCTATGTGTCATGTGCTATTAGACTTATTTGACAGACAGGAAACTGAAGCACAGAGAGGTATAAAGGAATCTCCCCAGGTTCTTAGTACTCGAAAGGCTGGGATTTGAACACCCCAGGGTCAGAATGTGGGACATACTTGCTCCAGAATGTCTGCTGTTAGTAACGACACTCTGTGGCCACTCTGTCCTAGGACGTGTTCTAGTCTGAACCATTAAATAGTCTAATCCGGTCAAAAAATGGATTTCTGGACAAATCAGCTTATCAGTGACCTGGACGTAGTTCCTTAGGAGCTGACCTTTTTCATTAGTACTTGCTTTTGATGGGTTGGTATCTCTGCTTTCTCAAGTCATATTTTTTTGACCTTAGGCCAGTGGCCTGCCAATGCCCACCACGAGCAAAAGATTTACATTGCCCAAGGAGACCACTGATAACTTGAAGTTATATCCATATTTTTGGGGTTTTGTGTATAATTCATGTGAAGAAAAATTCTTCTTGTTAAGAGTTTAAATGTTGAGTTGCTTGGGCCCTGGCCGGGTAGCTCAGTTGGTTAGAGCATCCGCCTGATGCTCCAAGATTGTGAGTTCGATCCTCATTCCGGGGGCATACAAGACTCAGCCAATGAGTGCATAAATAAGTGGAACAACAAATTGATGTCTCTCTAAAAATCAATAAATAAAAATTAAAAAAGAAAAGAAAATGGAATTTCTTGGTGTTGTCCTAGGGGTACCGGTCACTGGTGAGTGTGGTAAATTTGACACTCTCAGGGGGACCCTGAGATGCGAGTGGCTTTGTTCCCACCCTCAGTGCATTCAGAGGTACCTTCTTTTTGTTTAGGTGTCTTTAAGGAGGACAGTGACTCCTGCTCCTACCCTAAGGCCCACAGCTGGCTGGGCTGCTGTGGTTGCTATTTCTTCTCTTCTGGGATTGTTTCTTTCCCTGATGTCACCCTCTCTGCAATGCCTGGGTCTGTTTTTCACTCTCCTGCTGATACTCCGGTGGCCTGACTCTTCCAACCCCCTGCTCTGGGACACTCTCTCCTCTCCCTGTTTCTCTTTTATTTTAATTTTTTTTTCTTTTGAAGTACTCCTTCTCTCTCTCCCTCTCCCATAATTTTACCCTTTGGGGACAGTAGATTTGGTTCTTTAGCCATTTCTACCCAATGATGGGGCACGTTTGTCATAGGTTGTTTTCAGAAAATTTGGCATCTATGATTTTGGAGACTTTTGCAATTACTTTTGGGGTAGTACTTTTCTGGGAGGGGGGTTGAAGTTTCCTGGTGTTATGCGTCAAATTATGGGGTTCCCATTGTGTAGGGTTCAATATTATAGTAATAGGCTCATTAAGTAGGGAGAACATTGACATCTTTTTCTAGTCTGATAGGTCTTTTGTGAGAAGATTGACCGCAAGATAAGCCTATGTGAATTAAAGAAATAATGTCATTGAAAGAAAGACGGTTGCATTAATGCAAAAGTAATGTCATATTTTCAGAAAAATAGAATATTATACCGGTCTCGAAAATGGAGGGATCCAGACCAAATTACTAACATTTATTACCTTGAGGGATGAGAGTAGAAGGGCAGAGTGAGAGAAATGAAATTCTTTCTGGATAGCCTGGGCATTATTTGAGTTATTATAACGAGCGTGAATTACTCTTAGACATTAATTGTCCCCCGGAAGTATTTCAAATGTGCGCAGTTGTGATGTGACTGGAAGTGAAGCTGCTCCTACCTCCTCATGGTTCTTCCTGAGATACGTCATCTCTTCACTCAGGGACTCGTACTGCAGCTCCTGGTCAGTCCTGCAGAGCGTCAGTTCATCCAGCACTCGCCTGAGCCCGTTGACGTCGGCCTCGGCGTTCTGGTGAAGGGCGAGCTCATTTTCATACCTTGAGAGGCATGGAGTGAACATCAGCACAAGTGAGGCTCCCGCAAGAGACGGGACAGTAACGCCTCAATTGCTTTTAATTGAAAGTTAGACATTGAGTTCGGACTCCGACTATTATAAAAGTACACAGAGAAAGCCCCCTTCTCTCCTTTCACCCAATTCTGGGCAGGATAATCTGCAGATATCTAATCACACAAATTCCACTGGTATATCCCAATTAAATAAAACACACCACTGTGTAATTTTACCTGGGTTCATATTTTTTACTTCGTCAACAAATATTTACAAACATCTTTGCTCTTGGCAGTACACTGAGTGGCCAGATTATTATGACCACCCATCAGTACAATGAAGTGAATTAGTTATGCAAATAATAATAATAATAATAAAACCTTGAGAGTATTTGCTTAGGAAGTTTTCAATTTTCAGTATTCTTTTTTAAATATATTTTATTGATTTTTTTACAGAGAGGAAGGGAGAGGGATAGAGAGTTAGAAACATCGATGAGAGAGAAACATCGATCAGCCACCTCCTGCACAACCCCTACTGGGGATGTGCCCACAACCAAGGCACATGCCCCTGACCGGAATCGAACCTGGGACCCTTGAGTCCGCAGGCCAACGCTCTATCCACTGAGCCAAACCGGTTAGGGCTCAATTTTCAGTATTTTTGGAAGTGTCAATGAAATACTGATGGGGTGGTCATAATAATCTGTCCGGTTATAATAATCTGGCCACTCAGTGTATATTCTAGGCAGGCATAGAAATACAGTGATATTTTGTCACAGCAATGTAATAAGTATGTATAAATTCTAAGTATAGCTAATTGAAAGATTATAACATGCTTTATATCATATTATAACATGCATTACTTCCTTTAACCTCTTAGGTTGCACTTCGTTCTACGTGGGATGAAATGGAAATGCTTATTTAACTCAGTACATAGACAGGGAACTTTTTCTAGAGTGTGATTATTTTGTCACCTACTTTAGCCGGAAATCATCGGCAGCCAGCCTGGCATTATCAATCTGCAGAATGACATTGGCGTTAGCCGTTGTGGAAGAGATAATCTAGAAGAAATCAAGAGGGAGAACATAACAAATAAGTTGCTTTTATAATTTATTATTTCAGGAGATAAGGAATGTTACACAATGAAACTCTTGCATAAAAATCTGACTCCCTTAGGTAACAACCAAAATGTTTAAACTTTAATTTTTAAAAGTTACAGCTATGGTTATACTCATATATATATATGTTTTTTCTCATATAACTTTAGAGCACAAGACTTTCTTATCAATGAACATACTTCAAAATAAAAAATAGTGGAATTATTAACATTTAAGCTACATGGACATTCTTGAATCAAAGTGCCTATTTCTGACTAAAAGGAAGAATTATTTACCTAAATAAATAAATAAATGCAATGTAAATTACAGATAGCAGTTATAAAGCATTTCTTGTTGTAGCTCTGTCTTTTGCAAGGTAATTCTTCATTTTAAATACTTAGAATAGTTCCAAGTTTGCGATTTCTCACCTTACTCTTAAGATCGTCGATGGTTAGGTGGTATCTACTGTAGTCATGATCAAGTCCACGGCAAGATCCAGGACCATATTTTTCATACCAGCTCTTGATTTTTCTCTCTAATTCAGCATTTGCCTCCTCCAGAGCATGCACATTATCCAGGTAGGATGCCAAACGGTCGTTAAGATTCTGCATGGTCACCTTCTCATTCCCAGAGAGGAGGCCCCCTTCGCTTCCAGCAAAGCCGGCACAAGCTGCATTGCCAAAGGCACCACCAGCCTGGTTCCCGCCAGAAACACTGGCCAGGCTCCCTCCCAAGGCACAGGGAAGTCCACTTCCAGCAGCAGAGCTGCCACATGCATTGCTGCCTGCAAAGCCCAGGCCTCCACCGGCTGGTCTGACGGATCCAGGTCCAGACCGCAAGCAAATCCGCCTGGACCCACTAGAAAATCGGAGAGACATGGTGGTAGGAGAAACGTTCCTTGTCTGTGGGTAGCTGTAGCTTCAGAGGAGAACAGAATATTGTGCACTGATGGTTTCTTTGGGCTTTTATACACACCATTTGGGATGTTTCTATCTGAGTTATGCATGCCAAAAGAAAAATGGCATCATTCAGATTAACATGAAATTATGTGTAATTGGATGATTTGAAAAAATTAATGTCTACCATCTCTGGCTGTTGCTTCAGGGTGTTTGTTATCTTACATATAATGGGGTTCATTCTATATTAAGTTCATTATTTTAACTGCTAATTTTGAATGAGTAATCCTTTACTTTCATCTTGATCCTAAGAATATACCATCATTATCTGGCACAGGATATTATAAAATTTTAAAAGTTAAGTAAGACTGTAATAGGGTACCATCAGCTACAGCAGAGTCTTAATTACCAGAGAGGTATATAAAGAACCATTAACAACAGAAACACATATTTTATCCCACCAGAACAAAAAAAAAGTGTTATTTTAAAAAATATAATCCTGGTAACTTTTCTGGTCTTACCAGGATTTTAACATCTACTAATTACCTTGAACAATAATGTAAATATTGACTGATTCCTTTATTTAACACCCTCCCCAGCTAAAAGTATCTTTTCAATTGAACCCAGGGAGGCTTGCAGAAAGGGTTCAGATAATTGTTAAAATGTGGATAAAACAGTTTCCACCCCAGTTTGTTGAGACGCTAAAGGAGATTACACTTAGCACAGTGTCTGGCAAATGAAAAACTGTCAATGAAGAGCAGACGATGTTATTGTTATTATTGTGTTACAAACTGTGTGTGTGTGTGTGTGTGTGTGTGTGTGTGTGTGTGGTGGGGTCTGGGGAGGTCAGGCTGGGAAGAAAGGTGAGGTGAGTAAGGAGAAGTGACCCGAGGAGCCTCCTCTTGAAGCAGTAGTGAGGAGGGTGGGGGTGAAGCAGGTGGAAGGGTAGGAGGGACTTGGTTGGACTTGACTGCTTTCAGGTTCAGGTATAAAGTTGGTTTGTCACCAGGACAGTCAGGGTGTCTTCTGGAACTGGGTTGGCACAAGCAGTCCAAAGCCTGCTCAGCCAGTACTTGTCACCAGCATCAGCATGGCCTTTAAATGAAATTTGGCAAAGTTGTAAGATCTTTTTATTACTGCGAAGAACCTCAGATTTCACGTAATTCAGTCCCTGTTTTTGGAAGATGAATCAACTGAGACCCAGAAATGTTAAACAGTTTGCTCAGTCACCAGGCACATGCCGGGGGAAGACTTGGCATATGTTCATGATGGCCTTGAGATCCTGGCATCATGAGCATACCTTATATATGCTCTAAATGAACCATACTAATACGTATGCCTGCAGCACATATTGTCATCAATAGTGTTAACATGTAGTATAAATGGTAAAAATTATTCTTTTAATTGTTATTGGATTATTGAATAAAAATATTAAAGAATTAGAATATTAAAGTATATAAGGAATTAAAAATCTCTTCAGTGCCTGATTACTCACTGTACATAATAATACTTAGACAACTTATAGGTGTAATGTGTCGACATCCTGCATATGTAAAGAAACTACTTCTAAAAGAGCATCTGTGACAAACAAGGCGAGAAGTATAAATTTAAGTAAGTGGTTTCTCTGCAGTCAGTACCACCCTTGGCAATCCCACATTGTTAACCACACTTGCCCCTGCCCTTCTATTTCCACCAGGGGGCAGTGTTCACCTTCAAATGGATATTGCTTAGATTCTGAACCTCTGCTTTGGCCTTAACTAAAAATTATTAACCCCTGATCAGAAGCAACCTTAATATAGAGCTTTTCAAAATGCCAGAGCACAAGGAATATAAAGACAAGATTTCCTTACATTTATATGGTGCTTTACAGCTTCCAAAGTGATTTCTTGTGTATTATCTCATTTGGACCTTACAAGGAATCAGGAAGAGTGGTTTCTTGTCTCTGATTTTAAGATGAGAAAACACATGTTTCTTATAACAACTTAGGTTTTTTAAAATAAAACTCATAACAACATGAAAGGAAATTTTAATGAGCACCTACTATGCACCAGGACTGTACTAGTAGCAGGGAACACGAAGGGGAAGAAAATAGCTGCCTCAATCTCTTATTGTGAATAATGCTGCTGGAAACTGACCCTGATTTCAATTCTTTTGGACGTTATTGTTGAATTATATGGTAATTATAATTTTGATATACACATTTAAATATATTTTTATTGATTTCAGAGAGCAAGGGAGAGGGGGAGAGTTAGAAACATCAATGATAAGAGAATCACTGATCAGCTGCCTCCAGCACATCCCCTACTGGGGATCAAGCTCACAACCCAGGCATGTGCTCTGACTGGGAATCAAACCGTGACCTCCTGGTTAATAAGTTGACGCTCAACCACCGAGCCACACAGGCCGGGCTAGTTTTAATATTTTTGAGGAACCATAATACTGTTTTCCATAGTAGCTGTACCATTTTACATTCCCACCAACAGGGCATAAGAGTTTTGATTTTTCCACATCCTTGCCAACACTTGCTATTTCCTATTTTTTGTTATTTTTAAATTGAATTTATTGGGGTGACATTGGTTAACAACATTATATAGGTTTCAGGGTACAAATCTATAATACATCTGTATATCATATTGTGTTCACCATCCCAAGCCAAGTCTTATTTTTTAAATAGCAGTTACCCTAATGTTTGACTTGCATTTCTCTAAAGATTGTGAATATTTTATAAATACTTTTTATTGATTTTATAGAGAGAAGAAGGGGAAGAGAGACAAAAAAATAGAGAGATGAAGAAACATCGATTCATTGTTCCACCCATTCATCTGATTCATCTGTTGATTCTTGTATGTGCCCTGATCAGAGATTGAACCCACAACCTTGGCATAACAGGATAATGCTCTAACCAGCTGAGCTACCTGCCCAGGGCTTGTCAGAGAGAATTTAATATAAATAATGGTTTAAGGAGATATTGGAAGATTGAAAAGGTCAGACAACAGGACCACCATGATTCAGACCTTTCAGAAATGAAGATTTTTCTCGCCACACAGATAAAGAACTCTGATGCACTGAGATCCTGGCTTTTGAATGGGTAGAAGAAGAGACAAAACTTAATAACAAACAACTATCTACACTAATAAAAGAGAAACATGCAAATTGGTGTCACTCCGCTACGCCCACCAGCCAATCAGGATGAGTATGCAAATTAACCCAACAAAGATGGCGGTTAATTTGCATATGCAGGCGCAGAGCGAAGACTGAAGACAACTGAAGACTGAAGACAACTGAAGACTGAAGAGGCTTGCCTTCTCCTCTGCGGCCGGAGTGAAGGCCTGGGTCCCAGGTGCCAGAGGAAAACTGGTGCTGGCAGCCAGAGGAAGGAAGGCCTATTGCACGAATCTCTTCATGCAATGGGCCTATAGTCTCTGTATAAAAGCCTAATATGCAAAGTGTCCCCTCTGGAGTTTGACCAATGGGAGTTTGATTGCTTGCTATGACGTGCGCTGACCACCAGGGGGCGATGCGGAACAAAGGAAGGAGGCCCTGGCTGGCAGCTGGCAGCTGGCAGGGACCCTACCTGTGCATGAATTTCTTGCACTGGGCCTCTAGTCCTATATAATAAAAGAGTAATATGCAAATTGACCGGCCAGTGAATGACCAGAATGCCTGTGGCCCCTCGCCGGGGGCAGGGCCAGTCAGCAAACCGCCTGTGGCCCCTCGATCCAGCTGGCCCCACCCACGGCCCCTCACCCCAACTAGCCCACCCCTGATGGCCCTCATCAGGGCAGGCCGGCTGGACTCCACCAGTGCATGAATTCATGCACCTGGCCTCTAGTCTTATAACATATTTGTATTTGTCTCAAGCCAGTATTATTGAATATGGACACACTTATCTTTTCAGTATGAAGAGAATGGCTATCTTAGATTATGAAAAACTAGAGGCCTGGTGCATGACATTAGTGCACTGGGGGCAGGTCCCTCAGCCCAGCCTGTGCCCTTTCACAGTCTTGGAGCCCTCGGGGGATGTCTGACTGACAGCGTAGGCCCAACCGAGCCTAAGCTGTCAGTCGGACATCCTTAGTACTGCCATGGAGGTGGGCCGCTGTGCTCACGAGCCGTCAGCCTGGCTTGTAGCTGAGGGGTGCTCCCCCTGTGGGAGTGCACTGACCACCAGGGGGCAGCTCCTGTGTTGAGCATCTGCCCCCTGGTGACCAGTGTCTGTCATAGTGACCAGTTGTTCTACCATTTGGTCGATTTGCATATTACCCTTTTATTATATAGGATACTCCAGGGACTTGGTTAACTTTGTTAGATAATAAATATTTTAAAAAGATAGTGTTTTTGAACACCAGTCAATATTTACACAGTATGTGCTCTAAGAGTCCTTACCCAGCAACATGTGTTTCAGGGCTTTATAATGTGGCATGCTGGGACTTCAACAGTGAACCTCAGAAGGCTGACCCCCCAAAAGAGTGCCTGGTACATATATAATAGGACATATGAATTAAGTGGAGAGTCTTTGAACTATGGTATTATTTGGTGCCAAGCAGGTCATGGAAACTTCACTATAGGGAAATTTATTCACATTGAAATAGGATTTCAGTCATCAATTTGGGGTACAGAGGGTAGGGTTTACTGAACAGGAGTTCCAAGCAAATGACTTGGGGACCAGGGCTCATGTCCTAGGGGAAACTGGAGCTCAAATCAGGAAGAATATTGAAGAATGTTATTTGGTAGATATGGGTAATACAGGAATCCACCAGAGAACATAAGGTAGTCTTAGGGGCAGAATAATTCCAGCCCCTACCCACCCCATATACTAGCAGAGTATGAAGTAATGTAATTTGGGTTCTTATTGGCTGGAAGACGTGGTGATGAGGTTGACCCTACAAGTACCAGATTTTTAGTACTGATCACTGGGCAGGGTTGGCCAAGGCAAAAATAGAGGTGTCCTTTCGGTCACATTGGCATCACCTGGCTTGACAGTGCTTCTCCTGTTCATCTGATGGGCACTACACAATTTTGTGTGATATGATTTCACTGTGCTAGAAAGCACTGGAAAATATCTCTTAAGCTGCATGGCAATTGGGCAGAAGTAATATAGTAATGGGAAGGAAATACGGGAAGGTAAGTGTGAGAAGTCAAGTAATCATGAAATGTGAAATTTCCAATTAACTTTATTTTTGGGTCTGAGTTGAGAGATTTCAAAATTTCCAGGTTTATAATTCAAAGACAGAGAACTGGGATCTATCCACATATTATATATCGTTAAGAAAAAATAAGATTGGAGACTCATGAACTTCTTACTCAGTGAGGTTACTGACATTGGTCCAACATACCCATAAGGTTAAAAATGTCCTCAGAGAAATCCTAATGACAATAATCTCTTCAAAAATTTATGTATAAATCAACCTTCAAAGGCTATAGTTGACTAATGTTTAAGGTTAAAAATATAACCTAATTTAAATAAAGACAATTCTGACCAAGTAAAATTGTTTGCATCAGTAAGAAAGTTTATTGAGTTCATTAGTAGATGAGGATAGAATTTTTTTTTTTCCCTTTAAAGAACACTTTCTGGTAAAGTGAAAAGAAGAAATACAGAAACCACAAAACACCTTTTAGACACCTTATTTTCAAAGAGGGAACCTATTTCCATAGACCATTAAGACTGAAGGTTCTGTTCTTCTTGGAGGTTCTGTTTTCCATGCATCTGTGCAAAGTGGCCTGTGTGAAGGGAGACTCTTTCCGCCTGATGTAGTTCATTTGTAGTGTTTCTTGGTTTCTGATTCAACCTTAGATGAAAGGACTCTACCATCAGGTGTCACTTCTTCAATAATTGTCTTGATCACTCTGGTTTTACTGTTGTCTGCATGTGAATCACGAAAAAGAAAATAGAATTTAGACTAAGCAATTTTGGGGGGGGGGTGTCCCCCACTAATTAACAAGCAGCATTTCTAAAAGAAAAAGACACCAAATTTAAATAAGAAAATTTAACTTTCTAAAGTTGCTTAAAAAATCTGAGCAATGTTTAAGCGATAGCATCTTAGACTACGCAAGTTTTCCTTCAAGATGGGTGTCCAGAGTATAATTTATTTAAAAATAAAATGCAAGTGGGAACCCTAAGATTGTAATTTTTTAGAAAGTTAAGACGAATTCTTATTACCCCAGCCAGGTTCTCCTGACCTTGGTCCCTTAGATGAGGACTCCCCAGTGGACCCGGAAGAGGTCTTGCGGCCTCCGCCAGAGCTTCCGCCGCCGTAGCTGCCGCCGCCGCCGCCGCCGGAACTGCCGCCGCCGTAGCTACCGCCACCACCGGAACTTCCGCCGCCGTAGCTACCGCCACCACCGCCGCCGGAACTGCCGCCGCCGTAGCCGCCGCCGGAACTGCCGCCGCCGTAGCCGCCGCCGGAACTTCCGCCGCCGTAGCCGCCGCCGGAACTTCCGCCGCCGTAGCCGCCGCCGCGTCCGCCGCCGCCGTAGCCGCCTTTGGAACTGCAGGGAGTAAACGTCACGTTCAGTTCACTCAAACATTGGGAGACGGTGGGTCGCTTTCCGGCTTTTTGTTACTTTAGAAAATAAAACCCGTTTTAAGGGGGAAAAAACCACCCTGCCAAGTATGAACCTTCAATTCTAAAACACAGTCTTTAAACACAATTTTATAGACACACAACCCTCAGAGTCAAATGCGGGGGAAACAGGCTGGTTCCGCACGCCTTTTTTTTTTTTTTCTTTTGTATTCGGTCCCCTCCCTGCTCTCCCATTTCCCATTCTCTGGCACTTCCTTGGGTTTTAGGAAAGCCTGGCGATTTGGAATAGCGAATCAAAGCTACTGGGATCATTAAAAAAAAAAAGAAGATGTAATTTACCCTCCCTCTCCTTCTAGCAGGCTGCGGTAGGTCTGAATCTCGTTCTCCAGTCGAATCTTGATATCCAGGAGCTGCTGGTACTCGGAATTCTGGCACTCGGTTTCAGCGCGAATCTGCTGCAGTTGTTCCTCCAGGGTGGAGATCTGCGCCTGGATCTGGGAGAGCTGCACGCAGTAGCGACCTTCCGTTTCTGCCAGGGAGGCTTCCAGAGATTGTTTCTGAAAAGGGGAGAGAATAGATTTGGCTTAGCGACCCCCTCGTTCAGTTGAGTACAGTGGCATTTATTGAACAACTTAAGACATCATATAGAAGCCTAAATAAGATGAATAGAATTTGTGTTTTACGTTTGATGCCAGTGATGCTTTTCTCCCATTAACAAGAGCTCCAATTTTTATTTCTACTTTCGTACCCCAGCTCCGCATTGTGTGTGTGTGAGTGTGTGTGTGTGAGTGTGTGTGTGACATATTCTTGCATGAGCATGAAACTGTGTGTGAGAGAGTTATTAACATACCAGGGCTAGTTGGGACTGTAGTTCGATCTCCAGACCTTGAACAGTGCGTCTCAATTCAGTAATCTCAGTTTTTTGGCTGGATATTTGTTCAATGTTACTATCGATTTCTGTAGTCAGTTCTTTGCTCTAGAGTATGAGAAAAAGGGAAAGATGAGCAAAATCTGAAATGGTAACCAACCTCCATTGGCTTCACCATGAAGGGGAAGGTCAGTTACCTTTTCATTGAACCAGGCCTCAGCGTCTTTGCGGTTCTGTTCAGCAAGTTGTTCATACTGGCTTCTCATGTTATTCAGAAGTTGAGTCAGATCAACACCCGGGGCAGCATTCATTTCCACATTCACATCACCAGTGGACACATTTTGAAGGTCTTTCATTTCCTGTTTGAGGAACAGAAAAAATTTAATGTCTGCACTGTGACCAAAACGAGCAATCTTTTGGCTGGGGGAAGTATGGATAACTTTTTGCATCACCTCGTCATGGTTCTTCCTCAGGTAGGCCAGCTCTTCAGTCAGGCTCTCGATCTGCATCTCCAGGTCAGCCTTGGTCAGGGTGAGCTCGTCCAGCACCCTGCGCAGGCCGTTGATGTCCGCGTCCACGCTCTGGCGGAGGGCTACCTCGTTCTCGTACCTGAAACAGACATGGTACAGTAACTGGTTATAACATAAGTAAGGGAGGTGTACTTGGGCAGAAACTATTTAAAAAGCAAATATAGAGTTGACTTCATATCATGGCGACATTTATCATGTACTAACTCACATAGGGATATTAGCGGTTTAATGCAAAGAAGCTTAGCAGTTACTTTAAAATGCATTTTCTTCTTTTAATAATTGCTCAAAAAGGTAATATTGAAACGGAAAATATCTCTGACGGCTCCAGTACTTTTAACTTTAAATGAGTTCAGGAAAAATGTAAATGCTATTGTGGATTTCCAACGTCATTGTTAAAAACAAACTCATATATTTGTTGTGGCAGTACCGAACTCCGTCCATTTAGCTTACTTCAGTCTGAAGTCATCCGCTGCCAGCCTGGCATTGTCGATCTGAAGCAGGACATTGGCGTTATCAGTTGTTAGATTAAGGATCTGTGGGAAGAGGTAAAGAAATAAGACAGATACGGCTTTTAAAGTGGCATAGATGAACTACATTTTTTATGTTGTTCTCTTATAAAATTTGGGGGGAATTTTTTATTTTAAATATGAAATATTCCAGGCTTACCCTGACACTTAAACTTGAGTCATTTGTTCTCTTGAAGGCTCTATACTCTTCTATTTCTCTATCATCTCTTTCTGAAAACTAACTGGAATTATATAGCTGAGCTCCTACATATGTGTCCTCCTCTTACACTGTGTGATTTCCATGTATTTCAGCTAATACTGGCTCATACCTGTATTTGGTTTAATAAAAATATATTCTAAATGAATACACTCTAAGCTGGTACACTGTAGGAACAGTTCACAAATCTCTAGAGGCAAACCATATATCATTTCCTTACTGGAGAGTTCATGTTTCTTGCAATGTAGGTAATAAGTATTTTTTTTGTTATCAACCCGAATGATATTTTGTTCAGACTCATTTAACAATTCTTTCTGTTTTCCTATTTATAAATGATCTAATGTATTTTAACTGTGGACTCATTATACACTCATTAAAACAAAAACATT